>NC_035108.1:254008679-255341030 GCF_002204515.2 Aedes aegypti
AATAGTTAGATGTTTCCTAGTATGTCAAGTAAAATAAATTTTGAGTGTTATCTAAAATTCAATTCTTGCTCAAACATGCCCACTAGATATTTAGAAGCAAAGTATCGTAAAACACATATAATTGCTATGCAGTTTGATTAACAGGCTAAAACCTTGAGTTTTTAATAGCTGTTTAGGTTAAAAAGCAAGTCTTAACAAAAAGCTATATTTCTGCACTGACGCTTTGACTAGAGTTCTACAATCAGTGTATTGTCGAAGAAAATACATGTACTTACCATGAATTTTGAACAGTTTAAAAAATGATTTTAAGTAGTTTAAGGGTAAAATAAATTTTGAGTCTTTTCCAATATTTATATTTTTGCTCATATGTATTTTCTCGACTTCTAGAAGGGCGGCGAAGACGTGCGCGAAAGCGGTTCCACTTTTAAATGCATTGTTCTTGTTAATATGGAAGAAATTTCTAAAAAATAGGATAGATAGGTGGATATAGGAATGAATTTTCATAGTGTATAGTGAAAAATTGTGAAATTATGGTATTTTCAATCAATTTTGTAATGGCTTGGCCGATGTGAAGTGAAAAAAAATCTGGCATAGTCAATGTATTGGTGTTATCGTGTGGGTGGAGTGAAGTGAGGGGTTTCTTTATTTGAAGCTTGAATGATGTTGTTGTAATGGGGTTCAATGGTGTTGAATGAATTGCTGTCAGTTGTCATTTACAGCATTTCATAAATATTTCGTGATATGGTCGTTTTATTCAAGAATTTATGTAAAATCATGTGGCTGAAGTGAGCATCGAATTTTCTGGAAGCATGGGTACTTCGGATCAGTAAGTGTGTGTGCGTGAAACTTAGCGCATCAAGCATTATGTTGTCATGACAACGACGAAAAGTGGTGTTAGAAGTGGAGCAACCTAAAGCTGTAGGCCGACGACATAGTAATGCGGCGCGTCAAGGGGGGCGTGAGGCGTTCATCGTGCGATTTGCATTTAAGCATATATGTGACATTGTGACGCCTTGTTGAAACGCGTGGGTCGTAACCACATTACAGGATATCCGGAAGAAAATAAATGCAAAATTAATATTTTGCAGTATTAGATCTACATTTCCTACCATTAAGGGACTGTCCATTATTTACGTAACACATTTTTGTGACCATTTTCTGTATGAAAATTAAAAAAAAAATATTGTATGGCGCGTAAGAAATTTCAATCTTATTAAATTTTGCGTGAAGTAAACACAATCATTAATGAAAGGTTTCGCAAGTGCAGTATAGCATATAGTGTAAATTGGAAACCATAAGAAAAATCAAACCATCATTGATCATCGGAGAGTTCATCCAGTTCCTCGAGTGTTACAAATCTGCATGGGGTTCCAACTAACTTGGTGAGATTGTTCTAATTTATATTGTATTTATTTATCTTTTTATATCATATATAACTGGGTTGGGAGGGACCACCAGGGCACCCGAATGAAGCGACTTGGACAGGGAGCTTGGGACTGCCTCCTCCCTGTTGTTAACATTTCGTGGATTGAGGGCGGGCTCTTCGACCCCATCTATTGGGAGTATTCTGTCAATCGAGGGCTTGATTGTACAATTGTTCGTGAAAACTTTCTTCTGGAAGGAGATTCTTTTCCCCTACCGCGGGTTTCGTGCAAGTGTCTCTGCTTGCGGGTCCGCACATCCGTTTTTGGCCCTTCATACAGGAGACTGGCTGCTTACGAACAACAGCACAATCTTGATCAAATCGCTTTTCAGATTATTCCAGTGCTATAGGCAGATGCCTTGCTACAATAGATGGTAGAACCAAATCATCATCATATGTATTTTTTCGACTTCTAGAATGAAATTTATGTCGAAAAAATTGAATGTTATCGCCTCAAGTTTGGAGTAACTAGCAAATAATTTAAAACAATGAGGGTTTCTTGTATTTTTAAGCAAAGTTAGTTTTGAGTGTAATCTGAATTTTTTATTGTACCCTGAACATGTTTACTAGACTTAGGGAAAGTGTACCAGTTATGGCTTTAGTGGTTCCCTATTTGGCCATAGGTGTTTTCTCGGAATATTTCACATTTTGAACATTTTTGAATTTTTTAACATCGAGTTATTTTCGATATCAAACTACGTAAACACACAGAATGATTAAAAAATCGAAGATAAATAAACTATCATGAATGGCGAAGTAGGGAACCATTATGTCCATAATTGATACATCTACCCTAAGCAAATAAATGCCAAAAAATATATGTAATCGCTCTGAATTGTGGGGCAAGAATTCGAATGAGTAAAAGTCTCTTACTTTAAAAGACACGGACACCGTCTTCAGCCATTTAGCTGCACAGACTGTTACTTAACACTAGACAACGGACAAGCATGCTCCAGTCGCACAGCCGAGAAACATTCCTGGCGAAAAGTTTCAATGGCTGAAGCGGTAATCGAACCCACACTCCATGACACGATGCGCTTAAATGCCTCACGACACTAACCGCACGGCCACGGGCCCCACAAAATAGCATTCGAACTATCATGCCATTTATAAGTTTTGTTTTGAATTGAGCTTGAATTCTTAAAAGGAAATTCTTGCCCACTCGAACTTTGACCCACTTTACTCCATTTGGCGTTTAAAATTTGGTTGCCGATAATAGTCGAATAATGCCGAAGCCGTAATTCCCTCTATTTGCAAATAATAGTCACGTGGAATATTTGTTAAAACACTGGATGGCATTGAAAGATACTCTATATGCGAATATCGAACTAATATATTGCTTATTTAATGCCTGTACGCATCAGGCTAAGCGGTTGAAATGCTGTCATTGAAGGTGTCTGCTTTTGTAGAGGTAACCCAAGTAACAATGAAAGATGAACAGTGAGAGCATTTGCTGAACACTGCTTGGTTAAAGGTGTCATTTACTGAATAACATGACAATAAAATCGCCAAATTAGATGCTTAGGAGCTGAACAAAAGGTTGTAGCTCCAATGAACAGCTTTTGTTCAAATGAAAGCTAGTTTAGAAAAGCTGATGAAACGTTTAAACAGCATCAAATTGTTACCTGGGAATAGAACGCCCAAATGCATTACTGACGCTGATTTGGAGCTGAATATTCGTGCTTGTGGTTACTTGGACCGATTCTGATTTCTAGAGTGAGTATAAAACAAATAATTCAATATTCCAGTTTCTTAATTATAGCAATCAGTCCACTAGTGTAAAGGTTGTTTTATTGCTTTATTTAGCATCAAACGGTGATGAATAAGTAACGAACATTGACGGTTCGATTCCCAACCAATGCAAAATTGGCCCCAATTCTCTCACCAACCCAATTTGCCTTGATCCCTTCTCTTGCATCGCAATTCGAAGTTTCAGTCAAAACCCAAAGCAAACAACTTCACACCTGATTGATCGGCTCAGTGAAATCGTGGCAAAAGCTATGGAGGTGTGAAAAGCTCCTTAGCGGAAAAAAATATATTTTGCAATACCTTTGGTGAAGGGTGTGAATCCCATCATCTCAGCGCATCGGTCCCATCCCTCCTTAGTGCCGACGACGACGAGTGTGTTTTTTCCGCCACTAACTCAGAATGATTGCGTTGACGGGTTTGTCACGTATACCTCCTTCATTCACATTTACCGAGTGCGAAAGATCCGTGAATAAGCTTTCCCTCCCGATTCCAAGGGTAGCGTATTTAATGCACCAATAAAAAATGAAAAAGCTAAAAGATATATTTAAAACTGCTCCATAATAAAAACTGTTCAACATCACAAACTCTACTAATGATATTCCTACATAAACCAAAAGTTCTTTATTTGAAACGTTACGGGTTCCAATAAATTGGTCAGGCTTCTGGCGAGGGACTGACAAATTTTACTTTCAAAAATCACACTGAGGGCATTCAAGCCAAATGTAACAAGTATACAAAATGTTTGTATGTACTTATTAACAAGAAGCCGAAATTTTGTCTTAAGAATGAGTTTTTGATCTCCAAACAAATCAGGAATAAAGCTCTACATGGCGCAAAAAACCTTTTGCCCCGATTCCCAGCCCTTCATCGTCGTCGGCGGCCCAATTGATGTTGATGAATATGTACGGCGCTGTGAAGAACAAGCAGCTCACTCAAACATTACTCGCAGTCTGGTGGGTGCGAAGAAAGATGTGCCAAGAGAACTGTCGATGGTGAATTTCCCCCGAGGGCTGTTTGCTTCCATTTCGCACCAAGCTCAGAAACGAACTTCTAACCGCTTGCACGTAATTTCGGCACCACTTGAGCGGAAAATTCTACCGTCGCACGGAAGTGGGTAGTTTCCCAGCACATCTTATCCTTCATCTTGTGGTGGATCTTTTACGCCTCTGTCTGATGACAGTGTGGGACTGATTTCTTCCTTTTTTACGATGTTTTCATAATCTGGGAAACGATTCAATCTTGATCTGATTGTCTTGAGCGGGCTCCTTGTGGGCCATCAACGAGACCTGCGACACTCAGTTCACGATCCCGCAAGTAATATGGATGACAGCGATGATTTCCCCCAAATACCCCTCAGTGCGACGCAACCCAGGAATTAAAAAAAATAATTCCCAGAAAAAGTGTCGACTCACTGATTGTCATTAAAGAGCCTTGTCCGATCTCGGCAATAAAAACCATTTAAAATCCTTTCAATTGACAGTCAGGCAACAATAACTTTGCACCAGATGGCCGCCGATAATGGCGTTAATGTATTGCAATTGCCTCGTTGTCGTTTGTTCTTAACGAGCTTCTCTTCTTGCTTCGCGCGCAACGACATTACCAATCGACGACCGTGGATTGGACTCTGCTGGGCGAATGCTTGGTCATCGTCTTTTTTTTCTCTCGCCGTTCAGCTCCAACATCCCGATTATAAGTGTTATACAAAATTATAACAGTCTGACATATTTTTTCAGCTTTCAATAAAAGAAAGTGTAGTGAAATTAGCTGTTAAGATGTCAAAATAACAAAAAATGTAACTGAATGAATTTCACTGGTATTGTTACAGATTTACAACTAAATAAGATACAATCTATTGAGTTTCACAAAATAAAAAAAGTATTCAACCAAAGTTTATGTTATTTACATATAAATCAATTGAAATAACAAATAATCATATTTTTTATACACAACACTGACTTTGTAATGATTTCGATGTTATATTTCAAGACCATTCAGAAGCCAAATAACAAAATATATCAAGCGTTGATATCAATTACAATTGGTGATATAATTGTGTCATGCATTTCCGATCGGGATTGCGCCACCCTGGCGAGGGACTGACCAACCACGTGCAAAAGCAAAATCAGCAGCACGTTAAGCACCAAACCATTTGAAATAGCAAATTTACGATGCAAAATCAGTGCAATCGGTGCACACGATATTTTCTACCATCCGACGGTACTGGGCAACGAGAAAGTGTGAATTCCTTGGGGGGTTCCATGGTTACACGAATAGAAAAATGGATCGTGGAAGGGCACTTCATTTAAATTCCTTCTTTTTTGCCAACAATCGACGGATAAAAACTACAAAATATGTGTGGAATAAAGTTTAGCTTAGAGGGCATCCATTAAATGAGCAAAATTTGGTTCTATCGCGATTTGTATTTTTTTTGTTCAGAATGATTCTTAAAATATGTGCTCAATTAACTAGTGATGATCCCATACTTCACCATGGCTTAATTACCTTTTTTTTGCGGTATGCGGAAGTTGGATTACTAAATGCTACTATACTCATAATAAGGAATTTATATAGATTGACTTAGCTTAGACTGACTTAACATATCTCCAATGTGGAATAGACCAAGGTCAGTGAAGATGCATAAAGAAACAACTAGAAGTTTGGCTGGGTTTGGCCTTGATCTTCTTCAATGTGCATAATCCAGTGCTTTTTTTTATACAGGGTGAATAATTGCACCGGCTACGTCCTTGCAGTCATGTGGGATTGAGGGAAGGAATGCTAGTGTGTAACCCTTGTTATATGGAGACTGTGTTTACTTCAAAGGTGACAGGGAGGGATGTTTGTTAATAGGGTGGATCGTTGGGACATAGGATTCACTTTGATAAATGATTAGATCATGACAAACAATTATTTGTGAGATATAAATATGCTAGTAAATATAATAATTTAGTCAAAATGAAAAAAATCAAATGTAAGAAAATAAATGCCAACACTAGCACAGCAAAAAAAAAAAAGTGTTTTATCACGTCATTTTAGATGCACATCATTTACGTCGAAAATCGTTTGAAATTGATGTAAACACTTAGATTTTTTTCACCAGCTCGGCTGTGCGTACCGTGATGCATCAATACCCGGACGCTTAAGTGGACGCGAATCTTCTAATTCGAATATGAGTCTGTTGTTTTATAAAAGCCCTAATGTGATATTATTTGAAACATTATTTCCAATAGGATCTTCACGAAAGTGATGAGCTTTTTTGTAAAAATCATGATTTTAACATGAAAATGATTCAAATATTAGAACATGTCTTGTCTATAAATCCGGACACTTTTGAATCGAAATCCGGACATCTGTATTGTAGCATGTAAAATTCGTTTAATTTTAATGAAAGCCATATCAACACACAGTCAAATATAAATATTAAATAAGCTTGATGTTTGCGTTTGCCCTACAATGTCAAAAAGAATAGCGCGTCTGAATTATTAGTGGTTTGATTACCTGAGCCGAAGTGCATGTGGCTGGAACTGTAGTCGACGTGGCTCGAGCTGATATTGTTAAAGTTATACACTATTTATTTCATAATCAATCGGATTTTGTTTACTCACTACGCTTCCTATAGTTATTTTTCAAGTTTTCTCTTATTTTGTCTTGCTTGAGGCTTACTTACACTAGTTACACGTGGCTCTTTTAGACGATGTCCAGATCTTGAAACACTGGCTCGTAATCCCGGACAGTCTTTTCACACACCAATAAATGTTTATTTCCAGATTATTCAACAACGAAGCACTCACCTAACTTTTAAAATAAATTTTCTCAAACACTTATGATTAAAACTTGCTCTTAAAATACACTTCACGAACTTTTTTCAATAAAACGATGTTCGCGCGTTCATCGATAGTCAAACTTGAGTTAGAGCTGGGCCGCTACGAAAAGACGTCCGACTCGAACACATTATTTGTTTTTATTTTTATTAATTATTTGACGATGGTTACTAGATTAAAATGAAATGTAAAATGATTAGCATGGTTAATATTACTAGGGAATAAAAAACAAACATATTGTCACTTAATTCTAACTTTAATTTTCTAATATATTCAGAATGCCCGCATATTGGTGCCGTCCGGATTTTCATTCACCACGGTATCTTTTTTCCCAATTTTAACCAACTATCACCTAACAAATTGTTCGGTTGCTTAGCAATAAAGCACGATTTACTGACACTCGGCTTTTATTGCTTGAGATCTCAGCAAGTTTGTTTTCCGACTACTCGGCTGTGCGAATTAGCCGAGATTCGGCATTCTAAATCAAGTGTGTAGACACAAATGTTCATGGAATTGAGAAAATGTAATGTAAAAAGAACGTTAATAAGTCGATGTAATAAAAAACATACGTTAACGGTTGGTTTTTATCCCTATGAATTGTTGACAAACTCAATTTTCTTGATTTACTCTTTTTCGCTATTGAATCACTTATGTTAAATTCATCTTAATGATGCAAAAGCCTTAGAATGTTGAACAAGATAACATGAGAAAGGGAGATATGTTTAATATGTATGGTCTTACAATCAGTGGTGAGATTCTATCAACCCAAGCCAATGTTTTAGTTTTAGTTTCAGAATCACTTACTCTGTAAAAACTAGGATATGCATCTTGTCTCCAATAAGAATATCACAGAAACTACTCGCGAAACCGATTTTGATAATTTCGAGTGATTTAACTTCACATTTTTACATTTTTACCACATCCATCCATCTCACGTTACTACACATGTGGATGTGGATTATGGAAAGGGTCTGCGTGGTCTGTGGGGATTTGAATTCTAAACTTGTAACCAACTCAGTTCTTGGGTCACCAAGTGGCTCGGTAACGCTCGTCTAGCATGCAAGAGTCCTGGGTTCAAATCCCAGCCGAGCACGTGGATTTTTTTTTTCATAATTTCACTCATAATTTGTCTATTTTTTCCACGTGTAAAAGGTTAATTAATTCAAACTCTTGTTTGCTTGGGTCAAATAACGCGCAAACCGAATAAGAGCACTCAGATGACGTGGAAACGAAAAACGGTCTCGCTTGCTTTGGTAATTACTAATCACTACCAAACAGCAGACGTGCATTTTGATAATCTTGTTTTTGTTTTCTTTAAACTTACATGCTTATCGTTGCGCACAATAGCGCATTTTATAATATAGCATTTATCGCAATACGCATATTGACAGTTAGCATTCACAAAGAACAAATACACAACATTAAGTAAAACTTAATGTAAATAGATATATTTTATAATAAATGTTATATATTTTATAATAAATGTTATATATTGCTTTGAAGCTGACTGAAGACAAATCTACTGGTGTTAATTTCTGCTGAAAGAGTCGATGTCAAAAGTGTAGTGGATAAAGCTTCCATAAGAAATGATTGACATAAAATACTTGAAAAAAAAAACACTTGGCTAGATCATGATTTGCTATAATTTCGAAAAAATATAAATGAACCAAATGAGCCAAAGAAATGAACCGCGTGAAATGTTTGATCGGCTTGCGTTCGGGTGGAAATGGAAAGTTCGGCGTGACAAGTAGAATAAGGAAGATAGGCGCGAAATTGTTCGGTACTTCGGGTTAGTACCGACGCAACGTGCACACGACCGTATGGCATGCGACCATCGAAGATGTGCTAGAAAAGGAGAGTATGATATTTGTTACCACTCCACGTCGGAACGAAATCGAAACGACAAAGACCCGAACAGACAGATAGAGAATCTAAGAACACGAAGCTGCGAACAAGCATGTAGGTTCGGAGCCCTCACGATGCTTCTAAAAAGATCATTCTATTGACTAATGTTACCGCGATAAGACGTGTTTGTCGGTCGTCCCTAATTCGTGGAGAAATCATTGCACGTGTTTGCAATAAAGTTTTTAGTGGTTTTCGGATGTTATGTTGGAAAAAAAAACAAGCGTTACGACAATGGCGCAGTATACGCTCCTGTTTTAATAAGTGTGGTAAGCGAACTTGAACTTGAAAAAAAAAAAAAATATTACTACAGAAAATGAGAATGCTATACAAAATGGTGGTTAATTTGCGGTTGTGATTTTGATGGCGGAAAAATTGAAAGCGTGGAAAAATGATTGGTTTAGGACAAAATATTGATTTGAGTTATTTGAAAAACTGGAAATAGTTAACAAGAAAATTGGGATGTGAAGTTTTAAAACATCGATTTTTTCGGAAAATGAAGTGTGGAAATTATGAAGCCGGAGCGAGAGGTCTCAAAGGCAGAACGAAGAATAGAGCGAGAGGTCTCTGTTAAAAAAAAAAATGATAAATTAAAAAAAAAACGAGAAAAGCCGGAGCGAGAGGACTCCGAGATGTATTGAAGAATAGATTTTTTGAATATCAATATTATTTATTTTATTTTTATTTGATATTAATAAGCATTTTCCATAAATATCTTTGCAAATTTATAATGCTCAACTAACCTAGATGTCTCTTTAGTGGTTCGACGATTTCAATTGATGATTTGACTTTTCTTTTTATGGTTTTCATGAGCTATTCGAGTTTCGAATAACAGTGTTATGTATAATACTTTCGTATCAATGCCTCAAGATACGTTAACATTTAATTGATTTCCATTCTTTTCCTTTCTATTGCACGTTTAATAAAAATGAGAAGAATGGAAATTCGGATCATGTTTGAAATTCTGTAGACTTAAGGCACAGAGTATCTTCGTATCTGGAACACGATATACACATGTAAAAATGGTCAATCGACAAAGAAAGCTCTCAGTCAGTAAATCAAATTGTCATCGAAACAGATAGAAAACAAACAGAAAAGCAAGCGCGCTCACAAGCGTTTGTCCCAACTTTCGCAGATTGCGAAACAATCTAAATAAAATGTCATGACAATCACAGGATGCAATATTGCTGCAATCTTTGCAACTAGGGATTAATCACTTATTTTAAACACAATATCAAATTTGTTTAATGGTTGTTGTTCTTAAATGTGGCAATGATTACCAACACAGGGCATGTTCTCGAAAATTACAACGCAAGCCTAGAAAATTGTTACGCACGCGGTGAGCGATCATTGTCATATTCTGTTAAAGCTGGGATAAGTTGCTGTTGCAGAATAAAATTGTTGCAACGAGAATGGGAGAGGACAATGACAAGCTGAGAAGCAGGCTCTGTCTCAGTTGGGACGCAACACCAAAAAGAAATATGAAAATAACTAAAATGTGGCACTTGACATTGAATTACTATGTTGTGGGATTAGCACGAATCCATCGCACAGCCATCACGATTACGAATTCAATCTTCTTGGCATACACTTTTAGCAACCAAAGTGCTCGGAAAAGTGCACTGCATTATTTATTCCTACACCATGTATGCTGTTTTGATATTTACGAAAAGTTGCACTCAATCCCATCCTTGGTCTCTTGCTCTCAGTTCCCGCAGTAAATCAACTGTAGGTATATTCCAGGATAATGTTAATTCTATATACCCACAATGTCATAAAATGCAAAACTTTTTTCATCACAAGAACCGAACATTCCAACTTCGAAGAATGCTTTGATCTGCTCCGGATAAGGCTTCCAACTTTCTTCTCGCTACAATTCATTCTTGTGACATAGTCTCGGATTTCAGTGCGCCAGAAAATGAATGCTTCAACTTTTAAGACCCACAGAAGAAATATATTGCAGAACTCCTACTTCCTGTCGACTTGGCAGCCTGCAGCCTTTAGCAGCAGCAGTGGTAACGAACCGACAATATGCGGCAGCGCAGAGCCGAAGCAATTGTGAAGTGGCATTTGACAACACTCATCCCGCCTGCGTCTTTCTGAAGTGCCAGTTTATTACATTTTACCATGTAGATTAAAGACGGATTATGTGGCAAAGGCAATCCTCTTTCTCTCAGGCCGCAGCCACAGAGTGCAGTAGAACCGAAACCGGTGCAGCAGATCTGTGCCTCTGTTTGATTTCGTACTTTGGCTTGATTAAATTGCACCATATCTTCATACAGGCATGCAGCAAAGCTCCGAGATGGAACAAGGTTCGTGCCTTGGGTATACAAAGGCGTAGTAAGGTATTTTTAGAAAATATAGTATTCTTGTCTTCCTTGGCACCCTTGTTCTCTTTGTCTTCCCGGTCTTCCTTGTTTTTTTTTTTTAATTTTCCGTGTATTTCTTGTCTTCCTTGTCTATCGCGTCTATCTTGCCTTTCTTGTTTTCCTTGTCTTCCCTGTCCTGCTTGTCTTCTTTGTCTTCCTTGTATTTCTTGTCTTTCTTGGCTTCCATGTTTTCCTTGTCTAAGGTAAACACTCTTGTTGTTTAGACCGTATTTTAAATTTTGAAATATACTCGGTATACTTATCAAGGCAATTTTGCTTCGGGTTTGCAAAAAAAAAAAATAAAAAATAAATAAAATAAAATAAAATTTAATTAGTAACATTTAGTTTAGTTGCTAAAAAATAAAAGGAACAAAATTGTTGAAATTCTGATGGTTACATTTGACAACCACACCCTTATAACGCTCTTGAATTCACCCCCCTTTTCCAGTTCTTGAGGGCACTAGGGGGTGTCTACACATGTTGACACACCCAAACAAGGCTAAGAGTGTGCAATATGCAAACTTCTTACACGTTTGCTCTGATGCATTGCCACACACTTCTAGTCCCGGCCAAATCCCTCACAGAAAGACAATCTTCTAACGTGCTTCAATTTGAGACCAGGGCCGGCGAAACAGTGAGGGATGGTAGCATCCCTGTATCCACTTCACATTTCGGTAGCTACGAGCAAAAAGCAGTGTTTTGTCAAAATTAAAGAGACACGAGATCACTTGAAAGAGATTATGAAACCTGAGCTAACGAACATAAAAGTTTGTTGGCACAGGAAGAGGCAGCCCGACTATTGGGGTGATACCTTATAGCTTCTAATACTGTTATTCAGGTTAAGATTGTATGGAGTAATCATCTGAAATCCAGAAATCGTGAAGGTGATATTTTCTATGATCTCTAATCGCTACACAGAAAATCCGATCCTTGGCATAAAGTAACAATTCCGAAAAAACTAATAGCAAACATTGCTAGGAAGCAATGTTAAGAAGTTGATCATCGGAAGTAACGAACATTTCAGTGAAGGAAATATTTTAGTGTGACATATTGGTTTGCAGATTTAACCGGCTAAAGAAGCCTTTTACATATTTCTTTTGCTCGGGATGCTCTAGCCTGATCCATTTACGAGAAAGGAGCGTTACGGCGACGGGGTTTTCGGCTAGTTGACTCTCCTTAGCCTGCACATATAGGCAAAGTGCTTCCCATGTAGTGCATGTATTGTGACATTCTTCCTTTCTGTGTCAGTTACTTTGCTCGCAAAGTGACGGGATAGTTCACGTGTACACATTTTGTAACACAGCTGACGTGGATATTTGGGAAATGGATGACGAGATACCTCGAATGGCAAACAATGTTGCTTGCTGAGTGCCAAGAATTTGATGTGACGTTATGCACGCAAAGTCAAATAAATTTGATTTCGGCAGAAATGTGTTCATGGATCTTTTAAGCGTTATATTTTGGGATTTACCGAGACGAAACTCACTAGTACTTTCATACAAATTTATACGACAATTATTCTTACAAAATTTTCATGATTTTATTCTAAGAAATTGAAATGGATTCTTTGAGAAACTTTTATTGAGATTTCGTTTCAAATTCTTAGACTAATCAGGAAAAATTCAGGGATTGATTCCCAGAAGCAATTTTTCGAGAGATTTCTGAGAAAAGCTATGTAGACTAAGGTAAATGTACCATTAGTGGAGTACCTAAAAAAAACATCTAATTTGTACTGATAAAAGCTCTGAATACCAGATTTTAACGTACAGTACTGGTCAGAATAAAGTACGCATTGGCCGTTTTTCCATACAAAATGGTCAAGTTTGGAGATCTGAATCTCAGCTTTTAGTGGTCCGATTGATCTGAAATTTTCACCACAGCCTAGATATAACATAGATTTCACTCAATTTAAATATCACTGCATTTGAAACCCAATCTTTTAAATTATTGAATATCTCTCAATTTGCAAAAAATTGCAAAATTTAATTTTGAAAATATTTTGAAAACAATCAGTTTTACCGAAAAATGTTGTTCTGCAAACTTGTGTGTCTTATCAAATTGTACATTTTTGCAAAAGGACATATTGCTCTAAATATTTTCATTTAAAAATTATTTTTACTTTAAAATTTTGTCATTTTGATCGAAATTTGAGATTTGCGATAACTTAAAAGTTCGTTAATGAAAAACTATGAATTTCTAGCCTAGCAAATTTGAGGTTACTTTCAAGCTGCGGTGAAAATTTCAGGTCAATCGGACAACTAGAAACCGAGATATAAGACTCCAAACTTGATCATTTTGTATGGAAAAAAGGCCAATGCGTACTTTATTCTGTCCAGTACTGTATAAGTCGAGAGATGTTTTTGCAATTTTTAACTTTTTGTCGTTTGTACAACATGGGGGGCCCAGATAGCCGTAGCAGTAAACGCGCAGCTATTCAGCATGACCATGCTGAGGGTCGTGGGTTTGGATCCCGCTGGTCGAGGATCTCTTCAGTAAAGGAAATTTTCTCGATTCCCAGGGCATAGAGTATCTTCGTACCTGCCACACGATATACACATGCAAAAATGGTCAATCGGCAAAGAAAGCTCTCAGTTAATAACTGTGGAAGTGCTCATAAGAACACTAATCTGAGAAGCAGGCTCTGTCCCAGTTGGGACGTAATGCCAGAAAGAAGAAGAAGACAACATCTGCCCAATTGCTTACATTCTTTACCTAATAATACACGAATCTACCCCATTACCCGATTGTCATTAACCCGAATGCCGTCACCCCGAATTCCATATCAACGAACAACCCATAACCCCGAAAGACATTACTCCGAATTCCATTATCGTGGGGCGATGTCTAGCTAGAAACCAGAAGCTGCCCAAGTAACACAATTTGTTTTATAATTGTATGAAATACATGTTTCATACAAATCGGTATGTTTTGTGGTGAATATGGATAACCTTATTTTGTACATTTATATCACCGAAACAGCGCAAAAAATGGAGGCTTATAATGAATCTATGACATTTGGTCGAAAGACATTTGGTCGAATGACATTTAGTCGAATGACGTTTGGTCGAAAGTACATTTGGTCGAACGGACATTTCGTCGCATAGAAATTTGGTCGAAAAGTTTAAGTTGAAACAGAAAGCAAATGTATTTGGTCGAACCGACATTTCGTGGAAAAAATAGTGCTGGAGTCTAAATAGTATGTAGCATTTTGTAGCTAATGCAAGAGATTGAATAATTGAAAAAGTATCAGCCATTATACCGAAAATTATTGCGATGAGTGTAACTTTGATTCCAATGTATTATTCTACCTCTTTCGTTTTTTAATGTTTTATGCTGCTTTTTTGTTCAGGCATGTTCAAATATTCGACTATTCGAGATCTTAAATGGAAACAAGTCAACTTTTTCCTCCTCAATCAACTCGTCTTCTCTTACCCGGTACATAGAATAAGCATAGTTTTCATTTTTAATAATCCAAAGCTTCTACTGCAAACTCTGTTATTCACCCAAGATCATCAACACTGTCAGCAAAGCCATATATTTGCTTGAGGAATGTTATTAAACTGGAAGTCACAATAAGCCAATTTGTCATAAGTAAGGTTCTGATTTAAGCATTCCAATTTCTTACCCACGTCCGTGAGCTGCAAAACCTGGATTTCAAAGAAAGGTCCCGAGCATTCTCTCTGATTGTTTCCATCAGATGAGCTGATCTTCATTACGAAGATCGATGATATTTCAAAAGAATAATAAATGAAGAAACCATGATGTTCACATCGTTGAAGAATAACATAACTTGTTGAGCCGTTTTTCAATTAATAATGATATTTTAAAAGAATAATAAATTCACTAGAGCTAAATATTTCAATCAATGTACAAAAAAACTACTTTGAAGTACATTTGAATAATCATTGAAATCCTTGATTTTGGCATAACTTCAAATTACAAATAAAAATTGACCTTGAAAATAAGAACACATAAAATGTCCCATTATTTATTAAACAACAGTTAATAATTCAGATTATTCAAAAGAATACGTTATCTTATGGGTTTATTCATAAATTTCATAATGCCAAAAATTGTCATTTTTGACACCCACCAACCCCCTTGTAACGATTTTTGTATGAATATTCTACCAATTTTGTATGCACTGTAACATCTCAAGGACAACCATTCACCCCCCAGAGCGTTATGAAATTTGTGAATGGGCCCTATCAATTTTGCAAAACTTAGGAAACCATCATCAATTTCGCTAAATGATTCCGTTCAACTAAACATCATTCGACCAAAATAATTTTCCAAAGCCCTTCGACCAAATGTCCATTCGACCAAATGTCCTTTCGACCAAATGTACTTTCGACCAAATGTCATTCGACCAAACGTCATTCGACCAAATGTCATTCGACGAAATGTCCTAAAGCCCTTATAATACATCTTTCATGTCATAGAAGATGTTCCCCAATACATCATTAGAACATACAATTATATGTCATAGATTCGTATTAGTGATGCTTTGTAGTACAACTTTAACATATAATTGTATGTTCTAATGATGTATTGGGGAACATCTTCTATGACATGAAAGAAATCTATGACATTTGGTCGAAAGACATTTGGTCGAACGACATTTAGTCGAATGACATCTGATCAAAAGTACATTTGGTCGAACGGACATTTCGTCGAATGGACATTTCGTCGAATGGACATTTGGTTGAACCGCCACTTCGTGGAAAAAAACATATAGCTCGAAACTGAAGTTAGAAACTAGAAGTTAGAACCTAGAAGCTTGAAGCTAAAAGCTAAAAGCTAGAAAATAGAAGCTCGAAGCAATAAGTTAGAAGGCAGAAGCAATAAACTAGAAAATAGGAGCTAGAAACTAGGTGCTCGAAACGGGAAGCTAGAAGCTAGAAGCTAAAAACTAGGAGCTAGAAGTTAGAAGCTAGAAGCTAGAAGCAAGAAACTAGAAGCTTGAAGCTAGAAGTTAGAAGCTAAAAGCTAGGAGCTAGAAGTTAGAAGCAAGAAGTTAAAAGGCAGAAGCAATAAACTAGAAACTAGGAGCTAGATACTAGATGCTCGAAACTGGAAGCTAGAAGTTAGAAGCTAAATGCTAGGAGCTAGAAGTTAGAAGCAAGAATCCAGAAGCAGGAAACTAAGAAACTAGAAGCTAGAAGCTAGAAGTTAGAAGCCAGAAGCTAAAAACTAGAAGCTAGAAGCTAGAAGCTGTAACCTAGAAGCTAGAAACTAGAAGCTTGAAACTGGAAGCTAGAAGTTTGAAGCTCGAAGCAAGAAGTTAGAAGGCAGAAGCAATAAACTATAAATTAGAAGCTAGAAGCTAGAAACTAGAGGCTCGAAACTGGAAGCTTGAAGCTAGAAGTTAGAAACTAAAATCTAGAAGCTAGAAGCTAGAAGTCAGAATCCAAAAGTAGGAAACTAAGAAACCAGAAGTCAGAAGCTAGAAGCTAGAAGCTAGAAGCCAAAAGCTAGAAGTTAGAAGCTAAAAGCCAAAAGCTAAATGCTAGAAGTTAGAAGCCAGAAGCAAGTAACTAGAAACTAAGTAGAAGCTAGAAGTTAGAAACTGGAAGCTAGAAGTTAGAACCTAGAAGCTTGAAGCTAGTAGTTAGAAGTTATAAGCTAAAAGCTAGCAGCTAGAAGCAAAAAAACTAGAAACTAGAAGCTAGAAGCTGGGAGCTACAAGTAAGAAACCAGGAGCTAGAAACTAGAAGACAGAAGTTACAAACAGCACAGACTGAAATCTTGGGCAGGCTAATATTTCTACATACGTAACCAGAATCTCTGATAACTGAAATAGAATGCATTTCCACCTCTCCTGATCTCTACTTAGTTTGAAATATGGAAATATAAGATTCAGAGTCTAATTAACTGTAGTCTAACTCACTGAATTTTCAATTAAAACAAAAGATATCATTCAGTAACGTCTTATTTGCCGTTCTTAAAAATTCAGTGTGCTGATGTGCAAGCATCTTTTTTTTGAGTGTTTTGAAGTAAATTTGTAAAAATGTTAACGAAACTCTCAGGAATTAGTACCTAGAAGTCAAGAATCGGTGTCTGTGTAAGTAGAGATATAACTTCAATAAGAAAAAGAGGAAAGTAAATGTCTCATTTAATTCATTTATTACCTATGCCAGTATATTATTAATTGACATCAAAAATACTAAATCGAGAGTCAATATAACCTTCTGTCAAACTTACTTGCAAAAATTGCCATCAAATTAATCTCTTTCCATGTTTCCAATTGAACCCGATTACAGCTTCAAAGTTGCTTCTCCTGACTGAAAACATCCGGAAATTTTGGCCATTCTTCGCCATCTACTATCCACCGACCTCAAACTTTATCCGTGCATTCAAAACATGATGTTGATAGCGAGAATAACTTCTTCCGCGTCGACTTTCCCGTTCAATTTACGTCTCCTCCCCGATTTCGTAGCTTGTTATCGTCGAACACGACCAGCAACGACCGACCCCAAAGCTTCAGTGAGTTATGTTGAACACAAAGCTGGTCGTTCGGAACTCACGGCACTTCGCTGAGTTCCACCCATGACTACGTTTCGCAAGTCTGCCTCAAAGCACAGATCAACTTTTGCGATTGCATAAACAAGAGCATTACGACGAAAATGGTTCCTCTCGAATGCAACGTCTGTCGGTGGATGCCACAAAAATTGTACGAACAGAACATGACCTCCCTTGGCTGGGGAATTGTCGCGCTGACATTGCCCTTGCAGCACACTTTTCTCTTCGGCATCGGGGCGTTTTGTTGGTTGGCAACGCTAGAGCCCAACTGGCTATATGGCACAGAAAAAAGGGAAAATGTAAGACCCCAAAACGGTAACAGCGATATCTTGAACCAAACGACCGGCGACGAAACCACCCATTGCCCCTAGCTTCTGCTGCAGTCCTCATCACCGTCGTCGATCTGAGTAGGGGTATGTGATGTATAAAATTTTCCTTGAAGCTATTCTCTATTTTATCAGATTCTTCTTTTTCTTCTTTTTTCTGGCATTGCGTCTCAATCGGGACAGAGCCTGCTATATTCTTATGAGCACTTCCACAGTTATTATCTGAGAGCCTTGCTTGCCAATTGACCATTTTTTTGATTGTGTATATCGTGTGGCAGGTACGGAGATACTCTATGCTCTGGAAAGTTGAGAAGATTTCCAACCCGAAGAGATCCTCGATCGGTGATAATTGAACCCACGATCCTCAGCCTAATTTTGCTGAATAGTTGCGCGTTTACCGCTACATCTAACTGGACCCGAGCGTCCCCTATTCCACAAGAACAAAAATTCCGTGCAATATCGGATGTTATATTGATGAGAAAATGAGCTCTGTAAAACATACGCATACCCCTCGATTTGAGGCTCTGCTTTCGGTCGGAATTTTTGCGCCACTTGGCAATGGAAGCCCCTTCAAACCCATTCTCCGCCACCATTCGTTGGCAGGATGACAAACAAGAGTTGCAGCCATTTCCACAGAACAAAGAATCGACTCTGGAGCGCGGAAAATGCAGAAAGAAATTAAAACGAGAGCAGCAAGCTTTCAGGGGGCTCAGGGATGTAGTCCGAACAGAATACTTGCAACGGCGTCACATCCGATGACCCACTTGAACTTGGGCACGGCATTGTCCCCACAACAACAACTACTGGGGGGCAACTGCTCTTCATCACATTCCGAGCTTCTCCGGTTGAAACGGACGCCTGCAACAATAACCTTTCTTCGTTACAGTTCATTGCACCACCGACCAGAGTCACCGATTGTTGGTGGGATTGGAGCCAGGGTTGCCATGTAGTTAGGGTGAACATAACATAAACTCAATAAACTGAAAAAAGGGGGGGGGTGAATAGTCAGAAAACAATTCTGATATAAATTTGTTTGCTACAACATCACGAGGCTCATGCATAATCTCAATGTGACTGTTATGCGGTAACAATTGCCAATGTGACAAAACAACTCGGTGTTTTTTTTTCAAATTTTCTAGAACAAAATCACAGATTTTAGTAAGTTGACCGAAAGTATACATCATTTGATTACTCTCCACGGTATTAATTCGAAATTGTCAAAAATGTCGAATGTGACTGATATGCAGTTATGGGCAGTACTTTTCCGGTAAGAAATTTAAATAATTGGTAGTCTATTGACTGAAGCCTAAGGTAGGCTAAAAATCGGTAGGCCTGGGCACCCTGATTGAAACACAAGATGCATCTCCCCCTTCCTCCCCTCTTTTCAAGCAGCGACATTCTGGAGCACTTCTGGACTGCAAGATGAAGCAAAACGACCAACCATCGCGTCGGTTAGTTGCCGTTGGTCGAGCGCCATCAGAGTCGAATCGAGCTCGTGCCACACGCGCAATCATTTGTGATTGCGCTGCAAAACTGGTTTGCATTCAGCAAGTCGTGTAGGCAATACACATCTTATGCATCAGCCGTGGTAATGTGACTAAAGTGGTGCGGTTCAATGTGATGGAAATTAGTTCACTGCCGCTCTCGAACGGATAGCCCATCCGCTGTTATGAGCTTCTTAGGGCTAAGATGATCAACCGCAACCGGTTGTGTGCTGTGTATGGCTGGTGGTGCTGTGCTATACAGATCGAAAGGGGACCGTTTGTTTGCTGCTTGTTAATCCACTTTCTGCTGGCGATTTCCGGTGACATTTTTCTTGAGCGGTTATCTAGATCAACTGGTCAGGAGATTTCAACATATCGACGGGATGTGCCAGCGGTTTTGTAACGGATTCAATTATGGTACCGTAAAACGGGTAACTTTGATAGTTTTTTCGAAGAAAACTTGAATATTTATGCAAGCTATTTCAAAGAATTATAATTTATATTTTTAAAACAAGTACTGGCATCCTATGATTGCATCAAAAAGATTTGTTTTGAATGGATGATATAATTTTTCATAAAATCGAAAGTTGGTTTTCTGTTTTGGGGTAACTTTGATAATGGAGTATGAGACGAACAAAATTGAATGAATAACGAACATTTGTAGGGCATTGCATACCTCAAGGCGTTTAACGTTATATGGAAATTTTTGACTTAGATTACAAAAATGCTCCCAGTTTGTGAAAATGCTCTTCGCTAAGAGATTTGAGACCATATTCAAGTTCTATGATAGCTAGGCTGTCAAAGATAAGTGGCTAACTATCAAAACTACACCAGATAGTTATCGTAGAACAGATTGTTTGTAAACGTTTCGAAAATGCGAAAATTGTGTCAATTTTAAATATTCGTATAAAAAGCCTCAAATGTTCTTGATTCAAATGAAAACCACTCTTACATAAAGTGTCATACTAATATTATTTAGTTTTGCATTCTTTTTGCTTAACTGATTAACAGAAATTATGATATTTCGTTTAGTATGTGGTGGGTTACGCACTATCAAAGTTACCCGCATTATCAAAGATACCCCGTTTTACCGGTACCTAGTTTTATCTCTTGAGTAGATGTTACTTTACTGTTTAGTGTTTCATAATCAATGACCATGTCTATTGTTCATTTGTAATAATTAATATTCCTAATTAATACACAAAATTGACGGAAGTGTCATTAAATAATTTGAAAATAGTTTGCAAAGAGAAATTGACATATATTTTAAAATACAAGCAAATTTTTGAAATAATGTCATTTCTGTTGCAATTTATGTATCGGCTACCGAATATTAAAAGGCCGATTCTAGTGAAAGGCTTCTGAAATCTGACCAGGACACACCACTCAGACAACCAAAATGTACCTATACCGAAATCACCTGGAGGCTTTGTATGTGCAAAGTTTCACTTATAAGATGTCGCGAGAAGGCCTTCTACGTAAAAAAGTGGAGGCGATATACGTGCATATATTATGTGATGAATAATAGAATACTATGCGAGAGTGTAAATTTTCTACCGAACTAACCTGTAATCTCATGCGACTTATCCTATGATAATAAATGTTGATTTGACAGCTGCTACGGATTGATTCGACCTACTTTGTACGAGTGTACGAGACGAAACAAAATGTATAAATGAACTCAGAAAAAAGCGATTTATACAAGGAAACTCATCAATTTGACGATTTTATCCACCGTGTTTAGCGGTTTTGTTGTAATTTGCATGAATAAACGAATTATTTAGTGAACTTTCATGCGACTTCTGGTTGTCTGGGCAATCACCATAACGGGTTTGAACAGAGCTCAAAAAGTACTACAAAACGAATGTGCGTAATAAGCCTTTTGCCAAAACGATTGTGCTACTTTTCTCCGAATGTAGTTTCAGCAAATGTAGAATAAATAGGTGCTATAATAGTCTTCACTGGCAGGATGATAAACTAGTGTGAACGATGAGGCAATCAAAAGAATAAGGTAGGGCAAAATGGTCCGAAATGCCATTTTGAGGATTTGTGTCTTTTCTATCTTAATTAGATCTATATTTTAACGTCATTCGAAGTCCTAACAGTAACTTTACAATTTTTACTAGCTACCACTTTGAAAACATTTCCCAAATTTGAGTTTTTTTATGGTTTTAAATCGTGTAGAAAAGTTGGTTGAAAAATGGGGGTGGTTCAAAATGACCAAATGGGTAGGGTAGAATGCCATTTAGTATGGATAACTAGGAGTAAGCAATCATGTTTCTCCATGAGTTTGCTCTGTGGCAAGGAAACGCTTATTCGTTAATAAAACCATCGGAAAACCCTAATATTTAGGTAAAAAAGTGAAAAATGTTAAATTTCACCGGGAATTTAAGGAATAATCTATGAGTTTATGTCCAAGGGTTGTAGCGGCAACTCTTGGGTAAACATATTTCAACATCGTTTGGCAAAGAATATAAATTGAAACGTTGTAGGATTGATTTAATGAGGTGAGCCATTTTACCCCATCAGTGCGTATTGGACCATGTTCTCCTATTTGATAATTTTAGGCTATACACATATTGTCAAAATTGCAGGCGACGGTGAAACTCTGAAGAATCGCCTATCAAATAAAGAAAAGTGCATAAAAAAATCTTCAGGTTATTCAATACCCTACAATGCATGAAGTTATGACAATTACGAGCCAAACTTTTTCGGGGAAGTGGACTACGAGGAAACGAGATAATTGAGGAGCTGGCGTTCAGGGAAAAGTAGCACAACCTACCAAAACGGGTTAAATACATAAGAATGTCCTGAAGATTCAGGATTCTGAAATCAATTTGACTTGATTCACACTTGAAATGGTAATTGATATCGCGTAGATGGAGTACTCATAGCATATGGGAATTGAGTTGATTGGTTTCTACAAAAGGATTGCAAGAAAAATCCTAGAAAAGTACTGTGAAAAAATCGTAGGAGTATTTCTGGAGTATCCCATGCAGAAAACCTGGAACATATATTTGAGGAGTACTTGTAGGAGCCTTGGGAGGAAATCCTGAAGTAATTATAGTACAATATCTTCAGCAGTTCCTGGAAAAATTATTGGAAAATAATAAAAAAGGACATATTTGCAGTAATTTTTTAAGAAAATATATGAATATATGTAGAAGCCCCTATGAGAGGCCATGGATGAATCAATGTAGACATCCTTAAAGGAATCCGTGAAGATTATCCCAGAAGTTCTAGGAAAACTCTTATGAGCATTACTGAGAAAGTTTGAGGTGAATACAAATAGCATATCTACAGGGCTGGTAGCAAGTCACTTTTTTTTTTCAGAAAAATGGTCACTAAAGTCACTATTTTCGTCGTGATCCGCTGATAATACAATTTTAAGCTGGGACAGCTGTTCAAACGCAAACAGCAAGAGAAATTTGCTATTATAAAGACAAATATGGTATGATTTGGAAATCTAAGTATCAAGAATATGAATTTCCGGCTAACTTTTTGGAAGAATTCAGGTGAATTTCCAACGAAAAATGTAAAATTTCCAGACGGAAGTTTTGTAGAAAATTCTAACAAAAATTAGAAAGCGATTTTGGCTGAAATATTTGAATAAATTTTGACGGAAATGGTCCTGTCACAGACTTGCTAAATAAATTACTAGTGAGCTTTCTGCAGTAATCTGCTTTTATATAAGCCGGCTTTCTTAAAGAACCTCATCGAAACTCCTCTGGAAGATAATCCAGAAACGCTTAGGAATGACAACCCAAAAATTCAAAGAGTTCGGCAGAAATTTGTCATGAACGTCAGAAGTAAATATTAATTTTGCTGAACATCAATTTAGCACTTAGATTAGAAATTCCAACAAATAACCTATGGCATCATTCAATGGAAATGATACTGATTTTAAAACGACTTTTGTCAACTATTTCAATACAAAAACACGTTTCTATAATGAATGCATGAACATTTTTGAACAATTATTTTTTTTGCCTTATTTTTATAGAAGCTTCAAATTTACAATTAATTTACCGCTTATTAAATTCAAGTTTTGCTCAAAGTAAACTATAAAATCCAGCATCCTCTAAGTATTTTAACATTTTCTCTTCTTTATTTCTTTTATCTCCTGAAGCTATAACAATATTTAAATTTATTTCTATTCTAATTAAACAATAGTGATATCTGTGGCGATGGGGATTTCCTTAGCCGAGTGGTTAGAGTCCACGGCTACAAAGCAAAGCCATTCCCGGTTCGATTCCTGGTCGGTGCAGGATCTTTCCGTAATGGAAATTCCCTTGACTTCCCTGGGCATAGAGTATCATCGTACCTGCCACACGATATACGAATGCGAAATGGCAACTTTGGCCATGAAAGCTCTCGTGTAATAAGCTGAGAAGCAAGCTCTATCCTAGTGACGACGTAATGCCAAAAATAAAAAAAGATCTGTGACGATTCCCTAACGTCAAATCAATTTGTTCATGAATTTCAGCAACAAATATGCATCTAATGAATTAATTGAAAGGTTCAGTTGAAATGTAGATATTTTAAGTATGCATGGAATCATTTTCTAATTATTTATGCAACACATACATCCAATTTGATTTGTCTCGAGTTCGTGGAAAAAATGGTTTAATTTTACAGAAATATTGCCACAAATTTAGCTTGAAATTATATTTTATCTTTTTTTTAGATTTGGATTCCGCCAGGATTTTCTGAAATTTGGTTGTTTAGTGATGAAAAATGTACAGTTTTTTTTCAACTATCCCGAAAAGGCATATTTTTCTAAGTACTACATATTTTATTGCACATCAATATCTTAATGATCATTATATAAATGGTTGAAAAGATTTAAAACTCTTGACTCAATTACATTTCAATTTACATAATGACAGCTCGTCCTGGAGTAAAATTTGCCTAGGGATGATTCAAAAGTAATTTCCATACTAATATAAAAAAAAATCCAGGGAACAGAAAATATTGAAACTTTGGATTCTGATTCAATTTCCAACGTAGATTTAGAATACGTGAATAACTGGAAACTCATAACAAGCCAATTCATACACGATTTTTCTGAGAAATCCGCCGCAATGCTGTCTACAATTTAAAATTTACCTTCGGTTCATTACACAGATTTGTTAAAAATGCTTAAATTGTATTAAATTGTTTTGTAACTTTACTTCAAAATCTTCGAAAAATTTAAATTTAAAGTTTGTTTTTCGGAGTTCATGTGTTTGAGTTTTACGTGTTTTCTTCCGACTGAAATTATAAATTTTAGAATGAAAACTGTAATTTGCACCGTTTATGGCAATCAAATCAATATCCTGGATAGTTGGCTGTTGAAAAATTCAAATTACTGCGCTTCTCTTGATTCTAAATTCACCCACTATTAATATCCACATAGAACGTATTTCCATTTATAGTCATTTTTATGATTAATACTTAGTTTTGAAGTCACTTTCAGGTCACTATTTTGATCATTTTGGTCACTAAAGTCACTATTATTTTGCTGTCTGACTGCTACCAGCCCTGTACCTAAGAAGATTTGGAACAACAGGAGCATTTACTTCGAGAATCCCTGGAGGTACGCATAGAGTAATCTCTAGACAAATTATTGATTAGCCTCTACCAGCAGCTTCATTTTAACCGCAAAATAAAAATTCAATTCACGATAATTTTTTTGTTTCTCAATATGTTTGCACCATTTTTTTTCACCAACTCTAAAAAATCTCTTCTAGTTTAAGAATCTGTGACGGTGATCTGATTTTGAAGATATTCAAATGTTCCTTGGGGGACAGACATCCTTTATATAACATATTTTTGGCGACCATTTGCTTTTTATCAATTTTTCCAATAAATAAAATGTGAACCCGAATCTGGATGACCAATGATCAATATTCACAAAGATTTTAAAACTAGAAGAGTTTTTTTAGAACTAAAAACAAATATCGAGACACAAAAAAGTTAACACGGTTTGATTCTTTTTCGATAAAAAATTATGCTGCTGGTAGAAGGGTTAATAAAAAAGAAACGGAGACCGTCTTCAGCCATTTAGCTGCACAGACTGTAACTTAACAGTTTACAACAGACAATAATGCAAGAAAGATTCATGGTTGTAATGGGAATCGGAAACACACCTCACGACACGATGCAATCAACTACCTAAAGACACTAACTGCACGGTCACGAAGTCCAGAATTCTTAAATAAATGTACAGAAACATCATTGGAAAAATCCAGAAGAAGAAGAAATCATTTTTGGAACAATTCTTGTAGAGTAATCCATGATTTCTAGCGTAATTCTAGAGTGGCACGCGCAAAATATGTCTAAACTGTGTTGTGTACAAGACATGGCCGTTTGACGTTAACTACGCCATATTATTTTTTGCATGTTGATAGTTTCTGGTTTAAATTCCGTGTCGATCCATTATTTCTTCAGAATGTAGATTTTTTTTTACTTTTCAGGCAAGATATGCCCTCGTAGTCAGAAATATTCTCTATTATTTAAGAATGGCAAAATTGAGAAAATTGAGAATTATCGCCCTGAAGAGAATCGCTCTATACGAGCCTTGCGTCCTCCGCGTTATAGGCCCCACCCAAATCAAAGTACCTTAAAACACAGGTACTGGATTTCTGAAAATGTTTGTATATCATTGAGAAAAGAAACAAGCAAACAATAGCTATAAAGTTTGCTTCATATTGTATGGGAGTATTACTTCTTCAAATAATTTTCAAGAACTTTAAGCAAGTAGTTTATCATAGTTGTAGTTACATTATTCTTTTCGTAACCCGCACATTTCACGTTAGGTGGTTTTTGTTTCAAATTAGTTTCAAACGCAAGATTATCAATTTTAATATGTAAAGAATTGTTGATCTGAGCACATTTTGCTGAAATAACGAACCACAGAATAAAAATAAAAATATTTCATTACTAACGTGGATGTGTTGGTGAGTCAATTTTCGGGAATCCAGTACCTGCGTTTTAAATTACTTTGGTCTCAAACAGAACTGAGAAGCGTGTTCAAACGTAAAACGAAAATAACTTGCCCAACTGTGAGCACAGTCTGACGGCAACAAGAAGAATGAGCGAAGAAGGAATTGGTCTGCTTTTATAGTGCGAAGCGTGGAAAACTGTTTGAACGTGATTGGTTCATCCTTGTCGGAATTCCAGGAGGAATCTTCGGATGAATACTTGAGCAATTTATCTAGTTATATCTGAAGAAAATCTGGTAATTAAAATCCTGGTGGAACTCGAGAAGGAATCCTTGGCGGAGTTCTTTGAAAACTCTGGATGAATGCTTCAATAATTGTTGGAAGTATCCCTGATGAAAATAAAACTTGTAAAATACTAAATGATGCAACTCCTGCAAAAATCCGTTGAGAACTTTTTGGGGAAACTGTTACCCAGAGAATCCCCTAAAACATAAAATCCTTAGTGAAATTGAAGTGGAAACTGATATTAAACAAACGAAAGAATATCAGGAAAAATATTTGACGGAAACCTCAGAAAAAAATGTTCCACTACGGCTTACCTACAATATAGATTCATTTTCCAGGTGTAATTTTGTAAAAGCTGTTATGGTTCGTCCACTTGTACACCAAAATATAAGTACTGTATTTCGATAAATAACTTCAGTTCAATTACCCTCTTTGTTTTTTTGTCCTGTTATTGTTCGTCATTCGTTTTTCAGTAAATTCGGAAGCATAGATATAGATCACCAAACTTGGACATTTTGTATGGAAAGACAACATTTGATTACTAACTTTTGTCACAAACTGTAAATGAATAAAAATACACCGAAACTCATGCAATGCAGTTTGAAAACATGATTCCCCGTTAAATAAAGTTGTTACACTCTAAGCACCATTTAAACAGGTTATTTCTGAAGCTGCGACATCGGCTATGAACTGAATTATCGCCTAGCCTGACCACAACAAATTAGCTTTCATCTGCTTGTTGTGCGCAATTAACGTCCAAATATGAACCACTGAAGTGAACAAAATATGACAGAAAATCTACGCCGTACAAGATTTTGACGGTGATCTAATTTTCTACTACGTGCATTTGTGAACCCGTAATTGTGGGTGTTCATCCCTGCAGTCAGTCGGCAAAAATCGTCCATTCCATCCGGTGATTGGCCAGGCCATCATGCCGAAGCCGGACCACTGTAGACACAAAGCTGTTGCGCCCAGCTCCCCATAGGCAGAGCATTGCTTCTTTATCGTCGAAACGTGGTCTAGCACGAAAATTCCATTTTGCACCAACGATTAATTGCAGCCGTTGCCAGCGTGAGCTTGATAGTAGAAACAACGACACTCTAGATATCCACGACGAACCACAGCCACCTCCCGGAATCGTGATTAGCGGCCAATGTGCAAGCGGTCTCTTCCTACTGGACGAGGATTTCTGCAGCTAACTGGCCTTGCGAATCTACGATGGTTGTGCACACTTTGGTCGGCCATTAAAAAGCGATAAACCGACCTTCCACAGAACAGACCGAACGACAACAAGCCGCCATCGCCGATGACCTGCATTTCAACATCTACAACGCAAACAGGCACAGCGTGACCTTCAGACGGATTTGACCTGACGACGGGAAGGGGAAGAAGCTGCTGTGCGAAAAAATAATAACCCGGCCTAAAAGCGTGCTCCGTGTTCTGTGCAGTATCGACTTACGCTTTAATTAATAACTTATGAGATGCAGAGCCAATAAAATTCTCCACCCGATTTTAGTGCTATGCGAAGTGGACCAGATTCCGAGCCGTTTGGGACAAAGAGCAGAGTGCGCTTACGTACGGCTCACTTCCGGAAATCAATATTTATACTAATAAACTGATTTATGGAGTGTTTTGCGACGATATCTAGCATACTAAATCTTCACCGAGATTGGCCACTAGAGTGCTCTCGGTTTTTATTTTCAAGTTTTGTTCTGTACCGGAACACAACTGGCCGGACTTGAAGCTGCACAAGGGGATGAAATAATTCTGAAATCGGCCATTATTGTGGCTTAATTGATATTCTAACATATTTTGGAGGTTTTGCCCAAATAGCCTGACGAGATCCTAGATGGGTTCATGCTATTTTCAGATTGTGCGATATTTGCCAGAAAACCATTCGCCAGAAAACTATTCGCCAGAATGACATCTGCCAGAAAACCATTCGCCAGAATGTACCATTTACCAGAAAACCTTTTGCCAGAATGTACCATTCGCCAGAAAGTACCATTCCCCAGAATTATTTTTCTTGTCGATTTTGATCATCTTATTCATGGGGCAATATCTCGGAATCCAAAGATGGCCGTCAAAATATTCGACTTGTGCGACTTTTCACATCTTCAAGAGCATTAAATTGAATTAATAGTACGGTAAAAATCTCGTTCTTCTCATTTTAAGCTTTCTGCTAGCATACTGTTATTCTACATCTCTTGCGAGATTTTTGCCTATGAGATTTTGATACAATATTCTAAGCTGTTTTACACAGTTTAAACTTCGAGAAAATTGCATTTCCTTTCACCACGAGCTGTTCTTCGTCAGAATATTGTGTTGTACTGAATTTCTCATACAAGTACCAGATAATTTTTGCTTTTCAATGGGAAGTTTTTTGAGGTTGTGCTAGTTTCTCCCGAATATCGATACCCCGAATGTCGTCTCCCCGAACACCAGTTCCCTGAATACCCCGTTTTCTCAAGTGGCCTATTTCCTCGAAAATGTGTTGGCTCTCATAATTATCATAACTTATTGTATATTTTAGGGTGATGAACGGTTCATATGATATGTACCCTTCTTTTTTGATCAGCGGTTCTTTAAAGTTTTTCCGAACTCAGCATTTTTTCTTGTTTTCTTTATCGTACTTGCTAGTTCACCACTCTGTCTCTGAAGATTGTTTCTTATCCATTTCTGCATCTATTTTGGGTCCGTCCATAAACCACGTGATCGTTCAAGGGGGGGGTGTATAAGGGGGTGGTTCTATCCTAATACCACGATCCATACAAATTTCGGGTCATTCGGCAGAAGGGAATGCAGGGAAAAGTCTCATTCGGATAACTGGCGTTCGCGGAAATGATATTCGAGGGAACGACATTCCGGTAAGAATAGACCAAAAGGTTTTTAGTGATAATGGTCACCTACATTTCAGTACATGAAAAAGTATTCAAAATAGAGTAATTGCCTATCGCTACTCGATATGGTTCGGGGCGAATAAGAATTCTCCATTCTTCATATAAAGGATGTTGTTATTAAAATTTAAACTGTCTTATTTGTCTGACAGCTCCTGAAAGTTGTAATAGTAAATGTAACTTTGGTTCGAGAGTAGAGGCATTAATTATCGAACTTCATCCAACAGATGGCACAAATATTTGCAACGTATATCGAAATTTTGTAAATATCCAATAAACTGGCCCTTAAGAAGCAACAAAACTTTAAAGAACAGCTTATGATGAAAAAAAAACTTGTGAAATATTCCAAACCACAATTCCAAGTAAAACTTTAAATTGAATTGAATTGATTTCAATTGAAACTGAAAAATTCAGAAATAATTGGAATTTACTAATTATAAAATAAGATTATCTCATCTATATCTGTATAACAATAGTTGCAATGTATATTGATATCTCGTATATATTCAATGAATAAGTCCTTAAGAAGCAACAAAACTTTGAAGAACAGCTTATGCTGAAAAGAAGGTAGAATCTCTTGTGAAGTCTTCCAAACAATAATACCATTTTACTGGGACAACATATATTTAAAAATCCTTACTCTATTATCCGTCATGTTGAATATCAAATCTTTACATCAGTTAGCAGTATCTCTCATACATAGTGGAGCAGCTTTTAATTAATTCAATTGTTATTTTATTTTATGTTTTCTTCTTTCTAGTTCCACGTTCCCTCAGGAATAAGTGCTGTTTTTTAAATTCATATTTATAAAGCTTGAAATGTTGATGTTGATCGTTGAATGCTCGAAAAATCGACATTTTTTTGAACCGTAAGGAAGTCATGTGTACCTAGTCCAACAATTAGAATACTAGAACCACAATACCCAAAACGGATATTTGAAGCTGTCTAAGGTGTCTAAGAGATCCTGTACTTTTTTGAGTATATTAACAAAAATAACGAAGCTCTGGCTCGATTATTTATCCTACAATTGCAAACTTGAAAAATAAATAAATAAATAAATATAGGGGATGTTCCATTCTGGGGAATGGTACATTCTGGCGAATGGTTTTCTGGCGAATGGTACTTTCTGGCAAATGGTTTTCTGGCATATGGTACTTTCTGGCGGATGTCATTCTGGCGAATAGTTTTCTGGCGAATGGTTTTCTGGCAAATATCGCACAATCTATTTTCAAGCACATTGAAGAATTACTGGCGATATTCATGGCGAAACGTTCATAAAGTAGTGGACATATTGTAAGCGTCCTGAAGTGAGGGTTTGGTTCTCGCTCCAGTCAATGAGAACCTTTAGTCAAATAAAAAAATCTTCTTACTTCTACTGCAAGTTTCATGTCCTTTGCCTTTATAAGTGTTCGTTGACATCGTTCTACTTCTGGTTTCCTTATGATACAAATACGTTTTACAGTCCCGTTTGAGAGGCTATCGCCATACCCTAGCAAATAGTGCAGTTCTGCAAAGCTATTTCCTGAATATTGCACATCATGGTGGTACAACATAATGGATTGGAGATGATTGTTAACGGAGGTGTAACGCTAGTCAGCAATTTTACAGTGACTCTGATATCCGAGGCCACCGTCGGAGGACACGTAATCTCATTGAAGCGTTCTTTGGAGCATTTGCGATGGTCAATGACCTGCTAAACTTCCACATCCATGTCTGCGCCATATGGATTAGTGTTTGAATCTTTGGCCTTATCACTTGCTTCTGCGGGGGTGGGTGACGGGGTCAGATTTAACTCATGCTCTCAAGTTGTGCACATTGAGAATGGTATACCAATCCCTAACCTCATTTATTGAGTCTCCCTGCAACTTCGATTGTTCTGGTCAATCACGAAGCAGCAACTACGAATTGTAGGATTATCAATGTTCATGGTCATGCTCATATCCATATCGTCGTGCCGAGGGAGGCTAAACCGAGACATAGTCGCCGTCCAGCTTACTGGTGGAACTCGACGGTTGCCGATCTGCTTGCAAGCTGCTTTCGGGCTAGAAAAAGGATGCAGAGAGCCCGTAACGACGCTGAAAGACCAGATCGAAGATCACGTACAAGGCGGCAAAAACCGCTCTCAACAGGGAAATCACGCTCAGCAAGAAAGCCTGTCTGGAGGAGTTCTGTCAATTCAAACCCGTGGGGTGACACCTACAGAGTTGCAATGGCGAAGTTAAGAAGCCCAGCTTTAACACCCATAATGCCAATTGGTATAATGGCCATTTGGCATAACGGCCATTTGGCATAATTTGAAGAATACATTTCCTCAAATTATTGTCCTCAACTTTTGGCCTGATAATGATCAGCCTAAATGAAATACATGTCCATTCTAGACAACATAATATAATCATTTTCGATTTTCGACCAGTGCCCTTCAAGTCACACTTGCAGCTGTGAGATTTTATTCACGTAGCTTCATAAAGAAGTTTTATGAGGAGTAAAAATTTGGCACCATAGAGTGAGCCGGCTTTTATCATTCTTGTTATGCTCTTTGAACATCTGTCTTTAATTATTTTTAAAGCATTAGCTCGATTTCTGGCCGTCGCTTGGGTGGCATGATTTTACATTGATTTTATTTTGAGGGCACAGAAGTTAAATATGAAGAACATCCAATGTTCCAAAGTAGGAAAATCTCAAGAGAGATGCTTTGCTTTAAATGCTACAACAATCAGTTGATACACGGTTATTAGTTAAGCAGAATATTTCGCCTATTGCTGAGCGGCCTTAAATCTCGCCTATTACTGAAGAATATGTGTGTTCCTAACGAAATGTTCAACAATTAGCGAGCAGAAATTTTACCTGCTTTCAAACATAAGCTGTTCTTTTAGTATGCAGCGTAGTGAATCATAGGCACGCCATGATCGATTTTTTATTACATCGGATGCCTTTGGTACCGTGTTGATTCAAATTTCCCGGACGCTTCAAATTCCGGAAACTCATCTTAATTGAATGAGCACGACTCAGTGGTAAGATCCATGATATGATTACGACTAACCGGATTTCCGATATTACTCGGTTACGCATTGCATGCCAAACGAGTATGTTTCTGGTCCCATCGCTCGCTCCCGCTGGAGCAAGCGACACATCCAATGGACTAAACACTACTCAATCCCAGACACTGCCCCTAATTCACCCAAAAGTCATTTTTCTTCTACTTTATGCATGGAGAATGTGAAGGACGTGGTAATTATGAACTTTAGACGAAAAAGTCGCAATTTAGTCTAAAAACATCGCGAAAAGGCCACTGTCTGGCATTCGCAGCGTCCACAGTTCGTTATGACTCGCTAAACTGCAAACTCAAAAGAACAGCTCATGTTTGAAAGAAGGTGAATTTTACTAAGGAGCTGCCCATTAACCCATGGTAATTTTTTCGGAATTTCAGACCGACTTGTTTCCTCCCCTGTGGTCAGTTGTCCACACAAAAATTTTAAAATTTGTGTGGACTGTGGTCTTCGGCCAAACCACCCTTCCGCCCATAAATGACCACATGGTTCATGGACGACCCCTAATCTAAATTAATTACCCCATATGTTATGGGATGCCTCTCCAGCGATATGCTCAACCACAGATGTGACAAGTAATAATGTTGTTAATATTATTATCATCAGCCTCAAACGCACTATTTGGACGAGCCTATCTTAAAGTATTTCCTCGTACTTACTTCACATTAACTTCTTTGGACTAAAAATCATTGTCAATATAAGTACCTTTTTCCAGTCAATTTGACTTGTCCTAGACAAACATTTCAAGCACTTTAAGGGGGCAGGATCCGTCATTGATTTCGGAATTTTCAAGAGCAGTTTTTTCGTTCAATATTCAAGAAAATTTACAGGAAAATGTGTTCACTGTATTCTATTCTCCAACTGATACACTGTGAACACATTTTCATCGAATAATTTTCAGTTTTGAACAGAAAAACTGTTTTGGAAGTATCGATGATGACGATGATTATAATGACGAAGCGTTGAACGTTAAATGTGAAATGTGTGAGAAAAATACATTTTTTTTAATTATGCCAATGCCATTATGCCAAATGGCATTATGCCAAATGGGGTAGAGCCGGTACAGGGTATCGAAAACGAACTCACTACAGAAAGAAAATACAGCATGAAGAAAGTTCATGGTGAACTGTTGATCCAACCAACATCGAACACATCAAAAAAGCTATAAGCGAGTTATGCTACTGAGAATGGCGAGATCCCGGTCGTGTTAACCAATCGAGAACTTCTAAAGCCTAGATGGCCTTATCAGAAAGGACACAGATTACAGTGCGTGTTACAACTTGCGAATTATTGTAGGTTATTTTGGAAGTACAGTGCCCCACGCAGTTGAATCACCCACAATTTATGAATCAGCTGATTTCAAAAGACAAAATTATTGTCAAATTTGTCACAAAACATCACAGAATTACTTTTACACTTAGTTTCTTATCAGTAAAAATAATTCTGTGATGTTTTGTGACAAGTTTGATAATAATTTTGTCTTTTGGAGTCTGCTGATTCATAAATTGTGGGTGATTCAACTGCGTGGGGTCACTGTACAACATGCAGATTCACTATCAGTGATGCCTGAATATGTTTTTGACTAACTATTTTAGCTTATACGTGAAACGCTGGATGGTTCGAAATCAATTGTTGCGTATAGACGAGATTCCTATTTTAGGAGGAAAGTGTGCGTGTGGCCGATTCTCAGCCTTGTTAACACGCGTTGGTTGGCCACATTGCCGAATTCTGTCCATCTTTTAGTATCGTGCTTTATCTCTCAGCTTGTTGTCTCTTATTCCAAACCATTGGCTATCCCATTGGTGCCGAATAACTACCTTTATCGCTCTCAGAGCATCACCTCCGGGAATGGGTGTGTCGATAGTAGGTTGCTGTCTTGCTACGTTGGCCAAGCAATCTGCCTCATTATTGCCGGTTATGCCGGCATGTCCCGGGATACAACAGAACTGAACTTTTTTGTTTCGTACAATGTGCTCGATCTCTTGAATCCATGGGTGCTTGGAAGATCCTGCCTCCAGGGCAGCTAGCCGAGTCCGTGAGTATCGCCATATCGTTTCGGATCTTGGGGATAGAAACCGCCATTTCAATCGCATACGCCTATGCAGAGAAAATGCTGCATTCTTTCGGTAGACTGAACATCCTGGAAATACCGTTATTGTAAAATGCGGCTTCAACCGTGTCTTCGCACTTGACCCGTCAGTATAGACGATAATCGAGTTGAGGAAGGGAGTCGATAGAAGTTGTTGGACGACTGGGCGGATTATCTCCGGTGGGTCACCGGCTCAAAAATCCCTCTTCTCGTCCCATACAATCGAGGGTTTTCGTCCATTCCACGTACAATCGCCTAGTATCACAAGATGAAGATGGCCGACAGCAGGTTGGTGCCGTGCCTGTCAGTTCTTCCCAACGATCTGGAACGCGCCAAATCAAGGAAAGGGTGTTGTTACGGCTTTTCTTTGCCAGAATACGGATGGCTGTCCGCGCTACACACTGAACTACTAGTAGTTCAAATGGTATGGTGACCGCTTCAGCCATGACCAGGCTTGAGAAAAGTACTGGAGCAAACATTTACCGCCTCTACATTTACATCTTTCTACACCACCATCAAAATCCAAAGCAAACCATGACCGTTCAAAACAAAAAAAAAACGTCACGGCTCTTCAAAACTGTAATCTTCTTCTTCCTAACGTTTTTCAACCGCGAATGCGAAATGACTCGAGCACAGTGGTAACACGATTTTTCCGCTTTTCTGGGTTTTGCATTTTTAATCGATAAAGGCAGCATGCAATTGAACTTGTTTATATGTATCGCAACGGAATAAGTGTGCTCTTTCTGTTAGAGCTAATAGATTTCAATTAGTTGAAAACACAAGCGAAATATTAGCGATTGAATGATTTAATACTTTTTTCGGGATGGAGACTTGGTCAACCATGATGTTCCGCGCCGGATCCCGACGTGCGTTCAGCCTGCAGTAGAAAACATGCGACTTGGCAGCTGACATGACAAATCCAGCACTCTTCGACCACTTACAGACAGCCTTCACGGCGGCCTGCAATTTCGTGTGTAGCCCTTCGCTTTTAGCCCTTTTAACAATGATGATGGTGTCGTCGGCGTACAAGAGTATGTCGACTCCATCCGGCAGTACTCGGAAGATAAGCTGCATCGCCACCAGGAACAGCGTTACTGATAACACTGATCCCTGCGGCACACCATTTTCCAGCATTGTGTTCACTAGACGTGTAACCACCTAACGACACCTGGAACGTTCGCTCCAAGAGGAAGCTTTGAAGAAGGTTCGTCATCCGACTACGTATCCGCCATGATTTCAGGGTGCGAAGTATAACGTGTCGCCAGGTGGTGTCGTATAGGCCTATTCAAATGACGTCTCAAATCAGCTGATCGGGAAGCACTTTGACATTTCTTCTATGAAAATGACAGGCCCGTGTTAGCACCGGTCCTCCACCGATGTAAACAAATGCATAGACGGATCTGTCACATGAAAAGGCCTATGCAGGCTTGGGAACTGTGACCACTATTTACCACAGTTCATCGATTCTGCCAGTCAACCAAAACACAAAGCAGCAGCAGCATCAATAGCATCAGGTGCTGCGCTGCCAACGGTTCACACACTGCTTGACTGTTTTTGTCTCTCCACTATGATCGTTTTCGGGCAGCCATCTCGAGGTGAATGATTGAAAAAATGTTAAATCATTCAATCGCTAATATTTCGCTTGTGTTTTCAACTAATTGAAATTTATTAGCGCTAATAGCAAGAGCACAATCATACTGTTGCGATCTTGGTTGCGATACATATAAACAAGCTCAATTTCATGCTGCCTTTATGGAGCAAAACGATATGCTACGATATGTGCAAAACCCCGAAAACCGGCAAAATCGTGTCACCACTGTGCTTGAGTCATTTCGCATTCGGGTTTGAAAAAACGTTGGGAGGAAGAAGATTACAGTTTTCAAGAGCCGTGATGTTTTTTTTGTTTTGAACGGTCATGGTTTGCTTTGGATTTTGATGGTCGTGTAGAAAAATGTGAATGTCGAGGTGGTAAATGTTTGCTACAGTACATTTCCCATCCCTGGTCGTATGTCTTTGACAGATCCAGAGACGCTATCAAACAGTGCTCGTCGGCGTTCGGTATCGACCTCTCCAGCACGGCGAAGTACGTATCGGTACCGCGTCCCACACGAAAGGCGTGCTGACGCTTGTCAAGTCGTCCGTTCGACTCCAGTTCCATGGTTAGACGACGGTTAACAATTCGCTCAAGTAGCTTCACCATGCAACTAGTAAGCGAGATAGGACGGAAGGCAGCAGGACCAGGTGGAACAATGCGGTCATTCCGCCAGCTGGCGGGAAACTCGCCGCTGCGCACGGTTTTGTTCAGCAGTTCCAGCAGCACAAACTTAACGTATACGGGAAGGCGTTGAAGCGGCGGGTACCCTATCATGTCAGTACCTGTCGAGCCACCTCGCCCTTTGTCGAGAGCCCACAGAAGTTCGGTTAGGGTAATCTCAATGTTGTACGCGTCGCCGGTATTAGACGAAACATCTATGGACCCTCTCTCAGCTGCCATTTTCGCCATTTTAAACGATGGAGGGTAGTTAGACGTCATCGATTTTCGCCGTAGTACGTCGCCAGTTCTTCCGCTACTTCTTCGGGGTTGTCCGTGAAACCGTTAGGCCGTTTGAGGATAACTGAGCTGTTCTGCCGATTTCCACGCAGTACTGTCGTTGTGCTGTGCGGAGAGATTTTCTATACAAAGCATTCCCACGAATGCTCCTGTTACGTGAGAACGTTTATGCGAACCCCTGGCAATGTGTCGGAGTTACTATATGTGAGCAAGTATGTGAATGTTATACTCTTCGGTGGTTTTGCTTGCATTGCGTGTTGTTTGACAACAGAAATAAATATACAAGAAACAGCACGGGTGCAATGGAACTAACTTTCCTGTTCCGAGGCAAAATCACCGAAGTTGTAAGTAACTAAATGTAATGATTTTAAAGATTTACTGTAATTAATAATAAAACTTTAGCTTTATAACATGTGGCAGTGCAAACAACATTGCTTTATTAATGCCCTGCTGAAAGATCGGTGCCCTTCGTTGCTGTTTCTAATACTATAAAGAACTTCGTTCCATCATGGAGGACTGCCGAACGTTGCAAATACGGTAGAACAAATTTAATTAATACGGCAGCAAAGAGCATCTACATCGAAATAATGCGAATGGTGGAAATTGGACAACGTGGAGCTAGAAGCAAATGATCGTTTACAAGCCATGAAATGTGCATCGTAGGATCGAACGCGGACTAGTGAGCATGTCCCAAAGGTTTCAGTGTCAACAGCATCATTTCGGTGGATTTGTTTGTTCTTTGCTACATGCTGTGGGATATTCAATGTTAAGTTTCGCAGAGACCGGTTATTGCAGAACCAGAGGACATCTTACATAGACAGGTGCTTCCACCATCGACTGGACAACGCGCAGCTAGCTTCTGCATGCCGTTCTACAAGTCATATTATTTGCACCGTAAGGCTATATGAAGATTAGCGCTAAAGCACGTCCCAAAGGTTGAAGTGGCAAAGGAACCATCTAGTGTGTTAGTGACTCGTTTGTTCAATGCAGTGAACCCAACATTCTCACGCGGTTACATTCATCCGTAACGTTTAAAATTTTGTAGAACTTCGATATGCACTTAGTTCGAAGTGTTACGGGGGGGAGTGTTACGTGAGAACGTTTATGCGAACCCCTGGCAATGTGTCGGAGTTACTATATGTGAGCAAGTATGTGAATGTTATACTCTTCGGTGGTTTTGCTTGCATTGCGTGTTGTTTGACAACAGAAATAAATATACAAGAAACAGCACGGGTGCAATGGAACTAACTTTCCTGTTCCGAGGCAAAATCACCGAAGTTGTAAGTAACTAAATGTAATGATTTTAAAGATTTACTGTAATTAATAATAAAATTATAGCTTTATAACATGTGGCAGTGCAAACAACATTGCTTTATTAATGCCCTGCTGAAAGATCGGTGCCCTTCGTTGCTGTTTCTAATAGCTCCTTTGCTTCTTTTATCGTCTTTCGCGCCTCTGCTTTTGCTGCTTGGAATTCCGCCAAAGCTTCGGGTTGATCTGGGTTGACCTGCTGTAAACTTCGGAGTGACCGAAGACACTGCTGCACGATATGTAAAAATGTGAAAATGGTCATTAGTCAAAGAAAACTATCAGGCTCTACCCAATAGAAACGTTACACAAGAAGGAAGAAGAAGAAGAGAGAAAAGAACATGAAGAAGAAGAAGAAGGGGGAGAAGAAGAAGTAGAATAATAAAATAAAATAAAAGAAGAAGAGATAGAAGTAGAAGGATAAAAAGAAGAAGAATCATTAGGTGACTGCTCTGATTACAAAAAACGTATTTTTGTCCACTAGAAATCGCACAATGCAATGACCGACGTACAAAAGCGAGGAAAAATGCTTCGGTCAGCTGCCTGCTGCGAAGAGTGCAGATCTTCGCCAATGGTTTATCCAATTCTCTCCGCATCCAAGCCCCGGTTCGAGTGGGCGGACAGCAAAGCAGAATATTGTGAGAAGGAGCGAGAAGGAGTCCCGGGAAAAACGCGTATTGGATCGAGAACGAGGACCGGGACATAAAACCATTTTATTGCCTTCTTCTGTATGCATATAATCACTACAACAAAGCATTTTCGCAATTCAAATCTAGGACGATAAAGAGTGTGTTTTCGTTTTGGTTGCTACTTTTTTTCTGCTGCTGTTGCTCTCCAGCACTGCACTTCGCATTCAATGGCTATATTTTCTGCTTTCCACGGTGCATGGCGGAGAATTGGTATGTGGCTGTTGTGACCGGGAAGGGAAAATAGTGGAGCTGGCTTAAAGTGGATTGCGGATTTGGCGGTCAACGGCGGGGTTATCGATAGGGTCTGGGTTGGAGAGGGGATGAGGTAAAGCTTTGCAGAATGTTTTCAAGCACTGCAGCTTAGTCGGGGCACACGAATGCTATTGAACCGGTTGTTGCCGTGGCCATCGTATATTTGTTGTGCAAATGGTTCGGAGTGAATAGAGGTATCAAAGTACTTAGAGAATAGTTAAAAAGGGAAATTTATTGATTTTGTTTGCTACATGAATAATTATTAGAATGGCTGGAGTAATGTCTTTTAAATACTAAGGATTTGCATTCAATGATAATAGATCATGGTTTTACAGTATCGTAGAATTAAATGCTCATACAGGAGTGCGAACTACAGCTCAAAACATCAGTATGATGTTTTATTAAAAAAAGTATATTGGTGACAGGCAGTGTATTGATTTTTCGATAACTGAGTGAGTACACAAAAAAAAATCTGTTCGACAATAAAATTTTTGATATTAAGCCTACAGGTGAAAAAGTCTTGAACAATCACTTCAATACAATTTCTCAGACACTTTTTTATATGTTCCTTCAAAGCTCCCTATACCATTTCAATTTTCCAGGGCAAAAGGTCAACTGCTTTAATTTCCAAGTGTTCAGTCAGTCACGTGAGCTGCTCACTTCCGCAAACTTTTTTTGACACGCTCTTGCCAGAAAATGAGAACAACCGAAAGTAGCCCGGAAGCAGTGCACATTTCACCACCACCCATCTACATAAACCAAAGATAATTAACCCTTTTCTTTCTGGAACGCTGCGACATTTTCCTTCCGTTTATGTGCAGTTCGTCAACTTCTCTCTTGTTTTTTGCGTGCCACTAGCACTGAAAGTCCTAATTACGAAATCAGTACTGCGAGAATCCACGACATGGACCTTACGGGCGGCGACGGAGTGCAAAAATTGTACGGCGCCAAAGAAAAAATTGGCCGCGACAACAAGCTTTTAGCCCCTCGGGAAGTCACGCGAAGCTTTTCCATGCACGATCCGGGGAAGAAGCTCAACGTTCCCCGAAACTTCTGGGAGGATTCCGTGGCAGTCAAATCCACCCAGTGACTGAGCACGGATTTGAGAGTATGAAGGTGTAAAAAATAGGAGGCACGGGTTTTCTTCTACGGATATGATTCCAGTTAAGGATGATGTTTTTTTTTGCCGTAAATTTATTCGAAAATCTCTTAAAATTTATGAGCGAGCGAAATTCTCAAACTTTTAGTGAAGCATAACACTGAAGTGTGGCACTGCGAGGAAAGGGAGCAGTGGTTAACAATTTCGTATCTGCTGATTCAAGTTTTCCTATCGTTCATTGTGAATTGATTTTTTGAATTTCTGAATACTTTTATTTTTATTTTCATAAATAAAAAAAAACATCTATAAAGAAAGCGTATGGACTCTCAACAGGAAATTTGTCGATGACTTGCTTTTAAGTTTTCAAAAGAGGTGTTAATAATAAATTTTTAAAAGCTACTGTACCAAAAATTACTGTTTGGGTATGTATTTAACCAAAACGATCCAGGACGTTATGTAAACTGACCAACGATGAAGACAAAATGGCTTAATTGATAAAGAGAATGTCACAAAGTAACAGACGTGAAAAATAATTGTGGACGATACCCGGCTGAACCGGCTGAACAGAGAGCGGTACACACCAAAAAATCTTAGATTTACACGTAACGTAATTTTAGCTTCAATCATGCAAAGCCATTTCGCATGTATTATTCAATGATAAAACCTACAAACACATCTATTATAGCCAACATTGCTAGCAAAATCCTTAATATTGAACACGAAACGTCTTCTCTTAAATAATGTTGCATGCAAAATGGTACGGTTTACATGATTTTCACGCTGAAAATTCAATCATATATAATGCACATCGAATGACAGGCCGTCGATTCATCCATGTGCATTATATATGACAGAATATTCAGCGTAGAATCATGTAAACCGAGCATTCTTGTTTGCAATTTCACTTTCTAAATGCAAGAAAGCATGCAATATTGGCGTATGTTGGATAGAAGTTCATGTAATGTTTCAGTTTCACTCAAGATTGCAAGCATTTTCGAATGTAATGAGACAGTTTACAATATTTATCATTGAATATTCAGGTTTAACATGATTATCATAAAAGTTTACGTGTCACGTAAATTTGAGATTTTTTTGCTGTGTAGATGGTAAGAAAGGTATAAAAAAGCGCATCCATTGAAACGCCAGTACAAAGAAAGTTTGATGGCAAAAGCGCAAGAAAGCGTGGATCTGAATAATATGCGGAGATTTTATATAGAGTAAAGTGGGGCAAAAGTTCGAGTGGGGCAAGAGTTTCTTTTTAAGATTTCTAGCTCAAATCAAATCAAAACTTAGAAATGTCATGGTGGTTCGAATGCTTTTCAAGTAAGAGACTTTCACTCCAAATATCATAAAAATCGATTGAGATTTGGAAAAGTTATGGCTATTTGTTGTTTTTCGACGTAAATATTGTAATATTTGGTCAAACTTTCGGTGCATGGAACCAAATGAAGATAAAATATTTTTCAATATTTTATGTAAGAGCGTTTCTAGGCCTATCTTAAGGATGCTTTAACGTGTATTAGTTTTTCCATAAATAGTTGGAATCAATTTTTGGCCCATAGCGGGGCAAAAGTTCGAATCTGCGGGGCAAAAGTTCGACCCATGTATAAACCCACGGAAAATTTTTCAAATTTCCTAAAATCTACATATTATCTTTAAATTTAGCGAAATTTGCCTGATCGAGCGAAAAATGTCACAAAAATTTTACATTTTCACTTAGTTTGGCGAAAAACTGCTATTTTTTGGGTGTATTACAATTAACCCTGTTTTGGGCATTTTTTGATGAAAATTTAGTGTGTATTTTTCGGCAAACATAAGTTTACGGCTGGTTTAAAGTATGCCTTTCATAAAAGTATTGATATTTTGTGTTTTAGCCAATGAACTTTTGCCCCACACTAGATTCGAACTTTTGCCCCACCGGTGGGGCAAAAGTTCGTTTAAGACAATCAATTTTGAAATTGTTATAACTAAAAATGGGTAAATATTTTGACACAAGTTTGTTCAGCAAAGTTATAGCCAATATGTTGAAGGTTCGTTGTATGGTATTTGTTTTGTTTCATCTGCTATTATTTTCATGGAAACTTTGATTATACCACTAAGGTCGAACTTTTGCCCCACCTTACTCTAACAGATAACTGCGCGTGGTATAAGACTGTTAGTGCCTGCTATGTGCAATAGACTGACCCTTAAACAAAAAAGTTGTGAAGCTCAACGGGGCACTCCCTACACAGCAAAAAATCTTAAATTTACGTGACACGTTAACTTTTATGATAATCATGTAAAACGAGTTATAACTGAATGTTCAACGATAAAATTGGAACGACCAAATGAGATGAAATTTTTAGGCAGTTTTCCTCTAACCCTAAAGAATAACCTTAGGGGGTGCCCCGTGGAATAATGTAACTTTATTTTTCTACCCGACTGAGCTGGGCCAGTCTAATGCGCAATGTCCAAAATGATGTTTTGATGACTGATAAAACAGTGGTGGCTTCCAGTTGGATGTAAAACTTCCTTGGAACTTATTCGAATACCCCTCTAAGATTCTTCCAGAAAAATGTCTTGGATTTTTCCGATTCATCTGGGATTCTCTTGGAAATCTGCTTGAGACTATAATTAAAAATCCTTTTTTTTTCACTGCCAGATTCTACCGTTTGAATTCTTGGGATTTTTCCGTTTTTTTTTTCTCTGGCATTCTATCGCAAATCCCTATTGAATTCTTTTAAAAATCCATGTGGAATACTTTCGGAAATCTTGTTGAAAAACTTCAAGTTTCTTGGAGATTTATTTGAAAATCTTTATTATAGAAATCCCTCCAAAACTCATCCAAAAATTCCTATGATATGCTTTGGAAATCCTTCTATATTCCCAAAGGAATTTTCAGAAAAAATTTCAGAAAGATATTTTGAAGAATCTTAGAATCTTAGGTCCCAGAATCCCAATGGTATTTTCTGGAAAAATATCAAAACGATTTACGGTAGTATCTCAAGAAAGCTTTCGGTAGAATCCTTGAATTACATCGGGAAGAATTCCAGTATTTTTGGATGAATTTCAGAAAGTTTTACGAAAGAATCCAAGCAGTTTCTTGAAAAATTCCAAGCAATGTTTTGAAAATTATTCCAAAGATATTTTGAAGCCTTTCAGCAGGATTTCCGAAAGAAATATAGGGGTATTCCAGAAGAATTTCCTAAAAATCTAGTGAGAAGGATTTTGAGGATCCTCAGAAAATTTCCGACAGAATCTCAGAAGGTCTTCCAAAAATCCTTCAAAGATATCCGGAAAAAATCCAGAAGGATTTTTTTAAGGGACCTAGAAGTACCTGAAGGGTATCGACGTAAAAATTACAGTGGCATTTCTAGAAGAATTTCAAAAAGAAGATATCCGAAAGTATACCAGAAGGATTTTTATAAGAATCCCAGAAGTATTTCCGAAAAAAAAAAACATATTTAATTTCGGAGGAATTCCAGAAGAATCTGTAGAGTACAAGTAGATTTTTTGGAAAAATCCTCTTGAAATATCAGGAACAATTGCATCAGCATTTTTGTTAGAATCTTTCACAGTATTTCCTAAGGAGCTACATTGTTTTTTTCAATTCTTCTTTTTTTTCATTTTTTACTTTTGCAGTCAGCTATTTTTACTTTTTTTCAATTTTGATGCCTTTAATTTCCAGGATTTTAAAAGTAATCCTTAAAGAGATACACGCAAAATTCACGGATGAATTTTACAAGAATTCCAAAAGGATGTCCAGAAAAATCACAAACGAATTTCAGGAAGAATCTCAGAAGTTATACCGGAAGGATAACGATTTTTTTTTCTTTTGAAAGAATTTCAGAGCGATATCTGGAAGCATTCTGATTTCTAGAAGAATTTAGAGAGACATTCGAAATAATCTCAAGATTTCCAGAGCTATTCCAGAGGGGTTTTGAAGGATTCATGAGTAATCTAAAGAAGAATCCTAAGGAAATTTCCCAAATAATTTCATATATTTTTCTGGAACAATAATTAAGAGCATTTCATATAACATGTTTTCAAATTACTTTGATTCAAATGAATTTTTTGTGTAGCATTGAATTTCACTGGAGACACTGTTCGTAACATCAATATTAAATTTAATTTATAAATCTAGATTCAGATAAATCCTAGCACATTATAATTGAATAAAATTTCAAAGAGAAAAACCCATTGTCATAAGTTTTCGACGGTAAAAATATGCTTGTTGTTTGCTATACAAAAACTTGAATTATGTTGTATCAATTCTCCAAATTATTGAACGACAGTTTTAATTAGAATGAGTATCCTCTACATCGTACCTCTCAGGAGGAATATGATTCTCTATAAATATTCGTTTCGCTGTGATTTAGAATTGAAAATATCATAAGTCTTTTGTTAGTCGAGTCTAGTACACGACACTGAAAACGGCCCTACAGTTGAGATCGAATTGCGCGTATCTTTTAAAAAGATACAAACTCTAGTAGGATCAAATGGTATTTTAGTACTAGGTTTTCCATTTACTTATTGTAATAAAATTATTGTTGAATTGCATGTCTTCTTATTCGATATTTAAAATAAGATTTGTTAAGCCGAACATATTAATCCTTCGACATGAACCAACAACAAGGATTGATTTAAGTTCTGACATTTTTTTATAATGCACAACCAGCATCGCAACATTCTCCCGCTTTTGTTTTGAAATAATGATAATTTCAAATCATTCCAATAGAATTAGTTATTTTGTCTACCACAGTACACGGCAACATGTTGTAAAATATGTGTAAGTGCTTTTAATGCAAACTTCTTCATTGATCAACCAAACCATAGGACATCCAATAGCGGAAAAATAGTAATAATCGATCATTTCAAAACGAGCGCCAGTCTTTTTCCGTGGGCGCGCACTCTCTGCAGAGTTGTCAAAACAGACTTTTGTGCCTTCCTTCTTTCGCTTTCCTTCACAACTCAACAACTCACCACGATCCACCTAGGGATGGATTGGTGAGCTGTCTGATTGTTGCTGATAAACACTTATCATGTAGCGTGACATCATCATTGCAACCAAGATTGCAACTCACCAGAAAACGATAGGTTGGGTTAACAACAGCCCTTATGTGACCATGGAAACCAGTGAAATCGGCATTCGGGTTCAAACCCTTTTCAGAAAGATAAGTGTTAGCTTTTCTTGATAAAGGTGTTGGTGAGCGGGATCGAGTTGAAATGGGCTTCACAGCGCCTTGCAAAGCCAGTGTCGATAGGCCCCTATCTTACGTTTGTGCAAAGATCAAGGAGCTGCCTATTTTTTCCTATCTCGTTTACCCCTTCCTGTCCACGACTTCTTATAATGTTTTTAATGGGAAAAATGCTCTAAGCAAAATTTGATTCACCAAAAGTTGTTGTAAATTGTTTATTTGTTTTTAATTTGTAAATAAGTTTTGATTGCAAATTATAGTCATTTGATTGTTTATCGATAGTTACACTGTTTAATCTTCACGTAGGATGTATGAGACGAATTCCATGTCAAATCGGTCAGTCACAGAACTCGACCATCTTCGATTTGGATTAAATTTTGCACATGTTTTTGGTATGATAGAATAAGCGTTTTCCATAGAAAATTTGATCATTTTGACTCAAGTGTAACATTTGAAAATGGCCTATAAATTTTTGCATGCAACTTATTTAAAAAATTCTAACTCTGAAACCAATGATTTTAGAGAAAAATGTTCTATGAAGAAGTTGTAGTGAACCGTTTGAACTATAGGAAAAAAATGTACACCGAAAAAACATTTCATTTATTTTCATATAAAATTCAAAAATTAAACTTAAATTTTAAATTACACAAAAACTCATTTTTTTTAATTTTCACCATAGAATCTCGGTAGTATACAGATGTTTGGAACAAAGTTTCACGATGGAGAAATTTTTAATAAAAAAGTTTTTCAAAGAACAACTTTTGGTCGATTTTCAAAATTTTGATTTTTTGTCAAAATAAATACGTTCTGATGATACAGTAAGCATGAATAACTTATGAAAATGGCCTATTTTAATATTTAAAAAATATTTTTTGCATTAAACTTGGTATAATTTGAAAATGGCTACTTCTAGAGAAATTATTCATATAATCATTAAGGCATTTTATTAGAGTTACAAAATATAACACATCTGTAAGTTTTTGATATAATATACAATTATATTTTGTGTTTTGAATGCCGTCAAAAGATGTTTTTTATATTTTCCCCAATCAGAAATATTCACAATAAAAGTAGGCATGTTTTTGAGAGAAAAACAACAATAACTCCTAAACGGAAGGAGATAACGAGTTTCATCACTCACCAAATTATGCATTTTTTAAAGCTCTAAAAGTGTTTCATAGACTACTTTGATGAGAAATTTGAATTGAAAACTCTAGAGCCAGAAAACCAATTTTGTTCGGACCACCCTATGTCGCTGCAGGAAAAAAGCTCTAAATCGGTCAATTTAAGAGATACAAAAAAACTTTTTTGGCTAAGTTGCTTGAAATTGAATGATCAATAACTTTGCTTTGGGTCCACCCTAATTTTCAATAAAACCAAACAAAGGGCTCAACTAATACTAACAACTTTGTAGAAGACCGTTTTTGTCTAATGTTTCATTCTAAAGCTCAAAATGCATCTTTCCGCGTGAAACTGATTCCAGGACCACTGTGCAATGGTCTAGCAGGAAACAGGTGTTTTCTCTGTCCTAATGGATTTCAAAGGCGTTGATTTTTTATGAATGCTTTGTAAGGAACACTTTCAGAACTTTCAATTTTGCTGAAGGCACCAAAGAGCTATCTCGAATATTTTTCAAGTTATGGACAATTTTTGGTTAAATAACATATTATTTTCCAAATTTTGTCAATCTTTTCAAACAAAAAACGGCTTTTTCACTATGAACAGAGAAAGAGATAATCTTTCTGATGGCGACAAAAGATTTAAAATTCGTTGGCGCCTTTCGGAGATATTGGCATTTGAAAACAAAAATTGTTTCGAAGAAAATTCCTGATAACTCTGTAACCATAAGAGATAGAATAGTAGTTTTTTCTGCAAAAAGTTGCGCAATCAAAAGTTCTAAATGTGCTCGGAACAAAGCTTTTGCGAGAAATTATCGTAGAAAAAGTTATCAAGAAAAAACTGATTTTTCAGTACCACCTTAACTTTTTTGTTATAAAAAAAAATCATAACTCGCGAACCATAAGAGATAGAAATTTGGATTCTTCGGCAAAATTGCTCCAAATTAGGATGTTCTGAAACATTGTAGAACATTGTGTAGTCCTAAATGCGTCAGCAAAAAAGTTTATGTGCTGATCTCGTAAACCATGTGGGCCACCCTAATTTTACATCACTGAAAAATGTCTGAAAAATATGGAGAAACTTTATCGAAGACACCATGTATCTAAAATTGACGGTTTAGGCGCAATCATTTTTGTCTTCCTTGATATGGCTTTGGGACCAATGTGCAATGTACGCTAGATTAGAGCGTAGTAAAGTTGTATTTTGAGAACTAAGTACATATAAGTTCAGATTAATGAAAAATGGGTGCAAATAACAAAAAAAAGATTTCTTACGCGTCATACGATTAATTTTAAATTTTCATACATGAAATTCTACAATAGAGGGAGGGAGGGCTGGAAAGCTCGGAAAACTGTTTTTTTTTGTAATTAATGGACAGCTTCCAAAATCAAGAAGTAGGTACAATAAAAATCATGAAACCAAGTCTGAAATGCTAGTTTCATGATAAAATGAGAATATGTTTCAGTTTTTAATACATTTTTGGTACAAAATTTGCTTGGAATCTACTGACCTCAATTTTGTTAATATATAAGAATGACTAATATTTGTTTAAATCTTTTTTTCTGGAGACTTGCTGAAATTTTAATTTTATCGGTTTTAGAGAAAAATTTCGCAATAAAATCACATAACTCACTAACAAGCTATAAAACCTCTCACTATTAATAGTTAACTCAATAATAATTCATAGTCAAAGTAATAGAGCAGAACTAAATTTTCAATAAGTTCTCAAGCGATGTTATTTTTATTTTGCCTCCATTTCGTTCACGAATTTTATCTGAAATGTTAATAGTCCTCACAATTTAATCCAATTTTGCTCTTGTACAACTTTGTGAAACTGATATGCGCTCATTTTATAATGGACATCTGAATTATTTTCCAAACAGTTTTAACGTAGCGTTGAAAAGCAGAAATGAGCTGTGACAGATAATGTCAGAACATGGTTTTCCGGCGAAACTAATTAGGCTGATACGAGCTACGCCTAATGGTTCGGATTATAAGAGAGATTCGCGGAAGCTGACATTTCTGTCAACGTGTGAGCCAATCGAGCAGCGAGAGCTGTCAAAGTGTGTGCCAAACGAACATGCGTTATGTTTGTTTTGAACTTTTCTTGAGGAGTAATGTAATGCGCTTGAAATTATTTCGGTAAAATTAATTTTGCATCAAGCAATAAAATGAAATGTTTTATTTTTTTGAATTTTTGTCAATGCGATTTTTATTTTTTGATTTTTTCGGCTGTTTATTAGTTATGATATGTAGCTCAAAGATCTATAATGAAAAAGAATACACTTTATAGCAATGAGGAAGTCATGTCCGTGTTACAATATTATTCTCGACGCCGAGCAAAATCAGCACTGCTGGTTTGTTGCCAAATCATTCCATTTTACTTCCGCTTATCTCTCTATGAAGGATCACTAGTTCGGATTGCAGACGAGGTGTCAACCTCGTTTGTGACTTTAGATGGATTGAAGCGAGGAGACGCACTTTAGAATTCACTGTTCACTGTTGCACTCAAGGGTGCTATTAAAATATTTGGCGTGCAGAGAAAGGGCACTATCATCACTCGGTCGCATATGCTCCTTGGCTTTGCGGACGGTATCGACCATATTGGAATCGATCGCAGGTCAGTGGAGAAGGCCTTCGTGCTTCTGAAGAGGTAGACAGCGTGGATTGGAGGTAGGCTTTGTGGTGTAAGTGCTGAGGTAGTGTTTGATGAGGATGTGTTTGAAGTTGTGGAAGAATTTGTTTACCTTGGAACTTTTGTGACATGTGACAACGACGTTTCCCGCAAAGTGAAAAGGCGTGTTGCGGCTGCCAATAGGGCCTTTTATGGACTACGGAATCAGCTTTGGTCCTGAAACTTGCCAACGGAAACAAAATTCGCCTTGTAATAAAACATTGATTCTTTCGGTGGCGCTATATAGGCACGAAGCGTGGACGTTGAAAGAGGAAGACCAGAAGGCCTTCGGTGTTTTAGAGCACTTTACTGTGGACAATACTCGTTGGAAAACTCGATTATGATGTACAGATGCATGCATCTCGACTCACGAGTTGTATCAAGTGTACAAAGATGCGAATATAGTTAAGCGTGTGAAATACGGCAGACTTCAGTGGGCTGGTCACTCAGTGCGAATGTCGGAAGAAATAATTGCGAAAATAATATTCAACAGGGTATCTGATAGAGGTAGGCGACTTCGTGGAGAGCCACAAATACGCTGGCTATACACAATGGAAGAGGACCTGCCATCCGTTAACGTTCGGGACAACTGGAGACGTATCGCCCAAAACCGACGAAGATTCAGCTCTACAATACCAGGCAATGGCTTAAAGCTACGCTGTAGAGATCAAGGTACGAAATAAGTGGAATGCAGGGTGATGCTATTTTGATTTTTATTTTGATTTTGGATATATTATTTTAACACATCAATTTTTGCCATAGTTCAATAAGATTGTTTAGTTTAAAAATTATAGATAAATTCGTAAATAAAGTTTCCGTTATTTTCCAACGGAAGTATACCCAAACGTTTCCGACGATGTATTAGTACGATATTAACCAAAACCTTCAGAAACGGATGATATTAACATTAAACTGAGTCCATAATTTGGGACACGCTGCTCTCTGGATGAGATCATACCGGCAAGAAAAGAAAACCAACTCTCAAGATCCTAGAACATCGTCCTCCTCGTTTTTCCTAGAAGAGTCGGCTCGTGCAATATGCTAATATTTTGATTCTCTCCGGCATTTTTCACTTTGCGGCTCGTGTATGCGTTTGAGAGTTCAACTTTTTTTTCGTCTATCCACTCGCCATAAGGGGGTACGGAATGGGGGAAGGATTATGTTATTATAAATTTCACCGCAGAGATTTCTCCGTCAGCCTAACCCCCAAAACGGCTTAATTATTTGAAGCGCGTATGATGCGATCCCTCCCCGTAGTTCGCAAAAGGTGGCACGGCGAAAAGAAGAAGAAACCCTGCCCCGGCGAATTAACGTGAGATCTGACTCGTTTTTTGGATTTCCCCCCTCGGGAGGTACTTTTAGCAGACTTTGATGGAAGGATAGAATCCCCTGTCGGGCTCAGGTGAAAGCAAAGGTGCCAGCATGAATATGCGATGTAGGATTTCCTCTTGAATAAGACCGCAAATTGTTTTCCACTTTCTGCGGCTTACAGGTGGAGTGTAATTTATTTTTGCTTAAAGTCTAAACATTTAATTACAAAGTTGGTTTATTCTGCGAACTAATTATCTTATCAGGTAGGCAATGCAAGAAGGCTTTAGTAACGGAAGTTTTGCAGAGCCCTCTGGTTGGATATGTTAAAAAATTGGGGATGAATATAAATTATTATTAATTATTTTTGAAGCAGCTGCTTTTGAATACGAGTGTGTTGGATTCCTCTACTCATCAAAGTAAATCTGATTTCATCGCCCTTTTCCCATTAATAACCTCCTTCCCTTTTTTTGATTAGCTATAGGATAATGCGATAAATCCTTGTAACTTTTTATGGATTTTGTTTAATCTACATTGATCATGAAGAAGCTGTAGCTAGAGTTTAGTACGGTTTTCTAAGTACAAAATTATTAGGTAATAAAATATATTTTCTGAAACGCAAATTGTCGCAAATATTCACCGTGTCAACGTTACTCCGTTGATGATGGATTACTACCACTTTGAGATCATATTGACTTTGAGATCATATTGCATCGACTTGAGTAAGGTTCTTCGTTCAAAAACTAGTGCAAAAGGATTAGCTCGTGTCCACTCTGGTCAATGTCGGACGTCGACACTAGAATCCATCGCAGCAGTTTGATGTAGAGCAAAGAAAGCGTAAAATTGCTCCATCATCGTTCCCTGCAACCGTATGGAACCATCCTTTGTTGGCATTACAATTCTTTCAACAGCTAGCAGCAGTTTTCCACTCTATCGTACTTCTCAGCCAATCCGTCACTTGATGCAGTCTTAGCAGCAGCAGCAGCAGCACATGCGAAATGATTGATTTAAAATGCAAACAGAAGATACCCGCTCTCGCCCCCATGATTTATGGGTTTTACTGTAAGACGAATCCATCCTGGTGCCAAGAGGACCAATATTTACCTAGAATAGAGCAAGGAAATGTTCACAACTGATGCCCAGTTGAACAGCGGAACAGAAGTATTACAGAACTAACTAAGCAATACTTTTCACGTCGTTCCACGCTGCTGTTGGACGGATGTATCCAATTCAATTAATTTATGGAATCAATTTCCGATTCGTTTCCTTTCTGTTTGGTTAGATCAGGAAGGATCGGAAACCGATTTTAAATACAGAGCATTAATACAATTAACATAATTTTGTGGCTGAAGATGTGCAAAAAAGTTGGTTATCCTGAACATAAGCTGTCCGTAATTATGCACGAGTATAACTTTAATAAGGGAAAATTTTCAAGAGTGCGCGTCGGTCCTTCGTGCTGTGCGTACACAAATTCTCTCTGGTCTTGGAAGTTTTTTAAACTACCTAAATCAATGAAACAGTACTTCTCAGTGCTACAAAAATAGTACTTTTCAGTACTGTATTTCTACTATTGATCCCTTAACGATCCTTGTTTGGACACGTGTCTTCGATTTTTCGTTGGACCCATTAGCGAAATCGTAATCCTTCTTGGACACTGTCTTGGGAAAAACCCTCTTAGAAAGACTTTTTTACTTTCGTGGAGATTACTATGGAAAACGCCAATATTTTGAGTTCATCCCTCTATCTTTTCGTCATAATATTTTATGGAAAATTGAATAAATTCATCTAATGTAAATTCTTCCCAGCTATAATTTTGCCGAAGACCACTTTTTGATTGGACGTCAGGATAAATTGTTATTCATCATCATAAAGTGGGTTTGCATTTTACATGCTTAACCAACTGCTCGGCAGGCAATAGTGGTGCTCCTGGCGGGTAGAATAGATCAAAGTAATCCAGGCTACTATGTCCTACAGCAAAAAAGCAGTGTTGCTCTGAAAGTAATTGAATGATCATCTCAGCGTGGTTTGGACTTTGGAATCAAGAATAACAAAATATCCAGACATCCAATCAAAATGTGGTCTTGGGCAAAGTTGTAGCTGAGATGTTTTCACTTGAGATGAGTGTGTTCACTTTTCCATAGATTATTATGACGAGCAGTTGGATGACTGAACACAAAAGGTTTGCCTTTTTCATAGTAATTTCCATATAAATTTCAAATAGCGTGTGCACAACCAAATTTCTTCCAAATCGCTTCAAATTTTGGAGGATCATTTTCATCATAATTGACATCGTTTAGGCATAGGGGAGCATAAACTTCAAAATTTGCATCAATCTAATGAACATGGTTGCAACCACGAACATAGAAAAGGGTGAATCTCTGAATTTACAACTTCCTTCCAAAAAGCAGGATTAAAAACTGTCAAAATACGTGGCAAAAATGGAAGAAAGGACGTTTGTCCGAAATTCCTTCCAAGAGTGTAATAGTTAATGTTGATTATAGCATCGAAATGAGCAATCAGTTCGATATTTTAGACAAATTTTGCGAACACCACATCGAAACAGTCTATAGCCCAGGCTCTCTGATTCAACGTAGATTTTGGAAGATTTATGCAGAAGATCTTGAACTCCATTATGGGGACAAAAGGTTTCATTCCAAATCGCAAAGAAAGGAGACTGTCGCATATTGCCGAAAACCCTTAAAGATCGCGAACTTCTCGTCAAACACCTTGAAAAAAAGAAGCACATTTTTTTCATTTACAGTGCGCATCGTCCCTCCGTGCTGTGTGTACACGAGTTCTCTCTGCTCTTGGAAGTTTTTCAAAAACTACCTAATTAGGGGAATCATGGTCTCCTTCCAAACCACAAAGAAAGGAGACTAACGCGTTTTTTGAAGAGAAGAAGCACAATTTTTTTACTTATGACGACTGAACGTTTGTTTAATGTCGTCTTGAAAGGTCTCTCAAGTGACTATTAGTCACCGGAAGAGATCAAAAATGGAATAAATGATTAACTTGGACTTACCCCAGTCCAAGTAATCATTATGAAAAAGAAACCCTGATCTTGCATTGTTCGGAGAGGGCTTTCTCAAGAATATTATTTAGTTCAGTTTAACAAAAAAGCTAGACTTATGTTCGATGTCCATGTGACATGGAAACATTTCCAGAAACCTGGAGGAAATTACCAGAACCCCACTCAGTGCCGTCGGTGCCAAAAGTGGGGTCATAGTACAAAAAATTGCCGCATGCATGCTAAATGCATGATTTGCGGAGGTTCTTCTCACGCCAAGAACGTCTGTCCAGTGAAGGAAAATACCGATAAGTTCATATGCGCCGACAATGCGGGACAATCATAAGTCAAATTTTTGTGCTTGCCCTTCGCGTAGGCGTGTCGTCGAGGCTCGTGCCAGGCAGATGAACAGTAATATCCGTTACGATAACGGTCGAACAATGCTATTTTTTTAGTTAACGATCGCTTGATTAGGAATCATACCCATTAGGTTGAAAATAATCATACTCATTCACAAACTAATTGTAATCCGTCGGGTAGCCGTTCGAATCAATTGATCAAATTGTTATTGGATTAGGTTTTCCTAATGGACTCAATAAATAATAATTTAAAATTTTTAAACTGGAATGCTCGTTCTTTGAATGGTAAAGAGGACGAGCTGTTTAATTTTCTTACAGCTAATAACGTGTATGTAGCAGTTATTACTGAAACGTATTTGAAACCTGGATCCAAACTCAAAAGAGATCCTAACTTTTTTGTTTATCGTAATAGGCATGTGGGGGAGATGCAGTCATCATTAATAGGCGTTTACAACATCAACTGTTTTCGTCATTTGAAACTAAAGTTTTTGAAACTTTAGGTGTTTTTGTTGAAACACGGCTTGGTAAATATATTTTCATAGCTGCCTATTCGCCTTTTCAATGCTCTGGACCATAGGTTCTCAAACTTTTTGGATGCACGACCCTCCTAGCCGTCAAGCATAATATTCGCGACCCACCAGAGAAAACTGACAAAAATATTTTTTATAGAATAAGACCGTGGTTTATATTTTTTTTTTACTTTTTTTTTCGAAAATATTTAAAATAGACTATTGGATGCTAGATTAATGAGGTTAAGTTTGGCCGTCGAACAATATTATCTAATTTTTGTAGGGGTTTTAAGAAAGCGGTATCAAATGCATGCAACTGACCTATATCAGGATAACTTTAAAATTTTAAAGATTTTAGTAATTAATATTGCTGATAGGGGCATATTAAAGCTTGATTCATATTAGTTGCGAAAGAATAGTAGATTTTGATTAATAAAATAAAATTATTAGCTATGTGAACGATATAGGATGAAAAGGTAAGTGAACTCAGAGAAAAAATATAATGGTATAGAATTAGATGCATTGACAATCATCATTCAATTCTATGAAAATTATGTGTTTCAGTAAATATTGCAACACAGTTGAAAAGTTTCTTAGGAGTATGTGAAACTTTGATTAAATATCTAACCGACTCTAGTCTCTTTTCTAGCCAACTGGTCACTCACGCTGATTTTGATTCTGATCATGTCCCTGTTACATTTCAAATATTCCATGAAGCGTTTTTCAATATTGTCAGCTCCACTTTCAATTATTTTTGAACCGACTGGAATACATATAAAACACACGGTGTCATTAATATAAAAAAATATCGCTAAAACACCTACCAAATGAAAGCTTAGAGGTTCCCCTTTCATTTGATACTGGTTTGGAAATATTCTATCGGGGTCCTGATTTTTTTTTATTTTAATAAGTGGTAGGTACCATAGGTGATCTTCATTCAGCAATAGAATAATTCTACGAATCGCTTGTGTCATATGATGACAACTCAATCGAATCGTAGAAGGCCATGACAAATATTTCCATGATACAAATTTGTTTTTGTTTTGGCAGTGTTGCTTGAGCTGTCGCGTTCTAAGGTTGTATAGCGAAGCATTAGTGCTTGTTTCTCGTGCATGTTATACTTTTATTGCTTGTGTCAACATTTTGGTTTGCTGATTAGAGGTAGGTATGTCTGTTAATAACTGAAAAAAAATATCACAATTTTGCACATATTTATAAATATTTATTTACACTAAACTCTGTAAGGAGACCTGAAACATGAAACCGAAAAGCCACGACGATAATCGTTCGAAGGTTTGCGTACTGTGTTTGAAGAAGCAGTGTCTGCAAAATAGAAATATTAGTATATTGTCACCAAACTGATTTCAATTTTTATTACCCTAAATTATGGTTTTTCATTGTTTGTTCTATACCATGATGTTGTTTTGGTTCTTAAAATTAATCTGACACTTTGAGGCCCGGTACTCACGCTGTCAGTTCGTGGCAAACTAGATGTTGGTAACACGAACAGCAGCGACATTAGCATTCTTAGGTTAATGTTTCTACTGTCTGCAACCGTTATCAGCAAAAGTGGTTGATCTTATTGAACAGCACATTCTTCACGACATCAGGATTAAAGCTTGGTATTTATAGTAGGCTGGTAAACGAGGGTCGCTAGGCGGATAAGAAACGTCACTGGTAGCGGAATTTGGGGCAAGTGTGCCATAGGGGCAAATGTGCCACCCCTGACTTTTGTAAAAACTACAAACTATATTTTTATTTGAGCTTTACAATATGTTCCCTTATAGTCCATAATACAATGGTCAAAATATGACACGAATTGCTCTATTTTTCACGTATGTACATCGACTTTTGTGAAAACCATAAAATTTCAGTGATTTTTTATACGATTTCGTTGTTTCTAAATAGCATGGTGAGAGGTAAATTAATAACGAATTTTTCAAACGTACTGTACAGTGTGAAGCTATTCAAATGTATAAGTAATTGTGGCATTTGAACGAAAAAATATTTATTTTTACATAGAAAATCCATTTTGGTTGAAATCTATACTTTTTGGGGCAAGTGTGCCACCTATTTGGTAAACAAAAATGGTTGGGGTGAAATTCATAAAAATGTAAACATCATCAACAAAATCATGATAATGAACCAAAATGAGGCACCAGTAGTGGTTTTTGAAGTGTAGAAAAGGAATAGCGAACATTTTTGCTCCCACAATGATTTTTTTTTCTCCAAATATTCGATAATAACATGGTTTTAGGCGTTTTAAGAACTATTTTACTTATTTCCATCAATATTTTACCTTTATTTAGTGCTGATCTAGTGCAATATTATACAGATCCTCCAAAATGAAAGAGTAATTCATATATCGCATTGAATGGAGACAAAAAAAACCGATTTAAGTTATTCGAATTGACTAGCAGAGAGTTCCACATGTGATGAACCTTGTTATAAAGCATCCCCTCATGACGGTAAACCTAAAAATATTTTTAAAAATTCTCAATTAGGCTCTGCTTTGGTAGCAATATTAACAGGAAATAAAGAAAAGTTTATTACAAGTAGAATTACATGAATGTTCATTCGATGGCCGTCTTGCCCCATACGGGTGGCAGACTTGCCCCATAGTGTTGAAAATCAGGGTATTTTGGATGTTATTTGAGGAGCTCCAAAACTTATACTTTTTGAAATTATTTTCTTTTTAAATGGCACAGTGCTTATAAAAAGATGTGAAACTAACATCGTGAGGCTGAATTGGCGGGTTTTTTTACGCTTTAGACAAAGTTAGAGAACAATTTGCTTAAGGTGGCACACTTGCCCCACTCCCCGCTAGTCTGAACCTGAGACGAGACTCGCGAAGACGGTTTTCTTTTTCTGTGATTGCTGAGTTTTTTTCTTATTCCACTTTGTGTTTATACCAATTATGCACAAGCCGTTCAAATCCTCACATGAAGCTCTCAGCAGAAAATGATTGAGTTTGCATCACATCGAATCATAAATAGCTGTTTGAGTGAAATTTTATGCCAGCAAATGTAACAGACATTAGAAATAATTAATCTTCTGCTTAGATTTATCAGCAACTTTGGAAAAAAACTGCTCCGCTAACTGAGATTTTCAATAATAATTTACTTTGAACACAATACTTTTCACTTTTTCAGCCATAAAAACGGTGGGCTGCATTTGACGTTTCGTGAGAGGGGAATCTGAGCTGCATATGACGTTGATATTTTTCCTCTTCGCGAGTCTCTCTCAGGTCTGAACAGCACTGAAGAAATAATAGTTTGGCGTCTCTACAATGGCGACGAGAGATGAATAGGATTGTGAAACAAGTAAAATTTTGATCTTTCTTGTGTAAATTTAGTTATAAAATTATTTTTGGTTACTAGGAGAAATCATCAAAGTCATAGAATTAGGATTGGCAAAAGTGGAACGTGTTAAAAAATTGGACTTTCTTCAGTCTCCTTGGAGCGAATTGAACTCCAGTACAGAGATAAACAGAGAGGATCTTGTCTGAGTGACAAGATTTGGAACTAGTGGTAATTATGGAAATACCTTGTAAGTATGTTGTAAATCATTTTGAGATCTAAATGAGATTCTAGACACAAAGCTGCTGCCAAAGGTACACAATTTAAAAAGCGATTTATAACAAATCATTCCCGGTTTACTACAGAACGAGGAAAATGTGCAAATTTTCAAAAAACAACCGTTCTTTGTGACTTAAATTATGGTAAAGGTAATTTACTTTGTGACGAATTATAAGCGAAAGTGGATAATGTTTTTTTGTAATGTGAATGTTTTTATACTTTTATCGCTCTGTTCAGTGTATGGAACTATTTCTAAAATATCAAGTTTGCGCAAAAAGCCAGGGTTTCTTGTTTCGTTGGTCTGAGTAGCGCATTCTATACGATTACAATAAAATAAATCTTCTTGGAGAATTCATTGAGTTAACGCCGAAACATGTGCTATGAATTGTTACGTGTTAGAACATTTCTGAGAACAGCATCAGATACAGCAACCCTAAGTCTAATAGAGACACATATGTTGATTCTAAAGACACGCAAAAATGTTACTTTTGCTACGCTGTGTAAATTTAAACTATTGATCCGTCTTAAAAACGTGAGGAGAAGGCAATTTCAACGTACTTGCGATCTTGCTTTGAAGATAATATGGCAGGATCTGCAAAAAGAAATTAAAAGGCGGGTTTCTCAATGAAGAAACAAAAATTTTAGACCCTGGCACTTAACCGTCTAAGAAACTATCGAATATTAAAAAAAACCTGAAAAGCCAATTTCGGTCTTGAAAGAGGAAAACAAATTATTACTAACTTATTGCAAAACATCTCAAAAACTTGCTTTGCAGTTTGAAAGCGCGCATAATTTTAAGTTAGGACTCACTAATCCAATTGAAAATCGAGCTACTGAGGGCTTCAAAAATATTCTCAATCAAAATTCCAGGGAGACTAATTTGGAGTATGTGAGAGCTATTATTGAAAAATTCAAAAATATAAAATCCCATGGCGATGATAGAGTTTTATACATCTTTATCAAGAAACTTCTAGAGAGTATCTAATAATTCTTCGTTGATAATTTAACAAATGTTTTCAGTTGGCATATTTTCCAGACAAATGAAAAAGTGCCAAGGTTGTTCCAATATTGAAACCGGTTAAAAATTCTGCAGAAGCTTCTAGCTATCGTCCAATCAGCTTGCTTTCCCCCATCGAAAATTCAATTTTTGCCAATGAACAGTTCGGATTCCGCCATGGACATTCGACCACTCATCAACTTTTACGTGTAAAAAATTTGATTCTGCTGGTCTTGCTCTTCTAGACATAGAAAAAAGCATTCGACAGTGTTTGGCATGAAGGTTTGATCGTAAAATTAAAAAAACTTAAATATTCCAACATAGATTGTTAGAATAATCCAAAGTGATCTGTCAAATCGTACACCTCAAGTTAATTATAATTATCAGAACTCCAAGTCTAAAAGACTTCCTGTAAGAGCTGGTGTTCCTCAAGGCAGCATTTTGGGACCAATATTGTACAATGTTGGTGTCAAAAATCTTTGTTTACATATGACACAGGCCTCTCCGCCAAAGGACGAAGTCTTTTAAATGTTTGTATTTATATGTGAATTGGCGGGGTTGGTGGTCTGATGGCTACCGCTTCTGCTTCATATGCAGAAGGTCATGGGTTCAATCCTTGGCCCGTCCCTTTCCTCGTGCTTTGTAGTTGTATATCTCTCACTTGCTTCTATCTTCCATTCTAAATATATCACACTCAAACTATTCGTTCATAGCAAACGCTAGAACCAGAGACGGACAAGAAACCGTTTCCCTAACTTCCACGCGCACGCCTTTCTTACGCCTGATACATAGGCAGTCTGCTAACCACAAAAGCAAACCTCTCTGCCATGCCTTTCCCTCAATCCATACACTCCCGCATGTACTGGCTTAGATGCAGTGGTATATACGGTCTACGTGGGAGTCAGTTCAATGCATCATCAATTCCTCCCCCTTCCCCTCATTGGTCTGCATTCTGACGTGGCAGGTGCCATTGTTGCCTAAAAATAGAAGATCACCAGCACTTATACACTGAGGATGCTTGTTAGTCCCAAGCAGTCATTCGGTTGGTTCCTTGTGTAAGTGCAGCTGATCTGGCGATACTGGAGTGCATCCACGGGCGGCCAATCAAGCTCAAGCTCAAGCTATATGTGAATTGGCAAATAATTGTTACTCGTCGACATGCGATCATATTTAACAAACTCCAATTTTACTTTAAAAAGGCGTCATATGTCACATTTATCATCAGCATGTTGTACATAAATTCCGCCGGTAATATTTCTAATGCTTGGCTCCCATGTCCCTGTTTCTTTTTAGTGTCTTATCATTCCAAATAATGCATGCTCGCGTTTGTATGAACCTTCAGTTGCTTCGGCGTAACAATAATGGATCCTTTTCCATACCAGAGCGACGTTCCAGTATACAGATACGTACAGCCGCCCATTGTACACAAATATCAACCCGTAAAGTGGCAGAAAATATGAATCCCATAGCATTAGGCAGAAACGTGGACCAGATTCGAGGAGCTGTTAACATATCAGCATCCAGACAATGCGCCCTGTCTGTCGTTTGTGTAACGCTTCAACATATTGTCTGATGCTGCCCGTCTCTGTCTTTGCGCCGCTCGTCGTCGTCGTTTCAGTTTGAGGAGTGAAAGGCAGCAGCTTTGGACCGAAAAAAGGAAACAATATCCCAAAGCGGTGGCGGACTCCGGGACCGGTTCCACGTTCCGACAGTCCCCCCAAAGTCGTGGCGCTTCCATCCCGTCGTCATCACGCCCTAGTGGAAAAAGGTTGCTTACATACACTTACTTATGTGGGGTACATATGGGATGAAATGTGGGCTAAAGGTATGCGACCCGTGTTGATATGAAACGAAGCGATACACGGATAATGATAAATAACCGTTTAATACGTCCAAGAGATGAAGGAGCCCAGATAACCGTAGCGGTATACGCACAGATTTTCATCAAGACCAAGCTGAGGGTCGTGGTTTCAAATCCCACCTGTTGAAATTTGTTGTTGGAAATTTTCTCGACTTCCACGGGCGTAGAGTAGCTTTGTACCTGCCACACGATATACCATGCAAAAATGGTCAATTGGTAAAGAAAGTTCTGAATTAATAATTGAGGAAGTGGAAGTAGTAAGAACCCTTAGATGAGAAACAAGCATTGAAGATACAGCTACAGAGCATCGAGTTGCGACGTGGAAAAAAAAATGAAAATATCGCATACCCTTAATGTAGGCAAATAACTTAGCATTGCAGCGAATCTGTTGATATGCTTGCATTAGAGAAGAGCTTTTGAGGGGAATGGGGGACTACTGGGGGACGAATCAGAGTAAATCTTCTATGTTTGGGAAGAAGGCGCAAAAACTGAGACTTCCTTGTTTAAAGAAGAGATCTTATTTATGCACAGTGTTGCTTCAGATAGACGGTTGGGGTGGGTGGTGGATCTAGGGAGAAAGAACTCTTACACAAACACATGTGCGGACAAACACAAGTGGAGCGAGTCGGAACTACTGATACGGTTGAGCGAGTCGATCTGGTGGTGAATATCTATTTGCGTAATATTTACTGCAAATGGAATCTTTGTTTATCAAGAAGGAAAAGAAGTTGTGGTAGGACGGGACAGAATATATCTCCTCTGGGTATGTCTGAATGGGTCAGGTTTCGGAGAGGATTAAATTTAAGGCAGCTTTTCTTACTTCGTTTGAGATGCATGTTTGTATCTTTCTTGGCAATGGGTGTTACCGGTTGGAAACAAGAAACAACGTTACGTGAGCCAATGATTCATCTGCTGTTGTTGCAAGGACTTGATACAAAATCAATTATTCCCAGATGAAGGTGCTGAGTTCCTTAGAAACCTTTGCTTATCTTTGTTTCCTATCTGAGATTGCAAGAAAATTGTTACTACGTGATGATAAAATAAGATCAAAGTAACCATAGAATCAGTTTAATTTATGTTATACGACTCGGCACAAAACAATTCTTATCTCTTACACTCTTTTATAAATAACAAGGCTAGTGAAAGTCAAAATTCCATTTGTCGCCGTTGGTCCCAAAATCAAATTGTTATTGAGTTTTGAGCCTCGGCAAGCCTCGTTGGATAAATGTATAACTGGTGTTGTTAAAATCGTAATTCTACTATTTAAATTTTGAAGGAATTTCTTAATCTAGTCAGCGTAACATTAACGAACTGCAACCTTTGCAATTCATTTTTCAGAAATTTCAAAATAATGGTGAATGCATTCCGATATAATTTCTGATACCCTCAAGTGGTCTTCTACGAAATTGCAAAAATTGTTGTACGTTGCAGAACTCGATTTTTACAGCACTCGTCGTTATTATCCTACTCGGCAAGCATCGTAAATTTACGACTCGTGCTGTTAAACTCATCATTCTTAATCTTGTACCGTAAACTATTATTGAGCCTCGACAAGCCTCATTGGATAAATGTACAATAGGGTACGGCTTATTTTTCAAAAGTTCTCAAAACCGTAAATTCGTATGCTCTTACGAATTCTAAACACATAAAAAGACAAACCTAAACATTTAAGCCAAAAATATTAACATTTAGAAGTGGCGCAAGTGACTTGAAGGTGAATTTTCTAAATTCTAAAAAGTGACCTTCAGTGAAGTATACATAACCTTGTTATTTTACAACCAATTTTGAAAATTTTAGCATCATTCCCTTCAAAATTTATAAAACCTTTGTACAACACCAGATTTGTCTAAAATCAAAACTAGTTCTGGTTAAAAGAAGCTTACTGCTAATTTTTCCTCATTGTACTAAAAAATATCTTTGCTTGACCATAACTTTATGAATACTCAACCGATTCCAAATCTTTTACATGCTTTTGAAGCTAATTATTCAATTGTTTTCAAACTGTTCATACAACACATTTCACTTAAAAATTGTTTTGACAACAATTTTGAAACAAAAAATTTCTGAACAGGTTGAAAAATATATGCACTATTCAACCCATAATTAAAACAAGATGCTTTATAAACTTAAGTTTTATAGAAAACATGAAATTTCCTACGAAAAAACTTAAATAATCCAAACAAATTTGATTTTTTTCATTAAAAAATCATGTTATTGGGTAGTTTTCATTGAATAACTAAGACAAAACTATTTTTTAGAAAAATGTGTTGTATGAACAGTTTGAAAACAATTGAATTCTCGATCAACTAAATTTTCTTCAAAAACATGTAAACAGATTTGCAATCGGTTGAGTACTTATGAATTTATGGTCAAACAGTGATTTAGTTAAATATTTTTAGAAAGATTTTTCAGCAAAATGAACAAAAATTTAGTGAAAACTAATTTGTACTAAGACTAGTATCGATTTTAGACAAATTTAATGTTCTACAAAGTTTTCATAAATTGATTTTTGAAGATATTGCTGCTAAATGTTTTAAAATTGCTTGAAAAAAAAAATTTAAGTTATGGTAACATCACTGAAGACCATTTTTCATAACCTGAAAGTTTATCTTCTAGACGTTAGCGCCACCTTTTAATCTTAATATCTTTAGCTCGAACTTTGAGGTTTATTTCTTAATGTGATTTGAATTTATAAGAACACACGAATGTTTATTTTGAGAAGTTTTGAAAAAAACGCACCCTAATGTACAACTCGTGCTGTAAAAATCATAATTCTGCAACTTGTTGCGTAAACTACTATTTAAATAATGTGGAAACAAAATTTGAGACCTCATGGAAAAATTCAAAAACCCAATTCAGACTGAAGTTGATCACTACTGATCCTACTTGTATCGATACTCAGGGCTGGTAACGGCAAAATAATAATTATTTTAGTGACCAAAATGATCAAAATAGCGAACAAAAAGTGACATAAAAGTGACTACAAATAATTTCGTAGTCATAAAAATGACTACGAAAATACGTTCTATGTATATATTAACATAACCTATAGGTTCCCAAACTTTTTGGTTGTGCAACCCACCTAGCCAACAAGCGTATTCCTTGCGACCCACCAATAAAATATTATCCAGGGACAAGTTTCGTACTGAAGCTTTGAGGTCACTTATTGCTTTGTTGGGAATGGGATTTGAGCACAAGACGTAATTGACATTGACATGCAGTATGCTAGGTTAAAACTGCAGTGAATAAAAATCTTTTTTTTACTCACAACTGCTTGCTACAAGATGAAAATATCAACATAAAAAACTCTTATAGAAACATTAAGAATTGTTTGAATGTTTCTACATCCATCAAAATACCATAGAATTGGTTATATACCCGCAAAACTTTCTGACTAAGTCAAATTTCCATGAGTCGATGTTCCATTTCTGAATATTGACTCACGGAATTACACAGGATCATTATTTCGATTATAATCGATGTTGCATGTATCTCCAATTTTGTTTCTACCCTGAATGTTTGAAAATATTCGGTCGGAGAAAATTTGATATTTTAAAGTTTAAGGGTTATTTAACATACTTAAACCTTGAATCATCCTTCTAGACATTTTTAAAAGTCAACATGCTTTTTTATTGATTTACTGACAATCAATATCTGTTTTCCAGATAAAAAAAAAAATATTAAAACCTTTTTTTGTTTTGGATAGAAGCCAAACGTATTTTTTTCCGAAATGTTCATCATCTATTCGAAAACGTCAAATACATGTTAGTAATGAAAACTAAAAATGCTAATAATCACTAATTCAATAGAAAAAAATGCCTATTTGAAAAAAATAAAAATAGGATTAGATCGAAAGCGTTGAAAATGTATGATCAAAATATAAAAAAATCTGTAGTATTCGTTCCTACAACGACATTTGAAGCAATAGCATATAATAACCAGGGGGGACGGACCTAGTGTTGTGTTTAGAACACACGCCTCTCACGCCGAGGACCTGGGATCGAATCCCATCCCCAAGAAAGTCATAAAAAAATTCAGTGACGACTTCCTTCGGAAGGGAAGTAATGCCGTTGGTCCCGAGATAAACTAGCCCAGGGCTAAAAATCTCGTTAATAAAGATAGAAAAAAAATATAATAACCAGGAAAAAATTGATTAAAGTTTCTGTAGCTCTGTTAATTTGTATTGATATATTTATGTATAAAGAACAGCATTCTAATAAAAGAAGGGCAAATTTCGGATAAAATCAGTACTGCTGTGAATCGCAAGTCAGTCCCATTTGCATTTTCGTCAAAATTAAGTTGATTTCAGATTTCAACATATCTTTAAATGCACTTCCAGCTGCGCTAATGAGATAATATGATTTGCTCTGTAAAATTAGGAAAAAAAAAACACCAAGCTATATTGTCCCATAATGACAAGTAATCGCAAATCACTCCCACTACAAATTTTCGCACCGTGTAACACAAAAAAGAACGGTGTTTTGATCATCTCTATATTTTTCTCGGAAAGATATTGTAGTGAAAAGCAAATTATGAAGGTTTCATTGAGATTTGATCATGTTCCAATCCTCTGGAATTTTTCGAATCTTTGTATGGAAGCTTCGCAACCCTTTTTCTCAATGCCTACTTCTTACAGACTTGCGATTCACGGCAGAGTAGCAGATGCAAGCAGAACAATATCAATACACCAAAGCTTCAAAGAACTGCCTACGATGATAAGAAGGCAAAACTAGCTTTAACATTATCAACTATTTTTAACCCAACAATTATTGGACCAGTTATATAATGGAGAAAAACCTATGTTATAAAGAGGGGATATTTATATAATTGAAAACAATCCATTTTTACGTTATAAAATGTAGTTAAGAAAAATGAAACATCTGCTTTTATTTTAAGAAACAGAAACTTCATCTCATATGTGTCTCGTCATTGAATCCTGCAAACTGTTTTCAATCAGTCAAACTTTATTTTATAACTCTGCCGTTGCCAGTTCAGCAAGATGTCATTCAGATGAATTTTGTTCGGACAAATGACATTAAGCATCAGATATGTTCATCTCTTGAATATTCTTTCAAAACCTTCCTTTTACATTTTATGCATTTTTATTACGATTTATAATATATAAAGTTTGAGCACCGAACTTCATTTATAACATATTTTTGAAAGCAGACATGCCAGTAATAACTGTCATCGATTACCAATCCAAATATCACATTTTTTCGGTTCAAATCATTCATAAGAGAATCATTCTTTCAAAACGGTTATCAAACTTATTGAATATAGTCTATTACACCAATAATTTAAAAAAAATGAAAATGTCTTTGGAAAAAAACATTCGGGGAAATGGTACATTCGGGGAAACAGTTTATTCTGGGAAATGGTTTTCGGGGAAATGTCGGACAATCGACAAAGCAACTAAAAAGTGACTTGCTACCAGCCTTGGATACTGGAATCGGCTGTTAGTTACAATCAAACCTCTAGGTGTCTATGTTCCATGACTCGATATTGTGGACTTCGTGGTCTAGCGTTCCAGTCAATGGAACGTTTCGTTTGGGATCTTTCTCAGCTGTGTTATTGGAGCATGATTGTCCGTTGGCTAGTGTTAAGTTGCAGTCTGTGCAGCTACATGCCTGAAGACGGTTTAAGGGTATTTTTATGAGTCTAAATATGTGCTTTACTCGATATCGAGTCATGGAATCATACTAGAAACGAAAAAAAAAGTTTTTGTGATGGTCCCTATATTGGGGCCTTCCTTAGGCGTGTGGTTAGAGTCCGCGGCTATAAAGCAAAGCCATGCTGAAGGTGTCTGGGCTTAATTCCTGGTCGGTCCAGGTTCTTTTCGTAATGGAAATTTCGTTGACTTCCCTGGGCATAGAGTATCATCGTACCTGTCACACGATATACGAATGCGAAAATGGCAACTTTGGCAAAGAAAGCTCTCAGTTATCAACTGTGGAAGTGCGCATAAGAACACTACGCTGAGAAGGCTGCTCTGTCCCATTGAGGACATAAAAGTCAAGAAGAATTGATGGAGACAACTCATCTGATTTGCATGATTTTTCTGAAAAACTTCTCATGACCTGACATTGTAAAGCCCACATTTTATTTTTTTGATAAATTGACTCAAGACAAAAAAAGCAGCCAAAGAAAATTAGTATGTGAAATGTCGGTCCCCGAGGAATATTGGAATATCTTCAAAACCATATGACTAATATTCAACGGCGTCATAAATTCTAAAAATAGACGAGTTTTTTTGAGAACTTTAGAAAAAATGGTGCAAAAATATTGAGGAACAAAAAATTTATCGCGGTTTGAATATTTTTTTGATAGGGGAAAAAAAGCTGCCGGTAGAGAGGTTCATTGAAAGGTTTGTAAAATTATAGTTTTGATGTAAAATATTTCGTTCAATTATTCCGACACGAATATCAAATTCAATAAATCTCTTTGCACAAATGAGTTCGAAAATTAAAATTGAATAAAGTAGATCTCTAAGCGTCCAAACAAGATTTGAAAATATCTAACTTGAAAAACAAATCTGTAATTCATTTTCGCTCTGAACTTGGAGGAAGATTCCAATAATATACCTAGAAATCACTTAAAAGTTTCACACTGCTTCTTCGGATACTTCTTCTGTTAGATGCATTTCAAACTAAGTTTCACTTATCTGGTTTCATAGGATACAGTTATTGGAGAACTCACCTGAAAGAAAAAAGAATAATAAATGTTCGTTAATTTATTACAAAGGGAAGTTTTGATAAATAAATTGATTAGATCTGAACTCATAAGAATATCAATCCCAAACAGAATCTTAATTTCAATGAGAAAACTCAAATTTAAATTCAAATTTTGATGCACCTAAATCCAAATTCGAAGTCCCAAACCTGAAACCAAATTCTAATTCAACTCCAAACATTAATCCAAACATGTGCAACCCAAATTTAAATTTTAATCGCAATCTAACCCAAAATATGAATAAGTATCCAAATACTAATGTCAATCAAAAACGAATTTAAACCCTAATTTGTAAACGAATACAAATCCAAATCAAATTACGAATCACAATTTGAATCCAAATCCATATCCAAATTCCAATACAAGTCTAATTTCCAAGCTGAATATCAAGTACAACAAGTGCAACCCAAATTTTCTCATTCTAAATCCAAACCAAAATCCCAATTCATACCCGCGTACAAATCATAATCCAAACCAAATCTAAAGTAAAATCCGAGTCCCAGTTAAAATTTTAATCCATATGAAAATCCATATCAAAATCCGAATCAAATTCAAAAAAAAAGCCAAAGCCAAAAGCCAGGCTTGCAACCAAATATTTTAAGCAGATAGGCACTTATTCTGCAAAACTTTTCGTCATTTATAATTTTGTTTTTGTTGTTTTACTGGTTTGTGTTACAATTACATAAAAAACATTTCATGAAAAATTTCGAATATGAATTCTAAACTTTAATTTCGTATCGTTTAAACATGGACACGTGTTTGAGGTATTTGACATGTAACCCTGAACTACTGGTTATCTTTTGTTTATTGCCATATCCAAAGATCTATCCCTTCTGCAAACCAACCGATATATTGCTATCACAGACATCCGTCAAAATATTTTCCCTACACCCCAAAAAGAAACACATACATAGATATGTACAAACGACATACTTTTATCGCTAGCCTGCAGCCGGCATCCTTTACGGCTCTAAAAAAGCCGGAACCCATGTCATTGCCACTGTACCATCGTCCGTATGCTGGAGTAGGATTTACCTTTTTTCCAGTCATAGCTATTGAAAGCGGTCATATCCCGTGCAAGAACGAGTAATTCGCACCAATCTATGCATATCATATTTTGAAATTGTATCATAATTAGGTATTGTTCAGTTGTCCAGGTATTGTCCACTCCTAAATTTGGCATTGATTATATTGTTTGAAACAAATAGAAATACCTCATTGAGGTATTCTAAATCTATTGAGGACTACAATATCTGATCCAACTATCATTTTGGTGTTTGTAAAATATACATGAGATATTATTTGAAGTGGCTCTTTCATACCTCATTCATGTGGTAAGTTTCGGAAATGATCTGGTACGCAATATCTCATTTTGGTATTCTTAAGAAATTGTCTTCTGCTCGGGATGCCCCACACCGCATTGCATCATTTGAGCACCAGAAGGTTTCTGACATTGATTTCCGACTTGGGCGGGTTGCACACTTGTACCAACCTGTCCTTCGAAGAATGCCCTATGGGTAAACGGAACAGAAAAAAAAATCTAAATCTTTTACGACAACAAATCCTACGTCCGACCGGAAAAGGATTGTTCTCCTCACTTCCATGGTCCGCCACGTCACAAGGACATTAAACGCTCTCAGCTTAGCCCAAAATCTATGATTCGGCGAAACAGGGTCACAAGGCAGGTTCGAAGCTTGACGATGGCAGCCAATGGTATTGCCTCAATTAGTGTCTCAATATATTGTTTTTATTGCCAAATAGGTAATGTTATGTCGATGCTTATTGTCGTTAGCGTGTGGCCGCACGTAACCAAAATATATTTCTGCTGTAAAAAAACACTCAGCACCCTTGAAGCAGTATGAGGAAGGATGATCACAAATTTCGAACATAACTTGAATGTATTTTTCGAAAAGTTAGTGAAAATTAAAGCTTTGTGCAATAACTGTGTGACTAACAACACAGTTATTGCAAATAGCTCAATAAATCCAGATTCAAAATCCGAAGCCATCCTATTAGGCCTTTGTTTAGCCTCGTGGTAACGTACGCAATGCCATGCTGAAAGTGTCTTGGTTCGATTCCCGGTCAGTCCAGGATCTTTTCGTAATGTAAATTTCCTCGACTTCCCTGGGCATAGAGTATAATCGTACCGGCCACACCATATACGAATGCGAAAATGGAAACTTTAGCAAAGAGAGCTATCAGTTAATAACAATGGAAGTGCTCATTGAACACTAAGTAGCTAAGCTAAGTAGCAGGCTATGTCCCAATAGCAACGTAATGCCAAGAAAAGAAGAATCCATTCTATTGGATCAATTCTGTAGAAACGCAAATGAGCAATTGAGTGGCTTGAATTGCTTGCTACTTTTCCACGCTCTTAAAGGCAACACATGGCGCAGACCAATTCCACCGAGCTAACTATGCAAGCAAACTTATTACGCTAACACCCGAGGCTGACAAACATCCTCGGAAAGGAACCTGCCGAGGAATCGTCCGTATAGCCCGGTGGCATTTCGATGGAAACAATCCCAAGTGCGAATGATTGCTTGTAGAGTGCCCGATGCTCGGTTTACACACGAATTTCAGGGGAATTATTACTACGCAAATATTGTTGCACCTGAGGAATAACTCTAATTGCCTGATCGGGAAAGTTGCTCCTCGTCTTCGGGCAACTTCATACTACATCACCTACGGAGGGTGAATGTATGTTTGGCTAACCCAGTAGCTTGTTGTTCTTTAAAGTTGGGGAAATAGATGGAATTACTAATTCGTGAACTAAGTGTTACTGATCTGTTGGCTTTAAGGATAAATTTATGATGCATGAATGCACAATGCTCAAAATGAATTATCATGTCAAAGTTTGACTTTGGCAATTGTCTTTTCTCGGCTTGTCCCAGCAGTAAAAGATATTATTTTTTTGCACTTCGTAATAGCATGGACTGTTTCAGTCGTATATGCGGTTCTGAATATTGCATTAAGGTGAAACAGTTTGGAATCTTAGCTTAGCTTAGCTTAGACTGACTACACATATCGATGGTTGCTATTCCGTGATTGACCGAAGTCAGTGAAAATGCACAAAGAATCAACTAGAAGTTCGGCTGGGATTGGCCATAATCTTCTTCAGTGTGCATAATTCAGTGCCTCTATGTATACAAGGTCAATAACGGCGCCGGCCACGTCCTTCCAGTCCGGTGGGATTGGGGGAAGGAATTTTAGTGTATAACCTTTTCTATTTGGAGACCGTGTTGCCTCTGCCTCTCCACAAAGGTTACTGGGAGGGATGTTTGTTAATCGGGAGGATCGTTAGGTCACAGGATTCACTTTGATAAGTGATTAGACCATGATAAATAGTTATTTGTCAAATATAAATATGCTTTTATGAAAATATAATATTTTCATTTGATATGAACAATTTCTATGTAGAGGAAAATTATGTCGACACTTGAGGTGACGAACCATTCAAAGTTTGTTGAACAAATACCTAAATGTAACATTCCTACAGCTGTCAGGACGAAAGCATGTGTTATTATATTTTACTTTTTTGAAAAGAAACAAAAGACTTGATTGGCTGGAACATCATAGAACGCTCTTATTCTTATGCCGACACTTACAGTGGCGAACCATCCTAAGTTTGTTGAATAAAGTGAACCTTTCGCAAGTTTACACTTTAAGTGTCGAACCATTCATAGTTTTTTTTAATTACAAAAATAAAGATAAAAAGAAAGGGGTGTTTGAAAAAAAAAAGTTAAACATAAATAATTCATGAATCATAGTTTATGTCGACACTCACAGTGACGAACCATTCATAAATTGTTGAAAAATCATATATACGTCCTACTGTTGTATCGATTAAATGTGCAGTCATACCTATTTTATGGATTAGAAGTAGTAGCATGAAACGAGCTCATCAATTGATCCGTCATCCTTGACTGAGCAGCAACAATCCACTTTCAGCTCAACTCGTTTGCTCGGCTATATAAAAGCACTCAGAGAAAATATGCGCACGACTCGAGAGGGAAAACAACTGACGATTGCTCGGGCTTTCTTGACGCACTGCCAAGGAGCAAGCGTCAAGGTCGAAGATCAAACTATCGACATCGATGGAGACACCATCTTCTATGGTGACAGAAGGCTCGATTGGCTTGTCAGTTGGATCGGGCCCGGGACATCCTGTCTACTGCAAATCGCTGCGGTTGACATAGGGCATGTCCATAGGCTGGTCACGGCGAAATATCAAACAGAGCTAACCGATCGCGGAACTTTTTCACTTTACTCGACCGACGCGCGACATGTTTGCTTAAGGTGAAACAGTTTGGAATCAACTTCAAACTTTGAAAACGTGAGTAGAGGCACTAATCGGCCATTTTGGCGGCCTTTTTTTGAATTCTGAGATGTTTCACCTTAAGAGGAAGATGAACAAAAGCCAAACATCAAATATTCAGCGCACAAATTTGAAAAACTACCAAACCGATCAAGCTGAAAATTTGATCGATTGGTCACCATTACAGAGTGACCAATCGATCAAATTTTCAGATTGAACTAATATCTGGTTCTCCAGATTAGTGCTTTTAAAAATTTGAGATGTGGTTACAATTGTTTAGATGCAGAATTGTTACCTGCAGCAGGCACATTTGATGAAGAGACTTGATTGTGTATACTCGCAGCAACATAATTCTAGACAGCGTCATTCGAAGGATTGTATTTGTGTGTGCTTCTGGAAGCTTTATCCAGACTTCCGTACATGTATCCATGCTGCTTGGACATAGAGCATAAGTTTTATTATTTTTTTATTTATTGATTTATTTATCTTTTTCTCTGAGACTGCAGTTTCTCCCCTCATCTTTTCATTCATTATTACAAGTGTGCACCTTCCAGTAAGCTCAAGCTCTTTTAAGGAAGTGTGCTTCATAAACTATCTACAACAATAATATTCAGACATTTTACATCAATGCTACTACTGCTAAGTTTGCTGTAAGCATAAGTTTTGCCTTTTGCCAGCTCCCCTATTGTCTAGATAATTTTGGTTAAACTCAACTAAGTGAAATTTTTAAAATAGATTTTTCCGACGATTGTAAGATTTAGTATACTTTGCCCACTATCGCCATCTAGTGAATGTTTTCCAAACTAATAAGTTTTCGGGTGAATAGATCTCATTCAGTTGCACACGTTTGTCGAAGACACCAATTTTGTATCTCATAACTGGACTGAGATATAAGCAAATAAAGTTTAGGCTCACAAGCGCCATCTTGGGAGTGTTTTCCAAATTTATAAGGTTTTATGCAAATAGGTATCATTTAGTTGTTCAACTTTGTCGAAGACATCAATTTTGTATCTCATCGCTGGACAGAGATATAAACGAAGCAAATATTTGTACGTCGGACAGTTGTTCCATATGTTGCTTATATATGCAACATTTGTTGGCGTCTGTGCGCCACCTGGTGCGTTAATTCTGAATTAAAATAGTTACCAAGTGGAAGTCAGCAGTCTTGTGATCAACTTTGCAGAAGACAGTTTTCTCGTAAACCTCTTTATTTTCAAGATATTTGCACTACAAATACTGTCCTATTTATAGGACGCTAGGCGTTCGGGGCGTCTGTCCTATTTTAAGGACGTTGCACAGTGCGTTGCTCCATAGACAAAAATCAAATTTCAATTTATTTTATTCTGCGATAATAAGTATCCACAAGTGTTTATAGATAGCATCCGCTATTGAAACAAGTATTTATAAGACATACAAAGCACAAAAACTACTACAACAAGCTTCGAAAGCATCCATTGTCGGAGTAGCAGAAAAACTAAATTTTGTCGCATGTTTTCAGCATTCTTTTCAACTAGTACGGAGAGTTTTGAAACCAATGTATTTAACCAAAACCCATAAGAGAACATGGCTGGAGGTTGGTAAAGTATATTTGATGGGATAATAACACCAATTTTTACTTTGAATATGAGAAATCGACACGTCGAGTTGGCTATGAAATCAAACTTATGAAATACTAACATGCAACTTTGATAATCGATTCAAAAAAAGTTCCACCGAGTTCCACTCTAAATCACTCACAGACATGTTTTTTAGAGTGTCATGTAAAAGGTCTGAAAGATACAGCTGCAACTCCCTGCAACTCTTCGAGATTTTTGACTATTTTTAGGGGTATTCCTTAACCAGCACAAGTATGAAAATGAGTTGTTTGTGATGGAAAATCCGAAAATCTTGCAACACTATGTGGTCTCGGCTCAACCATACATTACACCAGAGCAAGTTTATGCTTAAAATAATATATTTCAAATGTAGCTTCCAAGGTTTTAATCAAATTTCATATAAAAACTGAAACATTTAAAAAAAAATGCGATTTTCTGCATAAAGGCGTATAAGCCACTTTTGCAGCTACGAGTGATAAGAGACATATTTGCAAACAACTTCTTACATCATTATGAGCAATAAAAGTACAAATGGCATGGTTTTTCTTGGAAAAAATATGAATTGGCGCTTGGGACAGTTTTGCGATTATGCGTAAATTATATGTCATTTATGCAAATTGTAGCTCTTTTGACCAGAAACAACTTTCCCTTCCATACCAAGGTGCTCAAATGGCTTAATCTTATAGTTTCGATTTTTGTCCCGCAACTCCATACATTCAACGCACTGTGCGCTGGGCGGATATGGGTTAAAGAAACGGTAGTCTCACTCCAGACTGTGCGTGAAAGCGAGTGAAGGAAACGCAAAAACTGAGTGAGTGTTTCCCACTTGCGCTCGAGTTGTACCTCACGAAACTCTACAGCCAAAACATTATGGATGAGTTGGTTCATGCGCAATTCACGCAATGCACTTATTCTTTGTTATCCTGATAGAAATATTCCAAACCTGTGTAATATAGACAATCAAATTGGACTTTGACAGATTCCGATGAGTTTTATGATTGAATCATTTTTGACTGCATGAGTGGAAAACATAAAACTATGAAATCTTTAGATGCCCATAACTCATGGAGTTGGTTCGATAAAATTTTTCTTTTAGTGGCAATCGAAAGGCCATACGATAGGCAACTTTTGCTGCAAAAACTGCGAGAACGTAATTTTTTTAAATTGAGAAAATTAACTTCAAAAATACACTTAAAAACTCTAAATTTGCTTGTAACTCACAAGATTTCAAAGTTAACGGCGAGCTGTCTTTAGCAAAGTTGTAGAATTTAACTAGATCTACAACTTTTACATACACCACTTTTTAGAGAAATGTGAAACAAAATATGAAGAAATGATGATACGATGCAGATGTGGGTCACCTAATATTTATTACTATAAATCTCGCGAGATGAATAGATGTCTCTACAGAAATCTCCACATCAATTCATAAGTCTTTTGTTTATTCTGGTGCTGCGTCCTAACTAGGACAGAGTCTGCTTCTCAGGTTTGAATTCTTATGAGCACTTCCACAGTTATTAACTGAAAGCTTTCTTGACCAATACATCATTTAAGCATGTGTGGGAAGCTCGAAGATACTATTTGCCCTGGGAAATCGAGAAAATTTTCTCATGACGAAAAGATCCTCAACCCGTAGGATTTGAACCCACGATCTTCAGCATTACTTATTTTATGGCACTACTTCCTTCAGGACATGACCTGCGCCACAATGTTACGCCAACTACACAGCTAAAAAAATGTTGTCAATTTAAGTTTATTTTCATGCACATATTTGGAGCATCAAAATAAATCTAAATTTCAACGACCAATCCATTTTTTTAATCGAATTCACTTTAAATTTACACGATCATTCAACCATTTTTAGTTGAAAATGTTATTTATATTCATTTAAATTTACATGATGCTGTAACAATACACGAATTTGATTTATTTTTACAGTAGGCTTCAGTTTACATCACATTGAAAATTAAATTTTTTTTTTCTGTGAACTCGGTTCACGGCTGCTAGCCTCCATTTTCACGATCGCCTCACACTTCCAAGATCCTGGTTCTCTTGGTCAAACCACCTAGCCTAGGGAATTTTGTCCGGCATTCTCACAACGTGCCCCGCCCATCGTACCCTACCAGCTTTGGAGACTTTCTGGATACTGGGTTCACCGTAGAGTTGCATAAGCTCGTGGTTCGTTATTCTTCTCTATACGCCGTTCTCACATACTCACTACTAAGCACACGTCGTTCAAAAACTCCTAGCGATTGCAGGTCCTCTCCGAGCATTGTCCACGTCTTATGCCCGTAGATGACTACCGGTTTTATTAGCGTCTTGTACATGGTACGCTTAGTACGGAGGTGAAGTTTACCAGACCGGACCTTTAGTATGGTCTTGCTGAAAGTCTGTGCGTTTGCCACTACGGCTATTTGAGTCCCAAAACAATGATATATTTTATGTACATAGTTTTTTTTTTAAATATAAAAGTTTTCGTTCAAATCGTAATATTTGAGCTAGTTTCTACCTTCTCCTTTAAGCGTTACGACATATGTGGACGGTGTCTTGTAAATGAGTTGTGAAGTGATTTTGTTTCAATTTAATATTCTATAAATTACCTTCAATTTCTTTGATATAAATTACAGTGGAAATTCGCTCGTTGGGGTTCTGCTACATGGTTGGATGTTCGTTGATTGGCAAAAATTCCAACTATAAAGCACTCGAATGTGAAAAGAACATGTTAAACTGACTTTGACTGACTGAGCACTGTTGCAGCATTGAAGTCTCTGTATATAGAACAAATGTGCATGTATATTTGCGTTTCGTGACAATTTGCTCTCCAGAAACGTGAGTGTGGAGTATTTTCATCAGCTTTCCCAACTAACGGGTCGGATTCGCTAGTTGGAAGGCAGACGTGTTCCAACCAGCAAATCCCCGCTGTATCCATATTTTATAAATATAAATGGTGTGTGAAACATATTTGAACAAGCACAATAATCTAATCTTTTTCTTTACATTTAGAAATTCTCCTACAGGCTTGTAGACGAACATTTTAATAATCAATATTTTCAAATGGATCATTCATTAATTACATTTTTTTAGGAGAAGGAGCAATTGAGCACATTTTTATAACAAATCTCATACATTGTTGTTCTTAAGACTTGAATTCTCAAAGATCATTTGTTTATTATGAAGCGCACATATTTAAACGACAAAAATTTCCGTGCCTACGTAAGATATTCATCAGTTTACTTGGAACACAAAGAATTAAGCACTTTATTTCTACGGCAACTGTATTTCCACATTGAAATCATCGTCCAGTTTAATACAAAATACTAAAAGCACTCTATGCACACCACATTTTGCTTGAATACAACCATTTTGAATAGAACATTGCCTTCAAGCTAACTACCTGTGCTAGGGAACCAAAGCTCAAAAGTAGCTGCAAATTAGGTTTGCTTTGGTCCACAATCAATGGCTGACCGTTCTAGCAGCATCATTAGCGAAAGACAAAAGCCATCCCGCCCAACCTGGAATCAAACGACACAATGACAAAAGGAAACCGACCAATGTCCATTCAGGATAAAAGTTTTCCACCTTTTCCTTCGACATCCGACATCGTTCGCAAACAAAATCTTATTATCGTTGTTCGTCTCCCATTGACGTTGTGGCATTCTTCTCATTCAGGACGTAGCCAGGTTTCTTGCAACTTGATTTAAGCAAACAAATAAATCAATGGAGGGAAATCCTGACCTACCCTTCTCCCCTCCCCTCCCAAGGGACCGTTTAGTTTAGAAGCTTCGTAGCGAAACGGTTGAGGACCGCCAGGTAAGGGGATTACAATCGAGCACAAAACTTCTAGAATCAACAGGAGGAAAACCAGCAAAAAAACTCCAATGGCATTCACTTGATTGTTCCGGCCACAGACACGCAAATCATCGATCTGGAAAACGAAGCTCTTGACATCATTTGTAGGTTTTCCAAATGGGGTGAAGGAGAGGGTTAAGGCATCGCCAGTTGAACAAAGAAGAGGAAAATGTCACAACTGAGCAACTTCCGTCGGATCCGAAACCGGACCTTGCCGAGGATGTTTCGTAATTAATTCTGTGAACCGCACCACACCGCAGTTTCACTTGGGTCTCCTTTTCAGAACAAGCGCACCAAGGATCTGGCCGAAGACAATGACGAACGACAACGAACGACGACGGAGGCAACTGATTGAACCGTTTTTCGCTCCCCACCCGATACCGAACCGATGCCGACGACGATCTCGACCGTATTTTGCTGCACCATTTGGGGACAACTTTCCCAAGGAGGATCTTGATTAAAAGCTACAACTGGGAAAACAAATTGATATTCATTTGAGCTTCTCGCATGGATTGCGTTTGTTTGCTGGGACGGTGGGTGCGGTTGACCATTTTTCAGCTCAGCAGCGGTCCGGATGTTCAACGATTTCTTTTTTTAGGTGCCATTTTCGCTAAGGAGCATTGCAAGGTGAATCTGGATTGGACTATGAGTTTAGTGGTAAATTGTATTGATTTGAAATTCAAAAATAAAAAAATTGCGCACACGAATGTTATTGCTGACGAAATTTTGGATAATAAACTATATGAAGCATTGAAAAAGTACTTAACACAAAACATCGCTCGTGGAACAATTTAATCAGTTTCTACGGCAGATTTTAATATCACAAGAGCTCTTCAGGATATTTTTCAATTTAGTACTCTGGTAGCCCTACTTGTTTTTTTTTTCTTCTAGTAGCCTTGGGGCTTAACCGACTCTAGTCTCTCTGTGTAGCCAACTGGATACTCTTGCTTATTTTGATTCCGAACATGAACCTGTTACATTTCAAATATCCTTGAAGCGATTCTCAATCCTATCAGGTCCAGTCCAGTCAATTATTTAAGAGCTGATTGGAATAAATATAAAACATACATCGAACACATAACACTTAGCTTTTAGAAACTAATTGAAAGTTTAAATGATACTATAAAAGTAATGTAAAACCAGAAGGATTTTCCTAAAGCTGGTTCTAACGCTTTCTCTCGCTGGTTTAGCACTAATGATGTACAAAATATATAAGTTGAATTTTAGGCTCAAATCGTTTCAATCTTCTATTGCCAGCGCTGATGAATGTGCAAGTGCCATAACCATTTTCTACGACTCACTCTCACGGAAACATTTTTTCCGAAACAATCCCGTTGCTTTATACTGACCAAAATATCAAAAGTTGCCCCCTTAAAGATCCTTAGGCTCCTAATTTGCATATCGCTTCCACTTCAACCGCCTATCAACCGAACCATTATACGAAATCAGCATAAATTTCAACCCAACTCACACATCACCGCACACAAATTTCCTCACATGCCGGAAGACCGACGATCACATAATTCTTTACACGACCTTACATCCATATTTTACCGCCCTAAATGACTTTCCAGCCAGTTGGAGTGTTGATGGTGTCTGCCTGGTGAGCGACTTCCAAAGCTTAGGAAGGACGAAGAAACGGCTCACCCTTCGCGACGCCATTCTGCCAGGAACTCTCGAAGGCGTCCCATGTTTTCCGGCTTTATTAATTTCAAATAACATTATTACAATTTCTTCACCCAGTTGCTCATTGTTACCCCCGCCTCTCACATTTGGTTGTCTGTCAGCACGAAGTGAGAGAGACGTCGTCGTCGAGAGGATGGGGCGATGACGAAGACTTGCCTCGCTTGCACATTCCGTGTCAAAGTCGTTAAATAAATAATACCCGGAGCAAGGAACTCCAGTTTTCCCAGGAGCCCTCATCCAGGCAAGGGCCTTCCCGTCGGTTAGTATCGTCTGGCATGAGCGTAGCCAGGATCTTCATCAGGAGGAGGATTGTGGCGCGACCTCAGAAGTTCGTTCCCCAATGCCACAAAGTGAAAATAGTGGGCCGGTCTCGGCGAGAATTTCTCAGGAACGAATTCAAACTCTGGAGTGATCATTAGGGAACATTCTTAAATAATCAAAAGACTAATATATAGATTTGCTGAAGAAATATGTGGAGCTATTTCTTGACGAATTTCTTGCAAAATACTTTGCGGACTATTGATGAACACTTTGAGTGATTTTTGCTTATATCTTTGGCAGTAGTTTTATTATTTGGTTAATTCGTTAATTCAAAACAGTCTTGAATAAATCAATCAATCAATCTTTTATAGATAAAAGTGGATAAAAATCTTTGAGAAACTCAAACTGAACTTGTTTTCCGTCGCAAAAAGGTAGCCGAGAAAGGAAAAAAGAGCGTTTCAGTACCAAATTCTCTGAATGATTTCAAGGAAGATGGCTTCGCCCATGCCAGCCAATATGGAGCACGGAAGCAACCAAGGGCGGCCGCGGACCAGGTTCCTGGTTGCTTTATTTTTTGGCAAGCCCCGAAAATCCCGATGAATGGTTGACGGAGGAGACGAAGAAAGCGAAATGCCACAACAAGCCGAAGCCAATATATAAATCATCTTTCAACCGCCCTACCATCCGGTAGTCGTCGCACCCAATCGCTAAGGGACGGGATACTGTACTCATACCCGTTTTCTGGATACATAATTTATGGGAAGGAAGCCATAAAAAGAGTTTATTTTTAATGAAATAATAATTTAATATGCATTATTTCGAACTGGTAGCAGAGAATGGGGAAGCTAAGGGCGCCAATGCTTCTATGCGCGAGATAACGGATGAAGGCGTTGTCGATATAGAGTGAACTGTGTTGGGAAATGGTTTTCATTTTTCTGTGATATCTTTATATGTACTTCGATACTGATGGAGACGCATGGTTGCTTACTTTAGTTTAAGTTAAGAGCACGCAGTGAAGCAAGTAGGGGAACATGGTCCAAGACGCACTGATGGGGTAAAATGGCCCACGTCATTAAATCATTCCTAGATCGTTTCAATTTGTATTCTTTGCCAAACGAAGTTAAAATATGTTTAGCTAAGAGTTGCCGCCACAACCCTTGGACAAAAACTTATAGATTTTTCCTCAATTTTCCGGTGAAATTCAACATTTTTCCCTTTTTTGCCTAAACATTAAGGTTTTCCGATGATTTCATAAAGGAATAAGCGTTTCCATACCACAGAGCAAACTCATGGAGAAACATGGTTGCTAACTAGTAATTCTCCATACTAAATGGCATTCTACCCCATCCATTTGGTCATTTTGAACCACCCCCATTTTTCAACCAACTTTTCTACACGATTTAAACCCGTTAAGAAACTCAAATTTGGGAAATGTTTTCATGATGGTAGTTAGCATATATTGTAAAGTTACTGTTAGGACTTCGAATGGCGTTAAAATGTGGATCTCATTAGGAGAAAACGACACAAATCCTTAAAGTGGCATTTTGGACCATTTTGCCCTATAGGGGAAGTGGTGGCAAAATGAACAGGGGTGGTAATCAGTGCGCATCGTACCTTCGTGCTGTGCGTACACGAATTCTCTCTGCTTTTGGCAGCTGTTTAAAAACTACCTAAAGCAATAAAACAGTACTGTTAGCTGTTATCAGATTTATTCGGTTCGATTTCCGTGTAGTTTGGGTTTTAGCCTTTATATAGTAGTCTTTACCTGACCTGCCCTGAGAGGACTAGCCGGGTACGGTGATTGAACACGCTCTTCCGCAGTACGAGCTCTCGTACTGGCGCTTAAGCGGGAGAGTTTTCGAAAGGGTAGTTCATTGAAGAACTTGCCAATTTTGCGGACATAGTTCGAAACATTTGGCAGTAAAACATCTACGTTTGAGGGATTTACTTGCTGGTTTGCATTCTTTTCCGCCCTGCTGTCAAAAACTGTTACAAACTGAACTAATAATGTTCCCACATAAACCAAGAGCTCATTATTTGAAACCTTCAAGTGACATGTTGTCTCGATGAGATTATTAGAACCCCATAAATTGCTCAGATGAAGTTAAGTATCTAGGGCTCATGCTAGATAAGAATTTAACTTTCAAAAATCACATTGAGGGCATTCAAGCCAAATGTAACAAATATATAAAATGTCTGTATCCAATTATTAACAGAAAATCGAAACTTTGTCTTAAGAACAAGGTTTTGATCTTCAAACAAATTCTCAGGCCTGTCATATTGTATACTATAACAATAAAAAAATGTTTGAAGAGAATAGAAAAAGTACTCCGTTTGCTGAATTATTTTATTGCATTTGCACAGAATTGTACTCAGATTCAAACCCCCTTTCTCAAGCGCCACTCAGCCTGAAGAAATATTTTTTCCACATCACACGGCACGTTCTTGATTCAGTTGTCACTGAAGATGAGAGCTGCCAAGAAATATTCACCCCGTTTCGGCGTATAACGGGCGGCATCCGCGATATCAAACAGCAATTTGTCTTATTTTCCCCGGCGAAACATACGCATCCAGCCACACTCTAAAATAAAGTTACACGAAATCGGACTATTCTCGACATCCTGAAAAATTGATATTGTTCTATTTTTTGTTAAATTTTTAATACGCAGATTTTTCAGCATGTGTTAAAACTACACACACAATGTATTGATTCGGAAGAGCGCGATTTAGTGCGAATCGTACTCAATTTTTTGTAACTTCGTTTAAGCGTGAATGGAGTGTTAGCAACTGACTTCACACGCCTTGTGAGAATCGGCTCGAGCCGGAGAGTCTTGTGTCGGGAACATTTTTATATGTCTTGAACTGTCAGCGATGTGAGGCAGCCAGCCGAAGCCGATCGTAAGGATTTATGGACCAGAAAGCTGAAGGAAAAGCTCCATCCGTCGAAACGCAGTTTCTTTTTTTTCTGCCACCAACGCGTGTCTCGCGGAAATGTCTGCCCACGACGAAAATAGAAATGTTATACAAAAGAATGAAATGAGAAATACACAATGTGGAAAGTCGAACGCGTTCGTAAGCTTATAATGTGTGTCATTTTGTAGGAGAATTGAAGAGTGGCATCATCTCTCTTTGGGGTTGATGAGACTCCTTTGGAAGATGACGGAATGCGAGGCTTACGCAGGGCTGGGAAGCATAATGTCGAAACAGTTATTTTTAGTTATTATTTTCTCAAATATGGTCAATTTTTTGAGAAAATAGTATCCAAATAGTGACCTAAAGTTCTCATTGAAGTAACATGAAAACTAAATTCGTTTATTACCATATATTTTTCTCCAAGTTTGCTAAATTAATAACTACAAAATCACACACAATCAAGCATTCAAAATACTTTTGAATCTCAAAATCTAAACTAGCAAATTCTTAAAATCTTGAAATAAGAATAAAGAAATACCAACATTTTTCATTCTTTGAAACTTATCTTCGTCACCTAGCCTCAATTGGTGCTGTGTCCAAACCGGTGCCTCTACCGTAGGTGTTTTGAGCTATGTCTTCCATACTAGCAATTTCGCTCCGTTGAAAAAGGTTTGCTCTTCCCAAATTGAACTCCTCACATTTTTGTCCCCAGGGGGGGCGCGATATCGACTCATGGAATCATACTAAAAACAAGATTTATTGATGGTTCCCTAAAAAAGCTTTCCAATGCATCTCTGTTCTATGACTCGATATTTTCATGAGTTGATGGTCCTTTCGGATATCCTCGCATAAAGGTTTCGCTATAAAATAAAACAAAGAAATTCTGGAATTTTGAATTGGATGAAACGTATTTTCATTTTGTCACTGAGACATAATATGAACTCATTTGGTAGCTGATTTCTTCCCTTTTTCAGCGGGATTTCCACAACATTTGCACATCATAACACTCACAGAAATCCCTCAGTTTTGCCACTGATAGCCCAGTATTTTCAAAGGAATCCTCGGATTACTATTTGGCCATTCGCACTAGAATGCTAGATTCCTCACTGGAATACCAGCATCCACTCCGGCATATCAGTATCCTCGCTGTGATCCCATGATCAACAATGGAATTCAAAAATCCACACTAAAAATCCGGGATTCACACTGTAATCCAAAGATACACACTGGAAACTCCAAATCCCAGTATCCACACTGAAATCCTAGGAACCACACCGGAAATCCAGAACTCATACTGGAATCCCAGGACCTACACTGGAATCCGAGAATTCACATCGGAATCCTAGGATACACGCTTGAATCCCAGGATTAACCTTGGAAACCCAGGATCCATGTTTCAATCCCAGAATCCACGCTGAAATTGCAAGATCCGCACTGGAATTTCAATATCAACGCTAGAATTTAAAATCTATGAAATCTCAAGTTTCACACTAAAATATCTTCACTGAAATCTCAGGTACCATACTGGAATCCTAAGACCCACGTAACAATCCTACACTGTAACCCCAGTATCCACATTAGAAGCCTAGGATCCAGAATGGAGTAACACAATCCACATCAGAATCTCAAGTTCCACACTAAAACATAAGGATTCAAATTTAAACACCAGGGTCCACATTGCAATCCCAGGATCCACATTCGATTCCCAGCATCCACACTAAGATTCCAGAATGCACACTGGAAATCCAGGACCTATATTGCAATCCCAAGAACAACACTGAAAATCCAGGATTCATACTGCAATCCTAGAAATAACACTGGAATTCCAATATCCACATTGAAAATCATGGATCCATATTAAAATACCAAAATTCACACTGGAATCCTAGGATTTACAATGGAATAGTACTGAATACTGAAATCACAGCACCCACACTGGAGTTCCAAGATACACACTGGAGTCCCAGGATCCACAAAGGTTCACATTAGTTTCCCAGGATTTACACTGCAATTCCAGAACCTACACTAGATATCCAGGATATATACACCAAGATCCACATTGAAATTCCATAATCGCAATACTCACACTGAAATCATTAGAATCTCAGGTTCCACACTGGATTCCCAACATCCACACTGAAATCCTAGGATCGAAACTGATATCCCAGGATTCACACTAGAACATCAGGATTCACACTGGAATCCTAGATTCCACTCTGGAATACCAGTATCCATACTGTAAGACCAAGATCCACGCTGGAAATCCCGGATCTTCACTTGTATCCCGGCATTCACACTTGAATTCCAGGATTAACTCTAGAATCCCAGAGTCGATGTTGAAATCCTAGGATCTACACTCCAATATCAGTATTCATACTGGTATCAAAGGATCCAAACTAAAATATCAGGATTCACATTGGAGTCCAAGGACTCACACCGAAACTCTAGGATCCACAATGGAATCCCAGGATTGATACTGTTATTCTGGGATCTACACTGTAATCCAAAGATCTACACTACTACCCCAGGATCTACACTGAAATCCTACGATCCACAAAACAATCTCAGGTTCCACATTGAAATACCAGCATCCACACTGCAATCCCAGGATCCATCCTGAAATCCTAGAATTCGCACTGGAATCCCGAAACCCACCCCACACTGATCATTGCACATTGGTCAACGGAACAAAATTAAGTGGAATAAATTAATAACTTGAAAAATAAAAGAGATAGGGTTTCTGAACATTTGTTTGTGTGGTCAAGGCGCGTTATACGCAAAAGCGTCCTAAGCGCCAAATTTCATAGCTTTCGAAATTCTCTCTCAAACTTTTTTGTTTCAAAAGATAGCGCAACAAAATGTTCTACAATATTGAACTTTTTGGAACATCATTTTTTCTATATCTGATAGTTTTAGAGATATAGGTCACTTTAGAACTTTATGGTGATAAATCGGTTTTTCCTCAATACTAACGAAAATATTAATTTTCAGGCCTACTATATTCTTAAGAGTTTTAGATATAAGCAAAATACACATTTTCTCTGAAGACGTCATACCTCTAAAATTTTCATATGAAAAGATATAAGCGTTTTTGTAGTTTTTTCATCCACTTTTCCAAGCGTAACTTTTCAAAATGGCGCAAGGAAATTCAAAAACTTTTCCCGTTACTTGAATAAGCATATCTTAAAGTATATTTTAAGAAACTTTGGTAATAGTGATTTTCGATTTTCTCAAATGCATGTGTTTTGAACTATCCCTCAATTATACTTAGAAAACAGATTTTTTCAGCTTTTTGAGATTCTAATTCAAATACAGTCGAACATTTTGTAATACATTCATAAATAATGAATCATTCTTCGCATGAACAACTTTGCTGAAGATACTATCCATCCATTTTGTCTAAAAAATGAATTGTTTTCATTGATCTCAAAATTAATCATTGGACGTTAATGGGTTAAAACAATCTTGAAGTAAGGTTGGTGTACCATTTATGGACATCAAGGTTCCCTATTTCGCCATACGTGATATTTTGATTATTTTCAAATATTGAATTATTCTGTGTGTTTTAGTAGTTTGATATCAAATGAATCTTGATGTTAAAACATTCAGAAACTTTCAAAATGTGAAAGTTTTAGGGAAAAACACCTAACACCTAACGCTATGTCTGAACCAGACGATTATAAAAATCGAATGTACATCGGATTTTTTCTCGCTAGAGTTTAGTATTCAAGTTAAATTTTCATAATCGGAAAGTTTTAAAATATTCCATCGGTGAAATTTTGATTTTTTCCACTTTTTAGCCATTTTTCATACTAAATCCCATGAAAATCAAGTTTTCGACGCAATTCCGCCCATACAAAATGTATGGAAAAAATTTCACCGATAGAATGTTTTAAAACCTTCTGATTATGAAAATATAGACCAGATACTGATCTCTTGCGAGAAAAAATCCGATGTACATACGATTTTAATAATCGTCTGGTTCAGACATAGCGTGCGTCTCAAGTCTCTGCAGGAACATCTGAAAGAATGCTATGTGGAAATCTCATAAACTAACCCGTTCTCAATAGATATTTTTGAAGGAAACTTTCGAATAAACTTTTACCAATTGCTTATAGAAACTTTGGAGCTATAATTGGAAAATACTTTGGAAACATTTCTTCTGAAACTTCTTTACGATGATTTTGAATATCTTTCCCCACTCTCAAATGTTTAGTTAAATTAGTAACCAGTTCAAAACATATAAAATGTGTCAAAAAGTGAATTTATTATGAAAACTGGTCAAAGCATCTTTTGAGTTCAACTGTTAGAATTATTATTGGCAATAAGCTTTCAATGCTTTGCTATAATTTTAAGTTGTTTCGCATTATTTACAAATGAGTTTGGCAATAGAACAAAACAGAAAATTAATGTCCCATTATCCATATTGAGAAATCCAAATTCATGTTAAGGTAGTAAATATCACAAAATATTCATATAGGATAATTTACGGCTTTGGCAGCATTCGACTATTTACGGCAATCAAATTTCAAACGTGAAATAAGCAGTATTTTTCTATCAAAAGACACCAATGAAAACATTCAGATGATTCTTTGTTCTGTCAGCTTCCCGCTGACGAGATATCCGAAACTAAATCAACAATTTTGCCAAAGACGTCATAAACTCAAAAGAATACGCATCAAAACGCGAAAGATTTGGAGAACAGATTTGCTTGCAGTTTTTATGGGAAAGCTGCCGTAAAGAATGAAGCAGCCGACAATAGTCACACTGACAAGAGATGTTTGAAACGTTGTCAAAACGTTTCCAAAAAGCTCTTAATAAGTCTGTCGGTGTGAATCGATAGAGGATTGAACAGTGTATAAATGTAAATAGACAAACACGTAATTTGCTGATATCCGAGAAAATTACAAAAGTAACACAACATCGGCATAGTCTGCCGGAAATACGTAAATTCCACTAATATATTATAGATTTAAAACATTAGTTGTTCAGATAAGCAATAATTTTCTTGCAGGAGAAACTTGAAGAAATATTTTGAATATCATGAAGTTGATAAGGATGACCTTACCTAAAACTTGGCCAAGCTTTAAAAAAACAGGCCGATTCATAATTTTATTTTGGAATGTTTGCTCACAATGAGTTGAAAATTGAGACTTATTGTTGAAAAAGTCACTTTGGTGGAAAAGTATTCATAATATTGACTTTATAGTGACTGGCTTCATAAAACCTACCAAGGTACTAAAAAGTGTCTCGCTACCAGCCCTGCGTGAGTAAGTGAAGGAAAGTCGCCAATTGCGTACTGGGACAGACATTGTAGTGCTCCCCTCTTTAGCGTGGAAGACGATAACGATCGGTTGATGTGTTCTAGTAAAATCCTTCGTTTCGCAAGAAAACGACTCAAAGGCTACGCGCGCTGCTCCTCTGTCTGTCGGTTAAAGCGTGATTGAAAAGAGCTTAGATATAGGGGAACATGGTCTAAGACGCACTGATGGGGTAAAATGGTCCACCGTATTAAATCATTCCTAGAACGTTTCAATTTGTATGCTTTGCCAAACGAATGTTAAAATATGTTTACCCAAGAGTTGCCGCCGCAACCCTTGGACATAAACTCATAGATTTTTCCTTAATTTTCCGGTGAAATTCAACATTTTTTTTTTCTTTTTTGCCTAAACATTAAGGTTTTCCGATGATTTCATTAAGGAATAAGTGTTTCCATACCACAGAGCAAACTCATGGAGAAACATGGTTGCTATCTACTAGCTCTCCATACTAAATGGCATTCTACCCCATCCATTTGGTCATTTTGAACCACCCCCATTTTTCAACCTACTTTTCTACACGATTTAAACCCGTTAAAAAACGCAAATTTGGAGAATGTTTTCATGATGGTAGCTAGCAAATATTGTAAATTTACTGTTAGGACTTCAAATGGCGTGAAAATGTGGATCTCGTTAGGAGAAAACGACACAAATCCTTAAAGTGGCATTTTAGACCATTTGACCCTATGTCTGCTAGTCGCTTTAATCGCAAACGAGTTTATCGAAGCGGAATATTAGCGCCGTGCCATCAAGTCTCTTCCGCCTCCATAGCGATGAGCAAGAGCAGAATAATAAGGTGGCACTTTCCCATGGAAAGAACGCATGTGCATGAAGGTGGCTCATTTTTATTTAAAAATGAAATGTTAGACCCCAAACTTCTTTATTTGGACCCATAGAAGCTACTGTGACAATTTTGAAGTAATTCATGAACTTTAAGAAGGGACAAACGTGCTTGAAGTTTGTACGAAGAAAATCGAACATGTTTGTTCCTAATTCTGGTTCTGGTAGTCCAAATAAATAAACCATTTTTGTAGTTCGATCATTTTGGGCCATCCTAATTTGCATACACTCTTGCGTGGGGCTCGACACGATTCATGAGCGATCCTTAGACCCCCCTAAGTGCGAGTTAGGAACGTGATGAAAGTGTAAGATGATGTCGGTGAGAAAATAAATTTGAAATAATCGCATTTATTTATCCCAGTTGCTGCACAGTTAGTCTATCCGGTGGCACATGGATGGCTTCTGTCGTTAGGCACACGAATGAGGGAGTGTGAGGAGCAATTTACTGCAGAAGCCACGAAATTATCTCCTGATAAGTTATTCGAAGCATGCTTCAGAGCGTTCGATAGCATACTGCAATTGGTGAAAGACGGGATTAACTTGAGTTATTTGCTTTAGTGGAGAGATTTCCTGCTCATCGTTGGTGGTAAATCTTGGATTGATACATATATTCTACCAGCACATACTTATCTGAAGTTGTTAAAATGATGAATTTTGAATGACACTTACCTAAAATGAAAGAGAAAAAGAGAGAGGTTATTTCAGAACTTGCAATTCGAATGAAATCTAAAGTAAAGTATTCTTAATAGAGATAAATTTAGATATGTAGGCAGATTTATCGTAAATTCGTAAACTTCGTAAATTGAGGATTTAGTGTTTAAAGCTTAAAACTGACCAACTTTGCATCGGTTTGAATCGGAACCTGACGTTAGAATCCGCTTCAAACAGCTCCATCAAATATTCCTACTAAAGACACTTTAATGTTGTATGTTTTCCTTGGAAACCACCCCCAAAAGTCAGCATGGCAAAGTATCAAGCTCGGAAGAAAAAGTTGATTTCGCTCACAGTGGGGGCACAGTGTTGTCTTTCCAAGGCGATGTCGTTGCTGCATCAGTAGAGACAGAATTATAAGAACAACACATAAAGCGATACATCGCAAGGAATCTCCCGCTGGCAGACTCTCTAGTGGGAGGACTCGTACCTACTTTAGTCCTACAACTACCAGCATAACTGTCGAAGAAGTTTCCCTACGGGGGGGTTGTCACCACATGGCCCATTTCCGTCCGCAGAGATACAGGTAGATACCGGGAGCTGCTCCACAATGTCCTAGTTCTTATCCATGATGTTTATTTATGAGACTCGATATGCGTGTAAGGAAAGAGCAGCGCAAAAGAAAAAGTCAGCCAATGCGGTAGGAGAAAGATAAATATAAAAATACGAGAAACAGACATTTTTCTGTGTCGTCCTCGGCGTCCTTGAGGTAAAGGTGCTCTATGGTCGTCGTTGAGGTATGCCGCCCCGTTCCCCAAGAGATGGAATCAAAGAAAATGCTCTCTGTTATGATAACGACCGACAAACTCTGAGTGTACTTGGTCCTGGGCATGAAAAAAAAAACATATCTCCTCACTCACTCAGCTGACGACATCTTGTTGCCCAGATTAGTTATTTATGGAGCTTTTGATCTTGGCAGAGTGGCTGAATGATGATAAATTTACACACTTTGTCAATTTTCTGGTAAATGCTAACTTCGACTGCATGGATAAATCCATGGTCTAGAGGGGAGACTCATGAGAGGTGTGTGATGTTTGCTATGCTATAATGGATAGGATGTGTGTTTTCTATGGACACCTAACTGCATTTAAAAATAATTTTATATTTATAGATACAGGATTCAATAGGACATACGCAATTAGATTCAACTAAATGAGATATGAGGGAATATTACTTTTTCTCGGTTGTTCCAAGATAGAGTATCGGTTTGTTTAATTATATAAGTAGGGACAATGGAAATTCGCGGCAAAATTCCTGAAATTTCACGTTTGACCAAAGCGATAAATTCAAAATTTCGCGGCTCTGTCGCGGTACCAAAATTTGACTATATTTTACACAAAAATACACATTTTCAGTGAAAATAGCCTTGATATGTGTAAATTTTGCAGATTTTAATTAAATGTAGTTTTTATTTTATGTTTGATGAATGCTTTCGACTGTGATGACTGAGTTCTTTCTATGTTTTATCGGCTCTATCAGTCTTAAGGCAGCTAAAACGACGTTTGCTTCTACTTCTCCGACGTTTCAGCGTATATTTCGCCTTCTTAAAGAGTTTAGAGGCTGCGTTTTGTTGTGTGTGACAAGACACCAATACACACAACAACTCGCACAAATTTGGAATTCACTGTGGTTATCATATCAATTCGCCAAATTATACTTATTTCGCGGCATTTCACGGAATTTCATAAATTTCGCGGAATTCGCGGCTTCCGCGAAATCGCGAATTTTCATTGTCCCTATATATAAGCATAACGCCTAGTTGACTTTTCGATGCACAGGGCAGCAAGTTAATTTGCTGCTGACTCAAAATAAGTCAAAATTTTGAGCACTATTAAATAGACATGTTGTTAGGATGAGAGGGGTTCCACCAAATTGGTCGTAGTATATAAGGATCATGCTAGATACAAAAATTAACTTTCAAAAATCACATTGAGTGCATTCAAGCCAAATGTCACAAATATGTAAAATGTTTTTATCCCCTTATTAATATAAAATCAAAGCTTTGTCTAAAGAACAAGCTTTTGATCTTCAAACAAATTTTCAGGCCAGTCAAGTTGTATGCTGTACCAGGATGGACTAGCTGTTGTAATACCAGGAAGAAAGCTCTGCAGAGGATTTAGAATAAAATTTTGAAAATTATTCTGAAGCTTTCTACCTGGTATAGTACTAATGAGTTGCATAGAATATCCAATGTTGAAGTGTTGGAAGAAATGTCGAATAAAATGATTCATAATTTTAGACAAAAATCGTTGCAACCTTCTATTGCCAAGATAAATGCGTTTTATATTTAGGTTAAGTAAAGTCAAGTAAATTGAAAGCGTTTTTTCCCTTTTTTGCCGGAGTGATACTATTTCATTTTAAATTTTTAACGATAAGATTCGGGATCATCAGGGAATCGAACCGAGACATCTTGCTTGGCCGTGGCTACGGCTAAGATAACTATGCAATTATGTACATACTTCATAACTCTGCTCTGTCAGATCAGGTCAAAGCTAATTCCCCAATAGTTTTCACACTCCCAATCCCAACCGGAAGCTTTTCTCAAAGAAGCAGAACAGAGGCACAGGAGCTGCTGCTCGACCCGCTACGAACAACTGTTAGTCAGTAGTGATAGTTCAAGCCCCGGCTCATCCGAGAACCAGCAACGAGTAACAAAACGGAACTCGGAAACACCCCGCCATTCTCTGGCGACTCTTTCTCGCTGCCTTCACATAACTAACATAAGGGGAGGGTTTATTCTAGAACATGGTTTCCCAAACTGTGGATTGCGGCTTCAGCATTAGCCAGTATCAGAGAGATCACGAAGAAAAAACTAACTTCGTTTTTTCGCCTATATTGTAAAATGCTTCGTTGAAACTTGTGAACTTTTTTACAATAATTACCAACACTCTACAAATCCTGATAGCTGGTTGGTCTCCAGAGATTCTTCCGCATTCCACCTGAGGCATCGAGTGTTCAGGTTCTCAAAAGACAAGCTAGCTATCAGGATTTGTTGTTTTAATAGGTAAAACAACAAAAATATTGAACGTTTACAACGTGTTGTAGGCTGCAGTATTCTGGGAGAGATCCCCGAAAGGTTGATCAATAATTGAATAATCTTTGAGAACCTCCAAATATTAACCCCTCTACTAGTAGTATCATTTTTCAATAACAAATTATATTCACATCGCGATAACTTTTTTTGTTCTTCAATATTTTTTCACCTTTTTTTCAAAGATCATCAAAAAACTCTCATTCTTTTAATTCTGTGTCAATTTTAATGATTGGTCGTCTAGATACGGATATATTCTAAAATTCGTTGCAAGACCCTTTGATATCTTAGGCTACACATTTTATCTTGTGTTCGGTTATTCACTTTTCGAAATAATATTTTGATGAGAGTCTGTTGTGGAAAAATGAAACGATTTGGTACAACCGTCTTTTAAACATGAGCATTCGTGTTTGTGGTAAAACTATGGCCGTAGGAGAAACATAGAAACATCAAATTATAATTTTAACATTTCTTGTGCACAACTCAACCGAAATGGCGATCAAAGAAATTTTATATGGTGAATATCGGTCACCCAAGGAACATAGGAATATCTTCAAAACCTGATGACCAGTGTTGATAGACTCGGAACTAAACTCCGTGACTGAATTTTTGGTGATCATTTTTTGTGTGTCTTATTCTTTCCGAGTAGAGTTACATATTTCTCAGGAACACATCAATGCACTGACGTGCCTCCAACCAAACCGTCTCTCAGCTCATCGGAATCCTAATGTGCTGCGCTAGCCAGAGGCTCACGAAAATTCTAAAAGCGCGCGCTAGCTGATGTGCTCTCGGGGAGACTCGTCTCATGCGCTGCTCGGCGCTACGGCTCGTAATCGGTATCCAAGTTGTGAAACGACTGCTTAGTAACCAAGAACCTCTACAACTATTTTCGCCCTATTGTTCAGGTGCCTAGATGGCCTACATGATATGATCGAAGACTCACGATCCAAGAGTTACAATTTCAATCCTCATTGAAAACTTTTGTAATCACTTAGGGAGGCTTACGGCTTCGGTACCATTCGACTATTATCGGCAACCAATTTTCAAACGCCAAATACATAGTATTTTTCTATCAAAACACACCAATGAAAATATTCAGATGATTCTTTTCTCTGTCAGCTTCCCGCTGACGAGATTTCCGAGACATAACAAACAATTTTGCCAGAGATGTCATCAATTCAAATGAACACGCCTCAAAATGCGACTGATTTGGAGCTGCCGAACAGATTTGCCTGCAGCGCTTATGGGAAAGTTGCCGAAGAGAATGAAGCTGCCGACAATAGTCACACTGACAAGAGATGTTCGCAGCGTTGTTAAAACGTTTCCAGCAAGATTGATTGAAGGGAGGTTCAGTGATCTAAGCAGTCAGTGGGTGTGAAGTGAGGTCAGCTACAGGGGAGGTGAAAGTGACAGCTGGTGAGCTGGCTAGCTGGCGAGTATATTTTCATGTATCGTTTCTATGGGAATGTTAGGGATTGTTTACCACAGAAAACAAATCCTACCGGCAAATGAAAATTTTCTCTCGCATTTATGAGTTACGTTTACCTTCTTTGTGTGTTTTAAAGGATGTAAAATGGAAGTGTTGTATTAATTAAAGTGAGAAAAAGCTACTAGAAAGCTACATTTCTTCTATGACTAGTGAAATTAAAAACCGAACGAAACGAGATGGAGTGTGGCTGTGAAAAATGTTTGGAGGTACGTCTTGAGTTAGCACCTTCTAACCAAAACAAACCCGCCAGCTGACACCTGGTATTTCAAAATGGCGAATTCAACATTCTGACACATTGAAGTACCTCCCTTCTGGATACCTTGGTTTCCAGAATGATTTTTACAAGTCTGTCAGTGTGAATCGATAGAGGATTGAGCAGTGCACGAATGTAAACAAACAAACACGTAAGGGGCGGTCCATTAATTACTTAAGGCAATATTGGCGGTTTTTAGACCCCCCCTCCCCTCATGATAAGATTTTTTGTATGAAAATTGAAAACAATTTGCATGGCGCGTAAGAAATCTCAACGCCCCCCCTCCTCCCATAACCCCTTACGTAATTAATGGACCACCCCTAATTTGGCTGCTGATGTCCGAAAAAAAATAACAAAAGAAGCGTAACATCGGCTTAGGCTGCTGAGAATACGTAAGTTCCCCTAAATTATTACGCTGAAATTTAAACAGCACATGTGGCGAAGCGCATGAGACCGCAGTGAGACGCATCTCAAGAAAAATGAGGTGCAGCAAAAAAGGTCTCACAATGTACAGCGCGCCCGTGTGCTTGCAAGCAATGAGGCCTCGTGCACCTAATGCTACAGCACGTGCACAATAACTCTATTTCCAAGTCCAGTCTTTACTTCAAAAATTCTGAAAATCTGCCATGCATATCAAGGATTCTTCCATTTATCTAATTGGAGGAAGTTTTTGAAAGATTCTTAATGCAATACATCTTAGCCTTTCTCCATTTTTTTCTTAATTAAGAAAAATAAAATTCTCTCAATATGTTTAGCACTTCTTACTGACATATTTTCCAGTCTAGTCTAGTCTAGTCTAGTACACAACACTGAAGACGGCCTTACAGTTGACGTCGAAGTACGCGTATCTGTTAAAGGATACAAACTCAATTTGAATGAAACGGTTTAGTACTAATTTCGGTTTTTCATCTACACATACTTTCCAGGATGTTTTCAGAATTACCACAAACAACTGCTCCAAGAATCAAGATTATTCTTATATCACCAATGTTCCTGCAGTGTTTCATAAAAAAAAACTTTTCTGTGTATTAGTTTTAAAATTCCCCAACAGTGATTTATGCAGTTGCTCTTCTTTTCTTGGCATTCCATTCAGCAGATTTTATCCAAACATTTCTATATAAATTTCTAAATAATTGGTGGAAAGTTCTTCAGGAATTTCTTCTTAAAACACTTTAAAAATGTTTAAGTGCGTATTCAGGATTTTTTCTTAGTGTATCTTTTACAGTAATATATGAAAATCAAGAATTTCCTTTGAATTCAGTAGCTTTATTTGTGGTACTGTTCTTTGAAATATTCAAAATAAAATTATAACTATAAAAATAAAACTCAAATAAATCATAGAATGAAGCCCTGAAAAATCTCTGGTTTGTGCTTTTGGTTTAATTGTAAGCTTTCGAAAATTTCATAGACGAACTCTTAAAGGTGTCTAGAGAGAAATCATTTATGTTTTTGTTAAATCTTATAGAAATTTGCGGGTGAAATCAAGGAAAAATTCTATCTTGAGATATTGATGAGAACAAGATGGAAAAAATCAGAGTTATGGTTATCGAAGAAATTCCTTGAAGGATCTAAAGAAATACATCTGTTGGAAAACAAAAAAAGTATCATAAAAATCATTGCTGGTGTATGTGTGGAGTTATTCCTAATTGGATTCCTTGACGAATACTTCGAAAAGTTTTCGAATGGATTCATTTCATGCGGGAATTTAACAGATGCCTGGCAAAAATGTTTTATGTTCATAATACAGCCATTCCATGAAAAACCGATCTAGTGGGTCTCCGAATTCCGTGCAAATTTGCTATTTTGTTCCTTATCCGAAATAAGGATACACGTATTTTTTTATTTTTTGATTAGGGTGACCATTTCCGAAATAAAGTGACCAGAAAAATCGCGATTTTGCAAAATTTTTATTTTAAAAAAAATTATAACTTTTGAACCGTTTGACCAATTTTCAATTTTTTTGGACGAAATGAAGGCTAAAAATTCTGACTTTTCGGGAAAAATATAAAATTTCACAAAAATTGTGTTTTTTACATGAAAAAACTCAATAGTTTCCGTTTTTTCGTGTTTTGAAGGCCTCGGAACCAAAGAGGCTATTGCTGCTCTCATTTTTTCTTAAAAGTTCAGAAAATTTTACGTAAACTGTCAAATTTTCAGCGATGTATGTTTTTTAGTTTTTGAGATATGCTTTTTTTTGAAAATAAAAATCAGTCATTTTTCATCGGCACACACTGTAGATCTCAGCGCATTAGATTTGCAATGTTAAAAAATCATAACTTTTGAACAACTCAACCGATTTCCAATCTTTTTTTATGGAATGAAAGCTTAAGGTCTCAACTATTCAGAAAAAATAGAAAAAAATAGTAAACTTTGAAAAAACAAATTCTTCACATTAAATTATACGAAAATTTCTAAAAAAAACTAGAAGTTTTTATATTTTTTCACGTTTAAACATATTTTTATCAGATTTTTCAATATTGTCTGAATAGTTGAAATTTCAAGCTTTCATTCCATACAAAAATATTGGAAATCTGTTAAGCTGTTCAAAAGTTATATTTTTTTTTAAACATTACAAATCTAATGCGCTGAGACCTACAGTGTGTGCCGATAAAAAATGACTGATTTTTTATTTTCAAAAAAATATAGCTCAAAAATTAAAAAACATACATCGCTGAAAATTTGACAGTATACGTAAAATTTTCTGAACTTTCAAGAAAAAATGAGAACAGCAATAGCCTCTTTGGTCCCGAGGCCTTCAAAACACGAAAAAACGGAAACTATTGAGTTTTTTCATGTAAAAAACACAATTTTTGTGAAATTTTATATTTTTCCCGAAAAGTCAAAATTTTTAGCCTTCATTTCGTCCAAAAAGATTGAAACTCGGTCGAACGGTTCAAAAGTTATAATATTTTTAAAAATAATTTTTTTTGCAAAATCGCGATTAATTTCGGAAATGGTCACCCTAATCAAAAAATACAAAACTACATGTATCCTTATTTCGGATAAGGAACAAAATAGCAAATTTTCACGGAATTCGGAGACCCACTAGATCGGTTTTTCATGGAATGGCTGAATAGATGTTTGTCAAGTTTCTTGCAAGATCCATTGTGAACTTTTGATAAAACCTTTGAATGATATCTGGTGAGATCTCTGACAGAACATTTTTAGTTGGACTAGTGATTAATTTTTCGAATTCAATTCGATTCAAATCTCAATTCCATGTATATCTTTCTTATTTTCACTTGTTTTGGGAAAGAATGTTAATATCCAAAATATTGAAACCCATATCCTTGTTCTACAAAAAACTTCAATATTATTGTTTTCCTGGCTTTAGGAAATTTGGTTAAATAAATTTAGTTGAAATTACATTTGGTCTATTAAACGTTTAGTCTTTTGGACGTTTGATCGAATTTCTTCAGACCATTTCGTTGAAAGAATATTTTGTAATGGTTGATTGAAAAATCGTTTGGATCAACAGATATGAAACCGAACAAAATTCGTTGCACAATGGATGATCTTTAGTTTATTTTGGGCAAACATACTTTTTATCAGAAGTCAATAGCGAATCTATGAACATGATAATTAATAGTTACGCTTTACATCGTGATTAGAATATGTACTAGTGTCTTTATATCATGAATTATTCTTGTCATTCTTGTCTGGGGAGCACATGGGGTTTAGGCTCTATGGTTCTCACTTAACGGTAACTGCGGATGCACGTCTCGAGTGCGGTAACAGAGAAAAAAGGGGAAAAACAACTCTATACCACGTCACTTTTCTTTGGCTTGGGATACAAGTTCGATGTCCTCCTGGAACTACCTCATGGTATTACTTCAGGAGGCAGAGGGCTTGTTGATGCCTATACGCCTTTGCGTCACCTCTTGCTCTATTCGATCTGGCTGCAGTTTGTCTCTTCAACGTCACTCACATTTTGGGGCCGACCACACACCTGGGCCATGTGAGAATTTTTCGATGGATGCTGCTGTGTTTCCTTGGTGCGCTTGACTCATTTTTTCTGCTCGTCATGCTCTACTGGTGGACCGGTTGGATGCCGAGGTCAGTCTTACGATTCTTCTTGAGGGGTAACTTCCGGTTTATAAGCGCCCCGACAACCCAAAGCCGGTGGTTCGTCGTGATCGATATTACTCGGCATAGTTCCCGACGGTGAAGCTAGCCTACTCCGACGGAGAGTACCTCGACGGAGGAATATCTCCCGAAACCAGTAACGTTACGCGTTGTTCATACTCTGTTGTTGGCCGGAAGAGTGCCGAAGTCGGTCCAGAGATTCCGGTTGGAGGATGGCTTCCGGTTCACTGGCGCTCCGACGATCATTTGCCGGTTCTGGCCTACTACGATCGCGCCCGATGGTCTCCTCTCATCAACAGACTTACTTATGGAGTGTCGAGGTTATCCAGACAATTCCGGAGGGAGCTTGGCTTCCGGTTCATCAAAATCAAAATGACATCACGTCAACAAGGCAAGGGATCAATCGGTTTTGTGGGGAAGTCTGGATGATCAACTGCAATCCCAATAGATCGCACGTCGCATATTGAAGGCTTGAAGTTTGTTGTTGCACTCTATCATGTTGTTCTAGCATATGCTGGGTCGTGCATCCGAAAAGTTTGGGAACCAATGATCCAGAAGCTTATGCTAGGAAGCAAGCGGAATTACACTTGTGTTCCGCTGGGAGCACAAGTTGAAATTAAATTCTTTCACTAGCTAACATTGCTACTGCTTCTGCTGCTGCTCTGGTTCCGAGGACTAACCGCAAAAACGACCGACGTGATCTAGAGCTGCGGTTGAACATGATTGTTTCTGCCAAGCGAGTAATCAGCATTCTATTGATGGAAAACCGGGCCACCGAGATTTGCTTCCGTATTTAGTCCGCCTCGGCGTCTGCGCTTGCAATCGTGAAGAAAATTGAAAAACTTTACCCCACGTAGAGGGATGGGAACGGGGGGTGACAGCTCCCTAGCGGAAAAACTCCCTCCGACAAAGTCAAAAGGCATGTAAAGGAATTAATTTGCACTTTTGGATCAAAATGGAAGCTTGGGCGTAATTTTCCACTGAGTTGCATATGAATGCGTCAGAGGCAGTGGCAGTGGCAATCTTGTTAACGAGAAGAAAAAGTTTCAGAATTTGGACTGTATCGTTGCACAAACGCTGCGAGTGCGGCTTCATTCGGATGAGAAGAACAAAAAAAAAGACCTCAGCGAAGACACGAAGGAAAAATAGAAATTACACAGCTGGGAATGCCAGTTAACGAGTAAGGAGCGGCAGCGGAAGTAGCATCTCCGGAACTCAATGAATGTAGTGGATTCAAGGATGCACACTCAGTAGCTGGTACCTCTCTAGTGTCATAACTTTATTCTATTAATGCTAATGAAGGAACATTTCCATAATTTTCATTAGTTTTACCAGCGTGCAGATTATTTCCTTGCGAAAAACTTTCCACGTTCTTCATCTCACTGACAGAAAGGGGGGAGGGGGGGGGGGTTGCCCCCGGGGTGAAATGCATCAAAATGACAAAGGTCGTGACGAAGAGGGCGCTAATGGTGGTTGACAGACGTGTTTGTGCCACGGTTTTCTTTTTACTAACGTCAGGATCAAAACAAAATTCCGCGTTGGAGGCATCATGGTGATGATGTTATGCTAGTTGGGAATGTGTATAAAGTTGTAGAAACATGTGTTAATCTTGCAACGTTTCTGCAGTATATCAGAGGTGATTATTCCTGGTGATATTTTAATTATGCTTCGCAAGACTCGCGGTTGGCTCGTATTAGGTTTTAAGTAAGTTTATTATAATAACGAAATCTTCTAAATAATAAATCTTCGAGCTTAACAAACATAATGATCTTTTCAATCAAATTTGCAGTTCCTCAATGCTATGTTATCCGGATATAATCCTCAGTGTTGCGATGGATCTTCTTCGTGAACGATAATATATGCATATTCACGATCCAACATTTGTCAACATATAATAAAAAACAATTATTTTTGTATGACGAAGAGCAAAGCAAAATTCGAACGGAAGCAACGCCTAAGAAGCCCTTCCACTCGCAATATTCATTTATCAACGTCGTTGTTCATTGCAATGTTCCTTAGCAAAAGAAACCGAATTAACAATTGGATAAAATGTGTTCATAAACATCGATAGAAAATAAAAAAATGCTATTTTATCAATATTTCTAGTAGGAACAACCAGAGCCAGTACGATAAAAAAAACTGCCTTTTGTTGAGCTATTACGAAGCGGGATTGCAAAAGAATGCGGAAAAGTACAACAATTTTCACCTCTCTCGTAAGAAGCTTGTTTGCTGTTCTCAATAGGAGCCATAATCAGCATCACAATGGAACCCCACCCTGCAAGCCACCCGATCCAATAAAAGCAGTTGTACTTTACTTCTAAGGAAGTCTAGTAAAATGCGCACAAACACACATACACGTTTGTGGAAGGTTTTCATAGAAGCGGGCTTCCGATTCGATCTTATTTTCTATTCTGGGAAAAGAAAATATGTTTCGTCAGAACGAAAGCACATTTGAGTGAGATTGTAAATCCAGTAAAGTCGAAGCGGTAACCACTCAACTCAATTTGCTGAGAAAGAAAGGAAAAATTGGTTCCTTGTCCCAGTCAGTGTGTTCAGTGGAATTCATCATAGAAATTAACATCCATGGAATGTAACTGAGGAGCCAAAAATATGACATGTGTAATGAAATGTCAGAGTCACTTGAAGGTAACCTATTTTGGTATTCAAAAAATGTATGTGGGAGGTTGAATTTAAGGAAACATCCGGCGAATTATCGTGCCTTGTACCAACGGGAATTTCAATTTCGTCTTCGCGGAAGGAACTCTAATTATACAGCTAAACACGCAAATAGAAATGGCATCATAAAATATTATAAAATAACGTAAAACAATATTTTATGCATTTGATTATCGAAGGCTTTATGGTATAAATTATAGTTAAACTTCAGTTTTCTCAAGAAAAATATGAAGAATCGAATTTTATGGTTTAAAAAAATGGCTTTTCATATAACTTGGGGATTTATTATGATTTTTTTTTCCTTTCGGTGTATTATTTTACTGATAGCTTTTGTTATTTTCTGAAAGTTCATAGCAAACGTTATTTTAAACAAAATATATGCAATTTAAAATCATTTCTTTTTTCAAAACTTTATCTAGGAAATTATTCTAAATTTTGATAGGAAATTTCAATCGGATAGCTACAACTGCATGCACAAAATTTCATATTATTTCTAAACGATAACGTCAACATCATTTGCATTCTGAGCTTGAAATGCTAAAATTAACGAAAAGGTAGGATTTCAGTGAAATCGAATTTTTGATTACCTTTACAAAACCGTTCCGAGCATTTGCCGAAGGGATGTTACACAACTTTTAAAAAGTCAGTAAAACTCTATCCGACGCACTTGAATGGAACTTTAAGCGTCCAATCAACCCTTCTGAGAGTGAGAGCTTCAATCCTTGGTGACTTTGGTGATGCATCTCACGTCAGATCGATTCAATTTTATGAAACCAGTTGACTTGCTTGCTTGTGCTGCTCCATTCAAGTCACTCCAATCAGAAGGGGGAGAAACATGAGGCTGATTCTGGGACAAGACCCAGGACGCGTAGTGGAAGGACTTTTATTGATTATATATCTTTTATCCACTTTTCTTGAGTAGCTTGGAAGCATCAAGTGGCGTACATCGTGATCGATCCCATCGTCGTCCTCGTCGTCGCCGTAGATGTTTAATACCGACGAGATAAAGGCCATGCTCTGCCAAGTGTTTCCGATAGAAATTTGCCCCCATATCGACACGTGACTCTCCTGCTGGAGGATGTAACACTTGTTGGATGCTCTTTTGCTATGGGTTGAGAGGGAGGGGGAATCATTCCGACCGATTTATCGTAGCTCATCTTGACAGAGTGACAAACGTGATCCCATCGTGCGGAAATCTTTGGCCTTCGCCTGGATCCATTAGGCAATAGAAATAATGAACCCATTTGCTCAAACCGTGACCATTTAGTGCAGCTCTCGAAAGCATCAACATTCTGTAAGGGTATGCGATATTTTGAATAATTCCGCTGAGTTCCACGGAATTCAACGACATTATCTTTTGTGCTGTATTTCATCGTTAAAAAAATATTTCACCGATATTTTTCGGCCCAAAAAGATATGGACATCAGTGAAAATTGGTTGGTAAATGGCTGGGCGTGGCGTACCATTAGTACCTCACGTGCCTGAAGGAAAAAAAAATAGACCCCTCTGTGCGGTTCTTAGCCTCTTGCTCTACACCTACCTCCTCACGGTATTGGCCGGGGTACGAGTAACGTTAGGGAAGATCGGGTAACCAACCCCGGTGGGAACACTGGTCGTATGCTGACAGGAAAGGGGGGTTTGATTTTGCTTTTGCTTCTGCAAACCTGGAGCGTCTGTACTCCATGTTAGGAGTGGCTCACAACAGCGTTTGTTCCCCATGTCAAGGGCGGTTGATCATCGCCCAAGTGCCAGAGAAGGACTCTAAGCTAAAATGCGCACTATGGTCCTCCGAAAATTTAGGGGGAATGGTCCTCCGGAAATCTAAGGAGTTAGTGTCAGGCCCTGCAAGCCATCCATAAAAAAAATCAAGCAACGAATAATCAGCGAGAGAATACGAACCGGAACAATCGGCGAAGATCACAGCGACCTAAGGAGACTAGTGATTGGAAGCTCGGAACGTGGAACTGCAAATTTCTCAACTTCATCGGGAGCACACGCATACTCGCCGATGTGCTGAAGGACCGCGGATTCGGCATCGTAGCGTTGCAGAAAGTGTGTTGGAAGGGATCAATTGTGCGAACGTTTACAGGTAACCATACCATCTACTAGAGCTGCGGCAACACACACGAGCTGGGAACAGCTTTTATAGTGATGGGCGATATACAGTGGCGCGTTATCGGGTAGGGACCGATCAATTAAAGAATGTGTAAGTTGAGGCGCAAAAGCCTGTTTTTCAACTTCAGCATAAAAAACGTGCACAGCCCTCACACTCGGAAGCACTGATGATGATAAACACGCGTTTTACGCGCAGCTCGAACGCGAGTACGACAGCTACCCAAGCCACGACGTCAAAGTCGTCATAGGAGATCTAAACGCTCAGGTTGGCCAGGAGGAGGAATTCAGACCGACTATTGGAAAGTTCAGCGCCCACCGGCTGACGAACGGAAACGGCCTACGACTAATTGATTTCGCCGCCTCCAAGAATATGGCCATTCGTAGCACCACTTCCAGCACAGCCTTTCCTACTGATACCTGGAGATCACCATAGCAGACAGAATCCCAAATCGACCACGTTCTGATTGATGGATGGCACTTCTCCGACATTATCGACGTCAGAAATCATCGTGGCGCTAACATTGACTCTGACCACTACCTGGTGATGGTCAAACTGCACCCAAAACTCTCCGTCGTTAACAACGTACGGTACCGATGGCCGCCCCGATATGACACAGATCGGCTCAAGCAACTAGATGTCTCAGCGGCATACGCGCAGCACCTCGTGGCTGCATTGCCGGAAGAGGGTGAGCTGGATGAAGCCCCTCTTCAGGACTGCTGGAGAACAGTGAAGGCAGCCATTAACAATGCAGCTGAGAGCAACGTCGTGTACGTGGGACGGAGTCGACGGAACGATTGGTTCGACGAGGAATGTAGGCAGATTCTGGAGGAGAAGAATGCAGCGCGGGCGGTCATACGGCAGCAAGGGATCCGGCAGCGTTATAGACGGAAACGGCAACAGCAGATCCACCTCTTCCGGGAGAAAAAACGCCGCCTGGAGGAGACGGAGTGCGAGGAGATGGAACAGCTATGCCGGTTTCAAGAAACACGTAAGCTCTATCAGGAGCTCAGCGCATCCCGCAATGGCTTCTTGGATAAGGATGGGAGCATTCTGACGGATGAGCGTGAGGTGATCGAAAGGTGGAAGCAGCACTTCGACGAGCACCTGAATGGTGCTGAGAGCACAGGTAGTAAGGGTCGGGACAACGGAGGAAATGCCTTTGTCAGTACTGCGGGCGATGGAAACCAACCAATCCCCATTTTGAGGGAGGTTAAGGATGTCATTCATCAGCTCAAGAACAGTAAAGCTGCAGGTAAGGATGGTATCGGAGCTGAACTCATAAAGATGGGCCCAAAGAGGCTGACCATTTGTCTGCACCGGCAATCTGGGAAACAGAACAGCTACCGGAGGAGTGGAAGGAAGGGGTAATATGACCCATCTACAAGAAAGGCAACAACCCGAGGAGGAACAAATAACTCCCCAATAACTTATGCATACCATATTTTGGTATCCTACCAAAATTATGTATTGTTCACTTGTCAATACCTCAATTTGGTATTATAATGGTATTTAAAAAAATCTTTAAAACAAATAAAAATACTTCATTGAGGTATTAAACAGCTATTTAGGTCTGCTGGAGATATTGAACTATTATTGAAAAAATTCACTTTTATATGAAAATCCATCAAGTATTATTGAGGTATTACAATACCTGATCTAATTATTAGTTTGGTGTTTGTAGAATATGATTGAGATATTATTTGAGGTATTTTACCTCTTATGCAGGGCTCATTCATACCTCATTCAGGTTGTAAGTATTGGAAATTATCTGGTATGATATACCTGAGTTTGGTATTCAGCAGTTATTTTCTTCTGCTCGGGCCCGAGGAGGAAAGAATAACTCGCAAATAACTTGTGCATACCATATTTTGGTATCATACCAAAATTAGGTATTTTTCAGTTATCAATACCTCATTTTGGTATTATACTGGTATTTGAAAAAAATGTTTAAAACAAATAAAAATACTTCATTTTGGTATTCGACAGCTACTGAGGACTGCTGGAGGTATTGAACTTGTATTGGAAAATTTCACTTTTATATGAAAATCCATCAAGTATTATTTAGGTATTACAATACCTGATCTAATTATCAGCTTGGTATTTGTAGAATATGCAGAAGTTATTATTTGAGGTATTTTACCTCTTATGCAGGGCTCATTCATACCTTATTCAGGTTGTAAGTATTGGAAATTATCTGGTATGGAATACCTCAATTTGGTATTCAGTAGTTATTTTCTTCTGCTCGGGTAGTATCGACCGCGTAGAGCTATGGAAAATCATGGACGGGAACAGCTTTCCCGGTAAGTTCACGAGATTAATAAGAGTGACGTCGTTTGCATCCCGCCGGGGACTACGACAAAGTGATGGGCTTTTATGCCTGTTGTTCAATATTGCGCTAGAAGGTGTTATACGGAGAGCCGGGCTCAACAGCCGGGGTACGATTTTTACGAGATCCAGTCAATTTGTTTGCTTCGCGGATGATATGGACATCGTCGGCCGAACATTTGAAAAGGTGGCAGACCTGTACACCCGCCTGAAACGCGAGGCAGCAAAAGTTGGACTGGTGGTGAATACGGCCAAGACAAAGTACATGCTAGCTGGTGGGGCCGAGCGCGACAGGGCTCGCCTAGGTAGCAGTGTTACGATAGACGGGGATACGTTCGAGGTGGTCGACGATTTCGTCTACCTTGGATCCTTGCTGACGGCTGACAATGACGTTAGCCGTGAAATAAGGAGGCCCATCATCAGTGGAAGTCGGGCCTACTATGGCCTCCACAAGCAGCTGCGGTCAAAAAAGATTCATAGCCGCACCAAATGTATCATGTACAAAGCGCTAATAAGGCCGGTATACGGGCATGAAACGTGGACGATACTCGATGAGGACATAAAATTAGTCTTCGAACGTCGGGTGCTTAGGACGATCTTTGGCGGTGTGCAGGAAAACAGTGTGTGGCGGCGAAGGATGAACCACGATTGACAATTCAATTATTGTCAATGAACAGTTCAGATTCTGCAATGAACATTCGACCACTCATCGTTTTTTACATGTAACGAATATCAAATTCGTGTCAAATATGTGTCAATCATTCCAAAAAATCTGAGGCTATTCAACCGGTCCTAATCTACTAGATAGAAAAAGCATGCGACAGTGTTTGGCATGAAGGTTTAATCGTCAAATTTAAAAAAAAAATAGTAGTTCAACATACAATGTTGGAATAATTTAAAGTAATGTCATATCAAATACTTCAAGTTTATTATCAGAACTTCAGGTATTTCATCTTTCAATAACTATTTTATCTTATAAGAGCTGGTGTTACCTAAAATAACTTGTGGAAACCTATCGGAAACCTCTGAGAAACTCTGGTATCCCTTTGAAGCACTTTTGGCGGTCCAAAAATACTTTGAGAACGCTTGAGAATCCCTCGAAAGCTCCTTAAAATCCCATGAAATGCTTTTATGCATTTTTGAAAACATCCAGGAACATCTGAGAATCTTGGTAAATCCGTTTGAAATCTTTGGGAACACTTTTACCTCTTTTTTAGCCTCTGATGAGTCGGAAACTTTTTAGTACGCTTTCGAAACCGTAGTTTAATTTTACATGACCAAATTCATATCGCATACCCTTACATTTCTGAACCGTGACCCAACAATGAGACGAGACCAGAGCCCATTAAAAGGGGAGGACCACAGCGGGAATGTGTTATCCGGATAAAGTTTCACCTCAAATCTCAGCACCTTGCACCAATCGCCCTACTGTCGGGGTGGGACTGTCCAATAATAGGAGCAACTTTTCTCCGGAATTGGAACCCATTAGTGCGGCAATTATAGCATCATTAAAATCTCAACTCCAAACCATAATAAAAATGGACAAAGCACAAAGCGTAAAGGGACAAACTCCCACCGACGACGACAGGCGAGCTTGCGACCATCATCGAGTGCGCTCTTATCAGCACACAGTGGCGAGGTTTTTACACTGCAATGCATGACGACGACGATGATGATTCCCTCGTGAGCGCTTCTTGGAGAATGTCGTCGTCGTCGCCGCCGTCAATTCTTTTATTTCTCTTATGGCTCAATTTACTTTATTTTATCACTCAATTTCCAGCATTTCCAACGCTCGCCGCATGGATGCGGAGTGCCGAAGCTGCACGCGAATGCACTTACTATTATGCGATGCAGTGGTTTGGAAGAATATTTATATGGTGTCTTCGTGGTGTTCACTTTCTTCTCACTACTTTAAAGGTTTAAGAAAGAATGATAAGTCTTGCAATTATCTCCGCTACATCTCAAACGACAAAAGCTTCATAGAATCTAGAGTAACCAATTTGAAGTGCTCACTACCTATACATTCTTTTTTTGCATACATATGTTTCATTTTTTGAGTGAAGGTTTAGTAAAACTTTTCAGTGCTAGTTTTTAAACCTATTGATCCCCTGTGGTTCTTGTTAGGATCCAATTTCTCGTTGGTCCCTTTGACGGATGCCAAAATTTTATTTGCATTGGTAATCATTGTTGGATAGTGCCTTAAAAAAACTCTTACAATGTGTGGATCCCCGGTTTAACAACTTTTTTTAAGGCGAAGTAGGCCGTTATTGAAATTTGTACGTGTCGTTGACGATTGTTGCTGAATCATGTCACAATTTCGAATTAAAAAAATCAATTGGAATTGCACTGATGCATCTGAAAAAGTATCAGCATACTTTCTGAATGTCAGCGCATATAGTAATATTTTTCCGGTTCAATATGATCCATGAGGACTGAGATTTATCACTTTGAATTTGGGAGCTGATATGTCAACATGGCTGCCAAAACCAATGACGGGTTTCTTAGCCTTAAAAAAGATGGTTCTAACCTACTATTTAACGTGGAAAAAAAGTCTGTTGAAATATAAAATACTTGTGAATGGAAATAAAACAATTGCGTAGTGGTCAAAGTCTGAACAAAGAATGAAAATTTATGACATCTATTTATCCAGGAATACAACGGTTACTAAGGTTGCTCCTACATACGGTATTATTTGGATCGCAGGTTACTACTCTTTGAATTGATGCCAATACCATTGCCTTGAATTGATTGTGGACAGCAGTTGAACTAAAACATACCAAATCAGAATACTTGCCCAGGAATACGCGCACCCGACCGCTGCGGCTCAACCCTTGCTGCTCATCAGCTGGTCTTGTAAGTTGCGGTGGGAGAGCAAGATCAGACCACGTTGCTAGAAGAACGACCGAAAATGTTGGCCTCATTGGAAACATCTTCGTTGGCTTGATCAGCCGGTACCATTGCTTCTTCTTGGACGCTTGATGGACTGCCAGCTTGAAGATTATCTTCAGTTGTTTCAACCTTGGAGGACAATTCTGTGAATTCAACTAATTCTGGCTTTCTCAGAAACTTGGCTGGTCGTCCTCCATCCACAATGACTACATCTCTAGTGATGATCTCGTCGCCAGAATCCGGGTTGAAAAACGAAATCCTTTCGAGTTATCTGCATTCCCAACGAAAATGCCTTCGATGCATTTCCCATTGAATTTCCTCCTCTTCTGCTTTGGGACATGGTGCATTGCATGAGATCCAAATACTTTCAAGTTCTGTAGATTCGAATTGACATATTCCGTACCATTATCCGTCCGCAATACCTTCAACTTCCTGCCAATTTACCGTTCGACTAGTGACTTTAACTGCTCGTATATCTCTGTGATTTAACCTTTGGACTCCAAACAATACACGAAAACCTTCCGAGTTGCATCATCGATAAAAGTGACAGTTTCCTCCAACCGATGGAACTTCAACCGGTTCGCAGACATCCGAATGCTCTTGAGGAACTAGAACGAAACATGTCTCGAGCATGCTTACCTTGAAGAGAAGCGATACAATCTTGAAGAGCTTCCTTCTTCAGCACGATTCCATCTGCCATCGACAAAAGCTTCGCCATACACTGCTGATTCAGGTGTCCTAATCGCTTGTGCCAAATGTTGGAATCCACCGTTAGAAACGACTCCTCTGTTCTCAGATTCATCCGATATAGTCCATCTTCTTCTGTTCCAGACGCGATTACCTTGCCATCATTGTCCAGAACTTCACATTTCGACGCCGTGAAAACAACTTTTAATCTTTTCTTGCAAATTTGGCTGATTGATAACAAGTTTGTGGTCAAATCAGGAACAAGCAGCACGATCTGTACTTCGATGCTTCCTTACCGTATCTATCGAATTCATCACAGTTTCATGCTTCTTAAAGCATTCTTTGCTTCTGGTCATATGGCTGCTTGCAGCTGAGTCAAAGTACCAATCTTCTTCTTTTCCTCTGCCCACAGCCATCATTGCGCACAACGCCTAACCTTTGCCTTTCGTTTGCTACTTCTGTGGACATTGTGCAGCAAAGTGTCCAGGTTTCTTGCAATTGAAACATGTTCCGGTATTCTTATCAGTTTTCGCATGCCTCATTTTGTGAATCTGCTTGGTGGACAGGCCCCCCCCCCTCGCTCCGGATCCTTTTAATGGGCCCTTGAAGTATTTTTGCTTTCACAATGTCAGCCGTCAACTCGCTGCCCGAAGCTTCCATTCCCATTATCATGGGGTTTTAATCTCCGGCAAACCCTACAATAAGTTCGATGCTAACCACTGGTCGTTTACCTCGAAACCAAATTCGCTCAGGTTCTGCGCCGTGGTTACCAGCTCGTCGACGTAATCTTCAACAGAACCGATTTCCTCCAACTTTGCTGACGTCAACTTGTCCAGCATCCCAAAACGTCGAAGCAGTCCGTTATTCTGAAACGCCTTCTGATGCTTTTCCCATGCTTCTTTCGCTGTTTTAACGTTTTTTACCAAGCTGTAGATGTTCTTCTTTATGCTCAGGCAGATTGTCGTCTCCGGATCAACTGCCTGCCCCCCTAATGGCTTCACAGCTCGCCAGGATCCTTCCCATAGCGAAGGCCAGGATCCATATCATAGCGAAGGCCTATGATGCGTAGTTTTCCCGTCCGTGTAGCTTCTCCGTGTTTGAAAGGTTCACAAGGTTTCCGTAGGAACGCACAACACTTCCGGGCCGCAGGCCATCACCACCAGTCGGTAATCCTACGCCACTAGATGCCGTCCTCATACTTCCGCTCGTGCCGCTTTCAGAACCAACGGTTTGCTCATCGCCTCTCAGGATCATGGCTTCCAAATCGAAAAAATGCGCTTCTCGTACTTTTCAAACCAACTCTGGGCCCATAACCACTTGTGAATGGAAATAAAACACTTGCGTAGTGGTTAAGAGGAAAATAACCATCATCGTTTTACAAATTTTCAAAACCAGTTTTTTTGCTAAAAATTTAAGCAATGTTCAAGACAATCTATCATTGCGTTACACTTGCTATCTGAATTGCACTGATAGATTTTTATGAGGATTTCTTTAAATTTGAACGAAAAAACTGGTTTTTCGTTTCCGATGATTGTCGATGATTGAATGATGGATTCTTGAGCCTTAAAGTCTGCATAAGGAATGAAAATTTATTACATCTATTCATCCAGGAATACAACGGTTACTAAGGTTGCTCTTAGATACGGTATTAGGGTAGATGTACCAATAGTGGAGGTACTAAGCACGATTGAACTTCCATTTAATCGCCTAAATTCAAGAAGCGCAATTAATGTACATGTTAATGTTGTAACGGGAAGTAACGACCATTGACTTAATAGAAAAATGATTTCATCGCAGTAACCCACGGCATGTCAGTGAAAAATAATACCTCCACTATTGGTATACTGTTCCTTTAGTTGCGGTATATTTTTAATTTGCGTTCCTATAGTTGCGGTATCCGTTGTTTTCTTATAGGATCCTCCACTATAGGAACACTTTACCGCAACTATTGGTACAAGCAAGAAAAGTTTTAGCAAATTTTGTGATATTTCATCAGTTTTGAAGCAATTCGAAAGCTCTTTTCAACTATTCTGTGTTTCAACAAACCAATACGTCGATTGGCAGTGTCGAATCTGTGGCTAATGTAATAAAATCAGTGAAAACGGCACTACCGCAACTATAGGAACACCCACAACTAAGGGAACACTTACCCTACCTGGATCGCAGGTTACTACTGCAAAAAAAATCCATTCGATGCAAATTTCGCAAGCAACACATTCGAGCAGCCTCGAGCAAAGATTCTACGGTTCAAAAGAAGAAACAAAGAATTTGGCCAATCGTCAGTGTTTCCATATTCACTGAATAAGCGCAACTCTTGAACTCAATAAAGGAAATCAAGATTCACTTCCAAAAAGTGGAAAAGAATAATGACGTATTTTAACGGAACGCCCCTGAAGATTGCGAACTACCTACACCCGATTCTGCTTTTGCACGGGGGATGCGTACCGTGCAAAAAAAAGTTTTCAGTTCAAAATTTCAAAAACTGTGCAAAACAAGTAACACAATATTTCGACGTTTCATGTAAAAATAAGGTTTTGGCGGAAAAAAAATGCATGGAAACTTGTTTTGTACGGCCGTGTAAAAACAATCCGTGCAAAAACAGAATCGGATGTACTTCCAAAACATATTGAAGAGAAAAGACAAATTCAATGATGATAACAAAATGACCAAGGATGTTTTGTAAGGTCTTCTAAATGATGATAAGAAGTGATTTTAATCCTATATTTTCAACTATCAAAGAAGTACACGGGTAGAAATCAGAATCGATAAAAAAGATTATGACTCATGATTTTATGATATCAGTGTTTTCAGCCTATGAAAATATACCTTGATTTGGACTCATGATATCATGAGTCAGATTGCCGTAACGTAACACACGCGTTATGTTTTTGTTGCGGATTCGTTTATGATCGACAATATAAAAAATAATAGCTAGGAGCGAGATTTGATCCAAGAGTTCTCTGTTTGAGAAACTTATATCATATTATACTACCACTTTATCTTGTTGAAATGAAGGTGATCGAAACGAATGAAATTATGCAATGCACCTCGTCAGTCTGGATGTTACGCTTATGAGGAATCATGATTGTGACTCCAGGAACCATGATTTGTGGTCCTAATATCATGACCCAATCAAATTATGAATTTCATTTTTCGTGTGGAATTGACTACCTGGACCGACGAACCTGCTGTAGTGGTTAGAACACAAGCCTCTTACGCCGAATTCCATTTTCGAGATAGTCTTCTATGACATTGAACTTATAGTGACGACTTTCATCAGAAGGGAAGTTGGTTCCAAGACAAACTAACACAGAGCTAAACTGCCATATTTGCATGGTCAAAATAACTATCAGCACCAATTTCACTAGTTGCTTTGTTCACTCTGTTTTTTTTATTTTTCAAGATTTGTCGATTGTTACGGAGAAAACTGCCTTCTCAGTTTTGACATTTGCTCCCAATTTACTAGGGCCTTATTTGCACTTTGTTTTTGTGAGCTCCCGGTAAATTGACTTTAGCTCACCTATGTATGAAACAATTATGTAGGCCTGATGGGATCAATTGATTTCTCAATTATTCTTTATTGAATTGTAAGCCCAAACCCAAATGTAGTTCCGTCAAATAAAAATACACCATGCATCTCTTCACTACCACCCAAAGTCCCGATGTGCAACATCACGAAGCCATCCACCTTTTGCGCTTGATTTCTTGATGGCGAAAAGTGCAAGATTCACTTCTCAATGACATCCGTTCCTCGAAAACCCCACCTCACCCTTGCACTGAAGTGTCGTGGCAATAAAATGAAACATTTAATAAACTGTAATAAAGTTTCACTCCGCAATCTTATCTCCGCGCTTGTCACTTCCCGAACGCACGCCCTCTCGAAATCGGGTGGGATGTTGCCCTCTTCCTTGTTGATCAGATCCTTGAGCACGGGAGGCGACTGGGGGGCCGCCCGTAAAGCACGTGGTCATCTATTTGGTTTAGATTAAGACTAGGGTTCATACAAATTTTAAAAATTTGTACTGACCACGAGATCTAGAAAAAAACGGCAAAATGGTTTATGGACTGGCACCTAACGTTTTTCACCAACCGCAGACAGAGGACACACATTTGAGGGCCAGACATTTATTTATTTATTTATTTATTTGTACCACCAACAGGCTTCAAAGCCCCAATGAAGTCATCTTAAAACTAAACATATTAAAAATTGTCATTCTTACGATCTATCAAAAAACAAACTGAATCTTCGTCGAAGTAGTTGTCGAGACAAGTTGAAATCAAAGAGAGCCGCAACTCTATTAAAAAGCCTTTGCAGACCGTAAATAGCGCCAAACATGCTATAATTAGTTCGTTGAACAGGTAATCTCAGCGTCACGTTATTCCGAAGGGCTCGGGGCTGCACATTTATGTTGACTTGCTCCAACAGGGCAGGGCAATCTATGTGTCCTTGCAGAATATCGGCAATAAACAAAGCTCTAGCTGTATCTCTGCGGACGGACAGGGGTTGCAGACGAATAAGTTGGCAACGGCTTTCATAGCTCGGCAGCCGATAGGGATCAGACCACGGAAGTCTTCGTAGTGCAAATCTCAAAAATCTCCTTTGAACGGATTCAACTCTCTCAACTCCATTGTTGTAGTGAGGCGTCCAAACTACCGAGCAGTACTCTAAGACGGAACGAGACAGGGAGCAATAGAGCGATTTAAGACAGTAGATATCCGAGAAATGTTTAGAAATTCTAAAGATAAGTCCTAGAATTTTGGAAGCTTTGTCAACGACGAACGAGATGTGCTGCTTAAAGGAGAGTTGGATATCCAAGATAACTCCCAGGTCCTTAATTTGGATAACGCGCTCTATGTCTTGACCAAATAAGGCATACTTATCGACAATTGTCTCTTTTTTGCGTGAGAACGATATCACCGAGCATTTTAAAGGGTTAACATCCATCTGGTTTAAATGGCACCAGTCAGCAAAAGCGTTCAGCTGAAGTTGAAGAAATCTGCAGTCATCAGTTGAGCGGATTCGAAGAAAGAGCTTCAAGTCATCTGCGTAAGAAAGCCGTGGTCCTTTGATCACCAGGTTGACATCGTTGAAGTAAATCAGGAATAACAGAGGCCCCAGGTGACTTCCCTGAGGGATTCCAGATGAGACAGCAAAAGTAGGTGACTGGCAGTCTCCCAAATCGACGAACAGACGACGACCGGTCAGGTACGATTGAAGCCATTGTAAGAGGCTGCCGTTGATTCCCAGCCTATCTAGCTTTGCAATGGCTATGCGGTGATTTAATTTGTCGAAAGCAGCTGTCAAATCCGTATAAATAACGTCTGTTTGCGCACGTTCAGATATGCTGTTCGTGATATACGATGTTAGGCATAAGAGGTTAGTAGCCGTGGATCGGCCAGTCAAGAAACCATGCTGATCGGTACTAATGTACGGCTTACAGTGCGAAAACAGGGGCTCCATGATAATCAGCTCGAACAGTTTGGCGATAGCACTTAATGAGGTAATCCCGCGATAATTGTTGCAGTCCCGCTTATTCCCTTTTTTGTGAACAGGAAACATATACGCTAGCTTCCAACATGACGGGAAGATACCGACGGTCACTGACCGCTGAAAAACAAGGAGCAATGGAGTCAGCAAACTGTCTAAATGCTCTTTCAGGAACGCAGAAGGAATACCATCGGGCCCAGGATTGAAGGATTTTTTTAGCTTTGAGCATGCTCTAGCAATCGCGTTTCTGTCAATATCGATAGCGTCCATGTTTTCACTGAGAAGAGGAACACTATTGGCGGCGAGCTGAATATCGTCCTCTGTCAATCTATCTTCGGTAAAGACGCTAGCAAATTTTCGTGCAAAATGTTGACAAATGTCATTCGGGGTAGAAGCTACGTTGCCATTGAGCATCATGGAGGACGGCAGGCCAGCTTCACGACGTTGTTCGTTCACGAATTTCCAAAATTGCTTAGGACATGCTTTAAGTTTTCTCTGTATTCCTTGCTGATACTGCAGAAAACATCGCTTCGCCACTCGTTTATATTCGTGATTGATTTGGACATAGCTACGACGAAGAGATGTTGTTCGATGCTTCGTGTACTTCCTAAGGGCTGCTCTTTTTTTCGATTTCAGACGACGCAGTTCATTCGTTTGCCAAGGGGAACGAGATGGAGGATGATGAGACTTTTTAGGGACGTGTCGGTCAATGACGTAATTCAAAATGTTAGAAAAAGTCTGTGCAGCTGTATCGATATCAGAATTGCCGAGAATGTCGTCCCAATTGAAACTGGAGAGCAAGTTGGCGATGTTACGGTGGTCAGCTTTGCGAAAATCGTATGACACTGCAGCGGGCGATATATTAAAGTCATGTAACAGCGAAGTTTTGATGGAAAGCTGCAGAGGAGGATGATGAAGAGCTGTTTTTACTAGAGGAGAAGGAGCTTCACATATAAACGGGGCTGTATCCTGAGCACTCACAAAGCAGAGGTCTAAACTGCGTTGATTTTGATTGGTGACGTGGTTGATTTGAGAGAGAGTAGCTGAACTGTAATTATCCAGGAGAAACGAGGCGTTGGCATGTATAACCGAGTGATCCACATCCGGAAAAAGAAAGCCGCTATGAGACGTTTTCCATGATATGCCAGGTAGGTTGAAGTCACCGATCACGAAGAGTTCATCGGTTGCATTAGCCATTTCAATAACAGAAAGAACTGACTGACAATGAGTTTCGACAAGGGCTCGATCGCGTACACGATCAGGCGGAATGTACAAGGCGCACAGAAATAACGTACGATCACCTAGCTTTATCGACGTCCACACCTGTTCTAAGCTCCTCCAAGCTTCATTCTCGAGCTCTCTAGCTTGGAATGTAGATCTTACCGCAACTAACATACATACGGGTTCTCATTTCGGCCATAAGACACAATGAAGGTGCGGCGTTTGGAAGCAGTTTCCCCGCTAGATAACTAAAGGCTTGCGGTTTCGAGTTTTTCTTCTGCAGTAGTGCTGAAAACTTGATCCGAATAAGCGCCCTGTCTCTTAGGCGGGGGACGTCTGAATAAGAATTCATAGGGTGATTCAATATATGGTCGAAGGGTTGATTTTTTATTTGTGTAAAATCATTTTATACGAGTAAATTGTTGATTGGGATAACTCCTGGAGTTCTTTCTGGAATTCCTCCTAGAATTCCTCCTGGGATTTATCCTGGAATTTCTTTTGGAATTCCTTTTGGAATTACTCCTGGAATTTCTTCTGGAATTCCTCCTGGAATTCCTCCTGAAATTCCTTTTGGAATTCCTCCTAAAATTCTTTCTGGAATTCCTTCTGTATTTCCTATTGCAATTGCTTCTGGAGTTACTACTAGAATTCCTTCTGGAATTCCTACTGGAGTTTCTTCTGGAATTCCTACGTGAATTCCTTCTGGAATTCCTACGTGAATTCCTTCTGGAATTCCTTCGTGAATTCCTACTGGAATTCCATCTGGAATTCCTACAGGAATGTCTTCTGGAATTCCTACTAGAATTCCTTCTGGTATTTTATCTGAAATTCCTCCTGGAAATCCTACTGAAATTCTTCTTGGTTTTTCTTCTGGAAATCCTCTTGAAATTCCTCCTGGAATTCTTCCTGGAATTCTTTCTACAGTTCCTCCTGGAATTTCTCCTGAAATTCTTCCTGAATTTCCATCTGGATTGTCTCTTGGAATTCGTTCTTGAAATCTTTCTATAATTTACTTAGAATTCCTCCAGGAATTATTGCTGGAATTCCATCTGGAATTCCACCTTGGATTCTGCATGAGAGTTCTCATGGGATATCTCCTGAAATTCTTCCTAGAATCCCTCCTAGAATTCTTCCTAGAATTTCTTCTGGAATTCTTCCTAGAATTCCTTCTGGAATTCGTCCTGGAATTCGTCCTGGAATTTGACCTGGTTTTCGTCCTGGAATAAGACCTGGAAATAGACCTGGAATTCGTCCTGGAATTTCTCCTGGAAGTCTTACTGGAATTCCTTCAGGATTTATTACTGGAATTCCAGTTAGAATTTCTGTTGGAATTCCTCCAGGGATTCTTCCTGGAATTCCTTCAGTGATTCTTCCAGGGCTTCATTCAGGAAATTCTCCAGGAATGCCCCCAGTCATTTCTCTAGGAATTCCTCCAGAAACTCCACAAGAGATTACTCCTGGAATTCCCCAAGACTACAAGAGTCCCCGTATGTTCATCCAGAAATTGGTACAGATTATATCCAAGGAATTCCTAAAGGTTTTCTTTGACGAATTCTTCTATAGATTCCTTCTAAAATTCATCCTGGGATTCCTCCTACAATTTCTCCAATAATTCCTCCCAGAATTACTCCTGTATTTCGTCCTGGAATTCCTCCTGATTTTTTTCTGGAAGTCCTACTGAAACTCTTTTGGAATTCCTCCATGGATTCCTCCCCGGAATTCCTCGTAAAATTCCTTCTGAAATTTCTCCTTGATTTTTTTCTGGAATTCCTCTTGGAATTCTTTGTTAAATTATTCCTGGAATTCCTCCTGGAATTCCTCCTGGAAAACCTACTGGAATTTTTCCTGGAAATCCTCCTGGAATTCCTCCAGGGAGTCCTCCAGACAACTCCTCCATGGATTTCTCGAGGAACTTCTGCAGGGATTTCTCCAAAGATTCCTCCAGAAATTCTTTCAGAGATTCCTTCAGTGACTCCTTCTAGAGTCATCCAGGAATTTTTACAAAATTTCCTCTAGGAATTGCAAGAGTCTTCCCCCCAGGAGTTCCTTCAGATTTTCCTCCAGGAATCCAGGAACTCCTACAGAAACTCCTACAGGAATTTTCCAGGAATTTTTCTAGTCAAAAACCAAGGAGTGATGTCTTAAAAAGTGGTTTATTGACAGCCCCTTTGATACCTGAAAAATTAAGATGTGAATAAGATAAAGTTACAGTTACAGTGTTACAGTGTGAAGTATCCTCTTGGAATTCCTCCTAATATTCTTCCCGGTATTTTTTATGGAATTGCTCCAGGAATTCCTCCTGGATTTCCTCTGGAAAATTCCTCTAAGAATTCCTCCTGGAATTCCTCCTGGGATTCTTCCTGAGATTCTTCCTTGAATTTCTCTTGAGATACCTACTGGAATTCCTCTTGGAATTTTTCCTTAAATTTCTCCTGGATTTCCACTTGAAAATTCCTCTGAAATTCCTCTTAGAATTGCTTCAGTAATTCCTCCCGGAATTCCGTCTCTTTCCTGGTATTTCTCTTGAAGGTTCCTCCTGAAATTCCTGCTACCTGAATGCTTCCTGGAATTTCACCCGGAATTCTTTTAAGAATTCAATCTAGAAATCCTCCAAAAATTCCTTGGAGGAATCCTTCAGGAATCGGTCTGGCCAAAGACCAAGGTCCTTACAGTTTTTTTGTGTGGATAGAAGACCACAAAGTATGATATCTGATCGAACCAAAACCAAAATTCAGATTTACAATTTTACTAGGTAGATGCTTCACGTCGTCTTGAATTAAAATCAGCTTAAGCAAGCAACGAATTATTAAAATTCATATCAATTTTCACAGACACTCCACCATAATCTAATTTATCAAGCCACCCTGTTAGGATGGTGCGCAACCTTTTCCCAGCACAGTACCGATGTGAGAAGGGCAATGAAAACCCAATTTTAGGTTCCCCACTCCATTCCACCGTCATCGTCGTGCTCTGCCATCGAGGAGAATATTTATTTAAAAGTTTATATATGATACTTTGCTACTGGGAAGCTTTTTTGCCCCGGCTGCAGCTCTGGTGAAGACGACGAAAAAACAAGAAACGAAAACCACAGCAGCCTCCAAATGGGGAAGGAAAATCACTGGTGCCATCCCATTCTGCCAACATTTTTCGGGATCTCAGGGTTTGCATGTGGGTGGAAGCTTCGGTTCGGGAGGTGGTTTGATCCTTCGAAGCATTTCAATGGCCTACACAGAGTGCCATTCCGGAGTAGCTAACGGTTGCAACCAGTTATTCATTCCAGTCAGCTCCGTAAGAAACAGGAAAGGTTTCGATGCTTCTTTTCGGGAGCAAGGAAGACCAATGCAGGTTTGTAGGTAATTTCGAGGAAAGAAAGCAGTAGCAATAATGTTTTCGATTATAGTTCGGTTGTCGTTATCTGTAGCTACTTTTCGATACGTTTTTGTTGCGATACTGTGTGCCAACTCGATAAGAGTATATTTCATCAGTTATTTATCTGATTGGAGAGGTGCTTCTCGTATATTTCCTGTTGACAATATCTTTATGAGACTTTTGTGACAGAGTCATTTATTCATAAGAAAATTCTAATATAAACGCAATTACTTTTATTAAATTTGCTACGTACTTTTAGATGTAATAAATTGCAAATTCAATTTTATAGCTTCATAATGAAGGTTATTGTATCAAAATATTGTACCTATCGGCAAATCTCCAACAACTTCCTCATTGTGGTGTTGTAGTGATTTCAACGGAAAGAGAAACAAATTTCAAAAGTTTTTGAATTCTTCGATTGCTGGTGCCTTTCGTTATTGCGTATAGGTTGAACGTTTCCGACAAATATTGTTTCTTGCAAAACAGCAAAGCAAACAGGGTACTTTCAAGAATGATAGGAAGAATAGGATTTGGATAGTTGGAGTTTTTCCAGCTTTAAATGCATATCACTCACCGCAAACCGGGGTAACATTGATCATTATTTTACCTATGTATTATAAATTTCATTTGAAAATGCATATATTGCTAGTTTTTTTTTATTTTTAGTACAAATACTAGCACCCATCCTTCCTTAGCCGAGTGGTTAGAGTCCGCGGCTTAAAAAGCAAAGCCAGGCTTGAAGGTGTCTGGATTCAATTTCCAATTGGTCCAAGATCTTTTCGCAATGGACATTTCTTTGATTTCCAGTGGAACTGTTTATAAGATCACAAAGCTAAGAAGCATGCTTTGTTCCAGTGAGGACTACTGCCAAGAGGAAGAAGAACTAGCACCCGTCCTTAGTGACTATATACTATTTTTTTAATGTTCTAAGCATGTTTAAGAGCAAACCATGCAAAGAGAAGAACGCTATGCAGCATTCAAAGAGACAATGGTAGCTTTCAAAAAGAAAATCAAGAGTGGAAAACGGGAATGCTTTGCAAACGTGTACTAGAATGCGGGCGTAAGTCGCATGATCGATTTCTCTTCATCGATCCTCTCTTCTGTGAATGAAGGTGACAAGATGCGAGTTTGTTAGCATTTTTTTACTTCAGGACGCGAGGTAGCGATGCAATCTTGCGTCTTGAGGTGAAAAAATGCTTATTAACCCGCATATTGTCAACTTTATTCACACACACACACACACACACCCCCTTATTCTAGCACACACTTGAAATGTGCGATATCGCCCCAAGAGAAGTCGCCCGAGCAGCTGTGATCAATAACACAGCTTAACAAAAATGACATTTTTGCATGTCTCAAGGATCAAATTATGTGCCTCAAGATGATTTGGGATTGCTGAATCTGATGCCATTTTCAGAAATGATCCAGCACGTCACAATTTTTAGCTACAGGTCGCCAAAGTTGTATAAAACACTGATTTTATTGATTTAAATTTAAAGTATAATTTATCAAACTTTTTTGTGATCTAATCCACCAAGCATGCTATTTTGCACGTAAACCTTCATTTTGAATTAAATTTGGATGAAATTGCACAATTAGATTTAGATTTTTTCGAGATGTTTGCTGTCTCCATACATAATTCTTCGTTTCTCTTATATGGGAAAAAATAATACTTTTTTGAACCATCAAAAAATATTGTTTCCGCATCGAAAGTATAATAAACTTTGCCGATAAGTATTGTTATACCTATTGTCCTTCGGCGGCATGAAGTGATTGCCTATTTTCTTCTGTACGATTCTTGACAAAGTGTTTCCTAACTTTGCGTAATCTGTTTCGGAGGTTGCGGAGTTCAGGAGTCCACCTAGGCTGCTTGAAGTAGATGCGATGTCTTCGTCGTCGAATGGGAGTGTATTCGTGGATGACATCGTAGAGTGTGCTATAAAACCGAGAAACTGCGTCGTCAACGTCACAGTCCGACAAAAACGTGTCCCAATCAATCGATCTTAATCGAGCATGAATTGAATCTTCGTTGCAAGAGTTGAAATCACGCGTCCAGAGTAGAAATTAACAGCGATCTTGTATGATTCAAGTTTGATAATAAACGATAAAATATAATATAATAATAAATAACGCCGATCAGCAGTTGAGAAGTGGCTGGATTTCGATCTTAGCGATATATGACATAATCGGAGTTTAGTATGTCAATACCGAGCCACGTTTCAGTTAACGCGATGACATCATAATTACAGGACGAGATCGCTAGACGAAGATCGGTAGTCTTGGTTCTCAACCCACGGACATTTTGGTAGAATATCGTAAGAGGATTGGGCGCAATCGGGCGGGAGGTGTTGTACTTTGACGTGGAGACTGTTTGGCTGAAGTTCGATCGATAAGCACTGGATGATGTGCCGGAGTTCGAGCTAAAATTCGAAAAGTCTTCAGCGGTGGAAAGTTCTACAGGACACGCATCATTATGCTTAAAGACATGAACATTATGTGGTGAAATACATCAAGGCAATGCATGAACTCTCCTGAGAGGGTGAATCAATCCCCCGAGAGGGAATGAAGAATGAGGTGTAAGGGATGAGGAGTAAGGAATAAGGAGTGAGGAATGATGAGTGAGTAATAAGAAGTGAGGAATGAGGAATGAGGAGTGAGTAGTGAGAAGTGTAAAATGATGAAGGAGGCATGAGGGGTAAGAAGTTAGTAAAGAGAAATGAGTGAGGATTGAAGAATAAGGAATGAGGAATGAAGAGAGTGGAATGAGGAGAAAGGAATGAGGAATGAGGAGTGAGAAATGAGAAATGGGGGACAATGAATGAGGAATGAGGCTAGATAGTGCCTATTATACGGTGAATTTTGGGCGAAAGCTTAGACAAGTAGAGGCGTAAAGATGATAGTACTAAATTACCAAATTAAAACCCCATTTTTTATAATGCGACGAAAGCTCAGGTAAAATGTATTTGGTAGTAAATTCCTGAGCCTTTATAAGACTGCAAGCCAGAAACGAGTTCTTAAGAGCATAAACCAAGTCGAATATCATTAGAATGAGGAATGCGGTATGAGGAGTGAGGAATGAGGAGTTGAAGTGATGAGAAGGAAAAGAAAATTGAGCTGTAAGGAATGAAGAATGAGGAGTGAGGAGTAAAGTGAGTAATGAGGAAAGAGGGATGAAGAGTGAGGAATGTGGAGTAAAGAATGAGGAGTGAAGGGTGAGGAATGATAAATGAGGAGTGAGGCGCTAGGAATGAGCAATGAGGAGTGAAGAGTAAGGAGTAGGATATGAGGAATGAGAAGTGAAGAGTGAGTAATGAAGTAAGAGGAGTAAGGAATGCGGAATGAGGAATGAGGAGTGAGAAATGTGACATAAGGAATGAGGGGTAAAGAATGAGGAATAAGGAATGAAGAGTTAAAAATGGGAAATGAAAAGTAAAGAACGAGGAATGAGGAGTAGGGAATGAGAAATGAGGAGTGAGGAGTGAGGATTGATAAGTGAGGTTAAAAGAGTAAGGAGTGAGGAGTTGAGAGTGAGGAATGACCAGTGAGTAGTAAAAAGTGAGGAGTGAGGTATGAGGAGTAGGGAATGATGAGTGAGGAGAAGAAGTGAAGAATGATGAATGAAGAGTAAGGAATGAGAAATGAGGAGTGAGAAGTGAGAAGTGAGAAATGAGGAATGAGGAGGAGTAATGAATGAGGATTGAGCAGTGATGAATAAGGAATGAGCAATGAGAAGAAGGAAGTGAGGAATGAGAAATGGGGAGTGAAGAATGAGGAATGGGGAATGAAGAATGAGGAGTGAAGAATGAGGATTGAAGAATTAGGAATAAGGAGCGAGGAGCAATAAATAAGGAGTGAGAAATGAGGAATGAGGAATAAGGAATGATGATGATGTTGAGAAGTGAGGAGATAGGAGTGTGGAATGCGGAATGAGAAACGAGGAGTGTGGAGTGAGAAATGATGATGATGATGTTGGAACAAAATGTTCTCACATTTTTGATATTCTTAATTTATTTGTTCATTGAAATCTAATAGAAGAAAAAGATCTTACTATTATAAGAGTAGATCAGGAGGAGAATGTAGGGATTGAGAGGGGTAATCGAGAAGATGTAAACAGGTCGGACTTATTTATCCGGAGACTCGATTATACAGCGACACGATTATCCGGGATTCTATCATTCGGAATTTTAGACTTGATTATCCAGAGTATGTTATTTGATATTCTAGTTTTCCAGTTTTTATGCATAAATTTGACATAGTTTAGTTTTTTTAAAGACACGGATACGTTAATGCTTCCAGTGGACGGTTATGTCCTTTGAAGGAAGCACCACACTAGACAACGGACCAGCATGCAACGCCCAGTGGCACAGTCAAAATAATTTGCTGACGAAAAGTTTTTCGGACTGCAGTGGGAATTGAACCCACACTCCTTGAATCAATGCGGCTAAATGCTTGGTAACACTAACCGCACGGCCACGAAGCCCAGTTGTTTTGTAATGTACAATATGAATGGTTTAGAAGTTTTGGACGTAGATAAGAAAAAGGAAATTTGAAAAAGGAGTTTTTTGTGTATGCTGGTAAAAAAAGGGTTTTCTTCTCAAGACCTCTAATGTCCCTCGAAATAATTTCTGGCTACGCCACCGCATCATATGCATAAAACAGCAAAAAATATAAGGACTTCAAAATGGTGAGTCGACAATCAGGAAGGAGCGACCAACACAGCTCCTCACAAGTTCCTACCTCGCGCTTCCACGGGTCAAATGATGACAAAGACCGCCAGCTAAAGGTTGTGTACTTAGCTGGTAGTGCAACCTGGGTACTGTTGTCCTTCTGACATCAGCTAGAGTGAGTAGGTACGTTTTGAGCGTCTGTACATCAGGAGGTGTGGCTCAAACAGCGTCTGTTCTGGCATCTAGCGGCTGAGTATGAAATGCTGTATCACGTCAGCTACACCTAAGATGGCAGTCCCATCAACGTGATGTAGGTAGCGCGACCCCGGTAAGGTGGCATACCGAATTCATTAACCACCACGAAAAATGGAGAAAGAAGAAGAAACGAACGTTATTTTCGGCAACCGACCTGGCAACGAAATAAGGACTTTGATTGGAAACTCGGTACCTGGAATGTCAAGACCTTAAATGAACCTGGACGAGTGAGCCTCGTGAATTGCGAACATTTGGCGTGGGCGTGGTTGCTATATCTGGAAAACAAGAATTCAGAGCAGTAGACCCCGTCACTAACACCGCATTCAAATACAACATCTACCACAGCGGTGGCGATAAAGCTGAACACGGAGTCGGTTTCATAGTGATCGGGAAGCAGATGAAGCGCGTTATTAGGTGGAGGCCGATCAACGAGTGGATCTCCGTATTGAGGATTTGGGGCAAGTTCTTCAACTACAGCCTGATCAACGTCTATGCACCGACTAACGACAAACCCGATGACGTGAAGGACGCGTTTTATGAATGTCTCGATAAGACCTATGGAGAATGCCCAAAACACGACGTGGAAATTGTCATCGGCGACGCTAATGCGCAGGTCGGAAGAGAGGACTTCTTTCGTCCTATCATTGATAGCGGAATTTGGGGCAAGTGTGCCACCTTAAGCAAATTGTTCTCTAACTTTGCCCAAAGCTTATAAAATCCACCAATTTAGCCTCATGATGATAGTTTCACTTCTTTTCATAACCACTGTACCATTTGAAATGAAAATAATTTCAAAAAGTATTAGTTTTGGAGCTTCTCAAATATCATCCAAAATAACCTATTTTTCGACACCATGGGGCAAGTGTGCCACCCATATGGGGCAAGACGGCCACCGAATGAACATCGCATGTAATTCTACTTTGAATGAAATTTTCTTTATTTCCTATTAATATTACCTACACAGCAGACGCTAATCGATAATTTTAAAAATAATTTTAGGTTAACCGTAATAAGGTGGTGCTTTATAACAAGGTTCAAAACATGCGTAACTCTCTATTACTCATTCGAATAACTAAAATGGTTATTTTTGTCTCCATTCAATACAATATAAGTAGTACCCTTATATTACGGCAAATATGTATAATATTACACTAGATCAGCACTAAATAACGGTAAAATATTGATGTAGATATGAAAAACGGTACTTAATAAGCCGAAAAAACATGTTATTATTGAATATTTTGAGATAAAATCACTTTGGGGGGCAAACATGTTGATTATTACCCTACTATACTTCAGAAACCACCACCGGTGCCTCATTTTAGTTTATTATTATGATATTGTTGATGATGTTTACATTTTTATAAATTTCACTTCAACAATTTTTGTTTACCAAATAGGTGGCACACTTGCCCCAATAAGTATACATTTCAACCAAACTGGATTTCGTATGTAAAACTAAATATTTCTTCGTTCAAATGCCAAAATAACTTACACATATGAATAGTTCCACGATGTACAGAACGTTAGAAAAATCTGGTAATAATTTACCTTTTACCATGCTATTTAGAAACAACGAAATCTCATAAAAATCCACTCAAATTAGGTTGTCTTTGCAAAAATCGATGTAAATTCGTGTAAAATAGAGCAATGATGATCATATTTTGATCATTGTATTGTGAACTATGAAGGAACATATTGTTAAGCTCAAAGAAAAAATATATATTGTAGTTTTTATAAAAAGCAGGGGTGGCACACTTGCCCCAAAGTCCGCTACAGAGAGCCTTCACTCTGTTACCAACGACAACGGCCTACGTTTAGTGAACTTTGTTGCCATCAGGGGGATGGCCATCAGTAGCACCTACTGTGCACGTAAGGACAAAGTCTAAATCAGTCCACTTCATACAAAACGCCTACTATTTGTATGAAATGTACAGATTTTGAGCTTGAATGGATTTCGGTCCCTTACTGTATGTTTGATACATTTGGTAAATTTTGTAAATTTGGTACACTTACATTTGGTTAATTTTGTAATCTTGGAAAATTTGATTAATTGAGAAAAATATCGTAAACTAAGTATAGTTGGATAGATTTGGTATGTTTAATTATCTGCTAAATTTCATGATTTTTTCAAATTCTGAGAATTTTTGTTATTTTTGTATCTATGGTTCCACACCAAACGAACCAGCCCCAGGAAACGGTTGAGAACTGATACTCTGGATAGTGACACCGAAGTTTACTGCCCCAGGACAATTCCCTACCGGAAATCGACGGTGCCCTCTATCACTGACTTACGGAATGTTGGCACAAAACCAGTGCTTTTTTGCTGGAAACGGAATCGATGAAAACTTCTCTGTTTGCCAGACGACAGAAAAAAATTCCTCAGTTCTCAAGTTTTCTGATCAATCGATAGAAGTGAACAGAAGGACGGAGCTTAATAAGGGCATTTATCATTACATCCTCTATTCTTACACTCACCGGGTTGAAAAGTTCGTAAGTAATAAAAATAAACGAACTTTTCCGACCCTCTGTGGGAAAAGGGGTTGCTTTGCAGCAGCTGTTTGTACGTTCGATTTCAAACTGAATTCAAGTTTCGTCACTCGATGATTTGTGGTAAAGAAATTATTTCATATTAGGGGTTTTAAGGCTAAAAAACTGGTTAAAATTCCATTTGCATTCACTCTCGTGTCTTGCTTCGATATGCATTAGTAATGTTTAGCTTTTCAAACGCCTACTGAATCGAACTATTATTACTTACAAATAACTCCATATTCTGCTTCCAATCGTTAATCTTCGTTGTACTTACCTAGAAGAAAAAAAAAAGAAAAGAAAATAAGGTAATAATAATAATAATAAGCATCAGCTTAGTTTTGGATAAACTTTTATGATGAAGAAAGCGTACTTTTCCAGTGGAACAGCAGTCTTTTTCAGAACAATAACGATCTACGAAAGCTTCTCTATTTTGACAAGCCGCACCATTCATTCGCTCCCAACTCGTCATCCATTTAGAATTCTGTCTTTGGTTCGCCGAACCGAAGAACGGAAACATTCCAAAACCCGGCTTTCCTCATCAGTGTTTGAGCTTGCAAAACGAGGATTTTCGCTTGTTTTTCCTGTTCGCTAACAAATTCCCATTTCGTCATTCCTCGCTGCTGCAACTCTACACCGGCAGACTGAAACTTGCTCACATAAGCAAAATTTTCCTTGTGTATTTTTTCTCCTCACAAATTCTCTTTTGATCAACTATTGTTGGATAGGGAAAAAATTCCGCTTGTTTTCCCGGTGGATTTTCCGGTCCAACTGAACTGCCTTCGCTTCACCCCCCCTTTTCCTTATCACTGACTGCACACTCGAAGAAATTCCTTCGCCACAGCCAACCAGCTCAATTGTGTGCAATTTTGTCTCGGCGGAAGCAAAGTCCTCCTGTTCTCGTCTACTTGGTGCACTAAAAATACACTTGGGTAGAGCGTGTATGTATTAGGAGCTGCAGCCAACCGGAGGTGGCAAAAATATTGCACTTCGAACAAATATGCGAACGGGAAAAGATACCTCTTTTTGGTGCAGTTTATGGAATTTTCAAACATGATGCAAAAAGTATTGGAATCTTGCATTTTTGCAAAAAACATAGAATTAAACTGTTAATTGTTTCCAATTGTTCAAGTCTACTGAGTGTCTGAGCAATAATTTCATGTTCTAAAATCAATTGAATAAAACTTCTTCGTTCTGATACAAAATCCAGACAGCTTCAAATTTCCGATACTCCGGAAATCTTCCATGTTTACAAGTATGAAGGAATCATGTCTTTTTTTTTGCAATTTACTAAAGATGATTCGTCCTTTGGCTAAGAGGCCTGTGTCATTCGCAAACAAAGATTTTTGACATCCTTTCTGTAACTCAGGTAAGCCAGATGTGAAAATTTTGTATAGTATTGATCCCGAAATGCTGTCATGAAGAGCACCAGCTCTTATAGCAAATATTTCAGAGCTGGAGTTCTTATAATTAAACAGAGGTGTACGATTGGACAGATAACTTTGGAATATACTATTAATGTTTGTTTGAAAATTAAAGTTTTTCAATTTTACAGTCATACTTTCATGCAAAACACTGTCGAATGCTTTTTCTATGTTTAGAAGAGCAAGACCAGTAGAATAGCCTTCAGATTTGTTGGAACGTATCAAATTTGTTACACGTGAAAATTGGTGAGTGGTCGAATGTCCATGTCGGAATTCGATATGTTCATTGGCAAAAATTGAATTTTCATTCTGTTCAAATCGACTTTTTCAAAAAAAATTACTGGTGGAGGAAAGTAATCTGATTGGACGATAGCTTGATGGTTCTGCAGGAATTTCGTTCGGTTTTAAAATAGGTACAATCTAGGCATTTCTCATTTATCAGAACAATATGCCAACTGAAAACATTTGTCAAATATATCAACCAAGAATGGTAAGCTGCTCTCTGGAAGTTTCTTGATAGAGTTTCTATCATCACCAGGAGCTTACATATATTTGACTTTTATTTATTTTTATTTCTAAATTCTAAAAAACGGGTTTTTAATTTCGTATTGCAGATCCTGACATATAATATTCATAGCAAGATCGTGACTACATTGCCTTCTTCTTACGTTTTTAAGACACACCGTTGTCCATAACATATTCTAATGAAATGTTAACGTCAAGATCAGAAAATTTTAAAATAACTCAACATGCGAGATTTCTTATGATCATATATCCCCGTAAGTGAATCGATTCGAATTTTTTTTATGTGTATCGCGCAGCTGTTGTTATCACAGTGTAGGGTTTTTCGTCTACCGAAGGCAAAGTCATTCCCGTTGCCGAGTCGTCCTCGACGTTGTCACTGTGGAATGGTTAGGTTAGCTATCGCACAACTATACTGAGGAGCTTCTCCATTGCACCGCACCAACCGGAAGTGAAGGAAGTTTTAAATTCGTTGCTATAAAAGTAGTTTATTATGCAAATTAGATCAAATGATGGAGATAACAGTTGCCTCATTCCACTCCCTTTTTCTGCGAAATGGAGCGAGAACGATCATCTTTCTCGCCGTATAGTCGAACAAGAGCTTTCATGTGTTGTGTGTGCTGTTTGGAAGGGGATCCAAATTTGCACCATTTTTTTTAATTTGAATTCACTTAAAAAGATAAGATTGACTTAGTACCTATTCCTTTAACTCGTATAGGTAGACATAAATTACACTGGAAGCAAAGATAATGACGTCAGACGCAAATATTGAATTTGTACACATAAAAAGTTTCATAAGCATGAACATAAATTTCTCTAAAAGTAGCTTTCTTTCAAGAATTTCTAATGAACTGAATTCTAGACCTTACATGAAATAACTCCAGGATAGTTAACTAAAGTTTCATTAGATACTCAAGTTGGATTTCGTTATTAATACTTCCTAGAACATTCCGGTAACAGCTTTATGTATTAATTTTGAATTCCTTCGCAGAACTCTCCCAAAAAATCTGTAATAAAATTTTCCAGAATTTCCTCATGAAATAATTTTATGATTTTTATTTGGGAGCATTTTTAAACTTTTTTTTTTATAAAATTCTTGGCTATTAAAAAAAACGATGCTCAAAGTGTCCGGACGGTTTGGAATGTATCACGCAATATACGAATCCAATGAACACCATGGAATTGCTCATAAAACAAACCTGGAGCAGGATCTGTCCTAATGGGGATGTAATGCCAAGAAAAAGAAATAAAATGTATTGTGAATGCTTCTTGAAGTCTATCCATAAATTCGTGATCCTCTAAATGATCCATCGTTATGAATTTCCTTCAGGATATTCATATAAATCACACCAAGGAATTGCTTATGAAATTGGATCTAAACTTTTACAAGTATGGATTTTTTTTTGTACTCTTTGAAGAATTTTTTTTTTATGAAACATCTCCGTGATTTTCTTCTGAAATTCTGAATAACTTTCTCGTATTTCTCCTTCAGGATATCCAAATAAATTGCCTTAAGAAATGCTTTCAAAATATTTTTGTTTAACAATATAGTCACCCCACAGTTATGGATAGCACACAAATATGGATCAGAGTTGGATTGAAACGGGAATATCTCATAAAATAGAGTTGCAATTACGTAGAACACATTTTACATACGTAAACCATAAATCTGTACAGCATCGCAATAAATTGTAACATGCTTAAGCATATTTTTTCCGTCCGTAGGAAATAAAATGTCAATCGTATTCCCAGAAGCGTTGATTCGTAACTGTGGGGCATTGAAACCCATACCACAGTTATGAATCAAAGATAAGACGATTCCGAAACAAACGCCAAAACGTATGCTTTCACTAGCACACCATTCGTTTACCTCGCAGATAAACTGCTGTTATAGTGTTTCGATCCATAATATGAGTCGATTTGATCCATAATAAGGATCCTCCTCTCCCACTGATCCACATCTGCGGGGTGGACATCGTTTGCAATTTCTACCAAAATCGAACATGATCAAATGTATTTCGTCCTGGCTTTTGACAAAAATGGTAATGTCATCAGCATATGCTATCACCTTCAGAAATTTGCCGTAAACAAGAATACCAATACAATACAAGGTACCGCTAGAGCTGGCAAATAAGTTCGTGGTCAATGGCTTTACGTAAAGCACGAAAAGGATCATACTGAGCGGGCATCCTTGTCGCACTGATGATAAAATGTTGATTTCTGATGTCCAGAGCCCGTTTAATAGAACTTTCGAAGTAGCTTTTTTATATAGTGATTTTATGCATTGAATTATTGTTGCATATACAATTGAAATCTCCTACTGGCACAGCATATTCGCAGTTCATTTTACTGATATGAACGGACATTCGGTTAAGAAACAGATTATCTCTATCTTTTTTCTTATTGGTTCCTGAATGGGCATAAATATTAATATAATAATTACTGAAGTGAGCTTTCCAGAAGGTCGAATATTTGAGAACTATAGTTTAAGTTTTTTCTCGTCAAAATCCCTGTTCCCTTCATATCCTCACTGATATTAACAAGTGCGTTATGTGAACCAAAAGACGAGAAATTCTCGAAACAAACCTCTTGCAAAAACATTATATCAATATCTTGATTTCTGAAAAAGTATTTTAAGATAGATTTGTTGTTGATCTCCGTGTTTGTGTCATTTAAGTTGAGCGTTGCTATACTTAACGTAAAATGCATTTCACAGTTTTACAATATTCACTAACTTTTTTTTCGTTGGCTACGTGATCTTGTGCGTAGAGATTGCTTCTCAAGCAATCTTTGCTTCGGCGACTTTGGTTCCGATGAATCTGAACCGATGACCACTGCCGAATAATCAATTCGTTATTTGCGCCCACGCTTCTTTGTCGCAGTCCACTCAGCATCCCCAGTTGACCGTTCCTCCTCATTTTCGATTGCGTCGTTTTCCTCAGATGAGTGCGCGACGCCTCTGGTAATTGCGGATTGACTTCTCGATGAGACATTCCCTCTGCACCATTAGCTGTTTCAGCAAATATAGCCACAGGCGGTGCGGTTTCTTTGACAGTCGTCATCGTTGCTGTTACCTCCTCATGCGGTTTCACTTCTTCCTGCACTTGTTTAGCCTGGACTTTGACCGGGGATTGTCTCGGACTAGCAGAGGCTCCACTTAACACTGCAGCATACGACACTGATGCTGAATCGTTCGTTCTCAAACGGTTGGAAATCGACGTTCTCTTTGGACAGTTTACCTTGACGTGGTCTGGACTGCCGTAGCGTTCCCGAACCAATCTTAGATCCTGCCGTATTCTGAAAGTTCAGTTGCCACGTGCTTCCCGTCGACCTCGATTGGCAGCCCGAAAATACGCCCATACCGGAAGTCACCCCTGGCCGTTGCAAAACAAACTTGCGCTGACTCGCCGTTGTCATAAGCGAACGTGTCACTCGGTGGACACTTCAGCAACGCCGCTTTCATCAGCTCCTCTGACTGAAACTCTACGTACACGCTGTATTCCCTGGGGTCTCGGAACATCGCATACAGCGAGTCCGATGTCTACCCGCGTTTCCGAAAGAAGTCAAATACCTCCTTGTCCGTTGACATTTTCGACTTTGGTCCAAACTGGACCTTGACACAGTTGGCGTGAACATTGCGGGATTCCATTGTTCTTTTTTTCGTATCGGGAACGATAAACTGACTCAAGGTCGAACACACAATAGACAGCTGAGCACTGCCTCCGCTGAACAATAAAACTCACTCTTGATTGCACGCAGTAGATTGCACGTCTTTCCTCCCCGGTGCTTGAATACGAACTGATCTTAAATAGCCTAGAGTTTTTTTTCAATTGTGTCTAAAATTTTCCTACGAATTAGTTTTAATTTTTTGGAATTTCTACGAGTTTTTATGATTTTTTTTTCATGGAATTCCTACGAGTACTCTTGTACTATTTGCGGAAACTCTTTCAAAATTGTTTCAGCTTTACTTTTAAAGTTCGTAATAAATTATTTGAATCTGTCTTGCTCTTATACAGCCATTCCATGAAAAACCGATCTAGTGGATCACCAAATTCCATGAAAATTTGTTATTTTGTTCCTTATCCAAAATAAGGATACACGTGTTTTTGGATTTTTTATTAGTGTAACCATTTTCAAAATAGAATGACCAGTAAAGCAAGGTTTTGCATTTTTTTTATTTTCAAAAAATCATAATTTTTGAACAGCTTGACAATTTTTTTCACATGAAAATACATAAAAAAATCTGGTTTTGTTTTATATTTTTTCACGTGAAGAAAATTTTTTGAGTTTTATATTTTTTCTGAAAAATTGAAATCTTAAGCTTTCATTCCATAAAAAAAGATTGAAAATCGGTTTAGCTGTTTAAAAGTTATGATTTTTTGTTTAATAAAAAATCTATTCCGCTGAGACCTACAGTGTAACTGAAATTTTTACTTTCAAAAAAATATATCTCAAAACATGAAAATATACATCGCTGAAAATTTGACAGTAAAGCTAAGTATGCTGTTTCGCTCAAGAAAAGTAAAGAAATTCCTTGACTGAAAGGGTCAAGAAATTTCCTACAGAGAGCCCCCTTTGAAGTGACATTTCTTCTCAACTGCGTACTGCGATCAGAAAAAAGTGATTTTCTTGACCATTTCTTGGGAGAAATTTTCCACGCATCGAGATAGGCGATTCCTTTTCTTGTCAGTAGCAAACCGGCCTTAAACATAAAATTAACTGAACTTTCAAGAAAAAATGAGAACATGGCCTCAATGGTCTCGAGGCCTTCAAAACACGAAAAAACGAAAATTGTTGATATTTTTTTATGTAAAAAAACAACAATTTTTGTAAAATTTTATATATTTTTCCTTAGCTTTCATTTTGTCCAAGAAAATTGAAAATCGGTCAAGCAGTTCAAAAGTTATGATTTAAAAAATAACAAAATCGTGATTTTTCTGGTTACTTTATTTTGGAAATGGTCACTAGAGTGATGTAAATTTTGAAACTTTGGCTTCCCTTTGCTTAAACGATTTTTATTATGGTAAATAGCATCCTCCCAAAGTTTGAAGTGATTCGGAAGAAATTCGACTGTGCACACGCCATTTGAAGTTAATGTGGAGGCTTGTATGGAAAACGCCAACCATTTGTGTTCAGCCCTCTATCTCGTCGTCATAATATTTTATGGAAAAGTGAACAAACTCTACTCATGTGAAATCTTTTCAGCAACAACTTAGCCTAAGACCACATTTCGATTGGACGTCAGGATAAATTACTATTGATAATCATAAAGTGGGTTTGCATTTTGAATGATTAACCAACCGCTCGGCAGGCAACAGTGGTGCTCCTGGTGGGTAGAACCAAGGTTTTTATAATGACAGGTTTAGCAATCTAAGCTGGGGCCCAGATAGCCGAAGCGGTAAACGCGCAGCTATTCAGCAAGACCAAGCTGTGGGTCGTGGGTTTGAATTCCACCGGCTGAGAAGCAGGCTCTGTCCCAGTGAGGACGTGAAGCCAGAAAGAAGAAGAAGCAATCTAAGCAGTCAGTGGGTGCGAGGTGTGGTTAGCAGCGGGGAAGGTGGAAGTGACAGCTGACGAGCTAGCAGGCTGGCGAGTTTGTTTTTACTGGTTTTCACTCTACCGTTTCTATGGGGTTGTTAGGGATTGTTGACAACAAACAGGTTGAAGTGAAAATTTTCTCCTGCGTCCATTACCCTGTGTGCCGGTGTTAAAATGTCTTTAATTAAAAAATACATTTATTCCGGCGTTAAAAATATTTAAGTGAAAGATGTTTTCATTCAGAACACTAGAAGAAGGATATACTGTTCAGTGTTCGGTTTAGTGTTACCACAAGTCAAAAAAGTTGGCAAAGGAATGCCGGAAACGTGTACCTATGTGTGAGTGGAAAATAAATGGTTTATACTTTATAACGCCCGCTGCAGGAATGAATAATGGAAAAGAGAGAAAATAGTGAAATTGAAAAAAAAAACTAGTCAACCTATGTGCCTGGTAAGCAAACCTCGTCAAAACTAATGATTTTTTGGACTGTAGTTTGTTTGTTGTAATCTCCATATAAACATCAAATGGCGTGTGCACAACCAAATTTATTCTGAATCACTTCATTTTTTGGGAGAGTGGTTTTTATCATAATTGGCATCGTTTAAGCATAGGGGAGCAAAAACTTCAAAATTTGCATTAGTTCAATGGTCACCCTAATAGAAAAAAATCCAAAAACACGTGTATCCTTATTTCGGATAAGGAACAAAATAGCAAATTTTCACGGAATTCGGTGACCCACTAGATTGGTTTTTCATGGAATGGTTGTATACGAAGATATTACACGGAAAGAAATTACATAGCGAAGTTCGTTTTTGTTTAAAGCACCAAAATACCGCTTTTTACGTAATTTGAGCAGGATGCAAGAATGTTGAAAATTCGATTTAAAAGATATAAAATCTTGCAATTTACGAAGTTCAAGTCCTATTGTGCAAGATAGGTGAATTAAATTTCCAAAAAATTTAATACATCATAGTTTGGATTTTAATTTGAAAATCTATAAAACCGGTCTTCTACTGAATTTTGACGACCTGGTGACGAACTGGTGACTTCCCAGTCAACATTTTGGTTGGTATATTTTTTGCTATACATCATTATATATGAATCAAATTTCTCGTATAAAATGCATGAAAACGCTATATACACACCAAAGTGGAGGCCATATACGCACTTCCCACGACTTTTTCAGACTTTCCATGGTCAACAATACGATGCCACAAAATTCCGATAAAAATAAAAAACAAAAATATTTAATGAGACTCGGACACCGGACCTTTGAATCCCTAACCCGGTACCATACCACCACACCACAGAACTCTATGGATAAGGTGTTGTTTGTGCAAATGAATGATAAGTATGTGTCCTTCCCTTTATATGTGTTTGTATATGTATTTATAAGACGAATAAACAGTTTATCTTTGACCATGGCCATGTAAAGACGCCACCGTACTCCGTCTTGTTCAATATCACTGTTATCCCCAAAAACACAACGATTGTTGGGTCCTGCCCGTGCGCGAACATGTTTGGTGCCGTGACTAGCGATGGGCGATTTTGAATCGATTTTCCGAAAATCGATGTTTTCATTCCGATTAATCGATTTTTTGAATCGATGTTTGGGGCATCTGAAATCGAGTGAATCGATTCTCTTTATTCGATTTTTTGATTCGATTCATTTTGTTGAAAATTATGAATATTTCTTAATGGCATGATGAAAAAAAAATCAAATTTTTAATAAGCCTTTTGCAATAGTAAATCTGTTCTATTGAGTTTCAGAACTGATTTAATTGAGGTATATTAAAATTGAATGTAATTGCATTCGGTCTCATTTCAAACTATATTTTAAATTTGAATTCGATTCGAATCCATTCAAAAACATCGATTCAAGAGATTCGATTAAATCGGTGAATCGATTCAGCAGTTCAAATGTGAATCGATTCAGTAACATCGATGTTATAGACAATTTTGCCCAACGCTAGCCGTGACCAGGATCAATGCTTCGTCCAGGGTTGACCAGGCCCTACGTTGTGTTATTTGAATTGGTCCCGAAGGGGCAGACGAATGAACGAACTACGCAAACTACTATCACGATAATTGATTTATTGCCCACCACCGAGAGGCAGTGCTCCTGCTCGGTGGGGGATATGAAACGTAACGATAACAACTTACAACTAATGTTACATCGAAACGGTGTCGCTTATATATGCGAGAGGTAGTACGGCTGAGAAATTGATATACAATAATGTGCTGCGCCGGCAAGCTAGCATCACGCAGCCCAACGCAAGAGCATCAAAGCAAATGGGCTGCTTGCTGCTAGCAGGGGCAAAAGTAGAGAAATTGAATGCACACTGCAGCGCTGCTGCTATTGCTGAGTGCGCCTAGCATTCATCGAATGGGAGATGTCGTTGCGGTGAGCCCGAACAGGTGTGATTATATGCCAACATGAAAGGAAGTTTGCTATCCCGAGCAGAAGAAAATAACTACTGAATACCAAATTGAGGTATTCCATACCAGATAATTTCCAATACTACATACCTGAATGAGGTATGAATTAGCCCTGCATAAGAGGTAAAATACCTCAAATAATATCTCAAGCATATTCTACGAACACCAAACTGATAACTAGATTAGGTATTGTAATACCTCAATAATACTTGATGGATTTTCATATAAAAATGAAATTTTTCAATTGTATTTCAATACCTCCAGCAGACCTCAATAGCTGTTTAATACCTCAATGAAGTATTTTTAATTGTTTTAAAGATTTTTTTCAATACCATTATAATACCAAATTGAGATATTGACAACTGAACAATACCTAATTTTGGTATGATACCAAAAAATGGTATGCATAAGTTATTGGGGAGTTATTTGTTCCTCCTCGGGATACAGCACACACGCTTTGTTGTTCTTTGAAGCCCACCGCCAGAAAATACAAACCTCGGGTGTCAAATTTTACTAAGTTATTGCGATTTCATTTGATGCTAGGCTGCATTGATATATGATCTGTCAGTTTATACAACTTGATGCGATTCTAGATTATACTATTTACGGCATGGTTTGTTGTCAACAAAGTTTGTCGACAATGAATCGTAGTGGAGAATTATATACAATTTGTGTTAACATTTATTCGTTTTGATTTGACATATTGTGCGATTCTGATTTTTGACGTATGAATATGAGATTTTTGGCGCTCATTCTTATACGATACGTGGTTCACTGGGTTACTGCAAAATTTCTGAGAGAAGCAAAGAATTCAGCAACCCAGACACCTGATTTGATGTTTGATACACGCGAAAAGGTTTTTTTTCCTGCTGTGTAAATTTCCAAAGTTAATTTCCCAAATGATACATTAGCCGAGTGGTTAGAGTCCGCGGCTACAAGCCATGCTGAAGGTGTCTGGGTTCGAATCCCGGTCGGTTCAGGATCTTTTCGTAATGGAAGTTTCCTTGACTTTCATGGGCATAGAGTATAATCGTACCTGACATACGATTTACGAATGCGAAAATGGCAAATTGAGCAAAGAAAGCTTTCAGTTAATAATTGTGGAAGTGCTCATAAGAACACTAAGCTAAGAAGGAGGCTCTGTCCCAGTAAGGACGTAATGTAAAGTAGTAGAAGAAGAAGAAGAAGAAAATAACTTCATATTAAAAATCTTTGTTATTTTTTTCTACACAAGTTTAGTTTGACCCGAGATGCAGTAAGGCATAAATTTTGGTGTGATACTTCAAAGAGAAGAAATTATATATCTAATGCGTGAAAATCTCTGACATAACTATAACCTCCACCCAACTGTGCTTTGGGATTATTCATTCACCAGTCGCAGTCTACAGTGAATTTTGCTGCACAGTCTTTAAACTACTTCTTCATATGAGGTTCCAATTAGAGCTCAGCAAATCCCGAGAATCAAAATGCAAACCCATTCCGGAAACATTATTCAACCTGTGCATGGAAGCACAGCAAAGAAGTTACACAGCGCTTAAAAAACATATTAAATAAGACTTTCGCAACCGCAGAGCACTAAGGAATTCACTTCTTTTCTCAACTCTACTTTGTTGCCGGAAATGGCACTGGGTAAGGTGTACAGATGCTCTTCCCGAAGCTGCACACCACACCCAACAAACACAACAGAAACCACCACCACGACACAGAAGTCCAGATATTCAAAAAATAGAAATTCAGCATATTTTTTTGTAATGAAAAATTCATCTTTACTTAGATTCAGCGTCCCTAGCAGCAAATTTATGTTCAAGCTTATTGAACTGTCAGTTTTGTTGAAAATATATCAAATAATTAATTCATTCTTTATACCGTAAAAATCGCTACTCACCACTCCCCGTGGAGATATCTTGCACAAACAAACTTTTAAAATTGAGAAATTGATTGAAGAAGATTCCTCTCGCCTAAGTTTGCTAAAACGATTTTTTTAAGTTGGAGGCACCGAAATGTATGAAAAACAGCCATTTTGTTAGAATTTTGTCTTTGAGAACCAGAAAATAAATGCTTTACCCAAAACAGAGACTTCAACCCTAAATCATGTTACAAAACACTTTTATGGTTGAAATAAGTAAAATATTGCGAAAGCGGAATTCTTTCCACGAAATTTTAAATCCGAACCACTGTGCACCAGTAAGCTTTTTCCGTACTTTCTCTCCGTTTACCGGGCACTTCTTCTGCCACAGCAACACCGTCGAGAATTAATTTAGTTCTGTTTTCAAAAGCAGAGCACAACAAGAATTGCAACTGCGCTCCGCTTCAGCCAGCGGGAAAAACATGAAACATTTCATATTTTCTAAAAACATATTTTTTGCTTGCTCGTTTGTTCGGGATGAACTTGGATGGGAGCGGAAGGGAAAAGGAAACACTACGCTGCGGTACAGAGAGAAAGAATTCTGCAGCTGTTAACAATCTTCTTTTGGACCGAGAGAAGCATTAAAAAACTCCTGCACAAAGCGGATTCGGGAGGCGATATAACTAGTGAAAGCTGAGATTCGTGTAGTATTGGGCATGTCCACTAAAGTTATCGATCTTTGAAATAGAATCGCATTCATGAACTTACTCATCATTACAATTATTTTGAAAAACGAAAATTTATTATTCAAATAATCTTTGTTCGACATTTTATTCAAAGCGCCCATAACTTCCTTCAACGGATTGAATATTGTGCTAAAAAGTGCCACAAAAAGTTAAAATAATCGGACGCTAGTTCAAAACTTGTAGAAAGTCCTGTGGAAACTCTTTTTCTTCTAAAGTTTGCACAAAGCTACCGCAGCGAACGGACAAATAACTATGTAGAGCATGAGGATGAGCAAACTGAGTTTTGAGCTCTCCACTGCATGCGCTACGTTTGGCGTTGAAAAAAGGCAAGAATTTAATCTAGCCAAGAGGATTGTTTGAGAATAATTTAGCGTAAATCCGAGAATATGGCATGCAAGTTTTCTGGTGTGGAAAATTCGCTAGCTAAGTATGTTTCAAACAAGTGATTTTTCATTTGTAAGAGCACATGCCTTCATAAATTCACCATTCTAGGGATGTACGCTTAGTCTAACGCATTTCTTTTTAAAATGTTCCAAATGGGTCAACGGTTTTACATTATTCTTTCACTGTAGCATTCATCCAAGACTGTACTCCTTTCAAGGTAAAACAAAGTTTAACACGATCTTCAGGTCTTGTTATACCTACCTTGATACCTTGATTGCTACAGCCTAGCGTTATGCCATTGCCGGGTGTATTGTATATTGAGCTCCATCTTCGCCAGTCTTGAGCGATACTTCTTCAGTTGCCCCGAACGTTTAGGATCGCCAGGTCCTCTTGCACTGCGTACAGCGAGCGTGGTCTTCCACAAAGTCGCCTTCCTCTACCTGGTTCCATGCTGAATAATATTTTTGCGACATTTGCACTAAGTGGCTACCCCACTGAAGTCTGCCGCATTTCACACGCTTGATAGGATTCGCATCTTTGAACACTTGATACAACTGATTTATGCGTCAGCACCACACACCATTTTCGAGATTCCCATCGAGTATTGTCCGCAGCACTTTACGCTCGAAAACACCGAAAGCTTTCCAGTCTGCCTCATTCAACGTCCACGCTTCATGCCCGTAGAGAGCCACCTGAAGAATCAATGTTTTATACAGGGCGAATGTTGTCTCCGTTTGCAAGCTGCGGGACCTAAGCTGGTTACGTAGTCCGTAAAAGGCCCTATTCGCAGCCGCAAATTTGCGGGAATTGTCGTTGTCACATGTCACAAGTGTTCCAAGGTAAACAAATTCTTCAACAACTTCAAACACATCCCCATCAAACACTACCTCAGCACCTACACCATCATGCCTGACTCTATCTCTACCTGAAACCATGTACTTCGTTTTGGTAGAATTAATGGTCAGGCCTATCCTCGCTGTCTCCCTCTTCAGAGGCACGAAGGCCTCTTCCACTGGCCTGCGATCGATTCCAATTAGGTTTATATCGTCCACAAAGCCAAGGAGCATGTGTGACCTTGTGATAATGCCATTTCTCTGCACGCCAGATCTCCTAATAGCGTCTCCCTGCTTAAATACGTCTGACGTCACGAACAAGGTTGACACCTCGTCTGCGATCCGAACACTTGATTTCGAACCATCCAGCGTTGCACGTATCAGTCTTACAAGTTCGCCGGGACCATGTTCAGACATTATCTGCCACAGCTCATTTCTTTTCACTGAGTCGTACGCCGCCTTGAAATCAATAAACAGATGGTAAGTCTGCAAGTTATACTCCAGGATTTTATCTAGGTTCATTCGAAAAGTTAAACATCTGGTCCGTTTCGAATGGCCCTCACGAAAACCAGCTTGGTATTCGCCGACGAAGGACTCCTCGAGCGGTCTCAGTCTGTTAAAAAGGATGCGCGACAGAATTTTGTACGCCGCATTCAGCGGGGTCATCCCTCTGTGATTTGTACATTTTACTCAAAGATTGGGCGTATGACGCCATTCAACCAGCCGGTGGACATTTCTTCATCCTCCCATTCCTTCAGAAGTACTTGGTGGATCGACTGATAAAGCTGCTCACTTCCTTCTCGTCCTCCCCAGCAACCTTAAAGTTCTTCAGCTCGCTGATAGTCTTTTTAACCTCTCCAAATTTTGAATCATGCATATTATCTTATTTGCTGGTGAAACTTACACATTGACCAAATAACAACCAAAATTTTAATAGAAAATACCCAACGGGTAAAAAGGTACAGTAATTTGAACGTGGTGCAATTTGATTCCGTACACCCTTTATTTTCAATTTCAAATAGAACTGCCACTAAAACATGTGCAAAGTCTCGTTCGGAAATTCGGAAAAGGTAGCGTCTACGTGAATTGCATTTTGTTCTTGAAATGCTCCATAAGAGAGGTGTAGAAAGAATTTCAACAAAAATCTACAAGAAGAATTCCAGAAACATCATTAAGAAAGCTCTGCGAAAAACTCTGAAAGCAATATAAGAAGAATTGATGCAGTAATTCTAGGAGGAGCTCATTGAAAACTCCACAAAATCTATGTGAAATCAAATATGAGCCTTGAATAAATGCGAAACAAAAACTCTCAAATGAATGCAAACGCCCAACAGACTGAATCGCAAATCGACATTTTGATTGATGGAAGACACTTCTCGGACATTATCGACGTCAGAACCTATCGCTCGATTCGGACTACTACCTTGTGATGATTAAAATGCGCCAAAGACTTTCCGTTGTGAACAACATTCGGTACCGACGCCCGCCACGGTACAATCTGGAACGACTCAAGCTACCCGAAGTCGCAACTGATTACGCGCAAAGCCTTAAAGCAGCGTTGCCGGAAAAGGGAGAGCTCACCGAAGCCTCTCTTGAGGACTGCTGAAGTGCTGAAGTAGTGTCCAAGCAGTCATTAACAACGCAGCGGAGGGTGCCATTGGGTTCGAGGAAGGAAATCGACGATGAGTGTCAGACGGTTTTGGACAAGAAGAATGCAGCGCGGGCGATTATGCTGTAGCAAGGCATCCTTCAATACGTGGAACGATACAAACAGAAGCGAAGACAGCAAACCCATCTATTCCGGGATAAAAAGCACCGCCTGGAAGAGTTGGAGTGCGAAGAGATGGAGCAGCTGTATCTTTCTTAAGAAACGCGTAAGTTCTACAAGAAAAGCTGAAATGTGCCGGGATTAAAAAGGTGTACCACGCCAACCTGCGCGTTTCGGAGTTTAAAGTAAGGTGGCTTGTGCGCCACTCCTTTCGGAGACCACCTACGAGTTTAGGGCTTGCCCGGCCGTAGAGACCCACAGGGAATGGGTCTTATTACTCTCGATCAAAGATAGCTACGAGTCGGCTGACGTCCAACTTTGGAAAGAACAATCAAAGGGAAGAAAAGGATTTGGGGTTTCGTGAAACATACAAACGATTTGATACCGCAAACTAAACTCGCTAAGTTCTCATAACTGGCCGACCTGACCAATCATCGATCCAACCAGAGAAAAAATAGGGAGCATCCGTGGTTGTTTCGGTGAACCACCCCAGTAAAGTAAAATAAATTAAATAAAGAAACGCTACGAACAAATTAACATGCAAAATCTTTACGCAAACATTTTTGACGACTCTTCTGACTCTCACCAACTTAAACTTTACTATAAATTTCGCCTACATTTATTCTTCCCTTTTTACTCAACAGTATACATACAACATAACATTAATATTCATCCGCTTACTTTATTCTCTCTCCGCTCTTCATACTACTCTAGCCTAGGCCTATTCTTGCTTTCCCTTCTATTTTATTCTACCTTCGTTGTCATGTGGGTTGAGTGCTCATGTGCAAATGTTCATTGATGGGGTGTGCGTGTGTGTGCTCAGGGTGACTACCGGCGCAAGCGTGGAATCTAAGAGTAGCCACGTGAATTTCTTGTATAGCCACGCTACCGACTCATAAGCTACGGTAGCGGGTCAAAACTGAACCATGCGCATGGACTTATTCTCTATCATGCATGATTTTGTCTACTCACGAATTGATGAAACACTTGGAGGGTCTTACGAGTACCGCAGTCGGCCGTTCATTCGACAGGTGCGTTCGGAAGAACGTTCCATGTGGTTTCTGAACAGTATACCAGGCTGAAACGTGAAGCAGATCGGGTTGGATTGAAGGTACGTGGAAGACGAAATATCTGCTGGTTGGAGGAACAGAGCAGACGGGTGATGATCGACTGGGATGAGGTAGAGGTGGTGGACAAATTTGTCTACCTCGGATTATTGATAACGTCGGATAACAACTGCAGCAGAGTCGTGCTTACTACGGACTCCACAAGACCTTGCGGTCTGGTAAACTTCACTTTCATACTAAGTGTACCATGTACAATAGACTGGCCCTTAAACAAAAAAGTTGTAAAACTCGACGGGGCACCCCCTAGATATGTGCCTTAGGGTATGAAAAATGTTCTCTCAAAATTTCAACTCATTTGGTTGCTCCCCCAGCTGGCGCATTCAATTCGAAATTTGTATGGAATATACATTTCGAATATATTGTAAATTGACCCTATGTCACTGTTTCGTTCCGTATACTAGTTGTTCGCGTTCAATTGAGCCCAGAATGACGAATTCACTAGTTGAAACCCTAATGAACATAGTTGCAGAAGGTTGTATCTGGATTTAAGCTCATTTTCATTGACCTTTCAGTTGTTGAAAGTGAGGCTAAGATCAGCACTCCCGTACAATCACTTAAATGCATGCACCTTGTACCGCAGCTCGCCCAACGTCATAGGTGGCTATGATGCGCTTAGTGGCTACCACCCAGCTATGTTGCAGAAATACTAAGCAGTATTGCAAATCTACTTCAGATGGCTAAAAAACCAACTTTCTCAATGTTAATCATCATACAATCTTCTACAATATTGTTCACTATAGTATCAAGTAGTGTTTTTGACATTCTGAGTTCAATTGAACACGATCAACAATTTTCCTGACCCGAACAGGAGACGATGTTCTATTTCCCATATGTTTGAGCTGAAATTCCCATATTAACTTCAATTCAATTGCGCCAGCTCATGGAACGACCAAATGAGCTGAAATTTTCAGGAAGTCTTCCTCTAACCCTATGGAATAATCCTGGGGGGTGCCCCGTGGAATTATACAACTTTATTTTTCTCCCATACTGAGCTGGGCCAGTCTAATGTACAAGACGCTAATAAGACCGGTAGTCCTCTACGGGTATGAGACGTGGACAACGCTCGAAGAGGACCTGCAAGCGCTAGGAGGTTTTGAACGAGAATGGAGGAGAAGAATGAACCACGAGTTTGTGCAACTCTACGGTGAACCCAGTACCCATAAAGTCGCCAAAGCTTGGAGGGTACGATGGGCGGGACACGTTGTGAGAATGACGGACAACAATCCCGCAAAAATGGTGTTCACCTCAAATCCGGCCGGTAAAAGACGAAGGTAGATACCACAATAGATCAAATTCATGGTCGCAGTGGATTAAAAAAAAAAAAAAAAAAAAACGAAAGGGAGAGCAACGAGGTGGTTTGATTAAATGGAGCAGGATCTTGGAAGTGTGGGACGATCGAGAAACTGGAGGTTAGCAGTCATGGATCGAGTTAGTTGGCGTAACATTGTGGCGCAGGTCATGTCTTGAAGTAGAGCCATCAAAAGTAAAGTAAGTATGCGCAACATTTTAAGACAGCATTGTCGGGTGAGGGCGAGCTCGATATTGCCCCTCTTGAGGACTGATGGAGGACAGTCAAAGCACCCATCATTAACTGTTTGGTCGAGAAAGATTCATCCTGCCCAAAATGTACCATTTAAAAACCGCTTTTGAGACTGGTGGCACGGTAAATGGCTGGGCATGGCGTACCATTGGTACCTCGTGTACCTACAGGAATAAAATGGACCCCATTGTGTGGTCCTTAGCCTCTTGCCCAGCAACTCCTATCCCTACCTCCTCGTGGTACTGGCTGGGGTACGAGTAAGCTTGGGGAAGATCGGGTAACCAACCCCCGGTGGGAACTTTGGTCGTATGCTGACAGGGAAGAGCGTCTGTACTCCATGTTAGGAGCGGCTTTCAACAGCGTCTGTTCCCCATGTTAGGGGCGGCTGAACATCGTCCGAGTGTCAGAGAAGGACACTAAGCTAAACTGCGCACTATGGCCCTCCGAACATTTAGGGGGAATGGTCCTCCGGAAATCTAGGGGATTGGTGTCAGGCCCTGCAAGCCAGCCGTAAAAATACACCAGCACAGGAACGTCAACGAGAGAATACGGACCGAAACAATCAACAAAGACCACAGCGACGAAAATGGACTAGCGATTGGAAACTCGGTACGTGGAAATGCAAATCTCTCAACTTCATCGGAAGCACACGCATACTCTCCGATGTACTGAAGATCCGTGGTTTCGACATCGTAGCGCTGCAGGAGGTGTGCTGGACAGGTTCGATGGTGCGAACGTTTAGAGGTAATCATACCATCTACCAGAGCTGCGGCAACACACGTGAGCTGGGAACAGCTTTTATAGTGATGGGTGATATGCAGAGGCTCGTGATCGGGTGGTGGCCGATCAACGAAAGAATGTTGAGGCTCAAAGGCCGGTTCTTCAACTTCAGCATCATAAACGTGCATAGCCCTCACTCCGGAAGCACTGATGATGACAAGGACGCATTTTACGCGCAGCTCGAACGCGAGTACGACCGCTGCCCAAGCCACGACGTCAAGATCATCATAGGAGACTTAAACGCTCAGGTTGGCCAGGAGGAGGAGTTCAGACCGACGATTGGAAAGTTCCGCGCCCACCGGCTGACGAACGAGAACGGCCTATGACTGATAGATTTTGCCGCCTCCAAGAACATGGCCATTCGCAGCACCTACTTCCAGACCAGCCTCCCGTATCGATACACCTGAAGATCACCACTGCAGACGAAATCACAAATCGACTACGTTTTGATCGATGGATGGTGATGTTGAAACTGCGCCAAAAACTATCCGTCATTAACACCGACGCCCGCCTTGGTATAACCTAGCGCGACTGGCCACACCGAACGTCGCTGCCGCATACGCGCAGCATCTCGAGGTAGCGTTGCCGAAAGAGGGCGAGCTTGACGAAGCCCCTCTAGAGGACTGCTGGAGCAACATAAAAGCAGCCATCAACAACGCAGCCGAGAGCTTTCAAAAATAGTTCAAAGCTGATCAAAGCAGTCAAAGATTGCATCAAAACCTTGTCATTGTCATGTTAATTTGAAAGCAACCAGAATTTATGTAAAAATTATCCACCGTATTGCCAACTGCAGCCCACCAACAGACTCATTTTCCCGACGAATGGGTTTTAAAACCGTTGACGGCAACCAATAGCCAGCTGGTAAAGCGCATCGGGAAACACTGGATCTAAAATGATAGAATCATCGTCTTCGGAATCAGATCCGTTTCCGCAGATTCAAGACGTAATCGATTAGCGATTCGGCATTCCTCCTAATGGAAGAACTTACAATAACATAACCTTAGTCGTTGTCTGAATCCTTCATCTAGAGTCTAGAGGTGTTGATTCTGCACCGGCACTGGAGCATTCTTCCGATGGCGTTTCTGGCAATGTTCGGATTGAATACCTAGACAAAGGGAATTTAGTTTACCAGTGGATAAGTCAATAATGTTGGGAGTCACAAATTATGTAACGCTCCAAGAGAGGGGGCAGTTCGTACAAAATTTTTGGAGAGTCCATACAAAAAAGCGAGACAAAAACGTGTGGGTGCAGAGGGGGATTCGAAAACGTTAAAATTAAGCGTGGCACAGTTTGTGTTCCATCGCTAATGATAATCATTCGCTCAAAATCAAAACAAAGACGATAAAGGTTAGTATCGAAGCATGCTGTAAAACTGTAATGTGAGTGTAAGTGTGAGGTGTGCAAATGTTCACTGTGCAAAAATTTTCTGCACAGTAGTTTAATACTGTGGAAGAGCTCATAAGAACATTAAGAGAGAAGTAGGCTCTTCCGAAAATGAGACGTAACGCCAGAAACAAGAAAAATATGTTTTGAGGTTTGGTCTGGTATTTGTTTCGTACGGCATAGATTTCTCCTACAAATTCTAACAATGTAACAAAAATTATTAAGGGAAACAAGACATTTGCAATATTTACGCATGATGCTTCAGTAACGAGATTTGAATTGTGTGTTTCCGAATGCACTTTATCAAATTGAAGTCCAACTTGGAAATGGCACTCAAAAACATCTAGAATTCTAGATTCCAAACCACAAACTAATGCATGAACAGGCTCACTTTGGGATCTAGCTTGCGGTATCCATTTCGTACAATGTTAGCTATATTTCAGAGCAAACCGGACGAATCCAATTTCCTTCACTTGGACCCCTCCCCAAACGCCCTTCAGAGTGACGTGCAACAGATTCTCTTGCCCATGTTACGCCATCGCTACCTGGGAAATTGACATTCACATCACGCATCGGATGGGGTGTAAAAATGGGACACGCATCTCGTACACTTCCTTCCATCCATCGGAGCAAATTGAAATTCCGAAACCGGAGAGTACACCATATTGGGAGCAACAAGCTCAGAGGAACATACTCCGAAGTGGACCATGAATTTTTCACAAACAATTTAATTTGCCATGCGCTTGATGGGAAGCTTAAGGTTTCGTTCGGTCTCGTTTGCCGACTGAGAAGCCAACCGAGAAGAGGTGTCTTGAATTACACCTTCATTGAAAGTGCCGCACCGCAAAAAGCTCCGACGGTGATGATTTGATTCTTGTTCGTCTCGCCATCACAAGAGGAAGGATATGCCTCGCGAGTGGATGCGGGTTAAGGTGGTCCGTTTTGTGTATCAGAAAAATCAACTCGTGAAAATCTTAAGTTACACCCTTAAACTTCGATCATTTTGACCTCCAGAAGCGACTGAGGAAGTGTGGAGCAGAATCTGTCGAAATAAACTGGAAGCAGTTTTGCGTTAATAATTTAATTTTTAAATTCATGTTTACGTATCACATGCAGAAAATAACAAAAGCAATAATAATTAACAACAACGTACTTCATACTTGAAAAAGTGCGACAAAAATATCAGTCCTATAAAGAACGGCTGGGTGACAAAACGTCGAATTCTAATTGGAAGTTGTAACTTCAGAGTTTTGTAGTCTGATCGTTGTAGGCCACCCTATTGCGGGTGTTCTAACAAGTTGACTATTCTCGGCCTTGGCAGATGGGTTTCACCGCACACACAATTGTTTTGCCCGTATCCAATCCACGTCATCTAGGGTCCCAACATATCAAACGGTGAATCGTGGAGATGGCTAGGAAGCATGTGGAAAGGAATTATACTTGTTGGGAGCGAAGCATAAACCTGTCTGTGGAAGGGATTACGAGATATGAAAAGTGTCAAGCGCAGCGTTACCTGTCGCTCATTTCATCGTTACCTCGGAGGAAAGGCGTCGGGGAGTCGGAGTGTTGTTCGTTTTTGTCCGCTTAAATCTTACTTGATGACAAGAACGTTCAGGAGACGAGTTGATATAATATAATTTGAAACAATGTTACAAGTTATTTGGCAAATGGGCTTTCAATTGACAGATTTGTAAAATCGGTGCCTTCACCACCTTAAACCATATAATTTAGTCCAGATAGCCGAAGCGGGAAATGCGCAAAATTCAGCCATACCTATGGGTCGTTGATTTAAAAGATTTTCTTGGGTTGGTAATTTATTCGACTTTCCAGAGCAAGGGCTATCTTCGTGATATACGAATGCAAAAATAATCAAATTCCCAAGAAAGCTATCACTTGATAACAGTGGAAGTGCTCATAACAACATTTAGCTGAGATACAGGCTCTGTCGCAATGTAGACGTTATGTCAAGAATAATAACAATATACTCACAACGCCTAGTCATATAAGCCACATGAACAAATCATCGGACCAATCACACTTACCTGAAATGAGAAGAAGTACAATGATTTCATTAGTATTAGCCGACCATGTTTGCGTGCGCGATATCTATATCAATCAACAAGGAACACCACATCCATCGGAACCGCCAAGCAAACCACTCGAAACACTACCGCCATTAACACGAAACGGAAGGATGCTACCACAACATCAAATACATGAATCCCTCAAACAGTGCGGTTTCCGCTATTTCACCATCACAATTGCTCGGTGGCTATCCAACTAACCGAGCTGCTTTCTGGGCGAATGTTTCGTTGTATACCGAGCGCTAATCGTTGTTGACTCTTGTAGTTGTACAACTAATCCGACGAATAACAAATTTATTTACTTGCTGCACTAATGGGTGATTTCTGTACTCCAGTTACATTTCGCGTGCTAGTACGAAGTGATTGCCGTGAAAGTTAACATCGAAAAAATCATCACCAATCAACACCAAATTCACGGCACGCTGGCACTGTTTGTCTAGTTCTAATGGGAATACATTATTTTATTAGAGCTTATGAGAATGTGAACGTACTTGTAGCACTATGGGAAGTACAACAAATGTAGCTAGCTGAAATTATTTCGAAGTCTCTTTCACATTTCTTAAACGAAACATTTTTAACGGTATTTCAACGCATCTCTCTCGATTGACATCAGCATGCCATTTGGGTGACGCATAAGCATCGAAATACAAAAACTTAAACTTTAATTTACCAGAAACTACTCATTTTGTTTTTAACTCGGACCCCCAGAAGCTGCTCCCCGCGTTTGGGGAGGGGTCCAAGTGAATAGAATCCATCAAGTACAAGTTACAAGTTTGGAGTTTGTATGCAGGAAATTTATCAAATGTAACCGATCAAAACTATTGGATTCCACTGGTTTTTATACAACGGTAACTTTTGTTTTCGGTTGTGCAGTTTTTATAAAATGCGTTGATTTTCATTCAATCTTTGCTGACGTTCCGGTCCTTGGATCAGACCTTTTTCAGGGCCTATTTTTATTTTTAATACAAACTCAAACAATCTATTGACTATTGTAGTACATGGAGGTTGGTAGTTGGGATACATTTGAAAAAATTAAGCTTTAAGTATCTTACAGATATCATGTGGGTGGTTGGTACGAGTTGTGGATGAGCTTGGTTTTAATACTGTCAGTTCAAATACTAGGTTTGGTCATTGCGGATTAGAACGAATCTATCAGGTGGTCAAACACCTTCAAAAACGCCTTCAAAACACGAAAAAAAGGAAACTATTGAGGTTTTTTCATGTAAACACAATTTTTGTGAAATTTTATATTTTTCCTGAAAAGTCAAAATCTTTAGCCTTCATTTCGTCCAAAAAGATTGAAAATCGGTCGAACGGTTCAAAAGTTATAATTTTTTTTAAAAATAAAAATTTTGCAAAATCGCGATTTTTCTGGTCACCCTATTTCGGAAATGGTCACCCTAATCAAAAAATCCAAAAATACGTGTATCCTTATTTCGGATAAGGAACAAAATAGCAAATTTGCATCGGTTTTTCATGGAATGGCTGATATATATATATATATATATATATATATATATATATATATATATATATATATATATATATATATATATATATATATATATATATATATATATATATATATATATATATATATATATATATATATATATATATATATATATATATATATATATATATATATATATATATATATATATATATAATATATATATATATATATGTTCTTTAGCTAAATTAGGTGTGAATCGTGGCGTGATTTTCATTCGTGATATTTCGCCTTCTGAATATTATTCAAAATTTAAAAAAATATCGCTTTCCAATTGGCAAAATTGTTGGAACTCTAGTGCTAAGGGACGTTGGTGTCATTCGATTTGTCCTAAAGCAAGTCACTTTCCATGGTTTAATAATATGTCAGTTAGTAGAAATTTTATTTGCTCATTTTCGAGGTTAATGTCAAACCATTATACTTGCAACAGCCATTTGTATCGTATCAACATTACAGATTCCAATTTGTGCGACTGTGGGAAATCCTATGAAGACATTGATCATATAGTATTTTATTTTATATTTCTCCAAGAAACAAATTAATGAACAGCATAACTAATTTTGGTATCTCAGTTCCTGTGTCTGTGCGTGACATACTAGGTGCAAAATGTTATCCAATTTTAAAATTATTGTTCAATTTCTTGAATGAAACCTCATATTTTGTTTGATACTTCGTTGTTGCTTTTTTATTTTCAATTTGTTTTCAGATATCAATAAGGTTGTGCTTCGTTCCCTGACTGGTTTTTATTCGACTGAATTGATTCCCTTATTCCATACCTGATTGACATCCCTCTCAAGACAATGTTATGGTTCGTTACAGTGTGAGCCTTTAGTTTTAAGTGTGTTTTATAACGTTTTTTGAAAAGATAAAGAGGTTTTGTGCCTCTTTGAGAAAGATTTCCTAAAATAAATCACTCAAAGGGGTTTTCCCTGTTTCAAAATTGTTGATAAAAAATAAATAAATAAATAAATAAATAAATAATAATAAGCTTAATCACTTTAGCGAAAACACCAACCAAAGCTGTTCAGAATCTAATGATATAGAAGATTGAAAAATATTTGTTACTACCGCCACCTAATGGTTAAATACCCAATCACTGTCAGAAAGCCCTTGATCTGCTTAACAACATTGTCAAAGACGCCTACCTTTTAGCTCATCAGGATCTTGAGATAGAGAGAATTGAAGAAAATTTGTCGTTGCCCCACTATGGGCCAACAATTGTTACCAAGAATTTATGCAAAAACTAATACACCTCAAAGCATCCTTATGATAGGCCTAGAAAAGCCCGTATATAAAATATTGAAAAATTTTTATCTACATTTGGTTTCATGCAACGAAAGTTTGGCCGAAAATTACAATATTCACGTAAAAAATCAACAAATAGCCATAACTTTTCCAAATATCAATCAATTTTTATGATATTTGGAGTGAAAGTCTCTTACTTGAATATAATTCGGGCCACCATGACATTCATAAGTTTTGTTTTGAATTGAGCTAGAAATCTTAAAAAGAAACTCTTGCCCCACTCGAACTTTAACCCCACTTTGCTCTATATGCAATACCATCATTGCCTCGGTATGATCTCAATTGGCCATTTCTTGAATGTCCGGAAGACCCAGAACATTTGTAGAAACGGACAAATGCTGACATTTGACCCAAAGAGCTGTGTACTCTTCCATGCATGGTTTTAAAACCGTTCCAGTGCATGTGCGGTGTCAGAATTGTATCAATGTCATTGCCGTCATCTGCAAAATTTCAGCTCGATCAGAGAAACTATATTTTAGCGCCAGCCGTTCAAAGATTGTATGGGATTTACTATGGGAAAACTTACTTTTGCAAAGAAAAATCGCCAGAGGTCGCCCATTGATCTCTATAAAAATTCTGAACACAGACCTCGATAGGTATTTTTACGATGAAGAATATTGCCGAAGACCGCGAAACAATCCGACACTTGTGAAAAAAGTTATTCATTGAAAACAACGCGACGTTGATTAACATGTAAAGGAATAACAATAATAACAAAATCGGGCAAAATTTCCGAATAGTCTATGCTTAATAACTTTTTTCACAAGCATCGAATTGCTTTGCAGTCTTCGGCAATGTTGTACATCGTAGAAATACCTATCGAGATCTGTATTCAGAATTTTTATAGAGGTCAATGGGCAGCCTCTGGCGATTTTTCTTTGCAAAAGTAAGTTTTCCCATAGTAAATCCCATACAAACTTTGCACGGCTGGCACTAAAATATAGTTTCTCCGATCGAGCCGAAATTTTGCACAGTTGTTTAGGGACCTAAATGCAATCCAAAAAGTGGACTGGAGCGTGAATCTAAATTTTTCATATAACCGTGTCCCAGGCTAATGGACATACGTGGCAGTTGATCCACAGAGCTGCGATTTCTTCCAAATAATTTGCATGCGTGATTTCAGAATCATATTAATGTCGTCACTGTTATCTGGTCCTGAATGGCAATGCTATGGTCCTCCGAAAGATCCGAAAGAGTTGACATTTCTTGAAAATTGACTTTGAGAGCTGCGATTTCCTTTAAACGTTTTTTTTTTTCCTTCTTTTATATTAATGAAACAGGCTCATGCACTGTCAGGTCAAATTCATTTCAAGATTTGATTCACAAGTTTTTATCCGGAAAAGCGGGCATCTTCTGAAAATTGACCAAGCAAGTCCCTTTTTTCCGAATAACTTGCGGTGATAAGCTACGTTATATTATCGTTGCCTTTGTACGATCTTGAACAGGTATCAATTGCAAAGGTCAACTTTCAGGATATGCCCACTTTTACGGATAATCCGGAGCCCCATGAAGTGGTCAGAACAAACGACGGTGATGACATTGATACGATTCTGTAACCACGCATGCAATTTTTTTGGAACAAAACGCAGTTCTGTGAGTCAATTGCCAGCACATGTCAATTTCTACGAATGTTCTGGATTTTCCGGAGATTTAAGAAATAGTCATTCGAGATCACTGCTTATCACTGTAAGTCATTTGAAAAGAATCCCAGCACTCTAGGTCAACTTTAGAGGTATGTGTATGGAATTTCTAAGAGATTTGTTGAGGAATTCCTTTGAAGGTTTTTCCAAAATTTTCCCTTTAGAAATTCACCTGAACATTTACTCGAAGATTTTTTATTTGAATTTTCTGAAGAAATCCACAATAAATTTATCATAGGATTGCTCAAAAATTGCTTCAGAATTTCTTATGATTTCTTCTAAGGACAACTTCAAAAATGACTCTAGACATTCATCCAAAGATTTCGTAAGAAAATTCTTAACACATTCTTTGAGAAATTTCCCAAATTGAAACAAAAAATTGTTTAGATAATTTCTCCATGGCATTGTAACGGAAACTTTTCAATTAGTTTTAGAGGTTCTGTTTTCCTGAAGAAAATCCTATTGATGATCCTGAAGAAATACATGAAAAACTTTTGCATGAGACAACTTCTGCTAGGACCTTTGGATAAACTACTGGTTCTTTCAAGAGGTCTTTGGTTATTCTCCAGAAAAATAGCTTAAATAATAATTGAAAACGAAACCTTGGTTAATAATGTGCATTTTCGACCCCCTCCCTTTGTTACGCTTTTTGTATGACCCCACTAAAAAAAATGTAAAGCTTGTTACGCTATGCCTTACAAACCCCCCTTTCCTGGAGCGTGGCATAAGTTGTGTACGACCCCTTATCAAATAAACTAAACAAGAAAATCAGAAACTGTCATAAACATATGCAGAAGTACAATACATTCGATGATATAACTGAAATTTTACAGTAACTGCACAAACTTTATTGAAAAATTCGTTAGCTAGTGAAAAAAAGAGAAGTGTATATCGTACCAACTTGTGTTCATGTTTCAAACCACAGACTGTGGGCAACTGAAGTCCTTTACACAGGAATTCCCGCGCAGTAGAATAGTTATAGAAATCAATGAATAAAAAATTCAATTATCCATACAATATGCACAATAGGAATAAGTGGTTTTCAGCTGCCCATACCTCATCTATTCTCCACTCTAGCAACCCGAAGTAAATGCAATCGCGAACAGGTAAAAAGGAAACCCCTGTGTGCGGTATCAGATTTACGCTCCAAAGAGAATTCCGCCGTTTTGCATCACGGAGAAAAAAATATGGTAAACACAACCAAATTTTAGCTATTTTCAAACTAAAGTTTAGGTTGAATTTTGCACAAACAAAATTTTAGTTTGATTCAGCCTTTTACGCTGGTTAAAACAAACCAATATTTTAGTTGTTTTTTACATGGTTTGACATATAAAATCAACCAAAATTTGTTCTAAACAAACAAGAAATTGTTTGTTTATTTTGACATTTGTAAAAACAACCAACGCTTTAGGTTGTTTTAAACCAAGACAATTATTTTGAAATTACCAATTTTGAGTTTGTTTCGAACAAATCTCTTGTTTGAAATAAACAAATCGTTGCTTGAAGTTAGGTTTGCTGTTTTTCGTTTGTTGTTAATTTATATTAGATATAAAGATAATGAAATTAATAAACGCTGCCTTTGAAAAATGTGTATATATTTAATTAGCTTGCAAATTTGTACAAACATGTAATGATGTTGATCCACATTTACATTTACATCCCGCGGCCGACAGATTTCTTGGTTTTCGTACAACGATCCTGCTTATTTGGGCCTAAATATTGGATATTGAAGCCATATCAATGTGTTTCTGTGAATAAAACATAATTTTCAATATCTCTGTATCAAATTTTCAATACTTAATGCATAAATACCTTTCATCATCTTGAATGAAATGCATCTTTAAAATGGTGGTTAAGATCGTGTTGCTTCGTTGACAGCGTACTATGATGTTAAACTTGAATCCTGTTAACAATACGTAGTTTGATTTTAGAATCCAAATTCAAAATGTTATATCTTTGAGCAGTTAAAACAAATAGAAATCTATTATAGTTTAGCATTGCCTGGTTTCATCTGTAGATTTAAAATAATCACTCACCAATAACACAATGCACTGAATTCCGTTGATACTGAGCACAAACAAAGCAATATTCAATTTTGGTGGCAGTGAAAAACAACAACCTACACTTTGTTAAAAATAAAGTAAACATTGGTTAAAAACATGTAAAGTATTAGTTTGAAACAAACAAAATTTTATTGAACACAACATAATTTCTTAGGTTACAATCAACTATAAATCAATTTTGTTTTAATAAAAATATGGGATTTAATTCAACAAAAATGCAGTTGGAAACAACCAAAATTCTACGTTGAATTTCAACCAAGGCCAACAAAAATGCAGTTGGAAACAACCAAAATTCTACGTTGAATTTCAACTAAGGCCATTTTTCTCCGTGATCCTGTACTGCCTCCTCTATATTGTGCTTTTCCCACTGGGTTGTAGGTATCTGCTGCGTTCCCAACCACTTTTCCCGATGTTCGTCCTCCATCAGCTCTTCTCTTCCTGTTATTAATTATTAAGATCCACTGAACCGACCAAATTACGTCAAATCACGCCAGGTAGATAAGTACTAAATTTTCCTTTCCTTTTCCCGACTCGGCGTTGCGTTGCGTTGTTTGGGTATTATGTTTTGCTGTTGCCGTTTTTCCTGTATGTAGGGAAGCGAGAGAAACTGACAAAGCAGCAGCGAGCACGAATTTAAATTATGTGGAGTCGGCACGCTACTATTACTACCTAGTACTGGCGTTTCCTATGCTGATACAGCTACTATGGTGGGGATGGATGTTCCGGTTCCAGCCAGGAGGGAAAGTGATAGTAACCAGAACTAGTCCGTTTCCCCTGTGGAGCTCACGTAGTGATGGTGAATAGAGCGGTGCGCCGAGTGGTATTTTATCGGTGGCGGCGTAGACAGTTGTTTTAACAGGGCAAAGCACGATGTATAGCTTGCCTGAAAATTTGTTTAAAGTTCAAAAGCTTGTTCATAAAACAAAGTTTAGATTTTCTGTTAATGAGTGGATACACACATTTTATTTATTTGCTGTACTTAGCTGCAATGTGGTTTTTGAAAGTTAAATTTTTATTCCCTTCTTATCTTCTTATAGGAACCCCTCTTATCGTGACAACATTTCTACTTCAAGGTTTCAAATAAACAGCTTTTGCTTTATGTTGAGTTTTAGAAGCATCAGGAGAAATCTACCATTTTTGCAAGTATGAAGAAAAAATATCCAAACTTTTTTGAAATCTACTCAGATGACACGCAGGCTTCGTCCTTTGGCGAAGAGGCCTGTGTCATCCGCGAACAAAGATTTTTGAAATCCCTGAGGTAACTCAGGTAAGCCAGATGTGAAAATATTGTATAATATTGGTTCCAAAATGCTGCCTTGAGGAACACCAGCTCTTACAGGAAGTCTTTCAGACTTGGAGTTCTGATAATCAACCTGAAGTGTACGACTTGACAGATAACTTTGGATTATTATAACAATGTCTGTTGGAAAATAAAGTTTTTTTTTAATTTTACAATCAAGCCTAGATGACAAACACTGTTGTATGCTTTTTATATGCCCAGAAGAGCAATATATATTGTACTTTATATGGAAAAATGTACAATGCGTACTTTCATTGTAAATATTGCATGAAATTCGCTAAAATATTACTAGAAATCTTGGGCGGCGCAAACCTCTAACGGCGAATTCCCTGGCCGAGCAGGCGAGTGTTGGCTGCACTGCTGACTGGCTGCCTGCCTGCCTAAGCCTCGGGAGTTCGCTGAAGTGCCAGCCGGGCAGGAAGCCTCTCAAGTGTTTGCTAGCTCGCTAGCCGTGTGGTCGGTTGTGCTCCTCCGAGTAGGTATGTGTGTCTGTTGCTGCAAAATAATTATTCTTGTCTCTAGGGGTGGAAAAGCCAGCGCGTTCGGAATCCGGCTGGGAGCGCTCGGTGAGATTTCCGTTATTTATCATAGGAAAGCTCATTTTTGCATCCACACCTTTTCGCTGCCTGCCAACACTTGGGCGAAGGGGGTGGCTGTGGGGTGAACTGTGCGAGTTCTTGCTTTTCTTGGAGTTATATGGAAGGCGGTTCGGCTGAATGGAGATAGGTATACTGCGAAAAACAGTGATATAGCATGAAAAATATATCTATTGGAAATATTGATTGGTATTATCTTTTGATTTATTGAAGTCCAGTTTAGATGCTGATTCATTGATTTTCGGTTTAGTGTTATAAGATTTGAAGAAAGTGCTCATGATAAGGATATTGGAATTTATATGGTAATTTTAATTTTGAAATAATTGATGATATTCTTCAATTGACACACCAAAGATGGAAAAACTAGCAGCCCTCTAACCCCTCTACCGGCAGCTTCATTTTTTACCGCAAAATGAATATTCAAATCGTTATAAATTTTTTGTTTTTCTATATTTTTGCACAATTTTTTCACAAGTTCTCAAACAACTCTTCTAATTAAGGAATCCGTGTCGATATTAATCATTGGTGATCAGGTTTCAAAATATTCCGATGTTCCTTGGGGGACCGACATTTTCCATATAAAATGTCTTTGGCGGCCATTTTGTTTTTAGTCAGTTTATCAAAAAATAAAAAAATAAAATGTGGGCTAATGCCAAGTAATAAGGAGCTACTCTGAAATAAATACAAATCGATTAAGAATTTTTGAAGATATCTGGAAATTACGATATGATGTTTTTTAATTTTGTTAAGATCTTTATTTGGCCAGCGTGGTTCCAGAAACCTAAATGCTCATTACTTTAAAACGGGTACACCAAATTGCTTCATTTTTTTCACAACATACTCTCATTAATGTATTGTTCCGAAGAGTGAATATCCGAATACGATTAAAATTCTGTAGCCTGTAGCCTGTAGCCCAAGGAACTTTGGAATATCTTCAAAAACTGATGATCAATGATAAATATCTACACAGATCCTAAAACTAGAAGAGTTTTTTGAGAACTTGTGAAAAAATAGTGCAAAAATATTGGAAAACAAAAAAGTTATAACGATTTGAATTTGAACTTTGCGGTAAAAAACGAAGCTGTCGGTAGAAGGGTAATCAAATCGTGGAGCACCTGACGGGGTTACCGCTTCTCCTTCATAAGCAGAAGGTCATGGGTTCAATCCCAGGCCCGTCTTTGTCCTCGTGTTGTTAGTTGCATCTTTCACTTGCTTCTATCTTCCACTCTTATTCTATCACAGTTGATCTATTCGTTCATAGCACTTGCTAAAACCAGAGACGAAGGAAAACCCGTTCCCGCGCTACCATTCCCTTCTTCCATTCACGCCTTTCCTAATGCCTGATGCATAGTCTGCTAACCATCAAACAAGCGTCTCCATAAAGTTCGTTTCATTTATTTAGTTAACATCTAAACAGATAACACTGAATCAACAATTTCACGCCACAATCTCGGTTCGTGGTCGCATCTCTCCATCCTTGGTCCTGGCCCACGCTCGCCAAATTGATACGCACTTGATCCGCCCGTCTAGCTTGCTGCGCTCTACGCCTTCTTGTACCAACCAGATCCGAAGCAAACACCATCTTTGCAGGGTTGCTGTACGGTATTCTTGCAACAAGCCTTGCCCATCGTATCCTTCCAGCTTTGGCCAACTTTTCATGCCCGTAGAAGATTACCGGTCTTATGAGCGTTTTGTACATGGTACATTTGGTGCGGGTATGAATCTTTTTTGACCGCAACTTCTTGTGGAGGCCATAGTAGGCCCGACTTCCACTGATGATGCGCCTTTGAATTTCACGGCTAACGTTATTAGTAACCGAGAAGACGAACTCGTCAACCACCTCGAACGTATACCCGTCTACCGTAACACTGCTACCTAGGCGAGCCCTGTCACGCTCCGCTCCACCAGCTAGCGTGTACTTTGTGTTGGTTGCATTCACCACCAGTCCAACTTTTACTGCCTCGCGTTTCAGGTGGGTGTACAGGTCTGCAACCTTTTTAAGTGTACGGCCGACAATGTCCATATCATCCGCAAAGCAAACAAATTGACTGGATCTCGTAAAAATCGTACCTGGGCTGTGAAGCCCGGCTCTCCGCATAACGCCTTCTAGCGCAATATTGAACAAAGGCAAGAAAGTCCATAATCTTGTCGTAGTCCCCGGCGGAATCCAAACGAATTGGAGTGTTCGCCTGAAACCTTCACACAATTTTGCAGACCTTCCATCGTCGCTCTTATCAGTCTCGTGGTCTTCCCGGGAAAGCTGTTCTCGCCCATGATTTTCCATAGCTCTACACGGTCGATATTATCGTATGCCACCTTGAAATCTATGGAAAGGTGATGCGTTATGACCTGGTTTTCACGACATTTTTGTTGTCAGTAAAGATCTGGTCAGTTGTTGATCGGCCGTCAACGAAGCCAACAACTTCCCACGAACTCGTTTACAATAGAGGTGACAGACGACGGAAGATGATCTGGGATAATACATTGTAGGCCGCATGTAGAATGATGATTACTCAGAAGTTCTCACAATCTAACTTTTCGCCTTTGGTCAAATATTACCCCTTCCTTCCACTCCTCCGGTAGCTGTACTGTTTCCCAGATCAGCCGATGCAGACAAATGGGCAGCCTCTTTGGGCCCATATTTATGAGTTTAGCTCCGAAACCATTCTTACCAGCAGATTTACTGTTCTTGAGCTGGTGAATGGCATCCTTAACCTCCCTCAAAGTGGGGGCTGGTTGGTTTCCATCGTCCACAGTACTGACGGAGGCATTTCCTCCGTTGTCCTGTCCTTCATTGTCTGTGCTCTCAGCGCCATTCAGGTGTTCGTCGAAGTGCTGCTTCCAGCTGCATCGTTGATAGCTGTTTTCACTGTTCTCCAGTAGTCGTCAAGAGGGGCTTCATCCAGCTCACCCTTTTCTGGTAGTGCAGCCTCGAGGTGCTGCGCGTACGCAGTTGCGACGGTTGTGCTACCTTTCCCCGAATGTCGTTTCCCAGAACGCCAGTTCCCCGAATATCCCGTTTCTCCGAATAACCCACTTCCCGGAAAAGTTTTTGGAACTCATAATGTTCATATATTTATATATTTCAGGGTGGTGAACGTACTGGTCATCTGATATGCACCCTTCTTTATTTGATTGGCGATTCTTACGAGTTTTTCCGTCCTCAGCATTTTGGGAACATGTGCATAGCCAAGAATGTCCATATACCTCCTTCTTTTGATTGCGTATCGTTCTTTCTAATTCACCATCCTGTCTCTGAAAACTATTATTGTGCCTATTTGAACTGCTACTTTTTTCGGGGAAACTGGTCATTCGGGGAACTAGCGTTTGGGGAACCGACATTCGGGGAAAAGTAGCACAATCAGTTGCAACATCGGACGGAGAGTTTTGGGCGCATTTTCACCATCACCAAATAGTGGTCAGAGTCAATGTTAGCGCCACGATAGGTTCTGACGTCGATAATGTCGGAGAAGTGCCGTCCATCAATCAGAACGTGGTCTATTTTTGTTTCTGTCTGCTGTGGTGATCTCCAGTTGTATCGATATGGAAGGCTGTGCTGGAAGTAGGTGCTACAAATGGCCCTATTCTATGGAGGCGGCGGAATCAATTAGTCGTAGACCGTTTTCGTTCGTCAGCCGGTGGGCGCCAAACTTTCCAATAGTCGGTCTGGACTCATCCTTCTGGCCAACCTGAGCGTTTAGATGTCCTATGACAATTTTGACGTCGTGGCTTGGGCAGCTGCGCGTAAAAAGCGTCTTTATCATCATCAGTACTTCCGTAATCAGGGCTATGCACGTTTATTATGCTGAAGTTGAAGAACCGGCCTTTGATCCTCAACTTGCACATTCTCTCATTGTTCGGCCACTACCCGATCACGCGCCTCTGCATATCACCCATCACTATATAAGCTGTTCCCAGCTCGTGTGCGCTGCCCCAGCTCTGGTAGATGCTATGGTTACATACCTCTAAACGTTCGCACCATTGATCCATCCCAACACACTTCCTGCAACGCTACGATGCTGAATCCGCGGTCCTTCAGCACGTCGGTGAGTATGCGTGTGCTCCCGATGAAGTTGAGAGATTTACAGTACACGTACCGAGCTTCCAATCGCTAGTCCCTTTACGTTGCTGTGGTCTTCGCCGATCGTTCGGTTCGTATTCTCTCGTTGATTATTCGTTGCTTGATTTATTTACGGCTGGCTTGCAGGGCCTGACACAAACCCGCTAGATTTCTGGAGGACCATTTCCCCTAAATGTTCGGAGGACCATAGTGCGCAGTTTAGCTTAGAGTCCTGGCACTCGGACGATGATCGGCCGCCCCTGACATGGGGAACAGACGCTGTTGTGAGCCGCTCCTAACATGGAGTACAGACCAGGTGGATCCAAGAAGCAGACGCGACAGGATATTAGGAACGCCACTCCAAGAGAGATGCGCAGTACGAATGCCACTCCACAGGCGAACGAGTGGAGAAAAGTCGTTGGTAGAAGGGAGAAAAACCAGCAAAAGCGAACGGAGGTACAGAAAATGGAGCAGAAGAAGAAAAAAAAAGCCTTTACCTCGGTAGATTCCGCCGAAGAGGGACGCCGTACTCGTCAAGTCTAACGATGTTACGACGTACGCAGCGCTTCTCAAAACCGCCAGAGAAGCCCCGGTGTTGAGGGATCTGAGCGAAAACGTAGTCAAAGCCAAATGTGCTTAAAAAAGTGAGATGTTCTTTGAGTTGAAGGACAATCCTTCAATTGACAGCTTGGCTATTCGGGAGCCATGCCAGGAGATTGTACTTGTCTGCAAGGATCTGGACGAAATTACGTCAGAAGACGAGCCGTGTGGTGCATTTAAGTAACAGTGTAACTTAGGCGACGTGCGACGTCCGGTAGGAAATCCATCATTGACATAACATTTTGTAATCCTGCACTGTCAGCGAATATGAACTGGAGAGTTTGTGAGGGGTACACCCATAGCGACCATCTAACGTTGCGCTATCGCATCGGTCAATGGGACCCTGCGTCAACAATAGGAAGAATAACTAGCGAGCGGAAGCCTTTAACAAGGAATTATTCGTTGAGGTACTTCGTCAAGCCGCTGAAAACGAGCCGAGGAACAAGCAACGACCAGCTTACTGGTGGAATGACACACTCAGCACGCTTCGCGCTACTCATCTCAGGAAAAGCCCCGTTGATTACAAATGCGAAAAGGCAATGAACGCAATAGGGAAAATCATGCCCAACTTAGGCGGTTCAAGTACGAGGCGTCTGCTGGCTAAACTCTCGTCATCGATACTAAGGTATGTAATTCCTGTTTGGGGCAAGGCACTAGGAACGAAACGGAACCGCGGAATGCTGAACAGATCGTTTCGGCTGATGGCAGTGCGGGTCGCGAGTGCGTATAGAAAGATATCGTCAGATGCTGCGTTATAGCCGGTATGATCCCCATTTGCTGGATATCGAGTGCTACCAACGAAGAGACACCAGAAACATACGAAAGTTGGCCAGAGTCGGATCTATGGCGAGGTGGCAGCACGAGTAGGATTGCGCGGAGAAAGGAAGATGGACCCACCAGCTCATCCCAAACCTGTCGACGTGGATGAATAGGAAGCATGGAGAGGTGAACTTCTACCTGACCCAGTTCCTATCAGGTCATGGATGTTTCAGAAAGTATCTCCATAGATTTGGGCACGCAGAGTCGCCACACTTCCCAGACTGCCCAAACATCGAGGAGACACCGCAACATGTACTTTTTAACTGCCCAAGATACGCGGAAGTGCAGAACGAAATGCTCGGAAGCACCGGCGGACATTTAAACTCCGACAGCATCGTGCAGAAATGTGTCAACACGTAAGTACGTGGCGCGCGGTAAATAGAGCAATAACGCAAATCATGTCGTCGCTGTAATAGAAATGGCGAGAAGACCAGAGGGCGTCTGGCTGCGATCGAAGTAGGCTAGATCCTAAGCTTGGGACTAAGCCGAGTGTTGCACCGGAAAATGGTCGTCGGAGCGCCAGTGTACCGGAAGTGTCCCTCCATCGGAATCGCAGGACCGACCTCGGCATCTGCCTGGATAGCGTCGGTTCAGGTCATCTTCCGCCGTCGGGGACATCTTCTTCTGTGTAGGATGGATCTACCGTCGGGGACTATTCTGGGTAGTCCGTAGCACTTCATCGGCTTGAGTCGTCGGAACGCCAGTGAACCGGAAGCCATCCTCCAACCGGAATCACTGGGCTGACTTCGGCACTCTATCGACCAACAACAGAATAAGAACAACGCGTAACGTTACCTCTTTCCGGGAAATCTTCATTGGAGTAGGCTAGCTTCACCTTCGGGAACTAAGCCGAGTAGTATCGATCACGACGAATCGCCGGCATTGGGTCTTCGGGGCGCTTGCGAACCGGAAGTCACCCCTCAAGCGGAATCGAAAGACTGACCTCGGTATGCAACCGGTTCGCCCGAATAGCATGACGAGCAGCGCAATAAAGTCCAGATAATCAAAAAGCACAGGAGCATTTATCATGAAAAGTCTCACATGGCCCAGACGTGTGGCCGGTCCCGGACGGAGCAGAGAAAAATAGAATAGAACCAAAGGTAACGAAATGACATAGAGACATCAACAAGCCCCCGAGCCCCCTGAAGTAATACCATGAGATAGTTCCATGGGGACATCGGACTTGTAGCCCAAACCAAATAAAGGTGGCGTGGTACAGAGTTGTTTTCTTCTTTTTATTCTCTGTACCACACCCGAGACGTGGATCCGTAATATATCGTTGAATAATAGACCATTGAGTGAGAACCACAGAGTCGAAACCCCATTAGCATCCCAGATAGCCGGGGTTGGTACATTTTTCTAGCATTTCGAAAAGTTCAAAAAATCTATAAAAAAAACATATGATTTGATTGGTTGCTTGTTTAATTGTAGCTGATTTGGCTATACTGAAGTACCAACTACGGGCGGCCAATCAAGCTCAAGCCCAAGCTCGCGATAGATTTGAATGTCTAGATAGAATTGATAGAAAGATCATTCAACAATGATAAGCTTTTAGTTACAGAAGAAGCACCGGGGATTTTCTTAGCGGCTTTCAGTCTCAACGGCAATCAGAACTAAAATATTTCTTCTACGCTCAACGTTTCGATTATATTTTAATTTTTTTTCAAGGGTTAGAAAAAAGGTTAGAAAGATTGAAAATACAATCGAAACGTTTTTAGTTAGTTATATTTTAGTTCTGATTGCCGTTGAGACTGAAAGCCGCTAAGAAAATCCCCGGTGCAACTTATAACAGTCGAAAGCATCCAACTTACAGAAGAAGTTTCTGATCCTGTTTAGACGTAAAATCAGGAAGAAGAATAACCTGATGTGGAACGCTCCTTCCAAGTTCATGTAGTTTTCAACTTGCAAAGACATAAACCTAGAACAGCTCCAAACTGAAAATCTCGCCTCTAACTTCTCACCGATAGCTTAAGCAACCTCCGTCCCGACACTGTCAAGGAATCCCACCGAGAAAGGCACGGAAATCACTGTGGAGGGATTTTTCCCTCTGCGAAGGAAGCAAGTTAGCAAGTCTTGAGGCCGGCAGGATTTTCGCCGCTGCTTTCACACATAAATCATGCTGCTTCGTTTCGTGATACCTTACTTGCTGCAGGTGGCCTCACCTTCCTACCCGAAACGGTTTGGATAAAGCCAGCAAGTGCAAGCCGCCGTGCCGTAATCGGCTGGAGGCATGATATTTCTACTCGGTTGGTGAGGCAGCCAAATTGACAAGCATTTAAAGAAAAGGATATTCTATGCTATATCAAAAAGTAGCTTGAAAGGTAGATATAAATTGCAAATACACCCAAGAATAAAATAAGTTCTGCAAAGTTAAAAATATTCTAAGCAATAACTAACAAGAATTTCGAATGAAAAATTGAATAGGTTTTTTAAAAATCGGAAGACGTTAGTGGAAAATGGAAACAAACACTAAATATCAAAAAGTTGACAATAAAAACTGTAAAAACTAAAATACCTAGATTTTGAAAACTATTTGAATTTTTTTTTTTGTTAAATTTTAAATACTACTCTCTGTTTTCGAGGAATACATTCAATTCTTATACCTATGTTGTCCAATTGCTAATTTATACCAAATTCTTGCACGTTTCGATTTTTTATTGCCTCTTTTGTATAAAGAAGTGATGGTGATCCCTTTCTAAGAACATGATTTAATTTTCCTCAGCGAGGTAGCTCCCAAAGCCGACCGGCTGCCAAGATTCATGTGCTATCAGGTAAGAACGGAACAACACCTTTCCCGTCCTCGGGTGGGCGCAATTTAGAGGAGTTTTGTGTTTTGCACTTTTTGCAGCAGTTGTCGTGAGAAATGAGTGGGAAAGTTGTATATTTCCCCGGAAACATCCTACCTCGAAGAAGCGAAAGGTGCCACTGGAGTGGTTCTAGTGCGGAGACCTCCCAGGAAGGGGAAAAGTGTAATTACAACTCTTTCGAAGTGTTTTCCCGAATGGGGAGATTTGTGGCTGCGTTTGGCCCCAACCCGGTTGGGTACTCACGCACACAGCAAACTTCTTCCCGGGATGATGACCGGGGATTTGAAGATGGGACCGGAGTTTTGAAGAACAAGGTGTTGGGACTATTTGAGCTGGGAATTTAAAAGTCGATCCTTCAGTACAGAGGTGTGATGTTTGGCAAAGAGTTGAAATGTGACAAGTCATGTCCGGGCCGGTGTTGGAGCCGTCCCGCCACGTCGTCTTCTTCGGTGCCAATCGTCGCTCCATAATGGAAACGGGTCGTAAATATTGAGGTGCAAAGTGTTAAGTGCTTCAAACCGTCTGCTGTCTGCCGCATGGTTGATACAACCTGTATGTCTAGAAGACAGTCGAAGGAAGGAAGCTTTTAAGCCCTAATTAATACTTTTATGCTATCTCGAGCCGGTCATATGGGGATGAGCGTGCGGATGAATGATGAATGTTGTTTATGAGGGGTGCTGGGCTGGCAAAGATATTCCTATGGATGTACGTAACTAGAAGAAGGGTTTTGACTAGTACTTTGCATTCCAATATCTCTTACCTGTAAACAAAGGTTGGTTTTGAGAGGGGGTTAGGAGTGCTTCAAGGATGGAGTACAATTTCAATAACAATTTTTACAACATAAAGACGAACTATTTCCCTGGTTTGATTGTTATTCAAATTCATTTAACCCTTCCTAACATAATTAAAAGAGAATTTCCAAATTCCATTAACCCGTTCTCAAGCGAACTCGTGATATACAAGCACCATTCCATTTTCATTTATATTGAAGTAATATCTGCCATTTTGTGTATGTTTTCTAGAGGAAATTTGTTGAAGTTTTCCCACAATCTTAAACCTATTTCTTTAGCAAATCCACCAGCAGTTCTACCTGTAATTCCATAGAAAGTTCAATAAGGAATTCCTCCAGGCAATGCTGCAAGAATTTATTGGGGAATTTTACCAAAATTTCTCCATGGATTCCATCGGTAATTACTTCATAATTCCACCAAATGTTCCTTCAAAAGTTAAATCAAGTTCCTCAAGGGATTCCATCAAGAACTCCTCAGGGGATTCCTTTAAAAGGTCTTCCAGGGATTCCATCAGAAGAACTTCAAAAGTTTCCATTAGCTGTTATTGTAAGGATTCCACAAGGAACTCCAACAAAATTTCCCCCAGGGATTCCATCAGGAGTTCCTACAGCATTCCATCAGTAGTTTCTCTAGGGATTAGGAGTTCTTATTCTTCTTCTTGGCATTACGTCCTCATTGGGACAAAGCCTACTTCTCAGCTTAGTGTTTTTATGAGCACTTCCACAGCTATCAACTGAGAGCTTTTTTGCCAAAGTTGCCATTTTCGCATTCGTACATCGTGTGGTAGGTACGATGGTACTTTATGCCCAGGTAAATCAAGGAAATTTCCATTACGAAAATATTCTGATCCGACCAGGAATCGAACCCAGATACCTTGAGCATGACTTTGCTTTGTAGCCGTGGACTCTAACCACTCGGCTAAGGAAGGCTTCGATAAGGAGTTATTGTAGGGAATTCCATCAGAAGTACTTTTAAAGATTCTGTTATGAATTCCACGAAGGATTCTATCAGAAGTTCCTCCAAGGTTTCCATCAGGGATTCTATCAGGAGTGGCATCAGGAATCGTATCAGGAATTCCTCCTGGGATTTCATCAGGATTTCCTATAAGGATTCCATGAGAAATTTCTCTAAAAAATTCCATCAGAATTTCCTTTAGAAATTCCACCTCTAATTCCTTCAGGATTCTTGTCAGTAATTTCTTCAGAGATTTCAGCTGGAACTCCTCCAGGGAAGTTCTTCTAGGAATTACATCAGGAGTCCTGTTAGAGATTTTATCAGCAACTCCTTTAGATATTTCACCTGGATTTTTACCAGGCATTTTATCAAAAGTTTCAGTAGGGGTTCCATCTGAAGCTCCTTTAAATCTTTCCAACGGAGTTCTACTAGGGATTTCTTCAGGAGTCCCTCCTGGGATTGCACCAGCAGTTCCTATAGGGATGTAATTAGGAATTTATTCATGGATTTCTTCGTCCTCAAGGGATTCAATTAGGAACTCTCCCGGGATTTCGTCAGGAGTTACTACAGGGATTCTATCAAGAGATCGAGTTCCTTCAGTGATTCCACCTGGAATTCCTACAGGGGTTTTCCAGAAGTTTCTCTAGGGATTCCATCAGGAGTTCCTTCGCAGATTGCATCAGGAATTCCTTCAGGGTATCCATTAGAAGTGGGATTTTATCAGGAGTTCTTCAATAGATTGCATTAGGAGTTTCTGCAGGGATTCCATCACAAATTCTTCCATGGATTCGATTAGAAACACTTTTAAGACTTCATTATAAAATCCCCCTTTGATTCCATTATGGACACCTTCTGGGATTCTATCAGAAGTTCTGTAATGGATTCTATCAAGAATTCTTCTAAAGATGCTTTCAGGATTTCCTCTAGGGTTATTCTGGGTTCTACCAGACTAATCAATACGGATTTCTCCTGGAATTTATTAAGGGATTCTACCAGAATTTTCTTCCATGGGTTTCTTTAGGGATTTCTTTAAAATATTCCTCTAGGGATCTTTGAAGGGAGTTCTCCCGGGATTGCTCAAGAAATTTCTCCCTGAATTAATCAAGAGATGTCTTCTAAAATTCCTCAAGAAATTAATCTTGAAATGCCTTAAGGTGAAACAGTTTCAGAGGCGCGTCCACGTTCGAAATCATGGGTAGGACAAATGTTGGCAAAAATTTGGTGAGCAGTGAGGCTAAGAAAATCCTATGGAAACCTAGGCTGGAAATTGGAAGTTCAGGTATCAGAAGGCCGGCTCCAAAGGCACGTTCCCCTCCATCTGGGAGATTTGTGCCATAATCTGGAAATTGGAAGTTACTATATTCGAAGGACTCAAACACAAAAGGGTGTTAGTGACATTTTAGACGGTTTTGAGTTGAGGAAATTCTTATGTTGCCAAGCGTTCGAACTATATTTCCAGGTGATTTTTTCCGCTCAACAGAAAAATAACATAATTCTTAGAAGATTGGCATGTTTTTTTGACTTACATACAATATATGTAGAATGAAAAATTGCAAAACAAACTTCGAAGTAGATTTTCTCAAAACTAGATGTTTTTCACAGACACCCCTGTGCTGTCGTTGCCACAAGACTAAGAAAGCTCTGGTAGCAATTGAGTGCCTTAAAAATAGGACCTGTTGCCTTGAAAAAAAAAGAGACCTAAAAGGAATCAATAAGAGGCCAAAAGAAACACAACATTTACCAAGAAAACAATATGAAATCTAACAGAAGCCATGAGATAAGAGTTTGATCCTTCATAGCATCAGAGCAAGCAGTACTCTAAGATCTAAAACTTTTTATGAGAATTCCTCGTGTCATTATGACAAGTATTACTTTTTGTGTTCATGTTTTTCTCTAGGAATTTTATCAGAAATTTATTCAGGGTTTTGCCCAAATGTTCAGATATCACTACAGAAATTTCTTAAAGTGTTCATTAAATGATAATTCCCTAAGGAATTTCTACACGAATTTTGTTCAAGTTTTTCAACCTGAAGTTTTGCAAGGCAAATCCTTGAAATTAAAGTTATCCAAAGATTATTTAGAAAAACATCTCAATTCCTTCAAAAATGTTTTGAGATATTTTTTTCATATTTCCTCCATGATTTTATTGAGTGAACTACCTATCAATTTCCATGGCATGTCCTCCAAGATTCCCGGTCCAAACATCTTCTATAATTCAATCTTTAACTTCTCTAACAATTTCAAGGGATTTCCAGTAAAATTGTCTTTCTGGATTAATATTAGATTTCAACTAGAGATTTCTCTAAAGATACTTTCAGCAATTGCTCACAAGATTTGTACAGAAATTCCTCCAGTAATTTTTTGAGACTTTCTTTTGAGTAAGTATAGAAAGTTTTTCGACGGGAATTTTTCCAGGAATGTCTCCAGAGAAAGTAAAGAAAATTTTCCAGAAAAATAAATCCGTGAGGTATTTCTAAGGAAAATCCTAAGGCTACCATTAATAAAGCTTATGTTAGTTTTAAAGTCACCCTTAATGAATAAGGATTTCGAAAATAATTCCTGGACTTTTGAAGAAGTTTTAGAAGAAGAAAAAAAATTAATCGAGTCAAGATAGTATTCCACCGGACTTTCTAAAGTAATATCTTCTAAATCATTGGACAGAATCTCTATAGAAATTTGGGAAAATTGGATAAAATACTGTAGGATCACGTGGTGTAAAAAATTAAATCATCTTTTGAAGATTGCTTGAGAATTTTTTTAAGAAATGTTTGGGCAAAGCGAAGAAGTAATACTTGGATGAAATAGTGAAGAAATATCTAGAAAAAAGTAGATTTTTACGAATAAACCCTCTAGTAATTTTGTATTTCTTGGAGGAAACGTGGATGAATTGATGAAGGAATCTACACGAACAGTCCGAGGGGACTTTTGCAGGGTTTCTAAAAAACCTCTAAAGGTGTTTTTTTTAAACTCTGGAATATACCTTTGTGGATTTCTTTGGAAGAAATTCTTCAGAAATATTTGGAAGATCTCCTACACTAACAACTGTAAACTCTAGGATAATTTTGAAAAAAAAAAATCAAGCAATATCTGAGGAACTTACTAGAGGTGGTTTCTTCGGAATTCTGATGGATTTCTTGAAGCAAATTCTGGAGAAATGCTTCTAAGCATCTTAAAAAATGCTGGAAGAATTTCTGGGAGATTTGGTAATCTAGATTCTAGAAGATTTCTGAAGAGATCCCTGTAGGAGACCCTGAAAGTATTCCTAATAAAATCTCTGAAGAAAAGCATCGGGAATCTAAGACAAAATTATTGAAGAGCCCGTTGAAATCGTTATAGTCATTCAAAGGTTTCTTTGGAGCTTATACAATTTTGCATCAGGATTCAATGGAAGCAGAATATGAAAAAATACTTTAGAGACCATTTTAGTTAAAATAGACACTGCAACCTTTCATTATAAACGAGACTGTATTAAAATAGAGACTTAGTCTCTATAAAGAAACGTACTATTAATCCTGTCTTGAGTATTATTTATTGGATCACTTTTGTTATTGGTCATTTAAAAAAAATCTCTAAATTCATATCCTTTTTAAATCGATTTTATTAAACAAATTTCAGGAGAATTTCTAGAAAGTTTTCTGTAGGGGTTCTATAGGAATTGCGCTGAACATTGTCAAGGGATTCAGCTATTCTTTGGTCCATTATACAAAGAGTGATTTCACGTTCAGAAACCGCCAGCACAATCACACTAGTCTTAGTTTCGAATTATTCCAAATATTCTTCAATTATCTGATAATTCTCTATAAACATTCCAGAAACATCTCAAAATATACTTCCAAAAATGCTCACGGTAATTTGGTCAAGAACATATACAGGGTTGGCAGTAGATATTTAAAAGAAACTATCCATTATTTCATTCAGAAATGCCATTGGAGATTGCTCCAATTGATTTTTCTAACGATTAAAGAAGTTTCTTGTAGCAATTATCAGTTCCCAAGGATTTTAACTATAAATATTCTCAATCGTTCTTCTCACAATCCATAAATTTTGGGGGTCATGTACAAACCATGTAACGCTTTACTAGACATGAGAATACCATATTAAACCTTATCGTGTATTCCATTCTTCATAATAATAAGTACGACGTTTATGTTTGCATATTGAACAGATGATAAATAGTTTAATTTATTTTTCAAGCTATCTGCTGATCATTTTTTTTTGTTGAATCGTGGGTAGGAGAGTCAAAAGAATTGTCCTACCCAGGTACGTAGTAAATATCCTACCTGTCCTGCCCACTTCCCGCGCCACTGAACAGTTTTGAATCAAACTTCTAAGATTGCACTAAAACTTCTAAGGCATCAATCTCGCGAAGGAAGTATCTAACAGCAGTGCACTTTTAATTTTGGCTTTATGTACTAGCAGAAAGCTTAAACTAAGAAGATCAAGAACGTTTGCCTAATATTTCTCCAGTTTAGTGCCTTTGAAAACGTGAGTAGGGGCACATGTCGGCCATCTTCTGATTCCGAGATGTTTCACATTAACTAATTTTTTCCGGAATATCAACAAGGATTCTCGACGGTTATCAAGAATTCCTCCAGAGCTTTTGCTGGAAATGTTCAATAAGGTTTTCATCACCGGAATTGCTCATGACAAATCAGAAACTCTCTCATTTCGTTTTTCAAACCGATTCCCGATTCGATTGCACTTCCATAAAAAAACACAGGGAATTTAAGTATGGAAAATGGTTATTTGAGGTATTCGTTTTGGTAAACAATATAAATAATTTGAAATTAATGCATAATTATAAACATAGGTGACCAATATAATTTCACAACCGCCGAACGGACTCCATCACTCGCCCACAGGAGGGCTACAATATTCAACTTGGGTGTTGCAATACTTTATGATACGATTCCATACTTATGTTGTTTGTTATAGGTATATAAAGATGTTACTTTGAGTCCAGAATACTATTCGGAGGTAATATACATTATCGAAGATACCCCGTTCAACGGTTACCCATTATTGTAGAGAGAACAAACTTCACGAACATCAGTTGAATGGAAGGAATTTCCATTCCGCGTAATGTCGATTGAAACAAAAATTCCACAATCAAAATCAAAACGACTTCCTTTAGCGGACATACTTTCACTTCAGTTCATTGCTTTGATACTATGAACGTGATCGTGATAGATATGTCGGTATGTTCCAATGGTTTTCCCCATCTCAACTCACACTGCTTTCATGTTTATTTTGGAAGAGTAATTTATATTTTCCTTTATTGACTTTACGTCGACTTTTCCTCCGTGCACTCACTATTCCAACCAAATGGGAGCATTCTTTTTCGCGTACCTTCCATTTCTTGTATTTGTTTACATTGTCTAAATGGTTTTTACACGCCTCTAAGGGAACAAAAAATCCTAAACCTTGTTTAGCCGTCGCCGGGAAAGTAATGCTAACCGTAAAGATCGCGGAGAAAACTAGATGCCGGCCACTGCAGAGCACAATACACGGGACCAAAGGCACATCAGGGCACTGCACGAAACTGTAAATACGCCTAAAAATACCAACTGGCTGCTGCTGCTGCTGCATTTACAATAGGACCGGAAAAATGGTCCGCAGCTGTTTGGCTTTGTCCGTGTCCGTTTTCCCTCTTGGATCGGAATGGTAATCACTCCGATCCAGATGTGTTTTTGAATGCATTCAGGAACAGAACATGTTGGCGGGTTCACCGGATCCCGACGACGACGACGATGACTACTATGGCGATTTTGACCGCATTCATCCATAATGCACGTGCACGCTCAATGCACCACACCGCCGGGCACAGTGGTTCAGAGATGAACAAAACCGTAAAAAATATGAGGACGTGGCCTGCGTGTCATCTACAGTAGATGGCAAAAAAGTTTGGATATGTTTTTTTCAAAAATGGAAGATTTCTTCTTCTGCTTCCAAAACTCAACTTATAATATTCCCACATAAACCAAAAGATCTTCAGTTGAAACCGTCAAAAACACATGCTGTTACGATGAGAGGGGTTCCAATAAATTGGTCGGATGAAGTTAAGCATCTAGGGCTTATGCTAGATAAAAAAATTACCTCAAAAATCACATTGAAATTGAATGCTTCCAAAAAAAATGAAACAAATATGTAAAATGTCTCTAATCCCCTTATTAATAGAAAATCAAAAGTTTGTCTTAAGAACAAGCTTTTGATATTCAAACAAATTTCCAGGCCAGCCATGTTGTATGCTGTACCAATATTGACTAGCTGTTGTAATACCAGGAAGAAAGCTCTGCAAAGGATTTGAAATAAAATTTTGCAAATGATTCTGAACCTTCCTCCCTGGTATAGTACTATTGGGTTACATAGAATATCCAATGTTAAAACATTGGAACAAATGTCAAATAAAATTATCAATAATATCAGGCAAAAATCGTTACAATTCTCTATTGCCACTATTAGGTGAAATTAACTCACATGTAAAAAATCTTAACTGCTACGACAAATAAAATGTAATATGTTTTTAACATGTTAATAAAAGCCTAATTTAGTTTGACCAAATTTGGATGATAGTGTTGTCTAACACAGCACACCTTTGTAATTTTTGGAATAATACTAATAAAGAATAAAAAAATCAAATAGTTTGAATTTGATTGAAAATTCCACGAAACCACAAAATAATGACCATTTCTGAGGGCAGCATCGGTTTCCGCTACCTCAAATTTACTGGAGCCAATTTGATCCTTGGGACACACAAAATTTTAACTCTGTTTTGCTGTGTTATTATAGACCAACACAAGTACTTGAAAAAAGTCCATATTGCTTGAATATGAAAAAAAAATAAGTCAAAAGTCTCATTTTTTTTGTAAATACAACAATATTTACCATATAAATGAGACTTTGAGGTTTGGCTGACATTTGTTCTAGGACGAACCACTGTGCTGTGGTGCATAAGAAGAGTTTCTAGTTTCTAGGAAATGCATGCGAGGTTCTGGTCCGATTCTGGTCAGCGCAGTTCCCCAAATGTAAACAGTGCACGTACTTTACGCATAAACAAATTGTAACTGTCTACGGTTTGATTGTTTATTCATCACCCGTTCGTGCGCCGTTTCCTGGATGCAGAGAGACTCTGCATCTCTGGACCATCAGAACCAGCCCGCGTTAAGCCTTAAGCATTGAAACGGCTTGACATCGCATTCTACTCGGTAAAGATAAACTCCGCGAACCTGAGCGAGAAGAGGGAGCATCCATGTCAATATTTGCGCTCCTTTTGTGAGAGGTCTCGAGGCGTGAATCTCGCACCTTTTTCTTTCGTTATCGCACACACAGATTTGGGGACCGTCCAACCGTCCGCACCTGGGCAACCCCAGCGCTTTGGATGGCTTATCGCAGTACTTCCCAAACTTTGTGCCACGGTATCCCCTCCAGAGACACCATACATTAATTTAAAACTCACTTAGCTAACTGAAATTAGTACATTATCTAAGGAAATCTTAAATTTATGGCTAACCTTAATTTAAGATGTTAGGTACATCACAGAAACGTTTGGTAGGTGTACTTGACAGCTTTTGAATTTTAAGTTTCTACAAAAAAGGGAAGTGAAGTATGACTACACCTAGATTAAATATAGATTGTATGAATACTATGGATTTTTTCAAGACAAGTCCAGTACACGACACTGAAGACGGACTAACAGTGGAGTTAGAAATTCGCGTATATATCATAGGATTTGTAAGTGAAACTAAATGGTATAGTACTTAATTTGGTTTTTCATTCACTAATGAATCACTTATTTGAAAAGCTTTAGAAATAATCACCACACAAATTGTTGGTGCTATGCTGCGTTAAAACTACTACAATAATCTTTCGTTGGTTGTACTAAAGCTGTAGACCACCTAGAGAATAACTTTCACTAATCGGGCTAAGTTTTGGACTGTCAAATAATCTATAACAAAAGAAATTCAGGGCAACCAACATTGACAAAGTTAATTTTGTCAGAAAGTGACGTTTGCTTCGTTATAGGTGGGTTATTGCCCAATTGAAAAGCAGTGCAATTAAACCTAGGGCAACAAACGAAATTTGACTGCTTACTTATCAATTCAACGCTTTTTGGACCTTCACAGCAATAAGATATATTTTGAATGATTTTGAACCAGCATATGATTTTAAACTAGCTCCTAGTACGAACTCACTAAAATAAGTATTGCAACACCCAGTTGAATATTGAATCACCCCCGTAAAAATTTAGCATCATCTCAAAAAAGGTAAATTTACATTGCTAAATCTCGAGATCATTATGGTATGCGAAGATCCGACCTTCAGTAAAGTTGTTCAGCGGATCAGGGATATCCCGCAGGCAAAAAGTTTGGTTCGCAATTTTGCCACTAGGTGGCGCTAGTGAGCATCTGAGCATTTTACGCAAGTTCTATCATGTACTCCACATGAGATAGAAAGTTCGAGTCTTCGGCAAAGTTGTTCAACAGGTCAAGGACATTCGGAAGACAGAAAGTTTGGTTCGCAATTTTGCCGCTAGGTGGCCTAGTGAGCATGTTAAATTGAACGAGCTAAACTATTTCTCTCTTGTGATCCACAAGAGATAGACATTATCTGCAAGTATCATGGACATAAGCATGGTACCTCCTTATAAAAAAAATTCGGTCCACTACTAAGCAAATGAAATTTAGAATTTCGAGCGAGTAACATCTTCTGATCCAGATAAAATAGAAAAATGGATTCTTAAACATCCACTAATTTAATCCCGAATCACTAGGAAATAAAGTGAATCAGGAGTATGAAATGAATCAGACCTGAAACTATTGAATATGATGTCATACCTGAATCTCTTTAATATCAGGTGAATTTACACCTGACAAATAAATTGGTCTCAAATTGTTTAGGCATGAAGTGAATTAGACCTGAATCATTACAAAAAGAAGTGTATTAGTCCTAAACTGTTTGGAAGACAATAATAACTGGAAAATGCAGTGAATCAAAAATGAATAACAAAAACTCGAAATGAATCAGACCTGGATTATTTGAATATGTATTAATTCAGACCTGAATCACGTTAATTTGAAGTAATTTAGATCTATGCACTTGGACGTGGAGTGAATCTAACATGAATCACTTGAGTATGAAGTGAAACAGTCCTGAGCTAATAAAGTGAATTTGTCCTGAATCACAAGAAAATAAAATAAATCAGACCTGAATCACTGAAATATGAAGTATGACCGACCTGAAACATTTGAATATAGTGAATCAGTTTCGATTATGAAGAGATTTAAATTTAAATCATTCAAAAATTAAGCGCATCAGACCTGAGTCACTTGAACAAATATTATAACATAACTTAATACCATGAAGTAAATCAAACCTGAATCACATGGAAATTGGTAAATCTGTCCTGAATTCCTCAAAAATTAGGCAAATCAGATCCAAATAACTAAATTATAAATATAATCAAACTTTAAACACTTGAATATAAAGTGAACCAGGCATAATTCACTTGAAAATTAAGTGAAACAGCCCTAAACTGCTTGAACATGAAGTGAATCATATCTGATCAACTGGAAAATGCAGTTAAACAAAACTAAATGATCTAAATTTTAGGTGAATAAGACCTGAACTAGGGGAATTAGGGGCATAATGGACACGTTAAGCAAATCTTCATTTTAAGACCATAAAATGGCAATGTTTTCAATTTACCCCCGGCTAGTTCTCAAGTTTGATGTTAGTACGACGTGCTACATTCATTCATGGTAATAAAAATCATATCATATGTCAGAAAAGCAAGGTAGAAAATTGAGTCGAAAACAACACTGGTAAAAAGGTATCGGGGCGAAATGAGCACTTGCGTGAAATTTATTAATTTCAATATATTTAATGACTGTCAATCGTTCCGATATGTAAAAGGGTTCTCCCTCAATCATAATAGCTGAAAAGAACCTTTCTGGGTTTGTTACTTTGCTCTTTGACCTTGCTTATATGCCAATTTGAAACTGAGAAAAACTGGACACTGAAGCAAAAATTATTTTTTTATATCGTCAAACGTTTCAAATGCAATACAGATTTTATGCAGTGTATATTTTTTTTTTGATGAAGTTGGCATATTCTCAGAGTTTGAAGGGGTGTCCATTACACCCCGTGTGTTCATTATGCCCCTAATCCCCCTACTTGAATATTTAGTATTTCATACTTGAAACAGGTGAATATGAAGTACAGTCCACTCTCCATAACTCGATATTCAAGGGACAATCGACTTATAGAATTATCGAGTTATAGAACATACCGATACCAAAAATTCTAAAATCAAAGGTTAAAATTTCTATATTTCCAATACTTTTATGACTATTTCTGTAAGCAAACAATACTATTTTGTTGATAGCATTTTGAAATAATATCTTTGGGAACTTATTTCAAAATGCTCGAAAAATCCCTTCTTTTGCTAAAAAAATATTTTTTTTATTTTTATGTTTTTTAACTTTTATTACATCTTGCAAGTCCTTTATTCACTGCCAAACCAGAAATGGTCAGTGTTTCCCTGTATAAAAAAGCGTTTTTAGATGGATATCGAGTTATGGAGGGAAATTTTCATCCCACGTGACATCGACTAGTGGAGATATCGAGTTATAGAAATATCGACTTATGGAGAGCATGATGTATAGGGATTTGAAGGGACCGCAAAATTCATCGAGTTATAGAATATATCGAGTTATAGAACATCGAGTTGTGGAGAGTCGACTGTAATTCAGACCTACATTACTTGAATGTCAAGTGAATCAGATCTGATGATATAACTGGCCATTGATCACTGGATTATGAAGTGCATCAATCCTAAATCACTTAAATTTGAAGTGGATCAATCATTGATCATTTGAATATGAAGTGAATCAGGCATGAATCACTTGAATATGGAGCGAATTGAATCACTTAGAAATAAATCATTTGAATATGAATTGAATCAATTCTGGATCACTTGAAAATGAATTGAATCAACGTGAATCACTTGGTTATGAAGGGAATCAAACAGGAATCACTTGAATATGAAGTAAATCAGTCATGAGTCACTTGATCATGGAGTGTATCTGACATGATTTATTAATATGGAGAAAATCAAACCTGAATTACTTGATTATGAAGTGAATCAAACCTGACCCAAGCAACCAATAGTTCGGATTGTACCTAAGTAGTGAACTCGATAGTTCACTTTTGGTATAAATCTAGTTCCAGTAAAACTTTTTGCTGATTAAGAGCACACTATGGATATTAAATGAACTACATTCTCAGAAGAGTAACTTATGAACTCATCAACAACTTGAAAGTTTAGAACAAGTTTGAATTGAACTTCTTTTATACTCGAAGGTAAAAATCAAATTTTATTGAACTTTATGTTAACGGTAAAGTTTGGTTAACTATTTAAAAAGTGAGCTGATTAAGCCAAAACATGACCTTCTATCCGAATTTTTGGTTGCTCGGGGAAACACATGAATATAAAGAGGATCAGACATTAATCACTAGGAGATGGAATGATTCAACATGGATCACTTGAATATAAATACAATCAACCCTGAATCACTGAAAGAGTTTCTCACTTGAATAATTTAAATATGATGTGCGTCAGACATGAATCACTCGCACATGAAGTAAATCATACCCGAATCCTTAAAAGATGCATCTGATCTGAAACACTGGAATAGAGTAAAGTGAGGCAAAAGTTTCTTATTGAGATTTCTAGCTCAATTAAAAACAAAACTTATAAATATCATGCTGGTTCAAATGCTGTTCGAGTAAGAAACTTTCACTACAAATTTCATAGGAATCGATTGAAATTTGGAAGAGTTATGGCTATTTGTTGTTTTTTGACGTAAAAATTGTAATTTTCGGTCAAAATCTTATTATTTTTTTATGTAAGGGCGTTTCTTGCCCTATTTTGAGGATGCTTCTAGGTGTATTAGTTTTTACAAATATTCACAAATTTCCCCAAATTCACATATTATCATCAAATTTAGCGAAATATGCCTGATCGTGCGAAAAAAGTCATATTTTAACTTACTTTGGCGTAAAACTGCTATTTTTGGGTATATTACAATTAACCTTGTTTTGGGTAATTTTTTGATCAAAATTTAGTTTGTATATATCTGTTAACATAAGTTTAAGGCTGATATAAAGGATGTCTGTCGTAAAAATGTCGATATTTTGTATTTCGGCCAGCGAACTTTTGCCCCACACTAGATTCGAACTGTTGCCCCACCGGGCGAGCATAAGTTCGTTAAGTTTCGTTAATTTTAAAACTGTTATAACTAAAAATGGGTAAATATTTTGACACAAGTTTGTTTAGCAAAATTATAGGCAATATGTTGAAGGTTCACTGTGTGGTATTTATTTCTCTCCAACTGCTTTTGTGTTTATGTAATTTTTGGTTATACCACTAAGGTCGAGCTTTTGCCCCAATGGATCAGACCTGAATCACTTGAATATGATTTAATTGTGACCTTACTCACTTCCACTTCCGAATGCCAAAGGCTCTCTGAACAACATTATTGACATTCTATCTAATTAAATCATGAGATTTAATAACGGTCAACTTTCCATCACTTGATGTTCCACATATCGACAAAGTGTTGAAGAATCAGAGTTACAGCTTTGTCGAAGACTCGAACTTGCTATTTCAGTAGGATCACAATACAGAACTAGCTTAAAATTGTTGATTTAACATGTTCACTACCACCACCTAGTGACAAACTAGCTAAACTGTTTGCCGTTCGGGATTACCTTGACCTTCTAACAATTTTTGCCAAAAATTTGAACATTCTTCCTTATCAAAATTGAGAGATCGAACTTGTATGCAATGAAAACCATATAAATCAATCTGTTTTCCAGATGCACTTGACTTTCTACACAAATTTGCCGAAGACTCGAGCTTTCAATTTCATCTGGTTCCCAAGATAGAATTTATTTGATTAAATATGCTTAATAGTGCCACCTAACGGCAAAATTAAGTACCAAACGGTTTGCTTTTCGGATTTCCTTGACTTTCTGAACAATTTTTCCGCAGACCATCATAGTAACCATAAAATTTGGTTTCTAGTATGGTTCCCTGAGTCGAAATCGACTCATGGAGGTTTCACTGTAAAACTAGTTACGAGTGCTCATGTTCACATGTTTACTAGCGCCACCTAGCAGCAAAATTCCGGAAACTGTTTAGAATTCGGTGTCCTTGAACTTATAATCAACCTTGTCGAAGACTCGAACTTTCTATCTTATCTGGATGATGAGATACCTGGCGCTACCTAGCGGGTAAATTTTGAATCAAATTACCTGTTTTCCGAATATCCTTGATAGTCGGAATAACTTTGCCGAAGACTTCAACTTTCTATCTCATATGGATCATGTGATAGAACTTGCTTAAAAAGCTCAATTTTGACATACTCACTGGTGCCACCTAGCGGTAAAAGAGCAAACCAAACTATTTGTTTTTCGAATGCCCATGGTATGCTGAACAACTTTGCTGAAGACCGCACCATTATAGATCATCAGCATCTCGTGATATAGCATCATGAATGTTCCTGTTTGAGGTGATGCTAAACTTTTCAGGGTGATTCAATATTCAGCTAGTCAAGCTACCATTCACCGAGCATTCAAAAAAAATCTGCATTTCAAAAATTTATATATTCTTTCCGAATAATTTAAAGCGAACCAGAATACCACTATGAAGCGTGCAATTATATAATAATTCAAGGAAAAATCTTTAAAAAAAAAAACAAAAAATTACTCCAAAATTTTGTTTGACTGTATTGTCCAAACCATTTCATATTTGCACAAAAACTAAATATGAAGTAGTTAAATCACAACATAACAATGAATCCAATGTAACCCAATTAAGCTGATGAGATCCAAAAAGTTTTGTTTGGGATCCTCTGGCTTATCGAGATGAGGAGTTTCAGATGGTGTGAGGACACGACAAACATTGCCGCTCCGAAAAGTGTCATTCCGGGAATAGCACCTCACTGAGGAAAGAAATGTGTTACGTTGCAAATGAGCAAGGTACACATTCCGACGACGACCGGCCTCATGGTGACAATAAGGGGCACTCCTGCCAAAGGCTCCGTTTAATCTGGGGCCTCTGATGCGTAAACAGAGTTAACGACGTTAGTGTGGGTTGGGTCCTTCAAACCGGGTATTAATGCGTCGAGCCAATGACTAATGAGATGTCATTTGTTTCAGTCGATGGCGAGCGGAAGTTTTTGTTGGGGACTCTTCTTAAAGCTGGTTGGGATTTGGATTTTGGATTGAGCAATAACCTTAACTTAACTGATTTTCTTATGAGTCCAAAAATTGCATAGAAAAAAGAAACTAAGAGAGTTCAGTTATTTAAGATGAATCGAGCGTGGTGAATAAAGCTTGTAGAGGAAGGGACTGTTTCACTTATCACTGGAAGCTAATAATTTGAATTCTTCTCAGAAACTTATTTTCCGCAAATCCATTGCAGCATTGCGCTTTCCATGCAGAACGACTATAGGAAATTATTGCTCTGGCCTTCAACAAAGAGCTTCGACTTGCCTTCTCAAGTGTTGCCTCTTTAATCAGATTATTCCTTCCTCCCCTCCCTCGCCGCCAACAACTTCAACCAAGCACCCTACAACCTCAAGGATGTTCGAATCGGCAAGTGCAAGTCCCTTTCACACAAATCTCCAGCGAAAACCCTAAACATTTCTGCTTTCCAATTTCTATTAACGTTCGAGTATTCTTGCCAGTTTACCCATCTAGGATGGGTTAATAAATTGAACTAGGAAGTGCTCCTGGGCGAGAGGCCTCTCGAAAGCTTTCTGTGGCAGAATAAAAAAAAAATGATACACTTTCCAGTGGTGGTTTGATCACTTGAGTTGCTTTCTGTTTGGCACACAAACAGGAAGCCAGGTTCGGTTTAATGTTCTGGGGGGATGGGTACCGATTTCGGTCGGTGTTCAATTTAGTCATATTAAAAATTTAGGCAAATTTAGGATTTTTTAGATTATTTTGAGTATTTTAGTATTGAAATATGCTTGACATTACATGAAGAAATTCAAAATTTGGATATAATTCAATTATTACATATGACGAATTAGGGAACCGCTCTGACCAAAACTAGTACACTTACCCCATTTAGTGGAACTACCATATGGATAGACAAACTGCACAGGGGCGTGTGTTCCCGAGAGAGTCCCGAAAGCAATATTCAATGTTTATAGTTTGTGGTTTTTCCCGGAGCCGGAATCTAGTCGCTTTGCCAACTCTTGAAACCGTACGGAAACGGATTGATCTCTGCGAGTGCTGAGTGTGTTTACCACCCAGTAGCAGCAGTAGTAAATTGATGCTTGACCTGGCAAAAGTCGAATGATGGCGATGATTGAATTGGCATGGCGTAGGTTTGCCATTTTCAACATTTCCGGAAAGTTCTAGTGCTGAGCACATGATTTATTATTCTATTGGGAGTTGAAGTGTTTCACCGTTATGGGAAAAACGATGTTTTTGGTCTACCATTCCAAAATTTTCAATTAGATGCGCTTTGTCGCCGGCAATGGAAGTGATAATGTTTATAATAAAACATAAAAGGGTATTTTATATATTTTCACAATCAACCTACTGAGCAAGAAAAACTGTGTTTCCGTTAGTTAAACGGAGAATTATAATGCCTCATCGAAAAGTTTCACTAAGCGCTACGACATTAACTTTAAAACACTACAACAGTTTATTAAAATACTAGAACACAACAATTGCCATTTTAAAAGTCGAAAATACACTACATGATTTATTCTGCGGAATATTCGTGAGTTTTCGGTACTACTCTTCTCCGTAGTTCGTAGAATGTTCTGGAACTTCTGAAATGTTGAGCATTCAAGGTTAGATTAGATCCTTATAACAGTATCTAGCAACTGTGTTTAGAGCATAAATTAAGGCTCTTTTTTCTTTTTTTCTGGTGTAACGTCCCAACTTGGACAGAGCCTGATTCTCAGCTTAACGTTCTTGAGTGCACTTTCACACTTATTAATCTAAATCTATCTTTGCTAGTTAATCCATTTTGCTTGTGTATATAGTGTGACAGGTACGAAAATACTATATACCCTGGGAAGTCGAGAAAATTTCGAATCCGAAAAGATACTTGACTGGTACAATTCGAACCCACGATCCTCAGTTTGGTCTTGCTTGGTCTAGGCCCCTGATGGTACTGGTCTCTGACTGCAGCACAATTTCCTATCAAAAACAACACAATAGCTTTGTAATACTTCTCAGCTTACAACGCTATTAGCTCCTATCATATCACCCATCAAGAATACGTTGCGTTTGATGAATAACAACTCCTACAAAGCGGAATAAGCTTTCGACAGGCAGGTGTCTTGAAAGTCGAATTCACCGAAGAAAACGAAGCTGGTAGGTCCAAGAACCGGGGACAGAGAGTTATAAATTATTTGATGAAGCACATAAAAGTGCCTGGCTTATTTTTTCTTCCTACGGATTCAACCGAAAAGCGGTAGCAAACGGGAGAATTTTATGTCCATAAACCATATTTTCGCTAATGCAACATGATAATAAAATCCCCAAGTCCTGTCCTAGCTTCTTCCCTTTCCTCCATCGCTCTACCTGGGCTCCGATAGACCATCTAAAGCAGGATCCTCCCCGGGACCAACCAGGATCGTAAAAACCGATGTGGAATAAAATCTCAGGAACTTTGTCTCTCGCTTCCGTGCCGTCTATTTGTCGCAACGCAGCAACCATTGCATTGTCGAAGTTCGGAAACACTTCCTAGATTCTGCAATGGCTTTGCAGCCGGGAAACTGGCCCACCACCCCCCAGGGTCCCACCCAATAACGGACATAAATCATAAAGTGGCTGGAGCGAAGAAATGGTGTCCCCTGCGAAATGGCGATATGTCTTGGGTTTGGACACTCCCCCTCGGAAGTCGGGCTCCCCACCAAACAAGCAGGCAAATCTCGAACAGAGCATATTGGAGTAGACTGCGTACTTCGGAACGTAGTCAAATGCACTGCGAAGCACAAGGTCGGCGAATTTATCTCTGGCGGTTTGCTGTTTGCAATGTTTTCAGAGCGTTTCATTCTTATAAAAATAGGGCAAAAATTTTGCAATAAGCTATTTGTGCATTCGGTGGTGAGAAATATGAGCCACTGATCGTTGATGCGTCCTGATCCAGTTCTGCTTATTTAGCTCCTCAATATTCAAATGAAATTAACTGCATAAAGAATATTATACCATCATTATGAACTTTCTATCCCCGAGTTACTAAATTAATATTATAATTGCAATCCATCATAGACCTCTGATGATGATACCTGCTTCTGGTTAATAGTGATAAATGCTAAAATTGTACTATTGAAATATAATGCTTTCAGTAGATATCTGAGAAAGATTTACACTCAGTAAATTCAAAATAGCATCAATGCAAAAACCATTTGGAATATCATTCACATATACTAGAGCAATACCGAATTGATTTGTGCGGACTATCAACATTTCAGCATAGATTCATTAAAAAACTGGCTGCAAATTAAAAATAGCACCACTTGAAATACAACTGTAAATTCAGTTCCGTTCAATCGCTTTGGTCAAACAACTATTCCATTAACTTAATTAACTCAATACGCGTGGTAAAGCTTTTCCAACTAAGCTACCGAGCCACTTGGTGACCCAATAATTATTGAAGAAGCCAAAGAATTGAACTGCATTTACAATAAAAGGTTGCAAGGCAAATGAGATTTTTGCGCCAATAAATCAAAACTTTAGAAAATTTCTAGAATCAAGATAAATTCAAACAAATAATAGTAAATCACACATAGAGTAATGCGAGGCAAAAGCTCGCAGGGTTTTTTTTCGGCTCATTCAACAGAAATCCTGGCTACACTGTACGGGTTTGACATCTCATTAGGTCAGCTGTTCACAAATATAAACAAACACATTTTCACATTCACGAAGCTATAAATGAAGTAGTGTTTTGTACTAATATTGAATAAGTGTTCAATAAAAATTGAGGATGTTAAAAGTCCGAAAACATCGAAGAAACACTAGTACCGTAATCCGGGGGCAAATTGATCACTGGGGTGAATTTGATCAGGTCGGTACCAAAAACATTTCCTACCAAAGGTGCTGAAGGTTTCGTTTGCACCATAGGTATTCCATGTTTACTATTTTATTTTCAAATAATGTGCTTATTTCAAGAGAAATTGCATATATTTAGGCGTATTGGGCAGATTTTCAAAGTTTAATTTTGCAACAAAATGATGAAATACTCAAGTTGCAAGAATTTTAACATCTTTTTTTCAGATTCAGGAGACCATCATTTAGTAGATAGGGAAATTTTGAAATTCTTATACCTGCTTTGTTATATGGCGATCAATTTAACTCCAGTGTTTCATTTTAATTTTTTTAATTTCAAAACTATTTTTATGATATGTTGAATATTATTTCATGAAAAGTCGATTACACAAACTGATAAAATTCAATGGAGTACTGATTTTGTCGGAATTTATTTGACAATATTTGAATTCCGAAGGAAAACACAACACAAAATAGCAAAATAGTGGTCAATTTGCCCCCGGATTATGGTAACTTTTAAAGTCCTATATTATTATTATTAATTTTAGAGTGCATTCTATTGGACGTAAAAACTTTTTTTCTTTTTGTGGCAGCAGTTTTTGTTGTTCCCTCGGCTTAGGAATACACTGGGCAAGGATCAGAATTTAGCCAGACGAAATCTCTAGCGCTTTAACAGTTTATTTTTTCGGGTTGGTGCCAAAGGAGACTTATCTTGAATTCATTTGTTCTTCAATTTGATGACAATAGTTAGTTTGAAATTCCGCCGCATAGGTGGTGCTGCGATGCAAAAAGGAAGACACCAAAGTTCTACGACTTCAAATAATAAAGTTATGGAAAAAATATGTGTCAATCACTTAAATTTTACGTTGTTTCATACTTTTACCATCAAAATCGTTATCATTTTAAACACCATGCGTCATTTATATTCGACAACATGCATGTAATGTACGAAAAAAACCTGTTTTTATTGAAATATTTTAATTTTTGAGCAAATCATTGTAAAAATATCATAATTTTTTACATATTTTTTTCTCAAAAAGTAGCATGTTTTTGCAAAAAATTGTCAATGTTGAAAAATACCCTTCATTTCATATATCAAATGTCAAAGTTTGCCGGATATATATCTTGATATATTTGAGATATCTGATTTCAAAATAACCACCTTTTTCATATTAAATAGAATAAGCATGGGCATGAGCATAATTTACCGTCTACAGATGCTATTTTGTTATTGCACAGGTAACCAACAGATATGCTCGTGCCCATGCTTATAGTTCATTATAAGAAGACAAAATTATTTATTATTTAAATTTATTATTGAAATTATTAAAATTAAGATACTTATATCAAATATATCAAAATATACACCCGGCAAACTTTTACATTTGGTAGATGAAATATAGCGTATATCGGAACATTGATAAGTTTTTGCAAAAACTTGCAACTTTTTGAGTAAAATTTTGTTGAAAATTAAGATATCTTTACAATAATTTGTTCAAAAATCGATTTTTTATACAGTACATGCATATCGAATTTAAGCGACGCGTGGTGTTAAGAATGGAACATTCTACGATTTTAACGTGGAAAGTATGGAAAACGTAGAATTTAAGTGATTCACACATTTTTTACCATAATTTAGTTATTTGAAGTCCTAGAACTGTGGTGTCTTCGACAACTTGTCATATTTTTTACGTTCTTAAACTTTTCCGAAGGCGCAAAAGCTCTAGGAAGCGAAATAAAAAAGTTTGCATCGCAGCGCCACCTATGCGACAATATTTCCAACTAACTTTAATCATCAAATTAAATAACAAATAAATTCAAGATAAGTCTCCTTTGACACCAATCCGAAAAAATGCACTCCTGAAGCGCTAGAGGTTTTGTCTGGCTAAATTCTGCCCCTGGCCCAGTGTGCAATGGTTCACAGGGCACGCTATGTCTAAACCAGCAGATTATGCAAATAGAATGTATCTCGGATTTTTTCCCACTAGAAATCAGGATTTGGTCTAATGTTCCATAACCGGAAGGTTATAAAATATTCTATCGGTGAAATTTTTCCCATACATTTTGTATGGGCTGAAATGTGTAGGAAAACGTGATTTTTATTGATTTTCATAGCCTGTATATGATAAAACAGCTAAAAAGTGGATAAAATAAAAATTTCACCGATAGAATATTTTAAAATCTTTCAGTTATGAAAATATAACCCAATTCCGAGGTACATTCTATTTGCATAATCTGCTGGTTTAGACATAGCGTGCAGGGTCCGTGAGCCAAAAGTGCATAGTGCATAGATTTTTAACCTTCCAGTCATCACGCGGTTCGTTACCGTCAAAGCCACCACGCTGCTGTTGTGGACAAAAAGCGAGGTTTTTTCAATAGTGTTGTACAAAATACAACATTGCGACGACTGAAGTGTTGAAAACAAAATAAACAAAATACCTTCAATGGTTCAATTTGATACTATAATGTAAGAAGGCCACTACATACGGATGAAATGTACAATACTGAGAGATAAAACAGTAATAATTTTCAGAAAATCATCTGAAACGTGGGAAACGGCCGAAAAACTGCCTGTGAGTTTTTTGAGACGTAATGTCAAGAGTTTCTTCTTAATGTTCTGTAGACAGGAATTCAGCAAATAGAGCCGTCACAAGCAATTTGCACATAAAAACCATGTCGTTTATTCAGTGCGAGCTTTTGTCCCCATTACACTTTGAAACACAATTTTGTCTCAAGCACCAAAATACCGTTATATACTTATATGAGGGTTGCTGAATTCATCACCGTTTTAAAAAGAACATCATAGAACGTCTAGGTTTTGAGATATTGGCTGTTGAAAATGAAAAATTTTACTATTTAGCACTATTTACTTGCATGCAAGTTCACCCGCTTCTATGTGTAAAACGATTCTTTTCAACAAAGGTCATCATATTTTCGATGCTCAATTTTGTTTATGGCTTAGAAAAGTATTGTATTTTGCCATATAGGAGAAATGAAGAATTTTGTATGGAGACTGCAAGCATGCTGGAAAAGTTGGTTTAATCTAAATTTAATCGTACAATTTGAAACTATTATTTCTTGAATAAAAGTTAAAGTCTTATTTAGCATGCTTGGTGCATTAGATCACTAAAAAGCTAGATAAATCCTACCTAAGCTGCATGTAATCTAATCTTAAAAAATCAAATGTTTTAAAAATCCAAAACAACGTAGCCGTAACTGCATCAAAGCTGAAAATAACTTTCGCGTATAGATTCAGTTACCTACCTATTGCGAATAAAACCTCATTTATCTTGCTCCAGCATGGGACTCTGCGAGACCAATCGCAAGAGGGAAAGAAGACGAACAAAATCTTAGAGCACAGCAGCGAGCCATCCGCACGTGTCTGCGGGTGGTCAATTGGCAATTCATCATTTAAATTGAGATGCTCTTTACCGCATCACAGCGTGGGGCTGTAGGCTGAATTGAACCCACATTGGAAAAAGTAGAGACGGTTTACAACTTGCATTACGGTGGTTGTGTGAAATTGACCTTAATTTTTGAAAACGAGAATTTCGAGTATCAAACATGGTGAAACAATGGAATATTTGTACTAAATTAGAGATTTCTTGGGAAATGCGTAGGCGAATACCCAATCGTGTTTATCGAAAATGGATTGCCGAAAGGTTCAATCATATTCATATAAACAGGGACGCCTAGTCGTTTTGAAAACATTATGTGGTTTTACCGCATCACAGCGTGGGGCTGTAGGCAGAACTGAATCCACATTGGAAAAAAGAAGAGGTGGCTTACAACTTACGTTATGTGGAATTCACCTTAGTTATTCAAACGAGAATATCGAGTACCGTAAATTCGGGTGAAATTTATCTCCGTGTCACAGGATGTTATTTGTTACTAATAGAGCACCACTTACCACTGCTCAGCATTTATCAACCATTAACTTCATAGCATCTTAAATTTTGAAGCTTTAAAAGTTAAAATTTTAACTAAACATTTCATTTGGTGGTTACCTTCCCCTAACAATATCGTATGTTCCGTGATGTTTACAGGATGATGTGAAGTACACTCTTTGGAAGGTATCCAACTATTTATTCCTTCCCATTCCCAGCTTGAGCAAGGACGTGGCCAATACAGCTCTTGACTGTTGAACAATGCGTTTATCTAAGAGCCAATCAGCTATTAACAGCCGTCAGCCTAAACTCAGTTACAAAGAAGTCTATCTACAAGTGGAACCCTAGGATTGAGCCAGTGACATTCTGTTTGCCAATCTACGCTGTTTGTAAAGCTATGAAATTTGGCTGACCTGAAGCATAATAAAACGGGCCAGCCTGTCGAGCTTAGCTGACTCAAATAGTCCGTCGTACTTCACGATTCCGAGCAGACACATCAACTCCAGGAACGCTTACAATTGAATTCCTCCGATGAACGGCCGAAGACAAGTTCTAAAGGCGAGGTTTTTCCTCACAGGTCTAGTCTAGGAGGGGCCCAGATAGCCTAAGCGGTCAACGCGCAGCTATTCAGCAAGACCAAGCTGAGGGTCGTGGGTTCGAATCGCACAGGTCGAGGATCTTTTCGGGTTGGAAATTTTCTCGACTTCCCAGGGCTGAGAAGCAGGCTCTGTCCCAGTGGGGACGTAACGCCAGAAAAGAAGAAGAAGTCTAGTCCAAACAGTTCACCCGTCCCAGTTCACAGAAAACTAAAGAACTGTCCCAAGAGTCAGATTCGGGCAGACTACCCAGTAAGCTATGCTACACTACAAAAAAACTACACACGAAGCAGCATAGAGACCTTGAAATATACTTACCGCCGTGCGGGTGGCATTGGGCCTGAGGGTGACTTTCACCGACTCTCTCGATGCAAGTAGGAAAGTCGTAAAACTAACTTATGACCATCTATTGGTTTTTTATAATGTATTCTTGAAGCTTGACACATTGTTTTCATAGTTCTGTCATTAGCTTGCTGTAAAAATATTGGCCCGATGTCACGCCGCACGACGGTACTATATACATTCAAAACACGTAGAGCTTTTATACTCCGTGCATGCAATGAAATTATGGTCAACCAAACATTTTTTTTAGAAAAAAGAAGAAAAATTGGGAGAAAACTACTTTTAACTAAGACAAGTTTTAATTTTAGACAAATTTGATGTTCTAAAAACTTTCCTTCAATTAAATTTTAAAGAGAATGATAGCATGAAAACTCATCTTCAAGTCGCTTGCGCCATCTCTAAATCTTAATATTTCTGAGGTTTCCATTTTTATGTGATTTGAATTCAGAAGAGCACACGAATTTTTGGTTTTGAGACATTTCGAAAAATAAGCCGCACGCTACTGCACAAGGATGCAATATAATGTAGGATTTTCACAGAATATTTTGCAAATTTATAAAATAATGTTCTTTCGAAGTATATTTTCAATGATTTCAAGGTAGATTTTGGAAATGAATGTTGGGCGAGATTTGGCATGAAATTTTAGGCACAAATCTCATTCATACACAGAATCCAGCACATAATTCTTACTGAAATTTTGACCAAACTTTTAGATAGAGCAGGATTTTCACACACTCTGTGTCATGATTCTCACAAAAATCTATACAGGATTTCAAATCCGAGGTTGAACTTTGAGTTAGATTCTCATAAAATGTTGACCATCATTCTTACAGGAATAAAAATTTCTGAGGTAAATTCTTCAAAATATTCTGGGCTAGATAATTACATTTTTTTGAAAGGGATTCTTTAAAAATACTGCAGGATACTTAGCAGGGATAATCGGCTTATGATTTTTCCCAAAAAAAAAAAATTGCCATTCACTGATTTTTGTCAGATTTCATATACTTCGTTTGCTGACTTTGCCAGATTTCATGCAAAGTCAATATTTTGTTTTAAAAAAAAGTGGCCCGCCACGCAATTTTTTTTTGCCCTTCGGTCCGTGGTTCAAGAAATTGGGCAGGTCTGTTTTAGAGGCAACTACGCTACTTTATAAAAATGAATACCAATTCATCCTGACGTCCTACCAAAATTAGGTATTCCACAAAGTTGTAGCTAGGAAGATGTTACTTCAGAAGTATTTGTTTACCTCATCATAGAATAATATGATGCAGAGTTAGCGAGCTGAACGCAAAAGGTTTGTCTTTTCTGTAGTAATCTCCACAAGAATTTTAAATGCGGTGTGAATTTTAAATAAATGTGTCATTCAAATCACCTCGCACTTTGGAAGGATTATTTTTACAATAATTGTTATCGTTTAAGCATAGGGGACACAAAACTTCAAAATTTGCATCAGTCCAGAATACACTGAGTTTAATTTTCCTGCAATCCTATGATTGTTTTTGAACTCAGATAGTTTCATATATCGGTTTAGACCAGAAATAAGTATTCTATACTGATTAATGACGTTAAATGGACATCCAGATGGTGGAATAAGCCAAATAGGCTGTCAAAAGCGGTAGAGCCGAAATATTTTTAATTTTGAAGGGCTTGTAGCAACAATTTGTTCCAGAATTTTTGAATTGTGAGGGGGGAGGAGCTTCCCGAGGAGGAACAAATAACTTCCCAATAACTTATGCATACCATTTTTTGGTATCATACCAAAATTAGGTATTGTTCAGTTATCAATACCTTAATTTGTTATTATAATGGTATTGAAAAAAATCTTTAAAACAATTAAAAATACTTCATTGAGGTATTAAACAGCTATTGAGGTCTGCTGGAGGTATTGAACTACAATTGAAAAATTTCATTTTTATATGAAAATCCATCAAGTATTATTGAGGTATTACAATACCTGATCTAGTTATCAGTTTGGTGTTCGTAGAATATGCTTGAGATATTATTTGAGGTATTTTACCTCTTATGCAGGGCTAATTCATACCTCATTCAGGTATGTAGTATTGGAAATTATCTGGTATGGAATACCTCAATTTGGTATTCAGTAGTTATTTTCTTCTGCTCGGGTTTACGCCCCAGAAGCTTCTGAATAGTCCTGTGTGCTCTTCGATGACCATTCAGGTACTCCTGAAAACTTTAAGAGATTCTTTGCGAAACCCTTGGAAACTGCTACACATTTAGGGAATTTTAGAAACTTTCTTTTGATTTTTTGAAAATTCTTTGGAAACAGCCCTTAGCAAATCTAAGAACCCTTATGAAAATTTTGGGAACAAACCCTCCTGACATTTAATTGAAGCATTTGGTAATCGTAGCTACTCTTTTGAAACCTCTGAAATTCGTTTTTATCGCTAAGGTATCTTCTGAAGCTTTTGAATATCTATGATGTGAACCCTTTAGAAACTTGAAATCTATTTTGAAACTGCTGAGTATTATGTGAACCTTTCACGAATCTCTGAGAACCTCTGTGAAAAGCTTGGAATTCTCTGAGAACTCTTTGGGATCTACTTGAAAGTTCCTGGGTATCTTTGATAACTGCTTAGGAACACCTAGAAATCATAATAAATGCTAAAACCCCATGGTACCCTTTGATACTCTTGAAGCGCATTGCTAAATAAAAGTTGTAGTGATGCACTATTCCTAAAAAAAACAACCCAACATAGACATATTCTTCAGTCAAGGCATTACTTATCAAATCTTCCCTGCTGAGATTGTTACAAAAGATTGCAGCATCCAACAGGCAACCAATTAGGTTACCTCTGTCGGGAATTCCATAATAATTTTCCTCGAATTTCCTTCGACTACACACGGAAGCTAGTCAAGTTGTCCCACACACGGTGGTGTACCATGATGGTAGTATTTTTCACAATGACCATGATGACGATACTCCTGGGAACTGTGCCGGAAGAACCAGCAATGAAAATCCATTCTGACGACACACAGTAGCTGGGTATGGTTGAACGTGGTTCGAGTTAAATGCAGCATAAGTTTGGGAAATTGTTTGTATGCACTGGAAAATGTATTCCGGCTCCACTCAGCCACGTATATGAAGTCGAGCTGGCATCGGTTTGACAAGGACGATGACGACCATCGTTTTTTGAAAGACTGTTTTGTGCATCTCTGGCACGGAAAAGTTTCCTCTTTTGATATGGAAATTTCGTTGCAATCATGAAACTGAAGTAACGTACAATATTTCCACTCAGGGACATTGGGCGGAAATTTTCTGTGATGAATTCAACTCGTTTCGATCAAAAAACTACCACATGCTTAAACATAGACATTGCATACCCTAGCTCACGTTATTTCATCAAATTGACCCCATTTACGAGAAAACATTGCACCTCAAAGTTAACTTCGGCGATCATCGCAAAAATAACAACATCCTATTTCACATCAGTAAATCATCCGGCGTAGCGCTTGTGACTTTTACGGACCGTTTCATAATTACTCAAACCTTCTTGTTTTTTTTTTTTGCTGGGCGGTTGTTGTAGTTTAAATTTTACTGGCCAACTTCACGATTATTACCACCCGACTACAAATTTCCAGGCACAATTTCGTTAGACGAGAGTAGAGGTTTACTAAATAGCCAAGCATCACGTATAGCCTCTTGGCAGGTCTCTGGTCGATGATGCGGTCGGTCGTAACTTTTGGGGTGGCAACTTCTTCTCTCCGGCAGGCATATCATGGGGCGCTCGGATGTCCAGTGAGGGAAGCCCTGATGGTCAGTGGTAATGCGATGATCCGAGGTCCAACTGGTCATTCAGTGGACGGCGCTGTTGAAAGTTTGGTGTTGATTTATTTCAAGAGTGCCAGTTTGGTCAGCAGCTAGCTTTTTTCATCTGGGTGCCATAAAATTGTTGGCCAGTCGGGTTGTTATGGGTACTGTTTGGAGAAAATGAATCTGGGCATTCTCATGAGGAATATGAGTTTGGATTATTTTTTCGAGGTTCAAAAGCTTTACAGCACATTTATGTTGAAGCTCTGAACAGTCAACTGCTAAAGAAACAAGTTTGAAATTTTACAATAAAACTTATACTTTCCTCTACACACAGACATTATTATGTATTAGAAATGGTCGGGTCTCGGGTTTTCAAACGTGTTTTGAACCCTATATATAAGTTGATACTTTCTCAATTTGATGTCCCGAGACTCGATGCTGCTCATCGTTTTGACCCGATATTTTCATGCAAAGTTTCAATGTGTTGAAATGTTACTATAATTTAAAAATTAAATGACCTTTTCGAATGTATTGTGTCAATATACCAAGAAGCTCCAAAATTCAAAACTATCTTAGGGGCCTTCCTTAGCCGACCGGTTAGAGTCCGCTGCTACAAAGCAAAGCCATGAGGAATTTGTCTGGGTTTGATTTTCGGTCGGTCCAGGATCTTTTCGTAATGGAAATTTCCTTGACTTCTCTGGGCATAGAATATCATTGTACCTGGCACACGATATACGAATGCGAAAATGGTAACTTTGGCAAAAAAAGCTCTCAGTGGAAGTACTCATAAGAACACTAAACTGAGAAGCAGGCTCTGTCCCAGTGGGAAACGTTAATGCCAAAAAGAAGATTAAGAAGAAGAAGAAGTGTTTTTTATCTCGATATATCCCATACACTATGGTCCATACAGTATCGTGTTAGGTAGACAGTACCCATTTCTGAAACAGCTCGGATTTCACCCACCGTTTTTTAAAATAAAATTCACATATGACTTAAACTAGTTTTAATTCGAATTGAATTGAAATTTTTCAAACAATGAGTTTTTTTATGATTGCGTTTACAAAAGAAATTCAATAAGCTTTGATACCAAACAAATCGGAGTTTTATTTTATTACTACCATAGCAAAAAACGAATAAATATAGGGTGATCCGAATTAGAATATGGTGGGTCCGAATTGGAACAGGGTCTGAAGAATTTTGTTCAAACATGTCTAGTCAGTAGGAATCTTAAAGGAGATAGCACAAAACTCTGTGAGCGAAAAGTCGGCGCGCTGAATCAAGCTTTCATGAAAACATAAAACTTTCCATGCTGTTCATCGTGCTGAAAATATCTGGCAGAACATTTATTACTTGGTCCGAATTGGATCATGTTTCCTTATTTTTTCAATGTTTATTATTTCTTGTAGTTCAAATGGTTAACTTCCATATCTCCATAGAATAAATTTCTCTAAAAATAAACTGTTTCGAAATTAGAATTCTTCAAATAAATTGTATGCAAAAACTCAGACACCATTTTCAAAAGTTATTATTGAGTTAAAATGATCGATTTATATATGTAAAACACTTCCCAGTAGACACAAAATCGTATATGATACTGCATAGGAGTACAAACGTGTGGGCGATATACGTACATGTGCCATAATGCTGCAAGCATAATGTACGTATTTCGCCTTCACCTCTGTACTCTTATGCAGTATCTACCATTCTGGGAACTTGAGTTAAATTTAATCTAAATCGAAGATTATCGAGCACGATTCTTAAAGGGACAAACGGGCGATTCTTCTTATTCCAAGATGGGGAAACTTCCCATTAAACTACATTTTGTCCTTATGACTTTTTGTCTTAAAACCTACAAAAAATATGAAATGAATTTAATTTGAAAGTGCAGATAAATGTGATGCTCAATTCATTTAAACACTCAAGTGACTGAAGTCTATTGTGATTAAAACATGTCAAAACATTGTTCGATATAAAACATGCCGTTTATTGAAAAACAGATATTATAGAACAAAATTATGAATTGCAAAAATGCGTACTTTGAAAATGAACACATTATGTGTTAATTACTATAGCATTGCTATAACATTTTTTGGGAATTGAAAATCCAAGGGGAGCTCACATAAAAAGTAAGAGTAAGGATTCGTTTTTTTTAAATAAATTCTGGAAAAATCGTTCAATAAATTGTTTAAGTCGAACCAGAAATTGTTTTTATACCACGATTTAGCTCGAGAACGGGCTAACGGATTGCCATGATTCTTTCACAGTTGAAATCACGAAGGGTGCGAGAAAATTTGTTTTACATATACAATAATATAATATTTTTAAACATCCATATTATTTCAATGGAGCTAAAACCAAGGCAATCTATTTAAAATTACGACAGCATTTTGCATATTAGAGTAAAGTGAGGCAAAAGTTTGAGTGGGGTAAGAGTTTCTTTTTAAGATTTCTAGCTCAATTCAAAACAAATCTTATAAATGTCCTGGTGGTTCGAATGCTATTCAAGTAAGAAAATCGATTGAGATTTGGAAAAGTTATGGCTATTTGTTGTTTTTCGACGTCAATATTGTAATATTTGGTCAAGCTTTCGTTGCATGGAACCAATTGAAGATAAAATCTTTTTCAATATTTTATGTAAGGGCGTTTCTAGGCCTATCATAAGGTTGCTTTAAGGTGTATTAGTTTTTGCATAAATGCTTGGAAACAATTTTTGGCCCATAGTGGGGCAAAAGTTCGAATCAGGTGTGTGATCCTTTGACCGTGCCGCTTGCTCCTGCGGGGGCGGGTGAAGCGGCCAAGCAGGATTAATCGTGTTTCGCGCGCAGTGCATTGGGGGGGGGGGGGGAGAAAAGTGGCGTGATTCGCGGAATTATTTAGTAGTGTGTGATCCTTTGACCGTGCCGAGTTGTGTTTGATCCTTCGACCTTGACGCTTGCTCCTGCGGGGGCTGGCGATGAGGGCAGGATCAAACATGTCGCGCGTCGGTCGAGTAAAGTGAAAAAGTGCCGCGTTCGAATAGTTCTTTTTGATCTTTCGACGTTGACGCTTGCTCCTGGGCAGTGCGTCAAGAAAGCCTGAGCAGTCGTCAGTCGTTTTCCCTCTCGGGTCGCGCGCCTATTTTCTCTGAGTGCTTTTATATAGCCGAGCAAACGAGTGAAGCTGAAAGTGGTTGTTACTGAGGATGACGGATCAATTGGTGAGCTCGTTTCATGCTAGTATTTCTAATTTATAAAATATGTATGACTGCAGCTTTAATCGTTACAACGGTGAGACGTAAATATGATTTGTCAACAAACTTTGAAAGGTTCGTCACTGTGAGTGTCGACATAAACTCTGATTCATAAATTATCTATGTCTAATTTATTTTTTCAAAACACTTTTTTCCTTTTACCTTTATTTTTGTAATTAAAAAAAACTTTGAATGGTTCGACACTACGAGTGTAGACTTGCGAAAGGTTCACTTTATTCAACAAACTTTGAAAGGTTCGTCACGTCAAGTGTCGGCAAATTTTTTCTCTACATAGATATTGTTCATATCAAATGAAAATATTGTATTTGCATTTAAGCATGTTTATATCTCACCAATAATTATTTATCATGGTCTAATCGCTTATCAAAGTGAATCCTGTGACCCAACGATCCTTCCCATTAACAAACATCCCTCCCAGTAACCTTTGTGGAGATGCAGAGGCAAACACGGTCTCCAAATAGCAAAGGTTACACACTAACATTCCTTCCCCCAATCCCACCTGACTGCAAGGACGTGGCCGGCGCCGTTATTGACCTTGTATAAATAGAGGCACTGAATTATGCACACTGAAGAAGATTATGGCCAATCCCAGCCGAACTTCTAGTTGATTCTTTGTGCATTTTCACTGCCTTCGGTCAATCACGGAATAGCAACCATTGATATGTGTAGTCAGTCTAAGCTAAGCTAAGCTAAGCATAGTGGGGCAAAAGTTCGAATCAGTGGGGCAACAGTTCGACCTATGTATAAAATCACGGAAAAATTTGCAAATTGCCTAAAATCCACATATTTTCTTCAAATTCAGTTGAATTTGTCTGATCGTGTGAAAACAGTCACCAAAATTTTACATTTCCACTTAGTTTTGTAAAAAACTGCTATTTTTGAGTATATTACAATTAACCCGGTTTTGGGCAATTTTTGATGAAAATTTAGTGTGTATTTTTCGTCAAACATAAGTTTACGGCTGGTGTGAAGTATGCCTGTCATAAAAGAATCGATATTTTGTGTTTTAGCCAGCGAACTTTTGCCCCACACTAGATTCGAACTCTTGCCCCATCGGTGGGGCAAAAGTTCATTTAAGACAATCAATTTTGAAACTGTTATAACTAAAAATGGGTAAATATTTTGACACAAGTTTGTTCAGCAAAATTATAGCCAATATGTTGAAAGTTCACTGTATGGTATTTGTTTTGTTTTAACTGCTATTGTTTTCCTGGAAACTTTGATTATACCACTAAGGTCGAACTTTTGCCCCATCTTACCCCAAGCATTTTGTTGGTCTACTTGGACTTCTAATATAGTTTTCATACCTGATATCAATATATTTGATTGTAATAAGAACCATTTGTTAGCCATTTTGACTTACCTGTAAAGAAAAAAGAAATAAGTTAATTAGTTTTCAAATTATTTTATAATTTGCATATTTGTCATACCGGGATGGTGTCATGATCAATAATCTATTTGGTTAATTTATTTATAAAAATAAAAATAAAAATAGAATGGTATGTCATGAGTTGGTTTGAGAACGTTCCAACGGATTTGTATATTATTTTATCTGTTGTATTCGTTCTGGATTCCGACGTGTAATTCTTGTTTAATCAGCTAAATTAACCTGCTTTAAAATCCTAGTTGAGGCGTTGATGTTGTAGCTAGCATCCTGAGTAAAGCCGAATAACAACCGCATAACATAGTGATAACAAGATATACATCATGAATACATTTTGTTTTTTTTTTATTGTAATCATTAGAAAGACTCCAGTTATCAACGAATTTTTAGCTGTCGGATCGAGGATGCCATCGACGGTTGAATGACGTCTAATGTTTGTTATCATGATTCGATCTCTATAACTAATGGGATGAATAACAAAACTTGTAATCGATCTGATTCAAATGATAACACAATGAGATATTAACATGATATCTTTTGTATAAACTTTTGTTAGTACGTTTGTTATGTTGCCTGCTTATTCAACCAAAATTGAAGCAAACTATGTTATCAAATGCTTGCTATACGTGGCTTTAGCGCCACTCCTCAAGTAACTAGTTTTTGCTGTTTCTCATCGCAACAGGCTGATTTTCATCACGCCAATCTGTCATGAAACGGCATATTTTCCTGCACTGAAGTATGCTGTGCGGGAATAGTCATTACGCAAATGATACCAGTGTTAATGATTCATTACGCAACGCTTTCTCATTACGCAACTGTTTTGAGTTACGTAATGAATTATTACTCAACCATTTCTCAGAAATTATAAAATGATGGTGAATGCATTCCGATATTATTTCTGATACCCTCAAGTGGTCTTCTACGAAATTGCAAAAATGTACGTAACTCGATGCAGAACTCGATTTTTACAGCACTCGTCGTAATTATCCTATTCGGCAAGCCTCGTAGGATAAATTTACAACTCGTGCTGTAAAAATCATCATTCTGCAACTTATTCCCTAAACTACTATTTGACAACTGCTAATTGAATAATAGAAATTACGTCTTGAGTTCTGAGTAAATTGAGAGTATCTCTCATTTATTTTTCGCTCTCTGTAACAATAAAGATCCGCTACACATAACATTAACAGTGCATGATAAAAACCCATCTAAACAAGCTCCAAACCTGGGAGGCGCTAATTGTTATAGGATGTTCGGGGATTGTTCATTATGTCAGTTAAGTGACATCCCAATGAATTATAAGCGAGAACAATGGGATGATAAAGCACTCTTTTCTTTCATTTGGTCAAGACTGAGAATAATTTTGATCGTGATTTATCGTAATGCGCCCTGTTTAGTGAACAGGAAGTCGTGTGTTCGATTCTCACCGAGAAGACGTGTATCTTTTTCGCTAATTCCACATTAATTTTTCTATTTCGTCCAATTGTGAATGTTTAGTTTTACTGTAGATGTTCAAGACTGGATTTCAAGGATTTCTGCATTCCTCTTCATCCGTTGCTCATGTTTGCATTTCGTTTCACTTGAAAATACTGCCGTGAATCGCAAGTCAGTCCCATCTGCATTTTCGTCAAAATTGAGTTGAGCTCAGTTTTCAATATATCTTCAAATGCTCTTTCAGCTGCACTAATGGGATAATACGATTTGTTCGGGAAAAATGAGAAAAAACAGCAGGTCAAATTGTCCCATACTGAAAAGTAACCGCATATCAGTCCCACTACAGATTTTCGCACCCTATAACATAAAAATGAGCCGTTTTTTGGCCATCTTTATATTTTTCTCGGAAAGATGCTGTAGTAGAAAGCAAATTGTGAAAGTTCTGTTATGATTTGAACATGTTCCAATCCTCTGGAATTTTTTGAATATTCGTATGGAAAACGAATTTGGAAGTTTCACAGCCAATTTTTTCAATGCCTACTTTTTACAGATGGGACTGACTTGCGATTCACGACAGTATAACTAGCGGTAAAAATCACGAGCATTAGTGCTACTATAGGAACAGAAAAAAGAAATAGTGCTACTATAGGCACATGTATTCCTATAGTGATAATAAATACAAAAATATGATTTTTCGTTGTTTTTATATTTTTTCTTCAAAACCAAGATAAAAAGCTGTCAGATGATGTAAAAATAATGCCACTAACTTTATTTTTCGATTTTATACGAATATTTGGTCTTAGCTATTGGTGCGGCTATTGGTGCATCGACCCTAGTAAATCTTATTGCGACGCCAGCGATTATGTTTGATGCTCATTTGCTGGGTTAGCAGCTGTTTTGATGAATACCTTCAATAGGGTACGTAAATTTTATGCTTTCCAAAGCTGGATGCTGCGGAGGACTACGAACCACGACTCCGTAAAACTGGCAAAGTGATGGAAGAAGTCTCACTCCAAGTGCGCGGAATAAAATATGTTTACATCCCAAATTACAACACGGATGATTCTGTTTCTTTTCACCTAAGTTTTATTACCCGAGTTGGACCGACGATGGGTAAAAGGGGAAAGGTGTGAGGGCACAATTTACCCATCTTTGGCGGGCATATCGGCGGGTAATTATGCTCGTAAAAAGTTTTATTCGATCAGCGGTTTTCGCTTTGTTACATTGTTTACATCGGTTTACATCCAGGAGGCAGCGATGTAAATTAACTGATTTCGAGGTGGTGGCGGGATGAAATCTTCTTAAAATGGTGTTCAAGCTGAAGGCATCAAAATTTTGTATTACTGTTTTTTAAGGCTTGGAAATATTGTGGATTGGGTGAATAACAAGCGTTTCTAGATAGGAATTGATTGAATATTTTTCCTGCTATTTTAATAACGAGTGTTCAGTAATTGCACCATCAAAACTGCTTCCTAGAACAATGTTTGCAATAAGCTTGTTTGCGAATCCAATTCAACGAATCAATCTGACAAACAAAATCATACCACCATTCAGTGGATATGGCAATATGTTCCCCCATGTTGCCATTTAGCACTAGCAAACACAACTAGGATAAATTATTCCCATCTCTATCACCGGAACAGCTGTCGGTATCTCCCAGAACATGATGGATCAGCAGGTTGGATTTGTGCGACATCCGTCACTCCTGCGGAAAGATCCATCCATCGGTATTTTCGGCCCACACTCGATTTCGATACATCTGCCGAAATGAGGCATTACATTTCTGTTTCATTTCACGACTAATCAAAATATGATCAATCTCACGCCGGCAACCAAACGTTGCGGAAATACAGAATGTTTAGCAGGGTGTCCCAACAGGTATAATTTGTCGGAAAGCTTGGGGGTTCAACGTTCAAATGGTAGCTGATGACTTTAAAATTGAGCTTTTGTATGGATGGGTACTCTGAAAAAGGACGCTTAAGAGGTAGCCCCGTTGAGATTTAAAAAAGAAATATATATAAAAGTCAAAATAGTTGAAATTTAGCGTGACATAATTTGTGTACCATCCCTCATACCTTCCTACATGAACTGGCGTAGTTACCATATGGGTATATCCGGTTTACTGCGGGCCAGTTTTAAAAATGCAACATCGATTCCTCCCCCTTGCCCTTATTAGTCAGCATTTTGACGTGACAGGCGCAATTGTTGCCTAAAAGTAGAAGATCAGCAACACTTATACACTTAGCGTGTCTGTTAGTCCCAAGCAGTCATCTGGTTGGTTCATTGTTTAAGTGCAGCTGATCTATCAATACTGGAGTATCAACCAGGGACGGCCATACATACATAAGTTAGTTATTAACATGTTCTGCTTGGAGGTTGAGCCTCCAATTTTTCTGACAAAATTGCAATTTTGGGACACCCCAATGTATATACTTATGGGCAAATCCCTCTTGTGCTTTAGTTGGGAAAAGTTTCTCCGTTTCCAATTCCAATCATCGGAAATATGCAGGAGCTTATCATTCGGAATAGGTTTCTCCTTCGGCACTTACGCACCGGCATTCGGAATTTCGAGAGCGTATCAATCCATAATTGGAAAACACTAATCGTGCTTCAAATCCCACCTCCAATAGAGGTCCTCCATCAACGGTTGTATACTTGCACAACGAGCGCGAGTACCAGGAAACACAATTTTATTCCTATCCCCTGGCGGTAGTTTACTGGAGCTTTGCAATTCTACTTCTACAGCTGAACGATGCAATTGGTCAAATCATCCACCATGGCAAGGCTGAAAGTCGAAGACGGGGTCCTGAAGTTGCAGACAGATGAAAGTCAAGACGAGAAAAAGATATGCCTTTCATCTCCCGTGCTCCATTTTAATATAAAAATGCCAAGCGAAATAATAAACGGTGCCCTGCAGATTTGTGTGCTCCTTTTTTCAGTGGACTTCGGGATCAGCTTTTGGCCTAGCGAGATGGCGAAAGAGACGCGGGGAAGTAACAGGACGGCTACTTTAGCGAGAATTTATAACAGCAATTCGCAAGTTTTATGGATTGCTCTTAAGATCTCGGATGAAGGAATGATTATTTCGTTGCTGCAGAGAAAAGTTCGGTAAGTGGTACGAGTTTTGAAGTGAAAATCGGCCCGATGATTGTAACCCCAAAAGAATGGGAAAATATTATTCTTGCTTAATGAAGTGGAGAAATTCTCACACAAATCATCTCATGTTTCAACACATTTTTTCAATTTTATTTTTATTTGATTCAATGAGTATAATTTTGAAGATTTCATTAATATCTTATATCAATGTGTTTTGTGTTAGGCAACCACTTGCAAAATTTCATTTTGAATCCTCTGCAGAACTTTCTTTCTGGTACAGGTACACTCCCGTGCATAAGTTTGGGTTCACCCCCTAAAAAACATGCAAAAGTGTTCTGTCCATAGACTTATTCTTGCTTCGTATGTAATTCTCCAAAAACATTCTTTGAACTTTGTATACTAAATTTTTACTTGAAGTTGTGACATTTTTCAAAAAACATACTGAAAAATCATATCTAATTTCCTCAGCATTGGGTCAACCAAAATTTTAAATCAAAGTGTTATTAGATTCGTAATCTTATATTCTTTAAAGAGACGTAATCTTATATTCTTTAAAAATCTGAAAAGTATTCAAAATCAATGAAACAGTCAGTCAAGTCTTCGTGCAAAAGTTTGGGTTCACCCCTCAGTATGGTGTATAGTGCAAAAGTTTGGGTTCACCTGAACTTACTTAAATCTGTGAAATCTCAAACCAATCATGTACGCGCCATTATTTGCGCTCAAAAAAGCTTTAAACTATTAACATCGATTGAAAAATGGCAGAGATATCGACAAAAATGATGTGCGTGCGGCTCAGGTGAACCCAAACTTGTGCACGATTTGCATCATACTGAGGGGTGAACCCAAACTTTTGCACGATGACTTGACTGACTGTTTCATTGATTTTGAATACTTTCCAGATTTTTCCGCCAAAATTTCATGGGGTCTTCATGAGGCTTCAAAGAATATAAGATTACGATTCTAATGACACTTTGATTTAAAATTTTGGTCGACCCAATGCTGAGGAAATTAAATATGATTTTTCAGTGTGTTTTTTGAAAAATGTCACAACTTTAAATAAAATCTTAGTATACAAAATTCAAAAAAGTTTTTGGAAATATACATACGAAGTAAGAATAACTCTTTGCCTTTTGAATGCGGCTTAAAGAGTTTCAATTGGACGTGTAATCACAGAGATATGGAAAGAACACTTTTGTATGTTTTTGAGGGGGTGAACCCAAACTTTTGCACGGGAGTTTTTCAAGCAATTTTCAGTTGACAATAACGGAACCGTGACAAAAACGGAATAATTTTCTTAGTCAAAATATTTTACAAATTTGAAAAAAAAAAATGCAGTTTTGTCAGGATAACACACACTTTCATCAAAGAAATGCACAATATAGATGTTTAGGAGTTGTGAGGAACATTTATATTGTTCATTCTTATTGATTCGCAATGAAAGTAAATTGCAAATCCTATCAATCAATATGTTTCTGCGATAAATCATTAATTGCTATAGTTTTCTTAGTCAGAATGTCAATAAATGGAATATGGAATATTAAAACGATACTCTCATAATAAAATTTGCTTCATCAGATGGGTCGTATTTGTAAAAATAACTACAAGAAAGTGGGTCAAGCGTATCATTGGGGTTTTCAACTTATTTTCTACTGTTCAACCTCATCCTCCTGCTTTTTCTTCTTCATTATGGCATTACATCCCAACTGAGAAAAAGCCTTCCGCAGTAACCAACTGGGGGATTTTTTGCCAAGGTACATTTTTTGCATTTTTGGCCACACCCGATTGGCGATTAAATGTGGATATATGTATGTTGCAAAAGTTTTGCAAACTGAAATGAATATGCACGGTTTCCTGTGCTTTGAATAACCGAAATCTTATCAGTAAAATGATTGTGGTGATCTTCCTTCTAAAGTTATTACCAACAACTTCGACAGAGATGCGATAATCGCAAATCTAGAACAGCTCCAGCATCACCTTTTAGCTTTACGTTAGATCACGACTATGCCAGTCTAACTAACCTGAAGTTCTAGTTTTTGTTTAGTAATAATAATATTAAATACTAGTGGGCCCGTCAAACTTCGTTTTGCCATCAAGTATGCTGCTGAAAAATGGCATGCAATCTCCCATACAAAACGACAGATTAGTGTTCAGTTGGGTTTTCAGTTATTCCAGAGAATTTTTCAAATCGTTTCCTTTACTCAAACACGTTGGAACACTTGACCAATGCAACAGTGAAATAATCGATTTTCAGCCATTTCGGGACATACAAACACCATGCCATTTTTATTTATATAGAACTTCATCAAAACACAAAAGTGTACAAACTCTAGAACAAGAAACACCAAATAAGATCGTTTTGGTAATGAACTCTTTCGTAAATTTTTATGAATAAGTGAATGGCTGTTGGTATAGGACTCCTAATTAACTTTTTAGTCTCCATTTGGGGAAGGGATTCATGTCTGCTCAAAGATCCCAGCAAATTTGGGAACGTTCAGTATCATCAGTTTCTCAAATTGTCAGCCGTTTCAGCCTTTTACCCTCTTCCTCGAAACAAACTAATTATAAGGAGATTCTGAAATTTCCTAAAGATTGCTTAGTTAAGCTGAACCTCTTCCCCTACCCCTTTGAACAGGATCTAATCAATTGCTGTTTGCTATAGTTTGTGCAATTCTATCGGAATGGAGAGATAGAAGATAATGTCCAAAATATGACGGGGTCGACAGTCTTATCAAAAATAAAATAAAATCGATAATGTCTGTTGCCGTTATCCAAACATTCTTGAGTTCATTCTCAAGTGCATCCCTTATAAAAAGAACTGAAAGTATATGGGATCGTCCATTAATCACGTAAGGGATTATGTGAGGATGGAGGTTTGAGATATCTTACGTGTCATACAAATTATTTTCAGTAGAAAAACCACCAAAATAGATTTACGTAATTAATGGACAGCACCTATGTCTATTAAATTTACATAGAAAATTTTATGATGTCATGTTATTGAATCGTATATGACTTGACACCTACCATATATCGTAGGTGCTCAACATTAACATTATGTCAAAAATTTAAGTCTGAAGCTATTTGAAGCATTTAAGTTGCTTCAAAATGAGTATTTAGTTCGTATTCAAATTTTTTTGGAAATTTAAAAAAAAACATTTTTTGTGTGTTGATATAAATGGAATAATTTGTTGACGAAATCGGAACGTGATAAAAACGGAACATACCTGTATCACAACAGCTAGTCCATATTGGTACAGCATACAACAGGGCTGGCCTGAAACATTTGTTTGAAGATCAAAAGCTAGTTCTTAAGACAAAGTTTCGATATTCTTTAGTAAGTGGATACAGACATTTTATATATTTGTTACATTTGGCTTGAATGCCCTCAATATGATTTTGAAAGTTAAATTCTTAAATACTTAACTTCATCTGACCAATTTATTGGAACCCCTCTCATCGTGACAATATATCTACTTGAAGGTTTCAAATAAAGAGCTTTTGGTTTATGTGGAAATATTATTAGTAGAGTTTTAGGAACATTAGGAGAAATCTTTCAATTTTGCAAGTATGAAGAAAAAATAAAAAAACTTTTTTTTGCAACCTACTACAGATGACATGCGGCCTTCAACCTTTGACGAAGAGGCCTGTGTCATCTGCAAATAAAGATTTTTGACATCCCTGAGGTAATTCAAGTAAGTCAGATGTGAAAACATTGTATAATATTGATTCATAAATTCTGCTTTGAGTACCATCAGCTCTAACAATAAGTGTTTCCGACTTGGAGTTCTGATAATTAACCTGAAGTGTACTATTTGACAGATAACTTAGGATTATTCTAACAATGTATGTTGGAATATTAAAGTTTTTTTTTCAATTTTACCATCAAGCCTTCAGCCAAACACTGTCAAATGCTTTTTCTATGTCTAGAAGAGCAAGACCAGTAGAATAACCTTCAGATTTGTTGGAACGTATCAAATTTGTTACACGTAAAAGTTGATGAGTGGTCGAATGTCCATGGCGGAATCCGAACTGTTCATTGTTAAAAATTGAATTTTCGTTGATGTGGGCCATCATTCTGTTCAAAATAATCTTTTCAAAAAGTTTACTGATGGAGCGAAGCAAACTGATTGGACGATAGCTAGAAGCTTCTGCAGGATTTTTGTCTGGTTTTAATATTGGAACAACCTTAGCATTTTTCCATTTGTCAGGAAAATATGCTAATTGAAAACATTTGTTCAATATATCAACTAAAAATGATAAGCTACTTTCTGGAAGTTTCTTGATGAGGATGTAGAAAATTCCATCATCGTCAGGAACTTTCATATTTTTGATTTTTTTTACTTCTTCCAAATAAGTCTCACAGGTATTTTTGAAAACGTTCTCTTGATTGAGAATATTTTCGAAGTCTGAGTAACTTGATTTTAAATTGGACTAGTAAGTCCTAAATTAAAATTGTGCGCACTTTCAAAGCACCGACGGAACTGGGTGGGGTTCTGGTAATTTCCTCCAGGTTTCTGGGAATGTTCCTATGTCACACGGACATCGAACATAAGTTTTGCTTTTTCTAAAGCTTTAATATTATTTAGTTTTGTTAAAGTGAACTAAATAATATTCTTGAGAAAGTCCTTTCCGAACAATGCCAGATTGGGTTCTCTCTTTTATAATGATTACTTGGACTGGGAAAAATCCAAGTAAATCATTTAATCCATTTTTGATCTTTTCAGGTGACTTATAGTCACTTGAGAGACCTTTCATGACGATTTTGAACAAACGGTCAGTTTTGTCGTCATAAGTAGAAAAATTGTGCTTCTTCTCTTCAAGATGTCTGAGAAGAAGTTCACGATCTTTAACAGTTTCCGGCAAAACGCGACAGTCTCCTTTCTTTGCGATTTGGAAGGAAACCTTGATTTCCCTAATGGAGTTCAAGATCTCCTGCCTAAATCCCGCAAATTCGGAACAACTGACCACGATAGGCGGCACTCTTTGCTTCCTCGCTTGAATCAAAGAGCCTGGGCTAGAGGCTGTTTCGATTTGGTGTTCGGAAAATTTGACTAGAGCATCGAACTGATTGCTCATTTCGATGCAAATATCAACATTATCCATTTCACCCTTGGAAGAAAGTTCGCATTCCGGAGAAACGTCCTTTCTTCCATTCTTGCCACGTTTAGTGACAGTTGTAAATCCCACTTTTTTTAAAGGAAGTTGTAAATTCAGAGATTCACCCTTCCTTTTGTTTGTAGTTGCAACCATGTTTAGCGAATAAACGAAAGAAGACGAGACGAGGTTTTTTTTCAAGACGGTGTCCAAGAAGGACTACCACCGCACAGTTGCCCAGAGCTGGCCAAAAGTAAAAAAATGAAGTTTGCAAATTCCTTCTCGAATATTTTCTTGATTTCATCAGTATTGAATAACAATTCCCCAAAGTTTCAGATTGATCGGTGTTTATTTTGATTTTTCACAGTATGTGTCTTGGAGAGGTGTCAGCTGAAATTGACTCTTTTGAATTTTTCAAATTTCGTGAAGGTTGTTCTATAGAAATTGCAGTTTCTGTACTCAATCATGACCAAACCTTTCTCAACCGGTCTCATTCGAAAGAATATACCTTAAGCATTGTTTTGGGGATACTTCAAACCATATTTGACATGTTTACCATTTAAGAACGTCAAGAAGTGTATAACATAGAGCTTCTTCAAAAATAAGGCATTTTTTCAAAGGTAGTGCAGGATATCTGGGAAACGCTCTAAAATGATCATTTACCCCTCAATGTGTGGCAAATGTTCCATAGTATTCGATGTACTATGGCTACACTTGCGCTTTTATGCGCCAAGATAAGACAAATTATGTTTTAGTTACAATACGAATCAGCCCATTAGACCATCACACTTGATATAAATATCTCATTTTTTACCTTTATAAGCTCCCGAATAGATTCAGAAACCACCTCGAGCTTTCCCACGATATTTAACTTCAAATTGGCATTAAAATAATGACGTTTCATCTGATTTTGATCTGGATACGGATTTCATTGATTATAAAAATGTGCTATTTTAAACAAATTCTGTCAAATGTACCAGAAATATCGATTTTCTGTTTCAGCGACTATTTCTATCAAATTACCTCTGAAAATCATGTTTTGTCAAAAAATTACCATTTTTGAACGTTTTGAGTGAGAATTGTACTTTTGGTCAGCATTTGTATGGGATGCGGCCACTGTGCATCGCTAGCTTCCGCCAACGGGTCTAACGAAAAATCGAAGGCACGGGTTCAAACAAGGATCATAAAGAGATCAATAGTAGAAAAAATAGTACTGAAAAGTACCGCTTTTAATTTTGGCACTGGAAAGTTTTGTTTTTTTTAGGAATGAAAAGTAGGTACTGTTTTATTTCTTAAGGTAGTTTTGAAAATATCCTGTTCGGTCTCACCGCACCGACTTCCCATTCACTGCAAGGCGCAGTAAGATAGAGCAGCAGCGCAGCAGTTTATATTCAATTTCACCTTATCTGCCCCAGCTAGCAGCAAGCAGCCCAATTGCTTTCATGCTGTTGCTTTGGGCTGCGTGATGCTAGCCTGTTGGCGCATTACAGCGATGTAACAATGATATCTGTAAATGTTTGCTTCGCTACCTCTCGCATATATAAGCGACTCTCAAAGCTGTGATATTTAGTTGTAAGTTGTGATCGTTACATTTCGTATCCCCCACCGAGCAGGAGCACTGCCTCTCGGTGGTGGGCAATAAATCATCGTAATAGAAGAAGTTGTCGTTATTCGTCTGCCCCTCCGGGACCAAAGTAATTCACAACGTAGGGCCTGGTCAACCCTGGACGAAACACATCCCATTGCAGATAGAGTTGGTGTACGCGTAGCAAGACAGTATGATGCACTCTTTAAATTTTCAATCCTCACTGTGACACCTGAAAACTGTGAACCACCGTCCTTGCCAACATTGGTCGCCCAATCCAGGTTCTCCACATTAAACGAAATCATCGCTCCTCCGGCCACAGGATCCAAACCGGAGTGTGATGTTGGATGATTGGATGTCGCAAATGAGAAATTATTATATTTTTCACCCAAAATGTGTGGCCGGCTATTTTTTGCACAGCATATGTACTTCCCTCTTTTTTTCCGTTCATCATGTTTGGCAGCGTGACATTTGCAGAAGCTGGCCAATGTCGTACTTTATTGCTACACTGGTTGATGATTTATCTGATCCGATACGAAACCGGATTGTGAAATCCGGCCTAGTTGGGTCAGTTGGCGGTTTTTCGGTAAGGACGACGACGACGATAGGTGGCGCCAGCGATTGATTGAAGCAGGATGGTGTGAACCCAAACCGCATTGCGTCCCGGCGGTCTAGCCTCAGGACGGTGAGAATTTCAAAAGCAATTTCACTGACACTGAATTTTGCGACATGTTCTGCGTGAGTCAATTTTGTGCTCACGGCTTCTTCTTGGTATAGCTTCCCAAACGGAACGAATCCTGCTGCTCGTTTTAGAGTTCAATGCTTGATCAGATAGCTGATTGCGAATCTTACCATTATGACCTTCGAATATCAGAAGCAAATTTTTCCATCTTCGCTAAGCCATGGAAGGTCCCAAATTGTGGTCAGCTTGTTCCCCTAAACAGAGAAGCTGATATATTTGTCAATGGCTCAGCAACAAAAAAAAAATCCCTCGTTCCATGGTTGAATAAGCTTCGGTGATGCCTACAAGTCATAAAAACCCCGGAGATATCCATATCTGCCAGCCAAAACGTCAATGATTTTGTCGGAACGTGAGCAGCTGGTTTTTTTTTTCGGTAGGAAATTTATGTCATGTGGAGCGTCATATTGAGCGTTTTTTACTTCAAGTCAAAAATGTTTCATGTGAAATCACATTTTAACGAAATAATTGAGTTTGTCGGTTTGATTGCAAGCGTGTGGAAGATACATCAAAAGGCAGCTAGACATCAAACTACAGCTCATGCGATTGTGATTCGTAGAAATACATTCAATTCAAACGTTGCATCTATTGGGAACTTTGGTAGCTGGAATCAGACTACTTCGCTAGCCTATCATCGGAAAATTTTCATTCCATTTCAACCAGTTGCAATGAGTGTTCTATCTAGCTTCTTGAATTAAATATTGAATGAATAATTTTCATTCACAGTCACCTCAAACCTTTACAGTACTGGATGCCAAAATCAGAGTTTCAAAATTTAGTTACTGCACTATAAGTTGATGGATTTCGATTAAATGTTCAGTAAAAAAAAACACTGATGAGTTATAATTTTGATGAAAACAATGAAAATTTTGTCGACATTTCAAGGAAACAGTATGAAAGTAACACCCATATCTATATAGACGCAGCACTGTTTGGATCTCTACATGTTCACAGAACAGCTGATACGTTCTTCACTTTCTTTTGAATTCCAAAAAGTACAATATTGCCACCATCAACAGCAACAAAAGCGATCTAATTACAACACATAGCATGCATAGCATAGCATAAACTGACTGTACATGTCAATGGTTGCTACTCCGTGATTGATCGGAACTGGTAAGAATTGCACTACGATCCAAATGAATAAGGGATGGGAGTTTCCGCTTACTCTCGAAGTGCAATTTTAGCAGATCTAATATTATTGATCAATAACGGCGCCGGCCAAGTCCTTACAGTCAGTTGGAATGGGGAAGTAATCTTAGGGTGTAATGATTGTTGCTTCTAGAGACCGAGAATACCTCTGCATCTCCACAACCACCACGGGAAGGGTGTTTATTAGTGAGGGAGGAAAAGATCTGGGAGTCACCTCTGGTCGGTGGAGAATCCATCTTGATCAGGAATAGAAATTGCAAAAAACGTTAGGTTTTGTACTGAATAAGTACGGAGAAACTATTTCGACGGATCGCAAGCCACAAACGAAGTATCGGGCAGTAACTTTGCACCGTCAGATGTGGATCAAAGTCAGGACCATCGATTCAAATCCAAACATTCCAGACAGCCATTAAACAAAAAACAAAACGTTCGGTGCTGCACGCAGTACCGTGCAATAGATTCGTCTTCGAATATTGAAGCCTACGATCATACCGCATCTGTCATGTGTATCATGTGTACCATGAAGCTGTTTGATAAAATGTTTAAGAAATTTAAGATTTTTTTTCATAATGCGTGATACCCTCCAAATTGACCCCAATTCAGCCTAATTTGGAGATAATAGGCTGTTATGAAGCGGAAGCTGAGAGCGAATGGAAGTATCACTAAAACATCGACGAACTGTAAACTAAATAGGATGAACGCGTTAAAACATGGATGAAAATAGCGTGTGAAAATTATTAAACCGTATGCCGGATAAAGTCCAAAAATTTCTTGCAAAAGGGAATGAATTTTTTATTTATAGTTTTTTTAAGCTTACATGTAATGCTATATTTGGTTTAAAACAGACTTAATTTTTGTTGAATTATATCCAAATTATTCCAATTTGTCTATGTTCCAATTCTAAACGGGCCACACCTTAAGCACACGTTTTTCAACAACTTTTAGCGCTAGCATATCCTGTTCGAGCATTGTCTACATCTCATGCCCGTTACCCTTAGAATTTCTCAGCTACAGTTGTTATCCGACCTAGCCAATAATACGAGGTGCACAAATTCATCCACCACCTCGAACTCATCTTCGTCGATCGTCACACGTCTGCCAATGCAAACTCTATGGCGCTTGGTTCCTTTAGTCAGCAGATACTTCTTCCGTAGTCTGGATTTACAAAGTGGAAAATGATCATGGGTCCCAAAATAACATCCTGTGAAAAAATGAGAATTTTCGGTGAAGGTTCAGAGGTGACGCAAAGGACGTAAGTGCAATTTTCCCATTTTAGTGCTCTCTGAAAAAATTTGGTATGCTTTTCAGCTCGTTTTGGTGATTTTAGGACCGTTAAGGGCGAAAAATCACCTCAAAATTGCGATATAGCTACTCCTTTAGATGATATTTGGCGAAATTTATTTATGCATGCGATTTTTGACCTTTGTATAGGTTACGCTGACTGATTACTATAAACCCGAATAAGCATATGATTAGCTGGGGAGAATTCCTATGCTAGTAAAATGGAGCGAAGAGCAAAGAAGAATGAGAGAAAGAACAAAGAACACAGAAGAATGTAAGGTGGGTGGGTTAAACAGTTGGGAGGGTGAAACTAGTGATGTGTTGAGTGTAACTGAGGAATCTTGTAAAATCTCGGTTTTACGCAATGGAGAAAAGTTCCAGTAGAAAACGATGATTATATTGACTTCTATTTAATATAACCTACTTCAGAAATATTTCGAGCAATGTTTCTTCAAGTAGGGGAAGAGCACCAATTTTTGACCCATCTCTAGTTTTCGACCCATGCATACGATTTTAGATTACTCTTAATAGAAAAATTGCAGTAACGGCTAAAATGTCCTCAACTCCATGCGAAGTTTCATCATTATTCTCCTGGTAGGTGTAGATAAATGCATGTCCACTTCACTGCTTTAGTTCAATAATCGTTCGGTTTTTTTCCTGGATGTTGATAGCAATTTATCGAAATGACCGTTGCAAAATATACATCCTGGAAATTCAGCCTCACACAGTATTAATTAAATTCATAACAAATTTATATAAGCATTTATATATACATAGGACATCCTGTAAAAATGCCTTCATATAGCTCTGTCGCAATTCCTAAAAAAAATATGTTTCAGAACTGTGAAGCTTAAATTTTGTTTTAATTCGAGAGGTTTTCAACCTGAACTGCTTTATCTCTTGCACCCTATAGAAGCTCGTGCTGTAATTTGAATTTTGACTACCGATTTTTTCCTTCTGTTGTTGTTTATATACATCGATTTCATACAGATGTAGAACGATGTATTGAACTTCAATTGCATTTTCGTTTGTCCGAAGTTATGTTGAAGGTGTTGTGGCAAAAGTGAAGTATTGGAAGCCCAAACGCAATTAATTGTTGAAATGGCATCATAATCCAGAAATTCCTGTGGAAATTCAAAGAGGAAGTGTTACTGCTAGAAAGCAGAAATCGTTTATGAATTTATCTTATAAGGATTACACCTATGAAATGAATCTAAACCCTTCCACTTCATATAAAACTCCTTCTATTTGTATGAAGTGTACGGATTTTGAGCCTGTATTGGTTTAGGCCCCTCTGTATTTTTTTTCAGTTTATAAAAGCAATTGCTGGAGTTATATAAAACGGGCATTCTAAAATACAAAATTAATGTTGATCTTGCATATAATCACATCTCATACATCCAACCGAGATATTTTCATGGTTCCGTAGTTCATTCTAATATAATATCATCAGTTACACCTTCCCTTGTTTAACTCACTCCACTTTACATTCTTCTGTGTCCTTTGTTCTTTCTCTCATCCTTCTTTGCTCTTTGTTCCATTCTACTTGCATAGGAATCCTCCCCAGCTATCCATATGCTTATTCGGGTTCATAGTAATCAGTCAGCATAACCTATACAAGGGCCGAAAATCGCATGTATAAATATATTTCGTCAAATATCATCTAAAGGAGTGGAGATATCGCAATTTTGAGGTGATTTTTTGTCCTTAAGGGTCCTAAAATCACCAAAACAAGCTGAAAAGCATACCTAAAGCTAAAAGCATTTTTTTTCAGAATTCACTAAAATGGGAAAATTGCACTTACGCGCTTTGCGCCACCTCTAAACCTTCACCAAAAAATCTCATTTTTTCACAGGATGTTATTTTGGGACCGGTGATCATTTTCCACTTTTGTAAATCCTGACTACGGAAGATTTTTGGAAATAAGCCCCACCCTAATCCCAGATCCTGGCCATCAAACGGTGTATACAAGAAACCAACCAGTCAGGGCCCATTTTAATAAGTTCCGCTCTAAAACCATGATGCTGATGTTGATGTTGATGTTGATGTTGACAGTGAATCCTACAGATTGAAATTGTTTGTTCCACTACCGATCGCGGTAGTCTGTTTTGGCATTACATTTTGAAATGATTGATCTTATATACAGCTTTACTTACTTCGCCTTGCCTACATTCAAATTCTATTGGATCCTTTAGTCCTCCTTTGTGCAGCTCCACAGTTTTGGATTATCCAGTCTGTCATAATGAGTAAAAATAAGTTACAATATTGCCGAATGGAAGTGGTCGCCGAGCACGATAAGGAATTGGAGGATCTTCTCTCGTCTATAACCTGAGAGAGAGGAGCCAGCTCACCGACAGTTGGCATGTTTTCTTGCCTTCTTTCACTTCTTTTTTAAATTCTTGGGTTGTGCACAACGGTCAGATGAACTTATTTTGGTCAAAATCTTATTCCCTTCTTGTTGTTCACCATGAAAAAGGATATGAATATAAAAAAATCAATAGCAGTTTAGCAAAACACAACTATATTTAGGTTTTGAATTTTTTGAAATGTGAAATCATCGAAAATCACCTAGAAATTTTAATTTATTTTACTTGAATTTTGACGGTTTTTCACGCTTTGCCCTTCGAATGTGCCGGTTTTCCAGTGACAGTTGATTGTCGGTTCCCGTGACTTTACGGAGCTCGCAATGTAAGCCAGCTGTCTCCTCTCTCTCAGTCTATAACCAAAGCACCAGTTCTAGCCTGGGGGATGCGATCTGAATCAGCCAGGTTGCTGTCAAACTAAAATTTTCGTAAAAATGATCGGAGTATGCCTAGTCATGATTTCGTCACGCTAAAACTTATTATACAATTTACACACTTAAATTACTTTACGGATTCCTGTGAAATCTCAACAGCTGAACAGTTCGGTGAAATAAATTAACGGAGTACGGTAAATTTTTACAGTATTCGGTAAAAAAAACATCGGAATCCGTCAAATTCCGACGAAGCTACGGTGTTTTATTTCACCCAACTGTTCAGCTGTTGAGATTACGGTGAAGTTCACTGATTTCCGGTAAAATGAGCTTAGTGTGTATGTAACCCAAAGACTGCCAACTGTTAAAGAGAAGTTGAGATTGGTCCAAATTATGGATAAGTCTTTACAACTATTCTAAAATATATTTCTAACTTACATACAGCCAGAAACTTTCTGATTAAGTTTATTTATTTGTTGTTTTTGTCTGAATTTAACTTATGAAGCGTTGTGTGAAATATGTTAGGTGTGCGCTTTGAATGGTTAGCACTCGTGAAAAAGATTATGTTCAATTTGAACGACCTAAATGTTCGAGCTCGTACCCCTTAGGTTCTAGTTATATTCAACCCAACAAAACCATGCATTTAACAGACTGATAGTTCTAAAGATGGGCTTGGATGTGTCTTACTTCAGGATCATGGACCAGTTGCATTTGCTTCACGCACTTAGTCTCGTAATGAGCAAAAATGGGCACAAAGCTTCTTGCTGTTGTTTTTGCCTGCTTGGGTTTCCATTATTTCTTGTATGGTCGTGATTTTCAAGTGCAGTCTGACCACAAACTCCTTGAGGTACTTATTAAACGGGACATCGATGAATTATCTTCACGACTACAGCGTACCGTTTTGACTCATATTCCGAACACTTAAGGCCAACAGTGACTTCAAATGCATCTGATTGGCAAAAAATAGCTGATATTCGTGTAAATTTTAATTTCCTCACAAAGCCTAACTGTTAGCTGTTGGATGTACCGATAATAATGTTGATTTAATTAGTTTTTGTATTGTTTTTATACAAAAGAATGGAACAACATTTTGATTCAAATGCCGAACACTGTGTTAATGCTGTCTCATATTCCGAACACCTTGATTCAAATTCCGAACAGCACGAATAAATCGTATTCAAATGAATAATTTCACAAATTAATTTATCTGAGCTTGTTCTACTGGTCTCAAACTAGAGAATCATCACTACTCCGGCGATATAAATTATATTGGAGACGGTTAAATTGAATTGCAATTGACTGCCATTTCCTTGTTATTTGGTGACATATTTCAACGAAACAATTCAACCAAATCGCCATACAAAAACCGAGTGTTCGGAATATGAGTCTGTTCGGAATTTGAGACAAAACGGTATGTTTTTGAAGCTACTTAAATATCCTGCAGGTGAATTCCGGCGCACATTTTCTTCGAAGAGAAGAAATTTTCTTCCATAATCCACCAGCAAAAAAATTTTCTTTTCTTCGAAGAAAATACGCGCCAGAATTCGCCTACTGAACTGCGGGAAAAGATATGTGGTTGCTGATTGTCTATCGAGAGCTCCGTTAGGAAGCATGTAATAATATTCATCTGTTAATATATGGTTCCATGTTGCAACTTAAATTACTAACACATATGCACTGCCGTAGAAAAACAGCACACATTTGTAAAGCTAGCTTAGGACCTCGTCACTCCTCCATCACCACGACATCAGTTTTACTTGAACCTCCATGCTGAATAAACGTGTTCCATGAAATTGCTTTTTCTCCTACAAACCTTCTCCTTAAAACAAAGTCGTCACCGAGGTCAAGCTGATTCACTCTATAATTTCATGTTAAAGGCTGATTTGCTACTGACAAGAAAAGGAATCGCCTATCTCGATGCGTGGAAAATTTTTCCACAGAAATGCTCCAGAAAACCACATTTTTCTGATCGCAGTACGCAGTTGAAACGAAATGTCATTTCAAAGGGGGCTCTCTGTAGGAAATTAATTGACCCATTCAGTCAAGGAATTTTTTTACTTTTCTTGATCAAAGCAGCATACTTAGCTTAAGCCATTTCTTGGCGAACAACACCGATTTTTTCGAAGGAAACGTGGCAACATGTGATGTTGAATCGAAAAATCTTCATGTACACATTCGGGATGAGAGAACATTTGCAGCCCATACTCGCCGAAGATCACATTCTTACTAAGTGAGGGATCGTCACAATTGTGATGAGCTTGTTCGACGTTCTTGATTTTGTCACCTTTTTCATCGTAAACGGTGCTACAAGACATTTAACAGTAGATGCCGCAGGAATTGATTGAGTGCTGGAGCCAGTAGTCAAAGCTCTTCGAGCTGTTGTACAATACCGTTGATAGTAGAATTGGGACATAAAGTGTTTAATGGTTCCGGAAAACTTCGTCTTGCCATCACGTAGGCTGTTGTAAAACGTGATGTAATCCCTCATACAAAATGGCACATTAGTCTTTCCCGGTTTTCTCGATTATTCCGGAGATTTTCTCAAACTTTTTTTTCATACAAACACGTTGCATCACTTGCCGTGTGCAACTGTGAAAAACTGACGCCAATCCGTTCATCCGTTCTCAAGTCATTTCGTGACATACAAACACCACTCCATTTTTATTTATATAAATAACAAAGAGCATGTTACTGTAATTCAGCGATTTTTCCAGCTCAAATAACGGCTTTATCATATTTAACCCTCTAATATCCAAATTTTTATTTTCGACCTAAATATCATTTTTAGTTATCTAAAATCGTTCAAAACACGTTTTGGGCAATGATTTATTTTTATTCGCCAATCTATGAAATTTGATTTTTGATTTTTATAATTTTTATTTTTGAACATCCCTATCTTTTTTCATTTTTTCTTGAAGCCTCTTCTAGTTACTGATTTTTGGCAATAATAAAAATTCAAGTTTTTACAATACTTTTGAAAATAATAAATTTTTAATATTTTTCTGGACATATTTTTATTTTCCGTGTAATTAACTGAAAAACAGGTTTGAAATTATTTTAATATCACCAAGCTCTTCTTCTGTTATAGGTTGATAGTAGAAAAATATAAAAGGTACGATTTTTATATTATACGTTCATCCTGGCATTTGTAGTTTATATAAGAATACTTTTTTTCAAACAATTTTCAAAAATACAAAAAAGTTTCAAAAGTCATGAAAAACGTTTCTAATATTAGTGTTATGAGTCAAGGTTTGAGCCAAAAATAAAATCATTTTGATTTCCAAGCTACGAAAAAATACACAAAATTCCAAAGTGTACCTAAAGGCGGGGTTGGGTATTAGAGGGTTAATCTCCAAATCCCTTCCGTCTGACATTTCGGAAGGGACACGGAAAACATAATACACCCAAAATTTGAGTTTAAAACAAGGGGCATGACAAAATCTAAAAATAAACATAACAAAATGTTTTTTTGGACTTAAACAAACGAAAAACATTTAAAAAAATGAGTAAACGTGTTTTTTTGGCATAAACTTAAGCGTTTGGCACTAAAATTGGGACAGGGCTTTAGGACCCTATTGCGGTGCACGCCTTTCCCATCCTGGTCAAGGCAGTCTCAATGTTCATTTATTCATCGAAGCCAGATTCGCTTCCATGATCACACGCGTTTCCACAAATTTTAAGATTCGTCCGATCATCGTCACTTCGTGGTAGACTTGCGATATTTACTCAAAATGGGCTTTAATCGATAAGCTTAAAGGTAAACAGCAAGTATGTGTATGGGATAATGCCACTAGAGGTAGATGGATCCATCGCCTAATGTCGAAACAGTCACTGCAAAATAGGTTCTCAGAGCACGATCAAAGCAAGCGAAGAAAAAATCCCATCTCTATCGATCCACGATCGACAATGTTTTACAAGTTGTAACAAGCTTTATATATACCAGCAACGAATGAGAGCCCCGAAGAGATAGCGACGACAAAATTAATTTTTCTCGCTTATTTACCATTGGGGGTAGGTGTTTTTTAAACGGGTTCTCATAATGTGTTGCGGATCATGTTTGTTACAGTTGGCGATAAGTGAGAGGAACTCTCAATTTTCTTAGTATTCAATACCTGTACCAAATGATTCAGCTTAGTATGAAAGTCTGCAGATCATGGAAACTTGACCATCAGTTATTATGCAGTCTGGCTTGATATTCTTGCCTCCGGAGACATTGTGCACCCGTTCGTTTCTCCGTGGCGATTGGAAGGTTCAGGTACACCTCCAGCGAATTCTGTTACCATCGGCTGAATTAAGGGGTTGTCTTTTGATTACCCTGGCCCTGGTAAGATTTTTTGTACAAAAATTAAATATAATTGTTATGGTACATAAGAATTCCCCATCCCAGCTCCCCCCACAAAACCATTACGTAATAATTGGACGACCCCTAACCTCTGTCGATCATCACGCGAAGCTGTAAATAGAAACAAGATGCCAAGAATATTAAAGCTGCCGACTTGGTACTAGTGGTTGGTGGGAAGGCAAAGCAGTAGTGAACTCGAGAAAGAGTTAAGGCGAAGTAGGCCGTCATTAAAATTTGTACGCGTCGTTGATGATTGTTGCTAATTCATCTCACGATTAAGAATTAAAGAAAATCAGTTGGTTTTGCACTGACACAGCTGAAAAAGTATCAGCATACTTTATGTATGTTAGAGCGTACAATGATACTTTTTCAAGTCAATACAATCCATCAAGACTGAGTTTTATCACTTTGAAATGCAAGCTGAAAAGTCATCATTTTTCTTCAAGTCGAGTCTAGTACACGACACTGAAGACGGCCTTACAGTTGAGGTCGAAATACGCGTATCTGTCAAAGGATACAAACTCTAGTGGAATTAAATGGTATAGTACTAAATTCGGTTTTTTCATCTACTTATAGGTATTCTACTAAACAGCTCGAAGATTTATTATCATCATGGCTACCAAGCGGACGGAGCACAGTATATTCATCGACCTGAAGAGATCTATCGTAAGCACCCAAAAGGACGTGGCATTTCTGAAGAAATGTCTGAAGGAAAAGCTAACACCCGTTAGCCATAGGATTAAGATGGGCCCCCATATCCCACAACATATCAAGAAGACAGCAGAGAAAGAGTACATCACGGCATCGATTAATTCGCACTATGCGAAACTGGACAAGCTGACGACGAGGTGTTATTTTCTGCATTTAAAATTGGCTCAGGAATATCCGGAAGGATTCCCATTATTCCTGACCAAGGTTAAACGAGCGGAAGAATGCGAAGCCGACAGGAAGAACAGGCTACATCGGAAAAAACTAGCCTCCATGCGATCCAAGACGACGGAAGTTAACTGCGTTCCTGCTCCGATTATAGAACCCATTGAAGATTTCGTAGTTAACCGTTCGACGCAGCAGTTCACAGTAGAGCAATTGACACACCTCAACAAGGGGTTAGGATATGCGGTGACTACGAAGCCTGATGTGGAGAAAATAATCGTAGACATGGAAACAGCAATCATCCAAAACATACCAATAAAGGACCAGAACACAACGAGGAACATCGTAGCAAAGGCCATTACAACAGGACAACGAAGCAAGGCAGACAAGGACGAGACGAGGATCGTGAAAGAACTCAAGGATAAACCAGTATTCTACATCAAGGCGGATAAAGGCAACGCAGTCGTCATCATGGACAAGACGGATTACGACGAACAAATGGCGAAAAAGATCAACGAAGGCCCCTACCGACATTTGAGAGTGGATCCACTACCCGGACTCATCAAACTCACGGACAAAACCCTGAAGGACTGCAAGGCAATTATTGGCGAGGCTCGTTTGAAAGAGTCAAACCCCATTCTTCCACGGATTAAAGGACTACCGAAGATTCACAAACCAGGAAAGGAAATGCGAGAAATCATCTCGGCCGACGGATCCCCCACTCATAAACTGGCGAAATGGTTAGTCAAGGAATTCCAGAGTATGCCGAATCCATTCCCCACTAGGTCAGTTAAAAACACCCAGGAGTTCTCCCAGAAACTATTAGAGTCAGGACACATCGAGGATGACGAGATGATGGTTTCTTTCGACGTAGCGGCTCTTTTCCCCAGCGTTCCAGTAAAGGATTCCCTAAATCTTCTCGAGGACTGGTTATTACCCCAAAGGACGGATGCAGCATGGAAAGGAAAGGTCAGGACATACATGAGGTTGGCAAGATTGTGCATGGACGAAAACTACTTTCAATTTCGAGGAAATTTCTACAAACAGACGAAAGGAGCCCCCATGGGAAACCCTCTCTCCCCGTTTTTGTGCGAACTATTCATGGCGAATTTTGAAGAAAATTTAAAGAAACAAGGAGTATTACCGGATAAATGGTGGAGATATGTCGACGACATTTTCAGCGTTATCAAGCGGAACGATCTGGCTAAAATTTTGGATACAATCAACAGCGTACACAAGGATATCAAGTTCACCCACGAGGAGGAGAAGGATGGAAAACTATCATTTTTGGATCTACTTGTCACCAGGGAAGAAAGTTCAACTTACAATTTCGAAATCTACAGGAAGCCTACAAACACCCAGCGAGTTATCCCTTACACATCGAATCATTCGTTCCAGCATAAGATGGCAGCGTTTCACCACATGATCCACAGGATGCAGACTCTACCCCTCAGCGAACACGGAAAGACCAAGGAACTGGAATATATCTACGAGACGGCAAGAATCAACGGATACAAGGAAAGGACGATAAAAGCTATCATCGACAAAAAGGAAAGACAGCGAATTCGGAATGCTTTGACGACACTAACCCCGATCACCGAACCCATGAAGAGAGTCTCCATCCCATACGACGTACACATCAGCAAACAGCTCCGCCCAAAGCTAAGGAATTTCGGAATCGATTTGGTATTTTCCAGCAGAGACAACCAACTTAGAACTTCGTTAGGCTCTACCAAGGATCCGGTAAACACACTAAACAAGGCTGGTGTTTACAAAATCAGCTGTTCCCACTGCAGCAAGGTCTACGTTGGTCAAACAAAGCGGTCTCTCGAGGTTAGATTCAAGGAACACTTATCGGAAATAGGAAAAGCTCAGAAGACGATAGACAAGGGGATGACATACGATTTCAAATCTAAGGTGGCAGAACATATCTTTTCAGAAGGACATACAATTACGACGGCCGATATCAAAATTTTGAGAAATGTTTCTTCTCCTTGGAAACTGGATGTGGCGGAGAGTCTGGAAATTTGCAAACAGGTACCTACGACGCTACTCAACAGAGACAACGGCAACGGCAATACATGGCTATTCAACTTGGTACCTACTAATCGTTCCCGTGATGTACCTTTCAGCATTTAAAGTTTCAACAAAAGAGGGATGGAATGTACCTAAAGCTCATAAATTTTAAGTTTAAAAAATAATAATGGGTAGGGAAATACGTTTATACCTAGTGTTAATATATAATGTGTGCATACGATGGTTTTCTTCAAGTCGAGTCTAGTACACGACACTGAAGACGGCCTTACAGTTGAGGTCGAAATACGCGTATCTGTCAAAGGATACAAACTCTAGTGGAATTAAATGGTATAGTACTAAATTCGGTTTTTTCATCTACTTATAGGTATTCTACTAAACAGCTCGAAGATTTATTATCATCATTATTGCCAAAACGAATGAAACAAGTTATTCTTGAAGGATTTGGTCGAATACTGCAGACATTAGTGTTAACGTCGAAAGGGGTCAACCGTTAATTGACAGAATGATTCAAGATTTAGCTGAGAAACGCATATAGCTTAGTCGGTTTATCTGTTGAACAAAATCTTCTTTTTATTCTTCTTGACATTACGTCTTCACCGGGACAGCTAAGTGTTCTTTGAGCCCTTCCACAGTTATTAAGGGGGCAGGATCCGTCATTGATTTCGAAATTTTCAAAAGCAGTTTTTTAGTTCAAAATTAAGAAAGTTTACAAGAAAATGTGTTCACTGTATTCTATTCTCCAACCCAAACACAGTGCACACATTTTCATCGAATAATGTTTAGTTTTGAACAGAAAAACTGCTTTTGAAGCTTCGATGATTACGATGAACTTTAACTGAGAACTTTCTTTGCCAAAATTTCTATTTTCGCATTCGTATATCTTGTGGCAGGTACGATGATGCTTTATGCCCAGGAAAGTCAAGGAAATTTTCATTACGAAAAGGTCCTGGACCAACCGGGATTCGAACTCAGACACCTCAAGCATGACCTTGTATTGTAGCCGCGGACTCTGAACACTAGGCTAAGGAAGGCTCCGAAACTAAATTTAAAAGAGAGAATAAAATTGAAGGCAAAAAAATCTGGATATTTTTTTTCATTGAACAATAGATACAAATTCGAAAAACACTGTTGAAAATGAAGACCCCGACGGAATATATAATTTAACCAAGAATTTCTCACCGTGAAATCAAAAACTGAAGAACCCCCATAAGTTCAACAAAGCATCATTAAAACCATCGTCCACCGGAGATATCTAACCCATCCCGGCTTCAAATTAGCACAAAAATGTACAGCAATTGACTCGATTGCTTAGAATTTCTTGTTCTCGCTCATGAAAGCAGCAAAACTAATTCAAAACATTCCAAAGCGGTGGAAAAATGCTATTCCATGTTAATGGCTCCACCATTGCCCGAATAAAAGACTCGTTCCGTTTCCCGTTTCAACAGTCAACAGTCACACGACCTTTCCATGTAAACCCCTGTCGTCGGAGAACGCTTCTTTCGTGCATCCATTAGAATCTAGGCAGCCGCGGTGCTACTTGGATCGTTATTATCGGAAAAAATCTACCTCAAGGATTTTTGACATCCCTGAGGTAACTCAGGTAAGTCCGATGTGAAAATGTTGCACAATATTGGTCCCAGGATACTGCCTTGAGGAGCACCAGCTCTCACAAGTAGTCTTTCACACTTGGAGATAAGATAATCAACCTAAAGTGTACAATTTCACTGATAAGTTAGGGTTAAGAATGTATGTTGGAAAATTAAAGTTTTTTATTTTTCAATCAAACCTTCACACCAAAATTTTCTGAATTCATTTTGAATGTCCAAAAGTACAATACAAGTTAAATAGCCTTCGAATTTTGTTGAAACTAATCAAATTCATCACAATAAAAGATGATGAGTGTCAAACATTGAATTTGGTTTGATGTGAACTATCATTAAGTTCAAAATATTTTTTGCAACAAGATTACTTATGTAAAGAGGCAAGCCGTTGATGGTGATATTTCCGATAATAACGATCTGATTAGCACCGTGGAGCAGCAAGAGCTAACCTTACTTGAGGCACGAGTGGGTCAAGTATTTATATCTACCGGGGCCTCGTTGCGCCCTCCGTTTCTCGTTTCAATTCGACCGAAATGATGGATATAAAAGTGACGCCCGCCCACGTTTTTCAACCGCTCGGACAGCGCTTCGGAACCCGAAGCCCGGAAAGTGGTCATAAAAACAGACGTGTTCTTCCTCGCCGAGTCGCCAAAAGGGCCCTCGAGCTGCACACTCAAGAACCCACTCAATTTTCCTAGCCAAGAGTCGAATTGCGCTCGGAAACCCAACCCGGAATTACATCCATTGAATGTTCTAGTTTTTACACGTGATTTTTGCACGATGCCTATATGGTTTGAGTGGAGAGTTTTGGGAAAAGGATGCTGCAAGGAACGGAATCTTTTTAAATCGATTGAGGGGGATCTGGTTGGGAAACTGCAATCGGAATTGGATATTGAAATGTCCAAGAATGGATGGCCTCAGATGGAGATCTTTTTCAGAAACGGTTGGTGATGCGACGGTTGTGGAAACTATCAATTTAATGAGGAAAACAATAAAATTGAAGGAAATCTCATTTTATGATTATTTGATGGGTTTATCGCTGGGTTGCTCGAGCCGCGGTAACACGATGCGATGCTACACAGGAAGACCAGCCATCGAAATTAATTTGCAGTGAAATGAAAAGATTGAACGGATGATCGTGTTGGCAGCTGATGGGAAGTTTTATTTTATTGATAAACATGTGGTGAGTTTTCATTGACGGAATTGTACGGTTTACGTAAAATCTAGATTCACAACATGTAAGAACTTGAAAACCGATTTTCATTTCATATGTAAGTAGCTCCAATGATGTATATGTAATTTAAATGAAGCACACTTGAAAATACATAAACAAAAAGAAATGGTTTTAAGAATTTATCATGGGTTTCCAGTGTTCTCGAGAGGTTTTCTGATGTTTCAAATGAGATTCCATGGTAACAATTTCAACGTCTCTTATAACTGATAAAGGGGCTTCTGAAACCAGAGTAGCATCCTCGGAAAACCATTAATGTATATCTGAAAACCTTCAGAGGTTCATTAGGAATATTTGTGTAAAACGTAAATCTTTTTTTGAATATATTTGAGTTGGTCCACACAATGTCCAAGCTGAATCTTAAAGATTTTATAAAGTTTCTTCTTAAAACGGAAACTGCAACATGTGAGCTTTTTTTGTAAACTTTTCCTAGAACAATCCGCCAATTTCCTATCGAAATCATCGACTCAATTTTAGTCAAAAATTCCGCCAAACCCTGCTTCAATATGCATTATTAATTTAATCGCGTGCCGTACGGTGTGAGCAGATCCACCGGAAGTCGCGTGCCTTTTGTCGTCTCCTGCCAGGCCCATTGTGTTTAGAACGGAACTCAATTGGGAAGTGCGAAAAATAAACACATATCAACCCACGGCTTGCCAGAAATCCGGCACTCTGCTCCGCGAAGCCGAATCCAATGCTTTCAGCAAATTCAAAAGCGGCTTGTGTGCATGTTTACTGAATTTAACACTTTTTGTCGTTTATAAAATTTTAAGTCCTCGTAAAAATCCGCTTCCAACCGGGAGACGAACACAATGCCGGAGGTGCTTGATTGGAAAGCAGGCGAAAGGAGCTTCAGCAGCAAGAATGATATTAAAATTGAAATGGATGTGTCACATTTAATTTAAGAGTTCATTTCTTTTTTTCGGTTCATAGCTCTCACTCCCCAAACCGCACTTGTCATCATGGCTGTGCTCTACCTCGACAGATTTCGCAATAAGTGGGTGAAGTTTTTTTTTCCTTTTCGCACATGTTTGTGCGTGTGCGAGATGATATCGAAGAAAGTGCTTTTCAAACAACTTTTTCCCATTGCGACATCTGTTTCGAGCGCTTGAGAGGTGAACTCAACTTCTTGTGGAGATGGCGGTTCTTAGGTGGGGGTCTTGCGTCGGAATGTGTCTAAACTTTAAATCAAAATAATTTTGCGGAAATAGATTATCGTGGAGTTAGTTTTAATGTTATGTAACACATCATCAGCTGTACTTTCTGATTAGCTTGAAAGCGGAGTTTTAATTGAAATGGTAGTTTAATGAGCATGATCATGAGCATAGATGAGCTCAAATGTCGTTACCTAGTGCTACAAAACCAGTACTTTTCAGAAGTACTATTTTTATACCTGTTGGTTTTTTTCTGATCCTTTTTAGGACCCATGCCTTAAATTTTTCGTTGGATCTGTTGAAGGAAGTAAAGTCTTCGAAGCGATGGTAATTCTTTAAGAACCTTTAAGAATGGTGGCTTTTAAAATATTTACATGTACATATTAAATTTTAACCGAGTTTATGTAAATTATGTAATTTTACACAATTTAAAGTTAAATGACTTGACAATAAAGATTTTTCTGAGAATTTTGGAATTTTAGCTAGAAATCATATGAAGAGATCACAGCCACATAAAATTATGAAGTTCCTAGATTTTTTTGGATTCCAGTACTGAGATTCTGATGTAAAATCCAAAAATCTCAGAATTACTTTCTCAAAGATACCAAAATAATTTCAGAAGAACAAATACCGAATCAAATGCTGAACGTAATCCCAGAATTGTTATAACAAATCTAGAATGTCTATCGGAATCCCAGAATTTAAAAAAAAAAATCTGCAATTCCAAAAGAAATCTGAACATTTTGAATGTCTATTGACTATTTTCACGTAAAGTTCAGTTTTACTTTATAGGGAGTCTTTGCCGGTTATGGACCCCTTACGTATTATGGAACCCCTAAAGAAACACATAAAATTAAAACTCAAAGCAACTTAATACCTATGAAAATTCACCGGGGAGCTTCGATTGCATTGTTGGTCGGCAGTTCCAGGCAAAATATTTGGTCTTACAAGGTGCATAAATACAGAAATTTGAACAGTTTTGTAAATGAAATCACGCAAGAGGGTCCATAATAGGCATTTCCAAATGGGTCCATAATAGGCACCTCGGCAGCGAGCCGAATTACATGGGAATCAATTGGAGGGTCCATAGTAGGAAACGTCAAATTTGTAAACATTCATATTATAGACTCTGGGAGGGTCTATAATAGGCATAAGGACAACACTTTTCCAAATGAGTATTTCACGGGTTAAATAGATTTTTTTTTGTGTTTTTAAAACACACACTAGGATACTAGGAAGTCAAGACATGGAACTTGTTGAAAGGCTGCACAAAACGTACATCAATCTAAGATATCATTGCAAAAAACGTCGAGAATTAATCTCAGCTACTAAGTGGTACATTACTAGCACTGGATCCATAATACCTGAATAGCCAAAATTCACACGTAAATTCAAAATTCCTACAATAAAAAACTCAGATTTTTTAAGAAAACCTCAAAATATCTTTCGAAATATCAAAGCTGACAATATTTTTTAGTGATATTTACTCAGATTTTAATTATTTCATTCAATTTAACAATCTCAAAGCATTAGTAGCAACCTCTGAAAATGTGTGATTTTTGACGGAAATATAAAATGGGGTGTTAAGATATTTGAGTTTCGTAAATAAAACCATATTTTGCCAACAACAAGACATAATCTGTTTGGTCAATAACTTTGATGCTTTCATTAAATATTATAGGTTATGTTGAACCTCAATCAGATAATACATCAATATTATTAAACTTGAAGCTTCTGCAGATGCAAACCGTTTTATTTTAAACTGCTAAATCTTTCATAGTTACTAATACTATTTGGGAACTATCATTTCATCGTAAAATAGTCTTGAAATGATTTTTTTGCTATTTTTTTATCGTACTAGGCTGTTTTTCATCACGCCAATCGGTCATGAAACGGCCTACTTGCCTACACTGGAGTATGCAGTGCGGCAATAGTCATTACGCAACTGAAATCTTTGCTGTAATGATTCATTACGCAACTGTTTTGAGTTTCGTAATGAACCATTACACAACAATTATTCAGAAATTGCCAAAAAAATGTACTATTATACTTATATGCAAAAGGATCATAACCTATATATTTACAGTTTACAAGTAAGGCTAATTTCAGCATATAATATTTATATATATTTACGTATAAGGATAACTTCAATAAGCTTTTAGTTTAAATAGGGGAAATGTTCAATTTGCCCTGTAAATAAAACACTACACTAAACAACGTATTTACATGCAACACACAGTGGCATGGTCGAAAAAAATACTGAAGAAAAGTGTTCCGGTATGGAGCGGAAATCTAACGCACACTCTATAACAGTGCTATATAAGTGCCCGACGTGGCCGAGAAGTTTCTCAAAATGAGCTGATAAAAGACTAAATAATATTATTGTGTACCAGTTCAGCAGTGATGGCATTTTCCTCAGTGTGAGGGAGAGCGGTGCGTTTTGTTACACGCACTCTTGATTTCAGAGTGAGAGCACACTCACAAGTTAATATTCACCACCGCTGATATGGTGAGCGCACTGACTAAGGGAGAAGAGATGATCACTTGTATCACTCAATACTAGCATGCACTAGGGTGTAATTAAAGAGCACCGACGATTCTCTACGGTGAGCGTATTTTGTTCACCACAGTGAGCACCGAGGTGAGCACTGCAGAGCGAGCTCTACCTTTTGCACTGGAGTGTTCACTGATGTGATGGATTTAAAACATCATTGGAATGATTAGATACCTATTATATTTATTAAATATTGAATGGGTGTTATGATATAGATGCATGTACATGCGTACATTATCTAAAACACCCCCGAAAGTGTTGTACATCGATAGAGTCTCTCTCTTTAGCGATGCAGTTTTTAAGGTCCATTCACAAATATCATAATGCTGAAGGGGGTGGGTGGGTGTCCTTAAGATGTTACAGCTCATACAAAATTAAAACATACTCATACAAAATGCGTTACGAGGGGGTGGCTGGGTGTCAAAAATGACCATTTTTGGCGTTATGAAATTTGTGAATAAATCCTTATGACAGCGCGCGGCACCGGAAGTTTAGAAATTTGCGGACACGCAGCCGTCTCCTAAGATATGGAACAACCGAAGTTTTGCTCACTTTTAAGTAAATCTTTATGGGAGATGTTTTATCATTCACCGCAAGGAATTTGGGGAAAATGCGGATAAGTCAATGTTAATAGCATCATGTTTTGTTGTTATCCTTCCGGTTGTCGCGCAGTAGGTTGAAGCTCCACCGCGTCTATGCTGTTTAAGCGAGCTTTACCACATGCATTGTACCAGAACCGCGGCCACGTTCGAAACCATGGGTAGGACAAATGATAGAAAATATTTTGAGCACATGGAACTAAGATAAAATTTAATCCCATGGAATCCTAGACTGGAAATTGAAAGTTACTTTATTTGAGGGGCGCAAACGCAAAGGGAAGTTAGTGATATTTTGGTCGGATTTTAGGTGAGTTGAGGGAATCTACTATTTCCAAGCGTTCTAACGATATTTTCATGTGATTTTTTTGCTCAACAGAAAAATAATATAAGACAGGGCTAGTAGCAAGTGAGTACATGAAAAAAGAGCCTTAAACGGACCAAAACCGAGACTGAAGTGATACCAAATAGGATCCAATAAAATCAAACGAAACCTAATAGGAGTCAGGAGATAAGTGTTTAATTCTTCTTAGCATCAGAGCAGACATTTCTCTTAGATCTAAGATTTTTTTGAGAATTCCTTGTGACGATAAGCATTACTGGATGTGTTTTTTTTCCATAATTTTCTCTAAAAATTCATCACAAAATTTATTCAAGTATTAGTGTTAAGTTATTACTCCGGAAATTTTTAAAGGCGTTCTTTAAGTAATTTTTGCCCGAGGAATTTCTCCGATAATTTTCCTAAGAAATTTCTCAAAGAATTTTGTTTTGGCTTCCAAAAGATTTATACTTGGATTTTCCCAAGGAGGGCCACAGAAATTAAATTTCTCCGAAAATATTTTCAGAAATTATCTGAATTTCTCAAAAAAAATCTTTTAAAAATTTTTCAAGAGAGTGTGTTTGTGTAAGTGTCTAGTATTAACTGGTGTGAAAACTTAAATAAACTCTTGAAGATTGCATGGGATTTTTTTGAGAAACTTTTTGAAAATGTTTGGAGTAACTGCAGGAGTGACATTTGGGTGAAATGGTCGAAAAGTTCCTAGAAAAAATAGATTTGTTAGAAGAAATCTCAATGAATTGTGGGTTACCTGGGAGGAAGCATAGATGAATTCTTGAATGAATCCACATGAACAAGCAGAGAATTTCTTGCAGAGTTTCTAGAAAAAAGCTAGTTTTTTTAAACTCTGTAATAATTCTTTGTGCATTTCCTCGGAAGAAATTCTGTAAAAATCTTTGCAAGATCTGCTAGAGCAAGTACTGGGAGAATTAGTGAAAAAATATCTAGAGGAAAATTAAAGTAATTCCAACTTTTAAACTTTTTAAGTCAATACCAACTTCATCCTTTTTAAACTTTTTAAATCAATTTTAGTAAACAAATTTGACAACAATAAATTAAACTGCTTGCCTTTACAACCCGTGAGGTTGTTCTTATTCGCTCAACTAATTCTTAATAACAAATGGATCAACAGCAAAATTTACGTGAATTTGTGAAGTTTATTTATCTTTGTACGGAAGTAACACGAATAATTACCAAATGGATTTATAAATGATGCCACAAAATATCGATAGGAATTTAATCAAATAATTTCTAGAAATTACCTAATAACTTCTTCCAGTAATTTTCACGGCAATCCTGAATCAGCCAAAAGCTTCTAGAGAGTGTGCTGCGAGAATTTTACTTGAATTGCTCTGAAAATCATCAAGAGATTCAGCAATGCTTTGAAGGATTACATCAAGAGTAATCGAACGTTCAGAAATTGCTAGCACTGTCACACTCGTGATGTGTATAACACGATGCGACTGGTATTAGAATATTCCATTACTATATCCAAAGATTTTTCAATAATCTTTCGATAATTCTCTAAGGATTTTCCAGAAACTTCTCAAGAATTACTTCGAGGAATGTTCAAGGTAAGTTGTCACAGAACACATACAGGATTGGCCGTAGATGTTTTTAAGAAACTATTCATTGATTAAAAATTCCATAGAGGATTTCTCTATTTATGTTTTAACTGGCTAACAACGTTTCTTGTAGTAATTATTTTAGTTAGTTTCCCAGGGTTTTCACTATAGATATTGTCAATTCTCACAAGAATACAATGAAAAACCATATCGTTTCTTCTATCCTCTAAAAGAATGAATACGACATTGATCGAATTTGTATGTATATTGAACAGATGATGAAAAATTTAATTTATTTTTCATGCTTTCTGCTGATCTGGTTTTTTTTTGTTGTTGAATCGTGGGTAGGACAACCCGTTGACTACCCAGGTATTTTTGTACGTGTACATGTCCTACCTGTCCTACCCGCTTCCCGCGCCAATGCATTGTACAAAATACAACATCGCAACTACTGAAGTGTTACTACTTACAGTAGACGATTTGATGCCCGCCCAATCTTCGGCACATTCCAAGCTATTATAATTATAGTTCCTTGTACGAAAGTTGAGCCAAATAAAAATAACATGAAAAATCAAATCTCGCGTTCAGTATTATAAGGGCGTATCTACAGTTTTGGCGGGAAATGAGATTTCGTTATATTTGAATTCTATAGGTCCGAAACTATAACCCTACCAAAAATTATTACTTAAACATTCTAGAAATATCATATTTTCAAAAACATTATTTGACGTAACTACAAAACTGCAATGGGAACAAAGATACGTCAGGCGTAACTTTTCTGGTCATCTTCTGTTGAAGTTGCGCCAACAGTGATACTGTTCCGTGTTTACAAAATGGCTAACAGAAAATATTTGCTGCACCGTATTATTTCTTCATTTTTCACAAGATATGCAAGTGATGTTAAAATAACAGTTTTCAGTAAATTTGTGTTACCATCATTGAACACAGCACAGCAGATTCCCGTACAGGCAATGTTGTAGGAACAGAAAAGGACTACTTGGAACCAGTGTACAAAATACTTCGAACAAATTCTAGTTGAAAATTTACTACCTTTACCTATATCTTAGTCGTAAGCGATACATGAACACCAAAATGATATTATCGAAAAAGTTGTGTTTCATTGATTGTAAATATGTCCAAAGTGTACGTACTAGAGAAGCTGGTTCGATTCCAGTAGGTATGAAATTTTAACAAAACATTATTAGAGACTCTCAGAGTCTGTTTAGTGTTATTAAAATTGTAAATTTATCAAAAACTAATGATTTTGCTTCGTGGCGTAACTTTTGCCAATACGACACACCGGCGTAACTACAATTTATCTCATTTTCCAGCATATTTTACGTGCACTTCATATGGCACCGGATACTCTAATGTCGTGATAGTATTTGTACAAATTTTCAGTTAAATTCACTTTGAAACAAAAATTACATCAATTTTTTGTTTGTTCAAAACTTCAATGTCTCGGTTTCTTCGAAACTGCAGTTACGCCCTTATGATACTGAACGCGAGAAATCAATGTTCTAATGTGAAATGTTTATTAGATATATTTGCAAGTTTTTCGGCATTGTTACCACAATAATAAATCTGAGATTATTGTTGAGATTTTTTCCGCTGTATTTTAGTATCAATACTACCAATGTTAAAAGGTATGCTCCAATACCAGACAACATAATGAAGCTTCTCGAAGTAAATGTTCCAAGATAATATGAATTTGTACCTCTTTGAATGTTTCCAGGAAAAAGAATTTTAAACATTTACAGTTGTGTTCAGAATAATAGTAGTGAAAGTCGATTTTCATACAAAATGCTCAACTTTGGCATGTTGTAACATTGTTTCCCTATGAGCAATCGGTATGAAATTTTGGCAAAGTACTACAAATATCATCAATTTCATTATCACAAAATATTTTTTTTTACAGTATTGATTAAGAAGTTAAGCACAGTGAAATAGCTCAAAATACAAGTAGTTTTTAACAATAATAATATTTGCAGTATTATGAGTTATTGAATTTTTCTTTACTCATCGTTTAAGCAATTTTCACCCTAACTATACACTTATAAACAAACCAATTTTTATAAAAATGTTGCTGAACAGAAATTTACAAAAAGGAACTATTATTTTGAGTATTTTACCTGGTGCTTTTTTATCACTACGATGATTTTTTTTTAAACTTTGTGATAATGGAATTGAGAATGTTTGAAGTTCTTCGCCAAAAATTTATACCGATCACTCATAGGAAAACTTGGTTACAACATGCCAAAATAGAGCATTTCGTTTGAAAATTGACTTTCACTACTATAATTCTGAACACAAATTTTAATAATCAAACATAATTTTGATCTTACAAGCATAACAAAGGACAATCATAACTCAAATGTTTGAATATTACCCATGTAATATTCAATCATTTGAATTACGATCATCCTTTATTATGCTTCTAAGATCAAAAATACGATTAATAAAAGTTCCATGTCAGGACTGCCGAACGTACGGCCCGCGACGTCATTTTGTACAGCCCGTGAAGAGTTTGAAGATTCTTCTCATAGCTGTCCCGTTGTTTGTTCTATTTATTTAATGTTAAAAAAACACTCTGTCTCTGAATGATGGAAATGAGGGGCCCAAACGCAAGTGTAAAGGGTGTTAGTGGCAATTTGATCGATTTTGATTTTAGGTTACTGTTTTCAAGCTTTTTTTGCGGTGTTTTAGATGATTTTTTCGTTAAACAGAAAAAAAACAACATAATTCGTAGATTTTATTTTTGGCTCTCATAAATTTGTATGGAATGAGAAATTTCTGCATACACTTAAAACTCGTTTTTCTTAAAAACAAATTTTTATCACTTCCACCCCTTTGCTTATAAATCCCTCAAATGATAGAATTTCAAATTTTGAAAATATGTACTGAAAAATTTGGCACCCTTCATTGAGGTTAATAGGCAATCAAAGTAATCAATTTGAAGTTCATAATGAGAAACCATACTTATCAAATAATTTTATGAAGATTGCAAGAACACTCATGTCATGTTTTTTTCTTCGATATTGGATGAGAAAAAGTGATTTTCAGTCAAACTTAACTATCTCGCGTATCCTACAATTCTTACAGAATCCTGGATTATTCCTAAATGTCACTTAGGATTCTCACATATCTCTCTGCAGAATCATCAAATAATATTGGGTTGAATTGTGACATTTTTATAGTAAGTATCTTATAACATTGCCTTAAATGTTATATTGGAATCATGTCCAAGATTCCAATATAAAATTTAAGGCAATTTTTTAACGATTCCTGGACGAAATTCTGACGCAGTCTTGAATACAACTGCTTTGTAAAATTTTTATAGAAAATGAGACGGATTCTCACTGGAGGATACTCAAAAACGATTGATCTTATCAATTTTTCCAACAGAAATTTTATTTTTCTTAATCGTTTAACAAATATGCTGGAAATGCTTTGGTCCGCCGCAAAAAATTATTTCTGAAATCTTGCCCACGGTTCAAACATTATTAGGCAGAACTGCTCTATGTGTACAAAACTGGAGGCCATATTCGTATATTCCAGTTCAGACGAGTTCGTTTGATGCTTTCTATAATTTCGATAATTTAGATAAAACAAGTAGATATATATTTCCACGCAATGATCATCAAATAGCTAATCACATAGGCTACCACTCTGCTATTTAGTCACTCTTGAATGACACGGAAATGTGTCATATAAATCCAACAATATCTGTACGTACTTTTACCCGAGCAGAAGAGGAAATTGCTACTAAACACCAAACTAAGGTATTCCATATCAGATAATTTCCAAAATTCACAAACTGAATGAGGTATGAAACAGCTCTGCATAAGAGATAAAATACCACAAATAATATCCCATGCATATTCTACAAATATCAAACTGATAATTAAATCATAATGCATAGAGGTTTTTTTATATAGGAGAGAAAATTTTCAATAGTAGTTCAATACCTCAAGCCGTCCTTAATAGCTGTCAAAAACCGCAATGAGACATTTTTAATCGTTTTCAACATTTTTTCAATATCATAATTATACCAAGTTGCATTGACTACTGAAAAATACCTGATTATGGTATATATGGTATGCATCGTTACGTGAGAGTTATTCGTTCCTCCTCGGGTACCTATCCATACTGCCACGGTGGCAGTGTCACCCATGTTCATCAGAATTTGCCGTAGGCACATTTCGGAAATACATCAGTTAGCTCCAATTCTTGATGCAGTTTTGATATGTTTTCAAGTTATCTGTTTGTTCCTCATTTGATAATGATACATTAGCAATTATAATTATTACCCAGCAAAATTATGTTTACATAGCTTAGATTTCAATAGAGTGATCGCTTACTGGATAAAAACAAATGGTTTATAATGCATGAGTTCCCGCTTTTTGTACAGCTAAGAAGGCTGTATACATTATAGACAATTCATCATATAATTTTAAAATAGTGATAACACTTCAAAAAGTTTGCTTTTCTATGAACAATGTTAAATGGCGTTATGTTCAAGTTTTTTTTGAAGATTTGTATAAAATTAATTGCTTGTCCAAGAGATCTCAATTTGTTATGGTACCCGGGCAGAAGAAAATAACTACTGAATACCAAGTTGAGGTATTCCATTCCAGATAATTTCCAATACTTACAGCCTGAATGAGGTATGAATGAGCCCTGCATAAGAGGTAAAATACCTCAAATAATACCTTCTGCATATTCTACAAATACCAAACTTAATACTTGATGGATTTTCTTATAAAAGTGAAATTATTCAATAATATTTCAATACCTCCAGCAGTCCTCAATAGCTATCGAATACCAAAATGAAGTATTTTTAAGTGCTTTAAACATTTCTTTCAAATGCCATTATAATACCAACATGAGGTATTGATAACTGAACAATACATAATTGTGATATGGTATAAATAAAATAAATAAAAAAATAAAATAAATTCAATTATGCTTTGAGCCATTCTCGCCCCTCAGATCATTGTCACCCCGTCGACGGTATAAGTTCCCATAATCGCACAATCGCCCTAATTTTCAATCTGCAAATGCTTCAGAAAAGAACAATTTGAGTTTGATTAAGCACCTCAATATTAACTCATATAAAAATGAAGGGGAAGGCCGCGGTGCTTACTAGTAAGCGCATTTTATGGACGACCCCTAAAATGACATCTCTATTATTTCTATGCCGTCATGCATCTTATAGAGCATAATTTGTTCCTTCATGTTTGTTATCTTTCAAACCGAATTTTAAAAACAGAGCTCAACATTTCGTATGAGACCCTATGCTGAGGATGCGTTCAAAGAGATATTTAATGTAATAATAATAAACCATCGTAAGCCAACATTGAGTGAAGAAACTCCTCTTTCGGTAAATGCAACGCACCTTGCGTTTGGGAACAAAACAGGTTACACGTTGCAGTTTCCGTACTTCACATTAACACGAAATATTGTTCGCGCCCAGCAGGGAATTTACATATCACCAAGCATAGAATAGTGCGCTCACCAGCCATGCCATGCACTGCAGTGCCGCACTGGCGTGGATAACACTTATGAGTTCGCCGGAGTGAGAGATCTAGAGCGCGCGCAAAATTCATTTCACCAGTGTGGTGAGTTTCTGATTTCTCTTTGCGCTCACCACACTCGAACTCGCGCGCTCTTGAATGCGTGGTTCACCATAGTGAGTGTATGTATTTTCTCGTATGTGGAGCGACTGGATGCTCCTCAGTGAGACAGATTCACTTACACGCTAGTGCTACACACTGGTGAAATGCCATCACTGCCAGTTCATAAGATTACCAATAAAAGGATTAGTGGATTCAAAACCATTAAAAAATAAAAGAATTATTACAACTTTCCAAACATCCAAACATTACGTTGTTATCAAGATTATCCTACCAGTTTCAATGATTTTCGATATTAGACATTTTTGGTGATATTTGGTAACAAATAAAATAGACCCCTTAAATTTTATAATGCAGCTTTTGCAGTATATTGGAATATTTTACGGCATACATTGAATGAGTTTAGTAACTTGCAAAAAGTAAAATAATTAATCCCTTAACACCCCACTTATTTTCAAAAAGAGACTTTTTTCATAAAAAATATAAAAAGTCGAAATCTAGATAACATTTTGAAAAGTTTTTGTCTGCGTTGCGATCTTAATTCGTATCTACTAAGTTACTCACATAATTTTTTTAATATTGTTTCATAGTTTTGTAGTTAAATGTATCTAGCCTATAAATTTCGAACAAAAATGTTTTGAAACGTTTTCAATATCTAGACTCCGCAATACCTCAATTTAATAGACATCCCCTATCACATAATGCAGCTCACAATCCTCCGAACAAATGAAACATTTCAGATGATATATCGAATTTCGACGTTTATGTGACTTGTCAAACTTGATGGAGAAGTTCAATCCCGTAACACACCAGGAGTCCCTAACACCCCATTTCACGGTACCATTTCCCCAAAAAAATCGTAATGTAATTGACATATTGAATCGATTCATTCTATTTAACTACGTGTTTGTCAGCTAGAAGTTTGTTGTTTCAATTAAGTCGTAATATAGTTGAGTAGCACCTTACGTACCATGTAACAACGAAGACATGTTCTAGCAACAGTTTGTTTGTTCGAATGGCATATCTCGTATGTAGCGCGAAAGTTTTTGTAAAACTACGAACTTGTATTCTAAAGAGTGCAGTTAAGTAATTAATGACAAGCTCTTACTTATAGGTATTGTAGTGGCTGTTGAAGTGCATTGGCGAAGAAATAGTTTGAAGAGCTAGTGGAGTAGTTAGTAGGAGAGATGATTTACAGGCTTGAGGTCGGAAGTTCAATTCTTGTTCATATATTTGTTTTCATGTTTTTTCTTTCAAGTGATAACAGTGCTAATAACATACATACAGTACTGGACAGAACAGGGTACACAGAAACGAAGCTGACAGGAACGTTCCGACACATGGCTACATGGGTGGCGAGAGCCTACCACACTATATCGTCGGAGGTAGTGTGCCTTATCGCCAGAATGATCCCCATCTGCATCACTCTGGCTGAAGATATAGAATGCTACCAGCAAAGGAAAACAAGGAATGTTGGGCAATTTTTTTTAATAAAAATCAAGTGTGTATTTTTCGACAAACATACGTATAAAGTATGCCTGTCATAAAACTATCGATATTTTGTGTTTAGCCAGCGAACTTTTGCCCCACACTAGATTCGAACTCTTGCCCCACCGGTCATCTAGTTGATTCCTTGTGTTAATGCAGCTGATCTGACGATACTGGAGCAGCAATCACGGGCGGCTCCAAGCTGTAGCGAGCTCTCATGATCGCCTGGATGGAGTATATGGAGGTGTTGCTATCATCACAGGCTTCTGCACTGGTTCAAGGGTATATAACATCAACTTTTTCCGCCATTTGGACCAAAGTCTGATTTTTTCAAGAAAAACAGCAGTTTTACTTTATTTAACCAACAAAATTATAATTTGTAAGAAATGTACAAATATGTTGTACATATCTACATGTGCACATAATAAGTAAAGACTGCATGGCAATTGGTCACTTTAGGGCACAAAAATCGGTGTTGGATGACATTTTCGGACCGACGCTTACAGCAGAGCAGGACAAGGAAATTGTCATTCATCAGCTAAAGAGCTAAAATAATATTTTATTTCTAAAACTATTCCATCTAAATATAGCCTACTTACAATTTCGGTGCCTTATTAACATTTATCCAAGGGAAGATAACTGCTTCCATCGTGTGTAACAAACACCTCCACACTGGCCAAACAATTTCTGTGCCTCTTTGCACAAAGAATACCGATCTGTACAGAATAGTTCGTTTGGTATGTTCAAGGCAAAATTTAAGGTGCGAAACTATTCGTAATAAGATATAAACACCATAGCTGCGAACTCGAACTGAAACAATCAACCGACATTGAACTTGAATTGTTTGGCTAACAAAAGAACAAATTGCACACTGCAGAACACCTAGAAAATCGTTGTTCCAGTTAACAAGCAAACCTTGAAACCGTCTTAAACACGTAATAAAACATCGGACAAACCACTGCAACCGCCATAAAATTACAAAATGAGCAGCCTCGGCTGAGATACGGTCCTTTGGTAGCAGAACTATAATAATTTTGCGACCCAATGCGTGCCCATTAAAGATAAACATTAGAATGGAGATATAAATTTCCGCATTTATGTGGTAATTATTACCGTCTTCCGAAAGAGTCCCTTCCGACTGACGGAGTCTCGGCAGAACTTATTTCCCTTTTGGGTTGAGCCCAACCTCGGAGAACCTCAGTCAGTGTGATGAATTAGGAGAGAAAACATTTATCAACCATTCTCCTCGCAGTGACTTCAACTTCGACGATGTGACCCAGCATAAGTCCTCCTAGGGCACCAAACACGCACTTGGCATAAATCATTTGGTGGTTTATTACGACAAGAGACTGCTCGAAGGGAATGCGTGTTGACATTTAACTGCACGCGTTTGAATGTGTGCCGGCTGTTGAAAACATGAAACCTGATATGGATCATGTATGAAATTAACTATCTTGAATGTGTTTTTCACAGTGTATTAAAATTGAATGATGGATCGGAAATCAACTGCTGCAGAACATTCGTTTAGTTCTGTGAAATTGTGCGTTGAACGCAATTTACAACCACCAATATATAGCGTTGTCCTAGCATGTAATCCGACCTGTTTGTGGTGCGAGGTCTAAATTGAAACAATGCCGCTAATAGCATTTGCATCAATTAATAATTTCGTGTATAAACGAACTCTGAAAACATCATCTACACCGCCCCGCTTTTAATTTCGATATCCAACCAATGGAAGGAAGAATCCCCTTCCGACCCCACTGGAAGCGCCGCCATACACCCAAATCAACAGCTAATTTGCTCCAATATGGAACCCTAAACTAACCCAATAGCGTTGTGTTTGGATATCCAAAATTTAGCCCCTACCCGACAAACCATCAACTTCTCCGTCCCATAGTGGCCGCACTACACAAAAATGCTGGTCATTAGTACAAATCTGACTCAAAGCGTACAACAATCCTTATTTATTTACCAAACATTACTGTCGAAGAGAGCCCAGATAGCCGCAGCGGTAAATGTACAGCAAGATCCATCAGAGGGTTAAGTGTTCGAATATCATCGGTCGAGGTTGGAGGTTGTGTTGGAAATTTTGTCGACAGGCCACTGTGCCGTTCCCAATCGGGAAACTATGTGATCCGTAGCCACCGTGTCTGATGCGGTTTTGCGGCTTACCAAGGTACACTTTCAATTTGGCTCAAACCGCATGGACACGAGCACACCAAAATAGTTGATCATATTTGGCGACCATTATTTGGTCTAATTGAATTGCTTTGTTTGCTGGACATTTCCTAATTGTGTTTTACGAGCGCGTGGCTTGAAAATGAGGGAAGGGGACGGGTGGAGTTAGTCGCCGCAATTTTAATGAATTGCTGTTGTAAAGTTAGTACCCGGCCATGTTGACAACGGGCTTAGCTGTGGTCTCGGTAGGATGCAGCGTTGATTCTAAAGCGTTGAATTGATTGTCGTGGATGAATCATCGAAGTTTTTTTGTAACTTATGAGAAGAAATCTAAAGACAGCTTCAGGATTCAGAAAATTGTTAATCTTTTGCATTTACTTTATTTTGAATATATGTAACTCTAACGAAAAACCAATATTTTTGAAATACTTTTTAGAATAAAGCAAGACTCGAACCCACACTGCCTGACAATGCTTGACATGAACCGTTGAAGATTCACCGGAACATTCTTGAAAGGAATTGAAAGTGTTATGAGAGGGTTACTCAAGGGTTTGTATTGAGAACATCTGGAAAAATTACAAATGAATCTCGAAAGGGTTTAAATTTGTTTCATATCTTCTTCTTCTTGGCATTAACGTCCTCACTGGGGCAAAGCCTGCTTCTCAGCTATGTGTTCATATGAGCACTTCCCAAGTTATTAACTGAGAGCTTTCTTTGTCAATGTTGCCATTTGCGCATTCATTTATCGTGTGGCAGGTACGATGATACGTTATGTCCAGGGAAGTCAATGAAATTTCCATTACAAAAAGATCCTGTACCAACCGGGAATCGAACACAGACACCTTCAGCATAGCTTTGCTTTGTAGCCGCAGATTCTAACCAATCAGCTAAGGTAGGCCCCTTGAAATGAATCTCTAGAGGTTTTAATTAAACCTTTCATTGAAATGTTAAATGAACCACTGAGAAAATTTCTAGGAAATGTTTAAGATTCTAGTCCATAGTTTTTATCGATGGAAAGTAATGTAAGTGGTTACCCATATTTTTAGTATAAGGAAAATATCAATGAAGTTGGAATAATCTGATAATTATTTATGATAAGAATAGTGAAATGAGAATTGTTTTATTAAAAATTAGAGAATGGATATGTATAATGAACATTTTTGGCAAATATTGTTCAGACGCAAACTTTTCGTAACTTTCAATCTTTGTAGTAGAACAAGTCTGACCACTTTCCTTTTTGAATTAATTGGAATCATCTCCCCGACAGGAGAAAAGCAGTGTTGCCAGATTTTCAGGTCCTGAATCATTAAAGTTTATGAGAATAAATGCTGATAAACTTCCCAACTTTCAAAATTAAATACAGGTTTATTTGGCCTCGAAGGATAAAGGAGATCTCAAAGATCGTGTTTTTGTGGCCATTGTCAAATATATAGGCTGAGTCATGGTTTTCGGAGCAGTTGCGTCTTAAGGGTTAAATGTGCCAAAGGTTTATAAAATATACATACCGCGATCTATACGAGCTTTTTGAATAAGACATTCTTGGTTTACCGAAGTAATGTCGATTGCAATAATCATGATTTTCACAAATTTCGTAGTTTGCATAGAATTTTTGTGTTTTTGTTAGTTTGGTATTTTGTGTCATATGGCTGTACATGAATAATAATTGTAAATTTCAATTTTGAGTATTGAAAACATTCATGCTTTATTCAAGTAAAAACAATCCTTGTCAAATTCATTCGAAGGACTCACGAGGAATCCCTGACAACCATAAGTCACATTACAGTTTACGTAATCACTCGTTTATTCATACAAATTTCATCACATCCGCACTACACGGTCGATGAAATCGGCCGATTGATGAGTTTTCTCGCATAACATGTTACTTATAGAGTTCGTTTGTACATTTAGGTTTTGTTCCGTATACTTGTTAAAAGTAAATCGAATCAATCCGCCGCAGATGTTGAACAACATTTGTTACCATAAATAAAATCACATAAGATTACATGGCGAAAAGGGGGAATATTCTCGGCCTTAGCAGGCCTATATGGTAACCAAAACAGGGTTTTGTCTTTTAAACCGACGGTTTCGGTTATTATTTAACCTTTTTCAAGGATTAAAGATAACATTTTGTTGTTAAGTGAAGTATTGTATATACTAGTGAAAACAGCTAGTTAGAGTATCCGATCAACATCGAAAAGCGATAAAAGGCGTAGGCGATAAAAACAGAAAACCGATTGAACCGCGAATCGAAAAAGCGCACTTTCAACCGCAAAAGCTCCAGAAAACAGTACAGTGAGACTCAAAAAAAAAAAAAAAATTGTGGCACTGGAGCACCTAAGTGGACGCCATTTCTCAATGCCGATACTAGTATATAGAATACTTCACTTAACAACAAAACGTTATCATTAATCCTTGAAAAAGGTTAAATAAAAACCGAAACCGTCGGATTAAAGACAAAACCCTGTATTGGCTACCATATGGACTGCTAAAGCCGAGAATATCCCTCCTTTTCGCCAAATAAACACTGACAGTCGTGATGGAATTCCAAAATCATAAGATTACATATTATTCCGCAAGAAAATTTACAATCTCGTATTGTATGCATTTTTTTATCATATAAAATATGCACGTATATCGCCTCCAATTTGGTACAGATAAGGCCTTTTAGCGACGTCTTATGCGTTAAAATTTGCACATGTTAGCATCGTATACTGCAAAAGGTGATTCCGTTATGCGCACATTAAGGTATTCAACCGTCTGTTTTGAAGAGATTTCTCTGATAATTCCCACGGTGATCTCTTTATGAATTATTCCCGTAATTTTCCAGTCAATTCTCAAAGAACTTCTTTATCAGTAATCACTGGGTTCATCCTGCGATTCACACGGAAAATCATTCCCAAGATTAGTAACTTTTATTCAACAGATTTTTTCCTGAAGTTTATAGGCTTTCTGATCTTTTCACAAAATTTCTCGAAGAATCTCTATTAAATTACCTTAAAAATCTCTTAAAGAATTGCGCCACAGAATGATTTTGAAATTCATTTCAACGGAATGAAACATTCCTCCAAGAAGGTCCTGCACCTGCTTATTACACATGAATTCCAATTATTAGTTTAAAATATCATCCACTTGTTAATTATTAATTTGTTCAGGTATTTCTTAAATTACTGAAGGATTTCTCCAAGAAATAGTATGAGAAATTCTCAATTCTTCAAAATTGTCTTCAAGATCACCAAGCAGAGATTCTTTCCACAAATCCTTCAGAGAGTATGCCTTCTTCTTATTCTTCTTTCTGGCGTTATGTCCCTACTGGGACAGAGCCTGCTTCTCAGCTTAGTGTTCTTATGAGCACTTCCACAGTTGTTAACTGAGAGCTTACTATGCCAATGACCATTTTTGCATGCATATATCGTGTGGCAGGTACGAAGATACTCTATGCCCTGGGAAGTCGAGAAAATTTCCAACCCGAAAAGATCCTCGACCGGTGGGATTCGAACCCACAACCCTCAGGTTGGTCTTGCTGAATAGCTGCGCGTTTACCGCTACGGCTATCTGCCCCCCTGGTAGAGAGTGTACCTACAGTTTTTTCAACTTTGCTTTTGAGATTCTTCCTAATTTTCTGAAAGATTTGTTGAGGGAACCTAAACAAATCTTTCAAAAAATCTCTCGAAAATTCTTCAAGGATTGCTTGTAAAAACCAAAGCCTGACTTCCTGCAAAAAAAAGATGCTTTCAGGTTACTCTAAGGATTCCTTCTAATATTCCACAAGATTTTCATAAACTATGAAACAGGATTCATTAGGAGAAATGTTCTCCTCAATTTCTCAAAAAGGTTCTTCACAGACCTATCATTATTTTTCCACAGAAAATTCTTATTGTTTCTTAAGATTTATCCAAAATAAAATTGGTTCTTCTCCCCGCGTTTGTTGAAAACTTTCTGTCGAATATAATATTTTGAAATTTGTTAAAAAAAAATCAACTATCCTTTCAAAAACTCTTCCGCGAAAATACTCAAAAATTTCCCGAGCAATTTGTTCAGGGATTTTTTTTTTGGAGAATTATAATACTGTTTCATCTGGGAAGTCGTCCTAGGATTCTTCCAAAAAATTCACCGGAGATCCATCCTAGTATTTTCTAGGAATTTTTCACGTTTTATGGAATATTTCTGGAAATTTTTAAAAGTATCTTTTCAAAAGATTCACTTGAGTATTATTCAATTCATTCTTGAGCTTTTAGAAAAACTCCTAAAAAATTCCATCAGCATACCTGTTCTAAAAATTACTCCATATTTTTTTCCGAATTTCAATCCAGGGATTCTTACACAGACAACATCGAAAAAACTGTCCACTCTCTATAATTTGTTCAAAAAGTACCCAAGGAATACCTCAATAATTTTTAGAGATTTCTTCAGAAATTTTATTACGAATCATTCCATATCCAATTTATATCAGATTTAAATAGTAACAGGTAAATCATTCCGTTGATATTCCGGGTTTCGATATGACTGATTCAGTAGTACAAGAGTTGTGTAATCAAACAACTACTCACAGTTAACGGACAGCGTGACGATTGTCTCCAGGCGGTGTCCCTCCGGCATGGCTCGGTTCCACACCACGCACCGGTACTTGGCCCCGTCATCTTCCCGTCGGGGCAGTACCGAGAGCGTGCTCGTTGTCTGCAGATCCTTTGAGCCACCCCTGTTGATCGGTGCCGGCCAGTGGGCTATTGGATCCCACTCGGTACCACCTTTCGAAAAGAAGATAGGAATCAACAGTTGAAACATATATGGGACACTTGTCGAAAAAAACTCACGTTATCGTCGGATCCGGTGATCCGCCTATACTGCTGCAGGTCAAATCCAGTTTCTTGTCTTCGGTGGCAACGGCTATCGTTCCGGGAGCAACCAGTGGCGGTTGAGGAGGCGTCAGTACCGTCAGGTTGTAGTACTGCTGGTGTACATCGGCTCCAGTGCCGCTAGCTTTAATCCGACACTCAAACCGGCCATTGTCCCGGCTGTACGAGGTGTTGGTGATGTGCAAATCGTAGACGCCTTTATCGGGTCGGAAGTCAATTCTGAAATTGTAAGGAAAAGGAAATGTTAGTAAAGATCAATTCACGATTTTACATTGAATTAGAAAGTGCATCCAATTTGCTTACAGTGGTCATAAATAAGTATCTTACTTTACTTAGATTTTGTCAAAAGGTGCTACGTGGACGACTATTCGTTCACGAAGCCATTGATAAAAAGTGCCTTACTTGATAGTTGATATTTTTAATATGCCAATATTGTTTAGCCTATGTGCCCGTCGATGGCATTCTAGATCCAACAGCTCAAATTCGATGATAACAAGTATCTTTCCATTTACAACAAAACATAACGAAATGAATTCATGATAATAAATTTTGTTATTGTTATGTTATGTGGTTGTAATTCGACTTTGATAGGGAAACAACCACAGAACCAATATGCTTACAGTGGTCATGAATAAGTTTCCTACATCTAGTGAATTAGACGTTTCAGTTGAGTAATCTTGTACCTACCGTTGCACTGTGAGAAAAGTAAGCAAAAGCCAGACTGTTAGCTAGCAGTCTTCGAAGGAAAGTCCATTCGTTGCTTAGTTTGTTATGATTTACGACTTTCCAGCAAGCGTCCATTGCCGACTTCCAAAAGGGGTGGTGCGGCTGAATAAAATCTGACAGGAAACACATGTAATTTCGTGAAATAATAAACAAATTTCAACCTTGTTTCATCGTTTAAATGGGAGAACTCATCTTGGGTGGCTCACCAACGGTAGTTTATTAATAATTCTTCTGGAAAGTAGTGCTGCGTAAAAGGGAAACCAACAATTACAAGGATTCCGTCGTGTAATCTTTTGTTATCACATAGTTTATTTATCAAGAGCACCAACCCAGTGGAAACCTTTTGGGAATGAAACTTATAATATTTATTCAGAAAAGCATTAATATCCATCCGAAGCCGCAGAGCAATCCAATCATCGTCGAATCGACATTCCATCCGTTCCATTTCATTCCAGTGACAGCGCGGGGAAATCAAAATGTATTCACGAGCCAGCATTGCCACGCGATGAACTAGCAACAGTAGAAAAAAAAATATGTAGGTTGATTTCCCAAAGTTGCATTTGTAAATCAGATTTTATGGAATTTTTGATGGTTTCGCTGCTCGTGACGTGAAAACAAAGAAATCTCATTCGATTTTCGGCGTCGTCGTCTTCTCGACTAGAGGCGTGTGCTTTTTGCAAGATGGTAGAATGGAAGAAATTTGATTGCTTCACCCGGATATGATTTGTGATGGAATGTCGGTGCGCTATTGGTATGATAGGAACTTTGACATGGCAAAATCATTGCTTGTTTGATTACCTCTGTTCTAAGATGGAAATACTTGTAGAATATGTCGTTTACAGTAACATAGCCCAGTTTTGATAAAAAAAAATACTCCAAACTTGGTTTTTTATTAAATCAATCTGAGAATTGACTCAATTTAATAAAACCAATCGAATTCAGCCAACGAAGTTATCTTATGAGATAAATTTATATTGTTCTCCCGTACACTCGATTCAAATGAGGAAGCAAGGAGTGCCGCCAATCGTGATCCGTATTTCCAAATTTGCTGGATTTAGGCAGGAGCAGGAATGAAAAAAAATGGCATACCCGACCAGTGAATTTCAACAGAGCTGTAACAGATTGTGTTGCTCAGTTAGCGCGTTTTTTTCAAACAAAATATGTTTTAATTTTTGCTGGTTAGTAGATAAAGTGACAAACATTATAACTCGATTTCCACTACACTAAACAAAATTGAAACAAAATATGTTATAATTGATACAAAAATGTTACTCATTATGTTTCAAATCGAGCACAAATATAATTCATTTTGTTATTTTCCACAACAGAATTATAACGAAATTTGTTATACGCAATTGATTTCAAATGTTTAAAACAAAATTGTGTCATAATTATGTTTTAAATTGAAACGAATTTTAACTAGAGTGAACTAATTTTGTTTTAATTATATTATGAATTCATCTATCAGCGCAATGTGCTCCTAACAAAATAAAACAAAATTTGTTATTTGTAACAAATCTTGATATAATTGTGCCACAATTTTGATGCAATCCACTGGTCGGGTATCTCTCACATATCGATCTCTGTAACAAAATTCCTCCTATAAAGACTGGACTCGGAAAAAATGAGAAACAAAAATGATCACCAAAAATCAATTTTAGATCGGATACTTCTCAAATTTTCAGGGATTAAATACCGTTAAGCCACCAGTCACCGTGCGGCCTCCGTTCACCGTGCACACATACAAATTCCTACAGAATATTCATACAATTTTCACAAATTATTCTTTGGTCAGCTAAATTAGACAAAAATGATGAAATGAAGTAGTTTTTGTCACAAAGCATTTAAAAAACCTAGTTTATGTAGTCAAAATCATGTGAATTCTGTTTGATAATGAGATTTTTCAACACTCTTAGTAGAAACGCCAAGAATTCACATTTTTCATTTTAACGATAGGGTATGAAATTTTTCACAATTTCAGTAAGTTTTCACTGTGGATAGTATTAGTAAGATGTATTTCATCGTATGAGCAATAAGATTTTAGGCAAATTAGAATTTTTATTGTGTTTAAGTCGAAACCCAAATGCACGGTGAATGGATACTTTTAAATTTATTCGGTTCCTATTACCGTGCATTAGTGTAAAATTCTTGAAATTATTCGGTAATATTAGATTTATTGTTATGTCGTCATTAAACTACTTCATATTTAGTTTTTGAGTGAATATGGAACGGTTTGGACAATACAGTCAAACCTCCTATAACGATTTTAATGAAAAAATAATTATTTTGCCAATTTTTAAACTTTTTATGTTTTATATTGCAAATAAAGATTTGAGTACTCTTAAAAATGATTGCGCACATCATTAGCAACATAATTGCTACATCAATAACGTTTCTTCAAGATACAAAATTAAATCATGACGAAAACTATACGCATGAGTAATTTTTTTATGCATCACTAGTTTTAGATTTTTCCCTGAATTATTATATAATTGCACGCTACGTAGTGATATTCTAGTACGCTTCAAATTGTTTCGAAAAATTATACATATTTTTGAAGTGCAATTTTTTCTTAAATGCACGGTGAATGGAAGCTTGACGGTAACTATATTTTAGCTATGTTTTGACATAATTTGTTTACTTAATGTCCTCCCCAAACTGAATGCTCGTACATTTCTCTTAGCACTGCTCATGAGATCTTGGGCGAGGCTTTGCCCATTTTTCTTACACAATTTCTCCCAGTTTTTCTTCAAAGCTTCATCGGTTTTGAATGTTTTTTCCGCTTTTCTTCAACTTTTTCTTCATTATCGTCTTAAACTTTTCAAGCATGAGCATGAGCATGAGCATGATTGACCGCTCGCAGATGCTACTTCCGTTATTGTAAGAACAGCTGAACTTCCACAGGGAACCAACAGACACTACTCGAGATCAGGAGCATCCTCAATGTGTAAGTACTGGTGCTCTCATTATTATAACAAACAATAACGGCGTCGGCTGTGTCCGAATGCAGGTCAATTTGGAGATGGGAGGGAAATGTTGACGTGTTACTTGCTTTATAGAAGCCGAGGAGTCCTCTGCACTTCCACAAGTAGACACTGGGAGTTTGGATATGGGAAAGGGTTGGGTAAAGGATCCGTTTTCGTAAACGATAAGTATGTAATTTGAAATTAATGTGCCTAACCGGATTCGCGATATTACTCGATAAAAGCATTGAACGCCCAACAAGTGTTCGTCGCCCGCCCCCACAGGAGCAAGCAACAAGATCAAAGGATCAAACACTAAATACTAACGCGATCCGCGATACTATTCCACAGAACGACGCGCGACATGTTTGATCCTGCCCTCGTCGCCCGCCCCCGCAAGAGCAAGCAACCAGGTCGAAGGATCAAACACTACTCCATTATCGCCTTAAACTTTTCGATCGGACGAAGTTCTGGTGTATTTGGCGGGTTTGCCTCTTTCGGGACCATATTAACGCCCGTCACTTCGTACCATTACAGGCTTGGCTTAATGGCACGAAGCGAGATCCGGCCAGAACAGTGTGGGACCACGGTGAGAGCGAAAGAAGGGCAGCAAGCGCTAAAGGCATTCCTCTCGATAAACCTGCTCGTTTATGGTGCTAGTTGTACTGAACGGCTTGCTGTACCATCCGCACTCGTAGATCGCCTGCTACAACAGGTATTTCTTCGCGAATTTGTCCATCTTTCTCGTCCGAAACTTTTCCGGAACCTCCATGCGGGACGTACCAACAAAAAAAACTCGAGGCCGGGGATTTGTTTGGTGCCTGCCTTGATGTATGTCTCGACGTTCATGACGAGACAGCCTGGCTTGACCAGCCACTCACGATACAGCTTCCGCGCACGCAATTTGGCCACCGTGTTTTGCTTGTCAGTCCGGTTTGGCGCCTTCCTGACCTTAAAAACACGTAGCCCAGCCCGCTTCATGGTCTGCTGGACGAATCACTTCGACGATTTGAACTTTTCGGCTACGGGTGGAAAGTTTCGGGTTATTCTTGAAGTACTGCCTTATCTTCTATGGCTCTCAGCTCTCAAGAAAACGTAAAATCCGTTTTTGAGCATAACAGACTGAAAGCCATAACCTAGAACGTACTGCCTTATCTTCCGCGCCTTCTTTATTCCAGTTTCGGTATTTCGTTTTCGGTTTTCGGCCGCTTCCAGCGCGCTGCTCTATGATCTTTGTCTCCTGCGTCATCTTCACAACGCGGGACACGGTGAATTGGTGGATTCCAAGCCTTTTGCTGATCCATCTGTGCGACTGACCAGGATTATCGATCATCGCGTTCAAAATTTGCTGGCGTAGCTCTTCTTGTTTCGAATGCATCTTAAAAACTTCTTGACAGATCGCGATAAAACGAATATCGATCGAATAAACATAAACATTTCACTCTAAACTTGTATTACCCAAAATTTGATTTTTAACCCCGTAATGAAAAGTTGTACCCACAACAAAGTGTCGCATTTTTTCCCGAGTCCAATCTTTAAAAGCTTTTTAACCCAGGGGACACTAGAATGTATTATGCAATTTGTTGCTATAAGACCTTCAGGGATGGTCCCACTGGCATGATAAAAAAAACATCAAGCTTGTTTCAACTTGTGTACTTTGAACTGGCCAATACCACAGCGTAACAAAAACGACATTTTTGCGTGTCTCGAGTAGATTTGGGGTTGCTGAATTTGATGCCATTTTCAGAAATGTTCCAGCACGTCACAATTTTTAGCTACAGGTCGCCGAAGTTGTATAAAACACTAGTTTTATTGATTTTTACATAATATTTAAAGTATAATTTGACAAACTTTTTTGTGATCTTATCCACTAAGCATGCTATTTTGCACTTGAATTTTCATTTTGAATTAAATTTGGTTGAAATTGCGCGATTAAATTTAGATAAAACCGACTTTTTCGACATGCTTGCTGTCTCCATACAACATTTTTCTTTTCTCTTATATGTGAAAATACAATACCTTTTTAAACCATCAAAAAATAACTTTTCCGCATCGAAAGTATTATAAACTTCGCCGATAAGTATTGTTATACACACAAAGTTTGAATTCTGCGGCAAATTAAGCAAATAAATTGCCATATAAGCTGGTAAACTTGCATGCAAGTTGGCTGATATAGTCAAATTAATTAACTCATTACGCGTGGTAAATATGGTCAAATTATGAGTGAAATTATAAAAAAAATCCACGTGCTCGGCTGGGATTTGAACCCAGGACTCTTGTATGCTAGACGAGCGCTTTACCAACTAAGCTACCGAGTTACTTGATGACCCAATAACTGAGTTGGTTACAAGTTTAGAACTCAAATCCCTACAGACCACGCGGACCCCTTTTATAACCCATATCCATCCATCTCATGTTCCTACACACGAGGAAAGAGCGAGTGCTATTTATTTACTGTTGAAACTGTTTGCCTATCGAACTTACATCGTTTCCATAACAACTGTATTGTGGAAAAGTAAAGATGTGGGAAGGCTATCAACGTGTCGTTCTCACTCAAGTGACGACATGACTACTACAGAGAGGCAGTAACACTCTAATATAAATTGACGCTTATATTGAGCTGTTCGGTAATCCAATCCGCATGGTTATGAAATAAATTAACTCATTATGCGTTGTAAAGATGGACAAATTATGGGTGAAATTATGAAAAAAGAAAAATTTTAGATTTATTTTCATAATTTCATCCATAATTTGTCCATCTTTACAACGCGTAATGAGTTAATTAATTTAACCCTCTACCGGCAGCTTCATTTTTTACTGCAAAGTTCAAATTCAAATCGTTATAACTTTTTTGTTTTTCAATATTTTTGCACCATTTTGTCACAAGCCCTTAAAAAACTCTTCTAATATTAGGATCTGTGTCGATATTGATCATTGGTAATCTGGTTTTGAAGATATTCCAAAATTCCTTGGGGGACCGACCCGTAACTAGAATCTCCCGTTAATTTCTCAGGCAACAGAATTTTTTATCGTATTCGGATATTCACTCTTCGGAACAATACATTACTGAGAGTAAGTTGTGAAAAAATGAAGCAATTTGGTGCAGCCGTCTTTAAGTAATGACCATTTAGATTTCTGGAACCACGCTGGCCAAATAAAGATCTTTAAAACTTCAAAAAAACATCATATGGTATTTTTCAGATATCTCCAAGAATACTGAACCGATTTGTACGATTTTTTCAGAAAAGCTCCTTATTACCTGGCATTAGGCGGCATCCACAAATTACGTAACATTCTAGGGGGAGGGGAGGAGTAGGCTCAAGCGTTACGACTCATACAAAATTTGAAAAATTTTCATACAAAAAGCGTTACGGAGGGGAGGGAGGGGGTCGAAAATTTCCAATCTTAGCGTTACGTAATAAATGGACGCCGCCTTATATAGCCCACATTTTATTTTTTTGATAAATTGGTCAAAAACTAAATGGCCGCCAAAGACATTTTATATGGAAAATGTCGGTCCCCCAAGAAACATCGGAATATCTTTAAAACCAGATCACCAATAATTAATATCGACACGTATTCCTAAACTAGAAGAGTTTTTTGAGAACTTGTGAGAAAATGATGCAAAAATATTAAAAAACAAAAAAGTTATAACGATTTGAATATTTATTTTGCGGTAAAAATTAAGCTGCCGGTAGAGGGGTTAATAACCATGCGGATTGGATTATCGAATAGCTCAATATAAGCGTCAATTGATATAGTCAATTTTTGCATTTTTAACAGCCAATATCTCAAAAACTAGACGTGTTATGATATTTTTGAAAACGGCAATGGATTCAGCAAACCTTTATTGAGTGAATAGCGGTATTTTGGTGCTTGAGACAAAAACGTGTTCCGCAGTGTACTTTGTCAGAGTAAATAGAAATCTCATAACAATCGCATATCAAACTGAGCATTCACTAAAACTTTTGCACGATGACTTGAATGACTTTTTTTTCATTAACAGAGATATGGACAAACTAACTTGTGTATGTTTTTCAGAAGATACAACCAAACATTTGTACGAGATACCTCAAATGCGACAAAAAAATTTTCAGATTCACAAACACTCAAAAAAAACTATTCAAAATATTCCGGAACACCAGCCATTCATCAAGTAATTGCCAAATGTTTTCACTATTGTTAACCTGGAATCGTTTGCACTCTTGATTTTAATTAGCACTGCTACCATCTTTGCTTTCCTTGGCCCAACGAAACTTAATTTGAATACACAAAAATTAAGCCCCACACAAAAGCTCCAAATCAGTGAATAACTACCTCCCAAGCTTTTTAGGCGCTCGTAAAACAACCGTCAGGAAGGTTATGCTAAGAAAAGTGAGAACTCCCAGCAAAAAAAAAGAGTCGAAGAAATAAAGAAGTAATCATAAAATAAATCACGGCACACGCCACCAACAGTCGGAATTTTGATTTATGTTCCGCTTTATTTTCCTCCACCCGATACCATCAGGGCTCTTGGAGCCCCTAAAGAATCCGTGTGGAAAACTGGGAATCCCTCCAAACTTCATCATCCACGCTCTGAAAATCCGCGGTTCAGCTGACAGGACGGGACCGAATGCCAGTCAAGTTTTCCCGGGACCCCGATTTGGATGCCGGTTTTCGCATTTTTCGAGTTCTCCCCCCTCGCTTTTAATGCACTACTAGTTGATGCTGCTGCTGCTGATGATGATGGTGGTGGTCTTAGGAAATAAAAAGAATATCAGAGCTCTTGTTTGTTTTAATGGCACTAAACTTTGGCTCCAATCGGATAATTTTGCGAGGGAGAAGTTAACTCTAGGTATGTTGGGGGTAGCATAATCGTTTGCCTATGCGTTCCTGGCAGTTATGTCAGTTTTATTCGCGAAAGTTTCAGTTTCAGTTTGAAAGATTACAATTAAGAATTCTATGGGGTATTAATCAAAATCACGCTGATTTGAACGTTTGTTTGTATTTCATGCTATCTAATCCATATTCTGAATCGTCCACCTTCTGGATACTGGGGTTGCCGTAGAGTTCTCCAGCATGCCGCCGAAGATCGTCCTTAACTCCCCCACTTCGAAAGTTTATCATGACATTACTTCCTGGGCGGGCCCTGCCGAGCTCAGTTCCGTCTACCAGCATGTACTTTGTTTTCGACGCATTCACCATCAATCCGACCCTTATTGCTGCGCAGGCGGATAAATAAATCTGTCATTGTTTTAATCTTCCTTCCAATAATATCCATGTCGTTCGGGTAGCAGCAGATCGACTATCAGGTCTGGCAGGTCTCTGTTTGTCGACTCGAGCAATGCGTTCAATCTTTTGCAGATCAAGAGGAAAAGAGGTGTGAAATACTAAGGAGAAATCGGATGCCGCCAGCTTCTGTGGCTACACCAGAGAGTCTGCTATTGCCCATTTGCTCCGTGTACTCTCTCGCAGGTTCATCAATCTTCCGATCCTCCATCATTCTCTAGATGTTATAAGGTAACCAACGGTTTTCTCAGTACAGCTCAGATTTATCCACTTATATTTTGAAGCTACTGCGTATGTTGCCTAGCTTTCTTAACCATTTACAAGTTCTGATGAGCATGACCTCAGTTTCCATTGGCTAGCAAGCATCTTATTTCTTTTCAGTGACTCGGCAACTACCACCAACGTTATGTCTACTATGAATTTAACAATTTCGACACCTTTTGGTGTAGCTCCACGATCAACTCTGTCGTGCTAGTATTTCAAAGTGCCGGATTCAGGATACAGCTGAATTTATCGCAATACTATATACCGCTCTCCACAGATATTGAACAACAACCACATGATTGAACTCCAAGTCCATTTGTCGGAATAACTTATAAGAATTCAGCACAGCCTGGCTGGTATATCAGTGGTATCAGTAGGTAACCTGCGGTGTGAAGTAGGAACCTCCTTGTTTCAATAGGTTATGGGCCCATGAATGCCCATAAGGAGATGCTGAGGTCGATGCGATGAGGGACCACTAAGAAGCACGAGGTCGAGGAGACAGGACCTGAACGATGAGGCAGATCCTCGGAAAGAAGGTATAGCCTGAGCGTTGAAGTGGGATCTGAACGAGGAGGCAGGTCAAACTTAAAATCAAGATCTGAGGCCAGGATGCGACAGATGAGGCTGGAGATATACGGTTGCTGATTGATCAAAGGACGAACTCGGCGATACTGCAAAGATTTTGGTAGTCAGGAGAAGATTGGTATAAGGTGCAGTTGATCAACAAGTGTATTGATCAAGAAGAGCTAAACGCTTAGAGAAGTTTAGCAGCTTGGAAGAGTTCAGAACCAGAAGAAGCTTGGGAGACAGAAAGAGTTCGGTGGTAGATTGTGCGATTCGGAGTTATTTCAAGTTATATTTTTTGAGCTGCTTTGATTTATTTAAGTTCTTTGAGAGTTTTATGGCGGTAATTAATAATGCTATCGATAAAAGTTCCATTGTATGCTACACTGCAGAACGCGTTTTTGTCTCAAGCACCAAAATACCGCAATTTACTAAACTAAGGATTGCTGAATCCATTGCCGTTTTCAAACATATCTATTCGATTAATTCATCTGACAGTTGTCTACATGAATATACTTAATAGTTATTGTAGCATCCTTGCTCCAGTCACCCTCCTTTTAAAGCATCCAGAAGTTTCTCCAAAGTCAAACAGCTCTTCAACTAAAGACAAAGGTTCGCAAATATGCAGTCAGTGGTTCGTTACAGCCATAAAAAATGCGGTGAAATCTTGTTGCCAACATAGTTGAAGAACTCAATTGCCTGGCCATTGTACAGAAGTTGACACGAGTTAGAAGCGCAGGTTCATCGATCTCTCCATTCAGCAGTTTAGCAACGAGAATAGATTGCTGGATACTTCGCCGTCGCTGCAGTGAATCTAGTCCTAGAAGCCGGCATCGCTCATTATACGGTGGTAGGTTTTTGTGGATCTCGCCAAGGCAGACTTCGTAGCGCAATACGAACGAATCTGCACTGAATACGCTCGATTCTGATATTCCATGACAGATGATAGGGAGTCCATTTAATCGAAGCATTTTCGAGTATTGGACGTACTAACGCATAGTAGAGAGTTTTGAGGCAGTGCGGGTCAGTGAACTCACGGGAAACATTCGTGACAAATTAAATTAATTAACTCATTACGCGTGGTAAAGATGGACAAATTATGGGTGAAATTATGAAAAAAATCCACGTGCTCGGTTGGGATTCGAACCCAGGACTCTTGTATGCTAGACGAGCGCTTTACCAACTAAGCTACCGAGCCACTTGGTGACCCAATAAACGAGTTGGTAACAAGTTTAGAATTCAAATCCCTACAGACCACGCGGACCCCTTTCATAACCATTATCCATCCATCTCATGTTCATACACACGCGGCACGAGCGAGTGCGATTTATTTAGTGTTGAAACTGTTTGCCTATTGTACCTACATCGCTTCCAATCTGCCCCATCTACAAGAAAGGCGACAAGTTAGATTGTGAGAACTTTCGAGCGATCACCATTCGAAATGCGGCCTACAAAGTATTATCCCAGATCATCTTCCGTCGTCTGTCACCCGTAGTAAACGAGTTCGTGGGAAGTTATCAAGCCTGCTTCGTTGAAGGCCGATCGACAACGGACCAGATCTTTACTGTACGGCAAATCCTCCAAAAATGTCGTGAATACCAGGTCCCAACGCATCACCTTTTCATCGATTTCAAGGCGGCATACGACAGTATCGACCGCGTAGAGCTATGGAAAATCATGGACGAGAACAGCTTTCCCGGGAAGCTCACGAGACTGATAAGAGCGACGATGGAAGGTGTGCAAAATTGTGTGAAGGTTTCAGGCGAACACTCCAGTTCGTTTGGATCCCACCGGGGACTACGACAAGGTGATGGACTTTCGTGCCTGTTGTTCAATATTGCGCTAGAAGGTGTTATGCGGAGAGCCGGGCTTAACAGCCGGGGTACGATTTTTACGAGATCCAGTCAATTTGTTTGCTTCGCGGATGATATGGACATCGTCGGCCGAACATTTGAAAAGGTGGCAGACCTGTACACCCGCCTGATACGCGAGGCAGCAAAAGTTGGACTGGTGGTGAATGCGGCCTAAGGGTATGCGAAATACCGAATGATTCCGTCAAATACGCTTCGAAACGAAATTCCGCGGAATTCCACGGAACTCGCACAGGCGAAATTTGTATTTTGCTATTTCGTTTCGTTTCGCCAAGTTGTTAAAATATTTCCACGGAAAATTGAAAACAAACGGAATAAAACGGAATTTCGCGAAATCCGAGTTTAATTTCGAACAAAAAAGCGTTCGCTTCTACTCCTAGCTACAGTCAAAAATGGGTCCGTATTATGGACCAAATCGACTCATATCATGGATCAGAACACTATAACAGCAAATTATCTGCGAGGCAAACGAATGGTGTGCTAGTGAAAGCATACGTTTGGCGTTTCTTTAGGAATCGTCTTATCTTAGATTCATAACTGGTCGGTGTTCAGACAGACTGAACCAAGTGTTTTTTCATGGTACCAAAAAAACGTGTCCCAGGCATGCGAAATATCCAAATATTTTTGTTATTTGCTGTAATAATGGAACTTATCTATTTGATGATACATCTGTATAAAAATAGCATAGGAAAAATCACATTTGATTGAGTCCTTAACGTATCTTTAGAAAGACAAAATATCATCTAGTCCGGTCTGTCTGAACACCGACCAACTGTGGTATGGGTTTCAATGCCCCACAAATATGAATCGACGCTGCTAGGCATATGTATGAAATTTTATATCCTACGAATGGAACAAAAGTGTTTAAGCATGTTATTGTTGATTGCGATGATGTATAGATTTATGGTTCGCGTAGGTAAAATAAGTTCTGCGTAATTGCTATTATATTTGATGAGATATTCTCCGTTTAATCCACTTTTGATCCATATCTGTGTGTTATCCATAACTGTTGGATGACTGTAGTATTGACTGGTCCGTAGGATATGATAAACTGCACTGCCGTTGTAAAGTTTCAGTTCCGGGAAACTTCGCGTGTCCTGTTGAGCAAATCCGTTAATACCGTTGTTTGGGGTGACAATGGGTCAAAAAGGGATGTGTACGATTTATTTATTGAATAACTATCGCAATTAACTCCAATAAACTTCAAATTTGGTGTGTATGTACTTTGATGGTACATTAACAACTGTTCAAAACATCGAAGAAAAATATTTATTCACAGCGGCACCACAAGTGAATGAAAAATGACCCAATCTCACCCCATAGAGGGGGTGACATTGGGTCACTGTAATTGAAATAACTTGTTTTTGATAATATGGTTGCACAACCATTTACAGCTGAAGAATATTGATGAAATACGATGCAAACAAGGTGAAAAGATATCTTAGATGATTCACAAGTATGATAAACCCACTTAAAAGAACGATTATTCCAAAAAATTGAAGAGCTATGAGAAAAAATATGTAAACACAACATTCATCGTCAATTTTACATAAATTTTCATTTTTTTTCCTCTCGAATTGTCTTCAAAATCTCATCCCCATTGCCTGAAGCCTATTCAGTTTCCCCAAAGGCGTACTGAAACAGTGATTATTTTAATTCTTCGCAAATAGTTGAATTTCGGTGCGACATTTCATGATCAATACATTTCAGGCAGATGTTGACGCCATAATCACGATATTTCAGTGTTCCAACTCATTTGTACTTCCAGGAGATGTTTCTATAATATGAAAACACTGATAAATAATCAAATTCAAAAAAAAAACAATCCATTTGATAAAATTTTACGATGTTGCTGCGCACGAAACACAGTTGCTGGATTGAGAATTGACAACTGCGTTGCATTGTTATTTTGAAAGAATAAACACATCTTAATGAAAAAGCGAACTACCGGCACCGTAAAATGTCAAAAAAGTGGACTTGCAATTTAATTTACTGTCGTTCTTGCTTGACCCAATCTCACCCCCATTTTTGATGTTTTAGACACCGTACCGAAAAAAATGAATATTTTGTTGAAAAATCAAATAGATTCAGGAAAATACGTGTGACGTGTAATGAAAAGACTTTAAACCTTCTACTAATAGAATGATAGAGGTGAAAGTACATGCGTAATACTTTGCACAGGACAAATTTAATGTTGTAAATTTTATCTAATTTCAACATACAAGTTTATAGATATAGTGAACAAAAACTATTATTTCTAAAAATGTGCATTGTGATGAATTATGTGTAAAAATATGTTCCCTAACATATGAATTATTAATTTTAGTAATATTAGTGTTATTAGGTGAAATATTTCATAAATCATATTTTTCCGTTTTGACCCAATCTCACCCCCCAGACCCATTGTCACCCCCATCGACGGTATATCGCAAAAACTGTTTGTACACAAATGTAAAAAAAGCTGCGGAGCGTGAGTCCCTGATATTCTGGATTTGCTCAGGTGGTGCAGATTATTGATGCGCACATTAGTTCTCTCTCTTGCTTTCCCGCTATGACGTCACTTTTAACACAGCATAAGAACAGCTCTCCCAAATCAACGCGATTTTTTCCGCGATGGCGACAAAAAATCGCCGCAATTTCGTTGTTGTGTCATAAAACTCTACATGTAGCAGCGAAATCGCAGCGATTGTTTGTCGCTGTCGCCGTAAAAAATCGCGTTGATTTGGGTGATCCAAAGCCACACCTCAAATCTTCAAGAGCAAAAATCTAAAGAACCAGACGTCCATTCAAGCTGAAAACTCTATCGATGGCCAATCGATCAAGTGTTCAGGTTGAACCGCGTTAGATTTGTGGTCTTGAAATTCTGAGGTATGCCTTCGATTTATATTCACCTTAAACAAGGAAGATGCATACATTATTTTTTTTTATCGAAAAGTGAATCTAGGTTTATTCACGCGGTACCACACCACCAACTCCTCTCTCCTCTTATAACGTGAGATAATTTCCTCACGACCCCCAATTAAAATAAATGCGAATATCTATATAAATAAAAATGGAATGGTGTTTGTATGTCACGAAATGGCTTACGAACGGGTTAACGGATTTGAATGATTATTTCTCCGTTTTGTTCGTCACGGGTTTCGACGTGTTTGTGCGTATTTAAATTCCAGGATATTCAACGGGAAAGTCGAAAAAACGAGCTGTCATTTTGTATAGTGACCCATAGTGTATACAACAGCCTACTTGATGGCAAGACGAAGTTTGCCGGGACCACTAGTTGATAATATATCATTACAAGTATTAGAAGCCACATGCCGCAAGGCAAAAGTCTTAACCTTTTCAATACCGACATCAAGTTTCAAAAGTCTCTAGTTTCGCCAAACCAGTTATAAATTTGATTCATGCATTGCATGCACCATCAAAATTGGTTCCGGATATAGATTCAAGTTTGGTGGGGTACCTAGGGTATTTCACAATGGAAAAGCGCAACATTTTTTTTTCGATTTTCGCACATCTAAATCTTGAGAAAAAAAAAAATGAGCCAAACATTAAATTTAGCTCATTGAAAGACGGATTGTCTGAAAGAACATGGGTGATCTTGTCAGCCTTATTTGCGGTTCCTCTATGCTATGTAATCCAGGTTCAAAACTTTTTTTTTTCGAAATTTTCAAATATTTTTAAAATACTCTCGAGGCTCAAAATTTAGTGAAAATGTGATTTTGTAGTCAGTTTTAAACAAAGAATCTGAAAATGAGATAATATCATCAATCCTTAATTCTTCCAGAAATCGTCCAGAAATTCCTTCACAGATTTTGGAATAGGATCATTTCTCCACTAATAATAGAAATACCTTCAGTATTTTCTACAAGGTTTACTCTAAAAGTTTGCTTTCGTCCGAATTTGATCCCTCCAAAAATTAATTCACAGCTTATTCAAGGCTTTTCCAGAAAATTTATGAGGTACTTCTAAATTAACACCAACAGGCAATCCTGGTAAAGTTGCTGCCGCAATAACTCTTGGAGTTTATTATTTTTGCAATTCTTTTAAATTTATCTTGATTGATTTCATAGGTATGTGTTGATGAATTCTTTAAAATTTAATTTAAATCAATACTCCAGCAAATACTAAAGCAAATATTCCAGTGATTCCTCTGTTCTACTTGTTTTTCTTCTTCTTTCTGGCGATATGTTCCAACTGGGAAAGAGTCTGCTTCTCAGTTTAGTGTTTTCATGATCACTTATCGACTTGTGTCCCCTATCTCATTCATTCATGCCACAAAGCATACAGTACAGTAAATAAAATGAATATCATTATTGCATGTTTTATGGTATATATTAGCATAACATCACATCCACATGATTAAAAAATTGTAAGGCATTTCTAAAAATCAAATTAATTTTGGGCTCCTCTCAATATTTTTAAGATTGTTTTAAATGTGTGTAACTGCTTTTGGACCCACTTCTTAGTTGTAACATTTAAGGCCCAAGTAAAAATGGTGCAAAATTCAAAACTGAAAAAGCAGTTTTCTCTTTTTAAATAGACAAATCGAAGAAAATCAAAACACACAGCTCTTTTATTTGCCAAATAAAAAAAAAACTGTTTGTTCTTACAGTTAACTCTCCCTTACTCGATATTGAAGGGACCATCGAGTTAGGGAGGTATCGAGTTACAGAACACAAAATCAGTGCAATTGCTATCCAAATGACCATCAAGTTAGCCATGAAAACCAACTTTTACTATGGTTCTCTAACTCGATATCGAGATGCCGAATATTGAGTAAGGGAGAGTTAACTGTATTTTCATCAATTTATTGTTTTAAAAGGAGAAAACTGCTTTTTCAGTTCTGCCTTTTGAGCCAATTTTTCTTGCACCTTAAATTAAACCCACTCATTGCCTTGTGTGAATGTCAGATATGTTGAAATGAAACCTTATAAAGTTATTAAGAAAATTTCAAACAAATAGAAAAGAGTCTTACCAGAACATGTAAGGATTCCGCTGAGCAACACTAAGGTTTCCATATGGTATTTCCAGCTTTTGACAAGAAAAAAAAACTTGAACATGTATTCCGCGAAACAAATTCGAAAATTTCGTTTCGTTTCGAAAAATTCCGTGAGATATTTGATTTCGTATCGAGTTACACGAAACATTTTTAAATTTCGTTTCGTTTCGTCATTATCAGCGCAAGATATTCCGCGTATCGTTTCGTTTCGTATCGACATGGAAAAATCCATATCGCATACCCTTAATGCGGCCAAGACAAAGTACATGCTAGCTGGTGGGGCCGAGCGCGACAGGGCTCGCCTAGGTAGTAGTGTTACGATAGACGGGGATACGTTTGAGGTGGTCGACGAGTTCGTCTACCTTGGATCCTTGCTGACGGCTGACAATAACGTTAGCCGTGAAATAGCACCAAATGTACCATGTACAAAACGCTCATAAGGCCGGTAGTCCTCTACGGGCATGAAACGTGGATGATGCTCGAGGAGGACCTGCAAGCACTTGGAGTCTTCACACGTCGGGTGCTTAGGACGACCTTTGGCGGTGTGCAGGAGAACGGTGTGTGGCGGCGAAGGATGAACCACGAGCTCGCCCAACTACTACTGCGAACCCAGTATCCAGAAGGTGGCCAAAGCTGGAAGGATACGATGGGCAGGGCATGTTGCAAGAATACCGGACAGCAACCCTGCAAAGATGGTATTCGCTTCGGATCCGGTTGGTACAAGAAGGCGTGGAGCGCAGCGAGCTAGGTGGGCGGATCAAGTGCGTATCGATTTGGCGAGTGTGGGGCAGAACCGAGGATGGAGAGATGCGGCCACGAACCGAGTATTGTGGCGTGAAATTGTTGATTCAGTGTTATCTGTGTAGATGTTAACTAAATAAATGAAATGAATACTTCGATGCGGAAAAATTATTTTTTTTGATGGTTTAGAAAATTGTTGTATTTTGCCATATAGAAGAAACGAAGAATTTAGTATGAAGACTGCAAGCATGTTAAAAAAAATTGGTTTAATCGAAATTTAATCGTGCGATTTCAAAGAAATTATATCTCAAATGAAAGTTTAAGTTCTATTTTGCATGTTTGGTGCATTAGATTACAAAAAAGTTTGATAAATTTTACCTTAAATTTCATGTAAACATCAATAAAACCAGTGTTTTATACAACTTTGGTGACCTGTATCTAAAAATTGTGACGTGCTGGAACATTTCTGAGAATGCCATCAGATTCAGCAACTCAAAATCTACTAGAGACACATTATTTGATCCTTGAAACACGCAATAATGTCATTTTTGATGCGCTGTGTAATCAAAGATGATGGGATTTTTTGATCGATGGAGTGTTATAACCATGCATTTAGAAACGCTTATTAAAAGCTTGTTCAATCTACACCAGTCTGCAAAAGTATTTATCAGACCTTGAAGCCGCCTACAGTCCTCAACAGATTTGACAGTAAGAAACATTTTCAGGTCATCGGCATATATAAGTACGTATTCGGAACCCAGAAGAAGTGCAACATCGTTAAAGAATAATGCGAAAAGCAGAGGGCCAAGGTTTCTTCCTTGTGTGACACCTGAACTATTGCTGAATGCACGCGAAATAGCAGAATCAAGCTTAACTCGCAGAATTCGGTTAGATAAAAAGCTTTCCAACCATGACAAAAGTCGATCAGATATGCCAATGCGAGAAAGTTTACACAGAAGAAAACGGTGATCTATAACGTCGAAGGCGGCTTTCAAGTCCGTATACACAGCGTCAACCTGCGCTTTAGTTTCAATCTGTGAGATGCATGTGCTGGTGAAATCGAGCAAGTTTGATGTGACGGATCTCCTCATAGCACGTCTAGTTTTTAAGATATTTATTGTTTAAAAATAAAAAATTAACTATTTCAGCCAACTTGCATGCAAGTTTGTCAGCTTGTATGGCACGTTCGTAATGCTTTCGATGCTCAAAAGTCATTTTTTGATGGTTTCGAGAAGTATTGTTTTTTGCCATATAAGAGAAACGACCAAATTTTATTTCAAATAAAGGTTGAAGTCAAAGTTTACATGTTTGGTGGTTTAGATCACCTAAAAGTTGGACAAATCATACTTTGAATTTCATATAAACATTAAACATAAATGAAAACAGTGTTTTATACAACTTTGGCGACCTGTGGCTAAAAATTGTGACGTGCTGGAATATTTCTGAGAACGGCTTCAGATACAGCAAACCCAAATCTACTCGAGACACATAATTTAATGCTTGAGACAAGCAAAAATGTAATTTTTGTTACGCTGTGCTAGTAATGTTCTTTAGAATCCTGATAAAACCATATCAAAACTGAGTGCCGTAACATCCCATCTGATGTGTTTTTACAAATTTTATTCTAGTTATCAACAGCATTGTCAAATCAACTTCCAACTCAACGCAAACTCTCGTCACATCTTCCATTAACAAACATTCTATACTATGGTTTTTATTTTTTTTGAGTAAGGTTTAAATGTTAAGGGGGCTTTTCCTCATCATTTATTTCATTAAGACTAATGGTCAGATGAAATTAAATAAATAAATAAATATTAACAACTACCGAAAGCTAAACATTACATATATTTTGCAATTGGATTAAATGGACAAATTGATGTGAATTTTTGCGAAAAAGTTACACGTCTTCTCAGTGAGAATCGAACTCACGACTCCCTGATCTCTAGTTAGGGCGCGTCAATGTTTAGCTTTCGGTAGTTGTTAGACTTCCACTCGGCTGGTTAGCCGTAAACCACGATTCATAAATTAAAAACAAGTAAATAAATACTGTCTTAAGGATAGTCACAACGAATCTTGTAACTATACAATTATCATGTATTTTTTCATCCTATCTTTTTCGGCTGTGGCGTATAGGATTTTGATGACTACTGTCGTTGACTTTCCTCCCGAAATACGGACTGCATCGAAGACAGAGTAGTATTTTGTCCATCAATTGTGACGTTTGGGCGTGTTTATATCATGAATCGCAACACCATTATCATCAAATTATTCCACTGAATAAATATCCTTTCCATGACAACTGTGGAGATTCAGAGGTATATTCGGTCTATGGTAAGATTGTCTATCTAACATTCCTCCGCATCCCCGATGACAGCATTGGGTGTGGCCGGAGCCGTTATATTATGTGTCTCTGGGTGCCGTTAAACTTTGAACTCTCGACTCTGAACTTTGAGAATGGTTAGCTAATCCTATGCCCCATTCATTAAATCTTTGTGCATCTACTGAGTGGTCATCCATGCTCATGCTGAAATCTTCACTCATGCTGACTGCATCAAAGACAGTTCATGGTCTCTTTCTCATTTGCCTTTTAAGGATAATTGTCTCCAGTAACTTGCCGAGTGTATCTATCTATCGGCCGGAACGGACTTGAAGCAGGCTAGATCTAATCCTAGTAGATCGTAAGATAGAAACACCGAAAGCCATCATCCGCCTGGAATCGCTGGGTTGACTTAGGCACTCTAACGTTAACAGCTATTTGGAAGATACTCCTTAGGTGAACTTTTCGCTGGAGAAGACTACTTCACTGTCGAGAACTATGTCAAAAATGCTGTTTTTTTCAGTAAAAATACAGATATATATTGTGTATAAGAAAACAAGAAAAATAACATACAGAAGTCCATAGATACCACAAACGCAGAAGAATTCACGTCCATCCAATTAACTACAACAGGTGACGACAAAAAATCGCACCCCCTCGGAAGGCACAACCGAACGGGCAGTTATTTTGCGACTACACTTTTTTAATCCACCCCACGAGGCTCATCATCATCGATCACTCACATTTTCCAATTTGTCAACGACAAAAACTCCTGCAATTCGTGTGGTGGTGGTGAGGTTGATGCTGGTGAGGAAAGTGGAAAAGTGCTACTCATCGTGATATTTAATGCTTACTTTTTATGGAATGTAGTAAAGGGCTCTCTGCAGTGCTCTGGCATATTTTTAATTCCCCTATGGACCGACAGGGCAGCCGACACCATGGATGAATTATTTGCGTATCGTACTGCTTTTTTTTTTCAATTGCATTTTTTTGGACGGAATGCACTTGCGATGTCTCGTGGTCACATTACCAACAGGTGCTTTTGTGTGATAATGAAATATTGTGCTGGTGAAGCGCGTGCGAAGTGATAAATCATATTAGAACTTTTTTGTGTAATTGGAGCGAAATTAATATGCACTATGGTTTCGACTGATAACTATTTGTTGAACCGTTCAAGGATAGCGTGTGCATAAGGACTGTATCGAAAAAATAATTTGCAACATTAAAGATGCTTGTTATTTTTCTGACAAATGGAAAAATGTCAAAGTTGTACTAATTATAAAACCGGACATAAATCCTGCAGAAGCTTCTAGCTATAGTCCAATTAGTTTACTCTCCGCCATCAGTAAACTTTTTGAAAAAGGTAATTTTGAACTGCATGATGATCCACATCAATAACAATTCAATGTTTGTCAATGAACAGTTCGGATTCCGACATGGACATTCGACCACTCACCAACTATTACGTGTAACAAATATGAAGGCTATTCTACTGGTCTTGCTCTTGAATGCTTGATTGTAAAATCTAAAAACATTAATTTTCCAACATACATTGTAGGGATGATCCAAAGTTATTTGTCAAATCATACACTTCAGGTTAAATATCAGAACTCTTAGTCTGAAAGACTTCCTGTAAGTGCTGGTGTTCCTCAAGGCAGAATTTTTCAACCAATATTCTACAATCGACCCAATTTTTCTAGGAAAGCTAAACATGTTGATACCTACTTTCCGATACAGTCCTTATTTTTTCGTGCTTTGACTTGGAATATTTACCATATATTCCTCAAAATTCATGAACATAGGCTAAGAATTTTGAAAAGGTTAGTTGATTGCATTGAAGAACTTCAAGCACCCAATCCTGCTTACTTTCCCAACCGAAATCTTGTTGAACGTCCATTACCAAAGATTATGCACTAAGCAGATGTAGTCGATTCCCGAGTCGAAGCTCCCCTCCGAAAAGAAGCTCAAGAACAGAACAAGCTTCGACAGAATAAAAAACGACCAAACCTAATTCAAACACGACTCCAAGTGGCAACGGGGCATAATTTAATTGGCGAGCTGTTGCCAAAAGTTCTCCGACAACTTTGTCGTTGTCTTCGTTTTGGAGCAGCTTGTCTCACTCTTCTCACTGCAGCTCGATTCGGGGGCCGATGGATCAACCGTCCCAATCCGAATTGGCCCCAGTCTTAGCCAACTAACCGCCAAAGACGACGGCGACACGTCCCAAGTGTCTACTTAGTCAGAATCAAGTTCTTCAGCGTCGTCGTCTTCTTGGAGAATGAAGGCTTTGATTTGCTCTTCTTCGTCCCGGTTGAAGAAAGGACCTCTCAAAGTAACTCTGATGGACACATTTTGCGACCCAGAAAAGTCCAACGACGACGATGACGGGGTGAGTGAAGTGTATTTGTCAAACATAAAGCTCAAGTCAGCAGCATCCCATCAGTCCGTCGTCGTTCGTGCTTCCTTCTGCTACTGTATGCCAAAGACAGAGCACGACAATGACGTCGATTCTTACAGTGATCGAAATGGTCCACGGTGTGTCTTAGAGTATTATTAAAGGTAAAATGTCCTCGGATTCGGCACCTACTATTGAAAAGATTTCAAAAAGTAATCATGATTTGAATGTTTTGTGGGTTGTAGTATATTACCCAGAAAAACGAGATTCCCCAGGATGATGTTCTCTAGAATTCCATTCCCAAGAATGCACAATATCTCAGAAATCCATTCCACTGTTGTAAACATGTATTCAAGAACGTCTTTGAGTGAAGGCTTTCTTATCTACTCGTGTAACCAGACATCTTTCGAAGGTTAATAAATAAGGTTCATATCCAAGCAAACTTAAACAGACTTATTCTGTCAAGTTACGTGTTCAACGGCTTTCTATGGTCATCGAAGAACTCCGTTGAGCCAAGATCTTCAGATGAACAAACGTAAAACGTAAACCAGTAATCGCTTGACGATAAATCAAATAAATTGACATTTATGTACGCTTATACAACTAAATTTAAAATTTCCCGGTGATCATTGAACTCCTTTGAGCAAAGGCTTTTAGATCTACAGCCAAACAGGCTCAATGAAATATGTCCCATCAAGTTTCAAAATCAACTATTGTTTACGGTGAATCGCGGTTTATGGCTAACCAGCCGAGTGGAAGTTTAACAACTACCGAAAAGCTAAACATTACATTGCTATTCCTATACCTAAAAAAACAATGCGCTCTCGGGCTAGGCATTAGATATATATATATATAGCAAGCGTTGTGTTTGGATGGGCATCTAATTCTTCCGAAAGAGGTGCACTTTGCGAAAAAGGACCACGTGATTATTGAGCTGAAATCGAATTCAGGTTAACTTCTGCGTTCATGAGTCCTCTCATGGCGTAGTGGTAACGCGCCCCAACTAGAGATCGGGGAGTCGTGAGTTCGATTCTCACTGAGAAGACGTGTAACTTTTTCGCAAATCTTCACATCAATTTGTCCATGAAATCCAATTGCAAATTATATGTAATGTTTAGCTTTTCGGTAGTTATTGTTTACGGTTTTCCAAATTCTTCTGTGAGTATCTACAAACTTAACCAGAGATCTCAGGATGGTTTATGAATAAGGTTTATCCCCAAGCAGACTAAAGCAAACATATTCTAACAAATAACTTACTCCAACGACTTTCTAGGGTTATCCAAGAACTTCGTTGAACTTAAATCTTCAGATCAACATACGTAACCAGTTATCTCTTGACGATAAAAAGCCATGGTTTACACTCATAGGGGCTCATACAATTATGGTAAATCAATGTTAACATTTTCCGGTAATCATTGATCTTTTTTTAAGTAAAGGCCTTCAAACCAACTAGCGTAACTTGTAACAATTCTGACATTAAATAATAAGAATAACAGCCAAACAAGCTCAATGAAATAAGTGCTATCATGTTTCGAAATCAAAGATGGTTGACCAAAACAATTTTTGAGGGAAGAACTGTTCGCGCCCGAATCGACCACTCCGGTAGATTTCTCTAACTAACCACACTGACAATCTGATGTCTCATAGAGCACGATTTATCACCCACTTTGCCACCCATCGAACGTAAGCAAAACAGGCAGCAGCTACGAAGCCGACCGGCGGCTCTATCAGCTGATAATGACAATTGACGGTGAGTGAACGTCATCCAGACGGCACTCAACAAGGGTGTGTACCGAATCACAGAATGAGCTACTTGTGAATGGCTCTCTCTGGCTAGACGAGCGGATTTTACTCAGATTTTATGGAATACGAGAGTTCTGTCGAATGTTCCAGAAGTCTTTCGTCGGGCTATATACACTATCCACCCACCATAAGTATGGAATCGCATCACCTAGTATTGCAACACCCTAGTTGAATATTGCAGCACACCGAAAAGTTTAGCATCACCTAAAAATTATAATATTAATGATGCAGTATCTCGGAATACTTACATCCTGCAAAGTAGCGGTGTTCAGCAAAGTTGTTCAGCAGCCTTATGGCGTTCATTAGGTGAATTTTGAATGCGAAAATTTGCCGCTATGTGGCGCTAGTGTGCCTGTTATTTGGTCATATCCCAGTAGACTCTAGCTTGGCTTTATCACCCTCTCCTCTTGGAGCGTGACGTAATTTATGCAAGACCATTGAGCTAGAACTTGCTATAATATAGCCAAGTTACATTCACACTACTGCCATGGAGTCCGGCCATTTGGCTGAATGCAGTTTGACCGAACGCCATTTGGCCGAATTCCATCTGGCCAAACGGGTCGTTTGGCCGAATGTCGTTTGGATCGTGGTTCACATTAAAACTCAAATTGCAAATGGCTGTTCTTTCGAGAGATGCCGTAAGCCGTTGTTGTTACTGTCAAAAGCTGACTAAAAATGCAATGCGAAAGCCTCTGCTGGCAGCTATTACCGCTAGCAGAGAAGTGAATAATTGCTTACATTTAGGATGCTCTTCTTTCAGCACTGACTGTTTCTTGAACTAACACGTAGAAGCTTATTGTTTTCAATGATAATTTATCGTTCTTTCAGAATAAGCTGAATAAGTTCTTTGAAATTCAGCTTATAAATTCATAACAAATGCATGCTGACTGTATTTCACAATTGATTTTCAATTTGGGCCAAACGGCATTCGGTTAAATGACCCGGAACCACCGTCTTGTAGTGGCAAAATTGCTAACTAAACTGTGCTGCCTCAAATTGCTTTCCAGCTTCTGAACAACTTTGCCAAAGACACGTACTTTCTAGGTAGTCAGGATCATGAGCTAGAAAATAATAAATTTGACCAAGTTACATGCACATTAGCGCCACGTAGCGACAAAATTACGCATTAAAATTTTCACCACATAAATGCTATAAGGCTGCTCAACAACTTTGCCGCAAATGCGTAGAAAGTAAGGATTCCGAGATATTACATCATAAAGATGATTGCTTGTAGGTGATGCTAAACCTGTTTGGAGATGCTACAATATTCAACTGGGGTGTTGCAATACTAGGTGATGCGATTCCATACTTATGATGGGTAGTGTAAGCTGTACAGTAGGGTGTGGCTTAATTTTCAAAACTTCTTAGAACAAAAAAATCGTGTGCTCTTATTAATTCAAATTACATTGAAAGAGAAACCTTAGAGGTGGTGCAAGCGTTTTGAAGGTGAATTTTCAAGTTATAAAAAATGGCCTTCAGTGAAGTTTTCATAACTTCGTTGTTTTCCAACCAATGTTGACACTTTTAGCACCATTTTTTTAATTAAATTTGTGTAATCTTTGTAGAACATCAAATTTGTTTCAAAATCGAAAAACTCAGTTGAAAATAGTTTTCTTCAAATGTTTCCTCATTTTACTAAAAAAAAATCATCTTTGTAAGACCATAACTCTATAAATACTCAAATGATTCTTAATCTTTTAACATTGTTTTGAAGAAAATTATTCCAAAAATGATTTTTACTTAGTCATTCAACAAAAACTACTCAAAAACATAACTTTCAAATGAAAACATCATTTTTTTAATTATTTAAGTTTTTTTTGATTGAACAAGCATTTTTTTTATAAAACCTTAGTTTATAATGCATTTTGTTTTAATAACGAGTTAAAGAGTGGACACATATTTTAACATGTGCAAAATATTATTGCTGCAAAAACTATTTTAAAGGTTTCACAAATGAGTAAAACCAGTTTCAGCTTTAGAGATAATGTTTAACTGAAACAAACAAAAAATGAAAAACTGGCATTTTAAATTAAAAAATAATAATGTTTTGTGAAGTTTTTGAGAAAAAACTTTGTTAAAGCATTTTTTTTATCGAAAGGTGTTGTATGAATAGTTTAGAAACAATTAAATAAGCTTCTAAAGCATTTGAAAATATGTGAAATCGGTTGAATATTCATGAAGTTATGGATAAACATAGAGTCACGACATGAACCAGCCACCACAGGTGCAACGTCACATGCACCGTCATCACCTTTGGATCGGACCACTGCCACGTGCTATGCAACGTCGACACCTTTATGCCCAACAGCCGGAATTGCTAGGTCAGCAGTTCAATTCTACAAAACCACCGGACTGACCGTGACCGGTGTTCAGTTTATTTTTATCCGTGTTTCATTGCGTTTCGGCTTAAGTAATAAAGTGATTTAGTGAGGAAAATCAGTTAAGTGTTTTTTAAAAAGCCCGAACCGCCAGCAAACCCAGGATTGGCGCAGCCGTGCAGTGCTCGAAAAACAATTTCGCGAAAAACAGTGTAGTGACTCTGGTCTACCAGCCAGAATCGAAGTGAACCCGCGAAAGCATTCGCTAACATCGAGGGTGCAGCGGAGTTGAGGTTCCACCGCGTGAAGTTGGACGTCGAGAGAACCCACGCACAACGATTGCAAGGTGAGTGTTTTTTTTCTTTATCCTCTATTCCACACCGAAATACGAGTGAAAGTGAAAACATCGCCTAGGTTGGCGTTTTATTTTTCCGTGAGTTTGAAGCCCGTTCTAAGAGAAAGGCTCGAACTCATTAAGAAATTAAAATTTGCTAAACCCCTGGAGTGAGAAGAGTTCTAAGAGAGCTTCCCCTCCAACCGAAATTGTGAAGTTCTAAGAGAATTACATTTCGGGAGTCATACGAGTTCCGAGAGATCGTACGGCTCAAAACAAACAAAAATATAGCTTGCTTCTATCTTCTAAGTGCATGTCATGCCAAAGGAGCATAAAGTAAGAAACAGTCTGAAGCAAACTCACCACTTGTTATCTAAAATTAGAAACAGCGCGTGCGTGTCTTCAGATTCAGACAGCTCTGAGTCTACCGATTCGGGAGACTTAGCACATATTCCAATAAAGAACATCCCTTCACTAGAAATCCTTTCTCTAAACGACAACAACAATATGGAAGAAGTCAATGCCAAACTGCAAACGATGATGCAGATGATGGAGGCACTGGCAAAACAACAAACAGAACATGCCACGTATTTCAGTCAAATTCAAACGCAAACAAATCAAACTCAAGAAAACGTTATCGCACATCAACCTATAAGTAACATCGACCAGCTATTCAAAATTCCAGACCCGATCAAAATGATCCCCATATTTGACGGCAATAGAAAACAATTAAGTTCATGGCTGGAAACAGCAGAAGAAACCCTTAATGTATTAAAACCACATGTATCAGCTCAGCAGTTTAGAATGTACTTTACTGCGGTATCTAATAAAGTCCAAGGCAAAGCAAAAGACATTCTTTGCTTAGCCGGAAATCCGGACAAATTTGAAGATTTAAAAGAAATATTGACGAACGCGTTGGGAGATAGACACGAATTGTCAACATACAAGAGCCAATTATGGCATTGTAAAATGACCGAAGATATGTCTATCCATATTTACTACAAAAAGTCCAAAGAAATAATTCAAAATATAAAGACTCTAGCAAAACAAAAAGATACATACAAAAATCATTGGGACGCCATTAACGAGTTCATTGAAGAGGATGCGCTAGCAGCCTTTATATCTGGACTCTCAGAACCGTACTTTGGTTATGCACAAGCTGCACGACCAAAGGATATTGAGGATGCATACGCATTCTTATGCAAATTCAAATCTAAACAAGTTGTAGCTCGAAACCTGAATCAAGACCAAAAATTCAACAAAAACAAAATATTTGAAAATAAATCCCAAGGATCATCAAATTTCAATCAAAATAAGAAACCTTTTATAAAAACCGAACATAAAGATACAACTGAACCAATGGACACAAAAACTACTCGGAGTCGGTTAACCATAAATAATCATGTAACGGAAGAAGAGGAAACTCAATCACATTTAAATTCAGAAACTGAATCTGATGAAGAAGTAGATCTAGATCTAAATTTTCACTTGGCCAACCCCACACAAAAAACAACCTAAATTACCTCCAATATTTGAAACTGAATCATCCTAAAACAAAAAAGCAGTTAAAAATATTAATCGATACTGGGGCAAACAAAAATATTATTTCACCAAACATAATAGAATCCGTTAAAACCGTACCGAATACACAAATCAGTAATGTTTGCGGAGTCAACAACGTCACTTCGAAAGGAGAACTCGATCTTTTCGGAAATACGTTTAAACCTTTGCAATTTTACGTAATGAAATTTCATTATTTCTTTGATGGAATTCTGGGGTCAGAATCCCTTGCAAAACTTAAAGCACAAATCAACTATGAGAATGAAACCATTACGTTAAGGGATAAACAATTTTCATACTCAAAATTCTACCCTGCAAAAAAACTTTACAATCATTTCATAACTATTGATACAATGAACAACGGAGACTGGTTGGTACCCACATACCAAAAACTTCATAAAAAAGTTTTCATTCAACCAGGACTATATAAAGCACATAATAATAAATCGACCATCCATGTTATTTCTGCAACCAAAAACATAGAAAATCTTCCAAAACTTCAACTGACAGTAAACAATTTTGAAACAATTCTCCCAGAAAAGATTGACTCTCAACATATTTCCAAAAATGATATAGAGTCTATAATTAGAACAAATCATCTTTCGAAACTAGAGAAACAAGAACTGCTTTGCACTCTCTTCAAACACCAAGAAGTGATCCAAAAGAAAGGAGAAAAACTTTCATGTACGTCAGCTACAAAACATAAAATTATAACAACAAACGATTCTCCCATTTATACAAAAAACTATCGCTACCCACACCACTTTAAAGGCGATATCCAACAGCAAATTGAAGAAATGCTAGACAATGGCATCATTAGGCCTTCGAAAAGCCCATACTCTTCACCGATATGGGTAGTACCGAAAAAACTTGACGCGTCAGGCAAAAGAAAGGTACGCGTCGTAATAGATTATAGGAAGCTGAACGAGCTCACTATTGACGACAGATACCCTATGCCTCAAATAGAGGATATTCTGGATAGCCTCGGAAAGTCATCGTACTTCACAACGATCGACTTAAAGTCTGGTTTCCATCAAATCCCGATGGATCCTGCCCACATAGAAAAAACAGCTTTTTCACCGGACAAAGGACATTTTGAATTCACGAGAATGCCCTTTGGCCTAAAGAATGCTCCTGCTACATTCCAGAGAGCAATGAACAATATCCTAGGAGATTATATCGGCACCAAATGTTATGTCTATCTTGATGACATAATTATTATCGGATATAATCTAAAAGACCATTTAGAAAATCTTAGCCTTATCCTGAAACGCTTATCGGATTTCAACTTAAAAATCCAACTCGATAAGTGTGAATTTCTCAAGCGAGAGACCGAATTTCTAGGGCATATAATTTCAAATGAAGGTGTCAAACCTAACCCCGAAAAAATAGATAAAATTCTGAAGTGGCCTCTACCAAAAACGCAGAAAGAGATTAAACAGTTTCTGGGTTTAGTAGGTTATTACAGAAGATTTATTAAGGATTTTTCAAAAATAACTAGACCTATGACCAAATATCTCAAGAAAGATTCATCAATCAATATAAATGATTCATCGTATCACACAGCATTTGATACGCTCAAAGGGATAATTGCCACAGATCAAGTTTTAGTCTATCCCCAGTTTGATAAGCCTTTCATCGTAACAACAGATGCTTCAGGATATGCATTAGGTGCAGTTCTATCTCAGATACAAGACAATATAGAACGCCCAATCGCCTTTGCATCCAGAACACTAAACGATGCAGAAACCAGATACGCTACCAACGAAAAGGAAGCGCTGGCAATCATATGGGCCGTGAATAAATTCAGACCATATCTTTACGGGACTAAATTTACTTTAGTAACTGACCATAAACCTCTGACTTTTATTAAAAGTTCAGAGAAAAATCAAAAAATTTTGCGATGGCGCCTAGATCTGGAAGATTATGACTACGAAGTCAAGTACAGAGAAGGCAAATCAAATGTAGTAGCAGATGCACTAAGCAGAATGCCTGTTGAAGTAAATATTAATGAAACCAATAATGATGAAATTCCTTATTTTTCAGGTTCCGAAGATCTTGAAGATGATGCAGATTCCATTGCCAATAACTCCCCTGAATCCCATGATTCCCTTGATTCCCAAACTGTTCACTCAGCTGATGATTCAGCTAATAACTATATTCATTTCACGGAACGCCCTTTAAATTATTTCAAAAATCAGATAATATTCCGTATTTCCCGTATAGATACTATTATCCAAGAAACCCTTTTCCAGAACTACCATAGAACAATAGTATCTCAGAAAACCTACACAAAAGAAAATATCACACATCTTTTGAAAACCTTCCACAATGGTAGACAAACAGCCCTTATGGCACCAGAAAATCTTATCCAGACGGTACAGGAGTCCTTTAAAGAAAACTTCAATCAAAAAGGTCATTTCGTTTTTACTAACAATATGGTCGAAGACGTGCAAAATGAAGAAAGACAGAATCAAATAATAATAAATGAACACAATAGAGCTCACCGAGGTATAACTGAAGTCGAAGCCAAAATTAAAAGATCATATTTTTTCCCAAATATTTACTCAAAAATCAGAACCTTTATAAACTCATGTGAAATATGCAATACTCACAAATATGAACGCAGACCATTTAACATAAAAATTTCACCCAGACCAATAACAGAAAAACCATTAGATAGAGTCCACATGGACATATTCATCATGGATAAATGCAGCTTCTTATCTCTAATAGATTCATTCTCTAAACATTTACAGTTAATAGTTTTGAAATCAAAAAATCTTGTACATGTGCAGAAAGCACTAGGAAAATATTTCAGCTCCTTTGGAGTACCCAGAGAAATTGTCACCGACCATGAAATCATGAAATCAATTCAACTAAGAAATTTCCTTAGCCAGCTAGGGGCACAAATTCATTACGCCGCTTCGTCAGAATCGAATGGACAAATAGAGCGTACACATTCTACTATAATAGAAATTTTTAATACCAACAAGCACAAATTCAGAGGAATGGGTACAAAATCAATTGTAAAATTATCCGTTGCATTATATAACAACTCTGTACACTCTTCAACTAAATATACTCCAAATGAAATATTGTTCAACCAGAATAATATTGTTAACCCGGAAGAAATTATAAGAGACGCCCAAGAGCTATTCCTTAAAGCAAAATTGAACATGGGTAAAGCACAAAAACAAATGATTTCTCAAAATTCTAATAAGGAAGACCCTCCAATTATAAATGATGGGCAAGAAGTTTATGTTATTCCAAATATTCGCACAAAGACTCAACCCAGAGCCAATAAAACAAATGCAAATGAAGTCACAGACAGAACATTCAAAAACAACCGTCACATTAAAAGACATAAAAACAAAATCAAAAGACCGAAAAAAATGTAACACCATTTACTTTTATAACTTTTTGCTTCCAGATGCTTCACTACTTTATCACATTCACCCTCATTCTCACAAACATCTCATGTCAAGACCTAACTATCAGGAATCTTCATAATGATTTGATAATGATGCAAAAAAATAGCCTATGTAGAATTCAGACAGGAAATATCCGAGTTGTACACCCGATCAACCTAACAGACATAGAAATTACTATCAATCAACTCACAAATTTGGTGTATCGTAAACAAAATAATAACGCTTTATTTGAAATTAGTAAATACAAGATACGAGAATTGTACTCTAATTTTATGCAAATCAAACCAATATCGCACAAACGGTCCAAAAGATGGGACATCATCGGCACAGCGTGGAAGTGGATAGCGGGCAGCCCGGATGCTCAAGACCTACGGATAATCGACAGAAGCCTCAATGAACTTGTCAACGAAAATAATCATCAAGTAAAAATTAATCACCAAATCGGCAAAAGAATTTCGGAACTTACAACCACCATCAACGAACTAATCGAAAAACAACAAATCAATCAAATCATTCTCGATGAACTTGACGTCATCACCACCATACTGAACATAGATACACTCAACAAAATTCTAACAAGCGTTCAAGAAGCGATACTCTTTTCTAAAATGCACGTCACAAACAGCAGAATGTTATCTGGCAAAGAAATTCATCTGATCAAGGATATACTCAGAAATCAAGGAGTCCAGCTAGACATCCCGGAAGAAGCACTCAATTTTGTTACACCAAAAATGGCAACTAGCGAAAATACTTTACTCTACATATTACATGTTCCAGAATTGGAGACAGAAGAATCGACAATCATGCGAATCCACCCATTGAGTCAAAATGATTCGATTATTAAGACTTACCCTCAATTCCTTATCAAACAAGCAAAACAACTCTTCACCACTGCAAAACCAGACGACTACGTCCAAAGACACAGTTTTATCAAAGAATTCAAGGATCTGTGTATTTATCCACTCATCATGGGAACTGAGCCACAATGTCTCATGGAAATCAACGCAGAAACTACAACCAAACTAATAACCAATAACAAAATTCTTATCTCAAATGCAAAAAACCAAGAATTACGCTCAAATTGCGGTCCTAGCGACAGATACTTATCTGGAAATTTTATAGTATCGTTCTCAAATTGTACAATCGAATTTATGGACCAAAATTTCACATCTACCGAAAAAATAAGTGAAAGCGAGTCTATTCAAGGAGCATTACACAATCTGCAGATAAACAGCGAGATTTTGCAAAATCATGACGTTGCAAAAATAGAAAAAGCCACCCTTCTGAACAGACGCAAACTGGAAAAAGTATCTCTTCAACACGAAACCGACCAGATTTGGAAATGGAGTCTATTAGGAGGAACCGCTCTGATGTCGACTCTACTATTCTTCACCCTTTACCTTATCTTCATTCATTTAAGGTTTACCCACAAAAGGACATCGAGGAAAACCCACCAAAGGAAGCCTGAAACCAAATCACCAGGACATGGTAACCAGGAGCTGAGTATCGAGGACGACACTTCTTCACCCCCCGGAGGAGTCACGACATGAACCAGCCACCACAGGTGCAACGTCACATGCACCGTCATCACCTTTGGATCGGACCACTGCCACGTGCTATGCAACGTCGACACCTTTATGCCCAACAGCCGGAATTGCTAGGTCAGCAGTTCAATTCTACAAAACCACCGGACTGACCGTGACCGGTGTTCAGTTTATTTTTATCCGTGTTTCATTGCGTTTCGGCTTAAGTAATAAAGTGATTTAGTGAGGAAAATCAGTTAAGTGTTTTTTAAAAAGCCCGAACCGCCAGCAAACCCAGGATTATAGATTGATTTTTTAGTAAAATGAGGAGATATTTGAAGTAAACTACTTTTAACTAAAACTAGTTATGATTTTAGACAAATTTGATGTTCTACAAAGTTTTCATAAATTTTGAAGGGAATGATGCTAAAAGTTTTGAAATTGGTTGATAAATAACAAAATTATGTTACGTACAAAGGTATCGATCGTGATAATCATATTTTTGAATTTGTTTATCGGCATATCGGTTTATTTTGTTCGAAGTAAGAGGGAGCATGGAGAAGAAAGCAATGAAACTAGATGGATAGGTACCGTAAGGGAACGGCGAGAGGCGACCAGAGGATATTTCGCCGATCAGCGAGATCGGTACAAAGCGCTACATTCTTGCCGCCGGCATGGATACCAAAGGAGAGAGAAGCATCTATCGGTCTGCGAAACGGTCGGCATCAGTGAAGCCTTCTGATCAACAAAGGTATACACAAAATGTCATCTGCTGTACAACCGGATATCGATCATGAAGAGCATTACCTGTCATCCAGTGTAAATCTGCGAGATGGAACTGTGGCCAACCAAGTGCAGCCCATTACAGGGGAAAACTCTAGGTTGGCGTATCCAAACCAACTAATTCGAGCTCGCTCAGGAATTGCACGGCAGGCTGTCGTTAATAAAGCCAATGAGTGTTACGGCAGCTACCAACCTGATTGAGCTTGCTAAGAAGGAGACTTTCGAACACCAGCGACTGTGTGGATATCACCAAGTCGGATGATGCTATTCACTTACTCGAGATTAGAAGTAGTTGTTGCATACTCGTCGAACCGGAAAGGAGTGCCCAACTTCGAAATATGTGGAGCTCTTGGAAAGAACTTGCAAAATGTCGAATGAACATACAACCCGGAAATTTTTCTAAAATGGCACATCACACCGGCAGTCATTGCGAGCTAGCCGATATCTGCAGTGCACACTGGTTTGTCCAACAGGCTTATGGAGATTAACCAAAGAGAGGAAGGCCTTAGCCAACGCAACATCTCCCTGAGTCGATTAAGCAGAGAAGCATCTTGTCTTTCATGACGAGACCAACTGATGAGGACACCAACTCAGGAAGCCCGTCATCGAATAGCGTTAGTCATAGTACTACAGTTCTCGATCATGCGCCCCTCAAGGAAGTGGAGACCGGAAACAATAATGGACGTCAATCAAGGTGTCATCCAGCGACCAATGCTGAGGAGTTTTGGATAAGAATTCAAGTCCCACACCTGTCACAACCTTGCTTGGAAGAGTTGTTAGAATCTGCAACTACAAAGCAATGCCATGCTTAAGGTTTCTGGGTTCGATTCCCGGTTCGTTATGGAAATATCCTAGACTTCTCTGGGCATAGAGTATCATCGTACCTGCCACACGATATACGAATGCGAAAAATGGCAACATAGGCAAAGGAAGCTCTTAGTTAAAAACTGTGGAAGTGCTCATAAGAACACTAAGCTGAGAAGCAGGCTCTATCCCGGTGAAGATGTAATGCCAAGAGGAAGAAGAACTCGTCGCAACCCAGTGGACAAAAAAGGTCCTACAGTTTGCAGCCAAAAAAAAAGAAATTCCCACTTGATGCACTGCGGCGATACAAGAACTTCGTATCTAAAGAAGTAATTAGAGATCTTTCATACATGTTTTGATGAGCCTATATGGGTATAAATCCCATTCTCTTCAAATTTTTGATATGAAATATTTTCAAATTCGCTATATCTTTCGAATGGTGGGTGCGGAATAGGTGGATATTTTTTTTGGTTACAACGTTTGCAGACGCACCGTGGGTCGTCGTCTTGGAATCTCGTCGCATCGTCACTTAAAGACGGCGGCGGCGGTGGTGGCAAAGTTTGTCCGAAATCAAATTTCTCCGACGACCCTGGCACGGGCACGCAAACGACCAACTTTAAACAAAATGGAAGCATTCGGAGCAATTGGCACATTTGTGCTCCTCCGTAAGTCAATAATGTCGAACCGAATCCAAGATCAGTCCGTGGGAGGCGTCCTTCCACCTCCACTCCAAATAGGGCCGGTCTGTCGTCTGCGGTTTCCATTCCATCGCCATTCAATGGAATCCTCGATAGTCCGTTGTTAAATTGAATTTGGTGTAAATCTACTTATGTTTCAGCACGTGATTGGAAACTGTTATGGAATGCGTTTTTTTTTTCTCTTTCGATATTTTTCAACACTCGATGGAAAAGTAAAAATAACTTTTTCGATTTTCAGCGCTTTTTCCAGGGGGAAGGATATGCCCACTCGGCAATTTGATTCGTTGATGAGGTTGGTGGCTACATCACTACAGACGCCAGTGCTTAAATTGGATGGGGCATCGTAAAGGATGTTGATGTGGAAATTTGTTTGATACTTTGTTATGATCATGATTTTATTGGTTTTAAGTTGATGTCATATAATGTATGGAGTAGTCGGGACCCTTGTCCCAAAAAAGTCGAATTTAAGAATGACATAATTTGTATACCATCCTTATAATGTAAGTATCATGCTTGATGATGCGATTTATGATAAAACGAACGTGCAAAATGCCCATTTCAATTAACAAGGATTACGTAATGATTGCTGAATGGAATCGGTTTTAATCGCTAGTGTTGCCTAACACAGAACACCTAGATAGAAAAAATGAACAGACACAACTGAAATGATACTAATAAGGGAAATCAATTGCACCAGTCCAATGCTCACTATTTTATATGTTTCAACAAATAGGAAAAGCGTACCAGTTATGGCTATAGTGGTTCCCTATTTGGCCATATGTGTTTTCTCGAGAATTTTCACATTTTTAATATTTTTTAATGTTGGATTCATTTGATATCAAACTACTAAAATACACAGAATGATTAAAAATTTGAAAATAATCAAATTATCATGTATGGCGAAATAGGGAACCATTATGTCCATAACTGGTATACCTTCGCTATTACATATTTTATCAATTCGTAATTCAGCATGTTGGTAATGTGTTCAACTTTAGTATTGACATTCGATGCAACATAGTTGCATGAAAAGCGCAAAACCACAATTAACTGTCCTGGATAGGAGATACCTTAAATACCGCAAGATTTTTGTGTCAACCACACATGAAATCAGACCAACTTCCAGGGAAAACTTTTGTTCTGGTTCAATTCGCTTCATCCCTTACATTGTTTGCCCATCATTCAAAATGTAAGTGCTCATGTGAAAAGATATCACATAAACACCGCATTCCGACCGCCCGCAAAAGTTCAATCATTCAAATTACCACGAAATGCATAACGGAGCACAGTCATTGGTCCTAGCCTACCTGGAAAACCGCAGTCAATCGATGCAATTCGTGCGAATAAATATTTCGTGAGCACTCGCTTGACGCTCATGATTCGGTAAAACATTTCAAATTCGATGTCCTGTCGTCCCCACGATTTACCCGAGCCGCTCCGGATACAGTTGATCAAGGTGGAACGGCTAGTTAGTGGATGGTGATGTCGTCGTCGTCGTCAGACCTCTGCTTGCCCCTGCCCGTCCGCAAGTTGCACTAAGGGGTATTTGGACAGTATAGCTGGCCAAAAGTATTATGAGACATTTTCCGCATTCTTTATGTTTTTTAGCAGCGAAACACGTTTTGAATGGTATTTTGGTGTAAAAATCGAAGTACCGATACGGGAAACGGAAGAAACACCAAACTTATTTAATTGATTGCAGAAATTTGGTAAAAATATTTGAAAACTATTCCAAATCAAATAAAGTCTTTCAGGATATCATACAAAAGTTTGGGGTCCGATTGCTTTGAGAGAAAACTGAGTTTAAGGCATTATTCCACAACTGAGCATCATTTTAAAATCTGATCGAACTTGGCTTTTAGCCAGCGAAAGTGACTTTTGGCCAGCTAGATTCGCCGTAAAACCCCATAGTGCGCCGCACAACGCAACCGAGCTGCAAACTGAGTGCAAACAATTTTGCAAATGTGAACAAATTCGATGCTCACGTGCCCGCAGAGGAACACTTAGGCCGGTGATGATAGTGCGGTGTCGTTGCAGGAAATGGCCGTGTGGCTGATGGCCGGTTCCTCTGCTGACCAACTGACCCCATCAGGACGACACGGGCATCGCACCGGTGCCAATAATGTCAGAGCCCACCACCACGAGTGCACCAACACCACCATCATCAGCATCATCATTCTCATTGGTTGGCGATAATAATGCGCTCGGACGGTCCGAATTTGGCGGCACATAAATTTCATAATCAATATTGGCCAGATTTGATAAATTCGTTTTGTATAAATATTGAAATTTAACGTGTCACGGTGAAAACTTATCACAGGGAAAACATGTGCACCCGGTCGGTCGGTTGGATGTGCGCTGGGTCGGAATATGGGGTTTGGATCCGGCTATCACAGAGGTCATCACGTTCCACAGAGCAGCATAATAATGGAATGGATGTGCATATGGGACCATTTGTGATGATGTGCTGCTGCTTGACAAGAATGGCAATAAATTGTTCATTTTGGGATGATTTAGAACATTTCGGTGATGCTCGAGCTGGCGGTGACAATCGACCGAAGCATATTAGCAATTGTGTTCGCTTACGAGGAGACATCGTGCGGTATGGTTATTGGTTTTTCATTGAAAATTTCATATGTTCAAGTTCGCTGTCTAATGAAATTGAAAATTTGAGGTTAACTTAACCCAAAAATAGGTTTAATGTGTGTTCCTTCCAAGTCCACGATTCATAACCACATAGGGCATCCGGAATAATCAGTGTCTGGTGAAACTCAGCTGAGGGTCGTGAGTTAAAATCCCACAAGTTAAGGATCTTTTCGTGATTGAAATTTTCTCGACTTCCCTGTTCATTGAGTATCTTCGTACTACCACTCGAGATACACATACAAAAATAGTCTATTGACAAAAAAAAACTCTCAGTCAATAACTGTAGAATTGCTCATAAGAACATTGAGCTGAGAAGCTGGCTCAGCCCCATTTGGGATGTAACGCAAGAAAGAAGAAGAATGCTCTGCTGTTTCCTCCACAGTAGCACATTTGGGGCACGCAGGTGATTCTGAGTGCCTTAACCAATGGTCCTATACGTGCTTTTAAACCGTTTTAGGTTTCTGCTCGTTCTATAGGCTGGCCATTTGTTTGCACCGGCTGATAGGCGCAATCTGGGAAACAGAACAGCTTCCGGAGGAGTGGAAGGAAGGGGTAATATGCCCCATCTACAAGAAAGGCGATAAGTTAGATTGTGAGAACTTTTGAGCGATCACCAATCTATATGCGGCCTACAAAGTATTATCCCAGATCATCTTCAGTCGTCTGTCATCTGTAGTAAACGAGTTCGTGGGAAGTTATCGAGTCGGCTTCGTTGACGGCCGATCTACAATGGACCCAATATTTACTGTACGGCAAATCCTCCAAAAGTGTCGTGAATACCAGGTTCCAACGCATCACCTTTTCATCGATTGCAAGGCGGCATAGGATAGTATCGACCGCTTAGAGCTATGGAAAATCATAAACGAGAACAGCTTTCCCGGGAAGCTCACGAGACTGATAAGAGCGACGATGGAAGGTGTGCAAAATTGTGTGAAGGTTTAAGGCGAACATTCCAGTTCATTTGAATCCCGCCGGAGACTACGACAAGGTGATGGACTTTTGCGCCTGTTGTTCAATATTGCGCTAGAAGGTGTTATGCGGAGAGCCGGGCTTAACAGCCGGGGTACGATTTTTACGAGATCCAGTCAATTTGTTTGCTTCGCGGATGATATGGACATTGTCGGCCGAACATTTGAAAAGGTGGCAGACCTATACACCCGCCTGAAACGCAAGGCAGCAAAGGTTGGACTGGTGGAGAATGCGTCCAAGACAAAGTACATGCTATGCTAGCTGGTTGGGCCGAGTGCGACAGAGTTCGCCTAGGTAGCAGTGTTATGATAGACGGGGATACATTCGAAATGACCAACGAGTTCGTCTACCTTGCATCCTTGCTGACGGCTGACAATAACGTTATCCGTGAAATACGGAAGCACATCATTAGTGGAAGTCGGGCCTACTATGGCCTCCACAAGAAGCTGCTGTCAAAACAGCTTCACACCTGCACCAAATGTACCATGTACAAAACGCTCATAAGGCCGGTAGTCCTCTACGGGCATGAAACGTGGACGATGCTCGAGGAGGACTTGCAAGCACTTGGAGTCTTCGAACGTCGAGTGCTTAGGACGATCTTTGGCGGTGTGCAGGAAAACGGTGTGTGGCGGCGAAGGATGAACCACGAGCTCGCCCAACTCTACGGCGAACCCAGTATCCAGAAGGTGACCAAAGCTGGAAGGATACGATGCGCAGGGCATGTTGCAAGAATGTCGGACAGCAACCCTGCAAAGATGGTGTTCGCTTCGGATCCGGTTGGTACAAGAAGGCGTGGAACGCAGCGAGCTAGGTGGGCGGATAAAGTGCGTATCGGTTTGGCGAGCGTGGGGCAGAACCGAGGATGGAGAGATGCGGCCACGAACCGAGTACTGTGGCGTGGAATTGTTGATTCAGTGTTATCTATTTGAATGTTAACTAAATAAATGGAAAATAACACTTGCTGAAATGTGTCCAGACAAACTGAGTTTGATAGTGGACGGTCTCTTTCCTACCAACACCGTTCTGGAGAAGGTCATCCTCGACAGGCTGGCAAACTACACGGAAACTGAGAACGGATTGTCGAAAAGGCAGTTCGGATTCCGTAGAAAGACTTCGACGGTGGATACTATTCGGGCAGTCTTAGCGTGCAAGGAGAAAGCGTCTAAGCAGAAGAGGAGAGACAATCGATACTGCGCAGTGGTAACACGATAGATGTTAAGAATGCGTTCAACAGTGCCAGTTGGGAGGCTATCGCCACAGCTCTACACAAAATGCGGGTTCCCGAATATCTGTGTAAAGTTCTGCAAAGCTACTTTAAGCACCGGGTACTGGTTTACGACACAAACCCGGGATGGATCTCTACCGAAGTAACGGCAGGAGTTCCACAGGGATCCAAGCTTGGCGCAACACTATGAAATATGAAGTGGGATGGTGTGCTTACATTGACACTGTCGAATGCAGTCGAGATAGTCTGGTTCGCAGATGACGTTGTTCTTGCTATAACTGGTGAGACTGCGGAGGTGATGGAGATGCTGACGGCGGAATTGCAAGCCACCATTGAATCATGGATGACCGGAGTTAAGCTGCAGATGGCTCATCACAAAACGGAGGTGGCGCTGTTCAGCAACTGCAAGGCGGTTCAGCAGTTCGAGATCAACGTCGGAGGACACGCAATCTCATCGAACGTGAAAAGGAAGCAAAAGCAGCTAACACTGTAGCTAGGATCAAAACCAACATTGGAGAACCAAGCAGCAGTACGAGGCGCCATTCTGTCCATACTGTCCATACTGAGATACGGAACATCTTGGCTTGGGCTGCAGCATTGACAACCAAACGCAATCGAGAGAAGCTGGCAGGTACGTTTCAGCTCATGGCTATACGGGTGGCGAGTGCCTACCGCACTATATCGTCGGAGGCAGTGTGCGTTATCGCCGGAATGATCCCCATCTAAATCACTCTGGCTGAGGACATATCATGCTACCAGAAAAGGGGCACAAGGAATGTGAGGAATACCATCAGGCTCATTCCTAACGTGTCGGTGTGGACGACCAGGAAACATGAAGAAGTTTTTTTTTTCTGACCCAGTTTTTGTCAGGCCATGGATGCTTCCCGGAATATCTGCACAGATTTGGACACGCAGAGTCTCCATATTGTCAAGCCTGTCAAAAATCTCGTGGAGACCCCGGAGCATGTTATATTCGATTGCCCTCGATTCGGGGCTATAAACAGCGAAATGATGTCAGAAACCGCAAGTGTCCTAAATCCGGACAATATCATGCAGAACATGTGTCAGCATGAAAGCACTTGGAATGCGGTGAACAGAGGGATGACGCAGATTAAGTCTTTGCTACAAATGAGATGGCGTGAAGACCAGAGAGATCCGGGTAGCGATCGGAGTAGGCTAGATCCTCCGTCAGAGTCTAGACCAAGTAGAGCGGGCGTAGCGTAGTATAGGTAATAAATCGTCGGGGCGCCTGCAAACCGCAAGTCATCTTCCTATCGGAATTGCAGAACCGATCCTGGCACTTGGCCGGCCAACGTCGAGTCGGAGTAGGCTGAGTCCACCGACGGGGTCTAGCTGAGTAATTCGCGAAACAGCACCGGCAAACGGTCGTCGGGGAGCTTGTGAACCGGAAGCTTCCCACTACCGACTTCGGCATCTGCCCGAACAGCATTGGTTCGGAAAATCTTTCGCCACTGGAGAAACCTTCGTCGGAGTAGGATAGATCCACCGCCGGTAGTACGTAGCGTATCACCGGCTTGTGTCATTGAAGCGCCAGTAAACCGGAAGCTGTCCTCCAACCGGAATCGCTGGACCGACCTCGGAATCCAACTGGTAAACCGAAGAACGAGTCGTCATAGAGCAACGAAGTGCACATGAGCGTCCAGTAGAGGTTCAACAGAGCTCTGACGCGAGGCCGGCCCAAGGGAAGCTGTCTAAAGCCTCGGCGAGATCTTCAACCGCCAATTGGGCAAAATACTGCAGTCGCTGTCGCAGTGAGCAGCGTTTTTGACGATATTAAGCTTCAACTGCGAACAGCTAGAGGCTTAGACTGACGAAGTTCCCTCCTCCGATGAAGTAGCGTGATGTAATTCCGGGAGAGATCGAGGCACTGGAGCAGTAGGGAAACTTGTGTAGTGGTGAATCACATGTACGTGATTCCCACACCGTGGGATTTTTTTTATCCTACTATTAATACAACAGGCATCTTGTACTTTACTTTAAAATTAAAAAAACATCTTGTACCAACTAATACCAAAGCAAACATCTTTGTATGGCTGCTGTCCAAAATGCCTACATGCCCTGCCCATCGTAAATAATTAATAGCATACTTGATCTCCTTCAATATTGAGGCTGGTTGGTTTGCATCATTCACAGTACTGATGCAGACATTTCTTCTGTTGTCCTAACCGTCGTTGCCTGTACTCTCAACAATCATCTTTTGACAAACTGCGTATAATGATCGATATATTCAGTAACTTTCGTAAATTCGATTCATGATGTGTTCAAACGTTGAACAAAAGGTCTTTGCAATATAGAATTGCAAATATAGAATTAACAGAGACATATAAATTCAGTGCTATTGCTGCTGAAAATCAACAGTACAAAAATAATTGCATATTAGAAGCCATACAGTTTGGAATAATCCGATTTATCCGATTTCCAACGGTTCCCCTGTGTAATGGGAAACCTTGGTAAGGATTACCTACACATTGCCATTCAAGTGGAGTGGACAACCTCCGGTAGGTGTGAGGAATGGGTTGTGTAGGTTTGCCTCCGGTTCTGCCCATTTTGGTGGATTGCTTTAATTGTCACTTATTTCCGGCTCGCTTGTTTTCACGAGCCCATGCTTTTCCCCGAAATCTGGTCGCTGCCCTTCACTTTTGTTGATAACAACAATGTTGGATTGCGTTCTCCGAATTGGTCGCTATTTTCGGACCGCACCATGGTGCCGTTTCTCGAATATCCTATTGTGGGGAATGAATATTCGATTATTGGACACAGGTCAATAATGGCGAACCACTCATTAAATGGGTTGGGTTGGAAAACGATTGCAGGAATTGTTGGGTGATAGCATTTCTGCTTTTGATAGCCATTGTAGCGATTAAAGCGCTTTTCAGACCAATAATGGCAGGCAAATCAACAAGCATTTAAAAAATTGGACTCCTAAATTGGAATTGGAATTGGAACTATGCATTTAAAAATTTTAAAAATTTTAAATTTTAAACGCCTATTGAAAATCTAGACACTAGAAATCGAAAAGCTAGCAAAGCTGTAGAAGCCTATTTTACTATTTTTATGATTCAAACTACAAATTTTGATTTTTATTTTGAAAATTTTTATTATTGCAGCAATTATTTCCAGTTTTTTTTCTTGAAGAATATTAAATTATTCAGCATGTATTTTAATTTATTTTTACTTTATTTACGATTATATAAGCGAAAAATGTACTCTTAAGTGCTATTATGGAGTTATTAATTGATAAGATATGCCCTATTGGGGCTTTTTTTGGCCGAGTGGTTAGAGTTCGCGGCTACAAATCAAAGCCATGCTGAATATGTCTGAGTTCAATTCCCGGTCGGTGCAGGATCATTATGTTATGAAAATTTCCTTGATTTCCCAGCTTTATAGTATTATCGTACCAGCCACACGATATACGAATGTAAAAATGGCAATTTTGTCAAAGAAAGCTCTCAGTCAATAACTGTGGAAGTGCTTATGAGAACACTAAGCTGAGAAGCAGACTCTGTTCCAGTAAGGACGTAATGACAAGAAAAAAATATGCCCATATATTGCATCATTCGAATCATTTTATTGACTGCTTTTTGATAAATTCGTGATGGTTATCCAAGGGCACTTTAATATTTTCCCCAACGAATAATAGCATATCGTATGCGCACTAGAAAGGTGATAGATTTGGCCATCAGCTTAGTAATGATACATAATAAAAGCTATTTATGTCACTATTTGAAATCCTATTCCATTAAACTCAATGCAGCAAAACAGACTCTAATATAATCAGTTGAAAAACACTTGACCACACCGATTCGACGATTAGTTAGAAACGGCTGTCATCGTAGAGCAATGAGTATAATCCACTGGTATCAATAATATAATGGAATGCTCTCTTACCTGTAGTTGGTGTTCAGCTGGACGTTGTTGATGGCCACATTGTCGAACTTGTTGGCCGTTGTCCATCGGGCCCAGTAGTAGGTGAAATCGTTGGACGGTTGTTGTTCACTGAAACGGCACTTCAGCGTTAGGGTTTCGCCTTCCCGGGTGTCCATGTTTTCGTCTGCCCGGGCCGTTGCCACTGTCACTGCCACTAGAATTGTCAGTACTGGAAAGGGGAAGAGACAATGGTAATTGATGAGATTAGTTATTGTGAATTCAGTTAAAGGGTAATTTTACAACAATGATATCATATAGAATTATATTATTTTGACCAGTTCTAATTACAAAAAAACGCAATATTAATAATTCATACCTTCTATACACTTTTTGTGATGAAAATAGAGTTCTGAAAAATCATTTATTGTTTTACTTAGGGGTTGTCCATAAATTACATAGTATTTGGGGAAATACTGACAATGTGTGACGAGGCGTAGGAAGTTTTTAATCAGTGGACGTAGCATTTTGAATCGTAGGGATGGAAAGTGAAGTACTTTGAATTTATATGACGAATACAGTTTTTCATCAACAATCAATAGAACAATGAAAACAATCAAATTCTGATTTTTTGGCTCACAAGCAGTTTGTCAAGGTAATATTTGATCCTGAATTAGAATGTAGATAGTTTCAACAGATAAAATATATATCACTCGTTTTGATTGCATTACTCAAGCTGACAGTATGTCTGCTTTTATGACTGATTAAATTTATGTAAGTTTCTAAGTATGATAAGATGAATTGCACTGAATTATTGGTAAATGATTTTGCTGATTCTATACCATTACCCGGAATAACATTACCCGGAATGAAATTTACCGGAAGACCATTTACCGGAATGTACCATTACCCGGAAAAAACATTTACCCGGATGTACCATTTACCGGAATGCACCATTACCCGGAAAGCCAAATCTTCCATTTTCGACGACCTTTCATTGATGCGCAGTACAAATCATGTCACGCTAACCATGGACACTCTCGACTCCCTCGGTTTCATAAATACTATTTCAATAGACATCTCCAAACAGCTATGCACCAAATATGTTTTTCTTCTTGCCGGCGTTACGACTCAACTGGGACAAAACCTGCTTCTCAGCTGTTCTAGGAGCATTTCTACAGTTATTAGCTGAGAGCCTATGTCAACCGACCATTTTTGCATTCGTTTATAGTTTGACAAGTATGTAAGTACTCTAGCCCTGAAACGTTGTCAAATTCGTCATCCAGAAATAATTTTGAACCGGTGGTATTCAATTCTACCAACCTCAGCTTGAGCTTTCTAAATAACTTCACTTTGCCGCAACGTAAACGTTAAACTATTAACGAATATTACGATACCAAAATTTGATTGACCATGTAATTTTGGTGGCGACCTAATTAGCAAAGAATCGCCTGATATAGATCGGAAAACTATGTCTTCAAATTTACGCTATAAAACTAAACATTACCGGCAAGGACAGAAAGAATGAAAAGAATTTCTAATTTCTTTTAAGTCTGAGACCACTTGGAAGGTATCATAATTATAAATCGAAATCAAAAAAAAGCCTAACAAATAAGATAGGTTGAATTTGAGTACCGTTTTGTCTCAAATTCCGAACAGACTCATATTCCAAACACTCGGTTTTTGTATGGCGATGTGGTTAAATGTTTCGCTGAAATATGTCATCAAATTACAGGGAAATGGCAGTTAATTGCAATTCTTTTTTAACGTCTTCCAATCTATTTTATACCTTTGGAGTAGTGATGATTCTCTAGTTCAAGACCAGTAAAACTAGCTCAGATAAATTTATTTGCAAAATTATTCCCTTGAATACGTTTTATTCATGCTGTTCGGAATTTGAGTCAAAGTGTTTGGAATATGAGACAGAATGAACACAGTGTTCGGCATTTGAATCGAAATGTTGTTTCATACTTTTACGTAAAAATAATACTAAACAAGGTAAAATAAACAATTTTATCGGCACACCCAACAGCTGACAGTTAGACTTTGCGTAGAAATTGAAATTTTTACACATATCAGCAAATTTATGCCTATCAGATGCGTTTGAAATCACTGTTGGCCTTAAGTGTTCGGAATATGAGTCAAAACGGTAAATCGAGCATCCCAGCATTTAAAAATGTTTGGCGTTTTGATGGTTTTCTTATTTCCTTACGTTAAAACAGATCAGAATCCAATTTCAATATTGTATCATATTAAAAAAAACACTTACCTTGCGAGGGAAGCAACATACAACAGTTCCATTCTCATGTCAGCTTTATGGTTTGGAGAAAGCTAAAAAAATAAAGACGAAAACTAGGAGTGCCTTGGTGATTTAAAGTAGGGACACTATTCGCCATTGTAACGTCCATCATTGGAACCTCAATAGATCTACTTTTCCTTTGATTCTGATTGATTATGCTATTTTTCTCCGAATGTCATAACTCTGAATGTCTGTACCGTTTTGACTCATATTCCGAACACTTAAGGCCAACAGTGACTTCAAACATATCTGGTAGGCATAAACTAGTTGATCTTTCTAAAAATTAAAATTTCTCCTCAAAGTCTAACCGTTAGCTGTTGGGTGCGCCGAAAAAAAAGTTTGTTTAAACTTGTTTAATTTTGTTTTTATGTAAAAGTTTTTAACAACATTTTGATTCAAATGCCGAACACCGTGTTCATCCTGTATCATATTCAGAACACCTTGATTCAAATTTCGAACAGCACGAATAAAACGTATTCAAATGAATAATTTCGCAAATAAATTTATCTGAGCTGGTTTTACTGGTCTCGAACTAGAGAACCATCTCTACTCTCCAGGCATAAAATAGATTGGAAGATGTTAAAATTGAATTTGAATTGACTGCCATTTCCTTGCAATTTGATGACATATTTCAGCGAAACATTTCAACTAAATTGCCATACAAAAACCGAGTGTTTGGAATATGAGTCGGTTCGGAATTTGCGACAAAACAGTACCCCGAATTCATTGTCAGTAAACAAGAAACAACAATAAGCAATCAAAATAATAAGATATTTGGTCATTTTCGACTAAACACATTTTACAAAAAATGTCGAGATCGGTGAAACTCGAAATAATCGCCAATCAAATAAAGAAGGGTGAATAACAGATGACCCGAAATAGGTCATTCTAGAAAAAGGGATATACGGGGGATTTAAAATCGGTTGATTGACGTTTGCGGAAACGACATTCGGCGTATTGACACTCGGCGAAAAGTATTACAAATTCTAATCATTGCTTATTTATTAACATTAAGACACTTTGAGAATCGACGGTGGAATATTAAACGTAAAGTTACATAGTTGTAGCCAAATTTAGCCAGTTCAGCCAAGACAAGCTGAAAATATAAGTTGAAAGAACAGCTTATTTTTAAAAGAAGGGTTAATCATTTATGAAATGCAAATATATGAAGATGGTGCATATTGACATGATCAATAATGAAGATATCTTAGACTCCTCTCTGGTGTTTATGTATTTTGAAATGAGAACCTTATCGTTGGTAGTCATTTTAAATAATTTTTAAGTTAACATACTGACCTGAATGACCGTAAAACGGTTACATGGACGTTAATGAAACATGTCGAGAAATGGAGATATAATTTTCCGGTAAATGGTCCTTCCGGGTAATGGTTTTCCGGTAAATGGTTCTTTCCGGTAAATGGGTTTCCGGGTAATGGTCTTCCGGTAAATTGCATTCCGGGTAATGGTTTTCCGGGTAATGTCGGAGAACCGATTTTGCTTTATCGATCGATTCTATACCATTACCCGGAATACCATTACCCGGAATGCAATTTACCGGAATACCACTTACCGGAATGTACCATTACCCGGAAAAACCATTTACCGGAATGTATCATTTACCGGAATGCTCTATTACCCGGAAAGCCAAATTTTCCATTTTCGACGACCTTTTTCAGTACATTTGTTTTGTGTACAATATTTATTAATAAATTCTAAATAAAGAATTCTCCTTCATTGATGCTCAGCACAAATTATTTCACGCTAACCATGAACATTCTTAACTCGGTTTCCATAAACACTTTTTCAAAAGACATTTTCAAACAGCTATGGACCAAATTTCTTTATGCCGGCGTTACGACTCAACTGGGACAAAGCTATTCTAGTAGCATTTCTACAGTTAATAACTGAGTGCCTATGTCAGTCGATCACTTTTACATTCGTTCATAGTTTGACAAGTATGTAAGTACTCCAGCTCTGAAACGTTCTATTCAATACTACCAACCTCAGCTTGATCATTCTGAATAGCTTCACTTAGCCGCAACGAACATTATGATACCAAAATTAAATTGCACATGTCATTTATTTCCGATTTAATTAGAAAAGAATCGCCTGATGTGGTGCAGAGCTACTTGAACACTTCCATGATTCACTTTGGCATGGGAGGGAGGTTTTTCTCGATCGAATTATCTGAAATTTTGCAAAAAGAGGCACTACAGTACGATGCACATTGTGGCCAAATATGAACTAAGTAGCTTTCGAAAAACCCCACTGCTGAAGTGAATCAAAAGTGTCAAGAACAGGATCCGGCTCCCTATAGATCGAAAAACTATGTCTTCAACCCAGCCAACAAATTTGTTCGCACAGCAGAGTTTCAACTCAGTAATGTGAACGCTTATTCGGAAATAATAGATTGTTTAAAATGCATAGATTCCTTCTATGTGAACAAATGTGGAGGCCATATACGTACATTCCTGAAAATTCAGTGCGGTATATACAACTTCAGACGAGTGCGTTTGATGCCTTGTATAACTTCGCATATAATAGTGTTTTGCATTTTATGTAACTTTGTTTTTACAAACAAACAAAACACAAAAAAGGTAAAACATGTAGGTGTAAGCCTCCATGCAATGATCTTCAGATCGCTAATCATTCAAGCTACCACTGTGCCGTTGAGTCATTATTAAATGACACGGAAATTTGGCAAATATAAATACAACAATATAGTTCATCTGCACTGCCACCAATGTGCAAGAGAATTTGCCATAGGTATATTTCATAATTACATCAATTATCTCCAAGTATTACACAGTTGAAACATATTATGAAGCAATCGATTTGTTCTTCATTTGACGGTGACTCAATAAAACGATCATTTATTCGGTAAAAATGAATGATTGAAAATGTATGAATTCCCATGATTCGCATAAATATGGAGGCCATATATGTACATACATTGACCGAAATACAATTCCAGACAAGTTTATTTGGCGTTTACTATAATTTCGTGTATGACTGTGTGTTGCAGTTTATATAACTTAATTTTTACAAACAAAGAAAATGGACACGAGTAGAAGATCGCGAGACAAGCTGCAGATTTCTGACCGTCAGTTATCTTATTAAAACAATAAACGTTGTTACAATTTGGTGAAATGGTTGGGTGATAGTCCCTCTTCCTGTGTGATTTAAAATTTTCATCGAACAAATGTAAGTATGCAGCTGTGACAGCTCTGTAAGACTGGGGAACAAATTGGGACCGATTTGTGACCTCAGTCGCCCCTCCTCAAAGAGAAGTGAAGTGTTGAAAAATATACAGAAATGCTTATATAAAGTGATGTTATAGTGTTTCTATAAAACTTTGATTTCTTGTTGTTGATCTACTATGTTAGTTTTATTCATTTTTTGATTTCTGCCTGGTTTTGTGATGCACCCGGCGATGTGTAAACTTCCCCTGTATGATATAATATTTACAACTGATGAACTCATATCCAATCTCACATTGAAGATTATAATAGAAGCAAATCAAGAAAAACACAAATCGTAAAAAAATGACAATTTGAAGTTGCATATTTTGTCAAATGAAATTTGTATTTGATAAGATGCAAATTCAAATCAGATCATGTTACTTACTCCATAAACAATTTCAATCAATTCAATTTTGCATCGTATCCGATTCCAACGTATACTGTACATTTATACAATTTGAAATAAACATTCTTGTATGATCTCTGGTTTGCTGGGAAATTTAGGCTATAAAACTAAACATTACAAGCAAGGATAAAAATAATGAAAAGGATTTTTTGTATTATATACATTTGATGTCAAATATTAACGAGGTCAATATAAATCGAAAAAACCGCCTATCAATTAAGGTAGGGTTCGTTGGAGTAAGTGGAACATCCCAGCATTTCAGAATGTTTGGATTTATGATAGTTTTCTTATCCCCTTCAGTTAAAACAGTTTAGAATCCAATTTAAATATAGTATCGAAAAATTGTAAAAAAAAACTGTGCAGTACAGTGCAATTCTCATTTTAGTTTTAAAGGTCTCCCAAATCAACACGATTTTTTTAAACGAATTCGACAAAAAATCGATGTGATTTCGTTGTTGAGTCGTTGCAAGCACTCTTATATGGAACCATCTAGATCGACACGACGAAAATCGCTGCGAAATAGCGTCGCTGTGGGTTAGACACGCTCATCAAACTGTGCCTGCAGCACATGTCGCTGTCGCCGTAAAAAAACGCGTTGATTTAGGGGAGTCTTTAGGTTTGAGGAAAGCTAAAACATCAAGACGAAACTAAGAGTGCCTTGGTGATCGAGAGTAGGGACACTTTACGCCATTGTGACGTCCATCTCTGGATTCCGAAATATTGAACTTCAATAGATCTACTTTTCCTTTGAATTTCCTTGATTGTGCAAATCCAGGATAATATACTAGAAAGAATAGTAAGCAATCATAAGAAGAATATATTTGGTCATTTTCGACTAAACACATTTTGGGAAAAATGCCGAGATCGGTGGAACTCGAAAGAACCGTCAAACAAATAAAGAAGGGTTAATATCAGATGACCCGAAATGAGTAATTCTATACGGAGGATTTGCATTCGGTTGATTGACGTTTACAGAAACGACATTCGGTGAATTGACACTCGACGAAAAGTAGCACAACCAATCGTGTTAACCATTGCTTGTTTATTAACATTTGGACACTTGGAGAACCGACGGTCGAATGTCGAAAGTAAAGTTACATAGTTACAGCCAAATTTAGCAAGTTCAACCAAGACAAGCTAAAAGATAAGCTGAAAGAACAGCTTATTTTTAAAAGAAGGGTGAATTATCTATGAAATGCAAATATGTGAGGATGATATTGACATGATCAAGTACGAAGATATCTTACACTCCTCTTCGATGCTTACGTTTTTTGAAGGAAGAAATCCCCTGTTCATTATAGTTAATGATCACTTAAAATATTTCAAGTCAAAATAGTGACCTGAAATGAATGAAAAATACGAGAAATAGAGAAACAATTTTCCGGTAAATGGTCCTTCCGGGTAATGGTTTTCCGGTAAATGGTTCATTCCGGTAAATGGTTTTCCGGGTAATGGTCTTCCGGTAAATTGCATTCCGGGTAATGGTTTTCCGGGTAATGTCGGAGAACCTTATCGATCTAAATAAAATAAAACACTTATAGATAACTCCTTAAACTTAAGAACATATTTGCTCACTATTTTCAAAAGTAGAATTTATTAACGATCAACGCTCCGTCATCGTAATCATCGTCATCATCGAAATTTCAAAAGCAGTTTTTCTGTTCAAAACTATAAATTATTCGATAAAAATGTGTTCACTGTGTTTGGATTGGAGAATAGAGTACAGTGAACACATTTTCCTGAAAATTTTATTGATTTTGAACGAAATAACTGCTTTTGAAAATTCCGATATCAATGACGGATCCTGCCCCCTTAAGGAAATTTGTAGAAAAATAAGACTAACGACCAGCTTCAGCAGCTAAGTTGCTGCTAAAAAATTAAGTGTTGCGCGTTATTGATGTACAATATTAGCAACAAGCATATCTGGTACTTCTCGTAATTTGAAAACATAAACTAGACAAAAAGATATTGATTTCTTTGTTATATTTCTCCTAGAATCCAGCTCACTATATTGTTTTTTTTTTTTGCGCTAAGGATATGCTAAGTTATAAAATAAGAGTTGCATTAAATTCGCGTATAAGATATGTATATAATTTATCGAGGTATTCCAGTGTTTTGGGAACTTGCAATCAGAAGACACAGTGTGCTTGTTTGACAAATTAAGACATGAATTTGAGCGTGTTGGGGGTTTGGCATCTAAGTACGAAAGAGACATGGATTTGCGAAAAGAGATGTGTTCATAGTTAGTACTCGGATTCAGTTTGGCTTTCTTTTCCGCAAATCATAAGGTGTTCTGTAGCTTAGTTGGTTAAAGCGCCGGTCTGACGTACACGGAGTCGTGAGTTCGACTCTCACTAGAACGCGTATTTCTTCACAAATTCATGTCTCAATTTGTCAAACAAACACACTGTGTCTTCTGATTGCAAGTTCCTAAAACTATGTTTCAGACATACTAGCAAAGCTGGTATATGCCAGTAAAAGGCAAACATTCATTAATGTATTCCAGTGTTTCACAATTTCAAAGTTCTTTAATTGGATGTAATTTTGCCAAGTTCCATGCATTTAGAAGTTGTATACAAATGTACAGACTAGTCAAGTCTAAGGAGCCACCATATTTATTTGATAAACTGCATTTTTTTTAGGAATACCAGAACAAATAGTTTTTCATCAGCATTCAACATCATACTATGGTAATTCAATGTTGTTAAGGGGCATTTCACTTTGGAATATATTGTCATCAAACTTTAAATTAACCAATAGTTTAAATAGCTTTAAAGAGGGTCTGCTTGAAGAACTTGAACGCATGCGATAGATGAATTAATAATTTGATAAACAAATTCGGAAACTTTGAGTTAGAGTGAATAAATAAATTGTTTGTAAAACTGAAATCCACCACAGTGTAACATTAAATAAAGGAATTATTCTTACGTTACATAAATCAAATAAATAAAATAAATAAATAAATAAATAAGTTACAATGTTTTAATGCAATAGCAAAGGCACATTTCACATTCATTCATACTTCTATCACTAATTTTTGTATGCAGTAGAACAGGATATCACATATGAAAAACGATAAACAGCTTGAGAAAACGCATTTGCAGTCAGTGACAAAAGTTAGTACCCAAATGCTGTTTTTTATACAAAATGCCCAAGTTTAGGGATTTGAATATCAGCTTGTGGTATTTCGGTTTGGTAGAAATTTGCATGACCTTGTATTGCCCTGGGAGCATACGTGTTTTACGGATTTCATCTGTTTCATTGTTGGTCCAAGTTTATTAAAATGTTAATAGTGAGGTTGAACATTTAGCAAAAAGATTTTTTTTTAGTTAGACAAGATTTATATTAACATCGGCTCATAGTTTTCCAGCAAGAAAGAGCCGCATATCACTCCTACATGAAACCTCAACCACGGTTCTTCAAATTAAGCAGATTAAGCTAATATATATTTATATATCCAACGCCACAGATATGAATCCCTTTGAACCTGCGAAGATTCTCATCCCATATTTGAAGTCTTAAAGGCTTCGAGCATAAAGATATGATAATCTAACACTGCCGGATGAAATTAGAACGTACAGTTTTGATTCATCAAACCATACAGTTGTTTTAAATTGTTAAAATAGACTGAAAAGCCATTTTTCCAAAATCAACCGTACAGTCGATCTATCAGTAAAACATCAACCATGGCGCTAAAATGACAAAATCTCCCACTGTGCAGCTTTAAGGTGGCCAAACTGCCAAACTAATTAGGAAATAGTTTGGCAGTTTGGCCACCTTAAGTTAAAGTCTAAAGTCCGTTGTCTCATAAAGTTCACGAACAAACTATGATTTTCCAATAGTTTGTAATTTTTCAAGTCGATATTCTTTTACCGATAAGTATTACCGATCGCCAGCTAGCTTAACAGTTTGAGAAAAAGTTAATTTTTTAGTAAATAAAGGTATTTCTCAACGTCATATATCATACATTTTTTCGAAACACAAAGCAAACTTTGTAGCAACGTATAGAGAAGGAATATAGCTTTCATTTGAAGATAAAAAAAATGTGGTAAAACGAGGTATTTTTGATAATGCGGGTAACTTTGATAGTGCGTTACCCACCACATACTAAACGAAATACAGTTAACTCTCCCTTACTCGATATTCCGTATCTCGATATCGAGTTAGAGAACCATAGCAAAAGTTGGTTTTCATGGCTAACTCGATGATCCCTTGAAACGCAGTTGCACTGCTTTTGTGTTCTGTAACTCGATACCTCCCTAACTCGATGGTCCCTTCAATATCGAGTAAGGGAGAGATGACTGTATCATGTTTTGTGTTAATTGGTTAAGTTAAACGAATGCAAAACTAAAGAATATTATTATGACTCTTGATGTAAAAGCTATTTTAATTTGATCGAGAACTTTTGAAGGTTTATATATGAAAAGATGAGATTATAGTATTTTTTTTAATTATAGCGTTCTACTAAACAGGTCGAAGATATGTTAGCTATTATTTGTTCAATATTGCGTGCAGAGATTGATTCCCGTTTGAGAAAATTGCAAAGCAGCGAATAACCTTCCAACACATGAAGAAAGTCGCGTTTACGGTTGCAATAATAATGTGAACATATCATTAACATAAATATAGAAAACAAGATTTTTTTATTTGAGGCCTTTCCAAAGTGAAGTGACTTGAAAAGGTCTTCTTCACAGAATTGAGCAGTGCAAGAAGTTGCAGCCAAAAATACTCGAAGTTAGTCTTGATAACATGTAGCTTACTAACAGTTTTGAAGTTTTATTCAAATCACTTGATGATTTACGAAATTTTTTGGGAAAACGCTGAACAAATATTAAGAAATCAAAATATAACATACTGATATGCTGATATGCAAATATAAAAAAACTGATAAAAATGTCCCACTATAACATTCAACGTACTGTCCATTCCATTTGCGCACGACTCTCAATGATTGATTAACCCGCAATCATTCATGTGAGCTTATGAAATGATGCATCCACGTACAAAATCAAAGCACCATATGCTCGCTAACAAAACGTCAATGGACGAGTCTCGTTTCGTGATTTTTGTTTTTCTTTCTCCCCTTTCTCAATCTAACAGAGCTGTCTGTCATGATTAACGATTCAATTTTAATTTTAATAACCTCAATTCATCTTCCTGCACCCACTCGTGTGCAACACATGGAAGTCTTCGTTCGGTAACCGACCGAAGTGACGACTCTCTAGGTGTGTACTCATAACCCAGGTACAAACCATAGAATGGCTCTTTCCATCTATGTCTCTCGAACTAGATTACGCGGCATTTGCCACCGTCTCAAAGTCTGACTTGTGGGTGCAGCACCGACCTTGTATGTGTTTCCTTCACTCCTCCACTTCCTTCCTCAGGTCGTGTAGGTGGGTTTTCGCCTTTCAGATCTTATTTTAATCCTTTTGTGACAGTTTTGAGCGAGCTGCAGCCATAACCATGACCGGACATCCGCCCTGTTCACCGGAGGTTGCGCTTCTTGTGAGCTTTTAGCAAACACCCGTTCCCCTTCCTCGGATTCGTAAAAAAAAGCTTTCAACTTTGCCACTCACTTCGGGATCAGGTAAAGTATGTTTGCAGTGCGCTCCAGCTATAGATTGCAAGCGCATAGCTCTATGTCAGTGGTTTTCCAATCTTGTTGGGATTTTCGCTCACTTGAGATCATTTTTTTTTTGTTCAAAGATGTCTTCATTAGACAGAAAAATGGTCTTTTTTTTTTTTTTTTTTTTTTTTCCTTCTAAGCAATGGGGGGATAATCTGCTCAACAGACTCCGGACCGAGGTCCGGGAGTGTGGGGTTGGGGACCATTTACTACGTACAAGCAGTAAACAGGACTACACCCCCGACCCACTAAACCATTTCCATTGCCGCCAAACCCTTCGTCTCTCCGGGACCACCAAGAAGGCATTGCTTCGGAGAGGGGCTATTGCACATCGCATCCTCCAGGTTAGCTGCGTAGCCATGCAGCAACGAACATCGATGACACGCTTATGGGGGTCCACCAAGGTAGCATGCTGGCGCATTGCCAGCTTCCCGGGTGGTCCTCACCTCCCGTTGTCCGCTGAAGGCGGGCAGGGTCGACCACTAAGCCCGCGCCCAGCTGCACCGCAGGTATCAAGAACTGATACTGCGGGCTTCGCAATTTGACCTACTGAAGGCTCAGGCCCTATCAGCTAGCACGAGCTGGGATTGCTGACGAAGGGGCCTCCACCTGCCCCGAACAACCAGAGGCTCGTACCCACCCAGTAGGCCGGCGCCACGACAGCAGCGCTACCAGGATGTTCTCCCCGCGGCCACTTAATCGCTGTAAGGGTCGATTTCGACCGTAGGGCACCGGTATGACCTACGTAGCCGACTGCGAACCCTTGGACCACCTGTTGATTAGCGTCTGCACTAGTCACTCCTCGAGTCCACACGCCACCTCCTTTGGAGTTCCGAGACGATGTGGGTGATAGCCGATGAAACGGCATTCCAGCCAAACTCGTCTGCACACATCCTCTGGACCAAATTGTCCGGAGTCGTGTCCCGACCGCATGTGGCAAACATGCGGTCACGCATTGTGCGGAAACGCGGGCACACGAACAAAACGTGTTCCGCCGTTTCCTCTAAACCTGCACAAACTGGACATTCGGGAGAACCCGCATGACCGAAACGGTGTAGATATTGTGTAAAGCATCCATGACCCGAAAGGACCTGTGTTAGGTGGAATGTTAGTTCCCCATGGCGCCTATTGACCCAGATATCTAACCTCGGAATCAACCTGTGAGTCCACACTCCCTTAGTGGAACTGTCCCACGCACGCTGCCATTTGACCATGGAGGCCAGTCTGGCAGTCCTGCGTATGCCTCTTGTGCCGCGCATTTCGAAACACTCTATGTCTTCCATGATAAGGATACCAATAGGCATCATACCGGTGATGACACAAAGTGCATCGTGTGACACGGTACGGTACGCGCTCGCAAGCCTCAGGCACATTAGCCTATAAGTACTCTCTAGCTTGCTACGGTAGCTATCGGTACTCAAAGCCGTGCCCCAAGCCGGGCCACCATACCTCAGTATGGACGAGGCGACACTGGCCAGAAGCTTACGCTTGCTGGCGTACACCGCAGAGCTATTGGACATCATCCGGGACAGTGCCACAATAGCTGTGGAGGCTCTCTTGCAGGCATAATCGACATGGCTACCGAAGGTAAGCTTGTCGTCGATCATCACCCCCAAGTGTTTGACGGAGCGCTTCGAAGTGATTGTGCAGTCGCCTACACTGATCACCGCTTGCTGCACCGACTTTCGGTTGTTGACAACAACAGCCTCCGTTTTGTGGTGAGCCAATTCCAGTTTCCTGGAGCTCATCCACTCCTCCACAATTGCGATCGAGTGGGCTGCAGTCAATTCCACTTCTTCGATCGATTCACCGTTGACCTCCAGCGTAATATCGTCGGCAAAGCCAACGATGACCACACCCGCCGGGAATTTTAATCTCAACACCTCGTCGTACATGACATTCCATAACACCGGACCCAGGATGGAACCTTGCGGGACTCCTGAGGTTATGTGAAAGCACTTCCGACCCACCTCTGTGTCATAGACTAATACCCGATTCTGGAAGTAACTTCCGAGAATCTTGTACAGGTACTCGGGTATCCCCAGACGCAGGAGCGCATCAGCAATAGCCGCCCAACTGGCACTATTAAATGCATTCCTTACATCCAGAGTCACTACTGCGCAGTAGCGAATACCCCTCCTCTTACGCTGGAGTGCTATCTCAGCGGTTTTCTTAACCGCCAGAATAGCGTCTACAGTGGACCTCCCTTTCCGGAAGCCGAACTGGTTGCCTGAGAGACCATTTACACCCTCGGTGTACCTCGACAGTCTGTTGAGGATGATCTTCTCGAGCACTTTCCCCACCGTGTCAATCAAGCATATTGGTCTATACGCCGACGGGTCACCGGGTGGTTTCCCCGCCTTTGGCAATAGTACCAGGCTCTGCCTCTTCCACGCATCTGGAAATACTCCCTCGTCCAGGCATATCTGCATAGCAGATCTGAACATACCGGGAGCCTCCAAGATTGCGACTTTGAGGGCCAGGTTTGGAACTCCGTCCGGACCTGGTGCCTTCCCCATGCTTAGGGATTTTGCAATCCCTACAAGTTCCTCATCAGTTACTCTATCCTCATCACCAGCCCCAATCCCCGGCTGTCCTACAAAAGGAGGCCATGGGCTAGGGTTGTGGCGCGGGAAGAGCCCCTCGATGATCCCCTCCAGCATCTGTGGAGACTGCTCCGTAGGAGCAATTGCACCTCTTGTCTTCGCCATTACGATCCTGTAGGCATCACCCCACGGGTTCGCGTTGGCACTCTGACAGAGTCCCTCGAAGCAGGCCTTTTTGCTTGCCCTTATCTCAGACTTCAGCGCGACTTTGGCAGCGGTGAACACCGCCCGTCGTTCTTCACGCTCCTGCTCGGTACGTGCTCGCTGCATCCGTCTCCTGGCCCGTAGGCAGGCACGGCGCAGGTTCGCAATAGCTTGAGTCCACCAGTATGTCGGTGGTCTCCCATTCCTAGGGTGGACTTTTCTAGGCATGGTCGCATCGCATGCACGCGTAAGCACCGCTACCAGTTCGTCCCCGCTTAGGCCGAGTAGGTTACGCTCACGGCGGAGCGCCTCCCTAAGTACTTCATCATTGAAGTACGATGTCTTCCACCTACGAGGGCTTGGCCTTGACCTAGCCGCTTCCTCAACCCGCTGCCTGCTGTTGTTGTAGTCGATACTGTAGCGAACCGCCAGGTGGTCGCTGTGAGTGTAGGCATCGTCTACCCTCCAGTTCGAACTACTCGTTAGGCCAGGACTACAAAAAGTAACGTCGATAATCGACTCCGCTCCGTTACGGCTGAAGGTACTTTTGGCACCAACATTAGCCAGATCGACATCTAGCACGGCCAGTGCCTCTAGCAGGATTTGACCTCGCTGGTTCGTGTTACGGCTTCCCCATTCCACGGCCCAGGCATTGAAGTCACCCGCTATTACAACTGGCCTTCGCCCTGTCAGCGCGGTCGTCAAGCAGTCCAGCATCTGCGTGAACCGCTCGGTCGACCAACTCGGAGGCGCATAGCAGCTACAGAAGAGGACCCCGTTTACTTTGGCGATCACGAAGCCCTCGTAGGTAGTAGACACCAACTGCTGGACAGGGTATTTACCCGTTGTCCATATCGCCGCCATTTTTCCGGATCCATCCACGACCCAGTTGCCGTTGCCGGCGGGTACTCGGTATGGGTCCGATATGATGGCGATGTCCGTCCCCCACTCAGCAACTGACTGGTACAGCAGTTGCTGAGCTGCGTCACAGTGGTTCAGGTTCAGCTGCGTTACCTGCACTGTGATTTTTCGTTGATGGCTCGTTTGAAGGTCGGGCACCTTGAGCCTCCCGTTGGGTGATTGTTGTTCACGGACTTGCCGGAACAAATCAAGCACTTGGGAGGGTTCTTGCAGCCTAGTGCCTTATGACCTTCCTCACCACAACGCCTGCACAACTTAGTCCTATCAGGGCCTTTACAGCCCCAGGACTTGTGTCCAGGTTCCCTGCACCTAAAGCAGATCACTGGTTGCTCATGTATGTTCAGTGAACAAACTGACCAACCAACCTTGATCTTACCTACCTTAGCGGACTTATTTGCGTCTGCCACAGGTAGGTGTACTAAGGCCACCTGAGTACCTGCCGGACCTTTCCGTAGCTGAACGGCGGTGGTGGGCACCTGCACTTCGCACTGTTGCCGCAGTGCCGTGACGAGCTCTTCTGCGTTAGTGATCTCGTCAAGGTTCATCACCTTCAGAGTCACTGACTGCGTCAGAGCCCTCACTTCAACACCAGCGCCAAGGACCTCTTCCGCCAAACTTTTGTAGGCGGCGCCCTTGCGCTCCTTGTCGCGCTTAAGCTCGAGGATCATTTCACCTGTACGAGTGCGTCTGACACTGCGTACGTCGGCTCCTAGATCCGCAAGCTTCGCGTCACTGCGCATCGCCTTCAGGACTTCCGAGTACTTGGACTCTTCCGTCTTGATGATGATCGCATCACCCTTTTCGCGCTTGGCACCTACCCTCCTACCTTTCTTAGGTCTGGTATCCCTGCGCTCCTGATTCTCCTGTTTCTTCTTCTTCTTCTTCCTCACTACGGTTGTCCAGGGGGCGTCCCCCCCCTGCTCCGCCCTGACCTGTGGTGATGGAGGACCTCTCAAAGGTCGCAACCCCCTGTTCCCATCACTCCGTGAGGGGCCAGCCTTTTCGGGCCCACCCTTCTCGGCTTTCCGGGACGCCTGGCTGGGGTCCGATTTTCCGGCACTTCTGCCGGTTTTCGGGGTCAGTATCCGCCTGGCCTTACGAGCGCCGCCGGGTAGCTCCTCCCCTGACGGCTGCCTCGCGCGCTTCTGCGATTGCTTGCTGTAAGCATTCGCTTCCACGCTTTTGGGGCTGCCCGCGAAAACGAAGGGTTCCGTCTGGGTAGACTTCGGCACCTTCAGTTCCACGGGTTCTGCCGCAGCCACAGTCACCATGGGTTCAGCATGGTTCTGCTTGGCCGCCAACATTGACTTACGAAGTCTAAGCAAGGCCTGCTTGAGGTCCTTGCTGATGTTAGACTTCGAGGACGCAAAGTCAATTATGGAGTCGAGCTGCTGTGCAGCCACTTCCATCGCAGAGAGCCCATCTCTACTTTTATTGATGGCCCTCATCAACCACGCTCCATCCATAACTTCACCCGATGCGTTAGCCGGGGATGAAATATGGGTTCCAGCACTGGCACTACGTGCACTGCTGCCTCCTCCTGCTTCTACTCTCCTCAACGGAGATCTAGCTAGCCCACTTCTTGCGAAGGGGTTCGCTTCCCTACTACTGCTACTACCTGCACTACTACTATTGTTTTGATTAGATATTGTACTCATTTTTGAATCCCACGAGTAGCACGGGAAAAGAGGTCCACCACGCCAGAGCCCTGCATTAACGCGGTAAGGGACAAATACTGTGAGGGGTGCCCAGGTGCCCCACAGGCTCCGTTAATGGCCGAACATCTTTTTCACCCCTTCGACCATTCATTCCTCAGCACGGTTTTTCGCATCACACCTTGAATTGGGGTTACCCCGTTTGGTGGACTCTTACCACCGGAACGGGTTGTCCGTAGTTCTATTCTGGACGCCGGAACTACACGGCCAAGAAAAATGGTCTTGAATGTATTAAATGTTATACTGTCTACTGAAATTTGGCATAAACATTGGCAAATATTTCATTATTTGTCTACTGAAATCCATCAAACTCTTAATCCGTCTTACTTAAACTATTCGCTCATAGCCATCGCTAGAACTAAAGACAGACAAGAAACCGTTTCCCTACGCTTTAGTTCTTCCATCATTATAGTACGCCTTTCCGTACGACTGATACATAGGCAGTCTGCTCACCAGACAGCAAGCCTCTCTGCCATAAAATTACCATGCCTACAAAAAATTCAAATGCAAGAGAAAGTATGATTCATATGTTTCTGCACTACATTTTCGCACCCTTACTAACCTTTTCGCTCTCAAATTATAAATTTGGGAATCACTGCCGTCCATATAGTATCACATCACACACGTGTTAAGATTCGCCGCACACAGGAGCACCCTGAGCTCGGACTTGGACTTGACCGGAAGCCACTCAAGAACGGCCAGACGACGATAGTTAGTCAGTTCCCCGGATGTAGGTGGATTGGCAAATATTTGCTCTCCAGGCGGGGCGCGTAGATGATGATGGTCAAGTTAACATTTCTGCAAAGCACATATGAGGAAGGAAAATTCCGTCCGCAGAGCAAAACCGTGACGAGAATTCAAACGAATCGTCGGGGACACTTTAAATACAAACAGTTTGATCAAATCTATTCTTTCATCAACTTTTAAATTGAAACTTCAACAAATGGTGCCGCTGGGTTCTAGGATTTTTTTGAACACTACTTCTTCTGCAAAAATTCCAATACTGGTATTGTCCAAGGTTCAAACAGATTCATGCGAATAGAACTCAAAAAAGGCACTAAATTACACTTTTGTCGTAAATTTTGATTAACATTCCCGGAGAAATTGGCTCAATGAGGACATTTTTTGTATCCCACTGCATCATCACCAAAACGACATTGACATGGCCACTTAAACGCTCTGACTGCGGAAACATTTCGCTTTTTACAGGCCAGTTCCGCCTCTGTACCAGAACGACGAGAACAGCGCCATGAAGGTTCCGTTTATTGTTATACTTGGTGATTTTCCGTGAATCTGGTGAACTGGCGCTTATGCAATTGGAGAGCGGCAAACAAACATAAAGTCGTCGACAGTCGTTATTTTGGCAGATTGCGAAAATCCTGGCGATAAGGGCGATTGGCGCTCTAAAAATGAAGTGAGCGTGTTTTAAGCGTGAATATCGTTGTCCTTGGTGGAGTTGCGTGGAAATGCTATAGCATTAGAGTGAACGATTTTTCGTAAAACAGAAATGAATTGGGTCGTGGTTCAATATCTAATGAAACGGATGGAGTTGGAAATGTATTATAGATGTAAAGCAACAATTTTCAAATTTTCAGACCGTCGATATTTTTTAATTCCTTCATTCACAAAACACATTTATTTCTTGTATCTAGATGTTCTGTTGGTTGGTGAATGACTGGACATGGCGTACCATTGGTACCTCGCGTGCCTGCAGGAATAAAATAGACCCCTTTGTGCGGTCCTTCGCAACTCCTATACTTACCTCCTCGTGGTACTGGCCGGGGTACGAGTAACCTTAGGGAAGATCTGGTAATCAACCACGGTGGGAACTTTGGTCGTATGCTAATAGGGAAGGAGGGGGGGGTTGCATTAGCTTTTGCTCCAGCAACCCTGGAGCGTCTGTACTTCATGTTAGGAGCGACTCACAACAGCGTCTTTTCCTCATGTCAGGGGCGGCTGATCATCGTCCGAGTGCCAGAGAAGGACTCTAAGCTAAAATGCCCACTATGGTCCTCCGGAAATCTAGGGGGTTGGTGTCAGGCCCTGCAAGCCAGCCGTAAAAAATCAAGCAACGAATAATCAACGAGAGAATGCGAGAGTACGACAGCTGCCCAAGCCACGACGTCAAAATCATCATAGGAGATTTGAACGCTCAGGTTGGCCAGGAGGAGGAGTTCAGACCGACGATTGGAAAGTTCAGCGCCCACCGGCTGACGAACGAAAACGGCCTACGACTAATTGATTTTGCCGCCTCCAAGAATATGGCCATTCGTAGCACCTACTTCCAGCCTTCCATACCGATACTCCTGGAGATCACCACAGCAGACAGAATCGCAAATCGACCACGTTCTGATTGATGGTCGGCACTTCTCCGACATTGTCGACGTCAGGACCTATGGTGGCACTAACATCGACTCTGACCACTATCTGGTGATGGTCAAACTGCGCCCAAAACTCTCCGTCGGTAACAACGTACGGTACCAACGGCCGCCCCGGTATGACCTAGAGCGGCTCAAGCAACCGGATGTCGCAGCGGCATACGCGCAGCACCTCGAGGCTGCATTACTGGAAGAGGGTGAGCTGGACGAAGCCCCTCTTGAGGACTGCTGGAGAACAGTGAAAGCAGCCATCAACGATGCAGCTGAGAGCAATGTAGGGTACGTGAGACGGAGTCGACGGAACGATTGGTTCGACGAGGAGTGCCAGGAGGTTTTGGAGGAGAAGAATGCAGTGCGGGCGGTCATGCTGCAGCAAGGGACCCACCAGAACGTGGAACGCTATAAACGGAAACGGCAACAGCAGACCCGCCTCTTTCGGAGAAAAAACGCCGCCTGGAGGAGACGGAGTGCGAGGAGATGGAACAGCTGTGCCGGTCTCAAGAAACGCGTAAGTTCTATCAGAAGCTCAACGCATCCCGCAACGGCTTCGTGTCGCGAGCCGAGATGTGCAGGAATAATAATGGGAGCGTTCTGACGGACGAGCGTGAGATGATCGAAAAGTGGAAGCAGCACTTCGACGAGCACCTGAATAGCGCTGAGAGCACAGGCAATGAAGGACGGGACAACGGAGGAAATGCCTTCGTCAGTACTGCGGAAGATAAAAACCAACCAGACCCCACCTTGAGGGAGATTTAGGATGCCATTCACAAGCTCAAGAACAATAAAGCTGCTGGTAAGGATGGTATCGGAGCTAAACTCATTAAGATGGGTCCGGAGAGGCTGGCCATTTGTCTGCACCGACTGATAGGCACAATCTGGAAAACAGAACAGCTACCGGAGGAGTGGAAGGAAGGGGTAATATGCCCCATCTACAAGAAAGGTGACAAGTTAGATTGTCAGAACTTTCGGCCGATCACCATTCTAAATGCAGCCTACAAAGTATTATTCCAGATCATCTTCCGTCGTCTGTCACCTGTAGTAAACGAGTTCGTGGGAAGTTATCAAGCCGGCTTCGTTGACAGCCGGTCAATAACGGACCAGATATTTACTGTACGGCAAATCCTCCAAAAATGTCGTGAATACCAGGTCCCAACGCATCACCTTTTCATCGATTTCAAGGCGGCATACGACAGTATCGACCGCGTAGAGCTATGGAAAATCATGGACGAGAACAGCTTTCCCGGGAAGCTCACGAGACTGATAAGAGCGACGATGGTAAGCGAATTGAGTGAAGGTTTCAAGCACTCCCGCTGGGGACTACGACAAGGTGATGGACTTTCATGCCTGTTGTTCAATATTGCGCTTGAAGGTGTTATGCGGAGAGCCTGGCTTAACAGCCGGGGTACGATTTTTACGAGATCCAGTCAATTTGTTTGCTTCGCGGATGATATGGACATCGTCGGCCGAACATTTGAAAAGGTGGCAGACCTGTACACCCGCCTGAAACGCAAGGCAGCAAAAGTTGGACTGGTGGTGAATGCGACCAAGACAAAGTACATGCTAGCTGGTTGGGCCGAGCGCAACAGGGCTCGCCTAGGTAGCAGTGTTACGATAGACGGGGACTGGGAGAGAGGCACCGATACTACACACGAAATATAGAACAATGTTTGTTTGAACTGCAAGATAACTCCAGCTTGCCAACAACAATCAAGGCAGGCTTGGGAAAAATCGCTAGTTTCCTTTTGTTGTGTACTTTCGATTTTTCCTGACAAACATGGAAAAAGGGCCACAGTTTTCTATGCACTAAATATTCATTTTTATTGGAAAAAGTAAAACTATGCGTTTTTCAATGCTTTATATTCAATCCGATTGAGGGGGACGGACCTGGTGTAGTGGTTAGAACACTCGCCTCTCACGCCGAGGACCTGGGATCGAATCCCATCCCCGACATAGTCACTTATGACGTAAAAAGTTATAGTGACGACTTCCTTCGGAAGGGAAGTAAAGCCGTTGGTCCCGAGATGAACTAGCCCAGGGCTAAAAATCTCGTTAATAAAGCCAAATCAAATCAATCAATCAATCCGATTGAAAGGTGCTCACGTAGCATTACTTGCATTGTGTACATGAATTGATTTTCATTCTATTTTTGTCACTTTTGATGAAATGCGAACATGTGTTTTAATCAGTTACGCGCTTTTTTCATGTTAGTCCAATGTTGAGATCTGGGCTCACAGTGACAGTTCGTGACAGCGGAATCCCGGCTCACTATGACGTACAGAAATTTTGTATTGGTTTCTCCCTCCCAGGACGGGGATACGTTCGAGGTGGTCGACGAGTTCGTCTACCTTGGATCCTTGCTGATGGCTGACAATAACGTTAGCCGTGAAATACGGAGTCTGACGGAAGTGTGGCCTACTATAGCCTCCAGAACAAACTGAGGTCAAAAAAAATCACGCCCGCTCAAAACGCTCATAACGCCGGTAGTTTTCTACGGGCATGAACCGTGGACGATGCTCGAGGAGGACTTGCAAGCACTTGGAGTCTTCGAACGTTGGTTGCTTAGTACGATCTTTGGCGATGTGTGACGACGAAGGATGAACCAAGAGCTCGTCCAACTCTACGGCGAACCCAGTATCCAGAAGGTGGTCAATGCTGGAAGGATACGATGAGCAGATTTGATTCTATAGTATGCTGGCGACGTTGAATTTACTGAATGCAAAAAGCACGGTGTTTTCGTGCAACGTGATCAGTTTGTAGTGCAATAAAATGTGTGAAGTGGTGCAGGTCTGGCTTGATTATTGTATGCGAGAGAAAAAGCGTTTGTGACAGCGTTGGGTGGCGTCAGGAAAAGAAGGTAGGGAAAGATACCGATGCCTTCCGTAGTGCTTCATGTTATAGCAGAGCGTCTGTAGCCGATGTGATACCCCAGAGGTGCGGTCGAAGCATCAAATTAGTATTTGTGATGACATCAGTTTAGAAGTGGTAGTTGTGCAATACCAGCATTCGTGAGCCGAAAGTTCATGAAGTTACCGAAGATGTCGTCATGTTTGGCAATCTGCGAACAAATTTTTTGGCAGGCTTGTTGTCACCATTAGCTGATCGTTTTGTTTACATCTTTTTCGTGACTAATACAAGCAAACACATATTAAAACATTGGTCTGTAGCGTTTGAAGTTAATGAAGTGTTAGTGGTGATAAGTTAGTGAAAGATAAGAGAAAAACAGCGAAAGAATGACGTCACTCGTCATTTTGGTTACCTTGTATTGATAAATGTGAGTACATGCAACATGTGGGTGAATTAGAGTCCAATTTGATTGTGATTCGACGAAATGATTTTGGATGAAGAAAAGCCGGTGAGATCTTCACATGCCAGATTTTATTTGAGTATATTTCAATGTACATAAATGGGTTTAATGGGGCCATCAGAACACCCGATTGAAGCGATTTGAACAGAGAGCTTGAGACTGCATCCTCTCTGTTAACCTCTCGTGGATTTAGAGCGGGCTCTTCAACTTCATCTATTGGGAGTATTCTGTCAATTGAGAGCTTGATTGTATAGTTGTTTGTGAAAACTTTCTTCTGGAAGGAGGGTTTCGTGCAAGTGTTGCTGCTTGTGGTGACCCTTCATAGACTGACTGATCTCAAACAACAATACAACCTTGATCAAATCGCTTTTCAAATTATTCCACTGCTATAGGCAGATACTTTGCTAGAGTAGATGGTAGAACCTCATCATCATCATTATGATCATTTTCATAGTTTTACTTGGCAATAAAATGGTTAAGTTGTAACAATTTTGTCCTTATTTTCTGATTCAGAGGACTGACTCAGTAGATAAAGGATATTGTTTATTCCTGAACCTGTTTCATTATATGGTGATCAATTTCATCATATTCATTTTAACCATAATGATTATTTTCAAAAAATATTTCTTCAAAACTCATTAATGCACACGATAGAGATCAACGAAGTACTGATACTACCGAAATTAAGGAGATAATCTCCCCTATTCTTGTTTACGTTCGAATGCTTTTTCGATCGAACATACTATGATTCGCGGCATACGCCTATAAGTAGGCAATTTCCAAAGAAAATTCTGCATTTTTCATAGTAATTTGTCAATTTCAGCATAATTGAACATACTTATCAGTGTTTGGATTTCGAGTCGATCGAAACATATTGAAGAGAGTCTAACAGTTCATAAACCATAACAGCTCGTGACTCATTGCAATCGTAAAACCTTATGAATGTTGATATTCACTCTCTCGAGAGAGCGTTTAAGAGCAATTACTCTCATGAACTACAGCGGTATCACGCCATTCGGATGATTTATGTTTTGCATAAGATTAATACTAACTTCCATATTTTCCGGTAATGCAAACTTAAGCAACTTAATTATAATCTGTTGGATCATCGAGCACCATTCAACCCCCAAACGAACCCAATAAAAAGAGGTTACAACAGCCATGAATATGAAATTCGGCTTTAGAAAATACTAATAAAACATGAATAACTTAAAATACCTCATTGCTTTTAATTACATTTAACTCTCCCTTACTCGTTATTCCGTATCTCGATATCGAGTCAGAGAACCATAGTAAAAGTTTGTTTTCATGAGCAATTCCACCGAACATGACGATTTTTTTTTAAATTTTATTTTTGTATTTTTTGATTCGCCTGAAAATTTGCATACAGATTCTTTATGACCAAAAATGCCATTTTGCACCTTCAGACCGCCATTTTGAACCTCGCCTTATTTTTGAGAAGGGCGTATCGGAAAATGCATAGCAAATCTTTAAAAAACTGTAACTCGAAAACGGTTTGTCCGATCGATTTGAGATCTTCTACAAAGTTGTAGGTATTGCTTAGGACTATATGGAGAAAAATATGCATGGTAAAAAAAAGTTACAGATTATTTTTTATTTCAAAAACAACATTTTAAAATCGATTTTCTCCAGAAACGCAGTTTTGATTTTTTTTATTTTTGGATATGTTTATTGCACAATGTTTCAAAATGGAAGAATTATGGACAAAAAAGTTATGATTTTTTAAAAAATTACAGATTTTGAAATAAAATCGAAATAGAGGAAAACAATAATTTTTTATGTGATTATTTGAAAGTACAGAAAAATTGCAAGCAAAAAGTACTTAAGTAAATTTTTTCTAGGATGCATCAATTTCGAGATATACGATTATTTATATAAAATTTTCAAATAAAAAATAGTAAAATAGGCCCTTTTCAAACACATATCGTGTTTCTCCATTCCAGAAATATTTTAGTTTGATTGAGTGAATCGTAGCTGAATTGTTTATTGTTTGATCAAAACCTATATACTAAAGTATTTAAAAAAGTATGCACGGTAGAAAAAATATATAAACGAAATTTTCAAATGAAAATTTGAAGTTCATTGTTCTTAAAAACCGCAAAATTGATGTTTTTAATGTTTGGATATGTTTTGCAGCATATTGTTTGTAATTTCTTGCACAATGCCTCAAAACGGAAAATTTTTGGATAAAAAATAAATTATTTAAAAAAATATATAAAACAAATTTATGTTACACGATATTTTTGGTGCGTTTTTTTGAGTACAGAAAAATAACTATATATTTTTAAATATGAAAAATTTCTATCGAAAAATACTCAAGTAAAATTTAGCTGAGATGCATCACTTCCGAGATATACACGGTAAATCTAAACGTGGCATTAAAAATGTGATTCTATCACAACGGTGTACCTTTGGTCCCCAGGGCTAAGCCCGGCTAATGGGTAAAGCCCTCTTATCGCGGCAAAATCGTACAACCATGAAGAAGAAGTTTGTTTTTTTTTTGTTTGTTTCTTGTTTTTTTTTGTTTTTTTTTTATATCCATATACTGCAATTTTATTTCTCAATTATATCAACTACTTTCTTGTTATCGTCACAGCTCGAAAATTGTCTAACTTCAATTTGTGTTTCAGAGATAGGGATAAACGAGTGATATTTTTGAGTGCCTTGAACTGTTGGTTAAGTTTTTGTGCAATGATGTCATATTCCTCAGTAGTTGAATAACAAAAGAAGATTTGTGTAAGCTGCTCTTCTTTCCGATTTTGAGCCCAATCATATAGTTCCTTAGCATTTTTTATCGGATGGTATGGCTCTGGTAGCCATACGTTTCAGTGTCCCTCCTAGGGCATCGCATGGCCCTTTTTCATGTGATGTTGCAAAAAAATGCCATTTAACTTCTATATCATATTTGATTTTAAATTGCCAAATAGTTGAAAAGTTCTTCCTATTTTTATACTGTGATGCAGCTCCGTTAGACATAAAATATATCTTGTTGACAGTTAATTTGTGATCCAATCGCAAAAAATCTATCATTTTAGATATGAATAAGTTGACAGATACAGTATCGTGGCGCAAATCTTCTGAAATTACAACAAAACTTAAATGATTGACTTTGCCATCTTGACGATAATATATTACAAACGGATGCAAAGTAGCTTACTGAGCATTTCAATGATGGCTTTGAACTTCATCTTGAAGAATAAATGTGTAGTTTTCCGAAAAATCACAAATTACCACAAATTCACCTTCTATCAAATTGTTTTTTTGTGTTATTTAAAAATGTAGCTTTCTCTTTTTTGATGAAATCATGAGGAGAAACTAATCCAATTTACGAGTAAAATATGATACAAATTCATCAGGCTACTTTAAAAAAGTTTCAATATCACACCTGTCGGTTGTGACCCACTGTTCAAATTGTAATTCGTCAATGCCATTCTCTTCGATTTCTGATAACAAGCTTCGTTCATCGGTAGTAGAATCTGAACATTTTTCACAACCACGTCACTGTTTTTGTTTCACATAATAAACTATCAGTAAAAAAAATTAAATCATGCAGTAAATTATATTTCTTTAAACTATGGATTATCAAATTAACATTTTCGTGAATAGTACATACGCACACATTATGTGTTCCAGAGCTAGTTAACAATTTACAATTCTTCGGTCTCAATTTTGCAAAAGATGAAAATCCTATTTGAACACCACTATGTAATTCAGTAAATCGATTAAACGACTCTCTTAATGTAGTCATCGCCTTTTTTGAATTGCCAGCCGCTTTTCGTCTCTCATTACAGAAACATAATCACGTTGGCCAGGCATCACTCGGCTAGTTTCATCATCTTCATAAAAGTTTACTACAATTTCTTTTGCTACATTACTTAGCCCGAAAGATGTACGAGATTTACTTGTTCCTTCTAATGACTGTTTAGCTTGTGTTGCCAAATACCTGGATGTATTGAATGTATCCATTATTTTCTGAACCGTCCATGACCTCGGCAATATTGAAAGTAGTTGGATATTGTTTTCCTTTATTTCGATTATTTTCAAAATTTGAATTTTTGTTCTAATATTATATCTTTTTTGTCCATAATTCTTCCATTATGAAACATTGTGCAATAAATCACATAAGTTGTCCCCTAAAACATGTCCAAAAATAATAAAAATCACAGATGCATTTTCATAGAAAATCGATTTGAATTTGTTTTATTAAAAAAATCTGTCATTATTTTTTACCGTGCATATTTTTTCCCAAATAGTCCTAAACAATACCTACAACAACCGCAAAATATATCCAAAAATTAAAAACATCAATGTCACGGTTTTTAAGAACTATTAGCTTAAAATTTTCATTTGAAAATATCGTTTATATTTTTTACCGTGCACTCTTTTTTCAATACTTAAGCATAAATGTTTTGATCAAACGATAAACGATTTAGCTACGATTCGCTCAATCAAAATAATTTTTTTCTGGAATGGAGAAACACGAAATATGCTTGAAAAGGGGCTATTTTTCTATTTTTATTTGAAAATTTTATATAAATATGGGTATATCTCGAAATTGATGCAACCTAGAAAATATTTACTTACTTTCCTCTATTTCGATTTTATTTCAAAATCTGTAATTTTTTAAAAAATCATAACTTTTTTGTCCATAATTCTTCCATTTTGAAACATTGTGCAATAAATCACATAAGTTGTCCCCTAAAACATATCCAAAAATAAAAAAAATCAAAACTGCGTTTCTGGAGAAAATCGATTTTAAAAATTAGTTTTTGAAATAAAAAAAATCTGTAACTTTTTTTTACCATGCATATTTTTCTCCACATAGTCCTAAGCGATACCTACAACTTTGTAGAAGATCTCAAATCGATCGGACAAACCGTTTTCGAGTTACAGTTTTTTTAAAATTTGCCATCCATTTTCCGATACGCCCTTCTCAAAAATAAGGCGAGGTTCAAAATGGCGGTCTGAAAGTGCATAATGGCATTTTTGGTCATAAAGAATCTGTATGCAAATTTTCAGGCGATTCAAAAAATACAAAAATAATCGGGTTTGCGAAACGGCGTGGAACCGCTCTCATGGCTAACTCGATGGTCCCTTAGATCGCAGTTGCACTGATTTTGTGTTCGATACCTCCCTAACTCGATGGTCCCTTCAATATCGAGTAAGGGAGAGTTGACTGTATCTTCCAAAATTGACCGACATTGAAGTCAATAAGGCGCCGTCCACAAATTACGCAACGCTCTAGAAAGAGAGGAGAGTAGGTTCAAGCGTTACGACTCACACAAAAATTTCAATTTTTTCATACAAAAAGCATTTTGGATGAGAGAGAGGATGTCGGAAATTACCAAATTAAGCGTTACGTAATAAATGGACGCTGCCTAACGAGAAAAGTTGAACATTTTTGGCTTACAAAATGCTTCGCTAAGCCAAACCGTTTATCGTGCATCATGTGGTAAATCTCGGCATACATTTCTTTCTTCACATTTTTTTTAGAATCGGAAATAAGAGTTCTCTTCCTGCAGATATCGCTAAGTCCGCTGGGGGACTTTCACCGGAGAGGAGAAAGAGACATCATTTCACTAAATAAATTTCCTATGAACAGCACGCATCATACCGAATTCGGCTTTTCAGCTACACGAGCATTTCCCGTCTCTTGTTCGCCGCTCCTTATAAAAAGGTCATTTTTAACGTGTGCCTTACTGTTTGGGAGGCCATAAAACTGCAAAGTACAGTCGCTGGCAATAACAAGCGTAGCCATAAAATTTATACACGAGAAAATCGTCACTTTATGTGTTCGGTGAGGATAAGAAATTCTCGTTGCCCACCGGAGCCAAAAGAGTGCGGTCTCTTAATACGCATCCGGAGTTGTTCTGGACTTCGGTTTTTGAGAGCTGCTTACTGGGGAAAAACCGCTCTTCATCATCCAACACAAAAGACTGAAAATTAAAAGTTTTTCCCAGGAGTGCTCGAAATTGACTGCAGTGGCAAATGAATGTGCGGTTGGCAATGCTAAAATCTATATAAATAAAAATGGAATGATGTTTGTATGTCACGAAATGGATGGAGAACGGGTGATTGGACTTACATGATTCTTTCATTGTTGAATTCGTCCAGAGCTCCGACGTGTTTGTGCGAAGAAAAAAATTAAGAAAGTCTTCGGAGTAGTGGGGAAAACGGGAGAAAACTAATCTGTCATTTTCTACACGGGACTTGCATAGCGTTTTTCAACAGCCTACTTGATGGCAAAACGAAGTTTGCCGGGACCACTAGTTTAAAATAAATTTCTCGTTGAATCACTTGGAATATGCTAAAGTACGTATTGTTGATCTTTTGAGGAAGATAATGGTTGCAGGATTGGTTACGAATAGAAGGCATGTCTGTTTCGCAGCGATATTTTTCCGCAAGGTGAAAAAATTTGTAAAATGCCTTGAATCCCATGTGACCGATACACTTTTAACTGACCAAGCGTTTTTGTGCTGGCGCCATAATTTGATGCTATCACGCCAAATTTTTCTAGCATGACTTTGGCCTACCGACATAACGAGCCACATTAAGTAAGTCCTTAAACTTGCAATCGCAAGGCACGTGGACTGGACACGGATATTTCCGCTGATGGCCAGCCCAATATCAAATGAGCCCCGCCTGATTAGGTTAGTCCCTCCGTGACAACAAAAGCAACTGAAACGGTTTCATAAAAGTGAGCTTTATTAGAAGCTGTTATAAAAATGGAAGCTTCATAAAAGCCAACGCAATGTGGCAACAATAAACCAGTTAAATGGATTCCAACCGAACAAAACATTCACAGGGGCAAAAAAATAATTCTAACAAATGAGGTGATAAATGTTTTATTGAGCCTCGGTATAGAAATACACTTTCACGTTCAATCCAAACGCCAACTCATTCAACGTCAACTTTAAAAACTGCAAATCGTGCTCGAACTTTTCCGATTGAGATTTATTACACTTTTCAACACATATGACCCAAATACTTCCACCAGGTCCTAATTCCACTCAATCATATGCACGTTCCAATCCTCCGCCGGGAGAAAACAAGGAGATGGTCGACAAAATGAAATCCCTAAGTTTTATTTATGTTTTTGTCAGCCCTTATTTCGTATTCACGAACGAGACGACCAACGCAACTGGAAGGACTTTGCATGACAACTCGTGGAAAAATGGCAGCCCTAGGGAAAACAGAAAGAGAGAGAGAGAGAGATAGAGGGAAAAGGAACCGAACGATATATTATCATGCATCTCAGGCAGCTGGGAGGAGGCATCTTCTTTATGCGGAATATCGAATCCCAACAGGGTCCTTCTGGTGACAGAATGGCCGACTGACTACCTGACTGAGTGGGTGGGGTGGGACGAGTGGGTGGTCTGATACGAAAATAGGATGACAGTCGTAGACGGTTGGGACTGCTGGATCCCAGGAGCAAGGTTTTACGTTTTCTCCCTAAAGGTGATGAACTGTTTGGAAAGATAAATTTTTATTTCACACATATTTTTTACGTGTTTGTAGGGATGGAGTGTCATATGTGATTCCTGATATCCCATGGATCCATGGATACATGAGTGGCCTTCCTTAGGCGAGTGGTTAGAGTCCGCGGTTACAAAACAAAGCCATGCTGAAGGTGTCTGGGATCGATTCCCGGTCGGCCCAGGATCTTAATGGAAGTTTCCTTGACTTCCCTGGGCATAGAGTATAATCGTACCTGCCACACGATATACGAATGAGAAAATGGCAACTTAGGCAAATAAAGCTCTCTGTTCACGCCAAACGTGAACTGAATTGCATTTTTGTCATCATCCTCAACAACTCTCACCCATTGTGCAAAGTGATGTGCACTGTATGTTGCACCATCCCGATCATTGGATAGCAAACAGGTTGGAAACAATAGTCCATGGTCCTCGACTCTCTCGATTCTGTTTCGCTATAAGCCCAACAACGCAGAGCCAGGGAAGGCAGAATGATATTTGCGTCTAGCCAGTCGTATTCGACAATATACGAGGCAGAGCAGATATCCCCCCCCCATCTCTCTTCTGCGACAACAACCATCACCAACAACAGATCAAGCCAGTTCGATAGTTGATCGCCGACCGATCAGTACGGTCCACAGCACATTCTGTGTGTGCTCCGCGCGCGCTACTTCGCCGTCGCACCCTTCGCCCATAGACTGGGTTTGGGTGGAGTGATACACGTTAAGTTAATTACCGGTGTACATATGTATATATAGTAAACGTTAAATAAGTGTAATGCACGGTGTTTAATTTAATTCGCTACCATCCCCGGCCATGAGTACGGCCAGTCTATTACGGCGTCAACACTCTCAGTTAATAATTGTGGAAGTGGTCATAAAAACACTAGGCTGATTAGCCGGCTCTGTCCCAGGGGGACGTCGATGCCAAGAAGAAGAAGAAGAACATGAGTGTATCCAGAAGAGAATACAATACAGGTCGGACTCGATTATCCGGAGTATCGATTTTTTTCACTCTGGATAATCGAATTACTGGAAGAAAAATTAAAATTTGCGATAAAAGAACTTAAATATTATCTATTTTCGTTGTTTTATTTATATGATGCGGTGACGTAGGCAGAAATTATTTCTACGAACATAAGGGGTCCTGAGGAGAAAAAAAATTGAAACACCTTTTTCTAATCCCCCTTCTCTAACATACGTTCAAAACTGCAAAACCAATCATATTGTATATTGTAATACCAAATTATCTCAAATTTATGCATAAAAACTGAAAAACTAGAACAACAAAAAACAAACTCCGGGTAATCGAGTCTAAAATACCGTATAATCGAATCCCGGAGAATCGAGTCTGACCTGTATATACAATGGCGAGAGGCAAGAGCGCATTTTTTATTAGGTTTTGAAAGACCATACACTGCTCACTAACGACGTGCTGGACGAGGTTTGTATAAGTACTGTAGTAGACACCTTTTTCATACTATATCTTGTTTTTTATTTAATAATGAAATCGTAATCGGTTTTCTGTGCGTCATTCAACAACTATTCCACGATGTTATAGAAATATAAGGTCTAACAAAATGCTTCTGGTTGAAGAACTGAATTGATTTTACAAAAACTCCTAGGAACAACTGTTCTTCAAAATGAACCTTTATATTTGGCATAACAAAATTCATCATTTTTATAAACAAATTGTTTGTTAGTGTTCATTACTGGTCTTCTGAAGGTAAAACTTTAAAACCACCAATAATATCCCAAAAAAATGGAAACTTGGTCACTCTATTACCCTATGGCCAAGTTTGCTAAAATACCATTATTTTCTTTTAACAAAAAAGGTAAAGTAAAAAGCGTGTTCAAAATTGGAGACAAATAAGCAACTACTTAAAGGCATACACTCTTAAAAATAATGAAAATTACTTTGCACCTAATTCTCGTTATGTCTGAATGACGCATGATTTAAGTGAAGGAACGACACAAAAACGTGTCCTTGAAGATATGTTGAACAAAAAATGTAATTTTACATGTTAAAAGACACGAGAACGATGGAACTGTGATCGATATTTTACGAATCAGAGTCTTACATAATAAAAATTCGACACGAATTCACGTTATTTGGCTCGCTTCTTTTATGTGCATCCCAAAAGACGTAAATCACATGTTTTTTTGGGATTGTGTAGCTTATTTTTCATATTAAATTAGTAATTTCGTCAGGACGTACGCCGAACCTAAATTTTGTACTCATTTCACTTCTTTTTAAATTCAAAATATTTTTCTTTAAAAAAAGAATAGTGGAAATTGTTTTTATGATGTCTAGAAAATGGTTGCTTCAAAAATAAATTGAGAAGTATATAGGCAGCTGCTTATTGATGATGCATTTGCACAGCAAGCCCTTGTTGAAAATTAAAAATATAGATATGGAATTTTTCTGCAAATTTATTCGTATGAAATTTAATAATTTTCGTTGCTTTTTTACTACAGTACTGACCCGATTTTGTCAATCCCTTTTTCTGCTGAACTGCCTTTTAAACTATCGTGTAGGTATGTATTCCCCCACGTTGAAAAATCTATCCGTCAACAAAACGAACAATATTTTAAATAGCTATAGATAAACCTTGTTACTAGCAACGGGAAAGAATCGGGTATGTTTTGTTTGTAAATTTGTGTATCGCCGGTTTAATTTCACTAAAATCTCGTAGCTCGCGTCCACTTTTTTTTTCTTAAATTTGTTAACGTTTTTGTTTCTTTCATTTTTTTTCTAGTGACCTCTCTCTTTTTATAGCAATATTACGATATGATACAATGCGTATTTTAGTTGAAACGCGGAGCACCGTGATTTTTTTGGGTAAGTTTTATCAATATTCAATACTTTATAAACGGACATCAGTATTTTTTTATAATTCTAAAAATACTTGCTACTGAGCATAAAAAAAACGATTAGTACTAATAATACTAATAGATTAGTACTACTGGAAACATAATTATCAATAAAGTAAATAATAAATAATTTCTCTTTTGATTGCCGGCATTCGAGAGATTAAATTAAAAACAAGTAAACAACAAATGCGCTTGGTCCATCCCTGGCTTTTCAGGCGAATCCTGATGACTTAATGCCCCTCCCAATCCCCAACTCCGTAGCGTTGTGATTGATCTTTCGATTTTGACGCTTGCTCCTGCTGGGGCGGGTGACGAGGGCAGGATCAAACATGTCGAGCGTAGGTCGAGTAGTGAAATGAAAAAGCGCCGCCGATCGTTAGTAGTGTTTGATCTATTGATCGAGTCACTTGCTCTTGCGTGGGCGAGTGATGAACACTTGTTCGGGGTACAATACGTTTATCGAATTATATCGCGAATCCGATTAGGCGTGATTATATCATGAATCGCATCACCAACCATTGGTGACTCCCAGATCTTTATCTTATCCCACTAACCCAATATCCTTTCCATGACAACTGTGGAGATGCAGAGGTGATCTCGGTCTCTAGTAACAACGATTGTCTAACTTACATTCCTTCCCTTCCCCGATGACCGTAAGGACGTGGCCGGCGCCGTTATTGACTTTTAAATTTGAGCTCTCGATTTATGCACATTGAAGAATGGTAAGCTAAACCCAAGCCCCATTCGTTAATTCCTTGTGCAACTTCGATTGTTCTGGTCAATCACGGAGTAGCAACTACGAATTGTACGATCATCTATGCTCATGCTCAATGAGGTTTTTTTATGTGATTTTAATTCACAACAGCACTTCTTCTTCTTCTTCTTCTTCTACTTTTTCTGGCATTACGTCCCCACTGGGACAGAGCCTGCTTCTCAGCTTCGTGTTCTTATGAGCACTTCCACAGTTATTAACTGAGAGCTTACTATGCCAATGACCATTTTTGCATGCGTATATCGTGTGGCAGGTACGAAGATACTCTATGCCCTGGGAAGTCGAGAAAATTTCCAACCCGAAAAGATCCTCGACCGGTGGGATTCGAACCCACGACCCTCAGCTTGGTCACAACAGCACATGAACTTGAAATTTTGAGAACTATTGAGTTAAAAAATATGCCGCACCCTACTGTATATGCTTCACATTTTAATCAACAAGCATCGACTACTGGAACAATTTCTTCAATGTTCCACTACCATAAAATCGCACAAACTGTAATTCATTGGAAGCCCGTTTCCAAAAAGCTCTCAATGTGTGAAAGGTTTTGCGAAAAGAAAATATCAATCAATTAATCGTCATCAGATAGATGGCATTGGAACCAAAACATCCAATGATAACAACATTTTCACCCGTTCGAGCTCGACAATAACCTTCATTGGGTTCGACAAAATCTGAATCCTAACCCGATCAGGCAGGTGGCACCAAAACATCATAGTCACGATATTGCCATCCATTCCCGGAAAACTCGGGAGGCCACTTTTGGCTCTGAATGTCGAACTTTTGACCGTGCATTCCCCGAATATTGCAGTGGCACTCCCGCCCAGCTCACTGACCAATTCAGTTGGTTTATTTTATGTTATTTGTTTTGCAGAAGTAATTCTCCGCGGTCACCAACCAGTCTGTGACGGTGCAGTTGCGAATCGTGTTCCGTGAATTGATGGACGTGTTGGGCCTTGTAAAACTAGACATACAGATGATGTTTTTTTTTTATTCCATCGATGCTGATCGATAGGCAATACAAATCCAATCCAATCTCAATTTTCCCGTCAACTCCGGGATGAATTCCGAAATTTGATTTTTTTTTTAGGCTTCTGCGTCAGTTGGATATTTTAGGAATGACGCGGGAAGTCATAATTTTTCAATTTGATTTGGAACGTAATCTGGAATATTTTAAGGTCAAAACTTGTTTGAAGTACATTCAATAAAACATCACGTGGCATTTTAATTAATTGGAAACAGAATGCAAAAACTATGAGAATGTGAAAACGATACGATTCTAACCCAACTGATATTTGGTGGGGAACTATTCATCAATATTGCATTGAGTATATGTCTACTGTTGAAATCTTTTTATTGGACCCGGTCTCGAATAAACTTGAATGATTTTTTTTAACATATTAGTGCTATTTTTAGCAATATACGAATTTCTTGAAAGTCCTCCAGTATCAGTTCAAATATAACTCCAACAAGCCTTACATGGATTGTCAGAAGAGCTTCATAAGGCCTGTTTTACAAAAATCCAGAGTAAAATTTTGATAGGATTTTTTTTTTTCAACATTATAAACGTGATTTTTGGCCCTAGGCTAGTTCATCTCGGGACCAACGGCTTTACTTCCCTTCCGAAGGAAGTCGTCACTACAACTTTTCTGTCAGTGACCATCTCGGGGATGGGATTCGATCCCAGGTCCTCGGCGTGAGAGGCGTGTGTTCTAACCACTACACCAGGTCCGTCCCCGCTAGAATTTTTCCAAACGCTTCTTCAGGAATTTATTCAGATATTTATGCACATATTTTTGTAGTTAATCCAGGAATTTATTTATTTATTTATAATTTATGAAAAAACGATTTAGTGGGTAACTAAATTCCGTGAAAATTTGCTATTTTGTTATAGGGGCTATGCCACGTGCAATTGTTCTGTGGAAACATATTTTTCACAATGATTTAAGTATTTTTTAACTCTTATTCGATTTGCTTGCGTTTTGCTCGAGAGTGCTCTGTGATGGCTTCAGCAATTGAATTCGTTTCGCGCCACTCGTTTTTTTTAACTCCGGCGTGTGTTGAGCGTGTTAATTCAAAAAATGAAGTTTCAATGGCGATTTTTCGAGCGTGCTTCATTATTAAAGGAGCGATGGATTTCAGAGGAGTTTCGAAAAAGGAATTTGGTAAGTTTGTTCTGATCAGAAGCGCATGATTACAATGCGTAAATATTAACCATTTGTCGACCAGAATGTCTACCGAACGTATCCTATGGTACTATCCTTTCCATCAACATCCCGTAACACCTATGAGAGGTCGTAGAGCTCTCTGCATTCTTCTTAAGTAGGTGTTCAATCAAGCATCCTTTCCCATTTCCCAGCTTTCGCAAGGACGTGGCCAGGACAGCTCTCGACTATTGGAGGATGCGTCAATCTTGTCTAAGAGTTAGAGGTTTGTCCCAAATTTCTGACTTTGGTAACGGACCTGAAGGGGACAACCCTCATACAATGGTCTAGGACTGTACCACCTACGAATTTGTGCGAAATGCTTAATGCTAATGCTAATGCTAACTGAATTCCGTGGAAATTTGCTATTTTGTTCCTTAACAGAAATTAAGATGTATGTGTTTTTGGATTTTTTGGTTATGGTGACCATTTCAAAAAAAGGGTGACCAGAAAAAATAGCGACTTTGCAAAATGTTTGTTGAAAAAAATCATTATTTTTGAACCATGCCCGATTTTCATTTTTCTTGGACGAAATGAAAGCTAAAGATTTCAAGAAAAATATAAAATTTTATATTTTTTTGTTACATGAAAAAAAATCAAAACTTTCCATTTTTTTCAGAATGTATGAATTTTAGTTTTTAAGATATATTTTTTGGAAAAAAATCAGTAATTTTTTATCAGCACATACTGTAGGTCTCAGCGCATTAGATTTTTTATTGTTCAAAAAATCATAACTTTTGAACAGCTCAACCGATTTCCAAACTTTTTTTAAGGAATGAAAGCTTAAGATTTCAACCTTTGAAAACCTTTAAGATTTCAAAAATTTAAAATTCTGGAAAATTTCCTCAAAAACTAGATTTTTTAACATATTTTAATTCAGCAATAGCCCCTTTGGTCCCGAAGCCTGCAAAACACGAAAAAACGTTAATTTTTGATATTTTTCTTCACGTAAAAAATAAATTGGGAATTTTTATATCTTTCTTGAAAAGTTAAAATCTTTTACTTTCAATTTGTCCAAGAACATTCAAAACCGGACAAGCAGCCCAAAAGTGATTTTCAAAAAAATAAAAATTTTGCAAAGTCGCGATTTTTTGGTCATCATATTTTGGAAATGGTCACCTCTATCAAAAAATCCAAAAACACCTATATCCTTATTTTCAAAATAGCAAATTTTCACGGAATTCGGTGATCCACTAGATCGGTTTTTTATGGAATGGCAGAATAATCATGTGGAGTCTATAATCAATCTCTACTCTTTCTAATCTTTTTTTTATTATTTAAAAAAAATCCTTTTTTATTATTTTGTTCAAAAAGACTGTTGTGTTTTTTGCAAGGTTTTGTTTTGTAATGATTATTTTTACTGAACCTCCAGACACTTCCATCATTTTTTTTTTCAGAGACATAATGATAAGAAAAAGTTTACAAATAGTTTTAATTTGAACCGCCAAACTTCAGATATTGACAAATTAACTAAACCCAAAACCACAACTCCACGTTATCCAGAGCAGTGCTATAAACTACACCGAATCAGCTCCACCGCTTTTCCTCAGGAATAATTTACGAGCCTGCATCCGACAACAAACTTGTCATCTGACAAATGAAAGCGAACATAATTTAACCGCAGCAGTACCACCGTTCACGTAAAGTTAGAATTTAATGAAAAAAATCCTTGCCCTACAACACGTTGCACTACAATACCGCAGCACGGCACAGCATTGCACAGTTATCGGTAACTACAGAAACCGTAAAACGGGGTGACATTGATCGTAATGTCTATCCTGGTAAGAAGTTCGAATCAACATTTATCGGTGGAACATTTTTAATGCATGAATAGTGCTTCTTTTTTACTGTTATGCTAATAAAAAAGTTTTGTGTGAAAATCGAGTTATGTTAATTTTAAATTTTTCAACTTTTCCAAACAGTTATTTCCTTGATTATGGATGACACATATGTTCTGAAAATGATATAAGCAAGCAAAATGCGATTTCTACTTTGGAGAATGCATAATGTATTTGGAAAATTGCCTACTTTTAGAGGTAATTCGCGATTCAACGAGTTTTTAATTTGAAATAACGCAAAAAAAAAAAAAATTGTGAGTGTTTGGTTTTTATATTTGACACAGGAACTAACATTAAAGTCAGTTACGACATTTTCAATTTAACCGATTATTGTTTTCAAGGGCGATCATAGTTACACCATATCAGATATATAAAAAACTAAACATACTTTAAACTTTCAGAAAACGAAATAGAGTATACAGTCCAAAAAAATTAGTGCAAGTTATTGTTTAAAACTAATACATTTAAAAAGTTCGCATATTTCAACAATTTTTTTTAATAAATATAAAAAAAAATTGTCCATTGTTACTTTGTTGTACGGTACCTACAAGAGCGTCACAGGCACAGCCCGCGTTCGGCCGGTTTTTAGACTCGTTTTACTTTCTTACCGAGAAAACCCGCTCGCTACCGCTACGACCAGCAACCATGTAAATTTTAATTTATGATAACCCTGCGACATATGTGCTCTCGAAATGTACGTCGCTGGCTGGAAGAAGCCGAAGCGCAGCGCAGCAAACTCGTTGAAAACAAGAACATGGCCCATTGTTCACTTACAGCTTCTTTCCCTCCTTCGCGCGAGGGCCTCATCAAGCCTCCTTCGTCTCTCGAACTTTGTCTTGGGGTAAAAACTAATAATAATTCCAGTGAAAAAATGAACTGGATTTCAGACGATCCATTCCAGTTCCAGTCCTCTCCTCTAACCACCTCAACCAGCAGTGGTTGGGGTCTGAGCTTTGCAGAATTGTTCCAGAGCCATAACTAACTAACCTTTCGCTGGCATTCATTCCCGCGGGTCCATTACCCGCCTTTCCCGGAGCAATCTGACGACCCCCACGTCGTCGCACTGCGCTCCATTTTCCTGTTCCATTATTTTATTTCAATTATTCCATATTTTCCTTTTTTCTGGGCAAGAAGCTTCTGAGCCGTTGAAAGCACACGAAGCCACACATTCACACACTCAAAACGTGCATTGGTGGGTGGTAACGCTCGTTGCCTCTTTCAGCATCTGGCGGTGAAATCGTTTTGGAGGGACATTGCATTTAGAGGAATGGTCCATGGGTAAGTTGGAACTAGCAAAAGTCAAATCCCTGGAGCGTCTCAAGAGGGAAATTGGGTATGATCTATATTTAAATTGAAAGAATGAATCAGCTATTGCAGTGAAGCAGTACAAATTCAAAACAATGTCAATACGAATCTAAAAATAATAAATTAAAACGTATGCAGCTTACGGTTGCAAAACCAAATCTCGATTACTTTTCAAATCGACGTGAGTATCTTCCATACGGTTTTGAGAAAGTTAATTAAGGAGAATCACAACCTATTCTCTAAAACTGTTTGAAAATTAATCCCCTCTCTAACATTTTTTACTGTGTATATCCCTTAAATTTTGCATGCAATCAGCTCGCGTTAAAGCACCAGCTAGTTCCTATCATTTCCCACAAAAAATATATGACAAAATGATAAGCCGTTTCAATCAGTTACTTCCGACGTTTTCGTACCAGTGTAAAATCGACTCAAGTAGTGTTTTGTTTTAATTTGTCGTGGTCATTTTGTCTCCAATACAACGGAGCGGCGAATGTAGCGGTTAGGTTGCGAAAAAAGAGAATCTTACATTCGTCGTTTTGTAAATCCGGAAATTAAACGTTCTTAAAGTGAAAAATCAAGTTGGTTTAAAGCGGAACGTGTAGAATTTCATCTGAGAAACACGTATGATTGATAAAGTAAGTTTGATAAATTTTCTGACTTGAGTCTGTATGAATAACTCTTCGAGAAATGACGTTTAAAGAGCCTATTGTTAGTGGATTTATTCCTGTTTAAAAAAAGTTTTGTTACAGTTTTAACCAGGCATTGCAGATTTTGTTCTCATTTGATTTTGAAGCACGATCTAAGTAAGCGAAGAAAACATCGCACACTGGAGCAGATCGCTGTTTTCGACGGCCAAAACCTCTAGTACTCTGGATATGCATCCTACAGGTTTGATGTCTTCGATAAAGTATTGTGGAATAATTTTTACTACATTTTGACTCATTCAGATTTGATCTAGATAAGTGAAAATTGTTCAGTTTTAGCTTTTGATAAGAGCGTCCTAGCAAAAAACTTTCTTCTGTAAAGTTGTTCATTGAGGCATTTTTGACATTTCTTCCGAAGACACTTACACTCTATCACTGACGTGGATGGCGATGTATGACATTTTAGTGAAAACAGTCAAAAATCGATTTTTAACATTTTCCACACAAAAAAAAATGTTAAAAAATATTTTGTTATCAAGTCTTAGAAACTTAACTATAGACAAGTAAATTAACATCATTTTCTAGCAAAATTTTCAGATTTAATTATATTTTCAGTAAAAACAGTCTAAAATAAGTGTTAAACAAAATCCAGGATAGCTAATGAACCGGCAGATGGTGGAGCTAATTTGTTGTATACGACTAGTCAAGAACATTAGTTTCACTGTCGCGATGAAAGAAAAGTGGGGCCACGTGGGGCTTTTTTGTTGTGGCGGTTTGAAAATTTGATGGAAATATGTTAAAAAGTGCTTATATTTGATAAGCTTTTCATGAATTTATATTTCTAAAATGTATTTCAGAAATATATAGCATGTCGACAAAGTGTTTTGAAGAAGTCTGAATTTTCAGAAGTTCATATAACTTGTTTTCTAAATCTGATCATTCTCTAAATCTGATCATCACAAACTGATATAACTTTTTTTTTTTCGATTCAAAAATTATTCTAGCTAAAAAGCCCCACTCGGCCCCGCTTCGTTTTCTTCACGAAAATGAAACTTATATTCTGGACTAGTCGTGGACAAAAAACTAGCTGCCGCCATCTGCCGGTTCATAAGTTATCCAGGATTTTGTGAAACACTATTTTTGGACTGTTGTTACTATAAGTGTCAAAAACTCTGAAGATTTTGCTAGTAAATGTTGTTAACACTTCAGTCGTCGCGCTGTTGTATTTTGTACAACACTGCTGAAAAAACCTCGCTTTTCGTTCACAACAGCAGCGCGGTGGTTCTTAAGGTGACAAACCGCGCGACGACTGGAAGGTTACATTACTTTCTTAATGTTAAGCTTTCAAAACTCGATGACAAAACATTTTTATTCATTTTTGTATGAAAAAATGTCAAAATCGATTTTTGACTGTTTTTACTACAATTTCATACAGTGCCACCCACGTCAGTAATAAAGTGTAAGTGTCTTCGGAAGAAATGTCAAAACTGCCTCAATGAACAACTTTGCAGAAGAAAGTTTTCTTTTAGGATGCTCCTATCAAAATTTAAAACTGATCTCACTTATCTAGATCGAATTCACTTATCTATCGATAATTGTTGTTATTGGATTACTGTTTTGACTCATATTCCGAACACTTAAGGCCAACAGTGACTTCAAATGCATCTGTCAGGCATAAATTAGCTGATATTTGTACAAATTTTTATTTCTCCGCAAAGCCTTACTGTTAGCTGTTGGGTGTGCCGACAAAATTGTTAATTTAACCTTGTTTAGTATTGTTTTTACGTAAAAGTATGGAACAACATTTTGATTCAAATGCCGAACACTGTGTTCATTCTGTCTCATATTCCGAACACCTTGACTCAAATTCCGAACAGCACGAATAAAGCGTATTTAAATAAATAATTTCGCAAATAAATTTATGTAAGCTAGTTCTACTGGTCTTGAACTAGAGAATCATCACCACTCCCGATGTATAAAATAAATCGGAAGACGTTAAAATTGACTGCCATTTCCTTGTAATTTGATGACATATTTCAGCGAAACATTTCAACTGAATCGTCATACAAAAACGGAGTGTTCGGAATATGAGTCTGTTCGGAATTTGAGACAAAACGGTATTTCTATTTTCAGAAACCTTCTGTGAGTCGAATTCGAATCGTCCAAAGGATTGAGAATCAAAAGCTAGTTGATGAACATGGTTTAAGAAAGGTGTCTTCTGAAGAATTGGAGGGTAGCTCTCAAGCTTTATTTGTGATCTATCCACCTAGCAGTGCTATGTGAAAATATGTTTTTTATTTGCTCAAATCGAGTAGTTGTCATCAGTAAAGTTTCAAATAATGATAATTGAAATAGTTTTAGATAATAATATTTTTTATTTTCAGACCCCAACTTTGTTCAAATAATTTTGTATAAAATACCCCTAGAACCAGTTTTTCTAGAATATTTTTTTCTCAAACAGTTTTAGCAAAACAGTTTTTCCTGGAAAGTTGTCAGCAATAGAAACATTATTATTTTTCTCGATGACACCAACTTTCTGTCTCATCTTCTTTCAAAGTTATTAACGATTTTTGTTTTAAAAAAAAAAAAAGAAAGTCACTTTTTGTCTCAAAATATTATGAAATTGCCGATTTTCATTTTAATGCCAAACAACTTCCAAATATCTCAGGAGCCTGGCCACTTAGAAGGATGGCGTCTTCGGCAAAGTTGTTCAGTAGCTCAAGGGCTATCATTATTTAAAAGATCTTAAATCGCTTCGTTTGAATAATGATAGCGTTTGAATTACTGAACAATTTTGCTGAAATGGCGTCTTTCTAAGTAGTCAGGATCCTGAAATATCCGCAAAACAAAACTTTCATGCCCACTAGCACCGCCTGGTGGAAAAATTTCGAATCTCGTGCCGAGAATAATGATTGTTGAGCTACTGAATTACTATGCCGAAGACGTCATCTCTCTAAGTGGTCAGGCTCCTGAGATATCTCTGAAACAAAAGTTTCATGCTCACAAGCACCGCCTGGTGGCAATATTTTTAATTAACTTGCTCGAGCAATGATATCCCTCAAGTTACTGCACAACTTTGTCGAAAACGCCATCTTTCTAAATGGACAGGCTCATGAGATATTTGCAAAACAAAAAAAAAACAAGTTTCATGCATATTTGTGTCACTTAGCGGTCAATTTCCGAATTAAATGAGGTATTATCAGATATCGCTACACCTCCAGAACAACATTACTGAAAACCCCCAGTTTCAAAATTATTCGGACTTTGAAAAATATCGATTTCAAATTGTAGTCTACTCAAACCATATAAAGGGCGTTCATTTTTCTGCGACTTCTATGTTCATTTATTGATTTCACCGCATTATGAAGGGCCGTGTAAAACTGTTAAGAATGGTTCTTTAGAAGATTCTTGAGGAACACATTTTGGTTTGGTGTCGATAGATATCTTCGTTCTAAAATGATAGCATATCAATCACAGCTGTTGTGCAAAGTACAACAGCACGACAGCCCGAAGGTTAATACGATTGCCGCAAAATTTCATTTTATTTTTCTACCGCCAGACAGTACAGGATTGAACATCGTGAGATGAAATTCATAATCAATCGAAACACCATCTCAAAGAAAAGCACCAAAACTTCATATAGTTTTGTTAGTAGCTTATAACGGTAATAACACAACCAGAGTAGTGTTTGATCCTTCGACTTTGACGCTTGCTCCTGCGGAGATGGACAATGAGGGCAGGATCAAACTTGTCGCGCGTCATTTGCTCAGAGAAATGAAAAAGCGCCGCGGATCGTCATAAGTGTTTGATCTATTGATCGTGTCGCTTGCTCTTGCGGGGGCAAGTGATGAACACTTCTTCGGCGTATAATTATTAATGCGTTAATGCGATTATCGAATAATTTCCGCGAATCCGGTTAGGCGTGATTATATCATGGATCACATCACCAAACATTGGGGACTCTCAGATCTCTACCTTATCCCACTAACCCAATATCCTTTCCATGGCAACCGTGGAGATGCAGAGGTGATCTCGGTCTCTAGTACCAACGGTAGTCCCACTAACATTCCTTCTCTTCCCCGATGACCGTAAGGACGTAGACGGCGCCGTTATTGGCTTTTAAATTTGAGCTCTAGATTTGTGCACATTGAAGAATGGTAAGCTAATCCCAAGCCCCATTCATTAAATCTTTGTGCAACTTCGATTGTTTTGAATTGTAGTTCATCTTTGCTTATGCTTATGCTTATAACGGTAAAAACACAACCAATTACACAGCGTAACAAAAATTACATTTTTGCGTGTCTCAAGGATCAACTTATGTGTCTCTTGTATATTTAGGGTTGCTGAATCTAATGCCGTTCTCAGAAATGTTCCAGCACGTCGCAATTTTTTGCCACAGGTTGCCAAAGTTGTATAAAAGACTGGTTTTATTGATGTTTACATGAAATTTAAAGTATAATTTATCAAACTTTTTTGTAATCTAATTCATAAATTTTGCAAAATAGAATTTGAACTTTCATTCAAGATATAATTTGGTTGAAATTGCACGATTTAATTTCGATTAAACCGATTATTTTAACATGCTTGCAGTCTCACTACAAAATTTTCCGTTTCTCTTATATGTCTCTAAATCATCAAAAAATAATTGGCTAGCCACGCTCTAACAAAATTTGAAAGCTAAGCATAATCTCTCAAAGATTGATAATGTTTATGTTTAACTGCAAAATGACAACATGAACTAATAAATTTTTCTGTTCATAACTGTGATAGTGCTGTATAAATAAAAAGCTGAGAAGCATACTCCGTTCCAGTGGAGGTGTAATGTTATAAGTAGAGGATAATGGTTATAATTTTATTAACATAACTCGATATTGACCGCCAAATCGTCTAAATTTATGCTCAGACCATACTCTATTGAGCCCGTGGCCTTAATGCTGTTGTAATGTTCTAATTTGGAATAATTGCAGCCCTAATGCTGTTGTAGTGTTTCTTCAGCAGTGAAACATTTCGAAAATTCAAGAACATTCTATGAATTAGAGAGAATAACATTCTGCTGAATAGCTGTTGCAGTGTTCCATAATTTATTGTTGTCTTTCAAAATCACAGTTGTAATGTTATCGACTCATAGAACAGGAATTTCCAAAGCTGTTATGGGGGACCACCATAGTAAACATGAAATGTTGTTTTTAGTTTCACTGTAAATAAAATAAAAACTATTTGGCGGACAATAATCTGATTAAAACTTGTGTTTTTAGGTTGGAACTGTTGAAACTCCTTCTGAATCACATATATAACTCCAACCCAATCCAAGTTCGACCGAACTACAATTTGCTTGAAGTTGGTTTATTTACGATTAGATCACCGAAAAACACATTTATTGAAATCACACAAAATTGAGAACGATTCACACAAAATCGAGCATTTCAACCAACACATCATTTGTGTTATGTCAATACATTATGAAAAACAGCTTTTTTGTTGATTTCTTTTGCTTTGAAATATTAGGCTTATCAATGTAACATGGAATTTTTGAAAAAAAGCATATATCTGCACAAAATTGCTTTTGCAGCTTGAGTGAACATAGATATATTGGTCCAGATGAGCTCGATTTTGCTTAACTTTTTTAAAAGAGAAGTTTCCAAAAATGAACACGACAACGATGAAAAGTCTAAAACATTCTACGAATGGGGATGAAACATGGTCCATAAAACTCTAGAAAATTCTGTCAAATAACTGTTAAAGTGTTCTACAATTTGAAATTACAATGCTCAAACAATCAAATTTACTGCTGTAGTGCTCTAAAATTTCTGTTGTAGCTCTCAGTGAAACTTTTCGGTGAAATATTTCAAAGCGTTACTGACAGACAGACAACTCTGGGATTTTATATATTTCAAACTCAAATGTTTGTCCTTAAGTCCAGTGACAGTCGAATATTCACCACGCAAACTGGGGCAGAACGCTATTTTCGACGGCTAAAACCTCTAGTACTCTGAACATACAGTCATCTCTCCCTTACTCGATATTGAAGGGACCATCAAGTTAGGGAGGTATCGAGTTACAGAACACGAAAGCAGTGCAACTGCGTTCCAAGGGACCATCGAGTTAGCCATGAAAACCAACTTGTACTATGGTTCTCTAACTCGATATCGAGATACGGAATATCGAGTAAGGGAGAGTTAACTGTACATCCTAAAGGTTTAGTGGCTTTGACAAAGTATTTTGTAGTAAATTGGACTATATTACGACTTCTCATATCTGAATCTAGATAAGTTAAAAGTGATCTACAGTGGCCCAATTTCATATTCGTACAGGATACTGTACAAATACTTTATCCATATTGAAGGTAATAGGTGTCATCTATTGTTTGCGAATCACAAAATATTTCCATTTACATTCATCTTTGGATTAATAGAAAAGTATTGAATTGATGTCTAAAATTCACCCAATTCCATATTCGTACACCTTCCAAAATTCAAACGCACAACGTTCAAAACTAAATTTAGAAGCTCTATTTGATTACTGAAGTGCTTTATTATGATGTTCAGATGTAGTGAAATACATTTGGACAATTTATTAGTGGACATGTATGAAATTTAGGTAAAATTATGAGAAATGCCAGTTTTTCATTGATTTTTGCTATAAAATCCAATAATTCGAACAATAACGTTTATTTTTGTCATTGGATCCAATCTATAGATTATACTCGTAAGCTCTGATAGAAATTTAAATGAAATATATACAGTTTACAGAAATCTTAAACAGTTTTTATCCCTTTTGAGTTCAGAAAATTGTTGTGCCATAAATTCAAAACTCTTCTAAAATGATATTTTTAATCAATGTAAACCAAATTTTCATTGTAAACAACAGGTAAAAGTTAATTTTGAGAGTAGTGTTTGATCCTTTGCTCGCGTCACTTGCTCCTGCGGGGGCGGGTGATGTGAGCAGGATCAATCGTGTCGCGCGTCGCTCGCGTGGCATGATCTATTAGTGGCGCGGTTCGCGAAGCAGGTTAGTTGTGTTTGATCCTTTGCTCGCGTCGCTTGCTCCTGCGGGGGCGGGTGATGTGAGCAGGATCAATCGTGTCGCGCGTCGCTCGCGTGGCATGATTTATTAGTGGCGCGGTTCGCGAAGCAGGTTAGTAGTGTTTGATCCTTTGCTCGCGTCACTTGCTCCTGCGGGGGCGGGTGATGTGAGCAGGATCAATCGTGTCGCGCGTCGCTCGCGTGGCATGATCAATTAGTGGCGCGGTTCGCGAAGCAGGTTAGTAGTGTTTGATCCTTTGCTCGCGTCACTTGCTCCTGCGGGGGCGGGTGATGTGAGCAGGATCAATCGTGTCGCGCGTCGCTCGCGTGGCATGATCAATTAGTGGCGCGGTTCGCGAAGCAGGTTAGTAGTGTTTGATCCTTTGCTCGCGTCACTTGCTCCTGCGGGGGCGGGTGATGTGAGCAGGATCAATCGTGTCGCGCGTCGCTCGCGTGGCATGATCTATTAGTGGCGCGGTTCGCGAAGCAGGTTAGTTGTGTTTGATCCTTTGCTCGCGTCACTTGCTCCTGCGGGGGCGGGTGATGTGAGCAGGATCAATCGTGTCGCGCGTCGCTCGCGTGGCATGATTTATTAGTGGCGCGGTTCGCGAAGCAGGTTAGTAGTGTTTGATCCTTTGCTCGCGTCACTTGCTCCTGCGGGGGCGGGTGATGTGAGCAGGATCAATCGTGTCGCGCGTCGCTCGCGTGGCATGATCAATTAGTGGCGCGGTTCGCGAAGCAGGTTAGTAGTGTTTGATCCTTTGCTCGCGTCACTTGCTCCTGCGGGGGCGGGTGATGTGAGCAGGATCAATCGTGTCGCGCGTCGCTCGCGTGGCATGATCTATTAGTGGCGCGGTTCGCGAAGCAGGTTAGTTGTGTTTGATCCTTTGCTCGCGTCGCTTGCTCCTGCGGGGGCGGGTGATGTGAGCAGGATCAATCGTGTCGCGCGTCGCTCGCGTGGCATGATCTATTAGTGGCGCGGTTCGCGAAGCAGGTTAGTTGTGTTTGATCCTTTGCTCGCGTCACTTGCTCCTGCGGGGGCGGGTGATGTGAGCAGGATCAATCGTGTCGCGCGTCGCTCGCGTGGCATGATTTATTAGTGGCGCGGTTCGCGAAGCAGGTTAGTAGTGTTTGATCCTTTGCTCGCGTCACTTGCTCCTGCGGGGGCGGGTGATGTGAGCAGGATCAATCGTGTCGCGCGTCGCTCGCGTGGCATGATCTATTAGTGGCGCGGTTCGCGAAGCAGGTTAGTTGTGTTTGATCCTTTGCTCGCGTCGCTTGCTCCTGCGGGGGCGGGTGATGTGAGCAGGATCAATCGTGTCGCGCGTCGCTCGCGTGGCATGATCTATTAGTGGCGCGGTTCGCGAAGCAGGTTAGTAGTGTTTGATCCTTTGCTCGCGTCACTTGCTCCTGCGGGGGCGGGTGATGTGAGCAGGATCAATCGTGTCGCGCGTCGCTCGCGTGGCATGATCTATTAGTGGCGCGGTTCGCGAAGCAGGTTAGTTGTGTTTGATCCTTTGCTCGCGTCGCTTGCTCCTGCGGGGGCGGGTGATGTGAGCAGGATCAATCGTGTCGCGCGTCGCTCGCGTGGCATGATCTATTAGTGGCGCGGTTCGCGAAGCAGGTTAGTTGTGTTTGATCCTTTGCTCGCGTCACTTGCTCCTGCGGGGGCGGGTGATGTGAGCAGGATCAATCGTGTCGCGCGTCGCTCGCGTGGCATGATCTATTAGTGGCGCGGTTCGCGAAGCAGGTTAGTAGTGTTTGATCCTTTGCTCGCGTCACTTGCTCCTGCGGGGGCGGGTGATGTGAGCAGGATCAATCGTGTCGCGCGTCGCTCGCGTGGCATGATCAATTAGTGGCGCGGTTCGCGAAGCAGGTTAGTAGTGTTTGATCCTTTGCTCGCGTCACTTGCTCCTGCGGGGGCGGGTGATGTGAGCAGGATCAATCGTGTCGCGCGTCGCTCGCGTGGCATGATTTATTAGTGGCGCGGTTCGCGAAGCAGGTTAGTAGTGTTTGATCCTTTGCTCGCGTCACTTGCTCCTGCGGGGGCGGGTGATGTGAGCAGGATCAATCGTGTCGCGCGTCGCTCGCGTGACATGATCTATTAGTGGCGCGGTTCGCGAAGCAGGTTAGTTGTGTTTGATCCTTTGCTCGCGTCGCTTGCTCCTGCGGGGGCGGGTGATGTGAGCAGGATCAATCGTGTCGCGCGTCGCTCGCGTGGCATGATTTATTAGTGGCGCGGTTCGCGAAGCAGGTTGGTAGTGTTCGATCCTTTGCTCGCGTCAAATAATTTATCATGGTCTAATCGCTTATCAAAGTGAATCCTGTGACCCAACGATCCTCCCCATTAACAAACATCCCTTCCAGTAACCTTTGTGGAGATGCAGAGGTAAACACGGTCTCCATATAGCAAAGGTTACACACTAACATTCCTTCCTCCAATCCCACCTGACTGCAAGGACGTGGCCGGCGCCGTTATTGACCCTGTATAAATAGAGGCACTGAATTATGCACACTGAAGAAGATTTTGGCCAATCCCAGCCGAACTTCTAGTTGATTCTTTGTGCATTTTCACTGACTTCGGTCAATCACGGAATAGCAACCATTGATATGTGTAGTCAGTCTAAGCTAAGCTAAGCTTAACAACAGGTAAAAGTTAATTTTGAATTTGTCTGTAAAAATAATTTGAACAACGAACTTCGTTTTACAATAAGTACCCTAAACCACGCTGTACATACCTCCACATAATTGATGTCATCATAATATTAAATTATCTTTGAAATAATAATCAAATTATATTCAAAATAGCACCCTATTTTGCAATTTATTGATTTTATAAGAAAAATACAAAATAACTTGAATGAGCAGAGAGCATTAATATACTATTTAATTGAATATATCCTGTTGTTTTCATCATTTTAAAAAACGTTTGTGTTGCGGTTATGGCAATAATATTTATTCTATAAATCTCTATACTCATGTTTGGTAGTGAAATGAAAATTACGCAATGTTTTGATAGGAACGTTGACTATGGATTATGTATATACATTTAGGAGCCAAACATAAAGAAATTGACTAACATTTTTGATTTTGGATTTGTTATAAATGTTATATTACCTTAGATTCAAAAGTATAAGTTGTCGATATCCACTCCTAGCTACTTTAAAACTGATTATAATTTTTTGAAACTTGTGCAATATTCGCAGCTATCATTCTTAAGGAAGTGATGTTGAAAAAAATGCAATTTATTGTTCGACTTACCGAATATTTTAGCAAAAAACATGGGAAAACTGGTATTTTTCTTAAATTTACTTAAGTTTCAAATGTGTCCGCTTATAAATTTTCCAAATGTATTCTACTGCATCTGAACAACACAACGAATAGCTTAAGTAATCATCTAGTCCATTCAAAATTAGTTTTGAATGCTGTATATTTCTTTTTTGTTAGGTGTACGAATATGGAATTGGGTCAATTATAGACACAATCTCAATACTTTTCCATTATTCCAAAGATTTAAGCAAATAAATATAGTTTGTCATTGCCAAACAATAGATAACACCTATAACCTTCATTATTGATAATGTATATCGAAGTCCATGCGCCATTTAATAGTTTTATACCAACTTGATATGAAAACAGTGCCCCGTACGAAAATGAAATTGAGTCACTGTAGATCAGTTTTATCTTTTGATAGGAGCGTGCTGGCAAAAAAAACTTTCTTCTGCGAAGTTGTTCATCGAGGCATTTTTGACACTTACACTTTATCACTGATGTGGATGGCGCTGTAATACAAATCACAAAATCGATTTTGATCATTTTTTCGTACAAAAACTTGATAAAAATATTTTGCCATAAGTTTCCATAATATAACAATATTAAAGTAAACTTTAAGTAAAAACAGTCCGAAACAGTATTTTACAAAATCTTGGATAACTCATGAAGCGGTAGATGCCACGAATATTTTAAAGGGGCCCTGGCGGAATCGGCCACGGTTTTCCGAAGCGGACAATTATTTCATTTTAAGATCAAATGATCTCAATTAACCATTTTCATATGTTTTACATTAAAACTACGGTTTTGTAATCGAAATAAATTAAAATATAATCTCATTTCTCAAATTAGGCACCGTGGTCACCCTAATACAACCCGGAATGACTCCGACGTGTTTACGAATTCTGCATTGTCCATTCATTGCAAATAACATGTACCTATCTAAAGTGCACTGAGGGTGGTTTAAAAAACTGAATGGAAATTGATAATATAACAGATATCTAAAAATGCCTTGTCGCGGGTTGGGACGTAAACGTTAATAAACCCAGACTTGATTATATTCAATGTTATCATGCAAATTTTTCGTTGATTTAAAAACTTATAATGAATCTATCTCTCATAGTATGTAGTTCATAATAAAGGTAAAACTCACAATTCTATTATCGTAGAAATCAGCAACCAGCAAAAACGTCAGAAATCTTGGCATGAATTGTTTAAGACAAGGTAAATTAATATCAGAATCCTATACGTACTTTATAGAATATTTCAATAATTACTTTATTGAAATCCGATTTCAATAGTGGGATAAAAACCTGTGCCATTTATGTACATTTACCGCAAACTCGCAATCGATAGTGTTGGTCAATGTCATACCTGGAATGAGAACAAAAAAAACAGAATAAATGATAGTGTATGCTTTGTGTGTGCTGATGAATGATTTTAAATGTTGTTCAAACTGTGTATTTTGAAAAATGCAACTGGAGCATATCGTTCGTACATAATCTTTTTAATTAGCTATTAGCATTAGTCTAAAGCACATTGTTCGTTGTGAAAATATCAGATCAATCATTCAGTGTCAGCGAGTGGTATACCATTTCTTCTTAATATGGTTTTACGGTCCGACATTAATTTATCTTTTCATAGCTAGTAAAGTACCTTAAATTGTGCGTATTTACATGGCTCGTTATTGAAAACTTTCTAATAATATTCATGCTTGAGGAATTGACTAACATTATTTCCAATCAGAAAGTTAATCGAACCCACCACCAACTAGGAATTGACAATCCAACCCTTTTGCTCTATAAATTCACTGAAAATTTTATGGAACATCATATCTACTTGTTCTATTCCCCCCAGTTCGCAGAAGTCAACTGTTTGAAACATTTTGGTACACTGGCACACACCAGGCCTGTTTGTATAGAAATGCTATTAATTCGGATGCATCGCGGCACAAATATTGACACTTGCTTTGGTGTGGTTCTGTGTGCGAATAATGTGTGATCTTTCTGTTCGAACTCTGCCCGTCGCATCGTTTTCCAACTAATCTGTACACCATTTCCGCGAAATGCTTTGTCAACCAATATTAATTACTGTTGGAAACATTTTCCAGGAATGGATTTATTTTGCCCGACATGTGCGTTGGTACTGAGCTGGAATTACAACGTGCGCTGATAAATGGGGAAGAATATAGAAGTTCGTAGAAGTATGGTCGGGTTGGAAACCTCGACCAGTAGATTGCTACGAAATAATTTCTCAATTATGAAAAAAAATGACCAATTTTGTTTGGTTTTTGTAATCTAAGGTGTGTATTGCAAACTATTACAATTTTGTTGTAATCCACTAGTCGGGACAACATACCATAATGGGTGAATTTTCCATGATATGGCTGAGTATATCGCCATTTGTTTTTAATGCTGCCTCAATTTTTTTTAACATTTAAGAGCTTCTTTTACCAACACAACCTGTTCGAATAGGGAAAGTGAAATCTTCCGAGAAAACGTCTCCAACGCAACGACGGGAGCTTATGTTGCTCACGTATTAAATTGATTTCGGTTGGCTCCGGGCTAGTAGCTACCTTCAATATAATAAAAACAGATGTATTCAAAATTCTCTCTAACACCATGTGGGGGAATGAGACTTTGCGGTAAGTGAAAAGCTTCCAATGGGTACGATTCATCAGGGGGTGGAATCAGAGATGAAATTCTCTTGCCTAAGCACACCACACCGCCGAATGCACACGTGTATTGTTCTTGGAAGATGGAAAAGCTGGATATGTTTGGTGTGAGTATGGAATAAGCTCAAGAACTGCTGCTGCAAAGGGTCCTTTCGTCAACCTGATACGAGATTATCCATCCCAAAGAATATGGGTTTTGTTCAAATGAAGCTGAGATGACACAATCATTCACATATTCGAAAATTCTTTATTTGATAGTAAATTTTAATGTTTTTTTGTTATTAATTATTTTTAGAATGATAACTCCATGGCCTAAGTTGTTATATAATAATTAAATGGATGTACGTCACCTTATACTACACTGTAGAAAGTACGAACAGGAAAGGCAAAGTTACGAAATCGACTCGGTTAGCCTAAGAGAAGTGCTAACTTAAAAAAGCAGCGAAACACTATTAAAATATTTACAAGACACCAGATTGTATACAAAAAAGGGAATTTCCTTTTAACGGAAAAAATGCATTGAACCAAGACCGATTTTTTCCCCACGATACGAATTCACCTTCTGGTGTAAAATGGCAAAAAAATCATATCTGGATTAGGGCGAATCCAGATATGATGGCTCCTTTTACATCGCCCCTCAATGGTCGCCCATTCTGCTTGTCTTTTACTCGACACCTTTACTTTACTATCTACCCACATATTTTCTTGTTTTTTTTATGTATAGCAATACACGAAACACACTACATCGCGAAAATCTCAACATCTTCGGACAGACAGACACACCACTGGTTACACATTTTTTACCGCAAGCGTTCTAAATCCGGACAACATCGTGCAGAACATGTACTAGCATGAAAGCACCTGGAATGCGGTGAACAGGGGAATAACGGCGATTATGTCGTTGCTGCAAAGGAGATGGCGTGAAGACCAGAGAGCTCCGGGTCGCGATCGGAGTAGGCTAGATCATCCGTCAGGGACTAGACCGAGTAGAGTATGCTCCAACAGCGAACAAGCAGAACAGCTAGAGAGATTGACGAAGTGCATGGGCACAGCCCTCCCCCAATGAAGTTGCCTGATGAAGTTCCGGGGGGGATCGAGGCACAGGAGCAGAAGGGAAAGTTTTTTAGTGGATAAGCACGCCCAACGTGAGTCCCACACCGTGCCAACACACAACATGCCAGGCTTTTGAAGCTTTTTTGTACCCTACTATTGTTTAATTGGAGAGATGCTTGATGTTTCGAGTAGTGTGTGGCATTTTCATTCTGTTGCATATTTCTGTGAGGCGAGCCAGAAAGTTTGTTATTCATTGAGCCCGTAATGAAATTGAATGTGATTTGGAGTCACCCTGTCAACGATGGAATATCAATTGGTGAGCTTGTTTCATATTCTACTTCAATTGAGGAAAATATGTCCACAATTCTTCATCGTGAAAACTATATGAATGTTGTGTTTATGTATTTATTCAAAAGATAATGTTTGGTTCGACTTTCCAAGTGTCACCATAATAAAATCCATGTATTACATAATACGTATTGAAGGACGCATATCCTGGCTTATATGTTTGCAATTAAAAAAATAATAATGCTTGTTTTTAATTATGAATCGTGGTTTACGGCTAACCAGCCGAGTGGAAGTTTAACAACTACCGAAAAGCTAAACATTACATATAATTTGCAATTGGATTAGATGCACAAATTAATGTGAAGATTTGCGAAATAGTTACTCGTCTTCTCAGTGAGAATCGAACTCACGGCGTAATGGTAACGCGCCCCAACTAGAGATCGGGGAGTCGTGAGTTCGATTCTCACTGAGAAGACATGTAACTTTTTCACAAATCTTTACATCAATTTGTCCATCTAATCGAATTGCAAATTATATGTAATGTTTAGCTTTTCGGTAGTTGTTAAAAAATAATGGTTTGACACAAGAAGTGCCACCTTTTCTTATAGAATGAATGAAGACTATTATAATTCATGTTCCATGAACCGGATCACTTACCAAACGAAGCACCATGCAAACAACTATATTTTATTTACAAACTCTTTATACAGTTTGTCATCATTCGACATATTATGAGTTCAGAAGAATATAATAGAAGAAGTCTATGTAAATAGATAAGTTTCAAAATTAAGATTACACACCATTTACCGAGGTGAATCTAAATTGTGTAGCCTTATCCTTCCCACTAACAAAAACTCCTTCCTGTGACAACCATGAAGACGCAGAAGTATAATCGGTCGTTAGTAACAACTATTATCACACTAATATTCCTTCCCTTCCCCAATGATCGTTCTCCTAGTTTCAAAAACATGTTCATAGTACTATACTCTTGAAAAATTTCGAAGTTGGTATATGGTTTAACACAATTAGGGTAAGGTTGGACAAAAGCTCGACCTTAGTGGATTTATGATGGTAACAAGGTTCCAGAAAACTATAGTGATTGAAAAAAAAAACACTACAATGGAATGTACAATTTTGCTGAACAAACTTGTGTCAACATATTTCATCACTTTGAGTTATAGCAGTTTGAAAATTGATTGTCTTCAACAAACTTTAACCCATTGGTGAGGCAAGAGTTAGAACCAAGTGTGAGGCAACAGTTTGCTGACTTACAAAATATTGTAATCATATGCACTGTTATGGACCTTCACGGGCCATTGTAGATCTTGGCGAACCTTTCTTTAATTTTTATCTGAACCTGGAGGACCACTACGACCCTTCGATATTTTTGAGTCAAAATGATTGATTTTTCTATGGAAAACACTTATTCTACCATGCCAAAAAATGTTCAAATTTTAATTCAAATCAAACATGTGCAAAATTTACTGCAAATCGAAGATGGTCGAGTTCTGTAACTGACCCATTTGACATTGAATTCGTCAGTTGGTGAAGCAGTTGCTTGCGCTTGTTGATCCTGAGTCCTATATTCCATGGAGTGCTTGGAGCACCAAGAACGTCGGCGTTAACATATAGAGTAATACAGTTATATAAATGGTTAATTATTAATTACGCCAGTAGGTTCAAGGTTTATCTCTCAGGAAGTTGAAAACCTATTGTACTCACAAAGTTGCTAAAGCATAGATCTCGACGTATTAGCTTGGAGCTTTATTAGCCGCCCGTTGTTGTACCTCCAGTATTACCACATCAGCTGCACTTACACAAGGAACCGAAAATCCTGGGACCGACCAGGAATCGAACCCTTCAGCATGGATTTACTTTGTAGCCGCGGAATCTAACCACTTGATTAAGGAGAGCCCCTAGGGGGCAGAATTTATGTTGCATTTATAACTGGTCAACTGTAGATTGAGTCCGGCTGCATCTACGCCAATTCGTGTGGGAGCATATGGGTCGAGGGAAAGGCAATTTCATGGCAGATAGGCTTGCTGTTTTGGTTAGCAAACTTTCTATGTATCAGGCGTATGGAAAGATGTACTAATAATGATGGATGAATGAAATCGTAGGGAAACGGTATCATGTCCGTCTCTGGTTCTAACGATTGCTATGAACGAATAGTTTGAGTGCGATAGATTAAGAGTAGAAGATAGTATCCAAGTAAAGATACAACTACAAAGTACGAGGCAATGGACGGGCCTGGGATTGAATCCATGACTTTTTGCTTTTGAAGCAGAAGCAACAGCCATTAGACCGCCAATTGACCATCAGTTGACAATCGCTCTCCGTGCGTGACAGACGCCTTTTCACGTTACTCTTGCAAACCTTTAGTCGAATCACCTGTGAAACCTGTTGCGGAAGAGTTTTGTAGCTTACGCAAAATGTCTTCCCACAGGAGAAATACTCTTATCGTGGACTTCAATGTCCTGCCAAGACGGCCAGCAAGTGCTCAGGTCAAGGAATTCATAAAAGACATTCTCAAAATTGACATGGCCGATGTGAAGAACATCAAAATCCACAACCAGAAGAGCTGCGTTTATATGGAAATGAACGACCCAGGCATCGCACCACGACTACAAAAACAACACTATCTGTGGCATTGGTTCACACATGAAGGTATCAACTATCATGTCCCAATGTATGTAGATGTTGAGGATCCACGATCTTCCTCCGCAAATGTCTAATACTGTCACAATGAACCATATGCAACAGTACGGCCGAGTGTTGTCCGTCCATCCATAATGAGGTATGGAAGAAGTTTTTTCCGGGAGTACCAAATGGCGTATGAGTGGTAAAAATGAAGGTAGACAAACCGGTGCCGTCTCATTGTCATCGACAACCAAACCACACTCGTCACTCATCCGAAGGCAAGCGAACAGTCATCTCATAATGACAAGCAGCAACATCTCCCCACACCACAAAGCTCTGAGAAAAAGCAAAGTAGGAATGACGGTAACCAATGCAGCATTGTTGCACCAATACCGAGGCGAAGCGACACCAGTGAATCAGAATCAGATGAGGACAATACAGAGAACAACAATGAAGAAACAGACGTACAGTATACTGACAGTGAAAATGAAGCAGCTACGGACCTGGAATACGGCAAAAGGCGGTTGTCAACTGGAACATCAATTTCATCGAAGGGAGAGCCAAAACGGTCGTGTGGGCAGAGCGGAAATACAGTTGATCCGGAATGGAAAGTTCATTATACTAGATCTAAGAAGAAAAATATGAAATTATAGTCCTTTTTTAATTTATTATAATGGAATTCAAAATACGATAAGAATGCACTTTTCAAGTGTAAAATGTCAAAAATAAAACAAACAAACAAACTAGTCCTGTCCGCAGGAATCTCGATGTATAAAATTGTTTTACTAATGGTAACAATTTGCTTAGTGGCAAGAACAGCGGAATTTATTCTTCTGCTTCTTATTTTTATTGGCATTTCGTTCCTACTGAGACATAGCCTGCTTACCTGCTTAGTGTTCTTAGAGCACTTTTATAGTTAATAATTGAAAGGTAGACTGAGAGACTTCTTTACTAAAGTAATCATTTTCGCATTCGTATATCATGTGGTAGACACGATCATATTGAGAATTTCCATTGCGAAAAGATCCTGGGCCGAATCCAAACACCTTCACTAAGCTTAGGAAGGCCCCTTCTATGCTTAAACTCCATGAAACTATTGGAGGGCCTAAACCAGCTCACATTTTTGTCTGATTTAAACCAACAAAAATCAATAATATGTTCATTAGAGTGATGCAAGTTTTGAAACTTTTGCTCCCCTATGCTTAAACGGTTTTAATTATGGTAAATAGCATCATCCCAAAGTGTGAAGTGATTTGGAAAAAAAATGACTGTGCACACGCCATTTGAAATTTATATGGAGATTACTATAGAAAACGCCAATTTTTTGTGTTCAGCCCTCTATCTCTTCGTCATAAAATTTTATGGAAAAGTGAACAAATTCTTCTTATGTGAAATCCTCCCAGCTACAACTTTGCCGAAGATCACGTTTTGATTGGACGTCAGGATAAATTGTTATTCATCATGATAAAGTTGGTTTGCATGTTGCATGCTTCACCAACCATTCGGCAGGCAACAGTGGTGCTCCTGGCGGGAAGAATAGATCAAAGTAATCCTGGCTACTATGTTCAACAGCAAAAAAGCAGTGTTGCTCTGAATGTAATTGAATGATCATCTCAGCATGATATAGACTTTATTATCAATAAAAACAAATTATCCTCACGTCCCATCAAAATGTGGTCTTCGGCAATGTTGTAGCTGGGAAGATTTCACACAAGAAGAGTTTGTTCACTTTTCCATAGATTATTATGACGAGCAGTTAAATGACTGGACACAAAAGATTCGCCTTTTCCATAGTAATTTCCATATAAACTTCAAATGGCGTGTGCACAACCAAATTTCTTCAGAATCACTTCAAATTTTGGGACGATCAATTTCTACAAAATTGACATCGTTTAAGCATAGGGGAGCAAAAACTTCAAAATTTGCAATAGTCCAATGCTCATTATAATTATTCGACCTACAATATTTTTGTTTCTTAAAATCTTATCTTCAATGATTTTTTTTGGCGAACAGATATTTAACAGAACAATCTTGTTTTACAAACTAATGCAATTCACGAACTGAAGAGAAAGTTTGTGAATTGAACTTGCAGAGTGTGCCTGAAAAAAAAAATCAATTCTAACTGGTTTATCTTGTGACTAATGACCCTCAACAGGTAAATTGATAGTCAGATCATAGAAGTTGTAATGAAAAACAAACTGTTAAGTCTTGCTTTGCTCCTATCCTCATGGGCACGTAACAACATATTACCAAAAAGTCTTCAACGGCGAAGAGCTTGATGATTTTTCGAAAAGCTTTTACGCTTCTACACTCAGAGTCGGTAACCGAAACAAGACATGCCCCCCAACCAGCCCATTCAGTCCCGTAAATTATCATGTTGACCGTAATTAATGGCTTTTTCATCGTCATAAGATGTTTCTCCGTTTTGAAAGGCCTCCATCGGTTCGAACCTCTGCGGTCGGTCAACGGGAGCCAGCAAACCAACAGTGTAGTCGTAGTGCTTGTCGTTGCGGTTGTTCTCTTCGCAGCATAGTTCCTAACCGACCAGCTGCAAGCAGAGAGCTGCCCAATTCTGGTGGCTTCGCAGAAGGAGTGAGAGCCGAAATGAACTCGTTTATTGAGTGGTTTTTGTGGCGATAGTAAAAAATGATCACATTTTATGGGGCTGGATAGAATGGTTCCTGGAAATTGCAGGAATATTAATTGTTCACTGGACGGCCGGACGGAGCGGACGGACTTCCGAACCGAACCAGGGTTTATCTTCTTTTCGAACACGTGAGGATTTGTCCGCTTTCTGCCGGAGTGGATAAGAGGGAAAGCTGAATTTCATATGCATACAGTTTTTAATGGCTCTGGAATTGGTTTCGGAATTAGTTTTGGTAATAGAAGCGTACGGAGGAAGCGCCCGATGTCAAGGAACGTATAATTTTGAGACCGAATGTTAATTCCTATCTCCGCCCTCCTGGAGAAGCGTTTCGGACTCAAGGAGGGTTAAAAACAACTGGTTAATGGAAGGACAGTCGTTTATTAGTAAATTATACGTTTGATGTTTGAAGTTGACTCTAATTAACGTGGACGTATCATACATTCCGGACTCCAGAGAATGCGATTGATGTTGGTGAGCGGGAGAAACGTTGACCTTTTGGTAGACTGCTTGATTAATGCTTTTAGCAATGTTTTGGACTATTCCCCCAAGTAAAGTTTTCAGTTTTTTCTCTTCTCAAAAAGGTAGAAGCTGATTATTCAACGATAAACTTTTCATTGGCATTTAAGACTAAAGCCACCATGCAATGTGGTGGTAACTAATTCGATTTCTCACCAACACTCAAATTCCATTATCGGTCCTCAAGGATCGGGCAACTCGAATAAATCCCCAATTTGATCAGAATTCTAATTTTATCTCGTCGTCGTCGGTTTTGCTCCATCCATCCATTTATCCGAATCCCGTTGCGTCACCAGGCGAGTAATCAAGCGGCAAAAGGAGAGAGCACCGTTCAGCCGCCGCAGAGCAATCATCCGTCCTGATTAGTTGGTGATGCCACCACGACGATAAGTCAATTTGGGAAGTCGCCATCCTCGCGAGGAATTCTGGATCAACATTAGAGAAGGGCTCAAGAGTTCTTAAGAGTTTTTGTGGAAACGTTGTTGTTGTTAACACCACTATCATGAAGATGGATTTAATTATTAATGAGTATGATGAATTGGGCTCAAAAATGACTTGCAGAGGCATTATTGACCATCGCCGATGCGCCCTTCTCTAATGTTTATCCAGAATTGTGCTGTCCGAACACGGAAAGTTTTGTTCTTCCTGGCATCCGAAGGGAAGAAAAACCTGAGAACGATTTCTGTGTGCCATTATGGGTCAGGGAGTGGATGATGATGACGATGATGACGACGATGATGATGAAAGAAAAAACGAACCGAAAAACGATGTCCCATTTGGTCACAGGTGCCTTCAGGCGATGGATAACTATCGGTTGATTATAGTTGATGCTGCAACAGATTCCAGTGTCTTATTCCTGCAACATGCAGAAAACTATCTGAATGTGTCCCATAATTTCGAAAAAGTATTGAGAACTAATATTTAAGTTATTACTAGTGGTCCCGGCAAACTTCGTCTTGCCATCAAGTAGGCTATTGAAAAACGCTTCGGATCGTCCCATACAAAATGACAGTTCCGTGCACTCTCGTTTTCCCTACTTTTCCGGTGAATATCCTGGGATTTTTATACATGCAAACACGTCGGAACCCTTGAGGAACAAAACGGAGCAATTATCATTCATATACGTTGATCCGTTCGTGAGCCATTTCGTGACATACAAACACCACTCCATTTTTATTTATATATATATATAGATAGATAATGTAAATATGGGAGGCCCTTAAAGTAGGTATTAAGTACAAATCTTGGATTACTTAATATGCCATATCCAACCTTCATGAAGAAGAAGTATCAAACATAACGCTTGGTGTCGGGCGAGGAATCATTATCTGACTATCGTTTCAATTTCTTTAAACTCTTGAATTCAACTTCGCCGGCTTTGCCTTCAAAGAAAACCTGGTTAACAAACTTATTCTTCTTCTTGGCATTACGTGTTCACTGGTACAGAGTCTGATTATCAGTTTAGTGTTCAATGAGCACTTCCACAGTTATTAACTGAGAGTTTTCTTTGCCAAAGTTGACATTTTTGCATTCTTATATCGTGTGGCAGGTGACCGGGCCCTGGAGCCTGGTTTCTGGCCTCCAGTCAACCCAAGCGGAATCTGCTTAGGAGACATGGCGGGGGTTTAACGCTGGGCTCTGTTGAATCTGTAACAGTTCCAAAAGCAGCTCTGTACAAGCGACTCTTGTAGCTTTCAAAGCACTAGCCCATCATCAGGAATGCCATCCTGCACATTAGGACCGATGTCATTGAGGTCCTAAGTATGGTATACTGGCTGCATAAGTAACCAGACTGAATTTTGGAATACTAGATTGTAACTTGACGCAACAGAGTTGACTGCCGTGCTACTCCACTACCCTAGTAAGAATGGATGACACCGCTCTGAAACGAAAAATGCGGTAATGGTATGGTTGCCTCCGTCCCGGAAAATTTTGGCAGGCCTCCAAATACGTTCAAAATCAAAACTCGCCACTTCTGTCGGTGGAAAAAGGCTCAGATGCAAATTCCTGACTAGCGCCGATCCTGCTCTGAACATGGAATCCCATAAGGGACCTTGTCAACCCTAGCATGACCTCACTGCTTGCATAGACAACCATGGTATCACGAGGGCGACTACTTATCGCGGGTAGGGATAGCGGTTAAGAGGGGGGACCCTACAGCATAACAGGAGGTAACAACAACAACGCAGTGAATGTGGTGAATCCGTTTAGTGGAGAAGAAGTGGTTTACTCCAACGATGACAGCAGTAGAAGAACCAGTCGCAACAGTTGCAACAGTAGTACAGCAATAGCTTTAGCAGCAACGACAGAAAGAGCAGTACCACAGTATCCAGGGTGCAGAGGGTTGAACGTAGTTCCACAAAAGCTGAAGGTAGCCGTGGCGAAGTGCCTTGCAGAGAAATTCCACAATTAGGTGGATAATTAGAACAACGTCCACAACGAGATGAAACTCATTATCATAGGGATCCGAAAGGTCCTCTCTCCGGCGGTGAAAGAGTACGATACGGCAGTGGTGAGAGCCGAAACAGTGAAGTACGCAAAGGGGACGGCTAAAGCTGCTCTCACTGTTACATAGATAAGCGGACGAAAGAGAGGTCAGTGGGGATGGAAAATACACCAGTTTCCATGACTCTAAAGAGAAGCAAACCGAGATGGGAGACCCGGCTGATCCAAGAAACAGATGCGACAGGATACTAGGGACGCCGCTTCAAGAGAGATGCGCAGTACGAACGCCACTCGACGGAAGAATGAGTAGAGAAAAGTAGTTGGTAGAAGGGAGATAGCAAAAGCGGACGGAAGTACAACATATGGGGCAGAAGAAGAATGAAAAGCCTCTACCTCGACAGATGCCGCCGAAGAGGGACGCCGTACTCGTCAAGGCTAACGATGCTACGACGTACGCAGCGCTTTTCAAATGCGTCAGAGAAGACCCGAAGATCAGCAGCGAGAGCGTGGGCCAAAATCGAAGTTTGAGGGACACAGCCATGGATCGAGTAAATTGGTGTAACATCGTTAACGAGGTTTGAAGGACAATCCTATAATTGGCAGTTTAGTTATTCAGGAACGAATGCAAAAAGTGAAAAAAAATGCTTCAACTTTGGACACCGGGCAGGCAGTGCTGAATTGAGAGGGGACAAAGAGTGCACGGAGAAGCCACAGTGCATGCTATGCACTCCAGAAGATGGCTTCAAATAACCTGCCCACATTGAGGTGAAGATGAATCGAAGCCAAGCCTCAAATTTTCAAGAACACAAATCTGGAGAACCGAACACCCATTTGAGCTGAAAACTTAATCGATTGGTCACCACCAGCGAGTGACCAATCGATTAAGTTTTCAGCTTAAACGGATGTTTGGTTCTCCAGATTTGTGCTCTTGAAAATTTGAGGTTTGGCTTCGTTTCATCTTCAGTCAAGGACAGAAAATATGTAGGACGTGGCGATTATTGCAGAGCCGTATCAAGTTCCACCTGATAACGGCAACTGGGTGGCGGATAGAACGGGAACGGTTGCGATACATATTATGGGCAGATTTCCTATCCAGGAAGTGGTGAACAAATCATGTGAGGGCTTCGTCAACGCCAAAATTAACGGTGTTGATGTATGCAGTTGTTCTGCACCTCCGAGGTGGACAGTGGAGCAGTTCAGCCAGATGATAGATCAGCCAACTGATAATTTGATCGGAAGGAAGCCGATACTCATTGTAGGAGAATTCAATGCCTGGGCTGTGGTGTGGGGCAGCAGAGTGACCAACGCAAGAAGACATATCCTGCAGGAAGCCTTAGTGAAACTGTACGATTGTGCAATGGAGGCTACATTGGCATATTTCGGAGAAACGGAAGAGAATCCATCATTGACGTTATGAACTGGTGAGTTTGTGAGGGGTGCACCCATAGCAAACATCTAGCGATTCGCTATCGCATCGGTCAACCCTGCGTCAACAATGGGAAGAATTACTAGCGAGCGGAAGTGGAAGATAAAAGCCTTTAACAAGGAACTATTCATTGAGGCACTTCGTCAAGACGGCGATAACGAAGATATTGATGCCACCGAGCTAACACAAAGGATGGTAACAGCTTGTAACGCAACTATGCCGCGAAAACTTTAGCCGAGGAACAACGGGCGACCAGCTTACTGCTGAAATGACACGCTCAGCACACTTCGCGCTACTTGTCTCAGAGCCATAAGGCGGGCTCAGAGAGCAGGAACGGAAATGGAGAGAAGGGAGCGAAGGATGGCTTTTCGAGAAGCTAAGACTGCACTCAAACGGGAGATCAAGCTTTGTAAATCTAATTGCTACAAGGAGCTGTGTCGAGATGCAGAAACCCTTCGACACCAGCTGAGATGTGCCCAAACAAGCTGAAGTTGATCGTGGAGCACGATCCAACACCCTGGCCACCAATGCCGTACGGTGAAGAAGCAATCGCTGAGAAACGGCAAGTGTCTAACGACGAGCTTGTAGAAGCGGCGAAACGACTAAAAGCGAAGAAAGCCCCTCGTCCAGATGGAATACCGAACGTGGCGCTGAAAGCTGCCATCCTGGCATATCCGGACATGTTCAGGAAGGTGTTGCAGAAGTGCCTTTCTGGTACTACTGCCAAAACCAGGGAAGCCACTGGGAGATCCTACCTTTAGGCCCATTTGCCTACTGGACGTTCGGAAAGCATTTGGAAATAACAGACTGACAAAATGTACGGAGAGTGAGGGCGGGTTGTCGCAAATACAGTTTGGATTCCGCAAAGGCTTATCAACGGTAGACGCAATTCGAGCAGTACTCGAGTGAGCCGAAAAGGCGTCTGGAAAAAACCAAGAGGAGATCGATTCTGCGCATTGGTCACGATAAACAGAAAGAACGCATTCGACGGCTCCAGCTAGAAGACCGCCGCTAAAACACTGCTCTGAAATACAGATCCTCGATCACCTGTGCCAGAACCTGAAGAACATAGTCATTTTGTACGATACGAATGAAGGACAGATGTCAACGTGACAGTGACAGTAAGCATCCTTCATAATTCTAGTAGAAACAGGTTTGACGTTGCCCAATAAAATTAGGAATGTTTGGTAGACTGCCTATGCATCAGGCGTAAAGAGAGGCGTGCTATAATGATGAAGAATGGAAGCGTAGGAAAAAGTTTCCTTGTCTGTCTCTAGCTCTAACGATTACTAAGAACGAATAGATTATATGTGATACATTAAGAGTGAATATGAAGTGATAGTTGTATCTATCACAATTTCTGACTTGGATTTGGACTTGGAGTCGGACATTGTCCCGTAGATGGGCTAGATCGTGCCCGAAACCGGTCAACAGAAAGGTAATTTTTTAAACTTTCTTGACTAAGAACTATAAGTGTTATGTCTTGTCTTGCATCGCGTTTCGTGAATGTCGTGTTGTTCTTACGTTAGCACAAATCACACAAATTGTTAGTGCGCTACTGTTAACACGCAGATATAAAAGGTTAAAAAGCAATCCACTGACAAAAATTTTAAAACAAAAGATTTAAAAAATATATTGTTGGAAAACCATGTGCTTTTTGCAATTTCTCCATATTGGTACTCTGATTAGTATTATAAATAGGCATCCATTAATTTTATAGAAGTGTATCAAACAAATTTCCGTGTGCCTTTAACCCACATCACATCATCCAGCAGAGTTCACCCCTGTCCGAATTGTCTTTTGGCTTCCGCCTCAATCTCGGAGCCCGATCGGGACCATTTTCCGATACATGCCCGGCCCTATCGCCTCCACAAATCTTATTTACCAAATGGACACGATTGATTAGATTGTGCATTTCAGCGAACATCTCAATCATCCCATTCCCGGGCTCTCTCGGGCGGTCACAGCTCTCGACTCGACACCACCCTGACATCGCATCGCCCGGCCAAGAATGGAAAGAAGTCAATTTTGCTCTGTGTGCCCTGCGGTGGGGATAATCGACTAAAAGGATCTCAGAAATAAATTATAAACTTTTGTGCGGTTGATTTCACCGGAGCGAACCCCCGGTTCTCGAATGACCCAAATCGAACTGGCTCGGCCCATCCACAAGGAACGTTTAGCTTGGTTTTCGGTCCAATTTGCGGACGACCACTACCATAGGCAAACTGTCACATTTCGAGTCGGGCAGCGAAGCACGAGAAACAAACGGTCGGCCCTGGTCGTTTAGTCCAGGGGTGCCTAACCAACAGCTGAGGAACAGAATTGTGTGGCGGGTCTAATCTTTTTTGTTTTTTCATAGTATTATTTTGAACATAACATTCATTTCTTATGCATTCTCTTACGCAACACTATCATCGTTATTTGGTAAAGCCAAATTTAGCTTTCATTAACATTTCATTGAAAACAGGACGGGGTTGGTGGTCTGATGGTTACCGCTACTGCTTCATAAGCAGAAGGTCATGGGTTCAATCCCAGGCCCGTCCCTTTCCTCGTACTTTGTAGTTGTATATCTGCTACTTGCATCTATCCTCCATTTTAAATCTATCACACTCAAACTATTCGTTCATAGCAAACGCTAGAACCAGAGACGGACAAGTAACCGTTTCCCTAACGTTTCAATTCTTCCACGCGCATGCCTTCCTTACGCCTGATTCAAAGGCAGTCTGCTAACCACAAAAGCAAACCTCTCTGCCATGCCTTTCCCCCAATCCATACACTCCCGCATGTTCTGGCGTAGATGCAGTGGTATATACGGTCTACGTGGAAGCCAGTATAAATGCATCATCAATTCCTCCCTCTTCCTCACATTGGTCTGCATTCTGACGTGGCAGGCACCATTGTCGCCTAAAAATAGAAGATCACCAGCACTTATACACTGAGGATGCCTGTTAGTCCCAAGCAGTCATTCGATTGGTTCCTTGTGTAAGTGCAGCTGATCTGGCGATACTGGAGTAGCATCCACGGGCGGCCAATCAAGCTCAAGCTCAAGCTCATTAACATTTCATTGAAAACATTTGAGTTTAAGTTCATTTCATCTGCTTATGAGAGAAAAAAATTGCTTTCAATTTACTTAACCTAGATATTTAACACATTAACGTGGCAATAAAATTGCAACGATTTTAGTCTAAAATTATTAATAATTTTATCGATATTCGTTTCGATGTTTCTCCATTGGATGTTCTATGTAACTCATTAGTACTATACCAAGAACCGAGCTTCAGAATCAGTAGCGCAACCAGAATTTGGTTCTTGGGGATGTATTGTAAACTTGAGTTTGAAAATGTATTTTCTAATAGAATAAAATCGACTTGAAGATTTAAACTAACTTCACTATTTTAACACGCATAGTATAACATTGTAAAAACAAGTTTACAGTGCATTGACGTGATACCGTTTGTTCGTCCATATGTGTACTTTAAATGTCTTTTCAAATCTTTCAACGATGAGAATCTTTAGCGCAAAATTTTGCAATAGAATCATTGCAATTATTGTTACAGCCGGAATTGTTGGAAGCAAACCAGCATAGCAAAACTTAACTTTCAGTGGGAACATAATTATCTAATGTTAAAGAACCGACAATCCAGAATATCGAGTCAAAAAGTCAAAAACGAGCTTTTCTTTCACTGTGAAGATTTAGATAATCAAATATGTGTGACCACCTTTATACTTTTTTTTTCAAGTAGGAACATCAAATTGTGGTTTTGGATGATTTTGCATACTTCGATAGCAAACTATTTTTTCTGTAGGCATGGCTTATACGGGAGTTCATATGCTCTAAAAGTAGTTGTAAAATTAGGTTGAATACTGAGCTAACTGAAATATTTTTGATGCTCCGGATTCTGCATTTTATGTTAATTTTCCGTTGAACACTTCACAAGCTCTGCGCTGATGCTGAGTACGAATATAGATCGATGTTGTACAAAATACAAAAGCGCCACTACTGAAGTATCTAAAAGTCTCCAATATATCTAAATATTTGACAAAGTTTCCTATTTCCTATTCCGAAAAGGCAAGAAAATTTTGTTGCATATGAGCTCTTTTTTAATAAATTCTTCAGAGATCTGAGAGATATTACTTCGAAGATATAACTGTAAAGATCACTGAAATTTTAGTGCTAATTTGAACCGAACTAAATTACTGCTGTGAAGTTGCATAAGATGTGTAGTGATGAGTTTCAAAAATATACTTGATTTTCCTAATTTTTTACGGCTCTGGGGGGGGGGGGGGGGTTGGGGTTGACCCCCAAATCCACACCATGGTTGCGCCACTGTTCAGAATAATTTTTTAAATATTATGTTGGACCCTCTGCAGAGCTTACTTTCTGGTATTACAACAGCTAGTCCATATTGGTACAGCATACAACATGGCCGGCCTGAAAACTTGTTTAGAGATCAAATGCTTGTTCTTAAGATAAAGTTTTGATTTTCTGTTAAAAGTGGATACAAACATTTAATACATCTATTTGCCCTCAATGTGGTTTTTGAAAGTTAAATTTGTATCTAGCATGAACACTAGATACTTAACTTCATCTGACCAATTTATAGGAACCCCGTGACAACATGGCTTCTTGAAGGTTTCAAACAAAGAGATTTTTATTTATGTGGGAATATTAAAAGTTGAGATTTGCAGAAATTGGAAGAAATCTTCCATGCTTGCAAGTATGAATGAAAAATATTCATGGCAGTGAACATGACTTTCTTTCGTGTTTCATAGACCAACCTTAATCTCTATCAAACTCGAAGAAAATTTGTTCAAGCCGCGAGCCAGATGTGGAACCGTGGGCCATAAGTTAGGCACCCCTGATATAGTGGGATATTTCAGCTGCCCCAGGCCCCGGGAGTGGATTAGATTTATTTCCAAAGTTTTCTCCTGCAGCAATCGGCCGGAATTCGGGAACGATCCGTCATTTATATGGTTGGCAGCAAAACTTAACGCGGTGGGCTTGCCGTAGAGGAGGGGCGCGTCTTATCTGAACCTGAATTTTGTGGCAGATTCTTAACTGGTGAACCGATAAGAAATTGAGTCCGAAGTTTTCTACTTTTGATGAGAGAGAGAGAGAGAGAGAGAGAGAGAGAGAGAGAGAGAGAGAGAGAGAGAGAGAGAGAGAGAGAGAGAGAGAGAGAGAGAGAGAGAGAGAGAGAGAGAGAGAGAGAGAGAGAGAGAGAGAGAGAGAGAGAGAGAGAGAGAGAGAGAGAGAGAGAGAGAGAGAGAGAGAGAGAGAGAGAGAGAGAGAGAGAGAGAGAGAGAGAGAGAGAGAGAGAGAGAGAGAGAGAGAGAGAGAGAGAGAGAGAGAGAGAGAGAGAGAGAGAGAGAGAGAGAGAGAGAGAGAGAGAGAGAGAGAGAGAGAGAGAGAGAGAGAGAGAGAGAGTTGGAGCAGCACAACAGTTGGTGCTAACAAACTGTGATGGGAAAATAAATCTTATAACGGCCGCGGTGAAGCATCCGTCATCAGGATTGTCCTTGGCGGGAACTGGATGTTCGACGACCATTGGCGAAGCTAGGACCCTTTGGGAGATGAGGGTGGTGGTTCTAGGGGAAGGCCTAGCATATTCTTATGTCAGATATGTAATTTTAACCGTACCATTTATAACGATTTTAAAATTCAATGTTATTTTGTCTCATATGCACATTTAACAAATCTCAAGTTTCTGTTTTATTATGAAAAATTTTGCGCGTTAAGCTCCTTGAGAATTACCTTCGAAGAGTCTATTCAAGAGGTTTTTAAAACATTGTTTTTTTTAGTTTGATATTAATAGACTGCCCATAACTGCATATTTGTAACATTCGACAAAAGTAGGCATTGAGTAAATGGGATACCAAGTTTGCATTTTACTGCAGTATGGGAGGAAACTAAAATTTCAAAAAATCATTAAGAATTCAAAAGAGCTTCTTTAAGTCTGAAATTTTGCACAACTCATATCGCATATTGGGTGAACAGTCAGAAAATAATTCTGATAGAAATTTCGTTGCTACTACATTATAAGGCTCATGTATGATCTCAATGTGACTGTTATGCGGTTACAATTGCCAATGTGACAAAACAACTTGGTATTTTTTTCGAATTTTCTAGAACAAACTCACAGATTTTAGTAAGTTGATCGAAAGTATTTATCATTTGAGGACTCTCCCCGGTATTAACTCCAATTTGTCAAAAATGTCGAATGTGACTGTTATGCAGTTATGGGCAGTAGAGGATAGAGGAAGTTTTCGCATATAAGTCATATAAGTTTTTATCTAGGAACACCTCAATAATTTTTCGGCAATTTTTTTTGAAATTACAAATTACTAAAAAAACTTCTAATACTAGCAACCTGAATGAGGTATGAATGTTTCAATTTCAGTAGAACATTATCAATAATTTCCTCAAAAAGTTCCACCAGAATCTCCTTTAGATGATTTGCCAATCATTACTCCAACAATATTATTAACAACACCAACAATAAAGTTTACTTTTGGATTCTCCAAAATACCAGGAAGTACGAGGAATTTTCGTCAAGAAACCGCACATGAATTTTATTTCAGAATTTTGATAAAAATAAATGAAATTTCTCCTTAGAATAACATTAAAAAAAATTCTGACATAATTTTACTCGAATTACCTGAAGACAGATCTTTTCAATTACCAGGTACCGCGTTGGTTTTACCATAAATAATCTGATCATTTTTTAATTTGTACCCCACTAATTTGCACATCGTTCATACATCATTTAGCTCATGGAATGGAGTAAAGTGAAATGGAATGCTGTGGTACGGAACGCAGATTCCAAACAAAACAAAACAAAAATAACATTTTTTGATGACTAAAGATCAAATTATGAGTCTTTAGTAGTTTTTTGTTGTTGTTGAATCTAAAACCGTTTTCAGAAATGTTCCAGCACGTCACAATTTCGAGCAACAGGTCGCCAAAGTTGTATAAAACACTGGTTTCATGGATGTTTGCATGGAATTTTAAATATGATTGATCAAACTTTCTAGTGATCTATTCCACTGAGCATGCTAAATAGAACTTCAACTTTAATTATAGATACATTTTGGTGCAAATTGCATGGTTAAATTTAGATTAAATCAACCTTTTTAAAATGTTTGCAGTCTCCATTTCTTTCCTTCTCTGATATTGCAAAATACAGCATTGTTATAAATTTTCAAAAAAATAACTTTTGAGCATTAAAAGAATTATGAACTCTTAGAGATAAGTCAAATTCTGTAAGTTTACCAGCGAATATCTCAAAAACTAGACGTGCTATGATATTTTTGGAAATGGAAATGTACGCAGCAACCTGAAACTCAGTAAGAGCAGTGTTTTGATGCCTGAGACAAAAACGTGTAGTGCAGTATACTATAGGGTGTCCCAGAAAGTAAAGGCACGACATTACTATACTGCCATTCCGAAAACAGTGCAGATAAAAATCTTGTTTTTCACATATTTGATTCTTTCACCTGGTAAAAGCAGATTTTTGATTCTACTACCTATATATTTGTTGATGGCGTTTATTTCTTACAAGCACCTCTTACGAGTTTTGCGAAAATCACGTTATTTTCAAGCGTCTTTGTTGTACGAATTTTGCGCTAGGTCAGACGGTACGTGAAATAAAAATCTGAAAAAGATTTATTTATTTGTGCCGATTCGACTATTGATCAGACTTCCACCTATTTTGATGAAAATCATAAGCTTTAGTAAATGGCAGAACAGAAACAAAAAATCTAATTTTAGCTGAGGTCGAATTGAAAATGGGTAAAAACAAGTCCTAATATTACCATTAAAACATGAATTATTAAAAAAAGTTGTTGTCTATCCAAAATAATAGCAATTTGGCACAAGTTAATCTGAAATTAATAATGTTTGTTCATATTGAGAATACTACAAATGTACGATTTCGTAGGGTTGTCTAACGTGGAGAGATAAACTAGTAATTTTTTTTAGAAATTTACACTTTGTCAAATGTTTTCAAATCAAATCAAATTTTCAAAGAATAAATGACTGGGGTGGAAAATTTTGAATAGAATATTTTTTAAATATTTGATAGTTTGAAAATATACTGTGATTCTCGTTATCAAAGTCGTACCCATACTTCCTTTATTTCCTATATTTCAAGCAATAAAAAATTCATAACTTTCAAACAGCTCAACCAATTTCCAATCTTTTTTTTATGGAATGAATAATTTTCACATGAAAAAATATAAACATTTCTTGTTTTTGTGGATTTTTTTACATTTTTCTTCGGGGTTCTATATTTTTTATGAAAAGTTGAAATCTTAAGCTTTCATTTCATAAAACAAGATTGGAAATCGGTTGATCTGTTCAAAAGTTATGATTTTTTTTTATAAAAAAATCAAAGGCGCTGAGACCTAGACTGCCCAGTGCCCATAACTGCATAACAGTAACATTCAACATTTTTGACAAATTGAAGTTAATACCGTGGAGAGTCATCATGTGATAAATACTTTCAATCAAGTTAATGAAGCACAGATGATTGTTCTAGAAAATTCGAAAAAAATACCAAGTTGTTTTGTCACATTGGTAATTATAACTGCATAACAAACACATTGAGATTATTAATGAGCCTCGTAATGTAATTGCAATGAAATATCTATCAGAATTATTTTCAGACTATTCATCTAGTATGCGATATGAGTTGTACAAAATATCAGCCTCAAAAAACCACTTTTGAGTTAATGGTAATTTTTCATAGTCCACGACTCATGCCCATAGAGAACTACTGGTCTTATGAGCGTTTTGTACATCGTTCATTTGGTGCGGGGGTTAATCTTTCTTGACCGCAGTTTCTTCTGGAGCCCATAATAGGCACGACTTCCACTTGGTATTTCCCGACTAACGTTGTTGTCAGCCGTCAACAAGGATCCGAGGTGGACGACTCTTGTTGCTTCGCGTTTGAGGCGGGTGAACAAATCTGCCAGCGTTTCATATTTTCGCCCAATAATGTCCATGTCGTCCGCGAAGCAAACAAATTGTCCGGATCTTGTGAAAATCGTGCCTCGACTGTAAGGTCCGGCTCTCCGCATGACACCTTCAAGCGTAATATTGAACAACAGGCACGAAAATCCTTCGCCCTGTCGTAGTCCCCGCCGAGACTCGAACGAACTGGAGTGTTTGCCCGAGATCTTCACGCAGTTTTGTACACCGTCTATCGTTGCTCTAATCAATTTTGTGAGCTTCCCGGGAAAGCTGTCCTCGTTTATGATCTTCCATAGCTCTACTTGATAATACTGTCGTATGCCGCCTTGAAATCGATGAACAGATGGTGCATAGAGACCTGGTACTCACGGCATTTCTGGAGGATTTGCTGCACGGAAAAGATCTGGTCCGTTGTCGAGCGGCCGTCGATGAAACCTGCTTGATAACTTCCCACGAACTCGTTTGCTATAGGTGATAGACGACGGAAGATGATCTGGGATAGCACTTTGTAGGCGGCGTTTAGGAAAGTGATTGCACGATAATTTTCACACTCCAGTTTGTCGCCCTTTTTGTAGATAGGGCATATAACGCCTTGCTTGCACTCCTCCGGTAGCTGTTCCGTTTCCCAGATTCTGACTATCAGCCGATGCAGACAAGCGGCCAACCTGTCCGGGCCCATCTTGATGAGTTCGGCTCCGACACCATCCTTGCCAGCGGCCTTGTTGTTCTTGAGCTGTTGTATGGCATTCTTAACTTCCCCCATCGTGGGAGCTGGTTGGTTTCTACTGTCCGCTGCGCTGACGTAGCCATCGCCTTCGCTGCACTGACCTTCTGTGCCTATGTTCTCTGCGCCATTCAGGTATTCATCGTAGTGCTGCTTCCACCTTCCGAACACCTCGCGTCCGTCCGTCAAGATGTTCCCATCCCTATCCCGGCACATTTCAGCTCGCGGCACGAAGCCTTTGCGGGATGTGTTGAGCTTCTGATAGAACTTCCGCGTTTCTTGAGAACGGTACAGCAACTCTATCTCTTGGCATTCTACCTCTTCCAGGCGGCGCTTATTGACCCGAAATAGGCGAGTTTGCTGTTTCCGCTTCAGTCTGTATCGTTCCACGATTTGCCGTGAACCATGCTGCAGCATTGTAGCCCGCTCTGCATTCTTCTCCTCTAAAACCTCCTGGCACTCCTTGTCGAACCAATCGTTTCTTGAGCTCCGTTCCACATATCCGACAATGCTTTCGGCAGCGTCGTTAATGGCTGCTTTGGCTGTCCTCCAGCAGTCCTCAAGATGGGCCCTATCGAGGTCGCTCTCATCTGCCAATGCGTACGCATTGGCGACATCCGGTTGTTTCAGCCGCTCGAGATTGGACCGGGGCGGGCGTCGGGACCGTACATCATGGATGACGCATAGTTTTGGGCGCAGTTTCACCATCACCAAGTAGTGGTCGGAGTCAATGTTAGCGCAACGATAGGTTCTGACGTCGGTTATGTCGGAGAAGTGCCGTCCATCGATCAAAACGTGGTCGATTTGTGATTCTGTCTGCTGAGGTGATCTCCAGGTGTACCGATACGGGAGGTTGTGCAGGAAATAGGTGCTACGAATGGCCATGTTCTTGGAGGCGGCAAAATCTATCAGTCGTAGGTCGTTCTCGTTCGTTAGCCGGTGGGCGTTGAACTCTCCAATCGTCGGTCTGAACTCCTCCTCCTGGCCAACCTGAGCGTTCAAATCTCCTATGATGATCATTCTTTCATTGATCGGCCACCACCCGATCACACGCCTTTGCCACCCATCACTATAAAAGCTGTTCCCAGCTCATGTGTCGTGTGTGTTGTCGCAGCTCTGGTAGATGGTATGATTACCTCTAAACGTTCGCACCATCGAACCTGTCCAGCACACCTCCTGCAGCGTTACGATGCCGAAACCGTGAATCTTCAGTACATCGGAGAGTATGCGTGTGCTTCCGATGAAGTTGAGAGATTTGCAGTTCCACGTACCGAGTTTCCAATCGCAAGTCCATTTCCGTCGATGTGGTCTTTGCCGATTGTTCCGGTCCGTATTCTCTCGTTGACGTTCCTGTGCTGATGTGTTTTACGGTTGGCTTGCAGGGCCTGACACTAATCCCCTAGATTTCCGGAGGACCATTAATATGTTTAAATGTACCGTTAAAACTTGAATTCTTATTATTGATAAAATGCAGTAACTAGAAGAAGCTTCAAGAAATAACGAATCAGAGGATGGAATACTTGTTTTTACATGATCACTATAAAATATGTTGGTAGGATCATTGTTTTGGAAGCAGTTGCGTCTTATAAGTTAAATGCGCCTTAATTATTCTTCGAAGAGTAATGAATCGTAAATGCAAAGGTTTGTGCGAACTTTTTTAAGAATAAATTTATTCCTTTGACTTAGATTAACACCGGCTCATGAGTTTTTTATTAAAACAGAGCCGTTTATCGCAGTTCATAATTCATACTGTGTATGAGCTATTTTTTTGTATATCTCCTGCACTCTAAATATGTAAACTTTCTCTTATTAGACAGGTGCCTGTGAAGAAATTTACTAGATAGTTGACGTTTTAAAATCTTTCATCATAAAGTAATTGAACTCGATGTAAGGAACCATCCTCTCTGATTAGAAGAAATTGACAGATACAAATGATATCTCAAACAAATACCATATTCTAAATAGAATAAACAAATTAACTATTGATTTGTTTTTGTTTTCCCTTTAAAAAAGCTACTGTTCTATTACAATAGTATATTGTTTAAGGGTAAGGCTTTTATATTTTTAGAAAATCGTTCATAAATATTCGTCGTGCATTTCACTTCAGTGATTGAAAAATAAACTACTCAAAATTTAAACGTCGAAATTCAAGTTATGCTTGATATGTTTTGAAACTTTCATTCAGATCGGTACATAATTGACGGAGATCTAACCAATCAGTATCATTAATTTTGTAAGGAAAATCGGAAAAAGTTGCAAATATATTTTCTAATACTGAACATTAAAAACTTCTGTCTTGTCCTTATAATGAATATCTGTCATAATCCGATTGAAGACAGCATTTATATTCTTAACTTCTTGCAGTAAGAATTTTAACGTGACTTTTGGGTGGCATTTTTAACCGAGTACCTGGAAAAAGCTCGTTTGCTGTAAATTTCCCGTAGTATTCAATAGGAATCTTTTCGAATTATTAAGAAAAAAATTCGATTCATTGTAGGCTTTGAATTATTGACCATCATGAATGATTCATGCGAAAACTTGTTCTGTATATCTAACGGATTTTTTTTTTCGGAAGTTTAAGTACTGGTTTGAATTCAAAAAAATATCTCTGCATTCATTTCTGGAGCAATTGTGGATAGATTTTTGAAGGTTGTCGACTTTACTTCTGGTGAAAATTTTATGAAATTTGTGAAGGAAATTCTAGTAGAATTTCTCAAAACTCTCCGAAGTGATACAGATAGTAATTTTTGAAATCACCGATACAATACTTCAATAATTTGGTACCTACTTGGCGAAACTTCTAGAAGATAATCTAATAAAATTCCTTATGGAACATCTGATGGGTTTCCATGAAGAATCTCTCTGCAGAGACACCCCGGGCAAGTGAGAATCCGGGGTAAGTGGAACCTTCCGTCATAGCTCATTTGGAAAAAAAAATCAAAGGAATTTGCTTCTAGAAAGTTGGAAATCTAACGATACGGAACGTATTTAGTACTACAAATATTCCCAAATAAACACAAAGTCGTATACGATAGCGCATAAAAGTACAAATGTGGAGGCGATATACGTACATGCGCCATAAGGCTGCATGCAAAATGTACGTATATCGCCTCCACATTTGTACTCTTATATTCCTTCATATACGATGGTGTGTTCACTGGGTTGTTATTATAATTACCATGTGCTCCATATAACAGTTGTCAACTCAGCGCCAATTTCAACTAGCATTATTAATTGTGACACGATTCACGCATTAGCTACCAAAAAAAAGTGTAACAAATCAAATCACATTTTTAGGTATTTTAACAAGCATTTCCATTTCATATGACAATTTTTATGGTCAAACTTACCCTAAAATATCCTTATACCCGGAGTAAGTGGGACCTATAAAAACAAGCACCAGAATTGGAACATTTTCTACACGTTTAAAACATTTTTCTAAAGGGTAGTATTAAAACATTCATATTATTGATTTTTATTAAAAAAAAAAAAAAATCAATCTCTAATTACGTCGTTGTTTAAGAGGGAGAGAAAATGTCTCATTTTTCAACATATTTTTTTATTTTTAAAATATGAATTCAAAATTCAACAAAAAAATAGATGAAATTTGAAATGCATCATTTGAATGATTTTATATTTTCTTCTTTAAATAAACACATAAATAAATATTTCTACCAAATTTAGTAGTACCGGAAAACAGTTCCATCCCATTCAGTGGTTTCCTACCATGCCATGCCATTCTAACTGAAGATATTTACAATTTCGTCAATTATCGAAAGTTTACGTGCTACTTTTTAATGAATAGCTCATAAATGATTTATTTTGAACATGGTTTATTAATATTAACGTTTTTGTGTGGAATTTTCAATGAATATATAATGCGATGTGACATACTATTAAATGTATCCTATTATTGGAATGATTGATGGGTCCCATTTGCCTTAGAACTTTCTTCTAAGGTTTAACAATATTGACATTTGAAATTTATATTGCACATTTTTTTCTGAACTATCGTTTTATAGGTCCCACTTGCGGGGTACATTATAGAAAATTCGATAAGCTTTGTTTTGAGGAATTCGCGAACGGGCCTGCAGGATTCCTGCCCTCAGCCCTCCCGGTCCCTACGCCAATGTCGTCGGCACGTGTTGTGACACTTTGGCTTGTCTTCACACGTTAGCACGTCATCGCCATTTATTCACTCCTCCCGGTCAGAGTTTTTTGGCCAAGGGGGGTGGAGGGGCAGCAAAGTGTCACAAACTTTTCGTTGACGCGGGTGGCTTCGCAAAAATCTGAACAATGCGAGAGACCTCGACCAAAAGAACGATGATTGATGATAAATGCCATTTTGTGGGGTTCTGTCCAATGGCAGCTGTGTGTCACCGCAACAATTTGTGTAACCGTCCACTCGGAATAACAAATAGCTTTTCGCTCGGGACTGGTTGGCGTAGGAGGAGAGATCGATTCTCGCGTGCGAATTATGATTATCCAAAGGGGGTGAATTCACGTGAAATTAGTGATGTCCCGCATTGATCAATTGACGGTCAATTACATGGTGGAATAATGATTCGACACGGACAAGAAAACATTCCTCCGAAACAATCAAACATGCGTCCAGCAAACTCTGAAATTACTTCATGTCATTGCTTTGACAACGGTGCGAAACGTTTATTCTTCAAAACTGGAAACATGCCCCGAGAAACAAACTTCAAACAACAAGAACAAAGTTGGAGGTCTGCGTTGGTTGGCAGGCGCGGAAAACGTTTTCAGATTCAGAGTTTGTCCACGATGATTGTCTGAAGTTTCTGCAGCGCAGAACGCCCATCGTCAAATAAGACGAGTGGCGTTTTGTTTGACCTTAAGTCCATCTTAATTTCTTCGGTAGGAAAGTGATGGACGTGCAAAAGTTTTATGATTGTCGTCGTTTCGCGGGAAGCACAATTAGGTATTAATGCGTTTGGTGACTTCGTATTTGGGAAGCAATTTATTAACATGATTTGTTATAATTAGATACATCCTTGGAGGTAAAACAGAACCATGAAATTCAATTCTAGTGTTAACGATTTGAAGATTAGTGAACATTTTGTGTATCCCCGCCGAGCGTTGGCGTTTGGGTGCTCCACAATTTTGATTAAAATTTATCCTCCTTGGTTTGCGACATCTATACCCATAAATCCCTGCATTATACGTTTTTCGGATACTTTCGGCATAATTTGGTACGGGCATTGGTGCATCGATGTTTTTTTCCGGGTGAGTTGCACGGTATATGTCCAGTCGAAGCCATATTTTGGATGCTACAGTTATTTTCCCTCCTTTTTGCGCAACTTGATAAAATTTATTTAGATTTGATCCACAACTGGCTACGCTTTGCTACCAAAGTTGGACGATTTTACCCTATTGCTGCACCCGAGACGCTGTTCACTTGGTTAGGTGAGTCGAACAGTATATATGCAGCCGAACCTAAAACTTTTGGATACTACCGCTAAAATTTTCCCTAATTTTTACATCAAATTACCCTTGAGATTCCGAAAAATCGACGTTGATTGCCACAACATTGTGTGGCCGAACACCGCCAACTGCGTAGGGTGGCTCATAGGTTAGTTTGAGCATAATACACAGTACACTACACCATCATTTCCATCCGTTCAACAACCGATTGATTTCGACGAGTCATCATGTCGCTGGCATCGTACAAGGTCCTGATGGCGAAGCTGAGCGATGTTCAACAAACCTTCAACGATGTTTGGAGCTACGTTCACCAACGCTGTGCCAATCACCAGCTGTTCCAGTGCAGTGTAGGGGTTCCTGGGGTTATATGCACCACTTAAGGAAAATGTGCCGAAATGAACACTAAACAACATGTATGTAGTGTTTTATTACACGAATTTAGTTGGTTTGGGTTCACCCTACATGGTGTTGAGCGAATTTTTATCATAAATAATTTAGATTGTTGGAAAATTTAACTTTTTCCAAACACTACTTTTGCGTGAATTAGGATTTATGTGGGGCACGATGCACCGCTTTTTGGGGCAGAACGCACCACAACATTGAGGCAAGACGCATCTAAACAAAGGGGCATGATGCACCACAACAATGAGGCGAGATCAGGGATTGAATCCTGAGAAAATTGAGAGAATCTCCCAAGTATCGCTCTCTGTAATTATCATAACATGCTGCACATTATGAAAGACTGTTTATCGTATACTGCTACAACTTTGATCAGATTGGGGGGATAGTAGTGCATGATAAAACCCCTCTAAACATGCTCCAAGCCTGAGGGACACTATTGCTATTGGAAGTTCGTGGATTGTTTATCGTGCCAGTGAAGAAAAATACCTTCCTCCAACGGTAAACAAGCGAGAAAAATTGGATTCTATACCATTACTCGGAATACCATTACCCGGAATGCAATTTACCGGAATACCACTTACCGGAATGTACCATTTACCGGAATGCACCATTACCCGGAGAGCCAAATTTCCCATTTTCGACGACCTTTTTCAGTACATTTGTGTACAATATTTATTCTCTTTCATTGATGCTGAGCATAAATTATGTCACACTAACCATGGACATTCTTGCCTCGGTTTCCATAAACACTTTTTCAAAAGTCATCTTCAAACAGCTATGGACCAAATATGTGTTTCTTTATGCCAACGTTGCGACTCAACTAGAACAAAGCTATTCTAGTAGCATTTCTACAGTTAATAACTGAGAGCCTATGTCAATCGACCACTTTTACATTCGTTCATAGTTTGACAAGTATGTAAGTATTGCAGCTCTGAAACGTCGTCAAGTTTGTCAACCAGAAATAATTTTGAACCGCAAAAAGAAGTTCTACAGTACGACGCACATTGTCGCCAAATATGAATTAAGTAGCTTTCGAAAAAAAAACCCACTGCCGAAGTGAATCAAAAATGTCAAGAATAGGATCCGGCTCCCTATAGATAAAATTAAACATTAAAGGCAAGGATAAAAATAATGAAAATAAAATAATTAAAGGCAAGGATAAAAATAATGAAAATATATATATATATATATATATTCATATGAACCATGTATATATATATATATATATATATATATATATATATATATATATATAAATATATATATATATATATATATATATATATATATATATATATATATATATATATATATATATATATATATAATATATATATATATATATATATATATATATATATATATATATATATATATATATATATATATATATATATAATATATATATATATATATATATATATATATATATATATATATATATATATATATATATATATATATATATATATATATATATATGTATTTCAAATATTAACGAGGTTAATATAAATCGAAAAAAATGCCTATCAATTAAGGTAGGGTGCATTGGAGTAAATGGAACATCCCAACATATGAAAATGTTTGGATTTATAATAGTATCCTTATCCCCTTCATTTAAGGCTAAGTAGCCCGTCATTCGTTTTGGCAACAATGATGATTTTTCAGCTTGCATTTCAAAGTGATAAAACTCAGGCTTGAAAGTTCATATTGACTTGAAAAAGTATCACTGTACGCGCTAACATGCATGTATGCTGATACTTTTTCAGGTGTGTCAGTGCAAAAACTACTGATTTTCTTCGATTCTAAATCGTGAGATGAATTAGCATCAATCAAAGAAGTTCTACAGTACGACGCACATTGTCGCCAAATATGAATTAAGTAGCTTTCGAAAAAAAAACCCACTGCCGAAGTGAATCAAAAATGTCAAGAATAGGATCCGGCTCCCTATAGATAAAATTAAACATTAAAGGCAAGGATAAAAATAATGAAAATAAAATAATTAAAGGCAAGGATAAAAATAATGAAAATATATATATATATATATATATTCATATGAACCATGTATATATATATATATATATATATATATATATATATATATATATATATAAATATATATATATATATATATATATATATATATATATATATATATATATATATATATATATATATATATATATATATATATATATATATATATATATATATATATAAATATATATATATATATATATATATATATATATATATATATATATATATATATATATATATATATATATATATATATAAATATATATATATATATATATATATATATATATATATATATATATATATATATATATATATATATATATATATATATATATATATATATATATATATGTATTTCAAATATTAACGAGGTTAATATAAATCGAAAAAAATGCCTATCAATTAAGGTAGGGTGCATTGGAGTAAATGGAACATCCCAACATATGAAAATGTTTGGATTTATAATAGTATCCTTATCCCCTTCATTTAAGGCTAAGTAGCCCGTCATTCGTTTTGGCAACAATGATGATTTTTCAGCTTGCATTTCAAAGTGATAAAACTCAGGCTTGAAAGTTCATATTGACTTGAAAAAGTATCACTGTACGCGCTAACATGCATGTATGCTGATACTTTTTCAGGTGTGTCAGTGCAAAAACTACTGATTTTCTTCGATTCTAAATCGTGAGATGAATTAGCATCAATCATCAACGACGCGTACAAACTTCAATGACGGCCTACTTTGCCTTAAAACAGTTTAGAATCCAATTTAAATATTGCATCAAAAAATTAAAACAAAAACTGTGCAGTACAGTGCAATTCTCATTTTAGCTTTAAAACTCCCCCAAATCAACACGATTTTATAAGCGAATTCGACAAAAAATCGACGTGATTTCGTTGTTGAGTCGTTGCAAGCCCTCTTATATGGAACCATCTAGACTGACACGACGAAAATCGCTGCGAAATTGCGTCGCTGTGGGTTAGACACGCTCATCAAACTGTGTATGCACTATGCAGCGCATGTCGCTGTCGCCGTAAAAAACGCCTTGATTTAAGGGAGTCTTTAGGTTTGATGAAATCTAAAAAATCAAGACGAAACTAAGAGTGCCTTGGTGATCGAAAATAGGGACACTTAACGCCATTGTGACGTCCATCTCTGGATTCCGAGATATTGAACCTCAATAGATCTACTTTTCCTTTGAATTTCCTTGATTGTGCTGCCAAAAATGCCGAGATCGGTGGAACTCGAAAGAACCGCCAACCAAATAAAGAAGGGTGAATATCAGATGACCCGAAATGGGTTATACTAGAAAAAGGGATATACGAAGGATTTGCATTTGGTTGATTGACGTTTACAGAAACAACATTCGGTGAATTGACACTCGGCGAAAAGTAGCACATCCAATCGTGTTAAAAATTCTAACCATTGCTTATTTATTAACATTTGGACACTTGGTGAACCTTATAGACGGCCGAATGTCGAAAGTAAAGTTACATAGTTGTAGCTAAATTTAGCTAGTTCAGCCAAGATAAGCTGAAAGAACAGACTATTTTTAAAAGAAGGGTGAATTATCTATGAAATGCAAATATATTAAGATGGTGCATATTGACATGATCAAGTACGAAGTATCTTAGACTCCTCTTCAATGCTTATGTTTTTTGAAGGAAGAATATCCCCTGTTCATTATCGTTGGTGATCATTTAAAATATTTCAAGCCAAAATACTGACCTGAAGTACCGTGAAAACCCAAGTGATATGCCATTCGATCTGCGAATTTACTATCAGAACGTGCGTGGCTTACGAACGAAAATTGATGATGTGTTCCTGTCTACGGCGGAATTAGACTACGATGTCTACGTTTTCACTGAGACGTGGCTTGATGAGTGCATTGAATCTCGTCAGCTGTTTTCTCCGGATTATTCTGTATTTCGGGTTGATCGTTGCGCTACCAACAGTTCTCGCCGTCGTGGTGGTGGCGTTCTTATCGCCGTTAAAGAAAAGTTTGGAACGACAGTTGTTTCTACTCGAGCTAATATTGAACAACTGTGGGTTAAAATGTCGACTCAAGTGACTGATATTTTTATTGGTGCTTTGTACATTCCTCCTGACAAAAGTCAAGACGGAACTTTTATGCAACTTCATCTCGATGTTATTTCCGAGGTCTGCAGTTCACGCAGCGATGCAAGTCCGCTTGTAGTTTTTGGTGATTTCAACCAACCCCGTTTGGCATGGCTATTGAGCAACGGTTACGCTATCGTTGATGCACTAAACTCCCACATTTCATCGGCAAGTCAAATTCTTCTCGACAACACGGCATTCCAAGGCTTGCGACAACGTAATTCGATCCGTAATTCCAGTGGCCGCGTGTTGGACCTTGTGTTTAGCGATGACTCCAGTAAAAAAAGTGTACTTGCAACTCCAGCGACAGAACATGTTGTCCCACTTGATCGATATCATCCTGCTCTTGATTTCTCCGTGCAAATACCATCATCAATGACGTTCTACGAGGACATCGACCTTTCGGAACGAGACTTCCGTCGTTGTAATTTTGATGCACTAAACAGTCTTCTTTCCCAAGTTGATTGGTCCGAAGTACACCAGTGCTCTGATGTAGACAGTGCAGTAACATGCTTTAATGCCATTATTCATAATTACATTGCTGAAACAGTTCCGCTGAACAGACCACCAAGAAAACCGGCTTGGTCTAACCGACATCTTGGTGTCCTCCGACGTCGACGTGATAAATTGCTTCAACAATACAATCGTCAAAAATGTGCACATTTCAAACGACAGTTGGACGAGGCTAGTCGTATATACCGTGGATACAATCGCTTTCTGTACAAAAATTATGTCTCCAGGAAGCAGAATGATCTTCGTCGGAATCCGAAGAGTTTTTGGAACTTTGTCAACTCAAAACGGAAAGAGCACGGCCTTCCAACAACAATGCACCGAGGAGATGTTTTCACAAGCAGTCAAGATGAAAAGTGTGCGCTTTTTGCACAGCAATTTTCAAGCGTTTTCGTTGGCCGCATTCCTACTGTTCAGGATACTGAAGCTGCCACTTGTATAGTGCCACGTGACGTTGTTGACCTTGATATCTTTCATGTCAATGAATCAATGGTTTATGCTGCATTACAGAAGCTTAAATTATCGAATTGCCCTGGACCTGATGGTATTCCGTCCTGCATCTTTAGAAAATGCGGTGCTTCTTTGGTGGCTCCACTGGTAAGCATTTTTAACAAATCGCTGCAATCGCAACTGTTTCCAACTGCTTGGAAAACATCCTACATGCGGCCGGTATTCAAGAAGGGCGATAAGACCGATTTTGCCAACTACCGTGGAATAACATCCCTTTCAGCAGGTGCGAAATGCTTGGAAACCATTGTTAATAAAGTAATGTTCAGCTCGTTCTGTTGCTATATTAGTGAGGCTCAACACGGCTTCTTCCCTAGGCGGTCGGTAGAAAGTAACTTGGTTGATTTTACTTCGACCTGCATTAGGTCCATGGATAATGGAGCGCAAATAGACGCTGTTTACACGGATATCAAGGCTGCCTTTGACACTGTGAACCACGAGATTCTGTTGGCGAAATTACTCCGACTCGGTGTTTCAACACGAATGTGTAATTGGCTGCAATCGTACCTTAGAAACAGGAGTCTCTGTGTGAAGGTTGGATCTACTGTATCGCATCCTTTTCACCCTGCATCTGGGGTACCGCAGGGCAGCAACCTGGGACCCTTACTGTTTTCGCTGTTCTTCAATGATGTGACTATCGTTCTTGCAAATGGTGGTTTGTTAATCTACGCAGATGATCTAAAAATTTTCCTCGTCGTGAGAACTGAAGCGGACTGCAGAGACCTCCAGGAGCTATTGAACCAGTTCGCACGCTGGTGTACCATGAATTTCCTGGCTGTTAGCGTTTCCAAATGCTGTGTGATTTCATACCGTCGCTGTAAATCACCAATTTTGTACGATTACAATATAAATGGTCAGGAACTCGAACGTGTCGACAAGGTCAAAGATCTGGGCGTTTTGTTGGATTACAGATTGACATTTAAACTGCATTATGCCACTATCATTGACAAGGCGAACCGTCAACTGGGCTTCATCTTAAAAATTACAAAAGAATTCAACGACCCGATGTGTCTGCGTTCCTTGTACTGTTCTCTGGTTAGATCCATTTTAGAATTTGCTTCTATAGTATGGTCACCTTATGAGGCAGTTTGGATAACCAGAATAGAAGCAGTTCAGCGTAAGTTTGTGAGACATGCTTTGAGGGATCTACCGTGGCGTGATCCGTTGAACTTGCCTCCTTACGACCATCGTTGCAGATTGCTGGGACTGGAACCGCTGCACGTCCGGCGCAAAAATAGCCGAGCTGTTTATGGATCGAAAATTGTTCGTACGGAGGTTGATTGTCCTGCTTTGCTTCAACATGTGCAATTTTATGCTCCAGAGCGCGTACTACGGACAAGGCAACTGATCCAGATAGCTTCCAGGAATACTGGTTATGGAGCAAATGATCCGTTAAATTCCATTTGCAATGAATTCCGACAAGCTTATGGTGTATTTGATTTTAACTTGACGACAAATACTTTTAGACAACGCTTAAGCAGAACACGTTTTATAAATTGACTATGTTTACATTTTTTATTGTGTTAGTATTAGTATTTCATTAAGACCATGATGTCCGATGGAAGTAATCAAATAAATAAATAAATAAATAAATAAAACGGTTTAAAGGACGTTAATGAAAAAGGCGAGAAATAGAGAAATAATTTTCCGGTAAATGGTCCTTCCGGGTAATGGTTTTCCGGTAAACGGTTCATTCCGGTAAATGGTTTTCCGGGTAATGGTCTTCCGGTAAATTGAATTCCGGGTAATGGTTTTCCGGGTAATGTCGGAGAACCGAAAAATTGATTTTATCATCGCTCTCTCTTTGGGGCTCTCGCTCGCTGCTTTCATTTATCAGACTTGTTACACCTTGCGATACAATGACGATCGTGGACCGCAACAGATGGGATGTTTTTCTTTGCTTGCTTTGATCGTGCTTCATACTCAAATGATAGCGAATTCTGCAATGCCTGGGCAAGATGCACCATCGTGTTTCAAACGTAATTTTATTTATCGTAAAAACACGAGTTTTTGACAGTTTTCGTGTATAAGATTATATAATTGTGCATAAATACGTTGGTAAAAAGTTCAAATAACCTAACTTTCGTGATTGTAGTTTATTTTGGACTGGATCGTTCTGCCCCAACCGATGGAGTGCATGTTGCCCCAACCGGGCGCTTAACAGAAAATGTTATGTAAAATAAAAATCGTTGTGTTATTTCGCCAAATCATGTAATCGACAACTTACCCAGTCTCTAATCATCTGTTTTATGGTGAAATGTGGTGAAAATTCTCAATTCATCGCTTTCAAAACAACAAGTGAAATGATCTTGAAAGTTACATCAGAATCGTGCTTTTCGAATTTATTGCTCTATCTCCTTGCTAAGTTTTCCAAAATGTATCAAATTCTCAGGGTGTCAACAATTTGCAACGTTTCATCGATCCGCATAGTGTTTTTCTCTCAAAACTCGTTTATTTCAGAGAAACTGACAGGGTGCGTTTTGCCTCGGCAGTGCATATTACCCCAGGAGCCCCTATTCCAAAGGATGCCGCAATCGGAAAGGGAAGCAATTCTCAATAATCATTCTCTCTGCAGAAACTGCTTTAAATCCGGTCATCACGCTAAGGATTGAAAGTCAAAGTTCTAATGCCGTTATTGCAAAAAGCGTCATTATTCGCTGGTGCGCTTCAGGCCAATTTAGAGACAATTCTTAGAAACTAGCGGTGGCAACGAAGCCGCCGAAGTCCAACAGTTCAAGAGAAGTACAGGATTCTATGGAGACGGATACCTCAAGTTCCACCATTTCGGGTAATTCTACATCGCAAGTATGCAACCGATGCTGTTGAGGCTCACGGATCAGCCCAGTACTCAAGGGTACTGCTGGCATTGTTATCTAGCATGCGCTCTGCTGGACTCAGGGTCAGAGAGCAATTTCGTTACGGAGAGGCTCAGCCAGCGGCTAAGGGTGACCCGCGGGAAGGTAGATGTCAAGCCCATGGAATCGGCCAGGCAAGAACCAACGTTATGCAGCAGAGCGAAACCTCCATTCGATAATGCATTTCGGATTTCTCCTGACGGATGAACTTCCTCGTGCTACCGAAGGTGACAGTCAATCTATGTACCTACATCTACAATCAACGTCTCAAGCAGGAGGCTGCCAGATGGCATCGATTTGGCTGATCCATCGTTCAATGTTTCCATGACGGTTAATATGGTTCTGCCAATCGAATAATTCTTCAATTTCTTCAAGAATGGACGGCAGATTTCGTTAGGAGAACGACTGCCAGCACTCTACGAATCTGTATTTGGTTGGATGGTTTGCGGTTCCTAATCAATCGTTGAACATTAGCTGCAACGTGATGGCTTCAGGAGGTCTAGAGGAGTTAATGGCACGATTTTGGTCCTGCAACGAGGTCGGGTCGGCTGTAAACTATTCGCCACAAGAAGCGCGTTGCGAAGAGCTTTTGTTCGTACCGTACAAAGGGGAGAGGACGAACGTTACACTATCACTCTACCGAAGAACGAAGACGTTTAGAAGCGTTTTGGTGTATCAGAAGAGATCGCAGTTCGACGCCTTCAGGCTACGGAGCGTAGATTGGCGAAAAATGCCGATCTTTGTACGCAATACTGCGCTTTCATGGTGGAGTACCTTCAGCTTGGGCATATGAGCAAACTATCTGCCACAGCATCCAGTAGTGAAGGAAGCCAGTACTACAACCAGGATCCACGTAGTATTCAACGCTTCGAGTGAAACGTCTACAAGGGTGACGTTGAACGATGCCCTATTGGTGGGACCGATCATTCATCATGCGAAGCTGGACGAAACAGGTGATGCTTGTCGCGGACGTCAAACCAAATCCTGGATCGTGAAGGAGGAAAAATTAGCACGTACGAGCTGAACACCGTCACCTACGGAACTAACCCAGCACCCTTTTTGGCGACAGTGCTCTGAAGCAGCTCTGGGATGATGATGAATGAAGATTTCCGCTGGCGGCTAAGGCAGTTCGGGAAGATACAAACATGGACGATATGATTACTGGTTCGAACGACGTGGATGAAGCTGTGCAATTTAGAGTACAGCTGCAGGAGCTCATGAACGCCGGAGGATTCTGGCTTCGTAAATGGGCTTCCAACCATCCGGTGGCACTGGATGGAGTTCTAACAAAAGATTTAGCTATTCCTATCAATGAGATCAACCTAGACTCCGTTGATAAAAACTCTCAGGTTAATTTCGATGCCCAGAACCGACACTCTTCGATTCCAATTCACGATTCCGGCATTGGAAGACATACAATCCTTGATCAAGCGTAAGGTTCTATCAACCATTTCCACTCTTTTCGATCCACTAGGCTTCATATGAGCTGCTTTGGTGTTTATGTAGCATTTGTGGACCGTATAAAACGAGGATGGAAGGCGATTGGAATGGGATCAACGATTACCTCACACGGTGCCAGTTTTGGAAGCATTTTTCGGTTGGAAAATCGAATTTCAAGCTGTGCACCGGAATCCAGAAACTAACCTGGTCGAAAATCGATCACCACTGGCTGCAATTGTGCGGGAAAATCGATCCACCAGACAGTTACAGGTTCAACCGAACCATACTGAACGAAAGAACTGTAACAAAGGTCCCAAACTCCCCCCAAGGTCCCCAAACAAATAGAGCTCAATTTGCCTATCAGACTGGCAAATCCACGACAACGGCTCTCCATTCCTTAGTTACAAAAATAGAGAAAACTTTTGATTACAAAGAACTACTTTTGGCAGCTTTCCTTGATGTTGAAGGTGCGTTTGACAACGCTTCACATCGATGAGAAGAGCCATGAGAAGTCGGGGTTTTTCAAAAAGTATTATTGATTGGATAGAAGAGATGCTGTCAAAAAGAGAGATATCAGCATATCTTGGTGATTCAGTTGTAAGGGTAAGAGCTGTTCAAGGCTGTCCCCAAGGTGGAGTTATCTCTCCCCTCCTCTGGTCCCTAGTTGTTGATGATCTTCTTATAAAACTGCAGCATCAAGGGTTTGAAGTAATTGGATTCGCGGATGATATCATCATTATTGTTCGTGGAAAATATGATGCAATCGTTTCTGATCGAATGCAATCTGCGTTGAGCTACACTTTAAGGTGGTGCCAAAATGAAGGGTTAAACGTTAACCCTAACAAAACCACAATTGTACCGTTTACTAAAAGACGCAAAATCTCCATATCGAGTCTAAAACTAGGAGATGTTAGACTGTCTCTGTCTTCAGAAGTAAAATTTCTTGGAGTTATCTTAGATAGTAAGCTCAGTTTTAACAGACATGTTGAACAACAGATAGAAAAAGCAAGAAATGCTTTCTGGGGCTGCAAAAGAACTTTTGGTAGAAAATAGGGACTAAAACCAAGGATGATACTTTGGATTTATACAGCCATTGTGAGACCGACTATTACATATGCATCTGTTATTTGGTGGGAAAAAACCAAACAAATCTCAACTCAATCCAAATTGAACAAGCTGCAAAGATTGGCTACAGCTGCATTAACTGGGGCGATGCGTAGCACTCCTTCTAAAGCTTTGGACGCAATGTTGAATCTACCTCCTTTGCAAGATTTTGTACAAATGGATGCTGTTAAAAATGCTTCACGACTCAGAAGGTCCTCTACTATTAATGATAGCGATCTCAAAGGACATATGAGCATCGTAAAAACATTAAATATAAATCCAATATTTTCAATAAGCGAAGATTGCATGATGAAGCGAAACTTTTTCGATCATCTCTTTTGTGTTCCTGATATAACTCGTCAGGACTGGGAAGTGGGACAACCGAACTTCCGTTCTGGCTCAACAATCTTTTTTACAGATGGCTCGAAGCAAGATAACCTTGTTGGTGCGGGAATATCTGGCCCGGGAGTAAACGTTTCACTACCACTAGGTTGTTGGCCAACAGTTTTTCAGGCGGAAATTTTTGCCATCTTAGAATGTGCCGACATCTGTCTAAAAAGGCGCTATAAAAATGCTAATATCTGTATTTGTTCGGACAGTAAGGCAGCTCTCAATGCTTTAAAGTCGAACGTTTATACATCTAAACTGGTCTGGGAATGCATCATGCTACTGCAGCAGTTGTCCTGTCGCAATAAGGTCAATCTTTATTGGGTTCCTGGTCATTGCGGAATAGAAGGGAACGAGAAAGCTGATCAGCTAGCTAAAATAGGGTCATCCACTCAATTTATTGGACCTGAGCCTTATTTTGGAATAGCTCCATGTGGTTTTAAACTAGAATTAAAGAATTTAGAAAGGACAAAGATAAAACTTACCTGGACCAATACATCCGATTCCCGTCAGGCGAAACGATTCATAGAACCGGACGCCAGAAAAACACTAAGGTTAATAAACTTGAATAAACATGAGTTAAGTACTTATACTGGACTAATCACAGGTCACTGTCCTAGTAAATACCACTTAAAAATAATTGGAAAGTTGCAGGAGGATAAGTGTCGCTTCTGCAAGTTGGAGAGTGAGAGCTCTGAACATTTAATGTGCGAGTGTGTTGCACTTTACCGTAAGCGTTGTAGATATCTTGAAAAAGGCTTATTAGAGCCTTGGGAAATCTGGAACTCTCATCCCAAACAGGTACTAAGTTTCATACGAAATGCAGTACCTGATTGGGATACACGCCAACTGATGGGTGGATAGTCACTTTTTATAGTGATGAGTCCTCTCATCGCGGCAAAAACAAAGAGGATGACACCACAAAAGATCAAATAAATGGTCGCAGTGGTAATATGTCCCCGACACTGGAAAAAAAAAGGTCCCAAACGGATTGAAACGTTGGATAAAATAAAAGAAATATCCTGAGATACTCAATATCGTCGATGCCAAAAGTAAGGTCATGATACAAAACATTGCCGGATAGATTCTACTAAATGCATGATTTGCGGAGGTTTTACTCACGCTAAGGACGTCTGTCCTGTGAAGGACGATACCAAAAAGTTTGTACGCGCAAATTGCGGAGGCAACCATAAGTCTAACTTTTGGGATTGTTCTTCGCGCAAACAAGTCGTTGAGGCTCGTACTAGGCAGAAGAACGAGATTTTTTTCTTAGCCGAGATTCCCAAGGCAGAATCTTCAACAATTTTTATTTTTCAGTTAATGATTGCTTGCTTAATGTTCATACCCATCAGATATTTTATAATCGAGTGCGCATCGTACCTTCGTGCTGTGCATACATGAATTATCTCTGCTCTTGGAAGTTTTTTTTTCAAAACTACCTGAAGCATCAGAAGTGTTCCACTTCTCAGTGCAACTAACACAATACTTTTCAGTACTACTTTTCGTTGGACCCGATAGCGAAAGCTAGCGGTGGTAATCCTTCTTGGACACCGTCTTGGGAAAAACCTCTCGAAGGTCACGCCTTTTTTCGTTAATTCACTAAATATGGTTGCAACTACAAACAGAAGGAAGGGTGAATCTCTGAATTCACAACTTCCTTCCAAAAAAGTGGGATTAAAAACTGTCACTAAACGTGGCAAGAATGGAAGAAAGGACGTTTCCCCAGAATGCGAACTTTCTTCCAAGGGTGAAATGAATAATTGTATCGAAATGAGCAATCAGTTCGATGCTCTAGACAAATTTTCCGAACACCAAATCGAAGTAACCTCTAGCCCAGGCTCTTTGATTCAAGTGAGGAAGCAAAGAGAGCCGCCTATCGTGGTCAGTTGTTCCGAATTTGGGGGATTTAGGCAGGAGATCTTGAATTCCATTAGGGGAATTAAGATCTCCTTCCTAATCGCATGGAGACTGTCGCTTTTTGCTGGAAACTCTTAAAGATCGCGAACTTCTTCTCAAACATCATGAAGAGAAGAAGCGAATATTGAACGTTTGTTCAAAGTCGTCTTGAAAGGTCTCTCAAGTTACCATAAGTCACCTGAAGGGATCAAAAATGGAATAAATAATTTACACCCATTATTCTGTTTTTGCAGGAAGGATGCATACCGTGCAAAAAAAGTTTTCAGTTTAAAATTTCAAAAACCGAGCAAAACAATGAACATCATTTCTCGACGTTTCGTGCAAAAATAAGGTTTTGGAAGGAAAAATGTATGGAAACTTATTTTGCACGGCCGTGTCAAAAAAATCCGTGCAAAAACAAAATCGGCTGTACTTGGCATTCTCCAGCCCATGTAACCATTATGAAAAAGAGAACACAATCTGGCATTGTTCAGAAAGGGCTTTCTCAAGAATATTACTTAGTTCACAGAAAGAAAAATCCATGTAAATTTCAGCGTAAAATCATGCACATGAAGGGAATGCCAGATATGTCGCAAATTTACACGTCATATCGTGTAAAATTATAATAACATCATGTAAGTTTCCGCTATACATCGTGTAATCTATCATGGGCTCTAACCGGTTACACGATAATTCGCATAAATTTACATGATGTTGATGTTGATGACATGATTTTACACGATGTGACATGTAAATTTGCGACAAATCTGGCATTCCCTTTATGTGCATGATTGTACGCTGAAATTTACATGGATTTTTCTTTCTGTGGTTCACTTCACCAAAAAAGATCTAAATAATATAAAAGCTTTAGAAAAAGCTAGACTTATGTTCGATGTCCTTGTGACATGGGAACATTTCCAAAAACCTGGAGAAAATTACCAGAACCCCACTCAGTGCCGTCAGTGCCAAAACTGGGGTCATGGCAGAAAAAAAGCCCTAGATGCTTATGCATGATTTGCGGAGGTTTTTCTCACGCTAAGGACGTCTGTCCTGTGAAGGAAGACGGATCATATGCGCAAAATGCGGGGGCAATCATAAGTCAAATTTTTGGGCTGGCCTTTCGCATAGAGGAGTCGTCGAGGCTCGTGCCAGGCAGATGAACGGTAATATCCGTTACGATAACGGTCGTTTCCGGAATTCCCCTGGTAGAGTGTCGAATAATGCTCATTTTTCAGTTAACGATCACTTGAATAGGGGTCATACCCATCAGGTGGATTATAATCATGCTCATTCATAAACTAATTTTAATCCGTCAGGTAGCCTTTCGTATCTTTTAATTTCGAATGTATCTACCCAAGGAAAATCCTTTGCCGGTATCGTAGCAGGTAATTTGAACTCCTCCCCTATTCATACTATGAGTACCCATTCTACTTGTTTCAAATCAAATGGAAAAACTCTGCCGGCACAGGAAACTTCTACTCTAATCAAATGTACCCACTTCCATAGATATGCCTGCCTCTGATTTTAATTTTCTAACTGAACAATTGAATCTAATGATCGATGCAATGTTCAAAGCCACCACTATGACTGAAGCAGTCCAAGTTGATGTAAAATTTACTAATAAAATTGTTATTGAATTACGTTTTTCAAATGGATCCAACAAATAATAATTTAAATATTTTAAATTGGAATGCTCGTTCCTTGATTGTTAAAAAGGGCAAGCTGTTTAATTTTCTCACAGCTTATAACGTGCATATTAGCAGTTATTACTGAAACATATTTAAAACCTGGATCCAAACTTAAAAAAGATCCTAACTTTTTTGTTTATCGTAACGATCGACTTGATGGGGCATGTGGGGAAGTTGCAATCCTCATTCATAGGCGTATAAAACATCAACTGTTTTCGTCATTTGAAACTAAAGTTTTTGAAACTTAAGGTGTTTCAATTGATACACAGCTTGATATATATACTTTCATAGCTGCCATTTCGCCTTTTCAATACACTGGACAGCAAGTTGCTTAAAAATAACTTGCGGAAATTGACTCGCAATAAGTCAATTTTTTGTCATTAGTGACTTTAATGCCAAACATTGGTCATGAAATAAATCTCAAAGTAATTCCAAAGGCAGAATTTTATTTGATGAGTGCTCTTCAGGATATTTCTCAATTCAATAACCTGATAGCCCTACGTGTTATTCCTCTTATAGAAATCCATCTACGATTGATTTGGTCTTAACCGACTCTAGTCATCTTTGTAGTCAATTACTTACTGACGCTGATTTTGAGTCTGATCATGTCCCTGTTACGTTTCAAATATCCAATGAAGCGATTCTGAATCCTCCATGGGATCCAGCTCCACTTTCATTTTTTTCGAGCCGACAGGAATATATATGAAACATATATTGACTCTAATCTTGATGTTAACATTTCGTTACAAACAAAATTTGATATTGACAATGCTCTTGAAACGTTAACAAAATCCATTGTTGAAGCCAGGAGCATTGCAATTCCAAAATGTGAAGTAAAATTTGAATCCGTGATTATAGACGATGATCTTGAACTCTTGATCCGTCTTAAAAACGTGAGGAGAAGGCAATTTCATCGCACTTGCGATCCTGCTATGAAAGTATCAGCAAGAGGAAATCGAAAAACGTTTTTCTTTGTCAAAAAATATCAATTTTGAAAATGAAATTTCTCAATTGGACCCTGGTTCTAAGCCCTTTTGGAAATTTTTGTCGTGAAAAAATCAATTTGAAGCATCGAATAAGTTCGAATGGAATGTTAATCTGCATACAAACATCCCACAACAGTACTTCAACTTCCACATATCCCATTTTTAACCACAACTGAGTGGTTACCATTGGAACGCCATATCACCGCCGACTGTTGAAAAACAATAAAACAACTACATTAAATTACACACCACCCCGCCCCACTTTACTCACACATCTCTCCGTCAAAAATTCATAATTTCATACACATTTTCAATTTTCTCCTCTGGTTTCCGGCAGTCAACTAGTCGCATTATTTCACCAACCCACCGCGCGATCACCGCCGGCATCCAGTTCCAACTCAATTAGGTTTTTAATCCTGGTGGGTGCAATTTTTCCTCATTTCTGCATTTTTCCTCCCCCATCATGGGGCGTTCATCTGGAAAACCATAGCGCTGTGGCAGGTTCAGGACGAAGGCTTGGAATTCAGACGTAGATATTGCCGCAGCAGCGCTGCTCCGAGATCCCGCGAGTGGGAATGCAAACTGTAGCTCATCGTGGTGAATAAAACATGTGGGTAAATTAGACAAATGGGTGTGAGAAGTGTAAATCATTTGTTTCTTTTGAAGTTGAAAACGCAAGTCTATCTACTGTCAGATCTTTGCTCTTCAAGTAATTCATTTTTCAGCAGAAAAAAAGTTTAGATATTGCATACCTGAAAAATTTGGGGTGGGTAATGTCTATTACATTACCGCGGGGTTGACGTAGAACTACGATGATTAATAATTTGATTTGTCATGTGTATGAATTTGTAAGTATACTAGTTTTGTGTTGTTATTGATCGTATGAAGTTTTCAGAAGTTAACTCTTTTTGGACTCATTTTGGTAGTCCTGAAAAGCACCATTTGTCGTTCTGTGGTTCCGAGAACCAGTGTTTGGTGTTCCAGGAATAATGCCAGATGATTGAATTTGTTTGTTTGGTCGTTGCTTCCTTGTGTTGCTAGGTTGGGTGATCGGTTTCTGGCTCCAGCTGTAGTTCGCCAAAATCCTCCAGTAGATTAGATGTTTGATAGCTCGGGTGCTTCGATCGTGAGAATCGATAGAATCGGTCCAGTGCTTTGGTCTGTAGCAATATCCATTGCATGAGCATTTAGGCTCTGTACATTGATACTCATCAATATGCAGGCTGGGCCGCTATGATCCAGTATTTCACGCAGTTCGTCTCAAAGCGTCACTAATCGATGATTGCCTAAGCGCTGCAGCTCATTCCTCAAGTCAACCCTCTTGGGAGAATTGCTGCTTTGGCGTGATGGAACTTAAAAATATTGTAAAAGTGAACTTTTTTAAAACAACTCTTATTGATTGGAATATTTATCAACAACTCTTTGTTAAGTAAAATCATCCTAAATAACTCTTTGCTCCATCGCCAAACCATTTCATTGAATTTTTCAAGTACAAGAATATGAATGGTAATGAGAAGCAGATGGTGTATATTTCGCTGGCGTTACTTTCCAACAGGTCGCCGGTTGACGCTGACTACTAATCCGTCCACTGAATGTTTTTCAGTTGTTGCTTTCGCTTCGTTGCTCTCTGGTTCCGTCGTTACTCGCACACTGCTGTGGCTTTCACGCGCTCTTCTTTGCTGCTCCGCTGCTTGATCCGTTCGTTATGCCGTTCGATTTGTGAATGAGCTGGGAGCAGAACAACCAGTGGTTTTATTTGCTCGAGCTCCGTTCACCGATGGCGAGTGGTGGGGTTCTCGCTTGGTTGTTTCGTCATTCCGTTCGCTACTCGCACGCGATTGGTTATTGCTTTCGCGCTATTTTCGTTGATGGTGTGATTCTTCGCTGAGAAAAAAAGTAAGAGGTTGTTTCCGAGATACGACCGCCAAGTTGACGTTGGATAACGTTAGCTTCTTCGTTAGCTTAACTTATGAAAGATTTCTAGGTACTGACAAAAATTCTAATCAATGTTCAAACTATTTGTTGCATGTCAGTTCTGATCTATGATGGACATTGAGTGTTATTATTTGGTTGGTCCGGTTAACACTTCAACACCGATAGAACCGGTCGATGGAAGATGAAGCATGAGCGGTAACTTTTGCTCTCCAAACAAATCTACCGGTTGAACGTTAGGTCCATTCATGATCCACTAAGATTGGTTGCTTTAGTGGATTCCGAAGCCAGTTTGAGGTTGAGGCTCAGGTCCATGAAGTCCGCTAACTCTGTGTTCTCCTCTTTGCTCAAATCGATGTTGAAATTACCTGTCACGATGATTGGCATGGTCTCCTATTGATACTCGAAGAAGTTTCGCGCCATAAAGAACTACTTCTGCTTCATTGTGGTATCCGGAGAATTCATTATAAAAAAATTCATTATAGTGATCTCGGCAGCGCAAATATCACCATAATCATCTGACAAGCCCAGATCCACATCATAACAGGTGCAGAGTTTGCGAATCGTTGTTGCTGGCGGTGAAATCGATCAGGACTTCTTGATTAAGGCCAGGGGACGGTGTTTTAATCACCCTCTCCATTTGAAAAGTTAATCTCAAGTACCACTCAATATATCGATGCGAAAAATGTATCACTAGCATTATATATATGTAGTGCACAGCCCATTACATTTTCAGTTTAATTGGTTCACTAAAACTAGAGATTTACTTCTGCAAAGTTTTGATGATAATTGTTAGAGTGAGACAAAAGATAGGGAAAATAACACGGTCTCCCGTTTCACCTTAAGACCGATCTGCGATTCCAGAGGTTTGTTTGAGGATACCAACCTGTACGCGATCCACGCCAAGCGTGTCACCATTATGCCAAAGTACATCCAGCTGGATCGTCGTATCCGTGGCGAAGGCGCTTAAATTGCATTGAAGCACAATTTCAAATAACAACCCTTTACAGGGCCACTATTGAATAATTAATATATAGTTATCAATTGTAATTTTGAATGATAAGTTTTCAACGGAGATAAATGGCAAACAAAGTTTCATCTAGGTTCCCGTCGCTCGGGTCGGGCGGCGGTAGCATTTTTGCAGTCTTCTCTGTGTGTGTATTTCGATTCGATCGACAATTTCTTACCAAATCAAAACGTCAACAAAGCTGTTGCTGATAAGTTTTAGCTCTTTGTTCGCCAAGTTGATACTGATCGCTCTAGCATGCGACAACGACAACGGCATCATTCAATCATCACTAATTGCGAGGCAAACCGTGATGGATTCTTAATTCAAGTGCCGTTCGCGATTTACCTGACCGCGCGCACAATGGGAAGAAATAAAAATTTCTTGACACTGTGACTCTCGAGAAGAATTATTTAGCCGTGATAAATGATTGCATGCAAATTACTGACCAAAATCTGAATCAATCACATCCAATCACCAGTAATGTCACTCTTCACGGTAGAAAATTCTCACAACTCTTTCAAAATGAAATTGTCGTCCTGAAAAGGACGGTTGGGGCTAATCACCGTCGATCGAACTGGGTTGTCAATCCATTGTTAGACAGAAACACAGCAAAAGATTACCGAAGACGATTAAATCGAAATGCGGTCGGTAATTTTGTGCTTCTTTGTTTTCGTTGGTTTGCTCACTTCTCCGACGGCAATTTTCAAGGTTTCTAGACGAGTTCTCCACGAATTTGATGGTCTAGCTGGATGCCCATGGCCATGATGAGCAATTTCACGGAATCCGCAGCATTTAGCTTGGGTTGGGAATAAACAAGAGCAGAAGCAGCGGCAGCGACGAATGTGTAAAATTTATTCCGATAGGAGTCCTTCTCCGGTTGCTGGTCGACGATTGACTGATGTGCGCGGGGCTCATTGAAGCTTGGTTGGATTCGACTGAACACGATAGAATAAAGAAGAGTAAGAAGAAGGCCGAAGGGGCGTTTCCCTTTGCATGACGTAAGTGGCTAAGATATCGAGCAATGATGTCTGTGCTAGGAACACACAAGAAAAATGTGCTTTTCTATGGAAAATAAGACATGCCTTGATATTTATCGATTTTTCAATAGTTTATTCATGAAAATCAATAATTTTAATTATTGGAGTCGATTCGTAGAAAAATTTCTAATATTCAATGGTTAGCTATTGATAATCAATAGTTTTCTTTTGTATGAAGGAAAATTTCTGATCCATGGGTGCCAAAATGATGAAAATTGTTCAATGAGAATTTCTTTTCAGAAGCGTTCTAAATATGTCGCAATTTTGTTACATATGTTCTCATAAAATATGGCAAGTCTAAGAAGCTGTTGGAAATGCCATTCTATTTTGCAATCATTGTGAAATGTTGTGACGGCACTGCAGCAGCGTCCACGAATACAGTATCAAATTGTTGTGCCATCAATTATTCTTGACAAATTAAATTTTGTATGAAGCTGTGAGATTGATTGAGAAATATAAGATGTAATAAGGTCGAAAATATTATTCTTTCAACTCTTTTCAACACATTTGATGGCCCTGAAAAGCGCCGATTTGCTTATACGACGAACCAGCTAAATGACGTGACGTGGATGGCGCACAAGAGCAACGGATTGTTGATTACCGGGCATAAGTCGAAATCTGCAAACGATGCTCACTTTTAAAATCTTGAGCGATTTCACAAGTCCGACGCTTGATTAGAAGCAGCTCCTCGGATCAGCAACTCAGAGGGCCTGTGGTATATCGTTCCTAGCGGGCTTGCTTCTTGACCACCGATGCTGAATTCAAAGTCGAAATCTGCAAGCGCGGATAAATTTGCGGCGGCGATGACGACGGCTTGGACGTTTTTCCGAGCGGCAGTAGTTCGCTGCTCGGAGAAGCGCCCAAGCCATCGTCATCGCCGCCGCAAATAAACCTTGCGTCTTCCTCTTCCGACGACACAAATTGAACTGTGACGGCGGGAGCAAACGCAAAGCGAAAATGACTCGCCCGACCGTGTGAACAGTCCGACCGCAAAAAGAAGACTGAGGGAAGAAGCAGGACCGGTGCGCTTTTATAGTGGGATGCGGAACCCAAAAATGTGCTTGAACGTGATTGGTTAGATAAGAAAGGGGTCAACATTTTACAATTTTTCAATAGTTTGTTGCCAATAATCAATAGTGTCCTCCATTTGAATCGACGCGTAGATAAATTTCCGATCGATTGATGTATAAACATTGAAAATCTATCGACAAATGGCTGAGTTATTAGCGGTCAAAACCTGACCATTTTTCGTTCCATGCTCAATTTTTCGTTTTTTGAAATTGTACCCCCATATGTTGCCGAAGGACGTTATCCAACGTCAAAAAACTGCAACTCTTTTGATTTTTCATGCAAAATGACCAACTTTGATAAACTATATCTCAGTTATTTATGGACCGATTTGAATGAAATTTTCACAGAATATCAGACATGACTTGAATTTTAACATATATTATTGAGTGATTTTTCCAATCACACGTTGAAAAGCAGTTTGATTAAAGTTAATTTTTTGACGATTTTTTTATAATTGACATAACTAAACATAATGAAGAAATAGCTTCATGGTATCTTCAGCAAAGTTGTAGATTTTGACGAAATGAATAAGTTTGCTGAAGACAGTTTTTGTGTAAGGCTATCAGATTTTAAGATAAAAAGTTTTGAATTTTTCGTCGAAAATTACAGTTTAGTCAAACCGTTATTACTTATAAACTTGTGATTGGAAAAATTATTCAAAAATATATGTTAAAACTCAAGTTACATCTGATGTTCTGTGAAAGTTTCATTCGAAAAAATTTCCATAAATAACTGAGATCTACCTTACCAAAGTTGGTCATTTTGTATGGAAAATTGAAAAAGTTTCAAATGCATGTGAATAAGTTGGGGCCTTTCTTAGCCGAGTGGTTAGAGTCCGCGGCTACAAAGCAAAGCCATGCTGAAGGTGTCTGGGTTCGATTCCCGGTCGGTTCAGGATCTTTTCGTAATGGAAATTTTCTTGACTTCCCTGGGCATAGAGTATGTACGAATGCAAAAATGGAAACTTTGGCAAAGAAAGCTCTCAGTTAATAACTGTGGAAATGTCATAAGAACACTAAGCTGAGAAGCAGGCTTTGTCCTAGTGAGGACGTTGCCAAGAAGAAGAAGAAGAATGAGAAGATGTGAATAAGTTCTCAGTTTATTCGACTAACCAGCTAAATATTTCATGGGTGCACAACAGCAACAGGGTAGCGGATCACAGGGATTTAGTTGAAATCTGGAAACGTAGCTCAATTTTGAAATCTTGAGCGATTTCACAAACCAGATTCTGGATTAACAGCTCAGCAGGCTTCTAGCAGCGAGGTACTTCTCACTAAGCAAGAGCTCTTACCAGCTCGAAAGCAGAATTGGAATGAAACTGAATCCAACGATGGCAGCATATTTTATAACCTTAGAATAGCAGATAATGCTCCTCCCTTTTGTGCTCTTCGCTTTCTGATCGACCAATCTGGGAAATGGGTGTGTGCCAATGATGTGTTTTGCTTGGAATTACTTGAAAATTGCGGAGAATGCTAATGCGTGAGAAATTGGTCGAACATGAATTGTTGGAATGATTGGCATTCCCTAAATATTCTATACGAGCTATTGATAATCAATAGTTTTCTTTATTATGACGGTAAATTTCGGATCCATGGGTGCCAAAATTATTACAATTGTTCTATGAGAATGTCTTATCAAAAGCATTCTAAATATGTCGCAATTTTGTTACATGGGATAATTTTCCTAATCAAGGTGTTCTCATAAAATATGGAGCATAAAAGGCGCTGTTGGAAAAGCCACTCTATTTTACAAACGTTGTGAAATGTTGAGCACTCACCCCGACGGTACTGCAGCAGCGTCCGCGAGTACAATCGTACAACTCAAATGGTTGAGTCATAAATTATTCATGACAAATTAAATTTTGTATGAAGCCGTGAAATTGATTTAGGAATGTTCGAAGTTATAAATAAAGTCGGAAATATTCCTCTTGTAACTCTTTTCCATAAATTTGATGGCTCTGAAAAGAACCGATGGCTTTGTTAGCTTCGATGTTGTTACGGATAAATAACACTGCTCGGACCAGCAAAACTCAGGGGGCTTCTGGTATTTGCTCCTAACGGGATTGCTTCTTGACCACCAATGATGATTTCATCACGAGTCGAAATTTTGAAGCGCGGGTCAACAGCTCCTCGGCCGATGAAATTTGCGGCGGCGATGACGATGGCTGGGTGAACGCAAACAAGCGGTGAACCACAAAGCGAGAATGACTCGCCCGACCGTGTTCACAGTTCGACCGCAAATTCACCTGTGGACTGCTTCCTCTTCTTTTTCTAGGCGGCGGCATCGGTGATGGCTTTAGCTTCGGACGGCATCTTCTCTCGCTCGCTCGACAGTTTGATTTGAGCGAAGCAAGACAAACGGGGGCGTCCTTCGCTATCGATGTCTGTGCCTGAGAAGCACGCCCGGTCAGAGCAAGCTGATCTGTCGCCTGCTGTGATGCGAGCCAATCGGAGAGTGAAAAGCAAATGACGTCAAATTTTCTCTAGCCACCCCTATTTATAGATTTGCTTGAAATCAATGTTTTATTTTAAAACAGTTATTAAACTATTTGGACAGGTATGTGGGATTCATTGAGTAAACGACATGAAGCTTTGATGTTTTATCTTTCGATTGAGGTGCTAATCAAGAAATTTCGTTAAGCCAGCGAGAAGTTATAAACGTTTAAAATATTTCATGCCAGCGTAACGCTCTTGGTTTTGAAATTCCAATTTCACTCCTGTATAGAGAAGAAAGACGTACTTCTACGTCAAAAAATGAAATGCGAAATTCAGCTTTTAGTACTCCCACATAATCAAAAAACCCTTCAAATGACACCTTAAAGAAGTCATGCTGTCACTATAAAAGGGATTCCTATAAATTGGTGAGGGTTGGTTAATAGGGCCCTGATAGCCGTAGCGCTAAAAACGCAGCTATTCAGCAAGACCAAGCTGAGGGTCGTGGGTTCGAATCCCACCGGTCGAGGATCTTTCCGGGTTGGAAATTTTCTCGACTTCCCAGGGCATAGAGTATCTTCGTACCTGCCACACGATATACGCATGCAAAAATGGTCATTGGCATAGTAAGCTCTCAGTTCATAACTGTGGAAGTGCTCATAAGAACTTTAAGCTGAGAAGCAGGCTCTGTCCCAGTGGGGACGTAACGCCAGAGAGAAGAAGAATAAATTGGTGAGATGTTATTAAGTAGCAAAAATGTTAGCCAAAAATTAGGCCCTAAAAACAAATAAAACAAATATAAAATATCTGTACCTAAATACTACCAAAAATCTAAAAGATGATTCTGAAGTTTCCTTTTCGGTATAGTACTCACAAATTATATGGAATGTCCAATGCAGAAACATTAGAGCAAATGTAAAATAAATTATCAATATTTTTTTGATTTTCGTTAAGTTTAGTTTGTTAAAAAGCAAACAAATGATTTACCAAATGTTGCTAACGAAGTGATAAAAATAGTCAATTACGAGTAACTGTCTTCACATTATTTGACATTTCCTTGCAAGGCAAGGAAATATCTCAAAACCTTAATTAGATGTCAAAAGCATTATCATTGAGTATTATGTGTATTAAATATAAAAAACTTTTAAACTCTCGAACCGTGCTCTCCAATCATGAATGGCAGCTCTTCATAAGAATCAATATTATCCATTCACGAGTTTCGACTCCCTCTCCCTCATCCGAACCAATTGCACATCCACACGGATGGAAACAATAATCCTTTTCCCGCGTCCCACCATCTTAAAGCTCCCTCCTTCAGTAAGCAATGGCTATTGGCAGCGACAATTTCATATCAATTTGAGCAAATCTCCTTTCCGTTACGTTTTCCGCCCTTTTGGGTCCTGGAGGTGTTTGGGGTCTTCCGTGGTTCAGTGGGAAGATGCGAGGCTAAAAAGTAATAATTGCTCCAAGATCTCAAAACAAAGAACCTCTCTGTGTATACGTAATAGATAAGTAGTTGAGAATCAGTCTGAACCCCACTAGTGACGTAAATCCAAGCAAACAAGCAGGGCACTCGAGGTTCGACATTACTCACAAGACGATGAACATTTCTACTGTCGTATTTTCTTCTTTTATTTTTTCTAGCTTTCGACTTCAATTCTGCACTGGAGACTGAATTAGTTGCAAGGGACTAGGAAGGTACCCAACTTCTCGCAGCCAAAGTAAGATGTTGAAAATGGAAAGCGCTTAGCGGTCGGTTGGTTGGTTCGTTTGGGTGGTGGTGGTACCGCAGCGTAAGTTGTCCTTTCAATTTCCTTCAAAGGACCTTTCGATGCAATGTGACACTCGGGGAAAACTGGTTTTTCAATTCATCCACCAATCCTCTTCAAATCCAATGAAATATCATTGGGACTCGGTGGACATAGAGCCTTTATTGAAATAGAAATGTGCTCAAACTGCTTGGAACATTGATATTAAGTCTTAAATGCGAATTATAAACTGGTTTTTCATTTCAAACATTTTGAGAAACACAAGGAAAGCTTTAATTAATCAGTATACATTCTAAAACTTTATTTGGCTATCCTAATAACTCCTGAGACCTCATAAAAATACTTTAAAAATCTACAAATCCCGTTAATTTCCTTTGATATCCCTAGAAACTTCTGTAAACGCTTGTGGGCTTCCACATGTGAAACTTCTTAGGATCCCCTTCGGTTATGGTGAAAGCCATTTGAGGGAATACAGTCCATTAGGCCAAATGGCGTTAAGCCTAATGTCGTTAGGCCGAATGTCGTTGGGCCGAAAATATTATTAGGCTGAAATGGTAGCTAGGCTGAAAGGGTCGTTAGGTGGAAATAACATTTGACTATTTAAAATAAAACATAAAAGTAATGTTTCAAATGTATAACACATTATCAGTATATTAGAACATATATTCTATATCAGTATATACATTATCAATGTTTTTCCTGCTTTTAAACAAATCCTACCACAAAAGATCAAAGAAAACTGGTCGCAGTGGTTCATCCCGAACAGAAACAGAATGCAGTTAACCTAAACAACCATCTATCAGAAGGCCGGCTCCAAAGGCACGTTCCCCACTAGTTGGGAGATTTGTGCCATCAACAACCATCTAACAACCCATTTGCCCTCAAAACCGATTAGAACTATCAAACATTTTCAATCTAATGACCCTTTCGGCCTAACAACTTTTTCCGCCTAATGGTGCCAATGGTTTTAGGCCTGATGGCTTTCGAGCTAACGACATTTGGCCTAACGGCATCCGGCCTAACGGGATAGAATCACCAAAAAAATCAATCTGAACAAGTCGTTTTTTTGATTGGTATCGACCTGATCGCGAATACTAGAAGAGCGGCCTAAGAATGAAAAATAATCTAGGAAATCTATCCTTGGGAATTTTCTTTTCATATAAAATTTTTGATAAAATTTAAGTGACACCTTACAGAATGTAGCAAGAATATCTCAAAAAGTCCTCGCAGAAGTCTTTGAATTTCGGAAGAAATCCTAGGAGCTATTCCTCAAGAACTATTAAGCAAAAACTCTCCACACAATCAAAGAAAGGTTTTTCTTGACAAATTCTTTCTTGAACCAATACGATTCCAGGAGTACCGCATGAATGGATTTATTGAAGTCCTACAGTAAAATTGGCGAAATTCTGAAGTCGTCTCTATACCTCACAGAATTTGTAGTAATTCCTTCTAATTCTTCAGAGCCTCTTCGAATTCCTTTCCTGAAGATATGCATTAAAATATGTTTAGGATATAGAGTTCCTAACTATAAACGTAATGGGGAATTTCCTGGATAATACATTTCTAGATATTATTATATCATAATTATTCCTGATCAATAAGTAGGAAGTAAAACTAAAAGAAATCTTGGAGTTATCTCTGGAAAAAATATCGAGGAATCCTGTCAAGAAATCGTAATACTTTGCGGAAATAACTTTGCGCCTCTTTGGGGAATAATGCATAGATATACAAATTCCAATTTTTTTCTGAAGTAATTCTTAGCAGTTTTCATAGAAGAAATATTGGAGGAGCATGTGGAGAAATTCAGAAGATACCTATAATAAACATAAATCCTTGTCGGAATTTAATAAATAACACCTGGCCGAAATCTTAGAGATATTTTTTGAACAATACCTGAAGCAGCTTAACTATAATTTTTACAACTCCTAAAGCAATTTAATTGTTATCTCATATAGATAAGAGTTAAGATGAAGATGAATCGAAGCCAAACCTCAAATTTTCAATAGCACAAATCTGGAGAACCGAACATCCATTTGAGCTGAAAACTTAATCGATTGGTCACTAGCTGGTGTCTTCTTCAAAATTAATGGTTTGGCTTCGATTCATCTTCACTTTAAAACAAAAAACCTAAAACTCCTACTGTTCAGTAAATACTTATAAGGTTTCAAATTTTTTTGTCAGTAAATATTTTGAAAATAACTTCTAGGCAGTCCTTAACAAACTCTTTAAATCCTCAGTTTACTCATTATAGCCCCTGAGAATGATTGGAGAACTATTGTGTTTTTGTAAACCAATTATAATCGTTTTGGATCCTCTGAAAAACACTTGCGAATCCCTCAGGAAAACTTGTAAACCTTTTAGAAACACTTCGTAAGCTCTGTATTTTTTTCATTAATATCTTGACTTACCAACTGATTAAAATCTATGGCTTAAGTTAAACAAAAACTGTAGTTTTCTGAAAATTTCAGTGATTTCCTGTAAGAATTAACATTTTTCTATAAAAATTAACGAGTTCCTGTAATTATTTGTAAATTTGTGTATTTTTCTGTGATTTGGAGTAAAATAGTGTAAATTTATGTAAATTTCTTCAGATTTCTATAAATTTCCTTAAATTGTTGTAAATTTTTGTAAAATTATGTAAATCTTAGTTGAGGGTAAAGTGCACCGAAGCCAAATCTCGAATTTTCAAAAACCCAAGTCTAGGAAACCAGACAACCGTTTGTGCTGAAAATTTAACTCAATGGTGACTCGCTGGTGATGACCAATCGATCAAATTTTCAGCGCGAACAGCTGTCGGGATTTGTGCTCTTTGAAATTCAAAATTTGGCGGCGATGCATCTTCACCTTAATTTCTGTTGATTTCTTTTATACAAATGTATAAATTTCTGTTAGCTACTAAATATTTGTTTTCTGTAAGTTTATGTTATTTTTTGTAAATTTCTATTAACATACGCCAATTTTTGAAAGTTCTGTAAATTTTTGTGAATTTCCCTAAATATCTGTAAGTTTCTGTGTATTTCTATTAATTTCTGCAAATTTGTGTAAAATTCTTTAAAATCCTGCTAATTTCTGTAAGCTTCTCTAAATTTTTGTGAGTTTCTAATAATTTCTGTAGACTTTTGTAAATTTCTATGATTTTTTATGAATTTCTGTAAATGGCTGTAAATATCTGTAAGTTTTTGTGAATTTCCGTAAAGTTCAGTTATTCTGCGAATTTCTATAAATTGCTACAAATATGTGTAAATTTGTGTAAAATACTGTTGATTTTTGTATGTCTCTAAATTTACAGAGATGTGGGACCATATTAATATCTGTAAAACTCTTCTTGTAAATTGCTGTGAGTTTCTGTAAGTTTCAGTTAATTTCTGTTAATTTATGAGGATTTTTACCAATTGATTTCTGTAAATATTTATGAATTTCGATAAATTTCTGTAAATTGCTGTAATTTTTTGTAAGTTTCTGTAAATTTCCACAAATTTCTGTAGTTGTCTGTAAAATTTCGCAAATTATTTTTTGTGATTATTTTTAAATTTTTGCTCATTTCTATAAATTTCTGTAAATTTCTGCAAATTTCTGTAAATTTCTGTAAATTTCTGTAAATTTTTGTAAATTTCTGTAAATTTCTGTAAATTTCTGTAATTTTTTGTAAATTTCTGGAATTTTCTGTAAATTTCCGAAAATTACCCTGGAATTATTCCTCCTGGAATTATTCTTGGAATGCCTTCAGAGTTTCTTCCTGCGATTTCTGCAGGGATTTATTATGGTGTTCTTGAAGGTATTCCTCCAGACATCATTCCAGAAATATCTTCAAGTAATCCTCCAGGCCTTACTTTAACAATTCTTCTTGGTATTCCTACAACAATAATTTGAATTACAATTATTGTACGATCGATTCTCACAGAAATACTTCAGGAAAAGTTTTTAAGAGAAATAAGTATCTGATGGAATCTTTGGAAGAATTCCGGAAAAATACCTAGAGAAATTCGTGAAAGAACTCTTCAATAGATTAGAAAAACAAATCACAGAGTAATTCATAGAGGAATTTCTGGAGAATTACCTGAAATAATTTCTGGATGAATAACTGAACGAATTTTGGGGGAAAATTCTAGAAAGATCCCTGAAGAAACACTTGCAACTATCACAGTAATAATAAGAGTACTTTTGGAAATACCTGAAAAGAAGCTTAAGAAATCTTTTCAAGTGTTCAAGAAGAAATCTCTGAAAGAATTTCTGAAAGGCTTAAAAATCTGAGGATTTCCTGGCAGCTTTATACCTGGAGAAATTTAATTTAATTTTTGTAATGTTTCTTAAATTTCTGTGAATATCCATAAATTTGTACATTTTTGCTCATTTCTATAAATTTCTGTAAAATTTCTGCAAGTTTCTGTAAATTTCTGTAAATTTCAGTAATTTTCTGTATAAATTTTGGTAATTTTCTTTAAATTCCTTTGGGTTACCTTGATAATTATTTAGGAATGCTTCACACCTGATAGTGTTTTGGAAACGAGAATGAGAAAACGAGAAACGAGATTTTTCCTATGGGATTCAACCATACGAAAAATCTCATCTTGCAAACTTCATTTCCAAGTTTACTAACTAATGGAATATTATTCCACCTCACGTAAAGAAACCAGAGAATATAGCACGTAAAATTAGTTTTTTATGTGATTCAAAGGTTCTGTGTAAAAAACTTAATTATATTCAATTTCTGTAAATTTCTACGAATTTCTTTGAACTTCTGAGAATTTTTAGTTTTTCAAGTAATTTCGACAAAGTTCTGTAAGATTCGGTAAATTTAAATAAATCTGTAAATTTCTGCCAGTTTTTAACTAATTTCGGTAAATTTCAGTAAATTTTAGTAATTTCACTTAATTTCTATGCAATTAGGTAAATTTCTGTTATTGGTTGTAAATTTCAGAAAACTTCGGTTAAATTTAGTCAATTTACGTTAATTCCTGTGATTTTCTGTAAATTTCGGTATTTTTTTAATTTATTTCTGTGAATCTCTTTGTAATTATTTGAGAATACTTAAAACCTGATAATGTTTGGAAAATTGAGAACCAATTGGAAAATCTCGTCTTACTGCATTTCCTTGTTTCATCAACTGTTTTCATTATTCAATCTCAAAAAAATAATCAGTATGAAAAACGAGAAAATTAAGCAAATAAAACCAATTTTCATGTAATTCAGTGTACAAAATTTAAATAAAATTCATAAAAGAATAACACCCAAATAGAAGTAATTTTTTGTGAATTTTATTAAATTTATGCAAATTTCGGTAAATTTCAGTAAATATCTGTATTTTTTTTAATTTCTGTAAATCATTGTACGTTTTTGTAAATTTGTGTAAATTTAAGTAAATAACTGTATTTTTCTGTAAATTTCTGAAAAATTTTATAAATTGTCGTAAATTTCTGTAATTTTATGTAAATTTCTATATAATTCCAAAAATGTGTGTAACCTTCTGTAAAATTCTGTGTATTTCCATGATGTTTTGTGAATGTCTGTGAATTTCTGTAGTTTCTGTAGGGAAACTCAAATAACGTTCAAAAAACAATCAAGGACATACAAATTTATAGGCGTTTAAAAATCGTTTCCGGTATTGGGTGTCACCTTTTAAGATTGCTCTATTTGATACCAAATAACATCATCGAAATTGCTACAAAAATGATAATATTTGTCATTAATATGCACTAAGGAAGCACAAAACTAATACTTTTTAATAATGAACTTATCGGCAAAGGTGTTCGGTACTGGGAAAACTCCTACATGTCTTATTAAATTAAATATTCCTAAAGAAAATCTGCAAACTTTTGTTAAAATTTATAACAATTATTTACTGTAATTTTTTGTACGTTTTTATGCATTCCTGTAACATTATGTCTAACATTCTTTAAATTTTAGCAAATATTTCAAACAATTTCTGTAAATTTTAACATTTTCAGTAAATATCTATCTCCGTGCATAAATCCCTAAACATGGTGAGTGCATTTCTGTCAGGACTAGAGTTCACTTCAACGAATGGTTAGAGAAAATCCTGCTACTCCATGCGTTCCCTTCCGAAAGTAGTAGGTAACTAACTGCACAGCTTTTGCACTATACCACACGAAAAGCATCTGCCACACGGCACCGAGTACGGAGTCTGGTTCGTGCCGGATCATAGCCGGAGAACTTTTCCAATGAAGGCGAATTATTCGCCATTCTACCGCTGAAGCGAGCCCAAACCCCGATCTCCCTGGTGCCGAAAGCTCCGTGTGGTGTGCTGTGTGTGCAAGCGAGGAAAGATTTTCTCGAAAAGTATAAATCATACACATGTTCTTTCATGGCGTTTCTCTAGAGCTAGCGATTACCTACGATAAAGCTCGGTTCAATTTTGAAAGCGCTTTGACTGCTCGTTTTTTTTATTCCTTCTCAACAGCTCCACTTTTGAATTGGGGAAATGAAACATTTTATTTAACCTTAGTAAGAATCCTCCACTTTCTTCATCTTTTTCTCTCGGATCGTTCTGCAATATTCAATACGACTTTCGCAGTTTTTACTGGTAGGGAGCTGGAAAATAGAGTCACTTTGCTAGCATAATAGTACGACTATGTAAGAGAGGATAAACGAATGAATGGATTAATCTAAAGGGAGCAAATCGTTCCATGAATTCAGAGTGGATTTTTTAAAATGTAGACATGAGAGGGGTTAATTCGTCTAACGGTGAAAGTTTCTTTCTCAATTGCCTATTGTGTCTCAATAATATCTGACCGGATAAAAAACATTGGAACATTGTTCTTTGTGCGTTTAAAAGCTTTTAAAGCACGAAATTAGTGTAAGTATTACCAAAAAGATTGTAGGTGCAAATTGCGGATCCAACCGTAAGTCTAACTTGGCAACATTTTTCATAGCCGGAATTCCCCGGGCAGAATCTCCAACAATTCTCATATTTTAGATAACGCTTGCTTGCATAATAATCAGCCTGTAAGCTCTTTTGGTAACAATTTCACTCTTTGAAAAAAATAAATCTCAAGAACCAATTCCGGCATTGAAAGAGAAGAACAAATTCTTGCAAAATAATTGAGAAAAAACTCAAAACTTGCAATGCAGTATAAAAGCGTGCACATTTTTTATTTAGGACTCTAGTTCAATTTAAAATCATTCGAAAGCACTCTCAATCAAGAGAACGTTTTCGAAAATTCTAGGAGGACTGATTTGGAGGAAATGATAACTATAACTAAAAAGTTCAAAAATAGCGACGTTGTATTGTAATGAGAGTATGAACAGCAATTATAACTACGGAAAAGTTTGTAAAATCGAACCAAGTTTTCTAGAACAGCTGAAAATGTAATTAATTACTTTTCTTACTTTTCGATGCAGTACTTGCGCGGCCAGTTCACGGTCAATCGTAACTTCAAATATTTAAACTTTGAAAATTAGTCTTCAAGCGATTCGCTGCGCAGCAAATCCACATCTTTCCAGAGCACAAAAGAATCGTAAGAGCAGCACTTGAACTTGATCTGGCTACCTCTCAAGTCTATTTACACAGCTCTGAAGAAGTGAAGAGTTCCTGTTGAACTTGAGAGCAACAAAAAAAAAGCAACCGTCGAATGAAAGAAACTCCAATATAGCTGAAATAATTTTCCCATCCATTTCGAATGAAACCCGCCTCGTCGCCCTAGCCGGAACCCAAGAGACCCAAGCCGCCTTAAATGAGAGCCGTGATCCGCGACGATGGCGATGACGGTTTGCATTAAATGGAAATTATATGTAGCAAACGTTAAACTCTGATGCGCTATTATATTGTAATCAAAATAATCATCATAATGGAAATTAGTACGGACGCTTTTGACTTTCTTGTGTCCATCGCGCCGCCATCGTCGTTCGGAAAAGGAATCGTGAACCAGAGAAGATCCCGACTGTGGGAACATAATAAAATTATGTCAGCTTATGAAATTGTGTTACAAAAAAATATATAACACAATAATCTTATATTTTTGTTTTAATACTTTTCTTCGAAAATGATCCTTAACAAAATTTTGTCATGATAAGATGTGCGTATCATACCCGAACAGTGGATTACAACAGAGTTGAAACAGATTTTCTTACTCAGTTAGTGCGTTTTCTTTCCCTAACAAACTATGTTGTAATTTGGGCTAATTAGTAGTTACAATAACAAAAATTATAACAAAGCTTCCTCTGCACTAAACAAAATCGAAACAAAATATGTTACAATTTATACAAACTCATTATGTTGCAAATCAAACAAAAATATAACCTTGTTTGTTTTTTTCATAACTGAATTATAACAAAATTTGTTATAATGCTCTCAATTGTTTTAATAACAAATTGTGTTATAATAATAACAATATGTGTTGTAATAATTCAAAGTGCTTCTAACAAAAATTTTTATTTGTAGCAAAACTTCATTTAATTGTGCTCCAATTTTGTTGAAATCCACTAGGCGGGTATTCTAACTAATTAATTTATTTCTTTTGTTATGCACCTCTACTCGGGGAGCGACCTCCGGTGACGATACGCGGCATTGTCCGCGCTCCCTGAAGCATTTTGGGTGGGAAGGAAACGGCCCGTTTGAGGATGGTCAGGGGTAACACGCTTTATTTTATGTATGTTTTTCAATTTTCGGATCTGTTGTTCCCTGGTGACCCCTCGCTGCTTGAAAACTACGATGATGGCACAATGTTCGCGCTTAGTCCGTTGAAATCGTCGTTTCTTTGCAGCGCTTTGATGGCGGTGAAGCTTCAGTGGATCTTGGGCAGTAAGCTGGGAATAAATTGAAATTGAAAAGAGAGCTTTCGCGATGGTTTGTGTTTTGTGGGGACTTTGTCTGTTTACACTGGAATTCAAAGTGAAACTGATCAATTTAAAAACATTTCTGCTAGTAGTTGTGAGGGAATGGAATCTGTATGCCCAATAATGCTTTTCGTAGAAATGCACGCGACCGGAAGAACAAATGTACTATACGCCCTATGTTTCCGTTCGAAGTTCTGGGACCTAAGCTAATTACGGAGCCCATAAAAAGCCCTATTTTCAACCGCAATACGTCTTCTCACTTTGCGGGAAACGTCATTGTCACATGTTACAAGTGTTCCAAGGTAAACATATTCTTCAACAACTTCAAACACATCCCCATCAAACAGTACCGCAGCACCTATACCACCAAGATGACCTCTGTATCTACCTGCAACCATGTACTTCGTTTTAGTAGAATTTATGGTCAGGCATATCCTCGCTGCTTCCGACACCAGAGGCACGACGGCCTTCTCCACTGATCTGCGATAGATTCCAATAAGGTCGACATCGTCTGCCAATCATAGGAGCATATTCTCTGGGTGCTGATAGCACCCTCAAGTGCAATGTTGAACAGTCAATTCGAAAGTGCGTCTCCCAGCTTCTGACACCTCATCTGCAACCCAAACACTTGATTTCGAATCATCCAGCATTGCACGTATCAGCCCTATCAGTTTCGCTGGAAAACCATGTCTGCCGCCTTGAAATCAATAAACAGATGGGGAATATGCAAGTTATATCACCGAAATTTATCTAGGATCATTCACAATGTAAATATTTGGTCCGTTATCGAGCGACCCTCACGAAAACCAGCTTGGTATTCGCCGACGAAGGACTCCTCGAGACGATACATTAGCTTCATTATTTTTCGGCTAATTGTCATTCGACCAAATGACCCGCAACCGTTTCGATGATCGATTTTTCAATATATATCGATAAATCTCATTTAAAAAAATCATATCCTTTTTTTCAAAAATTACTCTTGAGTCAATAAAGATAGGAAAACACTTGTTCCTTCAGGTATGAATCATGTGTAAATCGAAGATAGTCAAATTAGGAGACTGACCGATTTGACATGGAACTTTTCTTATATCAATTTATCCAGCGGATGGATAAACCATCTTACCACACGAATAAGTTCATGTAAAAACTTCGCATGTGAATGAATATTCCTACTGAAATCCGTCACCCTTGTGAAACTCGCGAACTTTGATCTGTGTCATCGATAACTGCCAGCTCGGGAAAAAACTGAAGCTGTTATCTGGCCTGAGTTTGTCAATGATCTGAACTCAAGCTGGCAGGATGGTGTCCTGCTGCTATCTTTTGGCAGGCTCGCTTTGCCAAACGAATATGTAATGACCGGCTTTATTTCAATCTGTTTGGTTTGCCTCAACAATGTGCTTACAGGCAGCGAGTGGAGAACTTTTGCACGACAGGGGTTCTCAATCTCATTTAAAAGTTTAAGTGATTGGTTTCATGAAAAAGTATGGAACTTTCATCAAGCTTCTGGTGATATTTTGTTAAGCTTTTGTAATGGATTCACGGTACATTTGTATGTACAGATGTACCTTACCAAATCGTGGCAAGCTTCTTGGTGAAATTTTCCATAGATTCTACTGCGGTTTTGTTGGAACATACTTTTGGATTTTGAAGGAATGGTCATGTGAGCATATTTCTTGTATGGTTCTGATAGTTCTAAAAGGATTCCACATAAGAATTTTTCTAAAGTTTTTTGGGAAATTCTTAGCACAAGTCAAGGTGGATATCTGGGATGAAATTTGGCGGAATCATTTTGGAATTCAACTCAGGTTTTTGCTACATTATTTGTGGAAACGCTTTGGATCGATTTCGAACTAGACAATTTATTATACGTGCGATACAACGGCTAGAAACTGAGAAAGCGTAAATAATTTCACATTATTATTTTTATTCATATGCTTTTGATTTTATTACAATATTTTACATTTTAAGTGTTTCAACTGTAGAACAGTTATTCATCTTAGATTGTGATTTTCTTTCTGCAGCTTGTTTGATACAGTTCATTTGATATTGGTTTATTTATTTCCCTTACACTAATTCCTAACTAAACCTTATGGGTACAAAGATCTAATGCTCTCAAACTTAGATATTCGTGCTTCTTGCTCATGGAGTTCATCTGTTGTGGCCATTCTCAGGTCAATGCATCACCCATTGCAATGGGTTTGATGTTTCCCAACCGATGGGCTTCGGTGGTCCACGTCCTAGGAGAGAGATTAAAGATCGTTTTCAGGTACCGTAATCCAGGGTTACATTGATCATTTCTTCTGATGTTTCTTAAAAATATCATTTGAAAATGCATACATTGCCAGTTTTACATTTTTAAAACAAGTACTGGCACCCATTGCTCGTGTCTTTATACTGTATTTTGTTTTCAGAAGTTTTAAAGCATGTCTGAAGAATTGTTTTAAATTATATTTTTTATTTTGCTGATATGGCGTAACATTCAAGGGTGATGACAACAAGGTTCGGTAATATTGAAAATATCATTACTGGAATATAGATAGAGCTTGCGTTCTCCTCAGAAGTTAGGTGTACCACGGTTTCACCTGAACTTTTGAAGGGTGGAGCAGGTTTAGTTTTGTTTTTCAATGCCTTTACTAGGCGCCAGGCCGTCTGACGGCATTCCGGAAGAAAATGTTTTTTTTTCTTATCTACATCAAGATTTGTGAATTTACGTGTCGCCGGGGATGTTGGTATGAACCTCTGATCCGCCTCAGCGATGTCATCCGAGAGGCACCGTAGCACGGTGTCGATTTCTTCCATCGTCGCCATTGGAGGGTCCTCATGAACACGGTCCTCGATGAATCGCTGCATCTGGGGCCAGTTCGCTAGATGGTAGTTGCGCCGCTGGTATTGTTGACGCTGGTTGGTTGCGTGGTCCAATTCGAACACCGCCAGAAGGTATTCCGATAACAGGTAGGTCACGGAGCGGAGGGGAGAGCAAAATTCAGCCACGTTGGTGAGAACGATGTCCAGGGTCGATCCTACGCCGGCCGGCGCGAAGAAAGATGGCGAATCGGGATGGAGAACGACGTAATGACCGACTTGGAGGCTTGAATATTGCAACGCATGAAGAACTGCATCATTTACATGAGCATTTCCTGCATTTCCAGCGATGTCATTTCGATCAGCACTTGCGCCATGGCATCCGGAGGCGATGGCGGCGGTTGCCCTTGCTGGAATGACGAGTTCGGTGGCCCGGCTCCAGGTGCGCTTGCTCAGAAACCAGGAGGATATCCAGTGTTATTTTTCCGCTGAGATTCGGGGACCAGGATGGTTCCCATGGGTGGCTCCAACTCCGGGAAGTTGCCGAGGTCGATGGCTCTTGCTTTTTCGGACGACGGTTTTGCTGGATCACTTGTCATCGCAACTAAATAAATTCAGCTCACTCCGAGCAGGAGCGGCTTATTGACGCATACCCTAGGCCGCAGTTCACGCAGATGGGCGGTTCCTCGGCCGCGCAGTCAGCCGAAGCATGATTATCCCCGCAGTTGGTGCAGCGGCTTTGGATGTGGCAGTTTTTGGCCCCGTGGCCAAAGTTCAAGCAGTTAGAGCACTGCGTCACACCCCAGTAGATTGTCTTGTACCGTTCCCACTGGACAACGTGGAAGAAGAGAGCACGGATGCGATGTAGTTCCTTCAGGGACGTGGAACCCTTGAGAAATGGTATAGGTACAGCTGGTCGCGGAACCTCTTGTTGAAGTCACGGCACCTGATTTTCGAAATTTTCGCCGGCTTGAGACCCGCTTCCTGCTGCTCTGCTTCCAGTTTGCGGATCTCAACGTCATCAAGGCCCCGAAGGATCTCCATGAAGGACTTGTCGGCCTTCATGTCATGGATGTAGCACTCCACCTTGTTGATGTTCAGAGATGCCTCCATCACACGGTAGTGCTTGATAGAAGGGATGGTGATTTTATATCCATTTGTGCACCGACGGAGGGTCACTTGTAGGCCTTGCTTGACATAGTAGTCAAGCTTCGGGTAGATATCTTCCGGAAAGCCCTTGATGTAGAACGGTGAACACCGTTCCTTTTTCTCCATGTCTTCCGCGAGGACTGCGAACCGGTTAGTTTTGTTTGAGCACGCGCTTGCTTACGTTTTCTTCCTTGGTGGCGTCTGCACGACGCTTGGTGCTCTATTTATAATGAAGGTGTTCTTCTATGTACTTTTCGTTAAATGGCGATTGGAAAGGGACGCAAGCAAATCAGCGCTCAACAATTGGCGCAACGTCGGGTGGTGGCGAGATGATGGAGAGCTCAAGCAAGTCGGTCAGGTTGCGTGAAGTGTGCGAGGTTCAGGTGGGAAAGGGTTGGTTTGGTGTACGTTGCATGAATGGGAATAGGAGGGTATGGGATTACATAAACAGCATCAAATAAAGGGAGAAAACGATGAGTACGCTAACCAGAGTTGAAAAGTTGCACACCGTTCGCGTTGTGCCAAAACCATCATAATTTTGTGTTTGGAAGTCTGAAATACAATATGAAGTTAGATTGGGAGTTGGTTTTGGATATCTTGCACAGGAATACCGAACAGGCCGGAGTATCAGTTTGTCCAGATAAATACTTATCAATTCGGTATATGTCTAGCCAAAGCATATTTTGCATGTTACTAATGGTAACATTTAGATGCATTCGTGAGTTCGTTCAACGTTCAGTCGTGGATGATTGTGGAGGTTAAGACTGGTTCATCTTGTGCGATTATTTGGATAACCGGAGGACCAACGGGTACCTAGATCTGGTGGAAGCCATTAGGAACGTCATCTTACTACCTTCAAGGTGAGTGAACATTTAGCCTTTGTACTGCCGAAGCAAGTAGTGCAGATAATACACGTTTTGATTGAAATTTTGTGTGTCCTCTTCATTTACTGCTAGGAAAGCCCTTATATTGAAATGCTTGTTACAGCAAGTCTGCTAAAACCAACCCTGTTTTCATTCTTCACTGTTGGATCTGCTTTTGCAGAGTTATTAGACCAAAGCTTGTCCTACAGATACTACACGCCTACCATTCTTTATTTTTCTTTTTTTTATAGGCACTCCGTGATCGTGGTCACCACTGTGCCGGACTCAGTTGATCTGTAGCTTCTTTATCAATACAGACCTATTTTCAACTTATCTATATTTACATCTAGTATCACTCTCTCCGTGAGGCGTCTTCTGGTGGCTGGACGGGTTTTTTGTGGAGGGGCTGGGAATCGAACCCATGACCTTCTACGATAAACTGCGAATCAATATCGGCGAACGATATAACGATAGGAAATACGTTTCATAATGATAAAGCAAAATCACTTCATGAATCGACTGATATGGAGCAAATAGTCCATGAGCCATCAATGTTGGGTGTTCTTGATCATGTTCGGTTAACGCAGATCCAGCTCCAAACGTTCTGTGGCGAAATCGATGACTGGTTAAGTTTCCGGGATTTACTTACCTCATTGATTCATTGGAGGACCGACTTACCTGAGGTGGAGAAGTTCCATTACCTGAAGGGATGTCTTCAAGGCGAGCCGAAAGCGCTGATTGATTCGTTGAAGATCATCAAGGCCAGTTACCAAATCGCTTGCGACACAACTCAAACAACCAGCAGTGAAAACCTGCTATAATTCTATCCAATAGATACCAAGAAGATATGTGACTTGCAAGGATAGCCACCTTCTATTCCAATGTTATGCACCCCATCAACTATCCGTGGCGGACAGAGATTCACTGCTGAAATCAAATGGTCTTTGCCAAAACTGTTTTCGTGTAGGACGTAAGGCAAATGATTTGCAACCCAAGCTCTCCTGTGGGATTTACAGAAAGCGTCACCATACTATATTATGCTCCAGAATGGAGAAAAACAATGGTACAACAGAAGTTTCAGATTTTCCCGCCAAAATATTGCAAAAGCTCCTTAAAGAAAATATTGAGTTTGCTCTCACGGGAGAGCGTATTGATTGAGCTTTTGAGTGTGAGTCTATCAACACTGATTTAAACAAAACACTATTAGATGTTTTTCAGGGAGTGACCCCAAACTTTTGCATGGAAGTGGGTTTCGTGGCCGTGCAGAGTGTGAGCTCGATTCCCGCTTCAGTCTGGAAAACTTTTCGTCAAGAACGTATTTCGTCTGTGCCACTGGGCATTGCGTGCTAGTCCGTTGTCTAGTGTGGAATTTTCTTTCAAAGGGCAAATCATCCACATGAAGCATTAACGTGTAGGTGTCATTTTGTAAGTGTATGACGCCAAAAAAAAAAATAGAATTTAGCAACTTTCTTTGGGATCACGTTAGTACACATTTTGCGAGAGATTGTTTATCATGTAATTATAGCAGATGAAACCAATATTTTGCTTTTATGGGTCTCCAAAAGAATCCTTTGTTGAAACTTTCAATAACCTTGAGAGTTCCAATTAGCAATGACCCGTTCGAGTTTACACCGCCAATATTCCTTGACCCACCATTTGAGAACCACTGTTCGCGCCTAGAGATCTCCCATCGGTGATAAAAAAGCGTATTTCTTTGCAGACCACGTCTTCGTTGTCGTAAGTCGTGGTGCTCTTCTGCTGCTGGGATCCGTTCGACAAAATGTACGCGTCTCTTCGATGGCAGTTCGCTATCACTTACCTGCAAAGAAAGAATAAAACAGAAATAAATTAGTACAGCGCTGAAAACATAGAATTTGGAATCGTTTAGATCTTATCGTTGGCAATAGACGAGTTCGCGCGCTTCTTGAGGAGGGGGAGAGGGAAGAACTCTGTTGGCCGCGAGCTGGATCTGATAATGGCGGTTTCGTTTCGTGAGTCCACAACGCACTAGAAGTGACCGCAGCAACTCAATGGAGATGATGGTTTTTCTGATGTGCTCTTTTTCGTTTATTCAGGTCGTCGTTTTTGATGGCGGTGAACCAGAAGAGATATCATTTATATTTCTTCGTTTTTTTTTTTCATTTCTCGCTGCTCGCTAACCCCGATGTGATTGTGATGATTTCGGACAGTAGTCACGCGCTTGTCAACGGTGCCTGGTGGACACTTTTTTTCCGCTCCTTGGAGAACAGTGCCGAAAGCAGAACAAATGGCCATCGTTTTGATGGGAATGACAATTGCTTTGGGGGTTTTAATTTGTTCGCAGGGAGGGTTTTTGCGTGTGCTGCTAGAAACTTAGCAGAGGACAATGGAAACCACAAAGCTTTGCAGTGAAATTTAAATGCCGCTTACGATAATGGCAGTTTTTGTTTGTAAATGGTCACGTTCCAGGTAATGACAAAGGGATTCGGACGTAATTGAAAGCACTATTTGTATTGAAGTCTCTACAAACGGTTCTCTGTTGTACCGTTTTCATCAATTTTTGCGGTCAACCATTTGATATGATTGCTTGTTTAAATAAATTGGGGCTAAACATAATGCTACAAATAGACAAGTCCATCATGCAATGCTCTCTTTTTCTTATAAAATATTTAAGAATCGTTTATTTCTGTTTTGACCTCAATCGAACAGAAAGTGCCTCTAGCTGAAAAAACAAATCTCCCACACTATTCCTACACGGAGGCCAAAATCTACGATGATTTTTATAAGATCACACTTCTGAACGATCATTTTTCATCCAATGATTCATACGGGATCTATTGATTCAAAATTTAAGTTGATTCAATGCTGAGGAAATTATCCGTGTTTTATCAGTGTTTTTTTTTTTTTTAATGTCAAAACATAAGTAAAAATTAGAGTAAACAATATTGAAAAAAAAAAATGTAAATATACCTAAGAAGTAAGAATAACTCATTGGCTTTCGAGAGTTTCAATTAGACGTGTGATCACAGAGATATAGAGGGATTGCACGGAGGCATGCAAGTCGATTCTGATCGACCATTTCAAAAATATCTGAAACTTTGCACAGTTTTTCAGTTCCATCTAAATCGTCATTTTCCGATATCAAATCTTCAAGTTGAGTCACGACTAACTTTTCAAAAGGGTGTATGTGAAAATGGTTCAAAAATATTCAAAAAGCTGCACAGCAAAAACGGTTCGTTCGATTGTTAGACAACTAAAGAAACAAAGTTAGACAACTAAATAAAGATTCCAAAAAAAATACACACAGTAAAAAAAAATTTTTTTTTGCATTAAAAAACATCATTTTTGTCACAAAAACTCAAATATCTCAAAACCCTATCGGAATACCAACGTGAGGGAAAACGGTCCATTATATTAGCTATCTACCATAAAAATTTGGTGATGGTAAGCCAATAAACAAAAAAGTTATGACATTTCAAATATTTCACAAATTTGACACTTAGTGAATTTTTTTTTTTTTTTTCATTGTTAATTTTTTTTAGGACCGCAGTTTGTTGCTGAATTTTTTGTTAAGGGTACCACATGAGGTTAACAAGTTGTTTTCATGATATTTTATTTAATTATTCATACAGTCGAAGCTTGTTATAACGACATCGCAAGGGACCGTCGTAATAGAGAAATGTCACTATAGAGAATAGTTTTAATATTAAAATATTTTTCAAGGGATCGAAAAATGTCGCTATAGAGAGCTATTGTCGCTATAAAAGTTGTCGCTATAACGAGCTTCGACTGTAACTATTATAGCATCTATTAGAAAGTTAGACGCGATCCAGTGTTGTGATCTAAAGTCTTGATAGTGTCATATTTTTTATTGTACGAACTGAAGAAAAATTCTCTCAATAGTGTTGAAACCTTTTGATAAAAGAAACCTATAAGAAATCTAATATTGAAGACAAAAGCTACAAAAAAAGTTTTCTATACAGGTGTACGACTAGTTTACCTGCAAAAAGTTTACCTCGTATAGAACAAGGCGGGTCTATACCCAGGTGATCTAGTATACGTAAAGCAGGTCGGTTTTCTCGGCGCTGGTTTTCTCCACAAAGTTAAAATCTGATTACACCTGGGTATAGACCCGCCTTGGTAGAGAATAGACTCTGTTAATCATATTTGGGAGAAAGCGAGTAACTTCAACAACATCAAAAACATGATAGGTACATACCATGAACATACTCACGAAAAAGCTAAAAATATACTACCACTATGGTTATAAAAGATTTAATTGTAAAATTTTTCTTCAGTCAAGCAAACGACACCACTAGTCAGTAAAAACTTAAAAGTGATTTTGTTTATTAAAATCTAACGAGCAACATGAGTAGTCGCTTTCTCAACTGTTGCAGGCCGTTTGCAGAAAAAAGTGTTCGAAAGAGCTACGAAATCTCACCGAAAGCACCATAGATAAACTGAAAGCGGCTGGTTATGCTCCAATGTCTACATTGAATACAAATTTACGCATTTGTACGTCCTGCCGTTTAAACGTTGACAAACGGGCAATCTGTACATTATCGGTGGATCAGGTTGCAGGAAGTTCGAAAACAACAACAACTGAGGAATTACTAGATGCACCGACAACAACTGAGGAGTTACCAGAAGTACCAAGTGCAGATAGTCTTGCCACGGTACCATCAGCGACATCTGTTTCAACAAATCAATCAGAAGATGAGTGCATCCAGAAGGTCAACATCGAACGCTTCAACGAAGGGATAGCTGGAATAAAAGTGACTCCGATTAAATGGACGAAGATGGGTTACGTCAATTATCCCGAGAAAAAATACCGTGAAATCAACGAAACTGTACGAAGAAACCTCTTCAAATTAGGACCTGAGGATGTGGAAAATACAGACTACGATGAGGTAATTATGAATATGAAGGAAAGGCTCTCGAATCTAGCCACGACAAGGAAAGAAAAATTATTGATTTTGTCGATGCTGCCAAGCCCGTGGTCTATTCAAGACGCCATTGATGAGTTCAAAACCAATAGAAATACAGCAAAAGAGGCAAAACAATTCAAAAATAACTGTCTTGCAACCAAAAATGCTAGATCGAGTACTTCATTAACAGATGAGACAAAAGAAAAAATAATTCAATATTTTGAAGACGATGAAGTAAGTAGAGCTATGCCTGGCCAAAAAGATTATGTATCTGTAAAAAAAGTTGGAAAGCGTCAAGCAATCCAAAAACGATTAATGATGACTACTTTGGAAGAAGCGTATACACGCTTCAAGGAAATTAACGAAAATATTAAGGTAGGGTTTTCCTCATTTGCAAGCCTTCGTCCAAGGCAATGCAAGCTTCTATCCAATTCAGGAACACATAATGTTTGTGTGTGCACAACACACGAAAATATTAACCTAATCTTACATAGTTTGAAAAGAATCAATTTATCAAAGGATATTAAAATGTTAACTGGTAGTCTTTTGTGTGAAAATACAACATCAAATTGCTATCTACGATCTTGTTCGGATTGTCCAGATTCTTCATCATTGGAAAATACTTTATTCGCTGAGTTTGAAGAAAATTATATTGATCAGTTATCATTTGAGCAATGAGTGACCACGGATAGGTGTGACCTAGAAACTATTGTAAAACCTGTAGATGAGTTTGTGTCATTTTTTTGCTTGAAATTAGAAACTTTAATTCCTCACGACTTTATTAAAACAGAGCAATCCCGCTTTTTAAAAAATACGAAAAATACATTACAAGATGGTGAACTTTTAGTCATTTGTGATTTTTCTGAAAACTATAGCTTTGTATTGCAAGATGAAGTGCAGTCCCATCACTGGAACGTACAACAAGCTACAATTCATCCATTCGTTATTTATTTCAATGGAAGTACGCAAATTGAACATTTTAGTTTTATTGTAATTTCCGAAGATTTAAGACACGACTCAGTATCTGTAAATTTGTTCATTGCCAAAATGATTAACTTTTTACGCGTTGATAAGGATAAAGAAATCAGAAAGATATATTTCATGTCTGATGGAGCAGCATCGCAGTACAAAAACCGTAAGAATTTTTCGAGCCAATGTCAATTTAAATCAAAGTACGGAATTGATGCAGAATGGCATTTCTTTGCTACGTCACATGGCAAAGGTCCTTGTGATGCTATTGGAGGAACCATAAAGCGCATGGCCACAAGAGCAAGTTTAGCCAAAGAACGTGAGCATCCAATTAAAACTGCAAAAGAACTATTTGATTGGGCGAATCGCAGAAAAGAAGAAGATTTAACAAAATTATCATTTTGTTTTACTACTACTGAAGAGTACGAATTAACGGGTATCAGAACTCAGCGAGCAATATAATAACGCGAAAACGATAAACGGAACCAAAAAATTTCACTGTTTCATTCCATTGTCAGAAAATAAAATTAAAGCAAAACTATACTCGAACTGTACTGATAATGATGCAAAAGTGTTCGATATTGTAAAAAAATTGAATAACAATAAATAAATAAATAAGTATTAATAACATGTTTTCATGATCTCATAACGCATACCCAAATCCAAAACTTTTAAAGTTTATATATAACATTTAGAAACTCATCGATCATACTCTAAAAAAAATATCGTGGTAAAAAAAAAATATTTTCGTGTAATCTGTTAATTCATTTTAATTTATACATATATACATATACATATAATATTTATACATATACATAATATTTATACATATAATATACATAATACTAATGAATACATGAAAACGACTTGTTTAATTCACGCAAGGCCCTCAACAATAAAATCAGCAACAAACTGCGGTTCCCGTAATAATTTACACCGAAAAAAAAATTTTTTTTCTACTAAATGTGAAAATTGTGACATGTTTGAAATGGTTATTGGTTTACCATCACCAAATTTTTATGGTAGATAGCTATTATAATGGACCGTTTTCCCTCAAAAAATTACGTTGGTATTCCGATAGGGTTTTGAGATATTTGAGTTTTTGTGTCAAAAATTATGTTTTTTAATGCAAAAAAAAATATTTTTTTTACTGTGTGTATTTTTTTTGGAATCTTTATTTAGTTGTCTAACTTTGTTTCTTTAGTTGTCTAACAATCGAACGAACCGTTTTTGCTGTGCAGCTTTTTGAATATTTTTGAACCATTTTGACATACACCCTTTTGAAAAGTTAGTCGTGACTCAACTTGAAGATTTGATATCGGAAAATGACGATTTAGATGGAACTGGAAAACTGTGCAAAGTTTCAGCTCAATAGAAAAAAATGAATTAAAAAATTTACCAAATTTTGGTGCTGTTGCTTGGAATCACTCTATAGATAACATATTTTTGTATGTTTTTTAGGGGGTGAACCCAAAGTTTGGCACGAGAGTGTATTGCATTTTTTTAAAGGCTGTCATGGAATCAACATCTCGGAGCAGTTGTTGAACTTCATACGATTCTCTCATGAATTTTGGAGATTTTTGTTTTGTCTTAATTCCACAAGCGTATCTTATGGTAATCATACGTCCATTTTCCTCAGTGTAAAGAAAAAAAAATCAATGTAAACAGCCAACGATAGACATGTGGTTTTCCAAAAAAGTTTTCCCAGCATCAATCTGTCATATTGGCATAGCTCAAAGCATCGCAAACAGCCCGAACACAACCAGGGAAAAAAAACTTTTGATTGCCTTTCCCATTCGCCATAGTTTTGGAAATGTTTGAACGCAGCTTAGAGAGCACATAACACACAATCCATCACCCACACTCTTGCGCTACCACATTCTAGCAAATCCGGACGAATTCTATTGCGTTCCACAATTAAGTTTACACACAAGATCCGAAAATATTTGACTATCGAATCGACGCTCTTTCTCTCGCATTCATTCTCGCCCATGGGAATGGATGGAGAACACTTTGGCTCGAGTTGGGAAAACAAAAGTTTTAAACTGTGATCGAATTGCAATTGCGATGATGGCTGGATGAGATGGTGTTTGTGTTTGTTGAAATCAAACCGAGTGCTGGGGCTGCTCCTGCTGCAATGATATGGAGATATGGGATGAATGTTGGCAAAAATGCAAATTCAATGAACGTTAGAATCAAATTCCGAACTTTATTGGTATCTGATAGTAATTAGATTTTGCACATTGAATTAAATCCTGAGCCGATGATATTGCTGCTCATCGATGGAAATGGATATCGATGAATATTCCGCTCAGTAGTTCATGTTGAGATTTCGGAAAAAAAAATGGATCCTAAAAAGATTTTTTTCAATTTTAGAGATTGATATGCTGGGAATTGATTGATATTTACTGACTAGATTAGTGCTATATTGCATTCTTGATCGATGGTTCTAATAGTTTTGTTTTTAATTCCTTTATTAGTATCATTTCGAACATTACCTTAATTTCTTATATCTAGGTGTTCCGTGTTAGACAACACTATGATCACAATTTTGTAAAACTAATTTAAGCTTTTATTAACATATTTCATTTGCCGTAGCAGTTCAGAATTTTAACAGTTGATTATAAGAGAAAAAATTGCTTTCAAGTAACTTAGCGTAACTTACACTTACATTGGAAAGCCAATTTATGATATTAAGAAGAAGTTCACGGTGATACATTCAACCAATTTACCTAACTTAACCTAAACATACAACACTTTAATCGTGACACGAGAAGATTGCAACGATTTTTGTCTAGAAGTATTAATAATTCCATTGGAACTTTGTCCCAATGTTTCAACAATAGATATTCTATGTAACTTCTTATTACCAAACCAGGGAGAGAGCTTCAGAATCATTTTCAAAACTGCCGCTGACCATTCGTCACATCGTTTCTCACTTAAAGTTAAACAATATCAAAGTGAGATGCTAATGGATGTAATCACCATCCCTTCCCATCCTGGTCGCTCCTTCTCTCTCACGACACGATCACCGATCGGAATCGTTTTAAAAGCTTCAGACCACGCACAAGTCCTAATGTACGTGAGAAGTTCTCCGTCAACGGCGAGATCTGTCCAGACAAGAGATGCGATGCTCAAATTGGTCATTTTTTTCGAAGCACTCTGGCCATACTGAAGCCAATATCTGCGTAAAGGAAATCTTCACATTTGGAAACCGTGCCTCTGCTCGTCTACACTTCTGGACCAAGGTAGAGACCACTTAAAGTGGTCAGCGTGACTCGGGAAGGGAACCCCTCGGCGCGGTTTTATAACAGCTCGAACGTGTTTATTAGGCTTTTAAACAAATTAAGCGAAACGATCGAGAAAAAGGATGACTACTACGGGAGGGAAGAACAAAAAATTCCGGTACGTGCTTTCGGATTGAAAACATCGCTCCGAGGTCAACTGACCGGTTGGAGGCTGTGGAGAGAGAAGGGGAACTCGATCGTCAGCAAGCCGTGCAAGAAACCGAACCTCTTTCGAAGCAGAGTCTGCAAGCGTCTACAAGAGGGTCAAAAGGAAAAACCAATAATTGGGATGTGTTTAAGTGTAATTTTCGATCTTCCAGTTGAAGATCGAAGCACAACGATTGCGTGCGGTTTCGATCGTGACTGAGTGGGGAGAGAAATGTATCTCCGATGAAAAAAAGTAAAAAAAAAAAACGGAGGAAATTCGAAACGAGATCGAGTCCATGCAGTTCGTGCGTTATGGATTTGGAACGATCTTTGTGGGGCAGAGGATGATTACACGTCGCGTCGGATTGAAAAGGATGTTGCAGTTACAAGATAAATAGTGGTCAGAAAAGTTGCGTGATGAAGGTGGTGTTAAAGTTCAATGAAAACTCAGATTCGAGATCATGAGAAGGAATGTGACTGTCAGAATGGTACCGAATACTTTATCTACTCATTCAGGATGGACGGGTCATTTTACCTAATCCTGGACGGTAATCAAGATATTGTAAGTTTCCATTGTTTTTGAGTTCAAATTCCCCTTCAATCTACCAGACTAGCCAAGACTCCAACAGTTTCCTTTTCGTTCAGAAACAATTCCTTGTAACTTTTTTACGTCAAATTGCAACGTATGATACCCTATGGAAGATAAAAATCATGTTCAGGTTCTCCAAATTATCCTCGAGTTTATTTATTTCAACCTACAAGCGCAATTTAAACTTCAAAGATGTTCCATTGAATCAAAACATGTCCAAGTTGGCTCAAAGGTTCTAAAGGTTGGTCTTCCATTATAAATAAACTAAGCCTATAATAGTTTAGACCTGTTGCACATGCCTTTTGTTGTTTTGTTTTGTTTGTTGTCATAATTCATACTGAGTTTAGACTGGGTCAATAAAGGAAGGAATGATAATTGGTATCTTTTACTTTTTGGAGCCCTTGCTAATCGCTTTTTTTTTTGCAAAGGTCACGGAAAGAGATATTTGTTGGTGCGAAAGTTGGTTGGGTCACAGAATTCCCTACGATATAAAATTACGATGGTTAACAAGAATAAAAATCTATTAACCATTATACACATCAATTTTTCAATGGATCAAACATTGCTCTCTAAACACCCTGGAAGTGTGTTTTAGAGTTCAGATGACTCGATTTGCGAGATAAATGAAGATTTCTAGTTTCTCTCTAAAAGATCAACATCTATCTTGCATTATTCCTTCAAAGCACATCATTCTGTGGACTTCATGTCATGCAAGAGGTGTTTAATAACCCAAACAGAGATTGACTCCAGATTTTTTTTAAATTCAGCGTATATATGTACATATATGGAAAGAAGCCTAGGTGGAAGCAAAATAGATCAAGTGACTGTTTTGAGAGCATTTGAAAATGTTCGTTTTATACAAAATTTATGCAAAGCAAAACACTAGCGTACTTTCCAACATGTTTTTTTTTATATTCTAACAAGTATTAGAAAACTATAAAATTGAACGATAACGGAATAAAAAAAATCCGTTCAATATTCAAAATGGAGCAAAAATTCGTTCTCCTTTTTGCAACTAGGGTTCATCACTATCATCATCATATTTTAGCAGGACACTTATATGATAACCTCTTTCCTTTTTTTTAAGAAACCGAATTGTTAATGCTTCCAGTGGATGATTATGTCCTTTGAAGGAATCATCACACTAAGCAACGAACTATTATACAAATCCCGACGAAAAGTTTTTCGGACTGAAGTGGAATCGAAACTCCTCTCCTTGGATCGATATGGCAAAACGCTTGGTAACACTAACCGCACGACCACGAACAGGGTTGCCACATATACAGATTTATCTGTATTTTACAGATTTTCTCGAATATTTTGTGACCAAGAATCTGTACATACAGATTACAGATTTTTTGTAGAAATACAGATATACAGATTCTGTATACAGAAACTGGCCAAAATTTTACAGATTTATACAGATTTTTGAGTGAAACGAAAATTTCTATTTTTGAAAACTTTGAAATTCAACCTTTGATGTGACAATTCCGCAATGTGGATACAAATGATTGGTATTTTCATGATTTTTTCTGCATAATTTCAACTTCTAGCTAAATTTTGAAGCATGCAGATTAAAAATACAGATATTTCGTTCAGGATACAGAAATACAGATAATTGAGAGAAAAAAATACAGATTTAAATGTGGCAACCCTGGCCACGAAGCCCACAGTCCCTTCACAGATTTATAGCCGTTTTCATATCAAGGCCCTAATATGGCTTGTGACGTATGAAATTTTATGATTCTGCAAACCATATCCACAAAAAAATGATTCAAAATATTGATCACTATATGTATGGCTCTGAAACTTAACTTCCTCGGGGGAAGTGAGCACTAAATCGGTTTTAAAACCTTACTTGAACTCTCCTTGAAGTTTTTAGGATTTGGTTTGCAAAATCATGAAGTTTGAAAAGTTGCATGTTAGTCAGAGCCGTATCGTGGCCTCATGGCACCCTTGGGAAGCCTTCATTTAAGCGACCCTTAGACAGTGAGAAGTTTCGTTTGTTTTGCGTTACGCAAGTTTTTATGTGAAAAAAGTCAAAGTGAAACAAATTAGACATGTCTTCAGAGATTCTATTAGAAATGCCAGCATGACAAATACTTGAAATTTTCAACAAAATCAACAACAAATATTATAAGTCTCACCATGTAATTTACTATTTCAAAATACATCAAATGTCTCGCGTTCAGTATCATAAAGGAGTATCTGCTGTGATCGATTTATTTTTATCCATTTTCATTTTAGCTAATTACTTGTCCGGGTGACTGTTTAAACTACTATTTTTGATTCAGTAGAAAATACTCATCGTGCCTCGTATTACTGTTCCGAAAAAAAATATGAAAATCGATTGAATTCGTGTGCCAATCAAAAGACAAAATCGAAAAAAAGAAATCGATCATTGCAGATGCGCCTCTATAATACTTAACGCGAGATATGGTAAGCTATCACTTAAAATGCAAAATCACCTATTAGTATACAAATACAAAATAGTTTAAACCTCTTCTTTAAAAAAAACTGTTAGAGAACTATTAGGAGTTATTTAGGAAATGTTTTGAAGAAATCCACAAGAAAATTATCCAAGAGACGCATCTGCACAAACAACTAATTGAGGTTCACAAAAAAATCTTTGATTTTTTTTTTGTGAAATGTTTTATTGAATACACTGAACTTTTTTTATAATCTCTGGAAAACAATAGGCTTACTACATTTTCATGTGTCACAAAAATGGCAAGGGCTTATAAAAACTATTAAAAACTTTAAAATATTCTGTTGTGGAAATTTGAATCTTTTCAACTTTAAGGTATAAGAATATAGGAAAAGCCAATGTTTTCACATAAAAAATATATGGGGAAATTTTGGCAAATGTTTTTTTACTTTTCAATTACAAAATCTTAGAAGCCCAAATGCTGAATGTTACCAACATATTTCATGTGTGGGAGAGGAAAATGATCCATCCATAAACATTTTCTAATTTATTTAGTTTTTTGAAAAAATGACAATCACACAAACACTGTTTGAGGACTCCCCAAATTTATTCTACTTGCACCGATCGAAATATCATAATCCAATAATTCCAGGTCATTTGGCCGAAATTGAGAATAATAGTGTACTACAGTTAGCATGCATTTGTAATGAATTTCAAAGCTGAACTTAATAGTCCTACTTATTCCTAAAGAAAGGCAAATCATTAATGATACACAAATAATTAGCTTTTTCGTGTTAGTTCAAGAAAGATTCATTGCTGAAAACAGCCATCTTGAATGTAAGCAATTATTCACTTCTATGCTAGCGGTAATAGTTGTCAGCAGAGGTTTTTGCATTGCGTTCGTAGTCATTCTTTCTTCTACCTATTAGATCGGTTTGCTTCGATCCCTCGAATCGTACAAAAGGAAATTATTTCATAGTTCTAGCAACTACAAGTTTTAACAACGGAGATGTAGTGCGATCCTGCCCGTTCAGAATAAAATAACTACTGAATACCAAACTAAGGTATTCCATACCAGACAATTTCCAATACTTACATCCTAAATGAGGTATGAATGAGCCCTGCATAAGAGGTATAATACCTCAAATAATACATTTTGCATATTCTACAAATATCAAGCTGATAATTAGATCAGGTATTGTAATACCTAAATAATACATGATAGATTTTCATATAAAAGTGAAATTTTTCAATAGTAGTTCAATACCACCAGCAGTCCTCATTTGCTATCGAATACCAGAATGAAGAATTTTAAATTGTTCTAAACATTTTTTTTCCAATACCATTATAATACCAAAATGAGGTATTGACAACTGAACAATACCTAATTATGGTATGATACCAAAATATGGTATGCATAAGTTATTTCGAGTTATTCTTTCCACCTCGGGTGACGTAGGGGAAGTGGTGGTAAAATGAACACCGTGCCTTTTACCCAGAAAACACAAATTTGATTGAATTTTTATCACGCACGGACGATTTAGAGCATAAATTGGAGTGTTCGGGTTGATACGGAGGTCGATTGAAGTAAAAATGTCAACGAAAACTAAGATTTTAAAAAACCACGTTTGAAAATTAGAACTGACGTAACTTATAGCTCGGGAGTCTTAAGGTTTTTCAATAAGGTCAATATCGTTATGATATGATGTCAAATCGGATACCTTTAGAATTCTTTTTGAATGGGTTACAATCATTAATAGATATATTTTTTGGAATGCGTTACGGAGGGGGGGGTGGAGATGGTCTAAAAATTTTAATTTTAGCGTTACGTAATAAATGGATGCAGTCTTACTAAAAAAAATACTGTTCGTTTGAAAGAACAGCTTATGATCAAAACAGGAAAAAATCTGTCATGTAAAATTTAAGCAAGTGTAATGCGATTAAACGTTATATCAGTACATCTGTGGGCTTCGTGGCCGTGCGGTCAACAGCGTCAGTCGTTTAGACGCATTGTGCTACGAAGCGTGGGTTCGATTCCTACTCCAGTCGGTGGAAACTTTTTGTCAAACGGAAAATTCATCACTGGGCTACTGAGTGTTCTGTGTTGTCCGTTGCCTAATGTTCGTGATTGTTCAGTCTGTGCAGCCTTTGGATGAAGACGGCGTTAATTGTCATTTTAAAACTAAAAAGAAGCGCCGATGACTTAATGAAGGCAAAATTAAAATTAAAGGATAGATTATTGCGACTAATTATGAAACCAGCATAATTTAAAAGAATAGCCCATGTTTCAAAAAAGGAAGCATTTTTAATGAAATTATCAAAAACACTAAACTGTAGCACACCATTGGTGATCCAGAGACGTACCAACCATCATCTTAGAGCATGCCTGACCACGACTGATGCAAATTTTGAAGTTATGCTTAAACGGTGACAATTATGATGAAAACCATTCTCCAAAAATTTGAACTGATTTGTAAGTAATTTGGTTGTGCACACGCCATTTGAAGTATATAAGGAAATGACTATGTAAAAGGCATGCCTTTCATGCTCAGTGCTCTAACTGCTCGCCGTAATAATCTATGGGAAAGTAAACAAACTCCTCTCTTGTGAAATCTTCCCAACTACAACTTTACCGAAGATCACATGTTAATGGGACGTAAGGATAATTTGTTATTATTGATAACAAAGTCTTAATCATGCTGAGATGATCATTCAATAACTTTTATAGCAACTCTGCTTTTTGCTATAGAACATAGTAGCCTGCAAGCTGTGACTATCGAAATTCATACATTTTGCATTAAGGCCGCATGGGACGTCATCATAATCACCCTATCAATTTCAAGAAGCAAATCTCAAAAGCCACCCCATATATCGATGCGAAAAATGTATCACTATGATTCTATATAAGTAGTGCACAACCCAATAAATTTTCAGCTTCATCGGTTCTTAAGAAAGGTGGAACGATTATTGCAATACGAACGCTTTATCTATCGTTTTAGTATCACCCTATATCAAGGCGTCGATAGACGCGTGGTGTACGCGCAGGCCTATCGATCGCAGGGTTGTTGGTTCGATTCCAGGTTGCCGCGGAAATATTTTTTATTTTCAAATTTATAAAACAAAGCTATGAATTTCAACCCGATTTCTTATGGCGAATTTTCATTGAGGGTTCCTATATATTTTAACGGTCCATATGCCTGAGTGTGGATAACTTTAATCTATTCTACCCGCCAGGAGCATCACTGTAGCCTGACGAACAGTTTGATGATGCATGTATAATAGAAACCCACTTTACAATGGTGAAAAACAATTTATCTTGACGTCGAATCAAAATCTGGTCTTTGAAAAAGTTGTAGCTGAAAGGATTCCACATGGGAAGATTTTTTGTTTTTTTTTTATAGAATCACTTTTTCATTAAATATTATGACGAAAAGGTAGAGCGTTGAACATAAAAGTTTGACGTTTTCCATAGTAATCTCCATATAAACTTCAAATGGCGTGTGCTCAGTCAAAATTCTTCCGAATCATTTCAACTTTGGGATGATACTATTCATATAATAAAAATAATTGAGGTATAGGAGAACAAATATTTAAAAAATTGCACCACTCTACTGACTTTTCTTTTTGAACTGCGGGCAAAATCACAGAACCAATTTTGTGTGGCGGGTCACGTTTTTAAATGCACAAATATACGCATGAAGTCTGACAAAAGTTGATAATAATGAAGTTCAAAATATATGACAAAATGTGAATTAAGCAAATTTCGAATCGAAAAACAGATAATTGCTGGTAAGCATTCTGCTGGATATTGAGAGAGTATGTTGAGGCCTGTGAGAATAATGCCCAGTATGTTATAAAAATAATACTCTCAGTTCTGTCAGAAGCCGCCCGAGTATTATTAGAATGACCCGGAATGTGTTAAGATCCTGATCAAGCTTTAACAACAATCTTGGCTAGAATGCCAGGATTATGCAAGAACCGTATCAAGAATTTCATCGGAATCCCATACAATAATCGTTTCCAAATCCGACATTGAAATCATTGAGAATTTTAAACAGTTTTTCGAAAAAAAAAAAGACATTCAAAATTCAATTATAAATTCGCTTTATTATATTGTAACCATGCGTCGTATTTCAAAAATATACGATTTATATTCGTTGAAAATCCTGGCTAGAAGTCTATATGGTCGGAGTTCAGACAGACTGGACCAAGTGTTTCTTAAAGGTTTCTTGAAGACGTACCCTGGCCATTCGAAATACCAAAATATTTGCATTATTTGCTGGAATGATGGAACTTATCTATTTCATGATATATCTGTATCAAAATACCATCTGAAAAATCAGAACTGATGGAGTCCTCAAACTATCTTCAGAACGCCAAAATATCATCTTGTCCGGTCTGTCTGAACACCGACCATATAATCCTGTAAAAATCTAAAAGAATACGCACATGTTATTTGTGAAAGTCGCGTCCCAAATAACGTACCTCAAGTTGATGCAATTTGATTTATTTTGTTCATTATTCGGCCAAACGACAGTTCAGCCAGATGGCATTCGGTCAAATAGCGTTCGGCCAAATGACCGGACATCGAATCTAATCTAGGCTTCCCCAAGCTTTTGAAACGTCATTTTGGTCGGCATTCTACAATTCTACAATTTTGTAGAATCAACCGATTCAATCGGTCAGTGGATATGTTTAGTTAAAATTGTTCCCAACCCTGGTTCTATTCTTTTTCTTATGTTTGCTTGTCACTGTCATGAATTTTTTTAACAATGTTGCTCAGGATTCTGAAAGAATTTGTACCGGCTTTAGAAAATGGAGATTCTTGAAGACATCTGCCCGAAACCCACCTTTGATAATGCGACTTGTTGCTCAATAATATCTGAAAGATTTACAGCCCATAAAGGCATAACTGTTCCATATGCAAAAAGTGGGCATTGAAAAAAATACGCTAAAAGTTTGAAGTTTGTCTTCCCATACCTATATTCATTGTTTTCTAGTACATTTCGGCATGCTTTTTTCGATTAGCACCACACATATTATTAGGAAAAAATATTTAGTTGTACAGAATTCCCGTTTTGCAATTGCTTTTTTGGTTGAAAGTTCATATAGGTCTATGTCTACCACAAATTTTTAAACAAAGTTTGTGAATTTTTATATGCACAGTAAAGTATATATTGAAGAGTAGTGTTTCATCCTTTGACCTTGATGCTTGCTCCTGCGGGGGCGGGCGATGAGGGCAGGAAGAATTCTAAGGGAAATGGTCTGGAACAATTTTTTTTTTTTTCGATTTCTCAGAGACAAACTTTTTTACTGATTGACTTTATTTAGATTGTACCCACCGCATATTTTGTTCACAGATGGTTTTAAAAGGTTGGGCATTAGAGCTTCAAGTTGATTTAGAGGTCCTAGGACATACAATATTCAAGAAAATGGATTGGCAGTGCCGCAAATAGGCTCTTGTTAAAAAAAAAACAGTGAAAGCCTTAGTAGATGTAGAGTAAAAAAGTTATAGCGGAATTTATCACTATGACCCAACCGTCCATCTTTATTTTGAAAAAGTGTAATAGAGCTGAGGCTAAGCAAAAATACGGCAACCTTTTAAAACTTGAATCACAACCATTGCAGCACTTATTACATTGCAGCACTTATTACATGGCATGGGTCATCTTTCGCAGGGCCTGCAAATCAGGCACGGCAAAACGAATCAAGGGAGCAAACAAAATTAACGACACCAAATAATGGAAATGCGCGAATCATTTTTCACAAAGCAGCAGCGTCCCAAAAGCAATGTCACTAACGACGGCAATGTCCACCAGTTCCAAGACAAACAAAAATCGCAGCCGAGTCGACGAAAGCTGTCGTCAGCTATTCCAACAAAAGCCGAAGAGATGCTGTTTGAGGACTGGCTGGCCGTCTGTCAGTCTGAGGGCAAAAAAAGACCAACATTTCCAAACGATGACACGCCACTCTCGGCGATGACCGCGACCGCGAGAATCGCCAATGGGACTGAATTGAGGCGAAGAACGAGTGCGCAGTGGCAGCAAGAATCCAAATTGAAGCTTAATGTATCGTGGTCTGGTTCACGTTTTCCAACTTTTTGCTCTCCTTTACCGGTCGGATGAATGCTGTATAAACATTAACCGCGCACTTCTCCCCCCCAGATCTTCTGCTAATCGGCTTTTACCTTAGGCTCGAAGCTTTTCAAGCCATCCTGAGTCGTGACTCCTCTGCCGGACTTGTGGAGTGATTTTTTGTTTCCTTTTCTGGATTCTGGAATGCTCATTTGGCTCAATTGTGTCACGGTTCAATGTGTATTTATGTGCTTCTTTTTTCCTTTTCTTGACGTGTGCAATTGATTTGGTGCGGTTTGCTCTTGATCTTCGTTTGGGTTTGACGTATGATTTGCACTATCTCAAATCAAGATCTGGATCATCATCTTCCGCGGGTCGTCGCATAGTTGTTGTTCAACTTACTTGGTGCGTCTCAGAATAGACGGAGAATCTGAGATAAAATTATGTAGGGGAATTAGGGGCATAATGGACACGTTAAGCAACTGTTCGTTTTAAGACCAATATTTTCAATTTACTCCCGGCTAGTTTTGAAGTTTGATGTCAGTACGATGTACATTAATTGATGATGATAAAAATCATATCATATTCATCTGTCAGAAAAGCAAAAGAGCTCTCCCTCAATAATAATAGCTTAAAAGAACCTTTCTGGGTTTGTTACTTTGCATAAATATTAGATTCTTCCACGGCCTTGCTTATATGCCAATTAGAAACTGAAAAAAAGTCAAATTTTGAAGGACAACTGAAGCAAAAAATAAACTTTTATACCGTCAAACATTTCAAATGCAATACAAATTTCATGCAGTGTATAAACTTTTGATGAAGTTTGCATATTCTCAGATATTGAGGGGGTATCCATTTCACCCCGTATGTTCATTACCATTCATAATTCCCCTATCTCTAGTAAACTTGGGCTTGCTTAATCACATGCTTGGATATGTTGCAGCACGTTCTAACTTTAGGCTACATGCCGCTAAAATTCTATAGACTTGACTCCCAAACCAAATTTTAAATATTATTTTTAAATTTAAAAAAATATTAGAAAATTTTTAAGACTAATTTTAATCTAGACAACATGACATTGACGAACTTCCCCATGTTCGTCCAGACAACAGGTGTTTATCCTCTATGAGAGGTCTACAAGCAAAGTGCCATATTTTTGTTGGTTGTGCATTACAGAATAATCCCATTACTCAAAGCATTGCTCGTTGCTGTTCATGTCCAAGGAGTAACATGTTCGGCTTAACAAATCTTATTTCGAAAAGCGAATAACAAGACATGCAATTCCAACAAGTATTTTATTATAATAGACTTTTGATATTTTCATTCATTTTTTTTTTTTGATAAAGAATCAAATTCCCCCTAAGAGTATAAAAAATTCTACTTTTTGGGCTTTTTTTTTGGGTTTTTACGGTTCTGGGATCGAAGAGGGTATTACTGTTCTCATTTTTTCTAGAAACTTCAGAAAAATTTACGTGTACCCTCAAATATGAAAACTAAAGCTGCATGAAGAACCTGGTATTGAGGAAAAAAAAACATTAATGTTGGTTGTCTGATTGAGGGATACCTGCACACCTAAATTATTTTACGGATTCCTGTGAAATCTCAACAGCTGAACAGTTCGGTAAAATAAATTAACGGAGTACGGTAATTTTTTACAGTATTCAGTGAAAAATCACCGGAATCCGTTAAATTCCGACTATGTTACGGTGTTTTATTTCACCGAACTGTTCAGCTGTTGAGATTACGGTGAAATTCACCGTAAGAGCTTAGTGTGTGATATTGAAATTTAAAAATATGTATATCAAAAACTAAAGAACATACATCGCTGAAAATTTGAGGGTATACGTAAAATTTTTCTGAAGTTCTAGAAAAAATTATAACATTAATAATCTCTTTAGTCCCAGAACCGAAAAAAAACCAAAACACGAAAAAAAGCCTTAGAAACTATATTTTTTTTTTTGTGAATTTTTTTTTCATGGTTTATATTTTTTCTGAAAAGTTGAATTTTTAAGCTTTCATTCCATAAAACCGATTGGCAATCGGTTGAGCTGTTCAAAAGTTATGATTTTTTAAAAATAAAAAGTCTAATGCGCTGAGACCTGTGTGCCGATAAAAAATGACTGATTTTTTATTTTCAAAACTATATATCTAAAAAAACAAAAAAAAACATACATCGCTGAAAATTTGACAGTAAACGTAAAATTTTCTGAACTTTCAAGAAAAATGAGAACAGCAATAGCCCTCTGGTCCCGAGGCCTTCAAAACACGAAAAAAAGGATTTATTTTTTTTATTTTTTTTACATGTAAAAATACAATTTTTGTGAAATTTTACATATTTTTTAAATAAAAATTTTGCAAAGTCGCGATTTGGAAATGGTCACCCTAATAAAAAAATCCAAAAACTTGGTATTCTTATTTCAAATAATGAACAAAATATCAAATTTTCACGAATTTCGGTGACCCACTAGATCGGTTATACATAATATGGCTGTATTACGAGCTGTGAAATTTAATGCTACATAGGAAATCAATTTGAATCAAAGTATTTTTATATATATTATATGAAGACAAAACCCTTAATTATTGCTCTTGCAATTACTCTAGAAATCTTAAGGTGATTATAGAACTAAGCCAAACCTCAATTTTTCAAGAGCACAAGACTTTAGAACCAAACAGCGCTACGCGTAGAAAATCTATCCCATTGGTCACCACCAGCTAGCAAGCAATTTGATTGGTTTTCAACGCGATCTAATGTCAGATACTCTCGTCTTGTGCACTTGAAAATTCGAAGTTTGTCTTCGTTTTATAATCACCTTAAGGAAATTCCTCTGGGATTCTTCCTTAAATTTTTTTGGAATTTTGGAATTCTTCCGGCAATAATCTGAGATGCTTTCGGAAATCTTTAGAAGATTATTCCAAAAATCTTTCTGAAATTTTAATAGAAATGCCACAGTGATTTGTACGTTAACATCCTAGAAATACTGCTGGGGCTCTTCCAAAAATCATGTTGAAAATCTTCCGGATATCTTTGAAGGATTCTTGCAGAAAACCTTCGGGGAATGGAAAAAAAAGAATGGAAATTTTTCTGAGGATTCTCCAAATCTTTCTTGCTAAATTTTTACGAGAATTCTTGCAGAAACTCTTCCCAAGAGCATCCTGAATTTTTCAAGAAAACTGTGATTTTGGTTGCGTATCTTTCTAGGATTCTTTCGGAAATTCTTCTAGTATACCTTTAGATTTTATTTCGGATATCCCGGTGGAAGACTTCAAAATGTCTTTCAAAGATTCTTCCAGATAATTTTAAGTTTGTGGAATAAAGTGAACCTTTCGCAAGTCTACACTTGTAGTGTCGAACCATTCAAAGTTTTTCATAATTACGAAAATAAAGGTAAACAAATGTAAAACATAAATAATTCATGAATCAGAGTTTATGTCGACACTCACATGGACGAACCATTCATAGTTTGTTGAAAAATCATATTTACGTCCCACCGTTGTTACGATTAAATGTGCAGTCATACATATTTTATAGATTAGAAATAGTAGCATGAAACAAGCTCACCAATTGATCCGTCATCCGTGTCTGAGCAGCAATAAACCACTTTCAGCTTCACTCGTTTGCTCGGCTATATAAAAACACTCTGAGAAAATAGGCGTGCGAACCGAGAGGGAAAACAACTGACGACTGCTCGGACTTTTCTGACGCACTGCCCAGGAGCAAGCGTCAAGATCGAAAGATCAAACACTTCTTAATGCAATTTTAACACGCAATATCTCAAAAACTTGATGTGTTATGATATTTTCAAAAATGTAAACTCAAGAGCAGATCGAACGATGTTCTTCAAGAGGTTTGAATGAGATGTGGCCTACACTTCTAACACTCTTGAATTACTTAACTGCCTCTCCGCTCTCCAATTGCTTACCATTTTGTTCGTAGGTACATTCATTATCACTAATTGACCATTGCTTTAATACATTTTATTGGTATTGTTACTTTTATATTGTCAGTAAAACATTTTTTTGGGAATTTTCAACCCCCCTTTCCTTCAAACTTCAAGCTTATTTGTATGAAAATATAAAAAAGTTGCCAGCCGCGTAAGAAATCTCTAATTCATCTCCATTTCTAATCTATTACGTCCTTTACGTTTACGTGAGAGCTTAAATACTAAAGCTCTTCCCGTTCAGTGGTTTCTCAAAGGATTCCAATCGTTTTTTTGTCAGTATCTTCGTACACATAACCAGCTTCTAAATGTGACCAAAGGATCTCGGGAATGTTCCTGCAGCCGGAGTTATTCCGTAAGTCACTGGGTCAGGTCGGGTGAAAAGGTTGCTGTGCTTTTCTGCCCTTGGAGGTAGGCAAACTTCAAGTTCCGGATAGTTTCTGGAATCGGCAGTGACCCACCGGAATAACTCCGAGCACAAGAATATTTCCAAGTTCCTCTGATCACTTTTAGAAAACAGATATGTGTACCAGTATACCGAAAAAAAAAAATATTCGAATCCGTCAAGCATTTGCTGAGCGTTGAGGGGTTTAGTATTTTTGCTTTCACTTAGACATATACGGGTTAAATAATTTCGACGTCAACAAAACAAAATATTTAAATAATTTAGTTATGAGAAGTTTGTACGCTCCAAAGCAGACCAAATTCTAGGGTTTACGTCAAAATAAACCCCCCTCAAGCGGAACATTCATGTTTATCCCATCCGAGAACTGTTTGAAAGCTCGCCTCATTCCTCAACTCAAGCTGACCGATGATGGTCGGGTGTTCGCTGGGTGGAGCTCGTTAATATTCAAAATCTCATTAAAACCGAATTAGAAAATAACAATTTCACACGGGTCGGAGCAAGGAAGCGCCAACAACAGGCAGAGGGGTAACGCCTAATTGCACCGTCGTTGCTTCTGACGACGACGGCACACAGGGGTCCAGTTTTCTAGAAAGCTGGCAAAATCCCAATATCTAATCATGTTATTAGTTGAGAAGCAATGTCAAACATATACCTACATTTATAAGATAGTCAAGAACACATAGGAAAATTTCATAAGAAAATCGGTTTTCTTCATTTAAGGGTTCAATTAATAGGCGCACATATCACAAACCTTCATTTTTGTTTTAAAACTCAATTGTTTAATAAACACCAAAATTCTACAAATATAGTTGGCAGCATTGACATGTTCAAAACTTACGAAATTTTTGCCACAATTTCCCAAATCTGGTCCAGTATGCGGCAGTCAAGACCGTGCCGAGGCGAAGCGTAACTTTTCGGCCGGATCGAACTTTATCCCGGCCAGTTGGGCCAGGTCACGCCAACATCGCTGTAGCTACACAATTCCGCACCACTGGGCCTAACTCCTGAATCGGTGCGCAGCCGAATGAACGAGGTCAGTTCTGGATTAATCGCTAAGGGTATGCGATGTTTCGAATAATTCCGTAATGTAGATTGATTGTACAATGTACATGTCTATGGTTGCTACTCCGTGATTGATCGGATCTGGTAAGTACTACACTTCGATCCAAAAAAAAACATGGATGGGTCTTTCCGCTTTATCTCTAAGTGCACATTTGAGCAGCTCCCATATTATTGATCAATAACGGCACCGCTAACCAAAATATGTTCGTAATTTTAATGAAAAAAAAAATCATAACTTACGAGAAGCATAGTCTTATTTGTAAGGATGAGTAAGAAGGAAAAAAGGAATGTTCACAAACAAAATGAAAAATACGCACATCGCATACCCTTAACGACCGCACACCTTGGCTAGGCTCCGGACTCCGAGGCGGTTAATTTGATATGTAAATGAGGGGCTTTCTAATCAGGATCGAGATGATGATGGCGCTGGTGATGGTGATGATAGTGGCAAATGATGGAAAACGTTGAAATCAAAACCCGGGGAGCCAGCAGGGGTGCCCCGTTTTGATGAATTGATTTCGTTAAATGGATCAAGTTCGGCACGGGTGAGGCTTAGCCGGAATGTACTTAATATCCCCACGCTTGGGATTAAACAATTTTGCATTTTCCAATGGATAATGATGGTTATTTCAGGCCTGAAAGCTTAGAGCTTTCCGTTAGTTAGTTTGCACGTTTCTTGTGTTCAAATTAAATGATAGTGCGCGAAGGAATGATTCCCTAATTGATATCAAAGAGTTTTGTATCGAATGGTCTCGCTTCATCGTTGAAGGATATAAAAACATCAATTATTACGTTGAAACAGCAATCCAACAAATTGCAAAGGGAAACGTCATTCTCGATACGAAAATATGTCTCACTTTGGCTGAAAGCACGAAGCAAACTTTCAGTGCCATAACAACAAAACGAAATAACCATTTCTGATCAATCCATCTATTGGTATGATGAGATTTTCCTTTTATCACCAGGATAAAAATCAGTACTCTATTAGAAAACGCAAACGAATTAAATATGAATTATCATATTGTAGTCATAGATAAAAGTTGTATACTATTTTTTATATTTTTTATTTCTTTCTTGGCTAAAAAACAAGCTTTTATTTATTCTTTATAAGTTTGATTAAAAACATTAGATATGTCCTAGATACCTAATTTTATCTGATGAATTTAAAGCTGTAGGTAGGTAGCTAAAGGCTGTAGGTTTTAAATAAGTTTCAGTAATAACCGTGTAAAATTATTCATACAAAATGTTGATCTGAGCTCTAAACTAAAACTTGTTCCCTCGATGGAAATGCTATCCTTTCAGCACATTTAGTACCACAAGAACGGCAACGAATCGAATCCGACATTGAAAACCATCAAAAAGTAATTCCATCAAAAGCAAAGAAAGGAGTAAAATGGCACGAACTTCCCATTTAACGACGAAACGATAACGACAAAGACGACGTCGTCGACGGACCTCTCGTTTTTTCGCTCCTTTTTCCCATGCACTTCCGTTCTTCCGTCCGTCTCTGTCCGTCCACACCTTTGACAATTTTTCAGTTCAATTTCTTCGAAAAATATTTATTTTCATTCCATTCCATCGACGGCGACGGCGGCGGCGGCTTTCATTACTTTGTTATTTTTCCATTATTAATTTAGCTGTTTGTACAATTTTATGTTTGCTTCTTGAGGTTTTCCGCAGGGTGTAGTGGTAGAAGAAAGGAGCGGATGGACGGTCGGTCGATTTCGTGCCCATCACATTTTGACTGCGAAGAAATGTTTTTATTTTCGTCGTTCTGTTTGAACTCTACAGAAGCACGAAATGTTGATTTAGGGGGCAATTTTCTTCCTTCTGGATTGCTGCCTATTATTTGGGGTAATTTTTTGGCAAACCACAGGCTACTAGAGAACAAAGTTTATTGCACTATATTCGCTCCCTAGCTGAACGTCGAAGCTTGGTTGGCGAAAATGGGTGCATATTCAATGCAATGAGTATCATATTCCACTTTTATTTTGCAGGAAATTGTATTTTGATTTCTCAAATAAAGGATTCATTCATGCCCTACAAAACGTAATTGTGGAAAATACATTTTCGTACGATTCCACTATAATATAAAAAGCTTCCCATTCCTTGAGTATGTTAAGCGAGGTGACAAATAAAAGGAAATAAAGATATCCTTTTGAGACTAGTATCAGCCAATCAGAAATTTAAAAGTAGAGTATGTAGATGTAAGAGAGTAAAAGAGTTATCAATAAATTTGCATTGATTTGTGTATTGTAACGTTAGCAGAATTCAAAATATCTTACTAAATACATATAATGTATTTTTATTTTTTTTTTTTTCAAATGATACTTAATTGCAGAGTAAAGTGAAGTTCAAATTGCTGTGTGATTTAACATTGATTTTTTTTAAATTGAACTTTTTGAATATCGTAGGAATTTTCTGGAAAGGAATTGTCGTACATCAGTAGGAATCTTTGAAATATTGCTAAGAAACTTTAAGATGGTCTAATGGAATCCTAATAAAACCGGTACCCCACTGAATTGCTAAAGACCGCAACCGATACCCCAGGATGGACCACTGAAAACCGAACGCCTAGAAACCCATATTTATCACCATAAAATGCTGCACAGCAATCTTGGAAGCCTTAAAATTCTACAAAAATCATACAATAATTTCAACAATCCTATAATTTATATGCATGGTTATATGATTATTAGGTTGACTGATACCGTTTCAAAATCCCCATAGAAGATTAAGATTTGAAGCTTAACATGGACTCTGGCGAACACGGAATACAACATCAGTTGACAGTTCTCTGTTAAACGTATGTAATCAAATTCTATGTTCGAAAGTAGTATGTACTACATGCTCGAAAAGTTATTTGTTCATATCAACAGAGAAGTAAACTTTGTAAACTTTTTTTTTTCATTAAAATTCAATAATGTTTGTAATTGTATGTGGAAATTTCGGAATTTCATTTTCAAGATGCATTTTCTTTAGAACGGCACGAAACAAGTTAAGCAAGAATTTCAGGTGTGTCAATACTAACAAGTCAATTTCAAGTTTCTGGATTCAGATCGTATTCCTCTGATTTTACACAAATCTAATCCATATGATTGTTAACATTTCGTGGATTGAGGAAGGGCTATTCGATCCCATATATTGCGAGTATTATGTCATGATTCTCTTCACCTGAGGCGAGTTTTGTGCAAGTCTCTCGGCTTGTGGGTCCGTACAACCATGTTTGGCCCTTCATACAGGAGACTTACTGATCACAGCAAACAACAGTACAATCTTGATCAAATCGCTTTTTAGATTATTACAGTGCCATAGGTAGATGCCTTGCTACAATAGCTGGTAGTAACTCATCATCATCATCTAAATCATTCCGCAGGATTCTACAACTTCAAGAATCTATGACAATAGGTCGAAAGAAGTCTGGTAGAACGACATTTAGTCGAATGGCGTTTAGTCTAAAGTACATTTAGTCGAACAGACATATCGTCGAATAGTTATTTGGACGAAAAAGTTTCGTTGGAATAGAAAACAAATGACATTTGGTTGAATTTTTAATAGTATGGATATCGCAATTGAATGTAAACCGAGAAAAAGCTTCTACCACAAACTCTGTTATTCACTCGAAGTCAACAACCAAAACCGTCAGTAAAGCTATATGTTTGTTTAAGGAATGATATAAAGCTAATAGTCTCAATAAGCTAGTTGGCTATAAGTAAAGAAATGTTTTCTGATACAGACACTTTAGATTCGGCAATTCGTTTTAAGTATGATTTCCACATTCAAAAATATTACCAACATTCGGACCCGGACCCTGAATTCAAAAAAGATCCCGAGCACTCTCTTCGAATGCTTTCATCTGATAAAGATTAGCAATGTGAAGAACGATGACATTTTGATAAAATAAAATATAAAAAAAATATTTGTTTTCACATCGTTGAGTAAGGATATAATTTGATGAGCATTTCAATGAGGAATGATGAGGCTAAAAAAAATAATAAATTCATTAAAACTAAATATTTTAGTCGATATGAAAAAAATAACTATTAAACAGTTCATTTAAAAAATTAACGAAATCCTAGCTTTTCACATACTTTCGGAGGCAGCTCCCCGCCAGTTGGGAGACTTGTTCCAGATTACCCGAATAAAAAAAAATTTGATCAAATGTATTAAAGATCAAAACATGCAAACCGTTAGGCAGAAGTTACATACCTGTCACAAGTATTTTTGTTTTATTATATATATAGTATTTCAATAAACTATTTTGAAATAAGCTGTCAACCAAATTTCCGTTCGATGAAAAGTCATCCGACCAAATGTTATCCGAAAAAATTTCTAAAGATTTACGACCAAATGTCCCTTTGACTAAATTTACTTCCGACCAGACGTCATTCGACCAAATGTCAGTCGACCTTGTGTCCTAAATCTAGCAAGAATTTATGACATTTGCTCGAAAGTCATTTGGTGGAATGATATTAAGTCGAAAATACGTTTGGTCAAATCTAAATAATATTGAAACGATGTTTTACGTTTTGTGCACACGGTGCTCCCCTGATAGTAATTATCAGGAAAAAAAATCGCCATCAAATCTGTGCTCACTGTAGTCGTTTTCTATACGTAAGTCGCATGTCCAGGAATATTTTTAAAAAATCGTAGGGCCCGTTTTGAAGTTACGCCCTTTTGATTGTATAAGTTCACAAATTCAAAGTAAATCTGAGATATTTCAACGGGTTTTTGTTGGCCGTGAATATCAGAAGAAATAAACCATCAAAATTTGGTTCAGAGTTGGTGTTTTTAGTTATTTGTAACTTATGGGCGCCCGTCAGATTAATTAGACATTCTAATACCGGTAAGCATGTTCAAACGTTTTCAATGACAAATTGCAGCTACATTCAATTAGAGTCTATCACAATTGACTGATTTTTCATAGGCTCAAGGGACATAAGGCATTACGGAGCCAATATTGTAGTATTATTAATAGTCATAAAATAAGGTTATAACTTAACAAGCTGCCCTCCGACTGTTCTGGCTAACTTTGTACTGCCCCAGAACTTAAACCTCAATTGCTGAATAATGCTTTATTGGTCAAACTATGGCACTCTAGATCATAGTTTCCTAAACTGTGGGTCGCGACCCCTGGGAGTCGTGAGCTGATCTTTGGTAGTTCGTGAAAATAATCTCAATGTGTATTAATTTTATTACTTTTTATTTTTTTACATTTTGAAATTGATCTCATTTATTCATTTTTCGCTTAATTATGATTCCGCCCTAAGAGCCATTGGTAACTAAGTGTGTAGTTTGTAGTTACTAAGCCAACAAATGGTTTAACGTGTAATTTGATGTTACGATGGAGAGAATTTCCTTCTCTATCAACCAGTAGTGATAGTTTTTATATTGTTCAATTTATTTGCTTGAAAACAACGAGTTATACACTCGTTTACCAACGCCTTTAGGGCGAAATTATAAATTATTTAAGCATTTCTTATAGACTGCCTGACAACCATTAGGTTTTAGTGGTGAAAACACATTGATGTGGCATTCAAAACTTTCTTGGAAAGATGTTAGAAAATTGAAACTAACAACGCTAGAAACACAGTTGTCAAAACATTTAGTAAAAAACAAACCTTATATCTCATAAAGAAAATGTTTGCAATAATACGGTGAACTATTTCACATCAACGCTATTTTACAAGGAGTTTTGATAGATGTCAAGATTAAGATATTAAATTACCGCGTCAAACTTATAAAACGTACACCAAATTTAGCCAAAAATGAAATGTGAAATACTTGTTCGAAAATTTTTTTTTTATTTATTTATTTACAACATCTTCGACATTATGCCGCACAGACTGAGCTTAGGTTTACTTAATTCTATTCTTAAACACAAATTTACTAATATTAAAATCAAAAACATCACAAACGTCATTAAACAATCTACAACATGAATCGAGCGGATTATTATACCCATAGAGCGAGCGATGGGAAGGTATCCAAAGCAATTGTCGATTACGGAGCTGACGAGCTGGCGCGTGAAACTGCACATTTGCCAGCAGACTGCTGCAATCAATGTTGCCGGTGATAACGTCGAAGACAAATAATCTCTGCAGCAGAGTTCGACGGTTAGCCAAAGACTGCACACCTATCAGCGCGCAGCGATGCTCATATGGAGGCAGGTGAGCTGGATCATTCCATGGCAGACCTCGAAGAGCGTACCTTATGAAACGCTTTTGGACTCTTTCGATATTTTCGACATGAACAGCATGATACGGAGCCCAAATCTGCACTCCGTATTCAAGCACACTGCGAACTAAGGCGCAATAAAGTGACTTAAGTGCATAAGCATCGTCGAAAAGCTGTGTATTGCGGCGTAGAAAACCAAGCATTGCATTGGCTTTGGCTGTCATCGTGGCGATATGTTCATGGAATCGGAGTTTGGAATCAAGGATTACTCCAAGATCCTTGATGGACGATACTCTCTCCAGCGATGAGCTATTCAAAGAATAGTCAAAAACTGTGGTGGACTGACGACGGCTGAACGATATGACTTTGCATTTGTTAGCATTCATCTGCATACCGTTAATATCACACCAATTGGAAACTCTATCGACATCAGCTTGTAGCGCGCAACAGTCCAGCAATGTTTTGATCGTACGAAATAGCTTCAAATCATCTGCATACAGTAGTTTGCCACAGTCCAGCTGATCACACAAATCGTTTATGAAGAGCACGAAAATAAGTGGACCTAGGTGACTTCCTTGTGGAACTCCGGAGGATATACCAAATATATCAGATCTCGCTCCTTGTACTTTCACAAAAGCTTTACGGGAGGATAAATAAGATTTCAGCCACTGGATGGTCCAACAAGGCAGTCCAAGGCGGTTCAGTTTTGCGATGGCTAAATTGTGAGGTACCTTGTCGAAAGCTTTTGAGAAATCCACATATATGGCATCAACTTGGCTACGTTTCTCGAGTTTGTCGAACACAGCATGAGTGAACGTCATCAGATTCGACGTCGTAGATCGCTTTTTGACGAATCCGTGCTGAGACTCAGATATAGCGGGCTGCACAACTGGATACAAAGCATCGTGTAGCAAAGTTTCGAAGACCTTCGACAAGCAGCAGAGAATAGATATTGGTCGGTAGTTTTCCACGTCATGTACACTCCCCGATTTATGTATAGGAGTGATAGACGCGAGCTTCCACGCTTCGGGGAAGACTCCCTCGATCAACGAACGGTTGAAAATCGATGCAATCGGCGTCGCAAGCGATTGAGCGCATTGTTTGATGAAGCTTGGCGGAATAAGGTCGGGTCCGGGACCTTTTGAAGCATCTACTTTGCTGAGTGCTGCACGTATACTATCACCGTCAAACGTGACTCGATGGAGCTGTATGTTGTACGATGGAAGGCTGTTTACGTAGTCCTGAGATATTGGAGGTGGATTTTCAACGTATACTGAACGAAAGAACTCTGCAAAGAGATTTGCGTTTTCTTCGGGTGAGCCGGCACTACGCGTGCGATAAGAAACTTCGGCAGGGATTGTGGCTGAACTTTTTCGCTTATTTATGTACGTCCAAAAGGATGATGGATCTTGCTTAAAATTCGATTGGAGGCTGTTGACGTATTCCCGGAAACGATTATGTTGTAGGCGCAAATAATCATCCACCGCTGTCTTAAGATTACTGATCGTTGTGGGATTTCTGTTACGATAGAATCTTTTTCTGGCTTTTCGTAAACGGTTGCGGAGGTTACGAAGCTGCGGTGTCCACCAAGGTTGCCTGAACGATTTCGTAGACCGCTTAGCTTTGACGGGAACAGTTTCGCTGATGATTCGATTAATAACGTGGTAGAAAGTAGCCACTGAGTTATCAACAGAGTCTTGGTCAAGAAGCTGATTCCAGTCCTGAGAAGCTATCAAGTTGTTAATAGCATGGTAGTCACAACGGGAGAAGTCATAGTCAGCACTGAGCTCAGGAGATGATTGCAGTCTTGCGTGACGAGAACGGGCGTCCAACGATAAAATGATTGGCTTATGGTGAGCGTCAATTTTAAGAAGCGATGATGGTGACTCGAAGAGATCAATTATGCATGGATCACTTACGAAAACCAAGTCAAGTAACCTATCGTTCACGTTCAGAACGTCATTGATTTGATACAAACCAGTCGACAACATAGGTTCAACTAAGGCAATCTCCTGTTCGGTTGATACGTTGGTTGGTAAAAACCCTGAAAGATCCTCATCAAAACGCCAGGTCAGATTAGGTAGATTGTAATCACCAAGGCATAAAATAATATCGTGGGCGTTGACTTCCTTCAGTACTTGATCAACAGATTCGACGTGTTTCGTGTAAATATCAGGATGACTGTTCGGTCGAATATAAACGCAACAAATATACACGGAAAGATGTGGTAAAACAATCTGCACGATAGTTTGTTCCAAATCGACAGGAGATGTCAGATTAGCGGCTTTGCAATTCAGCTCAGATTTCACTGCAATTAGAACTCCGCCACCTCTTCGAAGATTGCTGGTGGAAGAATTACGATCACATCTATAGATTACGTAGTTGCAGGTTAGTTCACTGGAAGCAATTTCGGAGTGGAGCCAGGTTTCAGTTAACACAACTATGTCGAAGTCGCAAGTAAGCAGAGAGAGAAGCAAGTTGTTTGTTTTTGTTCTCAACCCACGGACGTTCTGATAGTAAACTGTCAGTGCGGTAGGGAAGCTTTGACTACCGGACGTAAAACAAGTCGGAGACGTATTATGCGGAATTAGGTACGGTGTGGATAACATAAGAGGATTGTCGGAACTGTCTATTCGGTGAGTTGTTGATGAGGCTGATACGAGGTTGACGCTGGAGCAGGACGCAATTCTGGGTTGTTCGAAACCCCCGGATCCGCAGCCTGTCCTGGTTTCCAAAAATGTCGAACGCTAGAACTGGTTTCGATGAACTCTCGGAATTGAATTTCACGGGGCCAGTTAGAGGGATCCAATGCTCTTGATTTTAAATCGTTACTGACACCTACCTTAAACGATATGAATGAAAACGACGATAGTGGCCGCCCTTTGGGCACCAAAACCTTTGCTACCACGTTTTCGGTCTGCAAGCAGTTTTTTGCAAGGTTGACAACGTCGTCTTCCGTGACTTCGGGCGAAATTTTCGTCAGATATATCCAAAATCTGTTTTCCGACCTGTCAGCGGAGTCTTCAGACGCATTGATGGCTTGATTTGTTCCACGGAAAACTTTCGAAGGCTGGTCAGGCAGTTGAAAGGTGACCTCGTCTCTATCACGTAATCTCTTCGAAGCAGAACGGTTGTTGAACTGAAACCGGCCGGGCGCTGGAGACAAGATAGCGGGAGAAAGCTTGTTGAAGCCGCCTTGAATCTCCTGTTTCAACTCGGCAATCAAGCTGTCCTTAATCTCGGTTTTCAGATCGTCGACTAATTTTTGATACATATCATTTACTTCTTTAGTAGCAGCGTTCATTGAATTCAAAGTATTCTTGAAACGTGCGTTACTCATAATCTCGCGACACCCCTGGCACATCCAGAAGGTAGCGGAGTTAGTTACGATTTGACTGTAGAACGTATCCGATATTTTAGCGCACTTGAAGTGGAAAGTTGCTTTGCAGAAACCCCCACAGACGACTTCGGGAGCAGTCATGTTGACGGCACAACTGTTGCAGATTTCCATATCGGTGAAAATTGAAACAGCGGGTGGAGATGCTCTTACCGCAAAAAAAAACTTCGGAAAATCGCATCAAATGGCAGCACTGGCGAGATGACGGATAATCACAATCTGATCGGGTAATGTATGAGTGTGCACACACAGCCTCAAACTACGCACGGGATGAGCGGGACGGAATGATGTTTGTTTACCTTCTATGCAGTTGGGAATGCAGGCGATGCGGCGAATAGGCAGGAGGGCAGGTTTATGCTGGGTCGTTTTCGGATATCGGAGTGAGAACAGCAGTAGAAAATCAGGCTTTATTCAGCAGGCTTGGCAGTACAATCGGGTGTAGATTTGGATTGAGGATTTATCACAAACACTGGAAGTGCAGCGGTAATCAGCACTCTCAATGCTAAAATTTTCAGCTCAGCAAAAATTAGCTGTTAACTACCGAAAAAATAAAAAATGGTAACTTTCCATCTTAAAACTTTTTCAATTTTTTAACATTTTAACCAATGGAAAGCAAGTTTCTTAACATTTTTCACCTGGTGGTTCGCGAAGAATATGTCGGACGGCTAGGTGGGTCGTGCACTCAAATAGTTTTGGACCCTATGCTACATACTACTATCAATCCTTTTGTGATTATTTGTAGTACACATTACAATATATATATTTTTCACAAATCTTTAATTTAACCTGTGGTCGGCCTTTTAGATCTCACAAACACGTGAGATTCCTGGACAAATACAATAATGAACGAATTGTTTAAATCAATCAACCCATTCTAAAGCCAACTCGTAAAGAGTATGCCCCAATACTTGAAATACGTTCATGAAAAGTAAAAAATATTCAGTATTGTTTGGATTCATTGATTTTAAAATAATTACAATTGCAGAGCATAATTTTACATGTCTTCCTTAAGTATCAATACTCAAATCAAACCTCTCTTGAAAAGATTCTACCCTATAATGCCGAATTTCATTAATCCCAGAGTCATAACCCTAAGCACATCATTATGCTGAATGCTATTGTCCCGAATTTATAATAACCTTGAATGACATTGCTCCATGATAATGGAATTCGAAATGTTTCTATTCTATGGTCTCCAGGTTCTTGGTACTTGAAGTTATGACTCACTCGCTGTGAAGACAAACCATAATGAATCACACTTTGTCAAGCAATCTATTCATAGGTGACAAAGACAAATTTAAAATAAAGATGTAAGTGCTACGATTTCAAATTCCATTTAAAAAATAATAACGGATTTTATATACCTCGAATTATTTTTTTTTTTTTCATTTTGTATCGCCGCTTTCATTATTGTTAATTTAATTTTATTCTATACCCTGCTACCCATCCATTATCGAAAACTCAAGTCCGAAAGTATTTTTTGACGTCAACTTGCGTTTCGATATAAAACATGAATTGCATGTTAAACAATCTGAATCGTGAGTTCATTGCATCACCAAACTATCCAGAATATTGTTATATAAAAACTTATTTGAAGTCATGATGAAATTGGCCCCGTAATGCCTTAAAGCACTTGAGCCTATGAAAAATTAGTTAATTGTGAAAGGTTTTTTTAAGAGCAATGTGTCATTGCTTAAACATTCGATCATGCTTAACGGTATTCTTAATAAATTAATGCTTAATTAATATATTAAAAATTAGTGTCTTTAATGGTTACACCTCCAAAAGGACATAACTGCATATTTTGTTGATCTTCTCATTCAAAATTCTACCTAGAAGTTACAAATAACCAAAAACATCTGCTTTGAACCAAATTTTGATAGCTTATTTCTTCTAATAATTACGGCCAATGAAATCCGTTTAGGGGGGTCCCGTAGCCTCGAGGTTACGCTTTCGCTTCGCCAAGCGGAAGGTCATGGGTTCGATTCCCAATCCCCCCACACAAAAACTCCGTCCAGCCACCAGAAGACGCCGCACGAAGGACCGTGTATTGGGGAACACAACCATCCTTCGTCAGTATCGGATGGTGACTGAGACACACTGACCCTCTTTGTAGGCTGTTGCCTCACACGACACGGAAACATGGCAAAATGAACCACCGCACACCAATGGACATCGATATGGATATGGATTGGACGAACGACAGCACTCTCCTCTACCTGCTCGGTATGAGAGAAATAGCAATATAAACTATAAATAGATTGATACTCGGCATAGTAGTGGCCAAGAGCACGGAGTGCCTATCAAATAAAAGTAAGAAAAAAAAAAGAAATCCGTTTAAATATCTCAGATTTCCTTTGAATTTGTAGACTTATACAATCAAAAGTGCGTAACTTCAAAACGGGCCCTACGATTTTATTTTAATTTTGCTCAGACTTGCAGCTCAGATATAGAAAGCGACTGGTGAGTAGAGATTCGATGGACATTTTTTTTCTGGTAATAACGGTTAGGGGAGCACCGTGGTCCGATTATCGTCGAGAGTAGCATTTTATCACTAATATGCTTTTCTACGCTTGTTCTGCGAGTCAGACGAGCTGATCTCAAATGGGAACAAACTGAGTTTTGTCAGCTCATCCGATATACAGAATAAGCATTTAATCAATTTTAATTCATAGTTTTTCAAATCAAACTATTTCTAGGCGCTCTCATTCAAGCTTCTACCGTAAACTCTGTTTTTCACCTGACAACATGAACACCGTTAGCATAACCATATATTTATTTTAGGAATTATTTTAACTCCTCTACCGGCAGCTTCCTTTTTTCCACCACAAACAAGTATTCAAACAGCGAAAACTTTTTTGTTTTTCGATATTTTGGCACCGTTTTCTCACAAGCCCTCAAAAAATTCTTCTATTTTAAAAATATATGTCGGTATTGATCATTGTTCATTTGGTTCCGGAGATAATCCAAAACTTATTGGAAGACCGGCGTTTTTCCATAGCCCAGATAAATATCTCAGGCTACAGAATTTTTCTTACGTACGATCATTTTTTTCTCGAAACAATACATCAATTGGAGTAATGAATGTTCTCGTTTCTGGTACTGATCCGGCCGTATAAAAATCTTGAAATTTTCAAAAAAAAAACATAATTTTGTGATTTTCAGATTTGAAGCCAACTCAACCGATTTCCATGATTTTTTCAGAGAAGGTTCTCATAACCTGACATTGTATAGCCCACATTTTATTTTTATTTTTTTAATTGACTAAGAACAAAATGGCGTCCAAAGAATTTTTATATGGGGAATGTCGGTCCCCCTAGGAATATCTAAATATCTTCAAAACCATATGGCCAATGATCAATATTGACACAGATTCTGAAAAAAGAAGAGTTTTTTGAGGGCTTGTAGGAATATGGTGCAAAATTATTGAAAAACAAGAAAGTTATCGATGTTTGAATATTCTTTTGGCGTTTAAAAAGAATGAAGCTTACTGTAGCTGTCTCAATAAGCCAATTGATATTACAATAGAGAAACGATTTAAGATTTACTTCGACAAACTTTTGAGTTATCCTTATCGAATCGTTACCCGTTGTGTGGCGTAGTTGGTTAACGCGCGCAGACTAGGGTTTTGAGAGTCGTGGGATCGAAGCCCACCAGAACGATTCCATTATTTTTCATAATTTGACATCTCAATTTGTTCAAATTGACTTTTGTGTCTACGAACTTCAGTTTTTTTTTTCAAGACACCGTCGGCTGGTTTAAGCCGTAATATATATGACAATCCTAGTTGCGTAAACTTTTCCTGACGATGCAGGTATAATTTCCGCATTGCACGTCCATATGCTTCAAGATCCGAGCCCTCTCTGAATGCTTTCATCAAATGAAGATCAGCAGTTACGAAGAACGATGACATTTGAAAGAATACAACAAATCATTATATTTACATTGTTGAGTAATTTAATAACTTGTTGAACAATTATTCAAAGAATGGTGATATTTAAAAAAAAAAGATAAAGCGAAATATTTCTTAATGTGCAAAATAATAGTCTTAAAAAGTTCATTAAGATAGTCATTGAAATCTTAGATGTTTTCAGTATTTGAGAGGCATGTACCCGCCAAATGGGAAATCTGTGCCTTTTGATCGCTAAATACCTTGTGTTTCGGCAATATGTCTTGTTTATCAAACGATCTTTCAACAAATAATATCAAGATAAGCTCTCACCAAATTTTCTCAAACCAAACGTCATTCCACCAAATGCCATCTAATGAAAAGTTTTAAAGATATTCGACCAAATGTCCCTTTGACTAAATGTACTTTCGACTAAATATAATTCGACCAAATGTCCTAAAGCCGATCCCTCTCCACTAACAAAACTCCTTACCATGCCAAACATGGAGATGCAGAGGGTATCTCGATCTCTAGTAACAATGGATGTCACACTAACATTCCTTCTCGTTCCCGATGACCGTAAGGACATGGCCGGCGCCGTTATTGACTTTATAATGTTTAGAACACTTGTGATATGTGACAACGACGTTTCCCGCGAAGTGAAAAGACGTGTTTAAGCTGCGAACAGGGCCTCTACGGATTACGTTACCAGTGTAGGTCCCGCAACTTGCAAACGGAAACAAAATTTTCCCTATATAAAACATAGATTCTTCCAGTGGCTCTTTATAGGCCGAAGCGTGGACGTTGAAAGAGGCAGACCGGAAAGCCTTCGGCGTTCGTACGTAAAGTACTTCGGACAATACTCGGTGAGAAACTCGAAAATTGTGTGTGGCGCAGATGCATGAATCATCAGTTGTTTCATATATACAAAGATGCGTCAGACATACGGCACACTTCAGTGGGCTGGTCACTTAGTGCGAACGTCGGAAAAAAAGAATTGAAAAAAAAATTCGGCATGGGACCAGGTAAAGGTCGGTGGCTTCGTGGAAAATTAAGTATGCGCTGGTTGTACGCAGTGGAAGAGGACCTGGCGACCCTAAACGTTCGGGGCAACTGGAGAAGTCGCCCAAGACCGACGAAGATGGAGCTCTACAATACGCCCGGCAATGGTGTAACGTTACGCTTGTATCAAGGTAAGGTAGGTAATGTTTGTAGCTCTCGAAAGCTTACATTGAAGAAGGAAAGCTACTCCCAAGCTACATCTGTTGGTTCCTTGTGCAACTTCGATTATTCTGATCAATTTACGGAAAAGCAACTACGAATTGTATGGTCAACAATGTTTATGCTTATGCTTTGACATACACGCGTATTCCGACCTCAATTGTAAGGCCGTCTTTAGTGTCGTGTACTACACTCGAAATCGACACTGTATACAGCCATACAGATGTGCTCGAAATACATGTATCTGTCAAAGGATACAAACTCTAGTGGAATTAAATGGTATGGTACCAAATTCGGGTTTCAAAACGAAAACTTTAATATTCTGCAAATCATTCTTACAAAAACCCCGAAAGGATTTTGAACGCTTCAGTGCGCTGTTGTATTTTGAACAACACGTGGAGAAACCACGCTTATCGTACATAGTTAAAGCGTAGTGATTCAGACGGCGACAAGATCGTGAGACAGATGGAAGCTTCAAAACATCCCGGACTACATTTTGATGTAATCCTGAGCAAAATGTCCACAGTCTCATCCAGGATTCTTATGGAGAAGGTGAGCAGCAATTTTCAGCAAAAAAAAAATGTTTGACAATGTTTCTGGAATTTCGCCCGCGTTTCAAAAAGCTAAAACAAGCCCGCCTTACAGCTTTGCAGTATTTTGGTTTTGTGTTATGAACAGAAAGATTCTTTGCTGGAATCCACTGTACTTTATCACACTTCCATTTCCAGCACTGACTGTAAACCATAAGTCGACTACTTCACATCATGCAATCAGCAAATCAAAAGTACCCTTCCGCCTTGCAAACTCATTTCGCACCTGACCGCTTCCTTTATCCGTTGCACCCTTCCACCACCCAGCCATCGATTGAGCCAATTGAATTCTTCCGATTATGTCCGTTTTCCCGACCAATCAAACCTTTAAAAGCACCTAATTGAAAGGGACTGACTGACCGCATCACTGTCATACTCAAACGTGTGGAACGTGCGGCGGACAATCGAACCCCCGACTGACTAAACAAACTGAAACACGACAGGCAACGACGACGAAACGAAGATGACGAGACACCGAAAAGATCCAGTTCTGTCCAAACGTGATGACAGCACAATGGCCAAAGAGTCGGTACACAGTCCATTTTTTGTCTTCCTCGTTTTTTTTTATCCTCGACGGATAAACAGTGACTCGAAACGATATTCGAACAAGGTATGTTTTCTCATCAAGTTGGTAAAAGCTTTCAAAATAATAATACTTTATAAAATATGAAGCTCATAGGTGATTCACTGAACCTGTACGAATATGAAATTGATTCACTGTATGACGACAATCAAAAAGGTGGAACTCCGATGGTCAAAACCAAGATGACGAAGACGACGACGGCTTCACTGAGATTCAATCAACCCATAAAAGCGTGTGGTTTTCAACTTTTTCCTTCGTCTTCGTACCTCCCGTCCCTATGATTGACATAAAAGACCTTTAAAACTCGTGCAATTGAATTGCTCCTCTGGCCCAACCGCAGCGGAGAAAAAAGAACATAGATCCGAGAGAGATAAATTGATGGTCTTTTGGTACTCGATGTACCTTCGGACGGGCGCAGTTGTTTCACAAAGCCATGATTCATGTCGAGAGATTAACATTTTTCCGAAGCCCTCGGCGAATACAACCATCAAACCTGATGAATGTAAACCGCAGCGAGATGGTCTTTGAATTTCTTAATCTAACATTCTTTTCTGCTACCGGTGATGGATGCGGTTGTTCAAATAAAATGTCAGGATTCGACATGCATTTTTTATGGAAATCTTTACAATGGTATTCAATATATGAGAAAATTCTGGTGCATATGTCGTCTTTTTATTTGAGATGAAAATAAAAAATATGATGTAGTGAGTTATTAGAGGCATCCATAAGTCAGAGGACATGCATTTTTTTAGTTGTGTGGATCTTGGTTTTTGGTAAAAAAAAAATAACATCCAAGAAATTCGTTGGACCCATACTTTTGGATCATTATGCTTTCTTCCAAGAGTAAAATGGTCAATGTTGATAATTGCATCGAAATGAGCAATCAGTCCAATGCTTTGGGCAAGTTTTCCACGCATAAAATCGAAGCAGCCTCTAGCTCAGCCTCTTTGATTCAAGTGAGGAAACAAACAGTGCCGCCTATCGTGGTCAGTTGTTCCGAATTTGGAGGATTTAGGAAAAAGATTTTGAACTCTTTAGGGGAATCAAGGTTTCCTTCCAAATCGCAAAAAAGGAAACTGCCGTATTTTGCCGGATACTCTTAGAGATCACAAACTTGTTCTCGAACATTTTGCAGAGAACAGTCACAAATTTCTTACTTTTGACGACAAAACTGAACCTTTATTCAAAGTCGCCTCTTAAGGTCTCTCAGGTTACCATAAGCCTTCAGATGAGAACAAAAATGGAATAAATGATTTAATTGGATTTTCACCAGTCTATGTAATCATTTTGTAAAAGGAAATCTAATCGGGCATTTGTCGGTAAGGGGTTTCTCAAGAATATTATAAGGTTCACTTAACCAAAAGTGATCTCAATATTAGAACTTTAGAAAAGCGAGAATTATGTACGATGTCAGTGTAACATGGGAACATTTTCAGAAGCCTGGAGGTAATTTCCAGTACCCTACTCAGTGCTGTCGATGTCAAAAGTTTGTGAAGTTTTTTCGCACGCTAAGGACGTCTATCCTGTGAAAGAAGATACCAATAAATTTGTATTTACAATAGGATGACCCACAGTGATCGAACTACAGAAATCTTAAGTTACATCCTCCAATTTTTTCTTCTGGAATCCTGGAAGCTACTATAAAAGTTTGTTTGCAATCCATCAGCTCTAAACTAGCTTGAAGTTTGTATGATGAAAGTCGGTCGACATATGTATATAGGGAAAACTGATTTTAAATACATTTGCGACGACAGGTGGCGCTGTAGACGATGATTTCTTAATCATTAATCAATATGAGGGGATGAGAAGCAAAGTGGTGTAAAAATCTTATTTTGAGAAAATAGATTTTGAAGTTTTTTATTTCATTCCGCTGGATGGTTCGAAACCAAATCGTTCACATTTTGTGAACTTGTGGAATTCAAAAACCGATTATATTAGATAAGTTGAGTTGAATTTGTTGAAAGACAGGGAAATTCGCTTACAGGAACCATCGTGGAAGGGATGAAAATAAACTTTCACTGCGGTTTTGTGACTCTTCGTAACTCGAGATATAGGACATCGAGTTATGAAGAGTTATCTATAGACGAATTCCATCCCCAATGAGTCGAAAAGAATAAAAATCGTGCTCGATAGTCTTCGATTTGGATTAAATTTTGCACATGTTTTTGATATGATAGAATAAGTGTTTTCCATATAAAAATTGATAATTTTGACTCAAGAATAACTTTCATAAATGGCCTATAAAATTTTGCATGCAACTTATTTAAAAAAAATTCTAACTCCGAAACCGTTTGGCCTACAAAAAAAAAAAATATACCCTAAATTTTTTTTAATGTTTTTTTCATGAAAAATTCTAAAATTAAATTTTAATTTTAAACTACACAAAAACCCCATTTTAAATATTTTTCAAATTTTCACCACACGCTATGTATGAACTAGACGATTATAAAAATCGAATGTACATCGGGTTTTTTCTCGCTAAAGTTCATTATTTAGGTTGTATTTTCATAATTGGAAGGTTTTAAAATATTCCATCGGTGAAATTTTTTTTTGTTTCCACTTTTTGGCTGATTTTGATACCAAAACTCATGAAAACCCCGTTTTTCGACACATTTAAGCCCATACAAAATGTATGGAAAAATGTCACCGATAAAATATTTTAAAACCCTCCGATTATGAAAATATAGACCAAATACTGATCTCGAGCGAGAAAAAATCCGATGTACATTCGAATTTTATAATCATCTAGTTCAGACATAGCGTGCACCATAGAATTTTGATATTAAACAGATGTTTGAGACAAAGTTTCATGATGGAGAAATTTTTTATGAAAAAGTTTTTCTAAGAACAATTTTTGGCCGATTATCAAAATTTTGATTTTTTGTTCTGATGATACATTGAGAATCTTGAAATGATTCTGAACCATAATGAGCATATGAATAATTTCTCTAGAAGTAGCCATTCTCAAATCATATCGAGTTTTATGCAAAAAAAAAAATTAAATTAAAATAAGCCATTTTCATTAGTTATTCGTGATTCTCCATCAAGAAAAAAAAGTAAGTGGAAAAAATGAGGTTTTAACTCTCGATTATTGATGTAGAATTGCGAATTACTAATGAAAATGGCTTATGTTAATATTTAAATAATATTTGTTGCATTAAACTCGATATAATTCGAAAATGACTACTTCTTGAGAAATTATTTATATTCATTATGGTTCAAAACCACTTTAAGATTCTAATTGTATCATCAGATCGTATTATTTTGACAAAAAGAAAATAAAATTTTGAAAATCGGTCAAATGTTGTTCTTAGAAAAACTTTTTTATTAAAAATTTCTTCATCGTGAAAGTTTGTCTCAAACATCTGTTTACTATACAGACTCTATGGTGAAAATTAAATAAATATTAAAATGGGGTTTTTGTGTAATTTAAAATTTAAGTTTTATTTTTGAATTTTTCATTAAAAAACATAAAATATTTATTGGAATACGTCTATAGCTACAACAATACCGTACAATTCGTAGTTGTCACTTCGTGATTCAACAGAACATTCGAAGCTGCATTAATATTCAATTAGTGGGATATGCCTACCATTCTCAATGTGCACTACAAAGAGCTCAACATTCTTACGGCCATTGGGAAAGGGAGGAATGTTAGTTAAATAACCATTGTTGCCTGTGCCGACGTATACCTCTACATTTACACAGCTGCAATGAAACGGATATTGGAGGAGCTAATGAGAAAAACGACCAAGTAGTTGAAGAATATGCAGGCAAACTTTTTCAGTCAGCCGTGGCTAAAATTCTCAAAGCAATGTGGGTGGTATATTAATTTGAGAGGCGTCTGTGCGGTCCAATCTCATAGCTCATGTGAATGAGTTCTTGCTTTCTGACGTACTCACCTGAATTTTTGGTTAACCAAATAATAGCACCAATAATATTCACGGAGAATATGGTCTACATGAAATTTTCACGTATGGCTTATTTTTTATCTGATTGCAAAGTTTGGCAGCGTGATATTTTATTATCTTTGAATACCAGCCTTCTGTTTAGGCGGTCTTTGGTTTTGTGAAATCAATACATTTCGTACTCTTAGAGCTCTTCGTTTCATTCTGCATTGATAATATTTTCTTCCCTTAAAATTTCCGTCATTTTCTTATTTGGAATTTCTCTTGATCAGTATTGACTATTATCGCAAGCAAGTATGTTATGATTTATCTCTAATGTGTTTATCATTATTGATCTATAGATGAAAACGCAATGAAAAACAAATAATGCAAGATCGTCTGTGTCTTGAACTTGGACAATTGAATTAAGACCAGCGGTCAGAATAGCTGTTGTATTAACATCGAAAAGTGACTGGATTTGTCACACTACGTAGCCCTAATCTGTCAGCACATACAGTCATACCATATAAACAAAATTACACTGATTGCTTCAATATCTTCTATTTCTCTGCTAGAAGCGTATGCTTTCAGTAGTTTAGACAGGTCCGTCGCACTCGGGCTCAGATTGGGTACCACTTCTAGTACTGCATTTGGTCCCTCGGTGGTGCAAAAGGTACCCAAGTTTGACACATCGCAGTACACTTTTCACGGCATTCTAGATTACCTTATGAGCCATAAAATTTTGGGCATTTGCAAGGGACATGAAGGTCTTTAATTTGTCTTTGGTTTAGAGTTATGTTTGATCCTTCGACCTTGAGGCTTGCTCCTGCGGGGGCCGGCGATGAGGGCAGGATCAAACATGTCGCGCGTCGGTAGTTAGGAGTGAAAATGTGCGCGGTCCGTTAGAAGTGTTTGATCCTTCGACCGACGCTTGCTCCTGGGCAGTGCGTCAAGAAAGCCCGAGAAGTCGTCAGTTGTTTTCCCTCTCGGGTCGCGCGTCTATTCTCTCTGAGTGGTTTTAAATAGCCGAGCAAACGAGTGAAGCTGAAATTGTATTATTGCTGCTCAAGGATGACGGATCAATTGAAGAGCTCGTTTCATGCTACTATTTCTAATCTATAAAATATGCATAACTGTACCTTTAATCGTTGCAACGGTGAGACGTAAATATGATTTTTCAACAAACTTTGAAAGGTTCGTCACCTCAAGTGTCGGCATAATTTTTCTCTACATAGATATTGTTCATGTCAAATGAAAATATTATATTATATTTACATATAAGCATGTTTATATCTCACAAATAATTATTTATGGTCTAATCGCTCATCAAAGTGAATCCTGTGACCCAACGATCCTCCCCATTAACAAACATCCCTCCCAGTAACCTTTGTGGAGATGCAGAGGCAAACACGACAAAGGTTACACACTAACATTCCTTCCCCCAATCCCACCTGACTGCAAGGACGTGGCCGGCGCCGTTATGGACCATATATAAATAGAGGCACTGAATAATGCACACTGAAGAAGATTATGGCCTTTCCCAGCCGAACTTCTAGTTGATTCTTTGTGCATTTTCACTGACTTCGGTCAATCACGGAATAGCAACCATTGATATGTGTAGTCAGTCTAAGCTAAGCTAAGCTAAGCTAACAAAATATTTAACAAAGAAAATTAAAAAGATAAAACAAATAGGAGCACGCAATGATCTTAATATCGCTAATCATATTGGCTACAACTGTTCCATTCAGTCATTATTGAATGGCACGGAAATCTGGCAAATATAAAACCAGCAGTATCGCTCATTTGCAGGTACGTCTATCCCATCCATACTGCTACTCATGTTCAAGAGAATTTGTTGTTAGTACGTTTCGTGTATACGTCAGTTCGCTCCAGGAAAGGACAATTGAATTGATTTGATTCATTTGATAATAATACATTAGAAATAATAATTACCGAGCCAAAAATTTTGTTCACGAATTCGCACCAATTTGGAGGTCATATAGGGTAATTCGGGTAATATACTCCGACGGGACAATAGGCCCCACATAACTTTCACACGTAAAAATGATTTCATATCTTAACCCCTCTACCTGCAGCTTAATTTTTCATCGCAAGAAAAGCATTCAAATTGTGATATTTTTTTTGTTTCTCGGTATTTTTGCACCATTTTTTTACAAGTTCTCAATAAACTCTTCTAGTTTTGTAATCTGTGTCATAGGTCATCTGGATCCAGAGATATTTCGAAATTCCTTGGGGAAACGACGCGTAGCCATAACCCACGTATATATCTCAGGCTACAGAATTTTTATCGTAATCGGATATTAACTCATCAGAACATTACATTAATGGAAGTATGTTGTGAAAAAATTAAGCAATTTGGTGCAGCCATCTTTGAGTAATGAACATTTATGTTGGTACCACGCTGGCCAAGTAAAGATCTTGAAAACTTCAAAAAACCTCATATCGTAATATTCAGATATCTCTAAGAATACTTAACCAATTTGTATGATTTTTTCAGAATTTTATGTTTTCGATAAGTTGCCATAAAACAAAATGGCCGCCTAGAGCATTTTATATGGAAAATGTCGGTTTCCAAAGAAAAATGAAATATCTTCAAAACCAGATCACCAATCATCAATATCGACACGGATTCTTAAACTAGAAGAGTTTTTTGAGAACTTGTGAAAAAATGGTGCAAAAATATCGAGAAACAAAAAAAATATGGCGATTTGAATTTTTGTCTTGAGGTAAAAAAAAGCTACCGGTAGAGAGCGAAAAAATCATATATGTTCTTTGAAAAGTTTTCAACAGTAAAAAAAAAAAAAAATCCAAAAATAACGAAAATCAGGTTTTTGGATTAAAATCTTGCGTCCAATAAGCAAACCTCACTGTGAATGAAGTGTACGCTTTATTAATGTCCCTATTACAAAAAACTTTTACTGGAAGACGTCTAATAATGGGTTCTTTTAAACTTGGCAGGTGGTGGAACTCTCTCAGGAAATATTTCTGCAACGCTGTGGAATTTTATTCTATGGGAGGGAAGATTTGGACCGTTTACAAAAATATCTGATATCCTTTTCAGAAGCTACCTACCAAAACTAAGGACATGATTGCATGTAGATTTAGAGGAAGGCTTGGTGTAGGTAGAGGCTGGGGTATTTTTTTGAAAAGGAAGTGTTTGAAGATTTGTTTACCTTGGAACACTTGTGGCATGTGACAATGACGTTTTTCGCATAGTGAAAAGACGTATTGCGGCTTCGAATAGGGCTTTTTACGGACTACGTAACCAACTTAGGTCCCGCAAGTTGCAAATGGAAACAACATTCGCCATGTATAAAACATTGATTCTCAAGTGGATTTCTACGGGCACGAAGCGTGGACGTTGAAAGATTTAGACCGGAAAGCCTTCTGTGATTTCGAGCGTAAAGTGCTGCGGACAATACTCGGTAGATAACTGGTGTGACGCATACGCACGAATCACGAGTTAATCAAGTGTATAAAGATGCGAAAATTATTAAGCGTGTAAAATACGGCAGACTTCAGTTAGCTGGTCACTTAGTGTGAATGTCAGAAGCAGGAATTACGAAAATAATATTCAACAAAGAAAGTTAGAAGACTAATACGCTTGTTTTACGCAATGGAAGAGGACCTGGCGACCATAAACATATGGGGCAACTGGAGATGTACAGCTGTGTTCAGAATAATAGTAGTGAAAGCCGATTTTCACACAAAATGCTCAACTTTGGCATGCTGTAACTTTGTTTCCATATGAGCAATCGGCATGAAATTTTGGCAGTGAACTACAAATATACTCAATTTCATTATCACAAAATTTGAAAAATTTCACACTACCGGCTAAAAAGTTAAGCACTAGGTGAAATTGCTCAAAATAATAGTAGTTTTTCTGTTGTAAATTTTTGTTCAGCAACATTTTTATAAAAAATTGGCTGGTTTATACATTTGTAGCTTGGCTGGAAATGGTTGAAACAATGAATAAAGAAAAATTTAATAACTCAAAATACAAGAGATATTTAATTTGTTAAAACTACCATTATTTTGGGCGATTCCACCTGGTGCTTAACTTTTTAGTGGGTAGTGTAAAAATTTTCAAATCTTGTGATAATGAAATTGAGTATATTTGTAGTTCACTGCCAAAATTTCATGCCGATTGCTCATATGGAAACAAAGTTACAGCATGCCAAAGTTGAGTATTTTGTATGAAAATCGGCTTTCACTACTATTATTCTGAACACAACTGTATCACCCAAGACCGACGGAGATTGAGCTCTACAATACACCCGGCAATGGCATGACGCCACGCTGTAGCGATCAAGGTAAGGTACAAGGTGAGTGGAATACTTATTACGCAAATACATCTGAAGCCTCATATTAGAGGATTTTTCATGATAACTTAGAAAACTTTCGAAAACATCAACTAATGTTGAACTCTTAACAATTTATTACATCGATCTTCTTTGTATTTGCAAAATTTTTCAATGGTTTTTAGAATATGCTTTTAGATCTGGAGACTATGTTCCAGAGTTTCCCAGAGTTCAGACTTCCTGTAGTGTTAAAGGGTACAGAAAGACTTTTCTACTGTGTACGTAACTCAAACTAAACCCACTTCCCTAAATAGTTCCCTCTATGTTTTGTTTTGAAATCACGAACCGAGTAATTATTTCCCTGCCTTACTGGAAATGATCCACGTGAACTCAAATGTTGAGGGCAGAGAGGAACGAAAGCTTCGTTTGGAGGTCCAGCAATTTTGGCAACGAGTAAGCCTGTTGATCACGTCAACGGACGGCTTCTGTATTGTGGGATGCGGTGTGGTGTAGAGCTTTTTGCCTTCACTGCTCCCGTTGGTAAGATTTTCCCCGGCCCCCATCTCCAGGAATGGTTGAGTGAGTTATGAATGCCAAGCGCGGAGGATTTGTGTGCGATAATTTGCATAATGTGCAGTGGCGTTTCTACAGCTTGATGTTTCCTTTCCGTGTCGGCGCGCTGCTGGTCTCAGCGGGAACCCGACCAAAAATGGATCTTATTCCCCCTCGGTTGGAATGGAGCGGATGGGGAAATTTTTTTTCGTCGGGTCGCTACCAAACATTTAAAAGTCGAACTCTGCCGCGAAGTGGTCTGTTAGTTGAAATTAAGCACTTTCCCCAGCCACCGGTCTTGCCCCTCATATCCAGTGGCGTTGGATTTTCCCATTTCACTGCGATCGATGATGCCTACGGTGAAGAGTGGCAAGGCGTGGCGCGGCGAGGCGGCGGTCATTATCGGAGGTCGTTCATTTTCCGGATCAATCACCAATCCACGGTCGGTTGGTCGGTTAGTCTTGGTGTGTAACGGCAATGTAGCGAGCAAGAAATTTGCCTATCCGTGGCTCATGAAACCTGCGGAAGGAGGCATGAAGCAAAGTAGGGTAAATTTTGGCTTCTGGTTTTCGTTTTTCCGCGCCTTGGCTTCGATACATGCGATTTTAGTTGTAATCAATTTTGAGCCATTCTAGCGAAAAGCGGGATTCAATTTGGGTAGGCGCGTAGTAAAAAAGTATGCAGATTGTGGGAAAGTTTCCAGCTGCCGGGCTCATTTGGTTAATTATAAAACCATTCATGCGCTCAAGTGGAAGTTAATCGCGAAAGGAAGCAAACCCTATTTCGGTCATCTCACGGTGGCTTAAAAAATCAATCAATATTGCAGCTCACTGAGCCATGATTTGCTCGTGTATTATAAATAGCTTTTTGTGACTTGAAAGCGATAGATTGAATTCCATTTAAAGGTCACTATCAGTCTTATTCAAAGAAACTTCAACACCCCTGCCACTCATAAATCAGCTTGTCAAAAGTTCAGAATTACAACCCCATTTGCGTCCTGTCCATTTGGCCCATCAAGGAAAAGACCAACTCAAACGAGCCCAGGGAGGCTTATTATCTTCTCCGGCGTGGTTCTAAAATAAAGTAATTTACGCCACGAGAACGAGAATAATCTTTTTCCACAAGGCACCGTTCGTCCAAGCAGTAAGGGTATGTGATATGCAATTTTTTCGTGTCGATACACGGAATTGCAAACCGAAATTTGAGATCGTTTCGTAAAATGTAGTTACATTATTCTTCAAAAATATGTTAAATGTGAAAATTGCTTAAGTATTTCTGTAGATAAAACATCATTTCGGATGAAACTCACAATATTTGTCATTTTTTTCTAAATATTTAAAAAAAAATGAGCCTTTTCACTAATTGTTTAGCTGGCTGGCGTACGAGGGGTTCACCAATTTGAGAAAACCGAAACGACGACTCTTTAGTTTACTAGCGATTGGTGACATAAAATTAGACTTCTAACTATGTGTAGCGAACGCCGATGGTGGTCTGCTTCAGCGAGAATTGTTCCTTGACGGAATCATTCTAAATACCACACACCCTTATCAAGCAGAGCCCGAGTTTGCCGCGAGAAGCAATACATTACAATTTAACCGTTCGTCCTGCTTTCGACTAGGCTGTTGCTACATCTGCCTCACCATCGTTGAAGCATAAAGTTGAAGCCTCCTTCACACAGCTGAAGTGTTTTTCTTCTAGTTCTTCTTCTCCGTCTTCTCCGGGTTCGTTGAAAGGTCCTGGATCAACCATCCGCCGGCCAAACCGGGAACTCGGACGGCGGCGTATGAATTGAGCGAAAGATAAATTATATATAAACAAGCCGTCTTATATAAACATTAAACGCAATCAATCACTTCAAACGCGTCTGCAATGGACTTGTTATGGCTTTTGCGATTGGCACTGGCAAAACGCCCGCCCCGCAGACTATCCTTCTCAGAGTGCCAAAGTTGGAACGGTCGAAGGATATGGATTATTACTGGTTAAAATGCGATGCGGCCGATTTGAGTGGAATTCTGCAGAAGTGGATCATCCAGGCCAGTCTTCCAGATAATCCGACCAAAGTTAAGCGTTTCATTCAAATGGCTCGGAAACAAATGATTCCTGGGAAGCTTGGGATTTATTTCGTTCGGCAGACGTCTAGCTTGGACTTCAGGGATGCTTTTACGAGTGGCTACGTACTATTGAGAAGGAAGTCAATGTTGACATACTAGGACCAAAATAACTATTCGTTTCCTTGAAATATTGATGTTCTCTTTCAGTATTAAAATAGGCGACTGATCCATTTATTATTTTCGTTATTTTTTCTCGTAGAAAAATTAAATTTCATAGAAACTGAACGAGATTAAAGTAAACACAACAAAAACATATATTCTAATATCACGTCGTTTTTGTTGCATATCACTCGAGCCGTGAATATTTCACAAAATTGCATTGGATTTTTTTTTATAAAACAAATAAAATGATGTACATTGACCAGTCACATCATTTCGTGCACGTTATGGCGCGAGAGATGTGCAGCGAAAACGACATGATATTACAATTATTTTTTGCTGTGAGCTTTCAAATTTTCCAATATAATTTTACGATATATTTACAATGTAAACGATGTGCTGCGAAATCGATCTACAAACATTGTCTAGAGTTGCCTTGGCCACCTTACAATACTAACGTTTTTGGAACATTTTTCAAAGTTTCTTTATAGTAACTCTCATATAAACCAATATCGACTTTGTGCAGCCTTTCAATCACCACTGAGAAAGCTGAAATTTTGTATCCTGAGCTTGGTAAGGAGATGGAATTTTAATTTGTTTTTTTTTTTTAATTTTGAACCGACCTAGTGTACATCCTGTCATTGACATCAAGCATGTTGCTGAAATATGTAAGTATCATACACAGGGCCGGATTTACAAATGTGGGAGCCTGGGGGCTATTGTCTGATTGGGGGCCTTTTCCCAGAAAAAAAAACATTTAGATACTTGAGAATACGCTAGATATCTTTTTATTCTTTTAATGGTTTTAATTGTCAGAAATCAAATTATTTATAACGTTCTAAAAATGCTTTAGTTCTCTTATGAACGTAAACCATTTCAATTAAAATTAATATAATTAATGTTTTCTTCAATATTTTTCAACCTTCGTAGATTTTTTATGTTTACAAGATAAATTCTATATTTTTGGGGCTTATTCGTCAACAATAAAATCCACTAGATGATTCTCTTCTTGATGGTACTTTAGTTCAAGTAATTCTTATTTTATTATTGTTTTAATATTCAATATTTAATATCTCTTTCTAGAGACATATTCTCTGTTCTAATGCGAGTCAGCAAAAAGTCTTCATTTTTAATGGAAGGTCTCTATTTCTACCAAAATGGTTTCTAAAGTCTGCCAATTCTCCCAGATTTTTTTTCCAAAAAATTTTCAAAGAATGCTTAGAGGATTTTCTCTTTGAGCACTCCATAAATACTATGTACCTCCAGTAATATTCACATGGATTACCTCGATTTGATTGTATAGGAGTTCCTTCACATATTTTTTCACTAATTTCCGAAATTCTGTAGGAGATCTAGCAAAATGTTTTTGATGATGTTCTAATCGGAAATCTAGGAGAATAAACTAAGAAAATCGGTGACAGAAGCACTGGACAAAGACCTGGATGTCTTGGGACTTCCTTGAAAAATATCGAAAAGAATCGTTGGAGAAATTCCTGATGAAATCTTGTCATGAGGAATTACAAGAAAATTTAAATGTCCGGCCTGAATCTTTGATGAAGAATCAAACTCTCATCTTCTGATTCCTGTTAGGGTTTGTTTGAGTTTTCTGTTTCTTATTTGCTCCATTTTCGATTTCGTTTTGTTTAATTCCTGGTCTCGTTTTGGTATCTTAATTCAGACTAGAAATCTTCAAAGTACCTGAGGACTGCAGCAAGCCGCGCTCGCGGGCGGCTGCGTTTGGTTTTTTGTGTCACTTTTACCTCGTTCCACGCTTTTTTTTTCTCAATTCGGCTGGTTTTCATCAGATTCGGCGGATTGTGTGCTATGCCACGTGCAAATGTTCTGTGGAAATATATTTTTTAAAGTGATTAAAGTGTTTTTTACTTTTATTCGATTTGCTTGCGTTTTGTTCGAGAGTGCTCTGTGATGGCTTCAGCAATTGAATTCGTTCAGCGCCACCCTTTTTTTTATCTCCGACGTGTGTTGAGCGTGTTAATTCAAAAATTGAAGTTTTAATGTCGATTTTCCGAGCGGTGCTTCATCATTAGAGCAGCGATAGATTTCAGAGGAGTTTCGAAAAAGGAATTTGGTGAATTTGTTCTGACCAGAAGCGCATGATTACAATGCTTAAGATGAAGATGAATCGAAGCCAAACTTCAAATTTTCAAGAGCACGGATCTGGAGAACCAAACATCCGTTTGAGCTGAAAACCTAATCGATTGGTCACCACCGGCTAGTGACCAATCGATTTGGTTTTCAGTTCAAACGGATGTTTGGATCTCCATATCCGTGCTCTTGAAAATTTGATCTTTGGCTTCGATTCATCTTCTCCTTAAATATTAACCATTTGTCGGCCAGAAAGTCTACCGAACGTATCCTGTGGCACTACCAAGGGTGGAAAAAAATCAGCTCTAACGACACACAACACGGTATTTGAACGGTCCAAGAGGGCCATCGCTCTTGCAGCAACATGATTTCAACACCTCACCACGCGCGCTAATCATACATATATCGAGCATCCGATAAACTGTTTGTCGTAGGACAAAGGGTTTGTCGGATATTGTAACAAGTTGCCATTAATGCGAATCAATTTAAAATTCACCGATAAACTTTCTCACATTCCATGCACGATTGGCTTTAGGATAAAAAATGGTATGCTAGAAGTCATATCGCAGAGTGAAAGCGTGAAAATCTTCCAAAATTTATGAATTCGGTTTGCGAACAATTGATCCTAAGCACACATGCCGAGCTATTCATTTATCGCGGAGCGAAGTTTGTTGTGATGGCTTGACGACTAAGGGTGCATGACAAAGAAAACAATCCCCAGCTTTCGCAAAAACGTGGCCAGGACAGCTCTCGATTATTGGAGGATGCATCAATCTTTTCTAAGAGTTAGAGGTTAGTCCCGAATTTCTGACTTTGGTAACGGAAGGGAAGGAGGCAACCCTCATACAATGGTCTAAGAATGTACCACCTCCCGACTAAAGGTACATAACAAAATTATATCAGCACATGTTATTATGTTAGAAGGTTTTTTCGAACATAGGTTGTTATAAACTTGATGCAGGATGTTGTTAAAATAACTAATATTATAACAAAAAGTTTATGAATAGTAACATAAACATAACATAATGTGTTTATTTATATCAAAAACATATCAAACCAAGTTATAATGTTTGATACAAAGTATCAAAATTATAATACTGTTCGATATACGATAATATTGTATATTATTGAAATGCATAAGTATCTATTTAATTTTGCTACAAAGTTGTTAAGACTGAACAAAAAAATATCTTGAAAATAAAACACAACATGTTATATTTTTGTTTTAATATGTTCTGTGGATAACGGAGCCTAACAAATGATATCATAATATGATATGTATATCATATTCAAATAAAATTTTATTATATTTTTATTACAAGCCTCTAGTCGGGCTACGAATTTGTGCGAAATGCTTAATGCTAATGCTAACTTTATTTGCAGATATAAAATTGCATTCAATCTTAGTCATAAACTTCTTTGGGAAAGCTTTCGTTTCAGTTGGAAAAGTCACGTTAAAAATAGTTAGGAATTTAAGCAAAATGATTGTGACAGGTGACAATGTTTATCCAAATCGTTTTTGAATCTTTCTTTATCTTCTTGTTTCTAGTGAAGTCTACAAAATCCCCTTTTGAATTTTATAATATATTGTTTACGTAATTTCATTTGAGAGATTTGCATAAATTGCGCCCATTATTCCGGATGTATGGAATCACCTTGAATCTTTCAAATCATATGAAGTTAATCCAAAAGATTTGTACCATTGCATTTTTCTAATTGTTCGTAACAACCTAATTATAAATATGTTTGTTGAGGTTTGTGGAGGCCCTTAAAATGTGGGAACCCGGGGCCATGGTCCCTTCAATAACGAGCTATTTCAGAGTCCGAGCGGGTTCCTGTGAACGACTACCTGAAGAATTCTATCGTGCTCTTGGGATGGGATCTTGCAAATTTCTGTTGATTTCATATGGTTGATTGAACAACTCAACTTCTAAAACTGAGAATATCTCACCAAATAGTGTTACAATTACGCAGGACACATTTTATCTACGTGAATCATAGATTTATACACACACCAAAAAAATCTTAGATTTACACGTAACGTAATATTAGTCTCAATCAGGCAAAGCCATTTCTCATGTATTATTCAATGATAAAACCTATAAACACATCTATTATATACAACATTGTTACCAAAATCCTTAATATTGAACGCGAAACGTCTTCTCTCGAAGAATGTTGCATGCAAAACGGCACGGTTTACATGATTTTTACGCTGAAAATTCAATCATAAATAATGCACATGGAATGACAAGCCGTCGATCCATCCATGTGCATTATTTTTGACAGAATATTCATCGTAGAATCATGTAAACCAAGAATTCTTGTTTGCAATTTCACTTTCAAGATGCAAGGAAGCATGCAACATTGGCGAATGTTGGATGGAAGATCATGAAATGTTTCAGTTTCACTCAAGTTTGCAAGCATTATCGAATGCAATGAGACAGTTTACATTAATTATCGTTGAATGTTCAGTTGCAACTCGCTTTACATGATTATCATAAAAAATTACGTGTCATGTAAATTTTAGACTTTTTTGCTGTGCAGCATTCAATTATAATTTGTTAAAGCAACATGTTGCTTAGAGTTTGTTGTAGTATTTCGAGTTCTATTCAAAAAATGTTCTGAGCCATACTAGTACATACTGGAAAATAGGTCGTAAGATCTACATACATGTTGGTAAATTATCACTACAGTATATGCTCATAATAAGTCACACTGAAAATATATATTGTTTTATATTACGAAATCGTTCGTTTGAACTGCGAAATTATTCGTTGTTTTCTGCAACGAAACAGTTCCGTAAAATGTATGCAACCAGTTTCGCAATATGATTTGTTGAAGGAAGCACCACACTAGACAACGGACTAGCATGCAACGCCTAGTGGCACAGTCGAAATACATTTCTGACGAAAAGTTTCCCGGACTTATGCGGGAATCGAACCCACACCCCTTGATTCGATGCGGTCAAATGCTTAGTAACACTAACCGCACGACCACGAAGCCCACATGAAGTCTTTTAAGGACAAAGGATATCTGAATGAATCAATGCAATGATACGATTATTAGTATGAAGGGTAAGAGGTCGTTACAATAATTAAAAATTACATGTCAACCACTAGTAACGCTCGTAAATCCTATGGTCTATATTAGATGGAGATCTAGGAGGGCCAAGATCATCCATACAAAACGATACAATACTCCATTAGCTTATATGACGGTTCAGACTCTATTCCATAACTAAATACTATCAAAATACAACTGCTAACGCTTGTAGATTTTAAAGGCTTGATTCCATTGGGACTTTAAATGACAAAGAACACTGAAAGAAAATAATACAATATGTCGTTTACATTTATACATAGTTCTTGACTTTAAAAGTGTTTAACAACAATCCAAAACTATTGGTTACGCCTTGTAGATTTTAACGACTTTATTTCATAGAGTCCTCGGAGTACTCGTATCACAGATAACAGATATTCATGCTAGAATAAAAATCTTTTGAAAACCTGTGTGCATATTCAAACATATATACGTTCAAATCACTAGCGCCGCCATACAACGTATTGCGTCAATCAGTGGTGAATATGAATATCTATAGATAAGTGAACCATTCACCACTGTCATCACCATGACAGTTGAGCGATACCAGCGCCACCATACTATTGCTTCTTGTGTTGCCATCTGAAGCGAACGTTAATTGTCTTAAGTTTGGTAATCAGACTTCAACGTCTGTTATCCACGCTCATATGAAGGGTTAAGATTATATGCCATAACTAAGAACTAGTGCAAGAGTATTGATTATACTTGTAGAAGCTCATGTCTCTAATACATAGAGTATTTCGAGAACCAAGAACCAAAAACATCAGTATAAATCAATACATTACTCCGTTCAGTTATATGAAGAGTTAAGAAAATATGGTATAACAGAGGTGGTAGCGGTCAAATAGCAAAATAACAGTGACTTTAGTGACTAATATTATCAGAAAAGTGACCAAAGAGTGACAAAAAAGTGTCTTCAAACCTACACACATTAGTCCAAAATATAAGTTCAGAAAACAAAACTTGGTACTTAAAATCAAGAATATTAACAAGCCTACACATTATAATCTAAATTTTATTCTTGTACGCATAAAAGCTAGGCATGCGCTACAACTTCAAATCTCAAATTCCAGTCAGTAGAGAGAGGCTTGTAGAAATTGAAAATTCATCAAGTTCAAACAATTGAATTATGGCAAAAGTCATTGACATCAATGGCAAAATTAATAGGCAAAACTCATTAAAGTTTTTTTTTCATATGCCAGAGTTGCGAAACAAATTTCTCGAAAAAATTCTTTATGCATTTCTGGGGAAATTTCAGGGAGAGTTCAAAAGTAAATATACAATTATAGAGGAAAGATGCTTAGCAAAATCCTTACAAAAATTGTAAATAAATTCCTGGAGATTGTTGTGGAATTCTTCGCAGAATCCATGATTTAATAATAAAAGAGGAATAAATCCTATAAAAGAATTCATGTTGAATTTTGCCCTCACTTTTCAAAGCAATATTTATTTTTGAAGAACTCAAGATTCAAAAAAATACTGAATCAAGAGATTATTGTGCTATGGAAATTAGAGAACGATTTTATACGTTATGCAAAACTATAGATATTAACGCATTTTTGAAATAGGAAAATTCGACCGAAAGAAATTTGCGAACTAGTTCTGAACAACTATAGCCATCACTACTATGTCATTTCAGACAAATTCAATAAACACCGTAAAATGGGGTGTTAAGGGATGAAAAAAAAAAATTTCACTTAAAATTCGAGCAACTTCTAGTATGCCAATAATTGAACAAAATACAGTCCTACCGTTCTCCCGGCGTGTATATCTGAGAAAATCATAAAAATGTGTGATTTTTGGCGAAAATGCAAAATGGGGTGTTAAGGAATTTGAGCTTTGTATATAAAACTATATTTTGCCAACAGCAACAAAAATATTTTGGTCAACATCGTTGATGTGTCCCCACAACTCTAAAGGTCTTGTTCAATCTAAAGATGATATTACTTCAATATAATTCAAGTTGGAACTCCTGAAAACGCTAACCGTTTTATTTTAATTGCTAAATCTCTCATACCTATTGATTCTATTTTCAGCCAAGCTATCAGTGCATCGCACAATTGTCTTGAAAAGATTTTAAAATTGTATGCAGTATTCGTATCCTAGAACAGTGCAGAGCAATCTTGTCATGATATGTGAAAAGAAGGATAATTTCAACAAGCTTTAAGTGTGAATAGGGTAAGTGTCCAATTTGCCTTTTAAATAAAGCACCACACCAAATTCAGAGTTTCTTAATATCAAAAGTATCAGCTGATGGCTGATGCTCTAAAACTATCAATATCACTTGCGAGCTATCAATATCACTTTGATTTGCAACCAACAGCATTGATGCGACATAGCAATTTAGATCATAATCACTGCAGAATGAGTGATCACGTGGTAATTATCCATGCTTTTACGGTTTTTCAGTGACCAACACGTAATTTCAATCTGTTTGCAGCACTGTCAAAAAAATCATACTAATAAATTGCCTTTTTATTTGCCTAATTTTAGGCTAAACTTAACCCATCAGTGATATCCATAGTCTATCGCCATCAATGCACTGGTGATGAAGTAGACAGCATGATGTTGATGTGATATGGAATGATCCGAATTGTATCGCATTCGGCCTGTACAAATCAGCAAATTTTAAGGTGATTATAAAACGAAGCCAAACTTTGAATTTTCAAGTGCACAAGACGAGAGTATCTGACAACAGTTCGCGTTGAAAACCAATCAAATTGCTTGCTTGCTGGTGGTGATCAATGGGATAGATTTTCTACGCGGAGCGCTGTTTGGTTCTCAAGTCTTGTGCTCTTGAAAATTTGAGGTGTGGCTTCGTTCTATAATCACCTTAAGCGTTGATAGTGACAGCGAGCAACTCTGCACTAAATAACGGATTTGCATGTAACACCCAGTGGCATGATCGAGAAAAATCCTAACGAAAATTTTACAATATAGAGCGGAAATCTCTCACACTATACCGCACACTATATATTTTCCAAAAAGAGCTCGGAAATAACCTTATATTATAATTGTTTATCTAGGTCCTAGGTAATGCATAAAATAATTAATAGCTCCAAAACCATCTCAAATAAGATAATCATTCTTATATGCAAACTTTTCACCAATGTGAACAGCTTTTGAAAATATTATCATGAAAAACCCATATTCACATTAATCAGTTTTTATCTACATTTTCCTACCAATTTTACCAAATTTTGAAATAAGTCATTTTTGGTGATATTTAGTGACTTATTAAATAGATCCCTTAACTTTACGTTGCAGTTCAACTTAACGGAACAGCTCGAAACCATATTGAAATATATTACGGCATAAATTTAATGAGTTTAGTTACTTAGAAAACTTAGAATAGATAATTCCTTAACACCCCACTTATCTTCAAAACAAGACTTTTTCATAAAAGTTTCTAAAAATCGTAACCCGGACATAATTTTAAGAAGTTTTTGTCTGTACTATGATCTCAATTAAATTTTCATATCTTCTACTTTACTCGCGAATTTTTCTCAAATATATTTCGTGGTTTTGTAGATAAATGTTTTTAGACCATAAAATTTGAACAAAAATGTCTTGAAAGGTTTTCAATTTCTAGAAACCACTATACTTCATATTAATAGACAGCTCCTATTACATAATGCAGTTCACAATCCTCTGAACAAATCGAGCATTTCAGATGACTTATATATCGACTTTCTAGGTTTCTGTGATTTGTCGAACTTGGTTGAGAAGTTCAATTCCTTAAAACCTCACGAGTCCTTAACACCCCATTTTACGGTATGTTTGGTTAAAATTTAGAGAAGTTTTAGGCTTCTTTCTTTGTTGAGTTTCCTCCAAGATCAAAGATCCCTTCAGGCTATTCTCCGTTGATTTCTCCAGAAACTTCATCTAGATAAACTCAGCTAGTCTATCAGCAATTAAAATTTTAAAACTTTACCAGAACTTTTATCACACAACCCAACAAATAAATTGCAATTTTTGTGTTCGAAATGTCAGCACTATATTCACCTGAGTTCTTTAAGAAAGTAAGCAAACAATCCCTGGCTTTCTAGGCACTTGAGTATACTGATTGCATTAGAATAATAAAAACCAGTATAACATTACTGTCCTGATATTTCAGTTAAAGAAACTGATCTAGATTATAGTTGATTTTTCATCAGATCACGAAAAATGTGACTTTAATGAAAAAAGTGACTTTAGTGACTTTTTGTTGCAAATAGTGACTTTTAAGTGACCAGGTCGAAAGAAGTGACCAAGTCACTAAAAAGTGACTCGCTACTAGACCTGCCCTAACTGAATATCATCAATACATAAGTGCTTATGATTGTAGATTCAAAGGCCTATAATCCGTGGTGTCCAAAAACGTCGAAGCAAATCAATACAATACTTCGCTTTCTAATAAGAATAGACAATTGGTTACGCTTGTAGGTCTTAAGGTTTATATTCGATAGAGATCTTGGAGGAGAAAGATTACCCGCATAAACTAATACAATACACCGATTGGTTAGAGACCTTTGTAATACTTGAAAATTAACTTTAGATCACTTGTAACGCTCGCAGATCCCAAGGCCTGTATTCAAAAAAGTACTTGTAGGACCAAAAATGTACGTATAAACCAAAACAATATCTCGATGACTTAAATGAGCGGACTGTGTCATATTTTGTATAATTTTGATATTAGTAAAACTACATTTCCGAAAAGAATAAGGATAAAAAAGGGATAATGCGCCGTCTGAGTGACAAAAGTATCTTAGATGTTGATGAACCAATGATAAGTTAGATGATTGACTAGGTTTTCACAGGTTTGTCTGAAAGCATTGAAACTGAAAATGCCAACTGAAGGTCGGTAGGGAGCTGGATCCTATTCTTGGCACTTTTGATTCACCTCGGCAGTGGGTTTTTTATTTTTGAAAGCCACTGAGCTCATATTAAGCCACAATATGCGTCGTTTTGAAGTGCTTCCAAAGTGTCAGATAATTCGGCCGAGAAACCTCCCCATGCCAAAGTGAATCATGGAGGTGCCAAAATAGGCTTGCCCAGGCTTACAACTTAATATCACTGTCTGCACTGCCCGTAACTGCATATTTGTAACATTCGACAAAAGTAGGCATTGAGTAAATGGAGTACCAAGTGTGCGTTTTATGGCAGTAAGGGAGGAAATTAAAATTTCTAAAAATTTCCATTTACTCAAAAGTGCTTATTTGAGGCTGATTTTTTGTACAACTCATATTGCATACTAGATGAATTGTCAGAAAATAGTTCTGATTGAAATTTCATTGCTATTACATTACTAGGCCCATTTATAATCTCAATGTGACTGCTATGCGATTATAATTATCAATGTGACAAAACAACTTGGTATTTTTTTCGAATTTTCTAGAACAATCTCACAGATTTCAGTAAGTTGATCGAAAGTATTTATCATTTGGTGACTCTCCATGGTATTAACTCCATTTTGTCAAAAATGTCGAATGTGACTGTTTTGCAGCAGCCCTTGTTTTGCACGCTTCATTTAATGTAAATAAAATTGGATTGATCTCACCAAATTTTCCGATCAAGGTCACAGTGTTTCGAGTCAGCTTTATCGTTCTCAAAGTAAACGGTTCATTTTCCAGTTTATTTCCTCTTGTATCTTGGTCTTTTCCGCAACTTTTCCAACCTTATGTATACTGCACAAAATCGAATGACCTCCATGGTGTTTTACAATATGTAACTTTTATTTTTCGATGATGAATTTTCCGACAGTAACTCATTTCTAATTCGCATTTCTTCTACACACAACACATATGTTAACAACGTTGTTCACTTTTGGTTTCCCATTTTGCAAACACATGTGTTGCAATCGATGACAAATCTTCCAACATTTTTCTAGTTAGCCAAATTGACCACAATTTTGATGCAACTTAGAAACGCACTAGTAACTTGTTTCCTAATTCACCTTTCAAAACAGCTTCCACACTTTCCGTCAATTTCGCCAAGTACTTACTGACAATATTTGCAGCAAGTAATTCCAATAATTCAATTCAAATGCATGCATACAAACATGAATTAAGTTTAGATATTGAAGATTATAACTCAAACATTGTTAACCATGAAGAATCTTCATTTTGTGCCTTCTAAACTTGAGCGCATGCACGAACGGAAAATTGTGTTATTAAATCAGATTCTGTAGTAACTTCACTTTTAAGGCACTTAAAATAGGCTGCTTGCATCTTATACACTCATAAAGCACATCCGTACCGATGGCTCCAGCCCAAGTTTCACTTAACATGCAGTTTCCCGTGTCTTCTTCGCTTGTTAGCATACTTTTTTCTTTCGAAAATTTATGTAAATGATCTGCTGCTCTCGTTGCTAAAACGACATATCGTCCTTCTTTGCGTTTCTTCCATCCTTCGGGTCCTTTTCGTTGCGTTAATTGCCATTACTGGTTAACGAAGACGGATCGTGAAAATCCTTATGTTCGCCATGTGTTGCCCAACGACAGTCCCACGATTCCGCTTATGCATGGTTCAGATTTCAAGCACCGGCAACCTTTTTTCCCCCTGCTGGATCACTCTTCATGCTTCATACACACCCGCATCCACAAAGCCGGGGTTAGACATTTGTCTCAGAAAACCGACCATCCCACCGAACAACACAAGAAGAAAATGATATAATTATTCAAAACCTCTCTCTCACACAGAACTTTATGTAGCACAACATCGAAAACAATGGGCCTCGGCATCTCATCACGTCTCAGCCCTCCTCCCGTATCTGGACGAAGATTGAAAGAAGCTGAATGCCCTTTCCACGGTTCACCGTTACATCAATTCCACATCTCCCTAATGCAGCACCATCAGTTGAAAAACTTTCCCTCTTAGCCAGCCCAGCCGTGGATCACTCCGCGAGTTCCCCGTCATTACATCTTCATACCACGTAATTATTCCGACGGTAACCCATAATTGACGAAAATGGCACAGAGCGCGCGAGTGGAACCAAAATATTTACCCAAAAATATACGCCGCCACCACCAGCGCCGCTTCATGGCTCCCTCTTCTGGTTTCACTTCACAGAACCCTTGGCCAAGGGTCGTAATCCACTAGGAGAAATATATTCTCGGCACTCCTCCGTTGCACTAAGCCAGCTATCTACGGGCTTCCCTCTTGTTATTCACTCACAGATTTTAATCACTATTCACTATTGCTTCTATGCATCCCGACGGCGGCACCAGCGAAGACACTACACGTGCAGCGGGAGACGGCGGAAAAGCGAAATCACTCCGCGCCAACCGACGGCGACGGAACCCGACGAAGACGGCGAAGAAGGTCGCGGGGATAATCAAGATACTTCTTCGGTTCGGTATAAACAACAATCGATTCGATACGCTACCACTGAACAGACGGAACGTGGTCCACCTCGCTTGGAACGGAAAATCGAGCGCGCGCGCAAGCAATCCTCTAGCGTACTCTCGGAACTACGCACGAGCACAGACTAACTGGATCGCCGGATGGACGGTTCTCCGGAGCCCTACCGGACGGCCAGGTCTAGCTGCGCGTGCAACAGATCAGCATGGAGAGAAAAACGAAAGAGAGTGAGTGGCCGACGAAACCGCACCGCGTGCGTGGTGCGCCACCTACTACGATGAGAGTGAGTGACCAGAATGCAGCTCTGCAGAAGCAGAAGCATCGTGTGGCGTGTGGGATGGCGAGAAAGGGGATTGGATTATCAGCGGTTTCCTTTTAACAATTTCTTCTTTATGATGCTTGGAACTGGAGCGCACCAGGGGATTATGATAGATCGGCCCAGCATCAATAAATGAGTGAGAAGAGAGGGTGAGGTGAGAATTGATTCAGTTGTTCGGGGAAAACAAACATTGAGGGCACGGTGAAAAATAAAAGAACGATGATGATGTTTGAAAAGGATGGGAAGGAAAGCAGAAGATACAAACAAAAGATAATTATTGGGAGCGGATAGGCCAATGAAGAGGTCATTGTGGTGATTCATAAGGAGCTAGGCTGAATAGGATTTAAATTCGGAAACAAGCGGAACCTGTTTTATTTTTTGTAAGGGCTTCTGTTCTAATTGCTAAGTTTTTTAGCTACGCTGCTTATAGAGACATAAAAATTCCCAATTCATTTTTGAAGGTTCAGTACATTACTATTGTTAAAATTAAACATACCGTTTTGTCTCAAATTTCAAACAGACTCATATTCCGAACACTCGTTTTTGACAATATGGTTGAAAAAATGTTTCGCTGAAATATGTCATCAAATTACCTGGAAATGGCAGTCAATTGTTATTCAATTTTGTCGTCTTATAATATGTTTTATATTTCGGGGGTTGTGATGATTCTCTAGTTAGAGATCAGAAAAACTTGCTCAGATAAAACACAATGAACACAGTGTTCGGCATTATATATCAATATATTGTTCCATACTTTAACGTAAAAACAGTACCAAACAAGTTTGAATAAACAGTTTTCCGGCACATTTAACACTTAAACGTTAGACTTTGTGAAGAAGTTAAAATTTTCACAAATATCAGCTCATTTTTGCATCCAGATGCAGTTAAAGTCACTATTGGCCTTAAGTGTTCGGAATATGAGTCAAAACGGTATATATTTCCATTTTCTAAACGCATTCTGTAACTATGGTAACTGTGGTAGTTTTTCAGAATAAAATCTCTTAAGGATTGATGTACCAATAGTTGCACAGCTAAGAACTAATGCTCGTATGAAATCAAAAAATAAAGCCAGCGGCATTATTTTTACTTCATATGAAAGCTTTTTATTATGGAGAAAATATGAAAACAACAACTTATATTTTCGTTTTTAATATTGCTGGTGCCATAATATGAACTCATGCGCCTATAGTAGCGCTATTTCTAATTTCTGTTCCTATAATAGCACTAGCTTCACGACCTAGGCAAACGACAAATCAAAATCGTATTTTTACAAAACTTTTTTTATTTTTCCTTTAAAATCCAAGCTTTTGGTTGATGTAAAAATGTTCCAAATTGCTCCTTTATTTTGATGAATGTAATGTAAATAGTAGTAAAAAGTAGTGCTACTATAGGTACAATTGGTCTTTTAAAGACTGGAACGCGCAAAAATTGGTCAACTTCAAATTGATATGTTTCTATTGAAAATGCATTGAAACATGACGTCCAAGTAAGAGGAACAAAGTGTCGAAATTTTTTTCGCGAAGCAAGAAAATTTTCGCAAGAAACTTACGTGAAGACGGATTTTATGCAGCTTTCGAGACAGGAGTTTTATACCGCATCAGGGAAAGGGAAAATTGCACATCCTTCAAACTATCGAAATTCCCGAAACAATACCTCGTGCGGCATGACATTTGCTCGTGTGGTCAAAAAAGTGACATTTTATTCACAACGGGTACCCACGGCATAAACATTATGAAGGCAGGCTCTTTACTGGTGTAAACATCGAATTTGGTTGTAAACATGTGACGTCACTCCTATCGTACAATATACCATCCGGATCACTAGATCTTCTTTTTTCAAAAAAAATGTTCGAGATGGATAGGAATGACGTCGTCAAGTAGCTGTCAGTTTTCGGAATATACCACCTTCTCAATATAGTACACCGTGACGGGTACCATTATTCATGAGATCCACGTCCAGGAGTGCCATGAAAAGCGGCTACTACAATTCCTGTTCTGGCCAGATTTGGCGAGCTGTCTCTATGTCAATCGAGTGGTACGATGCGAAAAACGTGGTTGTGGAACCCAAAGACCATAACCCTCCCAACAGCCCAGAACTCCATCCTATCGAACGGAAGGGGTCAACCTGGAGGCACGGCAGTTTGGATTTGGAAAACCAAAATATTAAACGAACATGTTTTCCTTGAAATACATGAATTAAGTTACCAAAAGAAGTTACTTCCAGTCAAAATTATGAATTTTGACGGACAGAAACGATTTTTTAGTCGACCAATTTTTGCGCGTTTCAGTCTTTATATGTGCAATGAAGCGTAAATTCTAATCGAAACAATTTATTTCAATCGGATTTCCAACAGAATCAAGCTGTGAATCAATGGTTTAAAGACAAAAGCTTCTGACCTTCATGTAGAAAAATATTTTGCAACGATTGATAGAAAAACAGCCATAAAAGCCACTTGTTCTATTATAGGGAACAGTTGGCAGCAAGGGTACACCGAATCTATTTTTGCTTTTTATAACAAAGTTATAAACACAACATATTAAACGAAAAAACGAAGTTTCTGTCAATCAGTTAAGAAAAACGAATGCAATAGTAAAGAATATTAGTATGACACTTCATGTCAAAGCTATTTTCGTTGGAATCAAGTGCATTTGAGGATTTATATGCAAATTTTTAAAATTTACAAGTTTTTAGCGTTTTTGCACCGCTTACAAACAATCTGTTCTACGATCACTATTTGATAAAGTCATAATGAATTCGTCACTTATCCATGACAGCCTAGTTATAGTAGAACATGAATTCGGTCTCAAATCTTTTAGCGAAATCCATTTTTACAAACTGGGGCCATTTTTGTAATCTAAGTCAGAAATTTCCATATAGCGTTAAACGCCTAGAGGTATGTAACGCCCTATAAATGTTCCGTAATTCAATAAATTTTGTTCGATTATCAAAGTTACCCCAAAACAGAAAACGGACTTTCGATTATATGAAAAATAATATATCCATACAGAATAAATCTTTTGGCAATCTATCAAGTGCAATCGATAGATAGGATGCCAGTACTTGTTTTAAAAATATAAAATGTAATTCTTTGAAACAGTATGCATAAATGTTGAAGTTTTCTTCCAAAAAACTATCAAAGTTACCCCGTTTTACGGTAGGTTTTATAATGCGAGTCACTTTGAATGTAAGGTTCTCACAACTTATGAAACGAAATAAAAAAAAAATCTGTTTGTTCATCAATTATTGATGATAGATTGCTTGCCAGTCTTGACAAAATTGAAAACTTTTATTTTATTATGTCCAACGTTTCGGTCCGTTTGGGACCTTCCTCAGGGACTCAATTGTTACAGTTCAATTGAGTCCCTGAGGAAGGTCCCAAACGGACCGAAATGTTGGACAAAATAAAATAACATTTTTTAATTTTGTCAAGACTGAACAGCCAATCTATCATCAACAAGGAACTACAGTCGAACTACCAACGATGTTCATCAATTAAGCAAAATGGATGCACGAGTTCACTAATTTGACGTTTGAGCGGTGCCGAATTCACTGATTTCCATGGTCACATAAATAACACGACACCGCTAAAACGTCAAATAGTGAACCCGTGCATAGGTCCATTAGTGTAACACTTTATGGCAGGATTATTTCCGTTAGAATCAAGTACGTTTCAAATATGAAAAAATCATGAGATTTCAGCTTTTTGGAGCTGTTCTACGACCTGCCTAGTTATAATAGGACTTGAATTCGGTTTAAAATCTTTTGACGGAAAGCCCTTTCACAAATTGGATAATGAGATAAAATTATGAAAATTTAATGAAAAATCAAAGGTAAAGAGGTCTTTCCTTTTTTTATGCATACATTTTTTTTATCCAAATAGTAATGCGGAGCCTCTGGATCAAACACATCTATATGGATTATCCGCTGTATCTCAGCAACGGCCTAATCAATTTTCAAAATTCTTTCACGTATCTCATGTCCATATCCTCACGATGTGTAAGATGTTCCTAGGGGTGATCAGATTTTCTTTTAGGGCAATTAAATCAACACATATTTTTGTGAAATGAAACTGCATTAAAGTCACCTCAAATCTTACCGAAAAAGTTATTATTTTAAGTTTTTCAGATTCGAGTAACCATGAATAATAAGAAACATATGTACCTGTAAACAAATATTTCAAGTACATCCAACGAGGCAAATTTGGGTAGGTCGTTGACTTCGACAGTTAAAATCTCTAGTGCTCTAGATATGCATGCTTCCTGATGTTTTGGTATCTTTGACAAAGTATTTTAGAATAAGTATAAATAAGAAAATAAGAAAAAAAAAGAAAAACCACCCGGGTTGTAGAACTTGACTGTTTGGCGCCACTTTTTTTTACGGATTCTACGCCCGTGTTAGATACTAGAACGGGCGAAACCTGCCTCTGCTGTTGGCATGTTAACGATAAAACGGAACACAGTTATATCGTCTCTTCGAATTTGGATTTGCAGGTAAATAGTTTAAGAAAATAAGGTTTTGCGTAGTTCTTTTTCTGTAAAAATGTTTTTGAGTGTAATCAAAAATTTATATTTTATCCCATACATGCACACTGAACTTCTTCAACAAAGTAGCGTAATTATTATCTACTGACAATCAGGTTCAAAACCAATTTTTCTTTAAGTAGAAGAAGTTTCGAGTGTAATACAATCGTACGCACTGTTTTGGTATGATTGAAATTTATATAGAGTAACTGCTTTTGAGTGTATCCAAAAACTTACTATTTATGTTACGTTTATTGCGAAATAAATAATCATTGAATTTTTAAAAGCGAATTCATACAACAAAAAGTACATGTCATTTCTTTGAATATTGATTTAGAGGCAAAGAGGATGAAAATTTGGGATTCTTCGTAGGTTTTAAGTAAAAGAAATTTTAATTGTAATCCTATATTTCTATTGCTGCTCAAACATTTACATATACAAGCTGGAAAAAATGGTTTATGGACAAAAAGTCGAAAGACAAAACGTCGAAAGGACAAAAGGTCGAAAGACAAAAAGTCGAAAGGACAAAAGGTCGAAAATGATTTGCATGGTGGGAGATTTTTCGACCTTATGTCCCTCCTTTTTTTGTTCTTCGACCTTTTGTCCTTTCGACCTTTTGTATTTCGACCTTCTGTCCTTTCGACCTTTTGTCTTTCGACCTTTTGTCATAGATTCGGAAAAAAATACATGTCTTTGCATTGAAATTTGACTTTAGGGAAAGTTTTGAGTTTAATCTCGAATTTTAATTTCCATTCAAAAATGTTCTTCTTACAACTGAAATCAAATTAATGTTGAAAACACTACATGTCAGTACTTTGAATATTGGTTGTTAGGCTAACAGATGAGAAAAAAATATATTTCTTAGTTCTTTTCAGTATTTTATGATTTGGGTGTAATCAAAAATTTGGAAACTTTTCTTAATATTTTTTTTACGATTTTGTTCACTTCTAGAACTTGTTATTGCACAACTTTTTGACGAAGAAACTCCTTTTCTATCTCTTATGACTACAGAGTTATCAGAGATTTTCGTCGAAAAAAAAATGTTTTCAAATGTCAATATCTCTGGAAGGTGCAAACGGATTTTAAATTTTTCATCGCCATTAGAAAGGTTATCTTTTTCTCCAATAATGGTGGGAAATTATGAGGACGTTTTCTGTTTGAAGAGACTAACACAATTTTGAAAATAGTCTGTTTTTAAACGCAAAACGTCCATAACTTGAAAAATAATCGAGATAGCTCTTCTGGTAGCTTCAGCAAAAAATGTACAAAATTGAAAGTTCTGAAAGTGTTCGATACAAAGTATTAATAAAAAATCAACGCTTCAGGATATATTCACCATAAAATTTATATACAATGAAATAACTATTAAAAATTGAATACACTTTTATTGATATAATATCGATCGCAGTAAGCAGAATCTAAGAAAAAAGTTGAAGGAAATTCGGGTTCTTCGGCAAAGTTGCTCCAAATAGGCATTTCTAAAACATTGTAAAGCATTGTGTAGCCCTAAATGCGTCAGCAAAAAAGTATGTATTCTGATCTCGTAATTCTTGAGGGCCACTCTAATTTCACAACATCACTGAAAAAATGTCTAATAAATATGGAGAAACTTTCTCGAAGACACAATATATCTTTATTTTAAACTAGTGGGCCCAGCAAACTTCGTCTTGCCATCAAGTAGGCTGTTAAAAAACGCTATGGATCGTCCCATATAAAATGACAGTTCCGTTCACACTCGTTTTTCCGATTTTCCCGGTGAATTTCCTGGGATTTTTATACACACAAACACGTCGGAACCCTTGAAGAACAAAACGGAGAAAGAATCATTCAAATCTGTTGACCTGTTCGCAAGCCATTTCGTGACATACAAACACCACTCCATTTTTATTTATATAGATTTAACACTGGGGTTGTTCCTATGTGACATTTTGGAAGGGACACGAAAAACAAAATATACCCAAAAATTTGAGTTTAAAGCAAGGGGTGCGAAAAATTCACAAAAACCGTTAAAAAATTTTTTTGGACTTGAACAAACGAAAATCGTTTAAAAATTGGGTAAACATGTATTTTTGGCCTAAAATTATGCGTTTGGTATTGAAATTGGGACTGAGCTTTAGGACCTCATTGGATCAGTGGTTACTTGGGTGTAGACAACATTCATCTCAGGTAGTTAGCTCGGAGATAAGTGTAGCAACGATTGCGTTATTAACGAACACGCATGCATGACGTATGGACGCGAGTTTACCATTTCATGTTTGCTGAAAGTAGCAAAATTTAGGCTCACAAGGCAACCTAGATGAAAGTACCTTTTACGAAAGCAAGATTTTTAAATTAGTGCAATTTGGGCTGAACCATTTTGTATGAGTCTGCAAAGCATGATTGTTGCTGTTCTTCTATGTTAAATATTGATCTGAGCTATTCAAACCGTAGCTACAACCCAAACTAGGCGGGATTAAGTTTTTTGGAATTTCAGCACGAAAAAGGCCAGCAACAAAAAAAAAACAAATCTATTGAATCTATTATATCTATTGAAAGTCGCCAAAGTCGAAAATCACAGTATACACTGTGTAAAAAGCATAATACGAAACCATAAATGTGAAATATAGACCCCTCTCCCCTGACCATTAATTGAAGTTATCCCATTTGACGGTACTTAAAGTTATATTCCTAGGAACTTATCGAAGCATTTGTCAAGAAATTGAGAGATTTCAATACATTTATTGAAAGAATCGTCCAGGGATTTCTCCAAATATTTGTTCTAGGACTTTTTCACACGCCTCCCACGCCGAGTATCTGGGATCGAATCTTATCCCCGAGATTGTCGCTTACGATGTAAAAGTTATAGTGACGACTTAATTTGAGAAGTAAAGCCGTTGATCCCGAAATAAACTAGCCCAGAGCCAAAAAAAACTCGATAATAAATATTATAAAAAATGATTCTAAAATTCGTCCAATAATTTCATCTTTGAATTCTCCAAACAATTCAAATTTGTTAGAAACATTCCGTGCCATTCTTTCCAGGATTATTGCAATACATAATTCTTAAGTAAGAGAATTTTTAATTTTTTTAGGGACCTGAGAAAATGGAAATTTTTAATAATAACATATTTTATAAGTAATACGTTCAAAAATAGATATGTTTTCAAAAGTATTAGAAACAGTATCTCGTTTGGTTTGACAAAATTTGTGAATCAAAGCGATATTCTACAAGTTTGGAAGTTTTCATTATTTCGATTGAGATTATGGTAGAACTCTGATTATTCGAGGGTTTCTACTAACTAGATATCTATCGAACATATACAAGCCGCATTTTTCACAGTGCCAACAGCAATAGCTTCGAGAAGATTAACGTCCACTATTCGGAAGGGATATTTATTTGCACCGTCCCGTCCCAAAAAGTAACTTTGTTCCCCAGAGGCTATTTTTCGAGACATCCAAGCTTGGCAGCGCGGTAAGCGTTGATCATCTTATGCTCTTTTCCACAAACACGGCATCCATGGATGCGTCTATTATTGGGGAAGAGAACTAAAATCAACTAGTGCAACAACAACAACCCCGGCATCGGTTTCGGCTGGGTATATTTATGGCCTTTAACACCGCCGGCGGTTTCGTGGTCTCCTTCTCTGTAAGATAGGTGACGGGCCAAAACGGAAAGAGACCCCGCTTGTGATAAGAGGTGAAAATGGAAGCAGATTGCTTTGTGTGTTTTGTTTTCTTCGCTTATCGCTCTCCGACTGTCGGCTTGACCTTGCTTTCGTACCTCTACAGATCCAGCGGAGACCGAAAAGAAGGGCCAATCCGCTGCTTTAGAAGAAGAAAGTTCAAATAATTTATGGGAAATTATGTTTGTTTACGGCAGTTAGAATATCGGGCTGATTGTAGGCGCTTTTTTGGGGTCTGATGGAGTTTAAACTTTTTGGATGGCTGATCCGGATTGAGTGGATAGTGAAACTATTTTAATTACTTCATTTCGAACGAGAACACAGGACTGCTATAAATTGACGGTGGAATGCAGCCAAAAGATTATGGACGTATTTCAAACAAAACTTGAATAGTTCGTCGTAAGTCAACATAACTGTTCTTCCAACATTCATTGAAATGCGTGCCTTTCCATTAAGAGACTAGGTTGTATTCTAGTTTCTATTCTTAAATGTCACACATAACACTTACTTGAGAATAGAAGAAAAACTCATTCATCATACAGCTTACCTGAAAAAGAAAACAGATTAATTAGGCCATTTATAACAGAACAAAACTATAACAAACATGCAATCATACATAGCACGATAGTTCCGTAAATCTGTTTGATCTAACATTTGTAATAATTTTTTAAACACCTTTTTGAGAAAAAAAGGCCTTTCAGAAGGCCTCGCCTTTTTTCGTTCATACCTGAACATGGTTGCAAGCATGGAAAAGGAAGAGTTAATCTCTGAATTCACAACATCTTTAAATAAAAAAAAATGGGCTTCCAAACTGTCATTAACAGTGGCAAAAATGGAAGAGGACGTTTCTCCGGAATATGCGCTTTCTTCCAAAGGAGAAATGATCAATGTTGATAATTGCATCGAAATGAGCAATAGGTCGATGACTTTGACAGATTTTCCGAACAACAAATCGAAGCAGCCACTAACCCAGGCTCTTTGATTCAAGTATGGAAACTAAGAGTACCGCCTATCGTGGTCAGTATTTCTGAATTTGGAGTATTTAGGAAGGAGATCTTGAAATCCATTAGGGGAATCAAGGTTTCTTTACAAGTCGCGTTTGTCCGGAAACTCTTAAAGATTGCGAACTTCTTCTCAAACATCTTGAAGAGAAGGAGCAAAATTGTTTTACTTATGACGACAAAACTGAACGTTTGTTCAAAGTCGTCTTGAAAGGTCTCTCAAGTGACTATAAGTCACCTGAAGAGATCAAAAATGGAATAAATGATTTACTTGGATTTTCCCCAGTCCAAGTAATCATTATGAAAAAGAGAACCCAATCTGGCATTGTTCGGAAAGGGCTTTCTCAAGAATATTATTTAGTTCACTTTAACAAAAAAAGAACAAAACAATATAAAAGCTTTAGAAATAGCAAAACTTAAGTTCGATGCCCATGTGACATGGGAACATTTTCAGAAACCTGGAGGAAATTACCAGAATCCCACTCAGTGCCGTCGGTGCCAAAAGTGGGGCCATGGAACAAAAAATTGTCGCATGAAAGCTTAATGCATGATTTGCGGAGGTTCTTATCACGTTAAGGACGTCTGTCCAGTGAAGGAAGATACCGATAAGTTCATTTGAGCCAATTGCGGGGGCAATCATAAGTCTAACTTTTGGGTGATATGTCCTGCCTCTGATTTTAATTTTCTATTTGTACAATTGAATATTATAAATAATGATTGATGCAATGTTCAAAGCCACTACTATGACTGAATCAGTCCAAGTTGGTGTAAAATTTACGAATTAAATTGTTATTGGATTTTGTTTTTATAATGGATCCAATAAAAAATTTAAATATTTTAACTTGGAATGCTCGTTCTTTGAATGGTAAAGAGGACGAGCTGTTTAATTTTCTTACAGTCAATAACGTGCATATAGCAGTTATTACCGAAACGTATTTAAAACCTGGATCTAAACTCAAAAGAGATCCTAACTTTTTTGTTTATCGTAATGATCGACTTGATGGGGCATGTGGGGGAGTTGCAATCATCATTCATAGGCGTATAAAACGTCAACTGTTCTCGTCATTTTAACTTTAGGTGTTTCAGTTGAAACACAGCTTGGTAAATATACTTTCATAGCTTTCTATTTGGCTTTTTAATGCTCTGGACAGCAAGTTAATTTGCTCCAAACTGACTTGCGAAAATTGACTCGCAATAAGTCAATTTTTTTGTCATTGATGACTTTAATGCCAAACATCGATCATGGAATAATTCTCAAAGTAATTCCAACGGCAGAATTTTATTTGATGAGTGCTCTTCAGGATATATCTCAATTCAATACCCTGATAGCCCTACATGTTTTTCCACTTCTAGAAATCCATCTACCATTGACTTGGTCTTAACCGACTCTAGTCATCTTTGTAGCCAATTGGTTACTCATGCTGATTTTGATTCTGATCATGTCCCTTTTACATTTCAAATATCCCATGAAGCGATTCTCAATCCTATCAGCTCCACTTTCAATTATTTTCGAGCCGACTGGAATATATATGAAAAGTATGTTGACTCTAATATTGATGTTAACATTTCTTAATAAACTAAACTTGATATTGACAACGCTCTTAAAACTTCAACAAATTCCATTGTTGAAGCCAGGAGCATTACAATTCCAAAATGTGAAGTAAAATTTGAATCCGTGATTATAGACAATGATCTTAAACTCTTGATCCGTCTTAAAAACGTAAGGGGAAGGCAATTTCAACGCACTCGTGATCCTGCTATGAAAATTATATGGCAGGATTTGCAGAAAGAGATCAAGAAACGTTTTGCACAATTAAGAAACAAAAATTTTGAAAATAGGATTTCTCAATTGAACCCTGGCTCTAAGCCCTTTTGGAAATTATCTAAAATTTTGAAAAAACCTCAGAAGCCAATACCGGCATTGAAAGAGGAAAACAAATTATTACTAACTAATTGCGAAAAATCTCAAAAACTTGCTATGCAGTCTGAGAGCGCGTACAATTTTAATTAAGGACTTACTAGTCCAATTGAAAATCAAGTTACTCAGGACTTCAAAAATGCCTGGGAGACTGATTTGGAAGAAGTGAGAACTGATATTAAAAAAATCAAAAATATGAAAGCTCCTGGCGATGATGGAATTTTCTACATCCTAATCAAGAAACTTCTAGAAAGTAGCTTATCATTTTTAGTTGGTATATTTAACAAATGTTTTGAATTAGCATATTTTCCTGACAAATGGAAAAATGCTAAGGTTGTTCCAATTTTAAAACCAGACAAAAATCCTGCAGAAGCTTTTAGCTATTGTCCATTCAGTTTGCTTTATTCCATCAGTAAACTTTTTGAAAAGGTCATTTTCAACATAATTATGTCCCACATCAACCAAAATTCAATATTTGCCAATAAACAGTTCGGATTCCGCCATGGACATTCGACCACTCATCAACTTTTACGTGTAACAAATTTGATCCGTTCCAACAAATCTGAAGGTTATTCTACTGGTCTTGCTCTTCTAGACATCGAAACAGCATTCGACAGTGTTTGGCTTAAAGGTTTGATCATAAAATTGAAAAACTTTAATTTTCCAACAAACATTGTAAGAATAATTCAAAGTTATCTGTCAAATCGTACACTTCAGGTTAATTATCAGAACTCCAAATCTGAAAGACTTCCTGTAAGAGCTGGTGTTCCTCAAGGCAGCATTTTGGGACCAATATTATACAATATTTTCACATCTGACTTACCTGAGTTACCTCAGGGATGTCAAAAATCCTTGTTTTCGGATGACACAGGCCTCTCCGCCAAAGGACGAAGCCTGCGTGTCATCTGTAGTCGATTGCAAAAAAGTTTGAATATTTTTTCTTCATACTTGCAGAAATAGAAGATTTCTCCTAATGCTTCCAAAACTCAACTAATAATATTCCCACATAAACCCAAAGCTCTTTATTTGAAACCTTCATGTAGACATGTTGTCACGATGAGAGGGGTTCCAATAAATTGGTCAGATGAAGTTAAGTATCTAGGGCTTATTCTAGATAAGAATTTAACTTTCAAAAATCACATTGAGGGCATTCAAGCCAAATGTAACAAATGTGTAAAATGTCTCTATCCACTTATTAATAGAAAACCAAAACTTTGTCTTAAGAACAAGCTTTTGATATTCAAACAAATTTTCAGGCCAGCCATATTGTATGCTGTACCAATATGGACTGGTTTTTGTAATACCAGGAAGAAAGCTCTGCAGAGAATTCAAAATAAAATTTTGAAAATGATTCTGAAGCTTCCTACCTGGTATAGTACCAATGAGTTACATAGAATATCCAATGTTGAAACATTGAAACAAATTTCAAATTAAAAAAATAATAATTTCAGGCAAAAATCGTTGCAATCTTCTATTGCCACGATTAATGCGTTATATGTTTAGGTTAAGTTAGGTTAAGTATATTCAAAGCGTTTTTTTTCTCTTATAAGCAGGTGAAATCAACTCACCTGTAAACTATCTGAACTGCTACGGCAAATGAAATGTAATATGTTGTTAACAAAATGTTAATAAAATCTTATATTTGTTTTACCAAATTAGGATGATAGTGTTGTCTAATAACACAGAACATCTAGATATAAGAAATGAATGTAATGGTTGGAATGATACTAATAAAGAAATAAAAAAAACACTAATATTAGTTACGTGTTGTTCTCTGTGACAATATAGGGAGAAATGTACGTCGAATTGATTAAAAAATATTGTTTCGACGAGTTTGTATAATTTTCTTGAAAAGATATGCAAAAATTTCCTTTAAAAACACTGGTGTCCGGATTTTGATCCAAAAATGTCCAGATTTAAAAACATCATTTGATCAGGTGTCCGGATTTAAAGACAAGACACGCTCCAATATTTCGTTGATTTACTTGTTAAAATCATGAATAGTATCGAAAATTTGGTCAGTTTTATGTAGATCTGCAGTGTAAAAATTTGTTGAATAAAAACACTTCAAGAATATTTTAACCAAACATATCCAAATCTAAGTTTGAGCATTTCTGTTGACTAAAGCGTTCGGGTATTGATGCAGCACGGTAGTGCAGTAGGGTCTAAATCATTAAAAGGGTTTTGTAAACGGTTGATTTGGAAAAAGCATTCGATAAAGTCAATCACAGTTGGCTGTGGAATGTTTTAGGCAAATTTTCATTTCTAGATGGTTTCATTAACTGTATGAAAAAATTGTACGAACAAGTTTCATCTAGAATTCTGTTTAATGGATTCTTTATTTCTGAAATTCAAACAAGAGTGGTTGAATATATTTTAAATGAACTTTGTATGAAAAATATGGTTCAAATATATGTAAATATTGAATTATTCAAAGTGCTCTAACTTGGAAATCAGCAAATTTCTGCAAAAAATTTAAACGTTTTTTGAAAGATCTAAGGATGCTGGTATGTTTTTAAATGATAAAAAACATGATAATTTCAAAATTTTTTTTTGTAATTTTGGCCGCCCCTTTATATGGAGCCGGACCATTGTGCATTCTTTCACAAGTTCTCAAAAAACTCTTCTTGTTTTCAAATATGTGTCGATATTGATAATTGGTTATCGGAATCCGGAGATATTCCAAAATTTCTTGAGGGACCGACGCGTAGCGATAACCCACGTAAATATATCAGGCTGCAAAATTTGTATCGTGTTCGGATATTCACTTCTCGAAATGATACATTAATGTGAGTATGTTGTGAAAATATGAAGCAATTTGGAGCAGCCGTCTTTGAGTAATGAGCATTTATGTGTCAGATACCACCCTGCACAAATAAAGATCTTGAAAACTCTAAAAAACCTCATATCGTAATTTTGAGATTTCTCCAAGAATACTGAACCGATTTGTATGATTTTTTCAGAGTAGCTCCTTATTACATGGTATAATATAGTACATATTTTAGTTTTTTGATAAATTGACCAAAAACAAAATGGCCGCCAAAGACATTTTATATGGAAAATGTCGGTCCCCCAGGGAATATCGGAATACTTTCAAAACCAGATCACCAATGATTAATATCGACACGGCTTCTTAAACTAAAAGAGTTTTTTGAGATCATGTGAAAAAAATGGTAATATCAAGAAACAAAAAATGATCGCGATTTGAATATATTTTTGGTGGTAAAAATGAAGCTGCCTGTAGAGGGGTTAATTAAACGGGCTGTTGTTAAATTTGTATGGAAAGGAAATATATTCAAAGTAGATCGAGATCAGCTTTATCTCGATTATGATAAGGGAGAAATCAAACTAATTGATCCAGAATCACATTGCAAAGCAGTTTTTATCAAAACCATTCTGTACACGGCAGATGGGAATGATAATACTGAAGAAGCCTACCTTTTAAGTTAGGAGTATATTATGGAGTAATTTAGGAGTAAATGTCATACTGTCATCTGACAAGGCAGTTGTCCATCAACTGATGAATGATTTAGTCCCGAACAAAGAAAAATTGTTAGCATACAGTATCGGAAACTTGACAAGTAGCAACTGTGAAATCTGTGGTGTTCTAGACAGAAATATGCGTGGGATAAGAGAGTGTAAAAGTTCCTTGGAAGTGAGACAATGTACGAAGAAAATTTTGAACGAATGAGTTAGAGTTTATTATGAAAGAATCGAAGTTTTTTTTGCAATGGAATATTAATATAAGTAATGAACAAGAAATCACTGCTTTGTGGTTGGCCATGCATAGCATTGCATGGTGCAAATCAGGGGAAGCAAACATTAGATTGCACTATGTGCACAAAGAAATTTGGACAATTTTTGAACGTTTGCTAAAATGGTTAAGATGATTTCGTAAAACACGAACTGTTTTCTTCAATAAAAAAAACAAGAGGCATTACAATACCAAAATGAGAAGTAAAATTTGAATCCGTGATTAGAAACAATGATCTTGAACTTTTGATCCGTCTTAAAAACGTGAGAAGAAGGCTATTTCAACGCACTCGCGATCCTGCTATGAAAATGATATAACAGGGTCTACAAAATAAAATTAAAAAACGGTTTTCTCAATTAGGAAACGAAAATTTGTAAATTTGTAATTCTCAATTGGACCTTAGCTATAAGCCCTTTTGGAAAGTATCAATTTTGGAAAAACCCTCAGAAGCCAATTCCGGCCTTGAAATAGGACAACAAATCATTACCAACTACATTCTTGGTTGATATATTTAACAAATATTTTCAGTTGGCATATTTTTCTTACAAGAGGAAAAATGCCAGAGTTGTACCAATTTTAAAAGCAGAAAAAAATCCTGCAGAAGCTTCCTGCTATCGTCCAATCAGTTTGCTTTCCTCCATCAGTAAACTTTTTGAAAAGGTTATTTTGTATTTGTATTTAATCCAACTGACTTTGTTGTATGGCCCACATCAACGAAAATTCAATTTTTGCCAATGAACAGTTCGGATTCCACCATGGACATTCGACCATTCATCAACTTTTACGTGTAACAAATTTGATTCGTTCCAACAAATCTGAAAGCTATTCTACTACTCTTGCTCTTCTAGACATAGAAAAAGAATTCGACAGTGTTTGGCATAAAAGCTTGATTGTAAAATTAAAAAAAATAATAAATTTCCAACATACATGATCAGAATAATCCGAAGTTTACTGTAAAATCGTACACTTCAGGATAATTAACAGAACTCCAAGTCTGAAAAACTTTCTGCCATGCCAAGGAGATGAACAAGAATTTTCATGTGATATTGAATCACATAGCCGTAGCGGTAAACGCGCAGCTATTCAGCAAGACCAAGCTGAGGGTCGTGGGTTCGAATCCCACCGGTCGAGGATCTTTTCTTGTTGGAAATTTTCTTCACTTCCCAGGGTTTAGAGTATCTTCGTACCTGCCACACGATATACACATACAAATATGGTCATTGGCATAGTAAGCTCTCAGTTAATAACTGTGGAAGTGCTCATAAGAACACTAAGCTGAGAAGCAGGCTCTGTCCCAGTGGGGACGTAACGCCAGAAAGAAGAAGAAGATTGAATCACTGATATTGTTTTCGAAACTCTGTAGTCGATATCCATTTATTGCTAAATTAAATTTTAACCCATATTTCAGAAGATAAAACATCATCAAAATTCTAAACATTGATCCCGCAGAGCCTCACCGCTGCATACGTTTTCTACAGCACCCTGGGAGCCATTACACCGTCGGAGTTCTCACCAGGTAGTGCTACTTACAAACATCGACTGCAAAACCGGCAGCTTTTCAGCATCCGCAAGGTAATAAAAATGTAATTACACAACAATAAATAACGCCCATCGCCGCAACTCCGCCACGGAGGAAATCGTTACCACCTTTGAGCGAAACATAAAAAAATGATCACATCTCAGCGTGGTCACCTTCTTGCGCAAGGTGTAAAAAGTTCATCATTCATTCGGCCGAAAAAAAAAGCACCAACGCTGGCTGACTGGTGCTCCAGGGCATATCCATGAGCTGATGAATTATCAGAACAAATAGCCTACGGGGAAATCGAGGTGAATGGAATGGAATGATGTTGGTTGAACATAAGCCGTATTTCGAACCAATCCAGCTAATCTAATTTGATCGTGAGAGTCGAGCCTATCGAACCAGTGTTTCAAACAAAATCATTATTTTGATAGGGCAAGGTGAATTTCCGTTCGATCGAAAATAATAATTACAATAGTGGCCTTCTAAGGCCATGTGATAGCCTATGGACGTTGCTATGAATTAAAACAGTACTCAAATTGTGAGAGTTCGTTTCCAATGAGATCTAGAATTTTCCCGAGTTGTCAATTTGAAGTCCTTGCATGTACGCAGTATAACATGCCCAGCTAATATCAAGATATAAGAATGTAAACTTTGATAAAAAGCTTTTAATTAATAGCAATGGAAGTATTTATTTGTGGAAACATAAATTTTCTCGTATTTATGCAAAAATAATCTATTCTTAACCATTTGTTTTCAAATTTTTAATTTGTTTTAAATTGTTGGCGTACCCTTTCACATCTTCCTTCTTGTCATAATGCATTGTCTAAGTTGTTCTTATTTTTTACTTTCTAGATAACTTTGGATTACTATCAGGCCTCTTACTTTCAGTCATTCATATAATTATTGTCTACTGTTTTTTTTTGCATGTTTAATAATATCAGACTTTCCCCTAATTAAATCACTCGTTTTCAAAGACGTTTGATCGTCTCATGTTGCATTTCCCCCTTGTGTAGAACAAGTAGTTCCGTGTGACAATCGGCTTAGAGCATCAGCGCGACGACATCACAAGACCACGAGCTCCCCACTAATGAGCCTGAGAACGCGAATAAAAGCGAGAAAAACGCGAAGAGGAACCAGCCGGCCATTGTCTGGCACAGCTTCTTGACTAAAGGGGGAGGGTGGGGAACACCTGAGCGAGAGCACAAAAGAAAGGAAATCCGAGCGTGGAAATCAGAGCTTGCCGTCGTTATAGGCACAGGTGCTGCACTCACTCGAGTATGGGTCGTCTACAGAGTTACGATTCTTCAAAACGGGGCAAAATGGTACTTCAACTCCGACGAGACACGCAGGCGACAAGGTTAGACAGTGAAATTTAATTTCATTTTCTGTGCTTACACTTGTGCATTTTTCTTGGGTGACTGACGACAACGAAGCGACGATGGTGAAAATGATGATGATGGTGTTGTAAGTCGAGCTGCGGTGCAAAAAGACTTTCCAGTTCATCAGGTAAGTAGCTTAACGAAATGCGCTATAAAGTTGAGTGAATGAATTGGTCGCACTATTCTTCACTCGCAGTCGACGCAGGGATGGGCTTTCGTTGATGTCGATGGCACATGGTCGTTCCGTAGTTTCAATTTAAAGCCCTCAAAATGATAAACCATTTTCTGCAACAATGAAGCCATTGTTGTCGTGTGTATGGGCGATTATTTGAATATGGGCGGTAATTGGGTTGGGAGGTTTGGATCAAGCGAATAAACGATAAAGAGTGCACTCGGTACTGAGTAATTATCATTGCTGCTCCAGTTCTCAAACGCCGGTGATTTGTTTTGATGGTTTTCTGCAATGAATGGGTTAAACCTTGGGATAATTTGAACGGTTTTGTTGTAAAAGGCAGGAAGGTAATGGACGTTGATTTAGTTTTATTCAAATCGTTCAATTAGAGACAATAGAAATTTATCATGAATTGATGGTGGAACATTGTAATGTTCGACTACAAATTGGTGAAAAATGTATAAAAAGATAATTTTATCAAATGATTTCCGCGAAGTGACTAAGTTGTGGTTTTTTATACGATTTCCCTTTCTGTTTAGTTAGATCGATCGAAACAATTATTGAGTAATTCCAAGCAACAGCACCAAAATTTGGTAAATTTTTTAATTCATTTTTTTCTATTGAGCTGAAACTTTGCACAGTTTTCCAGTTCCATCTAAATCGTCATTTTCCGATATCAAATCTTCAAGTTGAGTCACGACTAACTTTTCAAAAGGGTGTATATGAAAATGGTTCAAAAATATTCAAAAAGCTGCACAGCAAAAACGGTTCGTTCGATTGTTAGACAACTAAAGAAACAAAGTTAGACAACTAAATAAAGATTCCAAAAAAAATACACACAGTAAAAATAAATTTTTTTTTTGCATTAAAAAACATAATTTTTGACACAAAAACTCAAATATCTCAAAACCCTATCGGAATACCAACGTAATTTTTTGAGAGAAAACGATCCATTATATTAGCTATCTACCATAAAAATTTGGTGATGGTAAACCAATAAACAAAAAAGTTATGACATTTCAAACATGTCACAATTTTCACATTTAGTAGAAAAAAAATTTTTTTTTCGGTGTAAATTATTACGGGAACCGCAGTTTGTTGCTGATTTTATTGTTAAGGGCCTTGCGTGAATTAAACAAGTCGTTTTCATGTATTCATTAGTATTATGTATATTATATGTATAAATATTATGTATATGTATAAATATTATATGTATATGTATATATGTATAAATTAAAATGAATTAACAGATTACACGAAAATAAAAAATGTTTTACCAGGATATTTTTTTTTAGAGTATGATCGATGAGTTTCTAAATGTTATATATAAACTTTAAAAGTTCTGGATTTGGGTATGCGTTATGAGATCATGAAAACATTTTATTAATACTTATTTATTTATTTATTGTTATTCAATTTTTTTACAATATCGAACACTTTTGCATCATTATTTATTCACCATAAGCAATTAGTGAAGAGAAAAAAAAATCTCTTTCATTATTTTGATTTTGTTTTGAACTGATGCTATCAAAACAAAAATAGATGTAATTTGTAAAACAATACATCTTCTTAGCTTCAATATAACAAGTAAGTATTAGTAATGCTATAATACATCTTTAACACATAATTGTATGTTCTAATGATGTATTGGGAAACATCTTCTATCACATGAAAGATGTTTTATAAGCCGTCATTTTTTGCGCTGTTTCGGTGATATAAGTGTACAAAATAAAGTTATCCGTATTCACCACAAAACATACCAATTTGTATGAATCAAGTATTTTATTCATTTATAAAACAAGTTGTGTTACTTGGGTAGTGGTCAGAGTCGATGTTAGCGCCACGATAGGTTCTGACGTCGATAATGTCGGAGATGTGCCGTCCATCAATCAGAACGTGGTCGATTTATGATTCTGTCGCTGTGGTGATCTCCAGGTGTATCGGTATGGAAGGTTGTGCTGGAAGTAGGTGCTTGGTCGTGGCTTGGGCAGCTGTCGTACTCGCATTCGAGCTGCGCGTAAAAAGCGTCTTTATCATCATCAGTGCTTCCGGAGTGCCGCAGCTCTGGTAGATGGTATGATTACCTCTAAACGTTCGCACCACTGATTCCTTCCAACACACTTCCTGCAACGCTACAATGCTGAATCCGCGGTCCTTCAGCACGTTGGCGAGTATGCGTGTGCTCCCGATAAAGTTGAGAGATTTACAGTTCCACGTACTGAGCTTCCAATCGCTAGTCCCTTTCACGTCGCTCTGGTCTTCGTCGATTGTCCCGGTTCCTATTCTCTTGCTGATTATTCTTTGCTTGATTTTTTACGGCTGTCTTGCAGGTCCTGACACCTACCCACTAGATTTTCGGAGGACCATAGTGCGCAGTTTAGCTCAGAGTCCTTCTCTGGCACTCGGACGATGATCAGCCGCCCTTGACATGAGGAACGTACGCTGTTGTGAGCCGCTCCTAACATGGAGTACAGACGCGCCAGGTTTGCTGATGCAACAACTAAAGCAAATCCCCCCTTCCCTGTCTGCATACGACCAAAGTTTCCACCAGGGTTAATTAACAGATCTTCCCTAAGGTTACTCGTACCCCGGCCAGTACCGAGAAGGAGGTACGGATAGAAGTTGCAGGGCAAGAGGCTAAGGAACACACAAAGGGATTAATTTTATTCCTATAGGCACGCGAGGTATCATTGCAATGGTACGCCATGTTCAGCCATTTACCGTGCCATGAAGTAAAGATATTGTTGCTAAAAACGAGTGTTGCCAAATTCGGAAAGTCCCTGTAACAGTTTTTGAATCTCAATTTCAACAACATGGCAATTGTACATTATTGATTTTGACAACTTAAAAACGTAACAATAAATAAAACCATCACGTATCCCTCAAGTAAATATACGTATGTCATCCATTATTCATCTATATCAATAAAAAATGGAAAGATGTTTATGTGTCACGAAATGGCTTTGGAATAGTTCAACGGATTTCCACAACTCTTTTACTGTTGTATTTGCCCAGAGTTCCGACGTGTTTGTGCAAAGAAAAAAATTAGGAAAGTCTTCAGAATAGTCGTTAAAACGGGAGAAAACTAATGTGTCATTTAGAGGCGTCGCTTGGCCTAATTATCAACCTGTGCACTTTCGATTTATGTCGAATTCGTTTTTGAACCTAGGTTGGAACTGGCGCAACCTGTTCTGAACCACAGTTTCAACCCCAGCCCGATTCAAGCTCGACCGAACTACAATTTGCTTGACGTTGGTTTATTTATTTGTTGATAACCAACCCAGTTCCTAAAAACGGAAACAATATTAGTGTCATTTTATATATGTCATTATCAGGTACACCTTGAATTCAAACCATTTTTTTTCTAAGGTAATAAAATGTGTAATCAATCTTTACTAACCTTCGTTTTCAAATAAATTTGTTTTCTAGTTTTTCAGTTGATTAAAACATTTATGATTGCAGATGCTAATCGGGTTGTTTAGTTTTATTTTTTCACTTTTTCAATTTTAACGATTGGTCATCATTATGGGGAAATTGTTAAATTGCATATGAAAATAATTCAAATTATGCGGGTCATCAGTTTCGATTTATAAAGCACTGGATTCTAACTTATATTGCAATATAGAGTTAGTGATCATAACCCACATATTTTTACATAGAATTAATACAAGATCGTTCGCTTCGTGTACTTGGTGCACGCATCAAGAAAATTGCTCGCTTTTAAACCACACCACAAGCGTTATACAGACGATGACGATACGGAGGGCACGACCGCTTTTGAATTCATTTTCTGATTGTCTTCTGATTGACCATCACAAGTACCACCGCGCTAATACTGTATGCTGGAAGCGAGGTTCTCAACCTGTATTGTACAAAAAAAAAACGCGCGGGCCCTGAGTCTCAAACTTACAGAAACTTCTTACCGTCAGCCGTCTAAAAAATCACGCCAGTACTCCGCACCACAAGCGTGGTGATGTTGAAAGCGCGAAGGAAAAAAGAGAGCAAGCAAAATGGATCTCTCTCGTGGATTGATTTGTCTCTTGTCTCTTGTGCACCGGCCAGAGTTGACGCTTTGGTTACTTACACACTGGCATTTGTAGTGCAAAATACATTCTACCACAAATACAGAATTGTGTGTACGACGACAGGCAACGCGTCTCCCGATGAGAGTGCACACGTTGGGTTTCATCGTCACAGCAGCAACTTGTAGCGTGGAACAAAGTGTTGCGTAGCATGCATCGCACTGAGCGCGTAGGGAAAATTAGGGCACAGATCTCACGCCGCACCAAACAACTTTTGCATTTAATTTGAATAGCAAAAATATAACAACAAATATTTTGAGAGGTGAAAATTGCGATGATCAATGATAAAGATAATTGAAATAGGCTAAATTTTATTGAGAGAATTAAAGAATCGTTCTTCAATAATAGTAGAAATTGTAGGTTGTTATGATGAACGATTTGCCACCTGTGCAGTGCACATGTTGCACATGTGGACGCGACGCCTCTGATCATTTTATATGGGAGATTGCATGTCATTTTTTAACAGCTTTCCTGATGGCAAAACGAAGCCAGCAAACTTCGACCACTAGTTTCAAATGAAATTGAACTACGTTTCAAAATGACACTGACTTATAAAAATATCTTCAGCCATAGGCTGCACAGACTGAACATAGCTCACATTAGACCACGGACACACGGAACGACCAGTGGACCAGTGAAGAATTTTTCGTTTGATGAAAAATTTTCTCCAACTGGGGCGGGAATCGAACCCACACTCCGTAGCACAATACGTCTAAACGACTGACGCCGATAACCGCATGGCTACGAAGCCCACGCTGTTGTATATGCCCGGGATTTTGACGTGTTCGTACCATTCCTCATCTTACCCTTCATTTATACTTTTTCTTCTTTTTCTTTAAATTACGTCCTCATTGGGACAGAGCCTGATTCTCAGCTTTGTGTTCAATAAGTACCTACACAGTTATTGACTGAGAGTTTTCTTTGCCAAAGTTGCCAGTTTCGCATTCGTATATCGTGTGTAAGGTACGATGATACTCCATCCCCAAGAAAGTCACGGAAATTTCCAGTACAAAAATATCCTGCACTGACCGGGATCGAATCCAGACACCTTCAGTATGGCTTCGCTATGTAGCGGCAGACTCTTACTACTCGGCTAAGTAAGGCTCCCCTATACTTATACCTGTAAAAAATATAAAAAGGTGCGAATTCGCCATTATACTGTTTTTAACATCACGACAAGAATGCAGAAAATTCACAAACATTTCCTTTCTATTTACTTCGAAATAAAAATGGGACCCCATTCTGCATCATCCATTCGAGCCCTGCTGTTATAATAATCATATGTGGGGATCCGTCGAGGATATCCCACTGCAGTAGGGAGAGTGGAACCAGGAAATGCATCGCCGGTCGGATGCTGTCTGGTAATGATGTTCTGGGGATTTTCTTGCCTGAAGCCGTTCAGCCAACGAACGAAAGCTTTGCCTTGCCGTCACCAGTCCCAGTCAGGCACCTATTAAGGATTGGCTTGCAATTTCCCATGATGGTTCGTTGTCCCTTTGCTTTTTTTCCTCCTACCCGATCAGAAGAAAATAGCAAACCTATCACTAAATATTACACACCCAACCGAGGTATAATGTTGAGACTTGTTTTTACTTGAAATATTGATTTGAAGTTTTTAGCTAAATTTTTCAAACAATCTATTTTATAATTATTGATATTTTTCTGATAAGAATGCAGTTTTTCAATGCATTTTTTATAAGAGATACAGATATGACACGTCTGTATTTTTTTGTTATGAAAAAGAAACTTCGTAAAGCCGTTGAAAGATATTTTTACATTTGCCCCAATCAGATAGCCTGCTTATCAGTTTAGTGTTCTTATGAGAACTTCAACAGTTATTAACTGAGAGTTTTCTATGCCTATTGACCATTTCTGTATGTGTACTCGGTACGAAGATATTATATGCTCTGGGAAGTCGAGAGCATGTTTGTTACGAAGAGATCCTCAACTAGTGGGGTTCGAACCCAAGACCTTGGTATTGCAGAATAGCTGCGTGTTTACTGCTACGGCCCACCTTATTTAGAGTGATTTGACATTTATTTGTCATGTTTTTATTATCGGGTTGGCCTCCTTTGCTAGACCCCCTCCCAATCAAGGGACCTAGATGCCTCATCGCTCAGTTGAGCGTATGTGTACGAGTGCCGTTGTCGTTTGATTTTAATATTCCACTTTTGTTTTCCGTCTCGAATAATATATGTACGCCGGAATGTCGCAGCAGATGAAAATTGAAATTTTATGAAGAGGAAAGTGCTGGTGCTCCAGAGATTCGACGCTCCAAGGCTGCCGAAGAAGAGAAGCGGCAAAGGGTCGCATTTGGGGCCAGCTTTGTGGGAGCTCTTTCTCGCGAGGCGATGTGTGGTGTACGGAGTCTTTAATTAAATTCATCCATTATGCGAGATCCGCTTTCGTGTCGCTTGGCAACCCAGCTTCCAAACCATTCTCGGAGATTGTAGATCCTTCTCGGTGCTATATGAATTTATTAGAACCCCGTTTCCAACCGGCGCAAATAATGCTTTCGCGGGGGTACTTGAGACTGCTCTTGTGGTACAGATTAAACGACTTTCCGTGCAGTTTGGTCTCCACTTTATGCGAGACTTTGTAACTGGAAGAAGCTTTCCTGAAGATGGTGATATTATATTTCATATAAATTTTACAAGATAGCTTGTAGGTAATTCAAACTAGATCTTCTATCGAAAATGTATTTCGGTATTTACGGTTCACATTTTATCTTACAATATGGCACTACAATTATTGATACAATCTTGTTTAACCTTCCTTGTGCGTTGGGGTCATTTTTGGCCAACAAATCAACCAGTAAATGAGTTGCAATTTTGTAGAGAAATGAGATAGAAATCTGAAAATTTCTGACTTTTCCTTGCTTCTGAAAACTAACATTTTCATGCTAAAAGAAGATTTCAGCAACCACTAAGAGGGGCGCTACAAAAAAAAAACAGTGACACATTTTGCATCAAGGGTCAAACACTGACCCATGACTTTGAAACGCTCTAAAAAATCCGATTTTGTTTTTTTAGCTTTATATGAATGATATGGAATCTAGTGTGGAACTCTGGATTTTTTTGTGATAATGGCCATTCTGGGAACAATGGAACCTGGAACCTGTTTCAGAAGGAACTGGCGCATAGGGGAATTGAGGGTAGAATGAACACCAATTTTCATATTTTCTTGCTTATTCAGCTGTCAGATTCCTTCTAAATTGCTCAGAATTGAAGAAGGATGTATATGCAATGTAACAAGTTGAAATATTGTGATGAAAACATAATTTTATCAACATTATTATAATAATGCAAATTATATTACACAGAGTCAATGTTTAAACATGTGGGTAAAATGAACATGTAACGGGTTTAATATGAACATGCAGTGGGGGTAATATGAACACCTTGCAAATTTAACGGGTTGCGGTATGATTCTCGGATTCTGGTTCATGATCAATGCAGATCTCACTGACACTCCGGAATCGATGGAACGTTGGACCGTGGCCATTTGGATGGCTGTCCATGTCTGTCTTTGTATTTCTCTCTGGTAAACTAACACCGCTAGCGCATGACGGCTCACCATAGTAGCATGTCCGAAAGAACTTGAAACTATTGAGAACCAGAGCTACAGATCCAAAGCCCTGATAAAGGTGGATGGTTGCGATGGCTATGACCGTGGTCATCATGTAAAGAACAAACGGACATTGTTGTATCGTGTCAGCACCGAGGAGGCAGCCTCTCTAGCACGATGTAGGTAGCGCAACCCTGGTTAGGTGGCCTATCGAAGACTCTTCACCAACCAAGAAAAGCAAAAGTAGAGCAAACGGATTGATTTTACGGCAACAGACCCGGCAACGAATAAAGGACAACGATTGGAAAGTTGGATTTTGGAACGTGAAAACTTTGAATGAACCCGCGCGTGTTGGGCTCCTGGCTCGTGAACTGCGGAATGTCGGCGTGAACGTGGCAACCATCCAGGAAATACGCTGGCCGAGAACCGGAGAACGTGAATTCCGAGCGGTGGACCACATCGCCAACACTTCATTCAAGTACCACATCTACTAAAGCGATGGCGACAGAGCAGAAAGTGAAGTTCGCTTCACAGTGATTGGGAAGCAGATGAAGCGAATTATTCGGTGGAAACCGGTAAGCAACCGAATCTGTGTGTTGAGAATGAGGGGCAAGTTCTTCAACTACAGCCTGATCAGTGGTCTTCCCCGAAGCCGCATGATGACATGAAGGATGAGTTCTATGAGAGCCTGGATAAGGCCTACGGAGAGTGCCCAAAACAAGATGTCAAGGTAGCCATCGGCGAGGCAAATGCGCAGATCGGGAAAGAAGATTTCTTCCAACCTGACATTGGAACGGAAAGCCTTCATTCCGTTACCAATGATAATGGCCTGCGGCTAGTGACCTTCGCTGCTGCTAGAGGGATGGCAATCAGCAGTACTTACTTTGCACGAAAGAATATCCGCAAACACACCTGGCGACACCCGAGTGGAGATGCCTGCTCCCAAATAGACCACGTGCTGGTTGATGGGCGACATTTCTCAGATGTCAGTGATGTCAGGACCTTCCGAGGCCCTAATATCGACTCAGATCATTATCTCGTTGTAGCTAAAATTCGGTCCCGGTTATCCAGCGTCACGAGTTCCACAACCAACAGAACGCTGCGCTTCAATATACAACGCTTGTCGACTGATGGGGTAGCTGCGCAATACCGTCAGCAACTAGACGAGCAGTTGGGAAGAATCAACGTTGCTGGAGACGTCGACAGCCTGTGGGACCCTATCCACGAAGCTGTGACAACAACGGCGCGGGAAGTGATCGGCACTGGTCACCGACGAAGACGAAACGGCTGTTTCGATGAAGAGTGCCAGAGGGTGACAGACATGAAGAATGTCGCCAGAAGCCGTATGCCGTAAGAAAAGCGAATCCACCACATAAAGAAAAGGCAGCACGAAGAAAGTGTGGTAGCTGACGATTGAGAAAGCATGAACCGGAATGATATGCGGAGATTCTATGCAACGGTCAATGGTGCGCGGCACAATACCGTACCAGTGCCCGCCATGTGCAATGATCGAGAAGGGAATTTGCTGACCGAGAAAACGGCGGTGGCTGCCAGGTGGAAGGAGCACTTTCAGCAATTGTTGAACGGTGAGAATGGAAATGCAGCGAGGAACAGGATGAACATAGATGATGACGATCAAGCTGTGGACCCACCAACCATAGGAGAGGTTAAAAAGGCTATCAGCTAGCTGAAGAACTGTAAGGCTGCTGGGAGGACGAGATCCCGGTCGAACTTCTCAAGCACGGAAGCGAGCAGCTTTACCAGTCGATCCATCGAGCACTGCTGAAAGTATGGGATGACGAAGAATTGCCCACCGGCTGGTTGGAAGGCCTCATCCGCCCTATCTACAAGAAAGGGTACAGACTGGAGTGTGCTTATTACAGAGGAATTACCCTGCTGAAGTCGGCGTACAAAATTCTGTTTAGCAGACTGAGACCGCTCGAAGAGTCCTTCGTCGGCGAATACCAAGCTGGTTTTCGTGAGGGCCGTTTGACAACGAACCAGATGCTTAGCTTGCGAATGATCCTAGACAAATTCCGGGAGTATAACTTGCAGACTCACCATCTGTTTATTGATTTCAAGGCGGCGTACGACTCAGTGAAAAGAAATGAGCTTTGGCAGATAATGTCTGAAAATGGTTTTCCGGCGAAACTAATTAGGCTGATTCGTGCTACGCTGGATGCTTCAAAATCAAGTGTTCGGATCGCAGACGAGGTGTCAACCTCGTTCGTGACGTTAGACGGATTGAAGCAGGGAGACGCACTTTCGAATTTACTGTTCAACATTGCACTCGAGGGTGCTATTAGGATATCTGGCAGAGAAATGGCACTATTACCACAAGGTCACACATGCTCCTTGGCTTTGCGGACGATATAGACCTGATTGGAATCGATCACAGGTCAGTGCAAGAGGCCTTCGTGCCTCTGAAGAGGGAGACAGCGAGGATAGGCCTGATCATTAATTGTACCAAAACGAAGTACATGGTTGCAGGTAGAGATAGAGTCAGGCATGGTGGTGTAGGTGCTGAGGTAGTGTTTGATGGGGATGTGTTTGAAGTTGTTGAAGAATTTGTTTACCTTGGAACACTTGTGACATGTAACAACGACGTTTCCCGCGAAGTGAAAAGACGTGTTACGGCTGCGAATACGGCCTTTTACGGACTACGTAACCAGCTTAGGATACAACGGATACAAAATTCGACCTGTATAAAACATTGATTCTTCGGTGACTCTCTACGGGCACGAAGCGTGGACGTTGAAAGAGTCAGACCGGAAAGCAAATGGTGTTTTCGAGCGTAAAGTGCTGCGGACAATACTCGGTTGGAAACTCGAAAATGGTGTGTGGCGCAGACGCATTAATCATGAGTTGTATCAAGTGTACAAAGATGCGAATATTATCAAGCGTGTAAAATACGGCAGACTTCAGTGGGCTAGCCACTAAGTGCGAATGTCGGAAGAAAGAATTGCGAAAATAATATTCAGCAGGGAACCAGGTAGAGGTCGGCGGCTTCGGGGAAGACCACGAATACGCTGGCTGTACGCAGTGGAAGAGGACCTGGCGACTCTAAACGTTCGGGGCAACTGGAGAAGTTTCGCCCAAGACCGACGAAGATGGAGCTCTACAATACGCCCGGCAATGGCGTGACGCTACGCTGTAGCCATCAAGGTATCAAGGTAGGTAAACTTTCGACATCTGATATAAAACCCAGTAGTATTCGCCCTGCTATGGTGTTTATCGAAATCTTCAAATCATTTGTTTTGTGAATTTAGAAAATAAATATACTATTAATTTCCGTCTACTAATCATGAATACTTGAAAGATATGATGTACCACGCAGTTCAGTAGATTTTTGTTGGTTTCAGTCATAAAAAGTCATCATATAGTTCCATTATGCGATGGCTCAAAATACACGATTTTTCATCCAGATGTAAATGGACATCATCCCAAGCATCTGGCGTTACGTCCCTACTGAATCAAAGTCTGACTTTCACAGTTATTAACGGGAACTTTGGCATTTTACCATTTTTGTTTATGTATATCGATTGGCAAGCACGAAGATTCTTTATGTAGGGAAGTCGAGAAAATTTCCAACCCAAAAAGATACTCGACGGATTCGATCCCTTGCCCTTCAGTTTGGTCTTGCTGAAATGCTGCGCGTTTACCGCCGGACCTCCCAAACATTAAATTATTAGAGTAAGGTGGGGCAAAAGTTCGACCTTAGTGGTATAATCAATGTTTCCAGGAAAACAATAGCAGTTAAAACAAAACAAATACCATACAGTGAACCTTCAACACATTGGTTATAATTTTGCTGAACAAACTTGTGTCAAAATATTTACCCATTTTTAGTTATAACAGTTTCAAAATTGATAGTCTTATTCGAACTTTTGCCCCACCAGTGGGCAAGAGTTCGAATCTAGTATGGGGCAAAAGTTCGCTGGCTAAATCACAAAATATCGATCCTTTTATGACAGGCATACTTTACACCAGCCGTAAACTTAAGTTTGACGAAAAATACACACTAAATTTTCATCAAAAAATTGCCCAAAACCGGGTTAATTGTAATATACTCAAAAAAAAAGCAGTTTTTCGCAAAACTAAGTGGAAATGTAAAATTTTGGTGGCAATTTTCACACGATCAGATAAATTTAACTAAATTTCAAGATAATATGTGGATTTTAGGCAATTTGCAATTTTTTCCATGATTTTATACATGGGTCGAACTTTTACTCCGCTGATTCGCACTTTTGCCCCACTATGGGCCAACAATTGTTTTCAAGCATTTATGCAAAAACTAATACACCTCAAAGCAACCTTATGATAGGCCTAGAAACGCCCTTACATAAAATATTGAAAAAGATTTTATCTTAAATTGGTTCCATGCATCGAAAGTTTGACCAAAAATTACAATATTCACGTCGAAAAACAACAAATAGCCATAACTTTTCCATATCTCAATCGATTTCTATGATATTTGGATTGAAAGTCTTTTACTTGAATATCATTCGAACCATTTGACATTTATAAGATTTGTTTTGAATTGAGCTAGAAATCTTAAAAAGAAACTTTTACCCCACTCGAACTTTTGCCCCACTTTACTCTATATTTGAATATCATTTCCGTTACAGTTAAATTAGAAAAAAAGATTATACAGTCAACTCTCCTCTACACTATATTGAAGGGACCACAGAGTAAGGAAGGTATACACGTGCACGTGCTGTAGCCTTATGTTATGAATTTGTCATGAAATTCTTCCTCCAAAGATTATTCCAGGAATTTTTGAAGGAATTCCTTCATAGATTCCTCCACAGATTCCTCTATAGATTCATCCGGTTGAATCTTAACTAGGATTTCCCTAGAAATTTCACCAAGGGTTCCTCAGGGAACTTTTCCAGAGATTGCTTCTGCGACTCCTCCTGATATTCCTCCAAAATTTCTTGTATTGTAACAAAAGCTGTTGAAAATAACCAACTGCAAAGCTTAGATGTCTCGAAAATTTTTAGTTGGGAAAAAGCACCCATTAAGTGCTGGGTCGAAAATTGATGCTCTTCACCTATTACGTCGAATAAATCCGAGGGCAGAGAATCCTTTGGCAGTGGCGATGCTGATATGCTCGTTGAATTGCAGTTTATGATCGATGGTGACAACAAGGTCGCGGACAGATACAACGCGCTCCAAGATATCTGGGCCAACCGAGTATTCGAAGTCGATTCGGGACTGGCGTCGGGTGAAAGAAATGTGTGTACACTTCTTGGTATTCAGCTCCATCCCATTTTCGACGTACCACAGTTGAATCTCGTTAATATCGGCTTGGACATCACAGCAGTCGAGAAGGGACGAAAAGGTTCAGTAAATGTTCAAATTGTCGGCAAACAGCACTTTGGCTGATTTCATCCGGAAGCAGAGATCATTCACGAACAACACGAAAATCAGTGGCCAGAGTACGCTACCTTGGGGCACGCCAGAAGTAATACAAAGCTTAGAGATTTTGCTCCACTTACTTTGACGAACGTTTCGCGATTTGTCAGATATGAATGGAGTCAATCAGTATTCCAGCGAAAATACCAAATAGTTCAGCTTCGCAACAGCGAGATCTTGTGGAACTCTGTCGAAAGCTTTGGAGAAGTCAAAATAGTCAATTACACATTTGTATTTTTGTTGTTGGCACTTCATATAAAATGACTCATATGCCATTGAATGTGTCTTACATTGCATTCTTGAAAAATTAAAATCCACAATGAGTGAATGTAATGTCCTCAAAATCAATTGCTATCGGCAAGCAATACTTCAAAGAGCCCAAACCTTAGGATCGAAACTCATTTTGAATTGCCTGTCTCAGATTCAACCATATCCACTCGTTGATGATTGTAATAAACTTCCATTATGTCCTCCTTCGTTTGAATGGCGGCCCACTCGTTTGGCGATGACAATTCCCTCCAGAGATCGCGCAGGACTTTTTGATTCAATCTCTTTGACGTCTACTGTTTCAGAATCAACATCCCATCAGCGGCACCAAAGCGAGAGCACACCGGGCGATGATAACCCTTCCCGGTCTACGAATGGATATAATACAGTAATGAGCAAAACATTTGTAACTTTTTCGATTTTGCATACAAAATCATTCAAAAGCCGACCCTTACATTTAAAAATATGTGAAAAAATATAAGTTCGTCATTGTGAAGTGCTTGTTTTGGTAAAAAAAACAATAAGGTAAAAATTTGAAGTCCGTACGTGGACGCCAAGTGGTCTCCAACCCATTTTCTTTAAATCAACTTCAAATTTTTTATATTTCTTATTTTCAGTGTGGACCACAAATGAGATATGTATTTTTATTAGAAAATTTACCCAATTATCTTCAAATCATCAAACAATTTTTGTAAGGGTTTCCATTTTTCTATTACATTATTTTGTAGAAAAGCGAAAAGCGTAAAAAAGTACCTATTAGAGGGTTCAAAGCAATAACTTCTTCTTCTTCTTGGCATTAACGTCCCCACTGGGACAGAGCCTGCTTCTCAGCTTAGTGTTCTTATTAGTACTTCCACAGTTATTATCTGAGAGCTTTCTTTGCAGAAGTTGCCATTTTTGCATTCGTATATCGTGTGTAAGGTACGATGATACTCTATGCCCAGGGAAGTCAAGGAAATTTTGCATTAAGAAAAGATCCTGGACCGACTGGGAATCGAACCGGTGTCCGGGTCAGCATGGCTTTGCTTAGTAGTCGCGGACTCTAACCACTCGGCTAAGGAAGGCCCCAATAACAGTTTGTCTGAATTGAGTGTTTTTACTTGTTTTAAATGACATAATTTAAAAAATGAGGAAATAGCTTCATTGCATCTTTAGCAAAGATAAAAAAAATGGTTTGCCTTGCATGAAAAATCCAAAAAGCTTCAAATGTACTGTCCAATACTGTATGTACCAAGCAAAATCACTCGTCAGTTTCAGGAAAAAAGTGGGTGGAGAGCGGGCGCCTGACGTTGATAACGAGCAACTTAAATTAAAATCGATTCAGGAAAAGTTTTCCGATTTATCTAGCCGTCAGTTGCTGGCGCGCTTTGGCTCGTTATTGATGCTTTCGACCAGCTTTACCCGTTTCCGTCGTCGTCGTCGTCACCTTTGAGTGGGCCTCTTACTGCATCCTTTAGGGACTGTGGATGGGTTCTGGCACTGTGACTCCCAACATGGCAACAATGGAACAACGGGATCCTGAAGTTTTCCGTAACAATCATTAGCGAGTGGTAAACCCATGAATCTCTCCCATGGCGTCACCGTTTGAAGCCACTACCAACTAGGTACTTCTCCTGGAGGGGATGATCGTCTGGTGTCGACTGTTGGTCGAGGAAAACAATCAAGTGGGGGATTATTCCAGTGATGCATGAATGGTTGAAGTCTCCGATGAAGCTATATTGACTGTTGGGAAGTTGTGCTTTTACGAGGGATAATTAATGCAACTTTTCGTTACTGAATACCACTAAATTCATACATAATTACCTGGTGGGAAGCTCACATGAATTCAGGAGTTTGGTTAATTTTGATATTACTTTTATAGCTACATATTAATTTTATTCTCATGCTTGATAGGGATTTCAAATTATATCTCATGTGATTCCGTATATTTTGTGAAGAACCCTGAATGTCAAAGGATCGAACTTACGACCCTTTCTTTTAATTGAACTCATTGCAGATAATCGGTCTATATGAAAATTGAAGTCACGTTATGAAAGAAAACTGGATAATAGTTTGTCATCCAAAGAACTATGGAAAAGATCAAAAAATATTGGTGTACCGTTTTGATTCATATTACGGACACTTAAGGCTTCAGTGAACTTCAACTAATCGAAACTTATATGAATTGAATCGTTCCCTATACAACTTAAGTGTAATCAGGCCTTGCAAACACTTAAATTTCGAATGCTGGGTGAAGATTTGGATTCCACAGCTTTAATTCACTTTAATCAACAAATATGTTCGGCCTCTTCATGATTTTTATTCCGGACACAACCACACTTTTGCTTCATATTCCGGACACATTGATTCGAATTCCGGACAGCTCATGAAAAACACAATTAGAATAGTCGAATCATTAACTAAATGCACTAATCCGTTAGAAAGACGTCAAAACTAGTTGAACATTGTAAATTTTCATGGATTGCTATGTAAAATGTTTATAAAAATCATCTTTCAAATTGGGAACTTTTTGACGGCCCATTTTGAAACATTTCGAGTGAAATCTTTCCCATACAAAGCAGAGTGTCCGGAATTTGAAGCTGTCCGGGATTCGAATCAAAACGGTAACTAAACCAGCAAAATCAACCATAGCTCTGTTCAAATCAGATGAAATCAATGCCAACTTTGCTAATTACTTCACAAATAGTAGTGATAAATCTGAGAACAACAGTATCTTAAACGATTTTTTTAGGAGAAAATGTTCTTCCTTACATTCAAGTAAAAATCTAAATAGATAACACTGAATCAAGAATTTCACGCCACTATATTCTGTTCTGTATTATTTTTGTTTTATGGCTGTAGCGGTCATGCGACTCAAAGGTAAAGGGAGTCTATAGAAGCAAATGATGGAAGCGAATAGGTGCATAGGCGTCGCAAGGGAGCGACAAGATTGATTTTTTTAAATTGGGTGGTGAAAATTGAGCAAGCCATTTTAAAGTCAGTAAGCATCGAAGCGTCCTGTATTTTGCCTAGCTTCTCTACTGGAAAAGGGTTGGCTCAAAGCTTTGAGCTTTGCTACCAACACAGGCAGAAGCGGGATATTCGGGGAACAGGCATTCGGGGATCTGGCGTTCGGGGAAACGACATTCGGGGAAAAGTAGCACTACTGATCTAAGTAACTGCAGTTATTGATTTTTTTTCGCTGATAACTTGAGCAGATCAATGTTATCGATTACCGCCATTTTGTCAGTTGGGAGCAAAGAAATGTCTAAAAAATTTAGCTCCAAAGAACAGCTTATGAATAAAAGGAAGTGAAATTTATTTAAATTCCAAATCAGTTTTTATATCTATAATTATGGTTATATCATATTTAGAAAAAAAAAATGTTCGAAAGAAGGGTAATATTGTGCTACATATATCAAAATCTTCTGTGCAAAAATCTATTCCAATAACGGAACTCAAAAAATATTAGAAGGAAGGGTAATTTCTGGATAAATAATAAAATACTATTGGCAATAACTTTCCTAATATGCTTTAGTTTATTCAAGAGCATATGATTGTTCAATAAAGTGACATTTTGCATCAATTGACCCCACAGCAAGCCTGATGTCATCAGAAAGATTCAATTGAAACGTAAAAACGAATGTCATCTTAAGCAATTATTGGTTTCAGACTCATTATGCCAAACGAATATTATGCCAAACGACGATTATGGCAAACGACTTTATGCCAAATGACCATTATGCCAAACGGCTTTATGCCAAACGACTTTATGCCAAATGACCTACTACCGATGCAAACAGATGTTATATACACCGTCTTCTCAGCTGCTTTCGATAAGCTGAACCACAGTAGAGTAAAGTGGGGCAAAAGTTCGAGTGGGGTAAGAGTTTCTTTTTAAGATTTTCAGCTCAATTCAAAACAAATCTTATAAATGTCATGGTGGTTCGAATGCTATTCAAGTTAGAGACTTTCAATCCAAATATCATAAAAATCGATTGAGATTTGGAAAAGTTATGGCTATTTGTTGTTTTTTGACGTGAATATTGTAATATTTGGTCAAACTTTCGTTGCATGGAATCAATTGAAGATAAAATCTTTTTCAATATTTTATGTAAGGGCGTTTCTAGGCCTATCATAAGGTTTCTTTGAGGTGTATTAGTTTTTGCATAGATGCTTGAAAACAATTTTTGGTCCATAGTGGGGCAAAAGTTCGAATCAGCGGGGCAAAAAATCGACCCATGTATAAAATCACGGAAAAATTTGCAAATTGCCTAAAATCCACATATTATCTTCAAATTCAGTTAAATTTGTCTGATCGTGTGAAAATTGTCACCAAATTTTTTCATTTCCACATAGTTTTGTAAAAAACTGCTATTTTTGAGTATACTACAATTAACCCGGTTTTGGGCAATTTTTTGATGAAAATTTAGTGTGTATTTTTCGTCAAACTTAAGTTTACGGCTGGTGTAAAGTATGCCTATCATAAAAGGATCGATATTTTGTGTTTTAGCCAGCGAAATTTTGCCCCACACTAGATTCGAACTCTTGCCCCACCGGTGGGGCAAAAGTTCGAATAAGACAATTTATTTTGAAACTGTTATAACTAAAAATGGGTACATATTTTGACACAAGTTTGTTCAGCAAAATTATAGCCAATACGTTGAAGATTCAATGTACGGTATTGGTTTTCTTTCAACTGCTATTGTTTTCCTGGAAACTTTGATTATACCACTAAGGTCGAACTTTTGCCCCATTTTACTCTACATATTGCTATCGCTAAACTACACAGACTGGGGGTGAGCGGTACAGTCACCCCAAAGTTATGGATCAGCTAAGGGTCATTTTTTAGAATAAAATATGATTACAAATCATGGTGACCTTGTACATAACAAAATTACCCGCCTGGCAATGCCGAATATCATTGTTTTCGAGAATACACATAAAAAAATCGCGATTATTTACGAAAAAGTGTCGATTTCGAAAGAAATTTCATACTTTATCCATCCCACAGATGTGGATCAGTGGAACAGGAGGGTCCTTATTATGGATCAAATCGACTCAACACTATAAAAGCAATTTATCAGTGAAGCAAACGAATGGTGTGTTAGTAAAAGTATACGTTTCGGCGTTTCTTTCGGAATCGTCTTATCGTTGATTCATAACTGTGGTACGGGTTTCAATGCCCCACAGTTATGAATCAACGATTCTATGAATAAGGATAACATTTTATTTCATATGGACGAATAAAATATGCTAGAAGATGTTATGATTGATTGCGATGCTGTACAGATTTATGGTTCACGTAGATAAAATGTGTTCTGCGTAATTGCAACTCTATTTGATGAGATATTCTCCGTTTAAGCCAACTTTGATCCATATCTGTGTGCTATCCATAACTGTGGGGTGACTGTACATTACTTCAATGGTTTCGATCCTACTTCTCTGGTCGCCAGCCGATAGTCACCATCGATTGCACATCAGAAACCTTTCCTGCCACGTCTGGAATACCACAAGGCAGCCATTTAGGACCTTTAATCTTCCTGCTATATTTTAACGATGTTAACCTAGTAGTCCAGTCCAGTCTGTAAATGATTGTCATTTCCTACAACGATAACTCGGAATATTTGCGAACTGGTGCAGCATCAATCGTATGTTGGTTAATCCAGAGAAATGTTCGGTGATTACTTTTTCACTGTCAAACATGACAATTAAACGTACAACTTACATAAAAGACTTGGGAGTTATCCTTCATTCGCAGTTGAACTACAAACAACACATTGTAGGAACCAGAATTGCATATTATATGATAATGATTATTTTGTGTTACTAGCGTGTCAATAATAGTCGAAATCAATATCCATAAAACGAAATAGTACGTTTTAGCTCGGTGTACCTGCTATGCTGAGAGAGCGAGAAGAAACCAGAAGTGTGAAAACAATCAAGAAAGCGGTGGAGCGATTTCGTGATCTTTTGGACTTCGATTGTACAGACCGAATGAAAGAGAGAGGTACAAAACGAACATTAAAGAGAGAACAGGAGAGAATCAGAAGATATGATTTGCACGAGCTGAAATGCAGTTCGGTTTAGAATACGCTTCCAATCGCAAAACGCAACATACTGTTAGCCATCTATACTTTGGTAGCGCAACTAGTCAGATGATGAGAGATTTGATTTTTCACGCATCCATCACATGCCGCTGTGGGGAAAAATGTTATATTTTCCTGATATAAGACGGTTCACAGTGAAACAGTTAGGCGGAAAAGGTAGGAATATCCATTCTCTATGTTCTACATACGTTTGTTTTTTTTGTATTATTGCACTACTTTCATAAAAATTGAGATCCAGCTGGTAGGATCACTAGTTTGAGGTTGGAAAACCAGGATATGTGAGGTTAGTTTCATTGGAACTTTCGCCTGAGCGATTTTTGCGCTTGAAGAAAACACGCTTCGGGACATTCTTCGCTGCCCCTAAAAATACAGTTGGGTAGATAAATGAATTCTCTACCATTGGATCTAATTCTATTTCATACATAAGTGAAGTAAGCGGTGAAAATCAATATTTTGTTCCGAATGTTTTGAAACCATGAATGAGTTTAACATTGCTCTCGTCAACCATCATCATGACGACAGCAGCACACCCCACCGGACGAATTGTCGTATTGGGAGCGAATAGTCAGTTTTGGAAATAGATGTTGTTTGAGAAAGTTGTGATGCGTGTAAACCTTAAAAAAAAATCCCGTCGGAGGAGGATAAATAATAAATGTGAATGTGAGAAATGAAAATGGTGTTCAGTTTATTTCAACGGAAGATTTCTACACACATGTCATACGCCATAGTTAAAGCATCTAGGGCTTTAGGCTTCATTTTTAGGAGGACAAAACATTTTTCCGATGTTCATTGCCTGAAATCTCTTTATGGATCGTTGGTGCGCTCGATTCTGGAATTTTGTTCTCCCGTTTGGAATCCATATTATAACAACGGCGTTGAAAGAGTTGAATCGGTCCAACGACGGTTTCTTCGATTCGCCTTGCGCAAACTGCCTTGGAGTGACCCGTTCCGTCTGCCAAGTTATGAGGATCGTTTCCGGCTGATTGGTCTGGATCTGCTTCGAGGTCGTAGGGATACGTCAAGAGCTCTCCTGGTTGCTGACATTTTGGAAGGCCGAATAGACTGCAGCTATATACTACAGCAGATCAATATAAACGTACAACCGCGAGCCCTGCGTAACAGTGTTATATTGAGAATGCCGCTTCATCGAACTAATTATGCGCTGTTCAAGCCATAATTTTGATTGGGGGAATACAGCGCGTTTTCAACCGAGTTTCTGCATCATTCGATTTTCACCTACCTCGGTCAACTTTGCGTCGGCGCTTTGTGTCACATTTCGCAGAATAGTATATTTAAGTTTTAAAATGTTTTTAATTTTAATTTTAATTTTTGTTCATTCTACCTTTAGGGCTTTTGAAGTCTGTTGATATTGTCTTATTTCTTTTAGATAAATAAATCGACAATGTCACCCGGCAAGTACCACGAGGAGGTAGAGATAAGAGTTGCTGGGCTAGAGGCAAAGGACCACACAAAGGGGTCTATTTTATTCCTGCAGTTACGCGAGGTACCAATGGTACACCATGCCCAGCCATTTACTGTGCCAGAGAAATCGGTTTTACTTTGATCAAATCAATGAAATTGATGTCGTTAATGCTTTAAAGCATAGCATAGACTGACTGTACTTGTCAATGGCTGCTACTCCGTGATTGATCGGAACTGGTAAGAATTGCACTTTGATCCAAATGAATAAGGTATGGGAGTTTCCGCTTATTCTCGAAGTGCAATATCAGCAGATCTCATATTATTGATCAATAACCGCGCCGACCAAGTCCTTACAGTTAGTTAGAATGGGGAAGGAATGTTAGGGTGTAATGATTGTTGCTTCTAGAGACCGAGAATACCTCTGCATTTCCACAATTACCATGAGAAGGGTATTTATTTGTGGGGAAGGAGATAGATCTGGGAGTCACATTTGGTCGGTGATGCGATCCACGGATAAGGAGGAATAATACGACTTTTACGTAAAACTATTATTGCATTTTACCGTTTTGGATCATATTACGGTAAGCTTCAAATTCCGGACAGTCTACTTTGTATGGGAAAGATTACACACGAAATGTTTCATTTTTTACCGTTCAAAAGTTCTCATTTTCGAGGTTCCTTTTAAAAAGCTTTTTCCATAAACATCTATGCAAACTTATAATGTCCAACTGCCTTAGACGTCTCTTTAGTGGCTTGACGACTTCAATTGATGATTTGACTTTTATATTAATGATTTCCATGAGTTGTCCGGAATTCGAATCAAAGTGTCCGGTATACGCGACAAAAGTGAGGAAGCGTGCGGAATAAGAATCATGAAAAGGCCACACATTTCGATTTATTTAAAATTATTCAAGTTGCGGAAGCGTATTCTTTACCCACCATTCAAAAGTTAAGGGTTTTCGACGCTTGATAACGCTGAAAAATCATACAGAATGATTTATTTTGTATGCTCTATGATACATTATTGAGGCCTTAAGTGTCCGTAATATGAATCAAAACGGTATCTCACGGTGAAATAATATTCAAAGGCAGAAGATTAACAAAATACGTCGACATTGAAAAAAAGAGGTTAATTTTTAGTAATAACAAGAAAAATCTATGTCTCATAAAATTATATTGAATAAAAATAAAGGTATGCCCAAGTAACCAAATAGCACTTTAATTCGCCCTGCGTGCCAATATACTGCTATTATACAGCTCACATGCCCTATATTAGCCGTGTAATAGCCCTATAAGGCCAAAAAGGAGAATAAGCGGACTAGTGGTTACTTGGGTGCCGACACTTTAAATGACGAACGAGTTCTCATCGAATCTTCTCAGGATTCTCACCAGAATGTTCCTAGAATTCTCATCAGAATTCTTATTTGAATTCTCTCAGAAATCTTATCACAACCCTCTCAGAAATCACATTAGGATTTTCAATAGAATCCATTAAGGATTTTTCATGAGAACCCACAAAGGTTTCTCATCAGAATCTTTCCAGTATTGACGACATAATTCTTTCAAGATTTTCATAAGAATCCTCTCAGGATTCTCATCAGATTTCTCTCAGAAATATAATCAAAAAACTCTCAGAATACTCTCAAATCTCATCAGAATCCTCTTAGAATTCTCATCAGTATACACTTTGGTTTCTCACCAGAATCATCCTAGAATTCTCATCAGAATCCTCTTCGAAAATTTTATCAGTATCCTCTCAGAATTCTCATTAGAATTCTCATTAGTATCCACTAAGTCATTTTTATGAGAACCCTCTCAGGATTCTCATCAGAATCTTCTCAGGATGTTCATCAGGATCCTCTAAGGAATATAATATCAAAACTCTCAGAAATCTCTCCAAAATCTTGTCAAAATCCTTTTGAAATCTTATCAGAATCCTTTCTGAATTCCCATCGGGATTCTGATCAGAATCCTCTTAGGATTCACATCAGAATTCTCTTAGGATTCTCATCAGAATCCTCTCAGTATTCTTATCAGAATCCTTTTAGGATGCACGTCAGTTTCTTCTCAGTAATATCATCGAAAAACTCTCTGAAATCTCATCAGATTACTCTCAAAAATCTCATCGGGATTCTGATCAAAATACTCTTAGGAATCTAATCAGAATCCTTTTAAGATTCTGATCAGAATACTCTCAGGTATCTCATCAGAATCCTCTCTGGATTCTTGTCGAAATCTTCCTCCTCCAGTCAGGATTGGCTTAAGAATTCTCTCAGGATTCTCATCAGATCACTCTTAGGAGTTTCAATCAGAATCCTCTAAGGATTCTCATTAGAATCCTCGCAAGATTATCTTGTCAGAATTCTATCACGATTCACGCAAAACCCTTTCACGTACTAGAATCTGCTCAAGACTCTCATCAGAATCCTCTCAGAACTCTCATTGAAGTTCTCTCAGGTTGAGAATCCTCTTGGGATGAAATCTCGCGTTGAGTATCATACAGGCGTATCTGCAGTGATCGATTTCTCTTCGTCGATTTTTTCTTTGCATTATTACTTGAAATTTTATAGGTTTTTGAAACATTTTACGGTGCAGTTCGATGAAGGGCGATAAGTACTATCCACTGAGTTATAAATAACAGTCGAAAACACTAGCCTGGACAAGTAATTAGCTAAAGAGAAAATCGATGAAGAGAAATCGATCAATGCAGTTACGCCCTTATGATACTGAACGCGAGAAATCCTTTCACAAATCTCTTTGGAATACTGTCAGAATTCTAATAGGATTCCTCGCAGGATTCTCATCGATCAACTGATTACTTTGATTCTTAAAAGTTCCGTTTGAGATTGTATGACTTTATACTACAAACTCCATACATTTCCACAAAAGTATATCGATTCTGAAGGGGTTTTTTTTTTTTTTTTTTTTTTTTTTTTTTTTTTTTTTTTTTTTTTTTTTTTTTATTGTAGGGTTCAAAAAAAGCTTCAAAAGCCTGGCCTGTTGTGTGTTGGCACGGTGTGGGACTCACGTTAGGCGTGCTTAACCACTAAAAAACTTTCCCTACTGCTCCTGTGCCTCGATCTCCCCCGGAACTACATCAGGCTACTTCATCGGGGGAGGGCTGTGCTCATGCACTTCTGTGCTCATGCACTTCTTCAATCTCAGCCTCTAACTGTTCTGCTAGTTCGCTGTTGGAGCGTTTTGCCCAATTGGCACTTCGTTGCTCTACGACGACTTGTTCTCCGCTGCTGCTGTTTGAGCTCTCCTTGTTGACCAGTTGGATGCCGAGGTCGGTCCAGCGATTCCGGTTGGAGGATGACTTCCGGTTCACTGGCGCCCAGACGAGCCAAAACTGGTTTGTGACGATCGATGCTACTCGGCTTAGTCCCCGACGGTGGAGCTAGCCTACTCCGGCTACGCGCTTCTTCATGATTCGATACAGGCCGGTGGAGTGCCGAAGTCGGTCCAGCGATTCCGGTTGGAGGATGGCTTCCGGTTCGCTGGCGCTCCGACGACTCAAGCCGGTGATACGCTACGTACTACTCAGAGTAGTCCCCGGCGGTGGATCTATCCTACTCCGACGAAGATTTCCCCGGCGGCGGAAGATCTCCCGAACCGATGCTATCCGGGCAGATGCCGAGGTCGGTCCTGCGATTCCGGTGGAGGGAAGCTTCCGGTTCACAGGCGCCCCGACGATCATTTGCCGGTGCAACAACGCGATCTACTCAACTAGTCCCCGGCGGTGGACTTAGCCTACTCCGAAGCTGGCCGGGCAGATGCCGAGGTCGGTCCTGCGATTCCGGTGGAGGGAAACTTCCGGTTCACAGGCGCCCCGACGACCATTTGCCGGTGCTATTTCGCGAATTACTCAGCTGGACCCCGGCGGTGGACTCAGCCTACTCCGACTCGACGTTGGTCGGCCAAGTGCCAGGGTCGGTTCTGCAATTCCGGTTGGAGGATGGCTTCCGGTTTGCAGGCGCCCCGACGACTATTAACCGATACTACGCTACGCCCGCTCTACTCGGTCTAGTCCCCGACGGAGGATCTAGCCTACTCCGATCGCGACCCGGAGCTCTCTGGTCTTCACGCCATCTCCTTTGCAGCAACGACATAATCGCCGTTATTCCCCTGTTCACCGCATTCCAGGTGCTTTCATGCTGGCACATGTTCTGCACGATGTTGTCCGGATTTAGAACGCTTGCGGTTTCTGGCATCATCTCGCTTCGTATATCCCTGAATCGAGGGCAGTCGAATATAACGTGCTCCGGTGTCTCCTCAATATTTGGACAGGCCGGACAATGTGGAGATTCTGCGTGTCCGAATCTGTGCAGATATTTCCGGAAGCATCCATGGCCTGACAGAAACTGGGTCAGGAAGAAGTTAATGTGATGATTGCAAAAGTCGTTCACACTTTTTGAGAGTAAATAATTACCTTTTTGTGCCATCCTTAAAATATTGTCCTCAAGGTAACTTACCTGTAAAGAAAGATGAAAAGTGAAACACAATTACTCAAGAGGGACTAATAAAGAGCAAAAGGTTGCGAAAAATGTAACCAAACTCCCAATCGAACCTTCCATGGGTTCCCAGCAGCTCATCGAACGACCCAATTACAAAATCTTCTGCCAATTTACTTTCGAGCTTTCGAGTTTTCTTTCCTCTCACAGTAACGATTTATTGAAAACAAAGTTACAAGAAGGAAAAACCCCCGGTGGCAAAAAGGTCAAAGCGCACGTGGAAAAACAGAAGCCAGCTGCTTTCGCTCGATCTTTTGGCCGGTTGAACGGTTCATTGTCGAAATCGGGCTGCGGGGGTTCACCTGTTTTAATTTCCTTTGCGTTGAAAGTGGCTTCTGTTCGGCCGACAAGACGACGGTTTTTGGTAGTTGTCCGGCAGTCGTTGATCCCGACAAAAACTGGACGAAATGGAAACCGTCCAAAAAGGCAATGAGACCATGCCTTGCCCTGCCCTGCCCGGGAACTTCAATCAAGCGTGACAGTTGCGTGTGATGGGGAGCGAACTAGAAAATTATATCATCAAAGTTTTCTTTTCTTTTTGTTGCGTTGAATTCCTTCTTCAGTTTTTTGTCGGTGCATTTTTTGACACCTGCTTGCACGAAATTTGCTGTGACGGATATGGTTTTTATAAAACGAAGTTTTGTTCAAAAGTTCATCATTGGTCATGTAGCTTAAATGGTTTTAAATCGATTAATGGTCCCATTGGTTAGATTGACAAATGACTCGAGGGCACATATCAAGTATTTTAAATTAAGGAAACCTAAGTGCGTAGGTGGAAATGTTATGCAAAGAGAAAAAAAGTCTCGTCGGTTATTCACTGGATATGGTTGCTATCACGATCAAAAGAAAGGGTGAATCTCTGAAGACGTGGTAAAAATGAAGGAAAGGACGTTCCTCCGGAGTGAGAGCTTAATTCCAAGGGTGAAATGTTAATGTTGAGAATTGCATCGAAATGAGCAATCAGTTCGATGCTTTAGACAAACTTTCCGAACATCAAATCGAAGCAGCCTTTAGCCCAGGCTCTAAGATTCAAGTGAAGAAACAAAGAATGCCACCAATCGTGGTCAGTTGTTTTGAATTTGGAGGATTTATGCAAGACGGGTATCAAGGTTTCTTTCCATATCGCAAAGAAAGAAGACTAAAGACTGCCGCGTTTTGACAAAACTTCTGAAGATCTTCTTCTCAAACATCTGGACGTAATTGGATTTTTTCTGTGATTCAGAACGGGTTGCGCCAGTTCCAACCTAGGTTCAAAAACGAAGTCGACATAAATGTACGATTTGCGGAGGTTCTTCTCAAGGATCTAAGGCTCATGCTAGATAAAAAATACCCTTCCATAAATCACATTCAAGCCAAATGTAACAAATATATATATGTATATAACTGTAATGTACCCACATATTAATAGAAAATCGAAACTTTGTCTTCAAAACAAGATTTTGAACTTCAAACCAATTTCGAGGCCAGTCATGTTGTATGCTGTACCAATATGGACTAGCTGTTGTAATACCAGCAAGATAGTGAAAGCGTTTTTATCCTCCTAAAAACTGGTGAAATCAACTCATCTGTGAAAATTCTGAATTGCTGTAGCAGTTGAAATGTAATATGTTGTTAACAAAATATTAATAAAACCTTAATTTTGCCTCACAAAATAACGATGATAGTGACATAGTGATAAGCAATTAATGTAATGTGTGAAATGATATTAATGAATAAAACAAAATAAATTGAATCGGAAGAAGGGGGATAATCTAAATCTTAAGAGGCAGATATGTTCATGGGCGTAAATAGCCATCAGACTTGAGGGGGGCCACGGCCCTTTCTCATGAGAGATAAAAATCGTGAAAGATTTATATAACTTTACAATGTTTGTTTCGATTATATTTGTGAATCGATTATCCAGGTTTTTAAAACCGCTAATGGCTTATCGTTTGATCCCTACCAGAAAGCGAGGCCATTTGCGGCAGCCATTGGCGCTCGTTAAAAGCTGGATAGTGGCGCACTTTCATACAGAGCTAGATCAAAACCTAAAAATCACCCAAAATCGATTGATTAACTTTCTTTGATACCAAATGTCACTTTTATGGAAAAATAGTAAACGTATTTAAAAATCTTTTTTTTGTTTTATATTGCCAAGATGACGTATTCAACCCAATCACATATATCTGGAATGTTTAAAGCTTAAAGCTTCAACGTGTCTAGGACCTGATGGAATTCCCTCCCTGTTTTTGAAGAACTGCATTGACTGCTTACTCGTTCCCCTACGAACAATTTTCAACAAATCTCTATCATCTGGAGTGTTTCCTGCGTGCTGGAAAAATGCGTACCGTAAAACGGGGTAACTTTGATAGTTTTTTCGAAGAAATTTTGAATATTTATGCCTGCTGTTTCAAAGAATTTTAATTCATATTTTTAAAACAAGTACTGGTATCCTAACTATCGATTCCAGTTGATAGATTTCCAAAAGATTTATTCTTAATGGATATATAATTTTTCATATAATCGGAAGTCGGTTTTCTGTTTTGGGGTAACTTTGATAATGGAGCATCACTCGAACAAAATTGAATGAATTACAGAACATTTGTAGGGCGTTGCATATCTTTAGGCGTTTAACGCTATATGGAAATTTCTGACTAAGATTACAAAAATGGCCCCAGCTTGTAAAAATAGTATTCGCTAAGAGTTTTGAGACCGAATTCGAGTTCTACTATAACTAGGCTGTTAAGTATAAGTGACGAATTCATTATGACTTCATCAAATAGTGATCGTAAAACAGGTTGTTTGAGAGCATTTCAAAATTGCTAAAATCTTATAAATTTTCCATATTTGCATATAAATCCTCAAATGTACTTGATTCCAACGGAAATAGCTTTAAAATGAAGTGTCATACTAATGTTCTTTACTTTTGCATTCGTTTTGCTTAACAGATTAACAGGAACTTTGTTATTTCGTTTAGTATGTTGAGAGTCTCGCATTATCAAAGTTACCCGCATTATCAAAGTTACCCCGTTTTACGGTATATGTTTCCAGTTCACAAAAAGGGAGACAGGAAGAATATTGAAAATTATCGTGGAATATCATCACTGTGTGCTGTTTCCAAACTCTTCAAGCTGGTCATAGTAGACCGACTATTCTTTCACTGCAAGCAATTCATCAGCCCTAATCAGCATGGATTTTTTCCGGACGATCAACCGCCTCTAATCTATTATGTCTCACCACATACGTGGCTGAAAGCATGCGCCTAAGATCACAAACAGATGTTCTATATTTGGACCTAACTGCAGCATTCGACAAAATCAATCATGAAATCGCGGTAGCGAAGCTCGAAAGGTTTGGTGTTCACGGTGCACTTTTAAGCTGGTTTAAGTCTTATCTTAATGGGCGTCGTTCACAAGTCGTCATTGGTGAGTCTAAATCAGCATATTTTCCGATTCCATCTGGTATTCCACAAGGCAGTCATCTTGGACCGTTGATATTCCTGTTGTATTTCAATGACGTCAACACCGTTCTTGATGGACCAAAACTCTCTTTCGCTGATGACTTCAAGCTGTATTTTAAAATCAATTCTGACGCCGATGCCTGGTTTTTGCAACAGCAGTTAGACGCTTTCGCTCAATGGTGTCACAGTAATCGTATGACCGTAAACCCAGAGAAATGCTCGATTATCACCTTTTCCCGTTTGAAAAACCCGAAATTGTACAACTACACCTTCTCTGGCGTCATTCTGGAAAGAGTTGATCGAATCAAGGATCTTGGAGTGATACTTGACTGTCAGCTGACTTTTAGACATCACTTGTCGTACATGTTGCACAAAGCTTCAGCATCCCTTGGATTTATTTTTCGAGTGACCAAGACGTTCACTGACATTCACTGTTTGAAGGCGCTCTACTGTGCGTTGGTTCGTTCAATTTTGGAGTATTGTTCAACTATATGGAGTCCATACTATCAAAATGGAGCTGAAAGGATAGAGTCTGTCCAAAGACGTTTCGTTCGATTCGCTCTTCGCCGGTTGCCGTGGCGCGACCCATTTCACCTCCCGAGCTATGAAAGCCGATGTCGCCTAATTGGCTTAGACACTCTCAGAACACGCAGAGATGTTACCAAGGCCCTTCTGGTTGCTGACGTTTTGCAGGGCCGAGTCGATTGCTCGGAAATCCTACAGCAGGTTAATTTATACGTACGACCAAGAGCTTTGCGTATCACCTCAATGCTTCGGCCGCAAACTCAACGCACCAATTACGGAGTTAACTGCGCCATAACCGGTCTACAAAGGACGTTCAACAGAGTAGATGCAGAATTCGATTTTAACGTGTCACGTGACGTGCTTCGTGGTAGATTTTTAACTGTTTTCAGATAGTTTTTAAGTGTTGTGACTTTTAAATATTTTTTGTTTGTAGTCTGTGTATTATAACCAATTATTAATAACCATCATTGGGGCTCAATAGCCTGTTGATGAAGAAGAAATAAATAAAATAAAAAATACAAAGATTTAAAAGCAGACTCTAATCACGAGACAAATTTACCTTTCCAATTCGATTTGAACTCGAATTTTAGCAGAGTTAGAAAGCAAGATACAGTTTTAAATGTATCTATTCAACTGAGGTTCAAAATAAATATGAAAATCTAACCTCTTAAAGCCAAACAGGCAAAAAAAACAAGCCTTTGAAGAAAAAACGCTTGCTAATTTGAATTATTGTTGCTCTGTAGCGAGCGATTCATTTCTCTAAACCTCTCGAAACGAAAATTTGAACATAAGATTAAATTATACCTTTTTTGTTAGAGTTAAAGACTTCACACTCTAAAACTTCTTGTCTATCACCATATTATAGGAATACTTTATTTGTTCAGGGCATAATATTTTGGAATCAGCTTCCTATCGAAATTAAAAATAAAACTAGTTTGGGAGGTTTGCCTTTTTCAGCGGTCAACATCAGCAATGAAAATAAGACGAACACTTTTTTTTCAACTAAGAGTTTTTACGTCGGATTTTGTTAGATTGTTCTTACAAATGAATTCATCTTTTGTAGTAATTTAAAAGGATTTTCCTTACGCTACATTATTATACGGAAATAAATAAATAAATAAATAAATAAATAAATAAATATTAAAAGATTGAAAGTTTTTTTTTTCTGAAAAAAGCTGTCGTCATCAAATTTGTATGAAAACAATTGTTTGAAGAAAGCAAGATGGAAGGCATTTTGATCAAGGATTTAATAATATCCAACTAGAGTAAGGTAGGACAAACGCTCGACCTTAGAGGTTTAATCAAAATTTTCAAAATAATAATTGCAGTTGAAAATAAATAAATACCACACTGTGAGCCTTCATAATATTTGCTACAATTTTGCCGAACAAACTTGTATCAACATATTTACCCATTTTTAGTTATTACAGTTTCAAAATTGATTGTCTTAAACGAATTTTTGCCCCACCGGACAAGAGTTTGAATCTAGTATGTGTATGGGGTAAAAGTTCGCTGGCCGATACACAAAATATCGACACTTTTGCGACAGTTATACTTTATATCAGCCATAAACTTATGTTTACATAAAAATACACACTAAGTTGTCATAATAGAATATCCCAAATCAGGGTTAATTGTAATATACCCAAAGAATTTTTTCACAAAATTAAGTGAAAATGTGAAATTTTGGTAACTTTTTAGTACAATCAGGCAAAATTCGCTAAACTGGAAGATAATATGTGGATTTGGGGCTATTTGTATTTTTTTCCGCGAGTTTATGTATTGGTCGAACTTATGTCCCCCTTTGAGCCCAAAATTGATTCCAAGCTTTCATGAAGTAATTAATAGGCCTAAGAACGCCCTTACAAAAGAAATAGGAAAAGATGTTATCCTTATTTATTTGACCAAAAATACATTTTTTTACACCAGAAAGCAACAAATAGTCATAATTTTTCCAAATTTTAAACGATTTTTATGATATTTGTAGTGAAAGTATCTTACTTGAATAGCATTAAAATCACTATGGTATGTATATGCTTTGATTTGAATTGAGCTAGAAATCTTCAAAAGAAACTCCTGTCTCAAACTTTTGCCCCACTTTACTGAACTGTTCAATTTTGGGCTACTAAAAAACGAAAAAGAAATCGTACCGGTTTCAAAATATAAATGTACGACTGATAAATACATATTTACCGAAAAATACATGAGCTCATTCAATCAGTTTTTATACAGGAGACTGACATAGATGTAAGAAAAGGTCGCCTAACAAACGGTCAAGAGAAATTAAGGAATGTTGTGATTTTGTATGCTTAAAATTCTAATGTTAGAGTTACAAACAGAAAATTGTTTGCAGTTAGATTGGTTCAAAATTGCAATAAAAACATAAAAAAAGCATTACTCATCACTATCTTGTCATCAATCTAGAAGCAAATATTATCTTTTTTTCTTACGTCCAACGTCTTCCAATTACGGAAATTTTACATGAAAAAAACATCTGATTGATTTGGGGACAGACCTGGTATAGTGATTAGAACACACACCGAGAACTTGGGATTGAATCCCATATCACGCCAAAAAAAATGTTGCGTGATTAAAATAAATAAAAACTAAAGTCATATTACAAGCGCTTCTAGAAGAGTTATAATCATGTCTAAAAAAATCTTCAGTATAAACAAGGTTTTAGGTTTGCTTTACATAAAACAAATAGTAATATGGTTTTATTATCTTATCAATCTAAAAACTTCAGAAAATTGGTGTCAATACAACATTAAAAAAAAAATGTTGCGACATCTACGACTTTACACGGTTCGATGTTTTTTTTTACGAATCCACCACTATTTTACTAAAGGGTAGAAGTACCAATTATGGCTATATCACCAATTATGGCAATAGTGGGAACAAAAAGAAATTTTTCTTATTGTTTCACTAGAATATAACGGCTAATATTCACAGGAATGATAAATCTATTTGTATTTGATGGTAACTAAACCTTGATGAGATCATTCGTGCAATAAGCTTCGAGAAATGAACATTTGAAAATTTTACCTCACACATATAACACCTTCTTAGCAGTTTGTTAAAGAACACCCGTTACGAAATTCATGATTTCATCCGGAAAAACTGCTTCAGCCGATAAACGTATGTTGCCTAGTGAAAACAAATGAATAGATTTAGCTGGTGAGCAATCAAATCTACTGTTTTAAGTTGGAAATCGTGTTATTTCAACTATGTCGATAACTGGTACAAAGAGTGTATGAGAGCCCAATTATGGCTATACTCTGGAGGTGGTTTGTTTACATTTTTTGATCAGTAAAATAAAAGAAGTAAAGCTATTTTACGGGTGACTTCCACGACGGGATGGTTCGGTAAGGCATTATCTTCATATTTTGTACTCAATTACTAAGATTTTTTAATCACACGTTCGAAAACGTTCGTAAGCGGAAGATGTTAATTTCATGGTAGAAAGGGGTTTTCAGCGACACTCGATTTTTGATTTTTTCCTTACTTTTTCGTTCAAATTAGGCGCTGGAAAGGTAATATGAGTTCATTAATGCTGTTTTGTATAATTGTTACGATGAGACCCCTCGTAGAAGCGGCGCCTCTACAACAGTGCCGTCAAATTCATGCAAACCGACGAAACGTCAAGCATCCACGTCAACGACTGCTGAACTGTATGGAAAGGCGTAAGAGAAGAATGTGATGTGCTCAAAAACCACATGAAGTGAAGACTCCAAATTATTGAATTATTCTAGTTTATATTGAAAATCAGTGAATTGAAATCTTTTATATATATATTTATTCACACCATAGTTTCGAAAGCATATAGGTAAAGACCGAATCATTTATTAAATCTGTACAAGATAACTTACTTCTAAATTTTAGTTGTATTGATTGCACTAATAACCTAAAAAGGTGTCCCATCATTCGCTAATTTGTAATTCCTAACGAATTAGTCAAATAGTAGGTATGATATATGAAGATTCAATGAAATATTGCTAAATTTGGACTTAAATTTTAGATAGGCTTACTAGTAGACCGGCTGAAGCGAAAGAATCACTCTGTGCTTGCATAGATTCACCAAAATTTGTGAGTAAACCAACCAACAGCCAAAAACTATGAACTAATCTAAATAAAATTTCAGCTTGAAGCTTACTATCACACAAATACGGAGTTTGCTATCGAGACTTTGGTCGAATATCCCCCACAATTCTTCAAGAAATTTTGTTTGTGGGAAGCAAAATGGAGAGATCTCGCACCAACGATGGGCTCACCTATACCTGCCAATCCTGCGATCAGCCTGATCAAGCAGAACCTCGCATGATAGCCTGCGACAACTGCCGCAAATGGCAGCATCTGAGCTGCGCCGGAGTTGATCCTACTATCGAAAACTACGCTAATCTAAAATTTACTTGCAATGGATGCAAGTTGAAGATTTCTTCCCTTCGGAAAATCCCTCCTACGGACAGGTCGACACGATCCTCCGTTAAGAAAGGAGTAAACGTTCCTAGTCACGTCTCAAGTGAAAGATCTGTTCTCGAAGCACACCTGAAAGTTGTGGAGGAGCAACAACAGCTCGAGGAACAGGAGTTGAAAGAGCAGACTGAGATTCAACAGCGTGAAATAGATGAGATGCAACGTCGCCTCGAAGAACGTAAAAGTTTGTTGGAAGCGGAAAGGCAGCTTAGAGAGAGACAGCTGGTTATGGACAAAGAAGTGTGTGCTCGCCAACAACAGATTAGGAAGGAATCCCTTGAGAAAAAAACCGCGTTGATTCGTCAGATAGCTGAGTCGAGTAGTAAAGGTGGTTCATTGGGTGGTTCGGTTACTAATTCCAATGATAAAGTAACGAAATGGTTAGAAACGGCAGCCGAGGGGCCTGAACGTGCATCCAAAGACTGGAGGGCCAGCAATTCGATTCGGTCAACACCTCCGTGCAATCCGCATCAGCATGGAGAACGACTCCCATCACCACGCCGACAGACAGGTCCTGCCTCTTTACCCGCTATGCATCATCTCGAAGCTACGCTAGAGCAATTGTCGGTGAATGAAACGGGTTTACCGCCGGGAAACGCACATCAACAGCAGCCAGCTTTACAAGAGCACAACGTTAATATTTTTCAACAAGCAGCAAATATTGGCCCAGCCTCCCTACGTCATATTGCATCACCACACCCTCGAGAGCACGTCGTCTCGAATCCAAGGGAAAATAGCTACACAGAGCCAGCACCTCGTGCTGCCGGTGGGTTAACATTCCCTCGTCGAACGCCGGAAGCGCTGCCACAGCAGGGACTTCAACCGCCGGTTCAATTACAAGGAGTGAATATTCAAGCAAGGCAGTCGCCGCTACAGCCCCAAACGACTGCAGCAATTCATCATAGAGTACTAACGTCAGAACAGATCGCCGCTCGACAGGTGCTTGGAAAAGAGCTTCCAGTTTTCAACGGAAATCCTGAAGACTGGCCACTCTTCGTGAGCAGTTTCGAGCAATCCACAATTGCTTGTGGATACACGGATGCTGAGAATTTGATACGCCTCCAAAGATGTTTGCGAGGCCATGCCTTAGAGGCCGTCCGAAGCCGCCTTCTGTTACCCACAAATGTGCCATACGTTATTCAAACGCTGCGCACGTTATACGGACGACCCGAGTTGCTGATTCGTTCCTTATTAGCGAAGATTCAACGAGTACCACCACCCCGTCAAGATCGACTGGAAACGCTGATGGAGTTTGGCCTTGCTGTGCAAAATCTCGTCGATCATCTTGTTGGGGCCCAACAAGAGAATCATCTCTCAAACCCAGTTCTCCTTCAAGAGCTTGTCGAGAAGCTACCAGGATCACTTAAACTCAATTGGGCGGTCTACAAGAGACAAGATGTAATCGTCACCTTAGCCACCTTCGGAAGCTTTATGTCCGAATTAGTATCGGCTGCAAGTGAGGTCACAATGGAGATTCCCGTCTTCAGCAGAGCGCCGCGAAATGAGCATCAAAGGAGTCGAGAAAAAGGGTTTCTTCAAACACATTCCTCAAGAACGCTGCCATCGGGTTCTAGTACGACGGTGAACAATGGTAAAGATGGTCAAAAACCAGGTAAGACGTGTTCCATATGCACCAAAGAAGGTCATCGCGTTGGGGACTGCACACAATACAATTTGATGACCGTAGAAGAGAGGTGGTCAGTTGTTCAAAAAAAGGGTCTCTGTCGGACATGTCTCAATAACCACGGTAAATGGCCGTGCAAATCTTGGAAAGGTTGCGGCGTAAGCGGATGCACCATGAAACACCACACCTCGTTGCATATTCCAAGCGCTGGCCCGCCGTCGGTGAATGTGTCCACTAGTCATTTCAGTTCCAATAGTGAAGCACTTCCCTTGTTCCGAATTCAACCCGTGGTCCTTTTTGCAAATGGGCTCTCGTTAACCGTCTTTGCCTTCATCGACGAAGGTTCGTCATTGACTTTGTTAGAGGCCGACATAGCCGAACAACTAGGTGTATGCGGACCTAAAGAGCCTCTAACGTTGCTGTGGACTGGAAATGTGAGTCGCGAAGAATCCAAGGCTCAACGGATTGAACTCGAAATTGCCAGCGCTGGTTCGCAGTCTCCATCGCATTTAATGCAAACTCATACAGTCAATAGCCTGGTTCTCCCAACACAAACATTGCGATATCAAGACCTGTCCGCTCGATTCCCGCATCTGCGAGGATTGCCTATAGAAGAATATGAAAATGTTCAACCAAAGCTTCTCATAGGAATAAATAATTTGCACTTATCAGTTCCACTCAAAATACGTGAAGGAGCGCCTAGGGATCCTATCGCTGCGAAATGCCGACTCGGTTGGGGCATCTATGGATGTGCTCCACGATGTTCTCCTAGGGTAGTTCCAATTAACTTCCATATTGCGGCTGCTTCAGATTCCGACCGGGAGCTAAACGAACAACTTCGAGATTATTTTGCCGTGGAATCAATAGGAACACCGAATTCTTCTACCTGCGTTTTAGAATCAGAAGAGAATAGGAGAGCGCGAACAATTATGGAAGAGACAACTCGTCGAACGTCTTCTGGTTTTGAAACTGGACTTCTTTGGAGAATGGACGACGTGGAGTTCCCGGAAAGCCACTCGATGGCGGTACGCCGTCTTCAGTCGCTGGAGCGAAAGCTTGAGCAGGATAGTTTCTTGCGGGATTCTGTTCGACAGTTGATTTGGGATTACGAACGGAAGGGATACGCACATAAGGCTACAATGTGTGAATTGGATTCCATGGATTCGAATCGTATGTGGTTCCTACCTCTGGGTGTCGTTAGAAATCCAAAGAAGCCACAAAAAATAAGGCTGATTTGGGATGCTGCTGCCAAATCTCACGGAGTTTCCTTCAACTCAAAACTACTTAAGGGGCCAGACCTATTGACTCCCTTGGTCGCAGTATTGAGTCGGTTTCGTCAATATCCGGTGGCGGTGTGTGGAGATATCCGTGAGATGTTTCATCAGATCTCCATCATACCCCAAGATCGTTCATCTCAATGTTTTCTCTGGCGTGACGAACCAACAGACCGAATCCAAACCTATGTCATGGATGTTGCTACATTCGGGTCTACTTGCTCCCCCACATCTGCTCAGTTCATCAAGAACCGAAATGCTGAAGAATTTGCGAAGGAGTTCCCCCGAGCTGCAGCTGCTATAGTAGACAACCACTATGTGGACGATTACCTGGACAGCTTCAGAACTGTCCAGGAAGCTATTGAAGTGACAAACGATGTGAGGTTAATCCATTCCCGAGGTGGATTCGAATTACGAAATTTTTCTTCGAATTCCGAGAAGTTGCTTCAAGGAATTGGTGAAACCCCTGATAGAACGGGCAAAGCATTGGTTCTTATGCGAGGTGAGGTAGAATCAGTGCTTGGAATGCAATGGCTGCCTATGGAAGATTTGTTCACCTATACGTTCAACATGCGAGACGATCTTCAGCCGATACTGGCAAATGACCACATACCTACCAAAAGGGAGGTTCTAAAAGTGGTCATGAGTCTATTTGACCCACTAGGTCTGATCTCGTTTTACCTTGTACATGGGAAAGTTCTAATACAAGATATCTGGGCGGCTGGCTGTTCATGGGACGGAGCGATCGGAGATGAACTCTACGCTAAGTGGCGACAATGGATAAATCTTTTTCCAATGCTGCAGAGCATCAAAATTCCACGCTGCTATTTCAATAAGCCACTTCCAGAGGATTTGAAGGGAATAGAGCTTCACGTATTCGTAGATGCAAGCTCTTCGGCGTATGCATGCTCTGCCTACTTTCGACTGCCTAGCGAGACTGGAATTCAGGTAACCCTAGTTACCGCAAAAACTAAAGTTGCTCCCATCAAAACGCTGTCTATTCCCCGACTTGAACTGAAAGCAGCAGTTCTTGGAGTTCGTTTAACGGAGTCAGTTCAGAGTCATCATAAGTTCTCAATTTCACGCAGGATTTTCTGGACTGATTCTTCAACAGTATTAGCTTGGATTCGTTCTGATCATCGCCGATATCAGAAGTTTGTAGCCGTACGAATTGGAGAAATTCTAAGTTTTAGTGACCAGGATGAGTGGCGCTGGGTGCCCTCTGAAATGAACTCAGCTGATAAGGCAACTAAATGGAACGGCGGTCCTGACTTCAATGTAGACAACTCTTGGTTCCGCGGTCCATTGTTCTTGCGAATGGAGGAGGGACATTGGCCGAAATTTCCCAAACCATTCACCACTAGAGAAGAATTACGTCCAAACCATTCTCACTGGATCTCAGCACCGCTAGTTGACATATTCAGATTCAGCCGGTGGACGAGACTGCACCGTATGATGGCCTATGTATACCGCTTTATCGGTAATCTAGGGCGGAAGAAAAATGGTCAGCATCTTCAAAAGGGACCGTTGACTCAACATGAACTGAAATTAGCTGAGATAGGACTATGGAGAATTGCGCAGAAGGATGCCTTTTCTGATGAGATGAAGGTTCTACGGTTGACGCAAGGACCACCAGATGCACGGCATGAAGCAGTAAAGAAATCTAGCCCGCTGTTCAAAATATGTCCCTATCTCGATGAACAAGGAATATTACGAATGCGAGGCCGCATAGCTGCCTGTCGCTTCGCATCCTTTGAAGCAAAATTTCCTTGTATCTTGCCTCGTAGACACCGTATTACACAGCTGATCGTTGATTGGTACCATCACCATTACCGTCATGCAAATCGCGAAACGGTGGTAAACGAGCTGAGGCAGCGATTTGAAATAGCCAAACTCCGAGCGGTGGTGGAAAGAGTTGAAAAAGACTGCATGAAATGTCGTATAAAGAAGGCGTCTGTCCGTTCACCATTAATGGCACCTTTGCCACGTGCAAGACTGGAGGCGTACATCAAACCGTTTACATCAGTTGGTCTCGATTATTTCGGCCCAATCCCTGTGAAAGTCGGAAGGAGTCAAGTGAAACGTTGGGTAGCGCTCTTTACATGTCTATCCATCAGAGCAGTTCATCTAGAGGTCGTCCATAGTCTAACTACGGAATCATGCATAATGGCGGTACGCAGATTTGTAGCTCGCCGAGGACCACCGGCGGAAGTATACAGCGACAACGGAACTTGCTTCCACGGAGCAAACCGGGAGCTGCAGTTTCAGATGCGAGAAACCAACGAAGCAATGGCACTAACCTTTACTAGCGCTCAAACACGTTGGATTTTTAATCCACCAAGCGCCCCCCACATGGGTGGCGTATGGGAACGATTAGTTCGTTCAATAAAATCAGCCACTAATGTTCTCCTTGAATCTCCAAGAAATCCAGACGATGAAACACTACTGACCATTTTATACGAAGCCGAATGTATGGTCAATTCAAGGCCTCTAACTTACGTTCCCCTGGAATCAGCAGACGACGAGGCCTTAACGCCAAATCATTTTATTTTTGGGTGTTCTAATGGGACAAAGGTGCTCCCTACGGAACCTGTGGACATCCGTAGAACGCTTCGAAGTAGCTGGAAATTGGCGCAGCACATTATGGATCAGTTCTGGTGCCGATGGATTAAGGAATTTCTACCAGTGATAACAAGACGGTGTAAATGGTTTAAAGAATGCGAAGATGTGAAAGTCGGAGATCTTGTTTTAATAGTTGGCGAATCAACTAGAAACCATTGGATTCGCGGAAGAGTGGAACAGGTGATCGTCGGTAAAGACCATAGAGTTCGTCAGGCACTGGTACGTACGTCAACCGGCATACTACGCAGGCCAGCATTGAAGCTAGCAGTGCTGGACATCTTGGAGTCTAGTAAACCTGATCTGGATGACGTCAGCAATACGGATCTTGACCAAGGTTTACGGGAAGGGGAGTGTTACGATGAGACCCCTCGTAGAAGCGGCGCCTCTACAACAGTGCCGTCAAATTCATGCAAACCGACGAAACGTCAAGCATCCACGTCAACGACTGCTGAACTGTATGGAAAGGCGTAAGAGAAGAATGTGATGTGCTCAAAAACCACATGAAGTGAAGACTCCAAATTATTGAATTATTCTAGTTTATATTGAAAATCAGTGAATTGAAATCTTTTATATATATATTTATTCACACCATAGTTTCGAAAGCATATAGGTAAAGACCGAATCATTTATTAAATCTGTACAAGATAACTTACTTCTAAATTTTAGTTGTATTGATTGCACTAATAACCTAAAAAGGTGTCCCATCATTCGCTAATTTGTAATTCCTAACGAATTAGTCAAATAGTAGGTATGATATATGAAGATTCAATGAAATATTGCTAAATTTGGACTTAAATTTTAGATAGGCTTACTAGTAGACCGGCTGAAGCGAAAGAATCACTCTGTGCTTGCATAGATTCACCAAAATTTGTGAGTAAACCAACCAACAGCCAAAAACTATGAACTAATCTAAATAAAATTTCAGCTTGAAGCTTACTATCACACAAATACGGAGTTTGCTATCGAGACTTTGGTCGAATATCCCCCACAATAATAATTTGCATTTTCACTGCATTTAGACATATTTTCAAAAAATAATTTGCTCACATGAACCCATTGCAATAAATTGATTTAACATCTATTAAACACAATTTTTTTTGGAAAATTTTATGTGCAATCACTTCATTACATATTAGCGTTGCATTATCATTCGTTCTGGATGGCGTTTGAGTTCATTTCGTGCAATCATTCGATAGTCCATAATTGGTACACTTTTATGTCGAATGCTAGGAACACTATTGCCATAATTGGTACAAAGACAACGTTTTTCAAAACCAATTTTTAGAAGCTAAAAGTCAATTTAGTACTAAAACTGCTTATTTCAACTGTTTTGCAAGGCTTCAAACTAGTAATTAACATCAACAAGTCATGATTACGTCTTAGAAACGCGGTTTAAACTTGATTTTTATCCATCCAGTTGACATACTGCATCCATAATTGGTACACCTACCCTACGTAAAGAGATTTCAATGTTCACAGTTTTGCTGTCATTTAATTTGCATGCCTAATTAACAATACAACTACAAATGGATCAAACCAGTTCTGCTAATTCTGAAACATGTTTCAACAATGTAACTATATTGTAATTTCTTCTCCATTTTTTTCGGGGGGGGCAAGCTCATGATTCGGGGGGGGGGGGGGCAGCCCCCCCCCCCTGGCCCCTCCCTATTTACGCCAATGGATATATTTCGAAAAGCTTGTCCTCGATATTGCATCACGTCCATCCTCATTGGCTGAAAATCCGCACACATTTCTCTCCCTCTTAACGGTTGACACTGTCCAGAAGCACACAGATCGCCGTCTGGCTCGAAAGGAAATAAATATAAGATTGATGCTTAAATGATTGCCTGGAAGGAGCACCCTTCCCACTTCCACCACTCTGTCTGCATCGTGTCAAAAACTGGTGCAGTGGATCTTGGCTTCCTTGACTTTTCTGTTTTACTTCCTTCGTCTCGTCGGCGCGGTTTGTGATAATCTCCAGTCCAATGTGGCCTCCACACTCTGACGTGATACCTCAACTCCGCACTGCGTTCAAGTTTTCTCCCTGACGAGCCCTGTGAAAAAGCCAAAGTCTCTTTTCTTTTTAAGAGAAATTAATGGAACCGCTTATCGTTCCTGACAGCGTAAGATTTATTATTTTAATTAATTTATTACTTTCAAAAATTGCTCCATTTTGAGTGGTCTGCTTTGGATGGTGATGAGACGCATTCCAGGAGGCTTCCCCGTTCCAAACAAGAGAGAGATTATTTCGTTCCATTCTTCGCGCAATCATTACTGAAGTGTTTAGCAGAGGGTCGTTGAATTCTCATTTGAACCCACTTCACCTCAAAAGCTCTTTGTTTTGGATTGTTGTCTCCTAAATGATTTCACACAAAACTGCTGGAACCATTGGAGGTTGGATCTAAAAGCATCGTAAAAAAAACCAACACACAAACGAACGAATCTGTCATCCACAATCAAAAAACCGACGAAACAAACAATAATTTACGACGGATGAAAATCATACTGCTAATGATGCCTCTTCGCTCTGGAGTGGTGCTATCAATGCTGGAAATAGAGAACAGCCCCAGATTCGAAAAATAACCTATCACACCGCTAAAACATCTATTATGTAAATTGTGTTTGTCTAAATACAATTCCGTGAATGGATCGCCTTTTTCTTGAGCCCGGCGCAACGAACCAAAGATGCTGCGAATCAGTCGTTCGTCGTATTTAGTTGAGGCAAAGAGCGGTTGAAAAAGACTCCCGGAGGAATCATTGAAAATGCGAGAATTTACAATAGGGCTAACCATAAAAAACGGTTTCCGCTTGTCATCACACGTTCGATTAGGGGTATGCGATATTTCGAATAAGGTACCCCAGGGCAAGTGAGAATCCAGGGTAAATGCGAATTCCAGGAATAGCTCATTTATGATTTAAGGGAATAATATTCTTGAAATTTGGAGCCATAATAACAAAAAAATATATTAAACACAAAAAAAATGCAGTTTTTTTATTTCTTTATTAGTGTTATTTTAAACATTACATTCTTTTCTCATATCTAGATGTTCTGTATTAGGCAACACTATCATCCTGATTTGGTGAAACTTAATTAAGCATGTATTGAAATTTTGTTAACAACATGTTACATTTCATTTTACGTAGCAGTTCCGAGTTTTTACAGGTAAGTTGATTTCACTTGCTTATAACAGAAAAAAAACGCTTTCAATTTACTTAACCTAAATATATAACGTCATAATCGTGGCAATAGGAGATTGCAACGATTTTTGTCTAAAATTATTATTTCATTAGTACTATACCAGTGTAGAAGCTTCAGAATCAATTTCAAGATTTTATTTTGAATCCTCTGCAGAGCTTTCTTCCTGGTATTACAACAGCTAGTTCATATTGGTAGTACCAATTCTAATACCAATTCGGTACATCATACAACATGGCTGGCCTGAATGTTTGTTTGAAGATTAGAAGCTTGTTCTCAAGATAAAGTTGTGATTTACTGTTAATATATAAATACAGACATTTTATATACCGTCGATGGGGGTGACAATGGATCTAGAGGGTGAGATTGAGTCAAAACGGAAAAAAATGATTTATGAAATATTTCAGCTAATAACGCTGATATTACTAAAATTTTTAATTCATATGTTAGGGAACATATTATTACACGTAATTTTTCACAATGTACATTTTTAGAAATAGTAGTTTTTGTTTACTATATCAATAAACTTGTATGTTGAAACTAGATAAAATTTACAACATTAAATTTCTCCTGTTCAAAGTATCACGCATGTACTTTAACCTTTATCGTTATATTAGTAGTAGTAGTAGAAGGTTGAAAGTCTTTTCATGGCGCTTCACACGTATTTTCCGGGATCTATTTGATTTTTCCACAAAAATTTCATTTTTTTCGGTACGGTGTCTTAAACATCAAAAATGGGGGTGAGATTGAGTCAAGCAAGAACGATTGTAAATGAAATTGCAAGTCCACTTTTTTGACATTTTACGGTGCCGGGTGATCTCTCTTTCATTAAGATGTGTTTATTGTTTCTAAATACAGCATCTCTCAAACATCAATCAAGTCTACTTGAGTATGCTGTGCATTGAATAACAATGCATCGCATTTTTGCGACTTCTCAAACCAGCAACTGTGTTCCGCGCGCAGCAACATCGTAAATTTCATCAAATGGATTTTTTTTTTAAATTAAATGTTTTATCAGTGTTTTCATATTATAAAAACATCTCACGGAAGTACAATTGAGTTGGTTCGCTGAAATACCGGGATTATGACGTCATCATCTGCCTGAAATGTATTGATCATGGAAAGTCGCACCGAAATTTAACTATTTGAGAAGGTTTAAACTAGTCACTGTTTCAGTACACCTTTGGGGCAACTGAATAGGCTTTAAGGCAATTGGGATGAGACTTTATAGACAATTTGAGGGAAAAACAAGAAAATCATGTAAACTTGACGATAAATGTTGGGTTTACAATTTTTTTTCTCATAGCTCTTCAATTTTTTGGTATAATCGTTCTTTTAAGTGAGTTTATCATTCTTGAGAAAATATTAGATATCATTTTGACTTGTTTGCATTGTATTTTATCAATATTTTTCAGCTATGAATGGTTTTGCAATCACATTCTCAAAAACAAGTTATTTCGATTACAGTGGCCCAATGTCACCCCCTCTATGGGGTGAGATTAGGTCATTTTTCATACACTTGTGGTGCCGCAGTGAACAAATATTTTTCTTTAATTTTTCGAACAGTTCTTAATGTATCATCAAAGTACATACACTCCAAATTTGAAGTTTGTTGGAATTAAATTGCGATAGTTATTCAATAAATAAATCGTACATATCCCTTTTTGACCCATTCTCACCCCTATTGGCTTGAATGGTCTTGCTTAATTTTATCTGATCATTTTAGTGGAACTCCTCTCATCGTAAAAAATGTTTCTTTCAATATTTTTTTGTAACATGTGTACTGCGCATGAGTTGTAATTATAGCACAATTTTCAACTTACAAGGTAAATGCTGTACGATTAACGTCTTGTGTTGTCCCGAAATGAAATAATTGTGATAAAATCCGAATATTACAAGGAACTACAAGTTTCAAGCAGCTCATGTTAAAAACACAAATTGATTTCATTTTATATTTGGTAAACGTTTTGGTCAATAAATGGTTTATATTTACGCATTGTGAGCATGCACTACCTTTCAAAACAAACTCATAAAATTTCTTTTTCAAAACTCCTCTGCTATCCGTCGCTCCTCTAACAATAAAGAATAGCGTGAGCCGTAACTTAGCACTGCCCACCAAAATGCAAGCACCGCACGAAAAATCGATAAAAAACAAAACTCCACAAATCATCTTTAGGTAAGTAGAATTGCTCCGAAAAAAAAAAAAAACATTTTTATCACTTTGAACATTATGTTTCCACAGAACAACGCGAAATGAGGTAAACCTGACACAAAATTCAAAACGCAGCCACCCGCACGCACGGCTTACTACGATCTCAAATTATGCATTTATTTATACCATTACACATATTTTGAGATTTTCACTATTTACTTAAAGTTTTAAGTGAATTGAAAAGAGATTTTTTTCTGTTCTAGACCTTACCTTTGAATTAAGCCATATTTAGTAGCCGCCAAAAGTAATTCAATCCAATAAGCGATGTTCAGTCAAACATCACAGCAATAACAGGCCATTTTTCAATTGTGGCAGTAGTAGAAAGTATTTATATGTTACTCATAATAAACAACGTTTATAAGGAATCATGAAAAAAAAAATCGTTTTCATTTTCATTGAAAAATATTATTGCATCCAACGAAGATTTTCTGCTAAAGGCGCCTCGTATTTTATGATTGATACCTTCAATTATATCAGATGTTTGTCGAACTTGAAATACTGTGATTGAATATTCATATGATAGTAACGATCAATATTTTGAGATTAACAAGTTGTATTGAATTTATCCCTTTTGCTCCGCCGAGCGGGATAACTGCGCCATATATAACGTATTTTTAAGGTTGTTTTATCAAGTTTTCAATATTTTGAAAGCAATCACTTCCCATTCGTGCAAACAACAGCCGTACCCGAGAGAAAGCCAATCGCCACAAATCTCGCGAAGAACGCATCCAACAACCGTGAACTTTTTATTTTGGCTTAGTGCACTAACAGAAAGCTTAAAATACGAAGATTAGAAACGTTTGCTAACTATTTATCCCGTTTAGTGCCTTTGAAAACGTGAGTAGGGGCATAAGTCGGCCATTGTGACGGCCATCTTTGGATTCTGAGATGTTTCACCTTAAGTCCTCGACAATTACAAATTGCGTCATCGAAACGCGACTGCTCCCAACCAACACCGATCAGTTGTGCTCCGCCTCTGATCCACTATTTGCATTCATATTAAAAATTCAATTCATATCAAAAGTCTAGGGATGTCTGATTTATTATTCTGGCATTGACAAAAGTATGTATGTGTGTAATATTCGTCAGTGAAGTAAAAACTAAAATGTATTAAAATTATCAAATGCACAACAATAATTGCATTCCAAGTAACCAGAAGCAGGTCCCAAGTAGCACACATAGTTACAAGTAAGTAACAGCAACGACTACTTAACATGTTCAATAGTTACACTACGAAACATTGTAACATGAAAAAATACTGTTATCTAACCGAAAAAGCGCAAAAAGTCGTGCCTTATGTAACTTGTTGGTCGTTACATAAGAAGTTTGCTGGCGACGGATATTCAATTTGTTGGTTACGCATGGGTTTTCCTGCGACAAAATAATGAAAACGGCGTTGAATTTATTGTTTCATTTTGACAGTTTAGAAACCGAATAACCATTATAGAGTTTAATGTCAACAAAAGTATGATCTTCGAACGCGTAATTATTCATAAGTACCGTAAAACGGGGTATCTTTGATATTGCGGGTAACTTTGATAGTGCGTTACCTACCACATACTAAACGAAATATCATAATTTCTGTTAATCGGTTAAGCAAAACGAATGCAAAACTAAAGAATAATAGTATTACACTTCCTGGAGGAGCTGTTATCATTTGAATCTAGAATAGTTGAGGCTTTTTATACGAATATTAAAAATTATCACAATTTCAGCATTTTCGAAACGTTTACAAACAATCTGTTCTACGATCACTATTTGTAGTTTTGAATAGTTGGTCACTTATCTTTGACAGCCTAGTTATCATAGAACTTGAATATGGTCTCACATCTCTTAGCAAAAAGCATTTTCACAAACTGGAACCATTTTTGTAATCTAAGTCAGAAATATCCATATAACGTTAAACGCCTAGAGGTATGCAATGCCCTATAAATGTTCGTAATTCATTCAATTTTGTTCGATTCATACTCCATTATCAAAGTAACCCCAAAACAGAAAACCGACTTTCGATAATATGAAAAATTATATGTATATCCATTCAAAATAAATCTTTTGGCAATCTATCAACTGCAATCGAAAGCTAGGATGCCAGTACTTGTTTTAAAAATATAAATTATGATTCTTTGAAACAGCATGCATAAATATTCATGTTTTCTTCGAAAAAACTATCAAAGCTACCCCGTTTTACGGTACATATTAAATTTAACATGCAGATTTGAATTTGTCGTGAAATCAATCATTCTACTTGCTCAAAATTGACGCGCTCATGAAATATCTCATAATTTTAAATTGAGTTATACATGATATCTGGATTGCTTAGATAATATGCCATTGTAACTGCCATACAAAATGGAAATTAACACTGTTACTCAAATCAGCAGTGTTTCTCATTTGTATTTTATTGTTTGTGATTCCAAAAACATGTTTTTTTTTGTGTCCCGCTGTTGGATTTTCTTGATTGCCTATCATAAACCGCCATTTAATTCCATCTTGCTGCAGTTACACTTCCGAATAACAGTTTGAAGACCTTATGTTGACAACTATTAAAAAGTTGTTAAAGAGGCTGCATATTGTGAGTCCAACAATTAATTCATCACTGGAATAATATCTGAGAAAACAATAACTGGTCATAGGATAATAAAGTGTTTATATCAAAATTCACAATACGTATGAACATTTTTGGCATGTAGTGTTGACCATTGTCAGCAAGTTACTCTTTTGTTACACATCAGTTACCCAGAAATCTTTTGTTATTTTGAAATTGATGTGTAACTATACTGAAACTGCCAATAAATGACACTGATGTCAATAGGGGAAGGGGTATTAAAATGAACACCTTACGAATATCATCTTGCTTCTAATGGGAAAACGATGGATTTGCGATAAATCACTAAATAATGTGCAAAAATCCCCAAGCCAATTAACTGGAACCTTACAAAGGTATGAAAATTAACCATCCAAGAAAGCACATGGTTTGTGACGTGCTCAAATAGCTCGAAAGAAGGCAAATAAATTATTTAGAAATTGATCAATTTGTGCCAATATTAGTCACTGAGGGTAATATGCCCATGATAAGGAAAGTAGCGATTTAGATGTGAAAAACATGCTCTTTTTTAATTATGATCGGATATACAAATATGTGCTCTATCAAATACTAGAAACAACACCCATCCATTTGAATATTTCTAGGGTTACGGCTCAAGAATCCATCATTCAATCATCAGCAATCATCAAAAATGAAAAACCAGGTTTTTCGTTCAAATTTTAAGAACTCTTTTAAAAAATCTATCAACGCAATTCAGATAGCAAGTGTAAAGCTGAAGGGTGCGGTCTCCAACATTTTGGTCATTCAATTTGAACACAATTTTTTCTATCAGTGCTTTTTCTGATCGAAATCCAAACAATGATTATGTTTATTTATGCGGGTTAATGGTATAGTAAACTTACGCACTGAATCATGCTTGCATATATATTGCATACCTACAGGCGTTTGTTCTGATGTTATGGTTCAATAATAAATGCATGCTGTTGCGGAAAATGTACATTTGTAAGGTTCTAGTTTGCGCGTTACATCAGCGTGGCATCCGTTTGGTAGAATTTGAATTCAACAAATGTTTTGGTGTTATGAAATAGGGGGGGGTTTGCCCCCACGAGATGGTCCTTGGATTATTATTTTAAGGTCAAATTTTACATATTTATTGCACTTAATGCAAACTATGACAGTGCATAAGCGGACCCTATGGGAGTTGGAATCCTTCAACAAATGTTAACAAAGAAGACAGCAACTGATAAGCTGTCGTCTAAAAGTAATCAAGCTTAATAAATACAATCATTTACGGGATTGTTTACTTAACGAGAAACTTGCGACGATCGACGCGCCACCATAATTTATATAACAGAGGGTATTCGAACTAAGTTGGAGATGATGATTTCGAAGTTTTGAAGTAAACATCACCTCCAAACACTATGATACTCGGTATGCTAGGTCGTGACCCATCCTGGGAATGCTCATCATCTCTTGACTCTTCTGGATTGGGATCTTCCTCGATATTTTGGAACTGATGGAGCTACTTTCGCATCTCTTCAACGAATTGGCGGGCTTCTTCTTCCGCCTTCTTCACTGTTGCCACTTCGGAAGCTCTGAAAAACTGCATCTGTAAAGAACTGGTACAAGAGTGCGCATATATGAATAAGATCGCATTATTGATTATTGACTGAAGTCCAGACGGTTGGAAATAGATTGCATTCACCGACCGGGCCATAGGGACGGCGCACCCGATCATGTGTGTGAACATGTGAAGTCCACAGTTTAGGGAGGCCGAGTAAGGACTTTTATCGACAATTCCTAATCCAGACAAGTAGGGGCTATAGGAATACGGAATACAGATCTCCTGTCCAGGAACCGTCATTCTGTTCATATCCGCTCGTAATACCGGGGTCATCAACCATCGGGAGAATACTTTGGTGGTGTGATTCATTAACTCACAGCCTGATGTGATGGCAGACAGTCCCGTGCAGTCTTTGTGGGACATGATCAAAGTTCCGAATATGAGTTTGGCACGTAGGTGATGAGGAAAGACTGAGAAAAACATGTCTATCCCACAGACCATCTTCACGAATTTCGGATCAACGTAAAGTTGTGCGAAGTTCGTCACTGCAACTTCGACTCCATCCACAAAGTCCGGAGTAATCAATTGTGACTTCAGAGCAGTTTGAAGCCGGTCGATGTAAGCTTGATTCGTCGCAAGATGGATTCGATAACCTCCAAGGATTAGCAATGCAAGGTCATACAAGGAATCATACATAAAAAATTATTCAGTAGCAAAATCCGTCAAAAACTCGTGAAACCCGAATGTTGTTGTTTACGATAGAAAGGATTACTATAATTTTACCAGACTAACAAAAAATTATTGCCGTTTGTGAGTAAACTGTGGAAATATGAGAAATTGAGTTTTTCACAACACTGCTGTCATGAAACATTTATAAATCCTCACGAATGCCAAATTGCCGTGAAATTGTTACTTGGGTGGTGTGCAGTATTGTAAACCAGTGATGCATTTCAAATTGAACGCGAGTCAAAAGTGAACTGAACGCGTTCTAATTTTGCACAAGAATGCAGTAAACATTGAACTCTCGTGCAAAATTCTGACATTGCTCATGAACGACCCGTTGATTTCAAAATGCTCAATGGAGCTCAAAACTCGAAAAAACTTCATCAAACTGTATTGAATTCAAATCACTCAAAATGTATGGAATTCAAAACTTTCCATAATATCTTTCGTGAAGCTTTCGCATTGCAATACCTATGTTGTGCATCTGCCATAATATCAATGTTCATTGCGCGTTCAATTTTCGCCTCCTGCGGGTTCAAATTTTTGAACTGATCAATGTTCTGTTCTGGAACGCAAACTGAACGCGTTCAAATGCAACAATATTGTAAACATTATATGAGTTACGTACTAAAAAAAAGCTCATCTAATTCATAAACAGCCTGTAGGACAAGACGATAAATATTGAAGGTGTATTGTTCTGTTTCCTATTTGATCCATAAAATACCATAAGGACGTTTTAGTTGGTTTCGCATGCCTTATACAGAAAGAAATGAAAATATGCATTTTGCAAAACTAACAAATAATTGTACAAACAAATTTCGCGCATTTTTGTATATTGAGTTCAAAGAAGCATTTCCATATTCCGTCTCGTTTCTTCATTACGAATGCTACAGATTCTGGGTATCGTTTCACATCGTATAGACATGAAAACTAAGCATATCGCATGCCCTTACGTCCGATATACTATGTTGGGGAGTAGAAACTGGCAGGAGAAGAGCTTGGGAATGAGAGCGAATTCGGCTGACCAACTCGAAACAGACGGCCTATCGTGATGGTTCACGATTTTTCCTAAATTGATATGCGAATGCGTCGTCGAATCTGACGGTTTGATGGTTGCATATAGGTTCTAACATGGACCAGCAGAGGGGCGATTTTGCCAAACGGAAATTGATGGGCACTGAAGTCACGCGAGTGATTCAAAAATGGTCCAGTTTGCGATGCCTGTTGGGAGTTGAATCATCATTGTTGTGCTGGAATTTCCGCCCAATCATGTTGGTTTCGTGACTATCAATTGCCGAAAAGAGATTTCGATTGCTTTGTATAGGCACAATAAGTTGTTCTCTGGATCGATTTCAATATTAGCCTCTATCAGCTGAAAAAAAAGTGCGACATAAAAGTGTGTAAATAGGTGAGTATAAAAATGTCAATAGCTTAGCTTAGCTTAGCTTAGACTGACTACACATATCAATGGTTGCTATTCCGTGATTGACCGAAGTCAGTGAAAATGCACAAAGAATCAACTAGAAGTTCGGCTGGGATTGGCCATAATCTTCTTCAGTGTGCATAATTCAGTGCCTCTTTTTATACAGGGTCAATAACGGCGCCGGCCACGTCCTTGCAGTCAGGTGGGATTGGGGGAAGGAATGTTAGTGTGTAACCTTTGCTTTTTGGAGACCGTGTTTGCCTCTGCATCTCCACAAAGGTTACTGGGAGGGATGTTTGTTAATGGGGAGGATCGTTGGGTCATAGGATTCACTTTGATTAGCGATTAGACCATGATAAACAATGATTTGTGAGATATATACATGCTTATACGTAAATATAATATTTTCATTTGATATGAACAATTTCTATGTAGAGGAAAATTATGCCGACACTTGAGGTGACGAACCATTCAAAGTTTGTTGAACAAATACCTAAATGTAACATTCCTACAGCTGTCAGGACGAAAGCATTTTACTCATTTGGAAAGAAACAAAAAACTCGATTGGTTGGGACATCATAGAACACTCTTATTCTTATGCCGACACTTACAGTGGCGAACCATCCAAAGTTTGTTGAATAAAGTGAACCTTTCGCAAGTCTACACTTGTAGTGTCGAACCATTCAAAGTTTTTTTAATTACAAAAATAAAGGTATATAAGAGGTGTTCTGAAGAAAAAAATGTTAAACATAAATAAATCATGAATCAGAGTTTGTGTCGACACTCACAGTGACGAACCATCCATAGTTTGTTGAAAAATCATATTTACATCCTACCATTGTAACGATTGAATGTGCAGTCATACATATTTTATAGATTAGAAATAGTAACATGAAACGAGCTCACCAATTGATCCGTTATCCTTGACTGAGCAGCCACAATCCACTTTCGGCTTCACTCGTTTGCTCGGCTATAAAAAAGCACTCAGGAAAAAAAATAAGCGCGCGCCCCAAAAAGAATAAAAAAAAACTGTTCGGGCTTTCTTGACGCACTGCTCAGGAGCAAGCGTCAAGGTCGAAGGATCAAACAGAACTAACCGATCGCGGCACTTTTTCAGTTACTCCAACCGAACTCACCGATCACGCCACTTTTTCACTTACTAGACCAACGCGCGACATGTTTGATCCTGCCCTCGTCGCTCGCCCCGGCAAAAGCAAGTGTCAAGGTCGAAAGATCAAACAGAACTCAGGTGAGTATAAAAATGTCAATAAACGAAAAACCGAATTTAGTACTATGTCATTTAATTCCACTAGAGTTTGTATCCTTTTGCCAGATACGCGTATATCGACCTAAACTCAAGAAGAATTCGAAGATTTTTTTTATCAGAAACTGTCGTTTTTGTAATTGTAGTGAGATACAGCTTGTACAGTCACCCCACAGTTATGGATCAGCTAAGGGTCATTTTTTACAATAAAATTCGATTACAAATCATAGTGGCCTTGTACAAAACAAAATTACCCGCCTGGTAATGCGGAATATGGTTGTTTTCCAGAATACACATAAAAAATCGCAACTATTTACGAAAAAGTTTCGATTTCGATAGAAAGTTCAAACGTTGTCCATCCCACAGATGTGGATCAGTGGAACAGGAGGGTCCTTATTATGGATCAAATCGACTCATATTATGGACCAGAACACTATAAAAGCAATTTATCTGTGAAGTAAACGAATGGTGTGTTAGTGAAAGTATACGTTTCGGCATTTCTTTCGGAATCGTCTTATCGCTGATTCATAACTGTGGTACGGGTTTCAATGCCCCACAGTTATGAATCAACGATTCTATGAATAGGGATAACTTTTAATTTCATACGAACGAATAAAATATGCAAGAGGATGTTGTGATTGATTGCAATGCTGTACAGATTTATAGTTCACGTAGATAAAATGTGTTCTGCGTAATTGCAACTCTATTTGATGAGATATTCTCCATTTAAGCCAACTTTGATCCATATCTGTGTGCTATCCATAACTGTGGGGTGACTGTAATAGAATTATTAAATTCAATATGATTTTGCGTTCTTATCAGCGAATATTTCCATGCGTGCTTTAACGAGGCCACATCCTCGAAATCCATTATCTGAAGCACCGAGCACGCTATGGCAATAGAGCAAACAATCTTTCGCCGCTGCAGATTGGATAATAATCCTTCAGCGTAGAAAGTAGCGCCTCGGCCCCCGTTGCAGCTTCAGGGCAGCAGCACTTGTCGAAAGCAAACAATTCTCCTGTCAGTCACAGTGAGTGCACTCCAAATTACTGTGCTGGTAACGTTAAATTTGGAGCAGTGGGACGGTCTGCGGGTGAATCAAAAATCGTTGGATCGCTGTCCCTCAGTGGTCCAGATTTTAAAAAATATCATGGCGGAAATTCGATTTTCTCAATATATTACAAATTTGAAAATGAAAAGTGCTCTGGACCATGCTTTAGGATTGATGATCTGCTATTTTGCTGTTTTTTGCACACGTTCTTAATTATTTTGCATGTTTGATTCTGATTTTGAACTTGAAACCATGTTTGGAAATTGGAATTTCACCAGCTTTTTGGAAAACTGAAACTCTGTGATGTCCTCGAATGCTGTAACGGACGAAGAGCAATAGTGAGAGTACCCCATCCGGACAACATCTCAACTTGCTTCTGGCAATTTCCGTTTTCGACACACAATGTCCGTCGCCGTTGTCGTCGTTGTTCACTTCGGACACTTGGACACAGTTCGGTGGCGTGCTGACAAATGAAACTGGAAAACAAATCTGACTTAACGGTTCGAACCGAAAGTGTCATTTTGTCGGGTTGCGTTTGTCCAGGAAGTCGCGCTGTCAAGGTTCAGAAACGTGGTCTATTAGATTCTTACGCTATAAGTACATGGTGTGAAATATAGCTAGCTTCCATAGGATTTCATAATCGATACTAGATGGAGAAAGCACCGTTTCAAATCGCATCAAACACATCGATTTCTCCTTAAAACCCAAGACAAACAACCAAACCGCATTCTCCCATTAATCCTCTTTGGCGCATCAGGCAATAAACGAAACACATAATCTCTCCACCTTCTGAAAGCTCTTATTTGCCATAGGTACCAGGTATGTGTATCGACCAGACTCTCCTACAGGCTAATGGTTCTCGGTGGATCAATTAGACTGTTCCTAGCGCTGATCGTTTCATTCCGAAGAAAAACTGAAGTACGCTTATCGTGGAGCTCCGACTCAGAAGCACAAATATTTCACTCGATAACAGTTTTTCTTTTGCCAATAATTTTCGCATGATGATTGCCGTAGAATGTGATAATGCCGTGTGAAGGGAAGCGTATTTTGGATGAATGGTTGGGGTGTCGTTCCATATGGTTAGGCGTATTCTAACGTGCCTCATTCTTTAGCACAGACGTTGCTAGTCGAGTTTTACATATTTATTGAGAGAACGTTATCATCCTAAACTCAGTACTATTAATCCAAAGGTATCAAAGTAATCGTACACTTCAGGTTATCAGAACTCCAAGTCTGAACGACTTCCTGTAAGAGCTGGTGTTCCTCAAGACAGCATTTTGGGACCAATATTATACAATATTTTTACATCAAAAATATTTGTTTGTGGATGACAAAGGCCTCTTCGCCAAATGACGAAGCCTGCGTGTCATCTGTAGTAGTTTGCAAAAAAGTTGAGATAATGTTTTTCATACTTGCAAAAACGGAAGATTCCAATAAATTTATCAGATAAAGTTAAGTATCTAGGGCTCATGCTAGATACAAAATTTACTTTAAAAAATCACATTGAGGATATTCAAGCTAAATAGAAATAATATGAAAAATATCTTCATTCACTTATTATCAGAAAATTCAAGACTATGTCTAAAGAACAAGTCTTGGATCTTCGAACAAATTTTCAGGCCAGCCATGTTGTATTAGAGTGATGCAAATTTTGAAATGTTGGCTTCCCTATGCTTAAACGATTTATATTATGGTAAACAGCATCCTCCCAAAGTTTTAAATGATTCGGAAGAAATTTGACTGTGCACAAGCCATTTGAAGTCAATATGGAGATTACTATGGAAAACGCCAACTTTTTGTGTTCACGCCTCTATCTCTTCGACATAATATTTTATGGAAAAGTGAACAACCTCTACTTATGTGAAATCCTTTCAGCTACAACTTTGCTGAAGACCACATTTTGATAGTACTTAAGCATAAATTGGTATTCATCATCATAAACTGGGTATACATTTTGCATGCTCAACTAACTGCCCGGCAGGCAACAGTGGTGCTCCTGGCGGGTAGAATAGATCAAAGTAATCCAGGTTACTATGTTCTACAGCCAAAAAGCAGTGTTGCTCTGAAAGTAATTGAATGATCATCTCAGCATGATTTACACTTTGTTATCAATAATAACAAATTATCCTTAAGTCCCACCAAAATTTGGTCTTCGGCAAAGTTGTAGCTGGGAAGATTTCACATAAGTAAAGTTTGTTCAGTTTTCCATCAATTATTATTACGCGTGGTTAAAGGGCTGAATACAAAAGGTAGGTCTTTTCCATAGTAATTTCCAAAGAAACTTCAAATGGCCTGGGCACAACCAAATTTCTTCCAAACCACTTCAAATTTTGGGAGAATGATTTTCATCATAATTGACACCGTTTAAGCATAGGGGAGCAAAAACTTCAAAATTTGCATCAGTCTAATGTTGTATGTTGTACCAATGTGGAATAGCTGCTGTAATACCAAGAAGTAAGCTCTGCAGAGGATTCAAATTAAAATTTTGAAAATGATTCTGTAGCTCCTTCCCTGGTATAGTACTAATGAGTTACATAGAATATCCAATGTTGAAACATTGAAACAAATGTTGAATGAAATTAATTTCTAATAATTTTTGACAAAAATTGTTGCAGTCTTCTATCACCACGATTTATGCTTTATACATTTGGGTTAAGTTAGGTTAAGTAAATTAAAAGCGTTTTTTGCTTATAAACGGGTGATAACAAAACACGTGAAAAGTTTTGAACTACTACTTTGAATGAAATATTAACAAAATGTTAATAAAAGCTTAATTTAGATTTACCAAATTACAATGATAGTGTTGCCTAACACAGAACACCTAGACATAAGAAATAAATGTTATGTCTGAAATGATACTTTATCGTTGTGATGATATCGTTTCCACGTACCCTGAAGGAAAAGTTACACCATTGTTTTCTTACTATTATAGGGACAATACTGACTAGTACAATCTTTAACTTGAATACATCTCAAATTACGGAAATCAGTTAGTCGAGCTAAATATAAACAATAATACAGCCATTCCATGAAAAACCGATCTAGTGGGTCACCGAATTCCGTGAAAATTCGCTATTTTGTTCCTTATCCGAAATAAGGATACACGTATTTTTGAATTTTTTGATTAGGGTGACCATTTTAGAAATAGGGTGACCAAAAAAATCGCGATTTTGAAAAATTTTCATTTTTAAAAAATATAACTTTTGAACCGTTCGACCGATTTTCAATCTTTTTGGGCGAAATGAAGGCTAAAGATTTTGACTTTTCAGGAAAAATATAAAATTTCACAAAAAGTGTGTTTTTTACATGAAAAAACTCAATAGTTTCCGTTTTTTCATGTTTTGAAGGCCTCGGGATCGAAGAGCCATTCCATAAAAACCGATCTAGTGGGTCACCGGATTCCGTGCAAATTTGCTATTTTGTTCCTTATCCAAAATAAGGATACACGTATTTTTGGATTTTTTTATTAGGGTGACCATTTCCGAAATAGGGTGAGCAGAAAAATCGCGATTTTGCAAAGTGTGTTTTTCGGAACTCAATAGTTTCCGTTTTTTCGTGTTTTGAAGGCCTCGGGACCAAGGGGGCTATTGCTGTTCTCATTTTTTCTTGAAAGTTCAGAAAATTTTACGTTTACTTTCAAATTTTCAGCGATGTATGTTTATTAGTTTTTGAGATATATTTTTTTGAAAATAAAAAATCAGTCATTTTTCATCGGCACACACTGTAAATCTCAGCGCATGAGATTTTTAATGTTTAAAAACAATCATAACTTTTGAACAGCTCAACCGATTTCCAATCTTTTTTAATGGAATAAAAGCTTAAAATTTCAACTTTTCAAAAAAAAAAAATATAAAAAATAGAAAATTTTGAAAAAGTATTTTTTTACGTTAAAATATATGAAAATTTCTAAAAAAAACTAGAAATTTTTATATTCTTCCACGTTTAAACATATTTTTTATCAGATTTTTCAATTTTGTCTGAAAATTTGAAATTTTAAGCTTTTATTCCATAAAAAAAAAGATTGGAAATCGGTTGAGCTGTTCAAAAGTTATGTTTTTTTAATAAAAAATCTAATGCGCTGAGACCTACAGTGTGTGACGATGAAAAATGACTGATTTTTTATTTTCAAAAAAATATATCTCAAAAACTAAAAAACATACAACGCTGAAAACTTGAAAGTAGACGTAAAATTTTCTGAACTTTCAAGAAAAAATGAGAACAGCATTAGCCCCCTTGGTCCCGAGGCCTTCAAAACACGAAAAAACGGAAACTATTGAGTTCCGAAAAACACACTTTGCAAAATCGCGATTTTTCTGCTCACCCTATTTCGGAAATGGTCACCCTAATAAAAAAATCCAAAAATACGTGTATCCTTATTTTGGATAAGGAACAAAATAGCAAATTTGCACGGAATCCGGTGACCCACTAGATCGGTTTTTATGGAATGGCTGAATGCTAGGGTGCGGCTTATTTTTCAAAAGTTCTCAAAACCGAAAATTCGTATGCTGAATTTTAATCACATTAAAAGAGAAACCTCAAAATCTGAGCCAAAAATATTAGCGTTTAGGGGTGGCGCAAGCGTCTTGAAGGTGAATTTTCAAGTTATAAAAAATGACCTTCAGTGAAGTAAACATAACTTTGTTAGTTTCCAACCAATTTTAAAACTTTTAGCATCATTATCTTCAAAATTAAATTTATGAAAACTTTGTTTAATATCAAATTTGTCTAAAATCAAAATTAGTCATAGTTTAAAATACTTTTATGCAAATTTTTCCTCATATTACTAAAAATTTAAACTTAGTTGGACCATAACTTCTTCAATGCTCACTCGATTCCGAATCTTTTTACATGTTTTTGAAGCAAATTTAATTGTTTTCAAACTGTTCATACAACATATTTTTCTCAAAAATAGTTTTGCCTAAGTTTCTTACCAAAACTTTCCAAAAACATGATTTTTAATGAAAAAATCAAATTTCTATTGATTATTTAAGTTTTTTCGCCAGAAATTGCATTTTTTCTATAAAACTTAAATTTATAAAGCATCTTGCCTTTATTACGAGTTTAATAGTGCATATTTATTTTAAAATATGCAAACATAATTTTGTTTCTAAATGAGAAAAACCAGTTTCAACCTTAGAGATAATATTTAATCGGCAAAAATTTGAAAAAAACTGGCATTTTTCGTTGAAAAATCATGTTTTTGTGCAGTTTTTGCTGAATAACTTGGTCAAGACATTTTTTAGTGAAATGTGTTGTATGAACAGTTTGAAAACAATTAAAATAGCTTTAAAAGCATGTAAAGAGATTTAGAATCGGTTGAGTAATCATGAAGTTATTGTCAAACAAAGTTGAAATTTTTAGTAAAATGAGGAAAAATTTGGAAAGAATTACTTTTAACTAAAACTTTTTTTGATTTTAGTTAAATTTGATGTTCTACAAAGTTTTTGTAAATTGAATTTTGAAGGTATTGATGCTAAAAGTTTCATAATCGCTTGAAAACTAACAAAGTTATGTTTACTTCACTGAAGGTTATTTTTTATAACTTGAAAATTCACCTTCCATCTTGCTTGAAAATTCACCTTCACCTACTGAATACCCATTTGAATAGAGTATAATCTCTATTCAAACAATGCAGCATTGATAACAATAACGTTACTATTGCTTCGAGACATGTCTGCAGCTATGTCTCGCCTTCACCTATAGATCTTCAGGTACTCCAAGAAACTTTATTAAGCAGCTTTTCCATGGTTTCAATTCCTTGGAAACACCACTGGTTTCAATACATGCTAGACACTGTCTGCGGCCGCGAGCTGTTTTGCGTCGTAAGGCACTACTAGGACTGATGCTGTGTTGGGTGATGGCTAAGACGAAGCCCCGGAATCGATGTCTTGCTCTTCTCAGAAGTAAACGATAAGCACACGCCACTAACGATCGAAAATTCTATTTCCGGACCCAACTGTCGTTGTCGTCGTCGTCGCGATGTTTGAGCGGAAGAAGAGGAGCAACAGAAGACTCCACACGTGGACGCGGAGACGCAGTAGCGATGGCGATGGTGATAATGGGGAGGAAGATAATGTGGACGCTGAACGGTGCCTCTGGGTGGTACTTAAAAAGCTCGTTTGGCGAGTCCAACAAGTGGTAGAAACCGATGCTTTAATAGAGTAAATTTGAAAAACTTTGAGCTGAATATTGTTTAAAAAAAAAACATAGAATTGAGTTAACATGAATAGAACCGTAAAACGACTTGTGGGATATACACTGGAACGTCATATTATGTAAATCAATTAAAGTATTATTTAAGTCAGTGTTATTTTGGTAGACAGTCCCCTTTATTCACACTAGTTGCTTTTTAAATCCGGTTTGCTATGAATCGTTAATTTACAGCTTGATTTTGTCAAAAAAATTTCATAATATTTTACTATAATTGAATTTTTAAAACTTTACCTCCTATGCTACGTTAGCAACATTATTATAACAATAATAGCACTTCTAGAAAACATTAGAGGTATTCACTTAACAGCGTAAAATGCTGCGTAAGTCATGGTAAACTGATTATTTTAAATCTTTCACGACACTGTGTAAACTGAGATTGGAATATTTCAAACTGTCAGAATTCATCAAAAAATCGATCAAAGTACACGTTGGTTGTCGTAACAACTATTATTTGAAAACAAAACAAACATAGGGTAGGTGTACCAGTTATGGACATAGTGGTTCCCTATTTTTCCATACGTGATTACTTTAATGTCTTCAATTTTTAAAACTTTTGTGTATTGTAGTAGTTGGATTTAAGATATATCTTGATGTTAAAACATTCAAAAAAATTTAAAATGTGAAAGTAATCAGAATTTCACATATGGCCAAATAGGGAACCACTATGGCCATAACTGGTACACTTTCCCTACTTCATTACCCATAATATCCGGAAAAACATGCGAAACAGAAAATTGTGAAAAATTTACATAAAATGGCATTAAATACATAGTAGGACACCTAAAAAAAGGTTGTTTCGTGGAGGCTTCTGGCTAGGAATGAGTTGTTCCCTGTTACATGTACGTGGTGATATGATTTTCGGAATGTTCCGAAACTTCCATTGTTCGCATTGAAAGTACCGTGCTGCATCAATACCCGGACGCTTAAGTCGACAGAAATGCTCAAACTTAAATTTAGGTATGTTTGGTTAAAATATTCTTGAAGTGCTATTATTCAACATGTTTTTACACTTCAGATCTGCATGAAAGTGACCAAATTTTCGATATTATTCATGATTTTTACAAGTAAATCAACGAAATATTGGAGGCTGTCTTGTCTTTAAATCCGAACACCTCATCAAATGATGTTTTTCAATCCGGACACTTTTGGACCAAAATCTGGACACCTGTGTTTTTATTTGATATTTTTGCATATATTTTCAAGAAAATCATACAAACTCGTCTAAATAATATTTTTTAATCAATTCGACGTATATTTTTCCCTATAATGTCACAGAGAACAACACGTAACTAATATTAGTGGTTTCATTACCTGAACTGAAGCGCGTGTGGCTTGAACTCGTGAACGTGTGACTGGAATCTCAGATATACACAATTAATCTTACATTACACCATTTTCTTATAACTCACAACACTTTATATGTAGGTATATATTTCAAGTCTTCTCTTGTTTCATATATCTAAAACATCATTTACACCAGTAAAAAGTAGTTCTTCCACACGATGTCCGGGTTTAAAAACACTGACCCATAATCCCGGACAGTCTCTTTATAGTCCTTTAAATACACATTTGCTTCATAATCCACAACAGCTTTGCTACGAAACATTAGAAATATAACTCTGTTTTAAATTGTGTTCAAAACACTCCACTACACTACTTCACACACTCTTTCTTCAATCTTTGGTTTGGATTGTGCGTTCAAAGATCGTTAATCTTCACCACCACCACCACCACGAAGAAATGACGTCCGACAGCAACGATTAAGATGTTGTTATTTTTATTAATTATTTGGCAATGTTAACTAGATTGAAAATTATAGTATAATAATCTTCAATGTTTAAAGCAGTGATTCCCAAACTTTTTAAACTTTCGCCCCCTTGAGGCCAATATTTATCTGAAATCGCCCCCCTGATATGTGATTCAAATATTTGTCCTCGCCAAAAAAAAGTCTTCGATTCGCATAGAATCATATTACAACAACTATAATGTACATTTGAAAATATATTCTTTAATATCGATAACCCACCATTATAAGGAATGATTTACTGGACTGTAATTTATAAGAGCAATCAGTTTTCGTAACAAGTTCGGCTCAGTATCAACTATTTAAATGTAATGTATGCATAGGCGCCAACTTCTGTTGAAGCTCTTCAAAGTTGAACCAAATGCAATGTTTTTCGAGCAAACGCGCTTATGCATGTCAAGTTCGGGTGAACTGCATTGAGTTTGTTTGAAATTATGCTTTTTTGGAAGGTCCGTATTCTTTCATTGTGATTTCATACTGATTTATCTGCTACATATTTCTAAGATTATTTCAATAATTTTCAGAAATTGTGCATAATAAATGCTTAACGTTTCTTTGTACGCTTTTTCATCCAATCTAAAACCCTAATATTTGAAAATCCAGAATGGTTGTCAACTAATTTTTCAATGCAATATACCAAAATAGTTTGTTTTAGATTTTTTCGGACGTTCCGAAGGTTTCAATATGAGTGTTGTTCGTCTTCAAAATTGAGTGGTTTTATCGTTGGAATCCGATTTGTGTCTGCCATTTTTTTTTTAATTTAGTTTTATACCATAAGAAATATAAGAATGAGTGCAACAGAAACTTAAAAATGGATACTGTGAGCTTCCTAACCTCAAGCTTCCCATAGAAAAAAATCCTTTTATAAAATATTTTATCATTTACAAAAATTTCTAAAAATTCTCAGATGCAGGTCTTGTACATCCAAAATATGTTGGGCGTTTTAATTGTTATCTATGAAAAATAAGTTCAACCTTCTGAAAACCTAAAATATCGATAATTCTTTAAATTGCACATGATTTAAAAAAAAACCTGCGTGCATAACACTGACATTTTGTGTTTGACAATCATCAAGTAATGTCTTTGATAACTTTAAAATGACCATGATTAGAGATATAACGATCTATGGTAAAATAGTCCTGGAATTAGTCAAGTTTGGAATTGATTATCCTTCAGATGTGTGTCATCTAAAGGTTATTAGTAATTATTATCAAATGCTCCCGTGTTAGCTTTTTCGCCCCCTTCCTGGATTTTTCGCCCCCCAAATTCTGTTTTACAAATTTTTGCCCCCTTGAGCTTGAAAATCGCCCCCCGGGGGGCGAATTCGCCCACTTTGGGAATCACTGGTTTAAAGTATAGACTATGAAAAAATCCCAAACATAAAAAACATTCTAAATATGCATAAATTAATCAATATTATCCAAGTGTCCGGATATTGGTACCGTCCGGATTTTAATTCACCACGGTACTATGCTAAATACAAAAAAAAAAAAAACTAATTGGAGCGTTCAATTTATTGTGGCCAACATGATTCGACGAATTTTCTACCAATGTTCGAAGCTGTACCGTGATGAATCAAAATTCGGACGGCACCAATATCCGGACACTGAATTATTATTCATTAATTTAACGATGTAAATCCACAATTATCTAGTGATGTTTTCACGTATCCTTAAATTTAATATTTTTTCATCATTTAACAATAATTTGCAATTAAGTAGGCTTTGCCAAAATATATTACAAATAAAAACAAGTTCGCAACATCAGTTTGGCACTCTTCATGCGTCGTACAAGTTTCAGTTGTGTAGTTTTGCATTGACTCACCGGCATTGGTTCATTCGTGAAAATGTGAATAAATGTTAGTTTTTTCTACTTCTTTTGTTCAGGATGGTTGATGTGATGATAGATTATAAAGTTAAAATGATGAAAGTGGTGATTTTATGTGTAGCTTAATTGTTTTAACAGCAAAAAGATGCTGTCCGGCTTTTCGAGACAGTTGTTCTCTAGCCGGACATAACGTGATTTTTCCATACATCTGCAGTGTAAATATAATTGGTCAAGAATATTAGTCGAAAAATTATTTTTATAGTTGAAAACCAATATAGTCAGTGATAATTTTTTAGTTCTATACAGAAAAACTTATTAAAAATATGATAATTTCAGTAGTGCTAAAACACGGATTCCGCTCCTATCCGCAAGCAAGGAATACAGATAAAAAAATCAAATTTCATAGAAAGTTGTGCTTTGATATTATATTGTATAGCAAATGCTAGTATTACGTTCTCAGAAAAGTCATTTTCTATAGTTTACAAAGTTAATTAGATGAGTTTCGTTCAATTTCAATGAAGCTGTCCGGATTTGGATTCATAAGTGTCCGGCATTTGATTCAAGTGTCCGGGTTTAAGAACACAACATGTTTCAAAATTTCTGCGATTTACATGCTATTCTTGCCATTTTTGTTTGAGTATTCGTCGTTTTCATTAGGATGTGAGCCTGAACTAATTGTATGATAGCCATCTTATACTTAGATCAGTCAATTGAGTGATAAAAATATAGCTGAAACATTTGGTGCCTCTTAAGCGTCCGGATATTGATGCAGCACGGTATACCTCGGTCATTATTGAACAGTATTTTGTGGCCCTAAACAGTTGAGTAGAATGGTTTCAGGGCTGAATAATCCGGACTTTGTTTGATGAGTGAAGACCGTGGTGATTTGATTTTTCGGAATCAAAATTTACCCTTACTGAAACAGTGCTAACTGCAATTATGTCACATAGAAAATAAGCGCTTTTCGTTGATGAATTGAAAAAGTTTTTGGGTGCCGCAAAGAAAACGACCACTGTAAAGTAAATTTGACGTGAGCCTCCAGTAGCAGTACATTCTGAAAATGTTCTTGATTGGTTAATAGATTAACAATTTGCCATTTGTCAACGCTCAGAGGTATTATTTCATATGAAATGTTTCTTTGCTATTTTTTACGCAGATTGTTATATACGCAGCTTTAAGTGAATACCCCTATTATTTTTTATCAAACTAAATACAGAAAGAGTTATGATTTTGATCAATGTTTTATAGAAAAAATTAAAAAAACACGATTTTGATTCGTTTTTTTTTTGTCTACATCGTGAAAATAGTGCTATTAGGGGAAAAGCACCAATTTTTGACCTAGCACCGACCCATTCATACGATTTTGGCCTACCTTGTATGAAAATCCGAAAATTGGCACAGGGATCTGAAAGTCTGACCGGGATTTTCACCCTGGTCTAGAGAGTTTGATTTGTGTACGATACCTCTCGGTTTTCTCACCATACTGAAGGAAGTTAGTTGAACTTGATACGAGTTTTGTGTTGCTACTCGAAATGGCATTTTCGTCGATCGAAACCGATTACGTTTTGAGCGGAACATTGTTGTAAAATCGATGAAATTGAACTCAATTAGGTCCAATTCTTGATGTGAAGGCAAAAATTACATCAGCGGTTGTATTTTTTTTTGCTGTGTAGGACGAAGAGGACCTTCAAGGGCGTTTTGAACCGACGTTTGCTTGGGACGATCTTTGGCAGAGTACCGAGAGGGATCGAAATCCGTACACCTAAGAAATGAATCTAAATTGGTCCACTACCTACAAAATGCCTACTATTTGTATGAAGTGTACGGATTTTGAGCCTGTACGGATTTTCATCCCCCACTGTATGCGACAACGGTGTAAGGAAAAGAAGAATGAATCACGAGCCTACGTAACTCTACGATGAATCCAGTATCCAAAAGTCGTTAAAGCTGGAAGGGTACGATGTAACGCCGGACCACAATCTCACAAAAATGGTTCTTCTTCTACTTTGCATTACGTCCTCACTGGGACAGAGCCTGTTTCTCAGCTTAGTGTTCAATGAGCACTTCCCAGTTATTAACTGAGAGCTTTCATTTCCAATGTTGCCATTATCGCATTCGTATATCGTGTGGGAAGTACGATGATACTCTATGCCCAGGGAAGTCAAGGAAATTTTCATTACGAAAAGATCCTGGACCGACCAGGAATCAAACTCAGACACATTCAGCAGGGCTTTGCTTTGTAGCCGCGGACTCTAACCATTCGGCTAAGGAAGGCATCAACGAATGGTGTTAACCTGGGAGGGAGGCACAGATACTACACACGAAATATTGAACAACACTTTTCCAAATTGCAAGATGATTTCCGCTCACCAACGACAATCAAGGCAGGTTTGGGAAAAAACGCTAGTTTTCTTTTCATGTGTACCTGCGATCTTTCTGGACAATCTTGGAAAAAGGGCCATTGTTGTATGTGCATTTAATTTTATTTTGATTGGAAAAGAGTAAAAAGATGTGTGTTTCAGTACTTTATATTCGATCAAATTAAAAGGTACTATCGTGGCATTGCTTTTGGCTGTGCATGAATTGATTTTCAACCGATTGTTGTCAACTTTGTTGAAATGCAAAAATATGTTTTGATCAATTACGCGCTTTTTTCGTGTTTGCCAATTCTTTAAGATTTGGGCGCACAGTGACAGCAGAATCTCGGCTCACTATGACGTACATAAATTTTGTATCGGTTTCTCCCTCCCAGGTGTTAACCTGGGGGAGTGAATTGAGAATTAACAAGCAGCCAGGCTGCTGCCAAATTAAAATTTTCGTAATTCTAGTTTTTCCAAACAAAAAAAAAATTCACGTCAAAGTAGTCCATGAACGACTTTTAAAGCTTAAGAGAACGCAAATTTACATGACATAATATTGTTTATATCTAAGGTACCCCGGGGCAAGTGGGACAAATAAAACGATAGTTCAAACAAATTGTTCAATAAAATTTTCAAATGTCAATTTTTCACATATCCAACAACACAATCACATTTTGGCAACATCTTTGCTGGTGTGTTCATGAATTTGATCGAATATTTTCGAAATTGTAAAAACTTTAGAAGAAAATTTTAGAATGAGCCATTAGACGCAGTTACCTCGCTAAACGGGGCAAGTGGGACACATGCAGTTTCATGCGTCAATCCAGTACAATAATAGGATTGGTAGATCATAGATTTCTATTTTGACTACATTTTTGATGTACATAAGGGATCAACCATAAATTTCGTAACGCTTAGGGAAGAAAACGTTTGTTTAATAGTATGGCACATCGCACTTATTATTAACTGGAAATTCCTCAATTAAAGCGTAAAAGGAATGAAACATGTTCAAAATATATTATTTATAAGTTTTAAATTAAAAGAATCACATAAACTTCCAATAATTGACGAAATTATAAATTTTGTTTTGTTATTGTTTATATGCATGGCAGAAAACCACTTAATGGGGTGGAATTGTTCTCCGTAACTACTAAATTTGATGGAAAAACAAATAAAGCTCAATTAAAATAGAAAAGTTACCGTTCTCATGATGTATTTCAAATTTCATCTTTGTCTATGTTCAATTTTGAATTCGTATTTCAAAAATAACAAAATGAATAAAAAATATAGAAGAATTGCACATTTCTTCTCCCTTTTATGCAATTACGTAATTTGAGATTGATTTTTTTTTTTGATAAAAATCATTTGTTTGAATGTTTTAATGCTACTCTATAAGAAAATGGTTGAGACGTATAGAAAAGTTTTGATTTTGATGCTTCTTGTGATAGGTCCCACCTACCCCGCCTCACCTATCGTTATATATTTTGGGGTAATTGGACCATCAAAAATTAAATATGAAATGAAAACAAAATACCGGTTTATCGTTAGCAGCTTGTAATAATACTTAAAATTGTAGCTTACTGATGGATATTCGATTTATAACACATTTATATATTGCTAGTCAATGCAAGATGTGAAACGTGTCACAGTTTATCATGCAAGTTGAAAATTGCACTGAATTGATAACTGTTGCATGAACCACAAGGTAATAAAAATAACAATATTTTTTGTACTTAATACATACCTTGTTATTGTATCTTCAACTTTCTAGAACAATACCCCCATGAAAAACTTTCCCTAAGTGAGCTATGACGGAACGTCCCACTTACCCCGGATTCTCACTTGCCCCGGATAACTTTGTTTTAGTTTAAAGTTATTAAAGTTTTTGTGATAAAAATCCTTAGTTTTTCGATGCATTTTATTGGAGTTACAAAAATAACACATCTGTTGTTCTTTTAACATAATAATCTTTTTTATTTTGTCTTGTGAATGCCGTCAGAAGATATTTTTTATGATTTCCCCAATCAAAGATATTCACAATCAGAGTAGGCATGTTTTTGTGAAAAAAACAACAATAGCTCCCAAACGGAAGTAGACAGCGAGTTTCTTCACTCACCAAATTACGCATTTTTCAAAGCTCTAAATGTGTTTCATAGACTACTTTGATGAGATATTTCAATCAAAAACGCTAGAGCCACAAAACCAGTTTTGTTTGGATCACCTTATGTCACCGTAGGAAGAAAGCTCTTAATCGGTCAATTTAACCCGCTGATACCCAACCCCGCCTTAAAACGGGGTACATTTTGGCATTTGGTGTATTTTTTCGTAGCTTGGAAATCAAAACGATATTATTTGTTGCTTAATGCTTGGCTTATAACACGCATATAAGGAATGTTTCTTATGACTTTTGAAACTTTTCTGTATTTTTGGAAAATTGTATATTTTATAACCTACGAATGCTTGGGGTTTATTTAACGTGTTATGCAAACAGCCGTACCTTTCATATTTTACTACAATCAACCCATCACAGAAGAAGAGCCTGGTGGTGTTAAAATAATTTGAACTATTTTTTTCGTTAGTAGAGCGGTTCCATTTGAATTCCAATGTCGGTTTACTTTTGTATTTTTTGATTTGGCTGAAATTTGGCATATGCTTTCTTTATACCCAAAAATGCCTATTTGCATCATCGGTTCGCCATTTTTACCCTAGCGTTACTTTTGAGAGGGCCTAAAAATAAGCCTTAATAATTTTCAACAAATTAAAACTCAGAAACTATTTGTCTGATCGGTTTGGTGTCTTCCGCAAAGTTTTAGGTTATTTTTGGAACTATCTGGAAAAACTATACACTGTAAAAAATGTTGTATTTTTTATATTTCGAAAATAAAGCTTAAAATCCATTTTCTCAAAAACCGTTTTTTTTATTTATTATATTTTAAAGTAGACAAAAAATGGAGTATTTTGCACAGTGGGTCATGATGGAGAAATCATGGACAAAAAAGTTATGATTAAAAAAAAGTTGATTTTTCAATATGGTCTAAATAAACTTTTTGAATGCTTTTCGACCCGATGTTATGAAAGTACGCAAAATTTGCAACAAAAAAGGTACATGAGAAAATTTTGCTAATTGCTACCGTTTCCGAGATACAGCGATTTTAAAATTAAATTTACTGAAAATTCACAACATTTTGTTGTTTTCGAATGTTTTTCGAGTTGATAAAATAAAGAATATTTTTTGAAAACACATTTACACAACCTTTGTTGATGGTGTTCATTTTATACTTCATTGTTCTAAGCTAAACGTTCTTCTAGAAAGTTGAGGATACCGTCATACGGAAGTTGTTTAAGAGGACGAAAAATATTATTATATTATTTTACCATGTGCTCCACGAAGAAGTTATCACTTCAGCGCTATTTTCAACTTGCATGATAAATTGTGACATGTTACACGTGATGTATTATAAATTCCATTACTTTCAGTAATTTACAGTTTTAAGTATAATTAAAAGCTGCCTACGATAAAGTGGTATTTTGTTTTAATTTCATATAAAAATTTCAATGGCCTTACTTATCTTAAAATATCTTTGTACTCAGGGCAAGTGGGACCTATCTAAACAAGTACCAGAATTGAAGCTTTTCCTAAACGTTTCAAATATTTTTCTAGCAGGCATCACTAAAAAATTCAAACAAATGATTTTATCAAATAAAAAAAATCAATCTCATAATACGTAATTGTTCAAGACGAAGGAAAATTGCCTCATTTTTAAATACATTTTGTTTCCGTTTTTTTTTTATAAATACGAATTCAAAACTGAACAAAGACAGCGATGAAAATTGAAATGCATCATGAGAACCTTTACCTTTTTATTTTCTTTGAACTTCATTTGCTTTTTCTATCACATTATGTAGTGGTGGAAAACAATTCCATGCCACTGAGTGGTTTTCGGCCATGCGTAATAATAATAAAGGCCGTTAACGGAACACATTTACAATTACGTCAATGATTGAAAGTCGACGTGCTTCTTTTAAGTCAATAAGTTATAAATGATATATTTTGAACATGTTTCATTCCTCTTCACATTATTAGTGAGGAATATTTAGTGCGATGTGACTTACTATTAAATGTACGTTTTGTTTTATAATCGTTACGTATTTTGTGGTTGATCCTTTATTTACATAAAATATGTATTCAAAAATAAATATATATGATTTGTCAACTCTATTGTTACAATGGTTGACTTACTGATGTGGATTGACGCATGAAACGAGATGGGCCCCCCGTGCCCAGTTTAGTGAGGTAACGGCGTTCATGTACACACCAGGGGATTTTTTTTTATTATCGTACAAATTGGGCCGAAGGGTCTCAGATTTTCATGAAACTTTTTCCACAGGCAGGGCTCATGGATATATGAATAAAAAAAATTGAGAAAAATTCAGGGTCGCCTATTTTTCCGGAAAACTCAGGTGGAAATTTTTTGTTTTCCCTTGACACTACTTACTTTGAAAAATCATAACTCAAGAACGAAGCATCGTAGAAACAAAGTTTTTATATGAAAATTTAAGCAAATTTTCTCAAAAATCTAAAAAAAAATATGAACTGGAAAAAGTTTTCCACAAAATTTTCCACCGTTGGGAAAATTCGTAAAGAAAAGCCGGAAAAACTATGCCCGAACTCGTGGAAAATTTTCAAAAAAATATTTTCGAGAAGGTAATTTTATAAGCCTTAATCACTGAAATTTTTGGAATGCACTTTTTTTTTCGTTTTTGAGTTATGGCCAATTTTGTGAAAAATGTCCAGATGTGCCATATAAGACTTTTCTTTGAAAAATCATAGCTCAAGAACGAAACATTGTAGAAACAAAGTTTTCATATGAAAATTTAAGCAAATTTTCTCAGAAATCAAAAAAAAAAATATGAACTGGATAAAGTTTTCCACAAAATTTTCCACCGTTAGGGAAATTCATAAAGAAAAGCTGGAAAATCTCGCGGAAATTTTTTATTAAAATATTTTTGAGAAGGAAACTTTATAAACTTCAATTCTAGTAACTTTTAGGATGTACTTTTTTTTTGTTCCTGAGTTATGGTCAATTTTGTGAAAAATGACCATATTAGCCTTTTCTTTGAAAACAAATCTTTGCATTTTTCACAAAATTGACCATAGATCAGGAACTAAAGAAAAGTACATCCTAAAAGTTACCAGAATTGAAGTTTATAAAGTTTCTTTCTTAAAAATATTTTATTAAAAAATTTCCGCGAGTTCGGGCATAGATTTTCCAGCTTTTCTTTATAAATTTCCCCAACGGTGGAAAATTTTGTGGAAAACTTTTTCCAGTTCATATTTTTTTTTTGGATTTCTGAGAAAATTTGCTTAAATTTTCATATAAAAACTTTGTTTCTACAATGTTTCGTTCTTGAGTTATGATTTTTCAAAGAAAAGTCTTATATGACACATCTGGACATTTTTCACAAAATTGGCCATAACTCAAAAACGAAAAAAAAGTGCATTCCAAAAATTTCAGTGATTAAGGCTTATAAAATTACCTTCTCGAAAATATTTTTTTGAAAATTTTCCACGAGTTCGGGCATAGTTTTTCCGGCTTTTCTTTACGAATTTTCCCAACGGTGGAAAATTTTGTGGAAAACTTTTTCCAGTTCATATTTTTTTGGATTTTTGAGAAAATTTGCTTAAATTTTCATATAAAAACTTTGTTTCTACGATGCTTCGTTCTTGAGTTATGATTTTTTAAAGTAAGTAGTGTCAAGGGAAAACAAAAAATTTCCACCTGAGTTTTCCGGAAAAATAGGCGACCCTGAATTTTTCTCATTTTTTTTTATTCATATATCCATGAGCCCTGCCTGTGGAAAAAGTTTCATGAAAATCTGAGACCCTTCGGCCCAAACCCGTACGGTAATAAAAAAAAATCCCCACCAGCAAGCATGTTGGTAAAATGTGACCGTGTTGTTGGATTTGCAAAATATTGAAGTTTGAAGATTATATTGAACAATTCGTTTAAACTATTGCTCACAAACCATGAATGCTGCATGTCTTGGCCGGGAAAATTGTGCAACTTGAAGCAGCGCCCATTCGTTGCCAGTGGTAAATTTTGTCGATTTCACTCCAAGTTTGACCGTCACAAGTGTGAAAGCTCCCTCACATTGTGACCCCAGCTCAGGGTTACGTCGAATCATGATAATGTATTTAGTGCACTTATTACTTGTGGTTCAAGGAACAAGCGTGCACTCTTATCACACTTTTTCTGCACTCTACAAATTTCGTGATAGTCCAATTTGGGGTGAAGTTTTAGCATTTTGCCGCATTGAGTCGTCGATATCCGTGTGGTGTTCGCACGGTCCTATCAATCGTAAAGTTTTTGGTTCAATTCCAGATTGTTGCAACTTTTTTTTTTTTTTCAATTTCTGGTTTCTCATAAGTCAAATCTACGAATTTCATCCACATTTCTTGTGGCGAATTTTCATAAATGATACACCCGATTCTGTTTTTGCACGGGGGATGTTCAAAATTTCAAAAACCGTGCAAAAAAAGTAACACCATTTCTCGACGTTTCATGCAAAAATAAGGTTTTGGTGGAAAAAAATGTATGGAAACTTTTTTTTGCACGTACACGGCCGTGCAAAAACAGAATCGGGTGTATTTAAGTATTTCTATAGTCTATTTGCCTGAGTGAGGGAAGGATCGACGATAAATACTGCATTGAAGTTTTGCCGTTTTTGTTGCGATGAAGCACTGAGTAAGATGAAGCAATGAAGCATTGAGCGGTGATCGTATATCACCCATTAATGCACATTTCATTGCTACAATAAAGCAATGCTGCATTGCATTCATAAAATGGAATTAAAGAATTATTGCACGCATATTGCAGAATAAAAACAATGATGCATTGCAATCGTTGAATTAAAGTTAAAATACGGCAATACCTTAATGCTTGTGGTTACTTGGGTAGCTTGGGTTACTTGTGGTTAATTGTTTTAACTTGAAGCTAACTCATACACACAAATGAGATTGATTAAAGAGATGCAAGCTCATATCTACCCCGTGGCAACAATGCTTTTAGTAAATATGCGCATCTTACTGCCGAATTTCAGAAGATTTGGTCGACAAATACCCCTCAGAACAAAGAGCATGAGCATGATTGACCGCCCGCAGTTGCTACTCCGTTATTGCAAGAACAGCTGTACTTACACAGGGAACCAACAGACACTACTCGGGTTCAGTAGCATCCTCAATGTGTAAGTACCGGTGCTCGCATTATTATAATAAACAATACCGGCGCCGGCTGCGTCCGAATGCAGCTCAATTTGGGAATGGGAGGGAAATGTTGACGTGTTACTTACTCTACAGAAGCCGAGGAGTCCTCTGCACTTCCACAAGAAAACACTGGGAGTTTGGATATGGGAAAGGATTCGTTTTGGTAAACGATAAATACACAGTTAAAAATAATGAAGATTACACGTCATGTAAACTTCATTTATGCGATGTAAACATGACGTCATGTAAATTTCAGTTTGAAATCATGTAAAAATGTGTTATATGTCATGTAACCACTCAGGATCCTGCTAGGTTACATGACATAAAATTGAAGTTTACATCTCATATCATGTAAATATCCATGATATTCCACGCTCCAATTATGTGCATAGTACGTCTCAGAAATTTACACGTTTCGTTCGAACTGTGTATATAATTCGAAATGAATATGTGAACATGACCGACACCGATAGTGCGGTTACTACGCAAACCGGACCCGATATTGATTTCGTTGCTCGCTCGACAGGAGCATACAACAGGTTCAACGTATCAACTCTACTGACGCGTTTTTTCGTATTTCACCGGCGCACTTCGATTTTTCTTCCGCGCAACGTGAACCGGACAAAATTGATCCGGATTCCGTCGCTCGCCCACAAAGGAGCATGCAACAGATTCAACGGATCAAACACTCAACTACTCGATTTGGTCGACAAATACCCCTCAGAGCGAAAAGAACAAAAAGGCCGAAATTACGTCAGTTCCCCTAATACAATGAATGATATTCATAACTGAATCTCAGCGAAACCCTGCGATGCACTGTGTTGGATTTTTTCGATTTCATGCGCTTTTTGAATAGTGCCCAAACCGATGGTTTTAGTGATATAGTTTGTTCGGAGAAGTTTCTTGGTATATTAGAGCGCATCTTTTGATGCAAACAGGATTGATCCACCGAGCAGTGAGATAGAAAAACATATTTGTCATAACATTTTGATAGACATATGGTGTCTTTGGTAAAGTTGTAGGATTGGCCATTTGAAACAACTTTATCAAAGTCACGATCTCTATATCTTATTTTTTTTAGATATATGTCGTTGTATGTGGAGCCATCAAAAACATATTTTTATCATATTTTTTTTTTCATTTTTTTTGTGTTTTCTACGAAGTTGTTTGTCATAAAAAAGTCGTGTTTTTGCGGAAAATATCATTGTGCTATTTTTTGAAGTAACAAATTTATCCATGAATTACTTTTTTCTCAAGGGTTAGTTTAGGTCCCTAAAACTGGCTTCGCCGCGAAATGGCGCAGACAACTCTTACAAACCATGAAAGTACCATAGCTTTCCTTTCGACAGTTGATAAAAACTCTATTAGTCTATTAGCGTCTTTGAATGAGTTTTTACTATCTAACAAATAAGCCTTATTAAAACTAATTTGACCGAGAATTCCATAACTTTAGGAGGTAGAGAGGTGCAGTGTTTAGCAAAAACACGCGTTTGAAGATATCTTACAACTTTGTAGAAGACATGAAAAATGAGACTTGAGATCAGCGATTTTTTCAATGATCACGGTTCACGCACATTTTAAAATGTTTGTCATTCGTCGTTTGTTACGCTTGTAAGTCTGATGACTTGGACTTCAATTGATTAAAATTGTTCAATTAGTGCAGAGGTTCCCAAACTTTTTATGTTCGTGGCTCCCTTGACAATTTTCTGGGAATGGCGCGGCGCACCAGTATAAAAAAGCGGAAGTTAAACATTTTAATTATTTATAAATTTAAGCTATTTTGAATTCTTTTGAATTTCATTGTTTTAAGTATTATTACAAGAACAACATCACAATAACTTAGAGGTAAGAAGTATCACTGAAAACAGAATTTCTATATGATGGCTAGCTTGCTTTCTCAGGCTGATTTGACAGAATAAGAGTGATATTTTAAATTACAGAACAAATTAAAATTTTAATATTGAGCTTTGAATAATATCTTGATATTAAGCCTAGAATTTAGTCTCACATATAAAGGATGAAATGCAAAAAAAAAAAATAAACGTAAAGCTTCTGTGTTTTATAAGGGAATATTCCACTTTTAAGGTGAAGATGCATCGAAGTAAAGCTAGAAATTTTCCGGAAAATCAGACATAAATTGAATTTGATTATTTGATCGATTGGTTCCACCAGCGAGTGATCAATCGAACATGTTTTCAGCTTAAACGGATATCTTGATGTCCAGTTTTGTGCTCCTGGAAATTAGAGGTATGGCTTCGATTGATCCTCACTTTAAACATTATTAATAACATTATATTAAGTTTAAATTTATGTTTCAATGAACTAAACGTCGTTTTCATACCCACATTTCATATTTTTTTAAGAAGAAATCAATTTTATTTATTTTTTGTACAACTTTTTAACATGCAGTTCAATTTTAATTTGGATTATTGAAAGTTGAAAAGGTGAAATAACATTTGATTTAACCCTCTAATACCCAAATTTTTAGTTTTGATCTAAATATAATTTTAGTTACCTAAAATCGTTTTAAAAACGTTTTGGGCAATGATTTATTTCTATTCAAAAACTATGAATTTTGGTTTTTGATTTGTATCATTTTAATTTTTGAACATCCCTATCCTTTTTCATTTTTTCTTGAAGCCTCCTCTAGTTACTGATTTTCAGCAATAATAAAAAATTTTTACGGTACTCTTAAAAATATTATTTTTTTATATTTTTTTGGCATTTTTTTATGTTCTGTGTAATTAACGAAAAAACAGATTTGAAATTATTTTAAAACGATCATGCTCTTCTTCTGTGATAGGTTTGTCGTAGAAAAATAAAAAAGGTACGATTTTTTATAATACACGTTAAATGCACCTCAGGCATTTATAGGTTACTAGTGGTCCCGGCAAACTTCGTCTTGTCTTGTAGGCTGTTAAAAAACGTCATGTCACTTCTCATACAAAATGACAATCCCGTCCACTCTCACTGTTTCGACTATCATGGTGAATATCGTGAACATTTTATACACACAAACACGTCGGAGCACTTCAGGAACATAACTACGGAAAAAATTTTAAAATCCGATAATCCGTTCTCCAGCAATTTCGTGACATACAAACACCATTCCATTTTTATTTATATAGAAGAAGATATACGAAAACAGTTTTTCAAACAATTTTAAAAAAATAAAAAACAGTTTCAAAAGTCGTAAAAATCTTTTCTTATATGCGTGTTATGAGTCAAGGTTTAAGCCAAAAATAAAATCATTTTGATTTCCGAGCTACGAAAAAAAATACACAAAATTTCAAAAAGTACCCCGTCTAAGAAAATCAATCAAAATGGTAAACTTTCGTAAGAAAAATATAAAATGTGGTCCTCAGACCTGACGGAAATGCATTGTTCCAGAAACCAACTTGAGGAAGAAAAATGATATGTCGTCGACATTCGAAAAAAAAAATGATGATTCAACATTACAAGATTAAATCTACTATCCTTCTTTCTCGTACTGCTTAGAAATATAAAAGGGTTTTTTCAAAGCAAATAAGGAAGCCAATACTATGAGAAAAATGATCGAAATGTTCAATAAGAGTCAATGAGTAAAACTATGAAGGGGTCAGTACCGATGTCATCACATAATTTGAATGTTAGGTACATTTGCACCTGATTTATTATCTTTACAATTGTTTTAACAATTTTTGATATCTAAAATATTGAGCACGTATTAGCTTATGAGCTAATTTCAAGTTTGGTAGGGATCAACTCGCGGCGCCCCTAGAAAAGTTCTACGGCGCACCAGGGCGCCACGGCGCACAGTTTGGGAAGTACTGAATTAGTGAATAACTTTGAACAGACATTGTTTTAAATGAGTCTGTATGGGTATCAACCAGAGTAATAATTCTACAGAAGGCTACTAGTTACGGTTGTAGATCTCAAGCCTTATTTACCGCAGATTTCGTGGCTGATCGAAAACATAAAGAAAAATGACCATATAGCCGACAGGTTTTCACTAGTTTTGTCACACAAGTTCCATGTTTAGTCTGATTGATACAAATCAACAACATTTCATGTAAACTGTATTTCGTGAGTGAGTGAGTGAGAATTCTATTTGCGTACATCCGACCTACTACGTAAATAAAGGTTTCAACACTGAAACTAAAGCAGCTCAAAAGTTCACTGAAACATGAACGAAACTCACTGTCCATTTCATCTCAGCTAATGACAGTTAAGATCGCCGTAAAAGAGATGCGTCTCTTCCAGGCCTAATTTGCTGCTAAATTTTGCGCGATAATATTAAAAATTATGATTTCATCACTCGCGAATCCCTTCTCTGCCAGTCCGGTCTAAACTCAAGCTGAATTATTCATATTTCTTGCTCTCCTTTGATTTCAACTTTTTCCGAAACAGCCGTGTCAAGTTGCGTTCAACACAATGAATGCACCTCCACCCTTCCTTGCCTTCTTCATCCGTCCGTGACAACGCGCGACTTGCGACACAATCAAAGGTCAGTCAACGCCTCCTCTCGGGCCTTTGAGGATGGCATTTCGTCGCTTGGTTCCCCTCCAGGGGCAAGAACTGCGACCACGCTTGGACGACATTGGCAACCGAGCACGGCGAGACCCTTTTTCGAATGACGCCAGTACGGAATAAAGCTACTCTACAATGAGGGGAACTCCGCGGATCAGAAAGAGGTCGGTGTGGGTGGCCGGTTGCTTCGCTTGGATTGCCGAATTTTGCGGAAGGCAATGGAAACTAAATGACGGAATTCTCCAGATACCACTCCATCGACGGTTGACGGCAGACCGGGGAAGCAGCGAAGGAATTCAAATACATTTGGAATTTATATTGTCATAATTTATACGGTCAATTCGACGCTGCACCGTGCTCTTTTTTGCTGATCCGGTGGGAACTAACTTTTGAATGAGATGGATGGTGGGAGAATAGGACGGAGATTTTAATTGTCGGATAGGAGTAGACTAATATTTGAGCGTCAAACAGATTGTTCAGTTGCGACTACCTACGAGATCTGCGGTTCACACTTTAGAGAGGTAAATTTAAACTTCATCCATTGCATGTTTTAACCTAGAGAGGGATGCTTCCGGCCTTTTTATTTTAAATTGTTATTTTATTATTGTCATTATTTATTAGTATCATTCCAAACTTTACATTCATTTCTTATATTAAGGTTTTCTGTGTAAGAAAACACTATTATCCTCATAAGATAAAACACAATTAAGCATATATTAACATTTTATTAACAACATATTACATTTCATTTGCCGTAATAGATTGGAATTTTTACAGGCTTTTTACTACAACCTAGTAGTTTACTGTCGATATGATGATTATACAATTAATTTGTCTGCCAAAACCATAATAAATCACACTTTTCTCGGTTACTCGCGAGTAAACGCTCCCGAGCTTGTTGCTACTTCTTTTGACATGTTCTCCCGAGCAGACGGGTGCGGACTTACTCACACCTAGCCAGTTCCCGAGTCTGTGATGTTTGTTATGCGTGAGCTGCTTCGTGATGCGAACTTTTCCAGCACTGACGGACATCGAGTCTAAGTCTTGCTTTCTTAAAGCTTTAAACTGCTTAAATCAATTTAGTTTAGGTGAACTAAATGATGTTTTAGAGAAAGCCCTGTTCGACGAATGCCAGATTGGACTATCTTTTTTATAATGGGCATGGAAAAAAGCCAAGTAGTTAGGGATCTAGGGACCTTTCAAACAAACGTTCAGATTTGTCGTCATAAATTCAAAAAATTGAAGCATTCGAATTAAGACAAAATTTTACCTATTTCAATCATCCAACCCCTGGGGCCTTCCTTAGCCGAGTGGTTGGAGTCCGCGGCTACAAAGTAAAGCCATGCTGAAGGCGTCTGGGCTCAATTCCCGGTTAGTTCAGGGTCTTTTCGTAGTGGTAGTTTCCTTGACTTCCCTGGGCATAAAGTGTCATCGAACCTGCCACGCGATATACGAATGCGAAAATGGCAACTTTGGCAAAGAAAGCTAATAACTGTGGAAGTGCTCATAAGAATACTAAGCTGAGAAGCAGGCCCAGTGTCCCAGTGAGGACGTTAATGCCAAGACGAATAAGAACCCCTGTTGGTCTTATTTAAATGCTTATAAGTTACCAGAGCCGTTTAAGAAAATCATATAATTAATTAAACTACAACCTTCACGCACCGACCAACAACGTCAAATTGAGAGATCTAAACCTGATGAGCATTTCTGCCGCATTCCCTCTCCGTTTCCACCCCGTTCGTCGTAAGAACTAATCAACCACGAACGAGCGAGGAAACGTGACTCTTTCGGAGACGCAACAGAATCGCATACCTAGAAGAAGTGAATTAACCTAAAAAAAACCGGCATCACGCACTATGCGATCGACCAGAAACGATTCTAAGCCGTCCTTCCGCTGAGCCGAGTTGGAAATCGAAGAAACAGACGCAAACGAAATTCGAACAAAAAACTTATATTTCCCTTATTGATCTTTTAACATTTGTTTATGGTTGCGAGATTCGGGGGTCTCTCCGGGTTATAAAGAGATCAAATGACATTGATTTCGGTTTTTCGTCCTTTGCCATCTCTACATTAGAGAACAGCTTGGCGCGAGTGTGTGATTTAATTCCGGCTCATTCAACGATTTTGGTCTATCTGTCAGCGAGGTCGAGTCGAGTTTGAAAAGGGAAAAGATTTATGTCGGTTGGGTAATTTAAGGATCGTCGTCATTCGATTAGAGAGCGTCACGCCTTGCTAATAGAAATGTTATTGGGTTTCTCCACCCCCTTCGTTTGTCATTCTCGGCTTACAACTTATGGACGATGTCTGTTTTCGTCAGTGGTGTTAACAAAAGTAGTCTTTGCGATGGGAACCAATTAATGTGATGTCAGGAAGCGGAAGATGTTCGTGGGTTCGTAACTATATCAGCTTCATCAATACCGCCGTATTAGTTTTTTTACAGGAAAGATTGCTACAACATTATCAACAGATTTGTTAATACAGGTTTGTCGAAACTCCAAATGATGAAGTATCTCTTAACGAGATGTAAGATGTAGTTGGTCAAGAAAGTACATTCGTATTAAAGAAATTCATAAAAAGCAAACAGTAAAATGACTTACCATGTTTGACGTATTATACAAGTTACATATATTTTCACTCGTTTCGCCAATGTTGCATAAAATGACATTGAAATGTATATAATCAAACATTTGAAACGACGTAATTCGAACAATTTCGTACGTGTTATTACAGTATTAAAGGATATTATTAATATTATATTATTAAAGGATAAAATAATTGAAACAAATTCTGCTTTCATTTTTTTGTCTCATATGACACTAAATCGACAATTTCACGCCACAATGCTCGGTTCGTGGCAGCATTTTCCAATCCTCGGTTCTGTCCCACGCTAGTCCGGTTACCTAGGACGCTGCGCTCCACGCTTTCTTGTAGCAACCGGATCCGAAGCGAACACTGTCTTTGCAAGTTTGCTGTCCGGTATTCTTACAGCATTCCCTGCCCATCGTATCCTTCCAGCTATGGCCATTCGAGTGGTTCAAAAAATCGTTTTTGCTCCATATCACTAATTCGATTCAATTTCAAATTCTGAGTGCCCTCCTGAATGAGATACATTTATCAGCTACAAGTTTGCCGAAGACCGTTTTCAAATCAGATGCCTCAGTAATTAGTTATTGATTTTTATATGAGTTGTAAAACTGTGGGTATAATTATTGGGCTGATCTACAGGCATCACTGGATATATGCAGTAAAACATAGTAGCCCTGATTTTTGTGTGCTATCTTTCGCGCCAGATGCAGCAATGTTGTCTGTTCAGAAGATACATGAGCACTGTTGAAGAATTTGCGATTGGATTCAAATTAATAACTAATTACTGAGGCGTCCGATTTGAAAACGGTCTTCGGCATAGGGACGTTCCGATACTTCCGATATATCGGAATATCGATATTTTGCTTTCGATATTTTGGTATCGATATTTCCTGTTCAATATATCGGTGATATCGATATTTTCTTCCGATATATCGCAAACTAATATATGGAAAACAATTGTAGGGACTTAACATTAACATTAGCATAAGCATTAAACATTCGTCAGAGGTGAATGACACCAGTTAAAACCTCTATAATAAATAATGATAATTAAACATTCGTAGCTGGTACATCCCTAAATCGCTGTATCAGAGTTGCCTCGTCAGTTACAACGATTTGAGATAAATCTCCCTCTTAGACGAAATTGACGCATTCTTTAGCAGTCGGGATTTATGTTGGCCATACCCTTGCCAAAGCTGAGGGATAAGAAAATATAATTGCCTGGATACATATTTACACCTAGCAGAAAACTCGCCTGATTGATACGCAAAATATGCTTGCATAAATTTTTTTAACGATCTGACGTTCTCTGATTGGCTGTACGAGAGATTCACAGACCTCTACATGCTCTAAGTGAAAACAATTGTAGGGTGATACTCGGCTTTTATTTTCTGGGATCTCAGAAAATTTGTTTGCTGCGCGAATCTTGGTTAAAATTAGCCGAGATTCGGCATTCCAAATTAAGTGTGTGTGTATTTAGAAAGAAGTTTTCGTTCAAATTGTACTAGAATGCACATTAACAGAAGATATTTATGTCAATGTCGGTCAAAACAGCAACAATCTTGAGTATTCCAAAATCTTGTTTGTCGAATTTTAGGATAAATAAATTTTGCTCCATTGAAATATATCATATGATATTACGATATATCGATATTTTATAATCAATATATCGGTGGTATCGATACTTTGATTCGATAATCATATCGAATCAAATATTGATACTTCGCAATATCGGAACGTCCCTACTTCGGTAAACTTGTAGCTGATAAATGTATCTCACAGTATCGACGTAGCAGTAGACTCGGAATTTGATCTTGAATCTTGAATGTGGAGTAAAAACGATTTTTTGAACCACTCCAATGGCCATCTTCTGGATACTGGATTCGTCGTAGAGTTGGGTGAGCTCGTGGTTCATTCTTCGCCATATTCCTGCACACCGCTTAAGATAGTCCTAAGAATCCGACTTCCGAACACTCTAAGTGCAGTTCCTTCTCGAGCATCGTCCACGTTTCATGCCCGTAGAGCACTACCGGCCTTTTGAGCGTTTTGTACATGGTACATTTGATGCGGGTGTGAATCTTTTTTTACCGCAGCTTCTTGTGGTTCTCACAATCTAACTTGTCGCCTTTCTTGTAGATGGGGAATATTACCCATTCCTTCCACACCTCTGCTAGTTGTTCTGTTTCCCAGATTGTGCCTATCCTCCGGTGCAGACAAATAGCCAGCATCTGAAGGCCCATTTTTATGAGTTCAGCTCCGATACCATCCTTACCAGCAGCTTTATTGTTCTTGGGCTAGTGAATGGCATCATTAACCTCCCTCAAAGCGGGGGCTGGTGGGTTTCCATCGCCCGCAGTGCTAACGATGGCATTTCCTCCGTTGTCCTGTCCTTCATTGCCTGTGCTGTCAGCGCCATTCAGGTGTTCGCCGAAGTGCTGCTTCACCTTTCAATTACCTCACGCTCGTCCCTCAAAATGCTCCCAGCCTTATCTCTGCATGTCTTGGCTCGTGGCACAAAGCCGTTGCGGAATGCGTTGAGCTTCTGATAGAACATACGTGTTTCTTGAGACCGACACAGCTGTTTCCAAGTAACACAACCGGTCATAAAATACACCTTTCGTACATCGCCACTGTTTTAGTTCGAATATACAATACTTAATTTCATACCCATTTACCACCGAAATAGCGCAGAACTGAAGGTTTTTGTTACATCTTCATATGTATACGATATGTTTTAAAATATTTATTTAACACTTCTTTGCTTGAAATATTTTGACAGCTCAAAAAAAGCAAACGCGAAAAGTTTGATCTTCAATTTTAATTGCAAGTATTTTATCAATCACAGATATCATGGAGAAAACTAGAATTTCAATCAAGTTTGAATACATTAATTACAAGGTAACTTTAGCTCATAAAGTATACATGATTGAATGTGCTGGTTAAGATTTATGGTGAAACTTAGAGCTCTACTGATTGATAATTCTTGCGCCATTTATTAGATGCGCAATCGCAATTCGTGTTCTGCAAATCCAATGTAATTGTGTCAGATTTTCCTCTGAACGAATGAAAGCGATACATGGTGGATCCAACCAGGCTCATTCAGTGCATGTGTAAACATTTTGCGATGGTTAATTTATACCTGTTTAATAGATGTGAACTTTTAGATTCATGAGAACGCGATGCTGATAAAAAATATCATCCAACTTTATGACTTTTCTTGCCGTTAAGATTGTTATTGTATTTACATTAATGTGCAATTCACTAACCATAAAAATCCTGCATTTATCGATTTTTCTTATCGGTGATGTAATATGTCATTGCTTTGATAGGAATGGAAGTAAACATAGTGTGGGCCAAGTTTAATTAACGAATGATGTTTTAACACTTCAGTCGTCACGCTGTTGTATTTTGTACAACACTGGTGAAAAAACCTCGCTTGTGACGACTTGATGTTATCATGTGATTTTTCTCATTTGATGTACTTATTTGAAGTATACACTAGCCACCATAAGTATGGCATCGCATCACTTAGTATTGCAACACTCCCGTTGAATATTGCACTCCGAAAAGTTTAGCATCACCTTAAAAATATAATATTTATGCTGCAGTATCTCGAAATCCTTACTTCCTGCAAAGTTGCGGTCTTCAGCAAAGTTGTTCAGCAGCCTTATGGCGTTCATTAAGTGATGTTTTAGATGCGCAATTTTGCCGATACGTGGCGTTAGTTTGCATATTTTTTTGGTCATATTCCAGTAGACTCTAGTTCATTATCCTGACTACCAAGAAAGTTCGTGTCTTCAACAAAGTTGTTCAGAACCTTGAAAGCAATTCGAGGCAGCACTGTTTAGTTCGCAATTTTGCCGCTGACGGAGGTTCCGGGTCATTTGGCTGAATTCCATTCTGGCAGAAATTTAAAATCAATTGTGAAATACTGCTAGCATGCATTTGTAATGAATTTTCATTTTCAGCTTATTCTGAAAGAAGGATAAATCATCATTGATATACAAACAATTAGCTTCAAAGTGTTAGTTCAGGAAACAGTCAGTGCAGAAAGAAGAACATCCTATAAGTTAGAAATTATTTATTTCTTTGCTAGCCAGCAGAGGTTTTCGAATTACGTTTACAGTCAGCTTTTGAAAGTAACAAAAACGGTTTACGGTTTCTCTTGAAAGAACAGCCATTTGCAGTTTGAGTTTTCAACACGAATCACAAACCAAACTGAATTCTGCCAAATGACCCAATCGGCCAGATGGAATTCGGGTAAATGGCGTTCGGCCAAACGGCATTCGGCCAAATGGCAAGACAGCGTGGTGGTAGTGTGAATGTAATTTAGTAATATTAAAGCAAGTTCTAGCTCAGGGATCATGCACAAATTACGTAACGCTCCTAGGGGGGACTCATACAAGAAAACGTGACATAGGGGGGGGAGGTTCAAAACAGTTGAAATTTAGCGTGACATAATTTGTGTACCATCCCTCATGATCCCGACAACTTAGAAAGCTCGTGTCTTGAGCAAGGTAGTTCAGAAGCGTTCAGAATCAATTTGAGGCAGCCCTGTTTAGTTAGCAATTTTTCCGCTACGTGGCGCTAGTGTGCAAGTAATGTTCTAGAATGCTCTAGCTTTTGATCCTGGACACCTAGAAAGCTCATGTCTTCAACAAAGTATTTGATAGCTTGAAAGCAATTTGAGACAGCGCTGTTATGTAAGTAATTTTGCTGTTAGCACCACAGGGTATTGAAAAATATAATTTTGAGAGAAATAACAAAGTATTCTAATAGCAATATGTTTGAACCACGAATGTTTACCAGAAAGTATGTTTCAAAAACTTGTACACTTAGGAAAAAAATCGAAACATGCTGGAATATTATATAATACAATATGAAATGATGTATTTGTTTGTTTTCAAAATATGCGTATATCATATTTACCAAAACCATACAGTGTTCCTACAAATTATTTTTGAACAACTTTCTAGGTCGGGATCATGAGCTAGAGTTTGGAATATGACCAAAGTCACATGCCCACAATCGCCAGTTAGCGGCAAAACAGCTTAAAAACAGTGCTGCCTCAAATTTCTTTCAAGTTTCTAAACAGCTTTGCTGAAGAGAAGAACTTTCTAGATGATCAGGATCATGAGCTAAAGTCTTTTGAAATACGACCAAATAACATACACTCCACGTAGCGGCAAAATTTCTAACTAAACAAAGCTGGGCCAAATTGCTTTCAAGTTTCTGATCAACTTTGCCAAAAACACGTACTTTCTTGGTAGTCAGGATCATAAGCTAGAATCTATTGGAATATGATCAAATTACATGCACACATCCATAATAAATAAATTTGCTGAAGAGAGAAATTCAATCCGACGGATAGCAGAAGAGATATTCATGAGTTTGTTTGCTATTATTTAGCATAATATGGAATTAATTATAGCCCCGCAAACATGTACATGCAACATCCTTCATAAAGTTTAGAAGAATAAGTTTTCAATATGGGATGATAAGTTTCTACTTACATTACAGTACTAGCGTATTTGGAACATTTCACAAAATTTCTCTATAGTAATTTCCATATAAACCTACATTGTCTTTGGGCCACCTTTGAATCACCACCTAGAAAGCTGAAACTTTCACAGAACACCTTTTTTCATGGTAACGATGGTAAGGAACATATCGAGGATTGGTTTTTTAAACCTTTATAAATTTTGAATCGCCCTAATAATATGTATCAATAAACTGTAATATGGGAAGATAGAATGTAGACTGCAGTCGTAACTGAATGAAATTTTCATAACAAAAATTTTATCAAATCCCATTTTTCGTCAACATATCCGCCGTGGAAATGTAGAGAAGGTCACGGTTGCCATAAATGATAGTCCCTTTTGATTCCGATCCTTGGATGGTTCTTTTATCTCAATCACTTTCAGCATGCTGCCCATAATGTAGAATGCTTATCTGTCTCCCATACAACTTACGGACCCATATACCGAGTTTATCGCCGACGGCCATCTACAACTCCAAGCAGACAGATGGACTGAGCTCGCAAGAGAAGGCAAAAATGGCAAAATATATCTGAATAAATTATTATACCCACCACACGACGTCAACCTGTACCTCTTCCCGAGCAGAATCACATAACAATATCATCACTCATTTCATGAACAACAGCTTAAAATAACAGAAGCTAATATAATTTTGTTGTTGAGATTGCTTTGTTCTTAATTTGTTAGATTTTATGTGACAGATTTATAACACTATTTTTGATTTTTTTCGTTTGTTGTAAACAACATCCCAAGCTATGAACTTCATTATGATTTGCAATAATTTTGTTATTTCATAACAGCATTGAAACATATTTTAAAGTAATTCGATTTAAGTAATCATAATATTTTTGTATTTTTTGATGCAAACTTTGTTGGAATTCATGTTATTTTAACTACTTACGGTACATGATTAACAACAATCGGTGAAATAAAAAAAATCGTATCAGAGAAATACATTCAAGTTTAATCTTGTTTCTTCCGTCTGGTCGGGTCAGCATGGACGACCCTCATTCCACTCGTCCAATCCCTGACCACACCAAGCATCGACCACCTAGGAAGAAGACCAGAGATCCATCGCTGCCTTTCGATGTCCGCTTTCGGTTTCAACGGCAAACGACAAAAACAGAGCCCATCGGATCGCATTGACTTCTACAAAGGGGGCTCTCTCTCACGAGATAATACGACCAATGGACGGCCACCGTCATAAGCATAAAAACTGGATAACCGAGAAAAGGTAGAGAGCGAGCGGTGTAAAAGGACATTCTTTATTTTGATTAGATTTTTTTCGTCATACTCACCGGCCAAACCCCATTTACAATGCGCAATTACCCCACATGGTCACCGTAGGTGGAAAAGTTCCCAATGTGGAAGGAAAGGAAGGTTGAAACCATCGGCAGGATCATCATCATCTGCAGCAGGAACGACCTTCCGTGTCCCGATCAAAATTGGATAACTCAATTATAACACATGATGTAATCAACTGTTTTTTTTTAACTTATTTACTAATATAAGTTTAAAATTTACATTCTTTTCTATATCTAGATGTTCTGTTTCGGGCAACACAATAATCCTAATTTGGTAACACAAAATTAAGCTTTTATTAACATTTTGGTAACAACATATTACGTTTCATTTGCTGTAGCAGAAACCAAATTTGAAATAAATTATCGAAGCTGCTATAATTTTGTCAAATGCTAATGATCGGGTCTGACGTTTGGTCATTGTCTTCCGATGTCCGTTTTGTGTGTGTTGGTATGCGATGAAACATCCTCGCACTGCGGTCGGCATGAATACCAGGAAGAGGACATGTTCTAGTAACGTTCCGTTCACACATTCCAGCTCCGACTCCCACAGACCGCCACCCCGTAGATTCGCGTATGCGGACACGTCCTTCTGTCAATATGTATAATTTATTTACCAAGTTATTTAGCATTGTTCGTGTTGCTTGGCGTCGTCGTCGTTGTCGTCGTTATGTCGTTGGAAGATCCAGCGAGGTAACGACCGACCAATAGATAATGCCGCAGAGTTTGGAGCTCACGGATCTCGTCGCTTCGGTCATGTGGAAGGAAATCGACGCTGCTCGGTTATGGCAGCCCCATCTCACGCTTGACCACCTTTCTAGATTATTGACAGTTGACATAATCGTAAAAGATCGTACCATATTTTACGCCTTTCCGAGCGCCGTCAGTAACAGTAACTTGAGACTTTTGATCGCACAGCCAGACATCGTCATCGCTGTCATCGTTAAAGGGCTTGCCGTGCTCTTATATCGATCCACCATCCGGAAAAGTGATGTGTTGATAGGTGGGTTGGCGATTGTGTCGTTACCTAGCATCAATTTATATGGTGATTTGCCTCACAAGAGCGCAGTGAAAGAAAGTTATTTGGGGAAATAAAACACTTTTATGGAAAATTCATTTTAAAAATAAAATACCACAAAACGATTCGACACATGAAAGTAAAGTTATTTGTCAAATACGAATATTGAAGTATTAGACAATGGCATGAAAGGTGGTGAAATTTAAGTTTAAAATATATTTTTTGCAATTCCGTTGCAAATCAATCAACTTTTCATTGAGAAGTTGATCAACATAACGGCCTACTTTTCCTACCAAATAAAACAGTGCTGAAAAGTGCTACTTTTCAGCACTCTTTTCGGTGCTGAAAAGTAGCACTTTTCAGTACTGTTTTGGTAGGCGTCAACCGAACAACCCAGTGCCTAGTCTCTTCATGCCATGCTTATTGTGCGCGGCGTGTGAGTCGAGATGAGTCGTTCTCACCTCGGGTGACGTGATGCGACTAATGTTTATCAAATGGAAGCGAGTCGACACCTCACCGACTCGTCTTGCCTTACATGCCGCACAGAAAAAGCACAATTGCATCTGATTCTTGAGTTTGTTCTATGTCTGGCGTGAGGTGAGAATTGTCGGTGTCCTATAGCGAGGTGACAATTCTCGAATCGAGTGAAGTGACTTTCCATTTGGTTTACATGGCGAGTCACTTCACGAGAGTCTACATCTGTTGTGCGATCAGGCTCCGACACAGGTTGGCGATACTGATGCGGGGTCGGATCGTCCAGCATATGTAGTCACTGTGCTTTCTTACCTGTTCATTCCTCTAATAGGGAATATGGATCTGCATGATACCGATGGGAACGAGAAGAATTGTGCCTTTTATGGGCACTACTGTGTCACAGCCTACGTGATTGAAAAATACTGAATTGAAACTACGCATGGCTGTATGCCCATGTGGGTTCTATTGCAATGTTTGTTTGTGCTTCTAGAGTTCATCGAATTGAAACGGCATTTTTCGAAATAGCAAAAAATGTTGTATACAACTCGTTGCAAAACTCGTTTTTTTCAGCACTCGTTGTATTTATCCAACTCGGCGAGCCTCGTTGGATAAATGTACAACTCGTGCTGAAAAAATGATCATTTTGCAACTTGTTGCATAAATAACTATAATCAAACTCTCCTAAAGGGGAAAAATTGACCATTATTAACCCCTCTACTGGCAATTCCATTTTTTTAACGCTAAAAAATATTCAAATCGCCATAACTGTTTTGTTGTTTAATATTTTTGCACCATGTTTTCACAAGACTTCAAAAAAAAAACTTCTAGTTTGAGAATCTGTGTCAATATTTATCATTTTTTTTTTTTTTTTTTTTTTTTTTTTTTTTTTTTTTTTTTTTTTTTTTTTTTTTTTAAAGGCACTCCGCGCTTGTGGCCACTACTGTGCCGGAATCAGTTTTATCTGTATCTTCATTACCGATACAGTTCTATTTTTAGCTAATCTATATTTACATCTGCTTTCACTCTCTTCTGCTCTTTTTGCTCTCACACCGAGCAGGTAGGAGAGTGCTCTGCTGTTGGTCCAATCGATTTCCATAAGCCATAGTCAATTGCTCTTGCGGTGGTTCGTTTTGCCGTGTTCCTGAGTCGTTTGAGGCTAGCTGCCTGCGTAGTGGGTCAGTTTGTCTCAGTCACCATCTGATACTGACGGAGGATGGATGTGTTCCCCGCCGCACGGTCCTCCGTGCGGCGTCTTCTGGTGGCTGGACGGGTTATTTTTTTGGAGGGGCTGGGAATTGAATCCATGACCGATATTTATCATTGGTGATCTAGTTTTGAAGATATTCCGATGTTCCTGGAGGGACTGACATTCTCCATATAAAATGTCTTTGGCGGCCATTTTGTGTTTGGTCAATTAATCAAAAAAAAAAAAAAAAATTGTACTTAATTCCAATGCCAGGTAATAAGGAGCTACTCTGAAAAAATCATTCAAATCGGTTAAGTATTCTTGAAGAAATCTGATAATGACGATATGAGGTTTTTTAGAGTTTTCAAGATCTTTATTTGTCCAGCGTGGTACCAGAAACATAAATACTTAAAGACGGCTGCACCAAATTGCTTTATTCTGAGGAGTGAATATCCGAATACGATAAAAAATCTGTAGCCTGAGATAATTACTTGGGATAAGGCTACGCGTCGGTCCCCCAAGGAATTTTGGAATATCTTCGGATCCAGATGACCAAAAAAAGCTTGTGAAAAATGGTGCAAATATATAAAGAAACAAAAAAATTATAGCGATTTGAATATTTTTTAAGCGGTAAAAATAAAGCTGCCGGTAAAGGGGTTAATGCAAATGTGCTCCAAAAATTTTATTTAAATACACTTTAACGACTTTGTCTCACGTTTTTGATCATATGTTTTGACCCAATAGACTAATTCTCAAAATGTTAACGGTTTTGTGAAGGGAATTAGTTGCACCTTCATATGTATCCACAAGTAAAAATTTGGTAAAATTTCAATAGTAACCCTATGCAAGATGTTGAAAGAATCTTAGGTGAATTTATAGAAGAGTTTTGAGCACTTTTCTTCTGAAATACCGGACAGCATTCTCAAACATTTCTAGTAAGGATTTCAATATATATATCAGATGAGATTCTGAAGGAATCATAGGTATAATTCTAGACATTCTGAACAAGATTTTCGCAAAAACTCAGGATTTTCACACATTTACAAAACGCCAAATAAAATTTAGAATTATACCTCGGAATCTGGCGGAATTCTGAGTTTAATTCTGGATATGATTCCCACAGGATACAAACATTTTGTGTATTCTGGATTTGATTAAAACATAATTTCGAAAGGGACTCTCCAACAGGATGCTTAGCAGCCATTATCTGATTTTCAAATTCTTTTGAAGAAATTTATTTCATTCACTGATTTTTGTCTGATTTACCAATACACCTCAGAGGCCGCTAGTACGTTTTCAAATGTTGAGCTTGAACTCTAGGAAACAAAAATCAAAACAGTGAGAAATGTCACCGGGGTGACGTCAAACCAGTGTACACGATCAAATGGAATTAACCAATGCATGTTTTAATCACCTTGCTCGGCAATTGACTGTTTAACGATAAACTTGCAACGATCGACGCGCCACCACATTTCATATAACGGAGTTTATTAGAACAAATTTGGAGGTGATGATTTGGAGGTTATTTGGCAATTTGGAGGTTAAAATCACCTCCATACACTAGCGATTTTGCGGTGGGATGTTGACGTTTGATCACGAATAGATGGTGCTGGCAAGGCTAAACGGGTCGCCAAATGTTTGTATGGGGAAATTCGAAGAGAGTTAATACAGTCAACTCTCCCTTACTCAATATTCCGTATCTCGATATCGAGTAAGAGAATCATAGTAAAAGTTGAATTTCATGGCTAACTCAATGGCCCCTTGGATCTCATTTGTACTGGTTTTGTTTTTTGTTACTCGAACTTGAATGGACAAGTTATGGAGAGTTGACTGTATAATATATTTGCCTGAGGCCTGAAGAATATTCCGAGCAGTAAATCGAATCAGCCTCTAGTCAAGAGTATTCAATCCAAGTAAGAAAGCAAACAGTGCCGTCAACCGTGCTCATAAGGGAAGGTAACGATGGTGTTACACGGGGTTTTCAACCAGACTAGTTTTTGTTAGATTCTGTTCGCTGATCGCTGTTGCAAGTCATACTCTGTGGGAAATGGTTAACAAGAAGCTTTTACATCCGGAATTGAAAGATAAAACTGGTGCACCGGCAAACCAAGAAATATTTAGTTGCATCAATCAACTGAAAGCAACCCATTCGCATTTTTCTGCTATGTATGCATCTTGGGAGAAATGGGCAAACTACATTTATGCTCAACCAGGAGATGTACGTGCTGAATAGGGTCCTAAAGCCCGGTCCCAATTTCAGTGCTAAACGCTTAAGTTTAGCCCAGAAACACATGTTTACTCAATTTTTCATTGTTTTCCGTTGGTTTAAATCCGAAAAACATTTTTTTATGTTTCTTCAGATTTTGTCGCACCCCTTGGCTTAAACTCAAATTTTTGGGTATATTTTGTTTTCCGTGTCCCTTCCGAAATGTCAGATAGGAACAACCCCAGTGTTGAAACTAAAACCCCTGTGGTGTTTTTGTCGACTAAGCGAACGTCAAACATGATCAAAAGTGTCAAGGTTCATTCATGGATCCAATTTTTAAATTAAAGTTTAAACATGATATAGCCCTTATTTGAGCGGGAAAAATTGCTAAAGTAGTTGCAGTAACATGCTCTTTCGTGTTATTCAATAAAAACAAGATTTCATTATAAATTTTAGGACCCAATTGATGAAGGAGGCGCCTCCAGATGAATATCTGCACCTGTTTCGCTTAGTTCCACTTTCGGAAGGAGATCAGCTTCGAGTGACACGGCAGGGCTTGCAGGTGGCGTATAATATAACGGAGAGCGTTTCATCGTCGATTGATATTCTGTGTGAGCGCATTGACTCAATCGCTTCGAGTATTTCAGACATTCGAGTACATGTCCACGAGCTTAAGTCACAGGTAAAATCTTCACGATGCCTTCTGGAAGCAATGGAAGCTTCTTTACCACCAGAAGAGACTGAGTTTAATAGAAAGTTGGCATCCAATGTAGTGGATGTTGATGATATTGATCATTAAGAATAGTTGCAACAAGATTTTGAGTAAAGTTGTGGGAGAAGATTCTTAATAAAGATTGAATAAATGAAAACTGAACTACCGTACTCAAATCGTTGTTTTATTTATTATATGATATCAATGGTTCAATCGCCGCGACTTGATGTGTCAGTGAATAATCGATTTGTTTTCGGCGAGAATTAACGTACAAATAAATTGCCAGATTGTCCGGACGTTTCGGTCGTTTTACTGGCCTACGACCATCTTCTGCGGACTCTAAAATATATTTTTTAACATTTGTATTATTATAAGTTACTCACTGAAGCATCGTATTTACCTCCGGCTGAATATCCGCATTTGGAGAACAGTTTAGTACAATCGTAGGTGGCGAATTTGGTGACAGCAGCCTGAATGGACCAATGCACGTGTTCACTATTTGACGTTTGAGCGGTGCCATGTTATTTACGTGACCATGGAAACTAGTGAATTCGGCACCGCTCAAACGTCAAATTAGTGAACTCGTGCATCGGTCCATGGACCAATGCACGAGTTCATTATTTGACGTTTGAGCGGTGTTGAATTCACTGGTTGCCATGGTCCCATAAATAACACGGCACCGCTAAAACGTCAGACAGTGAACCCGTGCATAGGTCCATTGTGTCTGAAAGTGGCGTTTTATCTGTTTCTTTGTAAGTTTTTTTCAAGTATCTTTTTACGAGTCCAAATACCACTTCGAATGGGTTATAAAATGGAAAAAAAGCTGGCAAGAAAACGGGTAATATACCCAAGGATCGTAAATATTGAATTATGTTGGAGTCGCAGTGAATTTTGGCGCCATCCATTATCCAAATTGAGTACCTTCCCGGATAAGACCGAACGTTACCGTTTGAAAGGGCCATTTTTCTGCAACATTCAAAGAACTTTTGCCGGGTGAATGTTCCATCGGTTTCAAAGCACTCGACAAGCCCGTTTTGCCCTAGAAAACATAGACAAGAAACCCAAAACTCCCCTCTAAAAACAAGCGTTTGTCCTCTGATTCCATAACCCCGGTTTCTCGTTAGCTCACGATTGGCAAACGCAACTTCATCTAAAAAAATCAGTTGATGAAGATGTCGGATTTACGTATCTGCATGGCCCTTCTTTCCGAAGATTTCCATGCCATGCGTATGGAGAATTTTATAGATAGAGGAAGCACTGATTAAAGTTCCAAAGTGGATGGTAAACTGCTGTCGAGCCTCTTCAAGGTACAAAATAGGATGCTTCAGGTACAGTTCCGCTAACCAGTTCCGTTTTTCTTGATTGAATTTCCGAAAAACAATTTGTCGCTTGCTGGAATTCAGGGCTCCGTCTCGCTCATAATCAATAATCCACGAATTTATCGTTGATTTACATTTCTGATAGAGTGTTGACAACTGCGTCCGTGATAATCCGAGAAAGTAATACCCATATAAACAATGGTATTTCGTATTGCTGCTGGCTTGCTGGTGCCGAACATTTTGAATTATTAGATTTTCTTCCAAGCAGTTCAATTTGGCTATATTTTTTATAAAAAAATAATTAGTTGAAAGTAGAACTTCAGTAATCGTATCGCGTTACCTTCGAAGAGGAACTCTGTTTTGAAAATATCGGAGGTAAGCTGTTTGTGTGAGTCGGTCTAGTTGACAGATTGAGGTGTCAAAATTGACAAGGGCTATTTCTACGACTATTCGAAACACGACTGTTACGAACGGTCGTGTTTGATTAGGAAATCAACCTACAATACATGACGAAATATGACAAATCGCAAAGACTTTCGGGTGATGGTTGATTCTGTAGCCAGGAGGGGCTCTGAAAAGGGCAATTTTGTACTTATATAATATTATTGAGCTCATCTATATAAATAAAAATGGAAAGATGTTTGTATGTCATGAAATGACGTGAGCACGGGTGATTGGCTTTACATGATTCTTTCACTGTTGAATTCGTCCAGAACTCCGACGTGTTTGTGCGAAGAAAAAATTTAAGAAAGTCTTCGGAATAGTGGGGAAAACGGGAGAAAACTAATCTGACATTTTCTACACGGGACTTGCATAGCGTTTTTCAACAGCCTACTTGATGGCAAGACGAAGTTTGCGGGGACCACTAGTTAAAAATAAAAAAAAGGGTTTTCTCAGTATTTATTGTGATAGTAATGAGCAGAGTTGCCATTAATGTATGTTTATATTGCATTTTTTATGCCATAGGCTTATCTAGAATGGGTTTTTCTTGCCATACTATTCTAATAAAACTCAGTTCATTTTGGTGTCAATATTCCGTTCACATGCCGTTTGGCATGACGCCAATTGGCATAAAAGCCATTTGGCATAATAGCCATTTGGAATAACGGCCATTTGGCATAATTTGGAGAACACATTTGAAACTCGATAAATCCAATGAATGTCATCTTCGACTCTATAATTGAATCACTTCCGAATACTTATTGGTATCGCTTCATGAAGGAGTAATATGAAAAGTATAAAATTTGGCACCGTAGAGTCAGCTTGCTTTAATCAATCTTATAATGCTCTCTGACGTCTGTCTTCCTTTATTTGTGATAATGTTGTACCTATAATGATTGACCATGGCTTGGGTACCACGATTCTGTCGTAGCTGGAAACGCAGTTTTATAAAACCGTACAGCCTAGCCTCTAAATTATATTGATTTTTATATGAAGGAGCCGAAATTAAGCATGAATAACAGCCAATGCTCTAGAGAAGGAAAACCTCAAGAGAGATGCTCTGCCTTAAATTCTACAAAGACCAGTTGATACACGGTTAATAATTCAGTAGGGATAATTCGCCTATTGTTGATCGGCGAAAAAATATCGCCTAGTTTTGAACATAGACTTAATTCCTAATGACGTGTTTTCCAATTAGCAAGCATATTGGAATATTCTACTTCCTTTCAAACATAAGCTATTCTTCTTAGTTTGCAACGTAACGAATCATAGGCACGCCAAGATCGATGTCACCTGACTAAATTAATCAAATGCATATTTTTATGCTCCAATGTGAAAAACGTCGCAATTAAACGAAAAAAAGTTACTTTTGGACAAACGTCGGGTGGGTCTAGGATCGAAGCCTTGAAATCCCGACGCCCAGAGAGACTGCCACATGCACCTGGGACCCTACATCGAACCTATCAACACCTGGGCCAGGACCAACTACTTCACTTCCCTTCCGAAGGATGTCATGATCAAGGATTTTATGTCTCTTATGTTATGAAAATCCTGACGACATCGACGAGTATTAATATCCGATCGACTGGGGTGAGAGGCATTCACGCTAAAAAAGTCGCAATTAAGTCCGAAAACACCGTTGAACAGGCAACTTTCCGACTTTCAAAGCATCTAACAAGTCAAAGCAGCACGGTATAAAAGTTAAGATTCACTAAGCTGTCAACTCAAAAAAACTGCTCACGTTTGAAAGAAGGTAAATTTCACTAATCTTAATTTATTACTGTGCACCAATGCACAATTGAAGTTTTTTGAAAAAATGGAGCCCATTATTTAATTTGGTCAACGATCCAGTTCGGTGTTTGTGGTTCACCACACTCAAACTTGAAAGCTTGCATTGAAATCAATTATCGTGCTTCTATCTTCATATGGCACGATACCTCTACAGCGATATACTCAACCTCAGATATGACTTTATGTTGCTAAAGTTTTTGTCATCAGACTCAAATGCACACTTTGTGACAACGAATCTCTTTTAAAGTGTTTCCTAGCACTCCACATTTTTTTTTGGATTGGAAGTCATGGACATAATTTTTACCTTCTTCCAGTAATCTTCATATGTCTTACACAAACATTTCAAGCACTAAAATGAAATGTGAAAGAACAATAATATTTATTTTAAATTATTGCAAATGGCTTTTATGTCAAATGCCATTATGCCAAACGGCATTATGACAAATGGCTTTATGCCAAATGGGGTAGAGCCCCCGAAAGGCTTTGGGATTTTTCATATTTCGACATGTAGAATCTAACAAAAATAGTCCGGTTGAAAACACTGTGTCACACCATCGTGACCTTCCCTTGACAGTATTTTTAAAATTGCTAGACTTAGGCTGGGAATCTTAAATTCAATAAGAGATTGAAGGTTTCTCTCAGAATCGTAAATAAAGGAGACAGTCGCATTTTCCTAGAAAGCATTAGAGAGTTTGCGAACTGTCTTTTAATTTTACTTTCACGACGAAAAAATTGAACGTTTTTTGAAGAAAGTATTGACAGATTTTTCGAGGGGTTATAAATCACCTGAACAGAAAAATGAAATAAGTTTAATACCCTACAAGTTATTAAAATGAATGACTATTGTTATCTTTTTTATAGAGATTTTCAGTCAAAGGCTGGTTCATCTCATCAAAATAAAAACAAGAAATCGTCGGAGATATTTTGGCAAGGATTTTGACACTGGGATAGGTTCATGGCGTTACGCCAATTTTCCGTGAAATGCTTTGTTTCAGTTTGATTCGAAACTGGTTTGAAGAATTGATTCGATTGGTTAAATTCAATGCTTTGAATGAATGTTTTCGGATGCATTCGATTTTTAACTTGATTGAAAACTTGTGATTTTGATTCAGTCATATGATTTGTATCTATACATCGAATTACAAAATAACATTTACTCGATTTTTCTGTGCACTGAACGTCAATTCAAAAAATCGAACAATAGAAAGAAAAACATCGATTTATGGTAAAGGACTCAAAATTGCCGAATGCTAAACAAAGCCCAATCGGGACAGAAGATTTTTCAACTTTGTGGTCAAATTTATTTTGATAAGTGTAAAGGGTAGGGGGGTCCCGTAGCCTCGAGGTTACGCTTTCGCTTCGTAAGCGGAAGGTCATGGGTTTGATTCCTAATCCTCCCTCACAAAAAACTCCGTCCAGTCACCAGAAGACGCCGCACGAAGGACCGTGTATTGGGGAAACACATCCATCCTCCGTCAGTATCAGATGGTGACTGAGACAAACTGACCCTCTTTGTAGGCTGTCCAAAATAAATTGCACTCTTTATGAATTGTAACCCACTGTCTATCGAGAATAGGGTCCCAAAATGTTCAACAAAATCTTGTTTTTATTCAAAAACACGAAAGAGCATATTACTGCTGCTACGTAAACAATGTTTCTCGCACAAATAACGGTCATATAATATTTAAACTTTAATTAAAAATTGGGGTTCTAAATGAAACTTGACACTTTTGATCATGTTTGACGTTTGCTTAGTTGACAAAAACACCACATGGGTTTAGTTTTAACACTGGGGTAGTTCTTATCGGACATTTCGGAAGAGACACGGAAAACAAAATTTACCCTAAATTTGAGTTTGAGCCAAGGGGCGTTCCAAAATCTAAAAAAACAGAAAAAAATGTTTTTTTTTTCGCTTAAACAAACGAAAAACAATAAACAATTGGCACATGTGTTTTTGGCCCAAACTTAAGCGTTTGGCACTAAAATTGGGACAGGACTCTAGGACCCATTGAGGACAAAAAGAGAGTGTATGACAACCCGGCCCTGAATGAGCTGTTTCAAAAAACTAAAACCAATCAAGAATTTTGCCAGTTCGCAAAAAGCCACATGTGCCAGTGTTGCCACCAGTAAAAATTATTTCAACAGCGCCGCTTTTCCACCAAGAAATGTCCTAAGTATACCCACATCTGGTCTCACGTCTACTACTGCTTTCGATTTCCTATCTGAACAATTGCTACAAATGAGTGAAGCATTGTTTTGAATCACAAGTCTAGCTGAAGCAGTACAATAAATTAGCGTGAAATTAACAAAAAAATGTAGTATAGTTAATCATCGGATCCAAATATGGTTTAAACAGTAATTTTCGTTCTTTGGATGGTAAAAAAGACAAGCTGTTAAATTTTCTAACGGTAAATTTTTAAGGAAATGTTCTATGAACTGTTGAAGAGTTATATTCCAATGGCAGGTCTCTTTATTGTGGCAGTAATTGATCAATTTCACCTCGGAATAAAAAATTCCACTTTTTGATTTAAAAAAAAATGCTCTTGTTATTATGATAACATTTCGTATAAATGTCGTTTGTATAATTCGATAAACATCCAAAAAGTACATGTTTTGAAAATATTTGGATGAAGATACATGCATCCTACAAGAGATTATAGAACAGAATCGCTCAAAAGTGAGTAACTTCACCCCATTTTACGGTACGAGCAATTCCAAAATTGCCAAAACCATTAAATCAATCAGGGGAATGAGATTTCTTACGTGCCATACAATTTATTTTTAATTTTCATACAAAAAATATTACCTTGGGGGGAGGGGGGGTTGAAAAACCCCGAAAATTGTCTTACGTAATTAATGGATTGCCTCTCAACATTATGTGAGAATCTTCTTGCATTTTCCATAACAATGATGTCCAAAAACTGGTGAGAATTCTGCCCAAGAATTTGTGAAATAATCTGTCCAATCTTCATGAGAACACTCGCAGGTTTGTAAGACAATTCCTTCCAAAATTGTTCATAATTCATTGCTATGTAACTTTATTGTACTTTAACATTCGACCGTTGGTTCGCCAAGTGTCCAGATGTTAATAAACAAGCAATAATTAGAATTTTTAACACGATTTGTTATATCACTTTTCGCCGAATGTCATTTTCGCAAACGTCAATCAACCTAATGCAAATCCCCCGTGCATACCTTTTTCTAGAACGACCCATTACGGGTCATCTGATATGCACCCTTCTTTATTTGGTTGGCGGTTATTTCAAGTTCCACCGATCTCGGCATTTTTGGCAAAATGTGTATAGTCGAAAATGACCAAATATCGTCTTCTTTAGATTGCTTATTGTTCTTTCTAGTGTATTACCCTGGCCTTGAATTTGGGGTACAGACAAATAGCACAATCAAGCAAATTCAAACGAAAAGTAGATCTATTGAGGTTCAATATTTCGAAATCCAAAGATGGACGTCACAATGGCGAATCACGAATCACTCACGATCACCAAGGCACTTTTAGTTTTCGTCTTGATTTTTTTTAGCTTTCCTCAAACCTTAAAGCTGAAATGAGAATTGCACTGCTGTATGTCGCTTCCCTTGCAAGATAGGTGTTTTTGAATGTTTTGATACAATATTAAAATTGAATACTGAACTGTTTCAACTTAAGGGAATAAGAAAACCATCATAACCTTAAACATTTTTAAATGCTGAGATGTTCTTCTTCTTCTTCTTTCTGGCGTTACGTCCCCACTGGGACAGAGCCTGCTTCTCAGCTTAGTGTTCTTATGAGCACTTCCGCAGTTATTAACTGAGAGCTTACTATGCCAATGACCATTTTTCATGTGTATATCGTGTGGCAGGTACGAAGATACTCTATGCCCTGGGAAGTCGAGAAAATTTCCAACCCGAAAAGATCCTCGACCGGTGGGATTCGAACCCACGACCCTCAGCTTGGTCTTGCTGAATAGCTGCGCGTTTACCGCTACGGCTATCTGGGCCCCTGCTGAGATGTTCCATTTACTCAAATTCACCCTACATTATTTGTTAGGCGATTTTTTCGATATATATTGACCTCGTTAATATTTGGCATCAAATATGTATGAGGCTGATACACATATTAATTTTCTTCTATGTCAAGTCAGCACCCCCATCAAACAGTTCAAAATATTGGAGGGGAGAAAACAAAGATCCATCATTACTTTTTGGAAATCAGTTAGATATTAAAATCTTTTAAGGCACAAAAATAAGGCAAATGGCGATTCAGAAGACGATTGAAAAAAGTTCAACAATTAACGTTAAATATTGAAACTTATTTTCCTCATTTTAATTTTTTTGTTCGTTTCTTATATTTTTTTATACCTTAGATTGCAACCAAGTGAAGCTATTCAGAAAGATCAAGCTGATGTTGGTAGAATTGAATAACGCTTGTTCAAAATTATTTCTGTTTGGCAAATTTGACGACGTTTCAGAGCTAGTTCTTACATATTTGTCAAACTAATGCAAAAATAGTCTGTTGACATAGGCTCTCAGCTATTAACTGTAGAAATGCTCCTACAACAGCTGAGAAGCAGGTTTTGTTCCAGTAACACCACCATAAGAACAAAATATTTGGTCCATAGCTGTTTGGAGATGGTAAATAGTGTTTATGAAAAGCGAGGGAGTCGAGAATGTCCATGGTTAGCGTGACATAATTTGTGCTGAGTATCAATGAAAGAGAATAAAAATTGTATACAAATGTACTAATAAAGATCGTCGAAAATGGAAGATTTGGGTAATGGTGCATTCCAGTAGATGGTGCATTCCGGTAAATGTTTTTTCCGGATAAAGTTACATTCCGGTAAATAGTCTTCCGGTAAATTGCATTCCGGGTAATGGTATTCCGGGTAATGGTATAGAATCGATATTGAGTTTGGCTGATTCAACCGATTTGCTACCAATTTTGTTCAAGCTTGATAAAAAATATATTTCATTATGAATTCGGATCCATTCTCCAATGAGATAAATTTAGAAGATTAAATAAATATAATGAAATGGATCATCAAACTGAAATATTAGCTCGCAATTTAATCAAATATCTGAATAACTAGCTTTGGTACACTCTAAGTTGGTGGATCGTTCAACAGGCCTAATAAACGTTTCAACTCCTCGCGGGCTGCAAAAAGCGAACCCGCGAGTCGATTGTAACCCGTGAACCGTACGTTGGCAGCCCTGACGTGAACAGTCTGTAGTTAGAAGAAGTGACGTTACTTGTACAAAAAGATAATTCTTGCTTCTATTTAGATAGATGACGAGCTATCGATGGTGTATAGTTCCATAACGTTATGGAATCAGTGGTTTTCAGCCGTACATTTAGAATTTATGACTGATTGGTTGTTTTCCCATTATTTTAGTAACTCAAATGTGAACAAGCCATCAATATTGGGTATGTTTCCATACCGTTTATCTTGTTTACTTCAAACATTCGTGCAAATTCGAGGTCAAGAGCTTCAGTTGAAATAAGTTGCCATGCAACTTTAGTTTGTAAAGTTATAAACTATAATAAAAAAGGTATTCAATCTGATGTGCAAATTTTGGGTCTCATGTGTGATAAATTATGTAATTCTCATTATTTTTTCTTAACGGATAATTAACTATCAGGTCGAGATCGAAAATTTATCTCAGTGGGCAAATTCTAGCCTCAATTTCCTTTCCTTGGCAGAAATGTTGAACACAAAGTTTGACTAGTGTGAATGCCAACTAATTTTTTTTGGCTCAAGTGGACCGACCTGAACTTGTCGTTCTCCCCAAAACAAGTGGATTAAACCAGCAATCCAATAAAACATAGACTTTAGCACCTTACCGACGACACCTTGAGACGGAGTAGAGTTGGAACGTCCAAAGTCCCGCATTTAATCCGATTGGTCCGCATCAACGCGTCAACGCCATCCATTCGCAGCCAGACAACGAACACCAAATCAACTCCTCGGCTCCTCGGCAGAAGATACCCAATTCAGCAAGTAGGGGGGAAACCTGAGCAAACTTAATCCTTTTCACAATATTTTAACCAAGCCGCGAACCGTTCGTCAGGTTGAATGGATGGCAGCCCAACTCACAACTTTTTAATCCACCCCTACCACTGCACTGACTGGTTGGAATGGGGAAGGAAGCGCTTTGACTCCGTCTGACTGACTCACAAAACGCACAGCAAACAGTTCACAAACGTCTCGTCGTCACATCGCACACAGCTTGTAGGATTGCCGCCATAAAATTTGACTTCGTTCTCAAACACGACAGGCACACAGAACCCGCAGCCAGCTTTCGGTGAGGTGGATGATTCCGTCCGACAGGTAGTCAGTCAAGCAGTCAGTTCAAAGACCAAAGCAACATAACTCAACGCTTCGGGAGAAACTTTCCGATCAAAATCTACATACCGTACGAAATCGGATCAACTTATTTACGTTTCGAAATTAAAATGTTGTGTCTGGCTCATGTACGCCGCTCCATCCCGGTGCTGTTGCGGGTATCTGTTCTGAACTTTTCGTTGGCCGCAGTATTAGACCTGTGCGCCGTCGAGGGCTTTTTTTTATTCACGCCGATGCCGGACAGGTTTGGGCAACGGGCCATACGCCGGTCAGAATCAATCCGAACATTCGGCATTTTCACACCAATAAATAGTTCGGCAAACGGCAAAACGGGTCAGTGTCTACCAAGTGAGTATACTGATCCAGCATTAGCTCACGAAAATATTCTCAGCACCAGATCTTTCTCCCAGAAGGTTACACTATATTGACAGCTGCGAACATCTCTTGTCAGTGTGACTATAGTCGGCAGCCGCATTCTCTTCGGCAACTTTCCCATAACAACTGCAGGCGAATCTGTTCGGCAGCTCCAAATCAGTCGCATTTTCAGGCGCCTACCCAAATTTCCCAAATTTACAAGCAATCAGATCAAGGAATTAGACAGAAACTCTCTCGTAAATTTTGATTTTCCCTTTAAGTAATTTGTAATCTTCAAGAAGTCTTTCCAGAAACTCCTCAAGGTTCTTTAGCTACCAACATTTACCAAGAAATTCCTTCGTAATTATTTTATTTTTATTCCACCCTATATTTTTTGCGAGTTTGACTAACAATGCATCTAATTTTCCAAAGAATGGATTCAAATAATTTCTCTCGAATTCATTCAGAAATTTCACTAGAAATTCCTCTAGAAATTTATTTATGGTTATTTTCAATGTGTTTTATGAATTGATTCAAGGTTTTCCAAGGAACTCTTTCAAATTTCTTCTAACACTTTTCTTGGGATACACTCAAAAAATTTCCAAAACATTACTTTCGGTAATTTTGATGGAGCTCTGCCAAAAACTTTTCATGAATTCTACGAAAACAATCTTTCAACGAATTCTTCCCTGAGGGATTTTTCTTGAGATTCCTAATGAAACTCATACAAGGAATTTATCATAATTTCTTTAAAAGATATCTTTGAGAAAAAATTATGATCGCTATTATTACTACACACATTTATCATTCAAGAATTTCTTCACTGATTTCTTTAGAAACTTCTCTAAAATAGTGAGAATAAATTCCTCACGAACTTTTCTTAAAACTTAAAAAGATAATTTGAATTCCCCAGAATACAGATTTCTAAACAAATGTTCCCAATAATACTCCGAAAACTCATCGAGAAATTTCTAATGGCATTCCTCATACAAATACAAAAATGCTTCAAGGGGGCAGGATCCGTCATCAACTTGGGAATTTTCAAAAGCAGTTTTTTCGTTCAAGATCAAGTAAGTTCACATAAAAATGTGTTCACTGTATTCTTTTCTCCTACCGAAATAAATTAAATTTTAGTTTTAAACAGAAAAACTGCTTATGAAGTTTGGATGATTACGATGACGGAGCGTTGAACGTCAAGGAACTCTTGCAATGATCTATACAGTTTTTTTCCCTAAGAATATCCGAGGACCTGGGATCGAATCCCATCCCCGACATAGTCACTTATGACGTAAAAAGTTATAGTGACGACTTCCTTCGGAAGGGAAGTAAAGCCGTTGGTCCCGAGATGAACTAGCCCAGGGCTAAAAATCTCGTTAATAAAGTCAAACCAACCAACCTAAGAATATCCATTGCAGATTCTTGTTAAAGCAATATTCTGAAGAAAAAAAATCCTACGAATTCTGCAGAGGAAGTTCTGGTGTTCTAAGAGTCATTCGTAGATCCTGAAGCATATGATAAAGTCCTTAAAAATCTCTGAAACAACTTGTAATGCTTCTGTGGAATGATTCCTGTTTGCTCATTTGAAGAAATCCTAAAAAAAAACATTGGATTGTTTCTAGGGAATCTTTCATTTTCATTTTTTGGTGAATAAATTCTTAAATTATTTTTCTGAAGGGGCTCTTAAAAGAATTTGAAATCTCATTGAGGATTATCGAAAAACTTTTAAGTGAACTAAGATCTGCAGGTAGAAGTATCTGACGAAATTCCGAAAAAATGCATAGAAAACTTCATGCAGAAATAGTTTTTGATTTTTTTTTTATTAAATGTGCGAAAATATATACAGCAGAAATTCCTACACCACCTACACACCTACACTGCGGAACGTACTCTGCAAACTTTTGAGGCTCTATAGGTATTTCGGGAGAAATTTCTGAAATTATATCCAAGCAATTTAATAAATTGCTTTGAATTGGACAATTCTGGAGGAATCTGTGAAAGAGTTCTTCGAGAAGTTCTAAGAGGTTTGTACCTTGATGGCTAACGTCACGCCATTGCCGGGCGTATTATAGAGCTCCATCTTCGTCGGTCTTGAGCGAAACTTCTCCAGTTGCCCCGAGCGTTTAGGGTCGCCAGGTCGTTTTCCACTGCGTACAGCCAGCGTATTCGTGGGCTTCCTCGAAGCCGCCGACCTCTACCTGGTTCCCTGCTGAATATTATTTTCGCAATTCTTTCTCCCGACATTCGCACTAAGTGACCAGCCCACTCAAGTCTGCCGTATTTTACACGTTTAATAATATTCGCATCTTTGTACACTTTGTACAACTCGTGATTCATGTGTCTGCGCCACACACCATTTTCGATTTTCCCTCCGAGTATTGTCCACAGCACTTGACGTTCGAAAACACCGAGAGCTCTTCCGGTCTAACACTTTTAACGTCCACGCTTCGTGCCCGTAGGGATCACTGGAAGAGTCAATGTTTTATACAGGGCAAATTTTGTATTCATTTGCCAGCTGCGGGATCTAAGTTGGTTACGTAGTCCACAAAAGGCTCTATTCGCAGCCGCAGCACGTTTTTTTACTTCGCGGGAAACGTCGTTGTCACATGCCACAAGTTTTCTAAGGTAAACAAATTCTTCAACAACTTCAAACACATCCCCATCAAACACTACCTCAGCACCTACACCACCATGCCTGACTCTATCTCTACCTGCAACCATGTACTTCGTTTTGGTAGAATTAATGGTCAGGCCTATCCTCGCTGCCTCCCTCTTTAGAGGCACGAAGGCCTCTTCCACTGACCTGCGATCAATTCCAATTAGGTCTATATCGTCCGCAAAGCCAAGGAGCATGTGCGACCTTGTGATAATAGTGCCATTTCTCTGCACGCCAGCTCTCCTAATAGCACCCTTCAGTGCAAGGTTGAACAGTTAATTTGAAAGTGCGTCTCCCTGCTTCAATCCGTATAACGTCACGAACGAGGTTGACACCTCGTCTGCGATCCGAACACTTGATTTCGAACCATCCAGCGTAGCACGTATCAGCCTAATTAGTTTCGCCGGAAAACCATTTTCAGACATTATCTGCCAAAGCTCATTTCTTTCACTGAGTCGTACGCCGTCTTGAAATCAATAAACAGATGGTGAGTCTGCAAGTAATACTTCCGGGATTTATCTAGAATCATACGCAAGCCAAACATCTGGTCCGTTGTCGAATGGCCTCACCAAAAACCAGCTTGGTGTTCGCCGACGAAGGACTTCTCGAGTGGTCTCAGTCTGTTAAATAGGATGAGCGACAGAATTTTGTACACCGAATTCAGCAGGGTAATTTCTCTGTAATTGGCACACTGCAGTCTGTGCCCTTTCTTGTAGATTGGGCGTATGAGACCATCCAACCAGCCGGTGGGCAATTCTTCGTCCTCCCATACCTTCAGAAGTACTCGGTGGATCGACTGACAAAGCTGCTCACTTCTATGCTTGAAAAGCTCGACCGGGATCTCGTCCTTCCCAGCAGCCTTACAGTTCTTCAGCTCGCTGATAGTCTTTTTAACCTCTCCTTTGGTCGTTGGGTCCACAGCTTGATCGTCATTATCTATGTTCATACTGTTCGTTGCTACATTTCCATTTTCACCGTTCAACAATTGCTGAAAGTGCTCCTTCTACCTGTAAGCCACCGCCGTTTTATCGGTCAGCAAATTCCCTTCTCGATCATTGCACATGGCGGGCACTGGTACGGTATTGTGCCGCGCACCATTGACCGTTGCATAGAATCTCCGCATATCTTTCCGGTTCATGCTTTCTTGAGCGTCAGCTACCACACTTTCTTCGTGCTGCCTTTTCTTTCTGCGGTGGATTCTTTTCTTCGGCTCTCGCTGCCCTGTACCGTTCTCTGTTCTGTCGGGTACCGGCCACAAGCATACGGCTTCTGGCGACATTCTTCAGGTCTGTCACTCTCTGAGTGCCATCGTACCAGTGTTTCGTATTCGTCGTTGTCCAGTGCCGATCACTTCCGCGCCGTTGTTGTCAAAGCTTTGAGGATAGGATCCCACAAACTATCGACATCTATAGCAACGTTGATTCTTTCCAACTGCTGTGCAGCTACCCCATCAGTCAACAAGCGTTGTATATTGAAGCGCAGCGGTTTGTTTGTTGTGGAACTCATGACGCTGGATTACCGCGCCCTACTACGAGATAATGATCCGAGTCGATATTAAGGTGAATATGAAACGAAGCCAAACTTCAAATTTTCAAGAGCACAAATCTGGAGAACCGAACACCCGTTTGAGATGAAAACTTAATCGACTGATCACCACCAGCTAGTGACCAATCGATTAAGTTTTAGCTTAAACGGATGTTTCGTTCTTTAGATTTGTGCTCTTGAAAACTTAAGGTTTGGCTTCGATTCATCTTCACCTTAAGGCCTCAGAAAGTCCTGACATCCATGACATCTGAGAAATGTCGCCCATCAACCAGCACGTGGTCTATTTGGGGGCAGGTATCGCCACTCGGGTGTCACCAGGTGTGTTTGCAGATGTTCTTCCGTGCGAAGTAGGTACTGCTGATTGCCATCCCTCTAGCGGCAACGAAGGTTACTAGCCGCAGGCCATTATCATTGGTAACGGAATGAAGGCTTTCCGTTCCAATGACGGGTTGGAAGAAATCTTTTTTCCCGATCTGCGCATTTGTGTCGCCGATGACTGTCTTGACATCTTGTTTTGGGCACTCTCCGTAGGCCTTATCCAGGCTCTCATAGAACTCATCCTTCATGTCATCGGGCTTATCGTTCGTTGGCGCATGCATGCCGATCCGGCTGTAGTTGAAGAACTTGCCCTTCATCCTCAACACACAGATTTGGTCGCTTACCGGTATCCACCGAATAATTCGCTTCATCTGCTTCCCAATCACTATGAAGCCGACTCTACGTTCTGCTCGGTCGCCACAGCTTCAGTAGATGTGGTACTTGAATGAAGTGTTGGCGATGGGGTCCACCGCTCGGAATTCACGTTCTCCGGTTCTCGGCCAGCGTATTTCCTGGATGGCTGCCACGTTCACGCCGACATTCCGCAGTGCCAGGAGCCCAACATTCGCGGGTCATTCAAAGTTCTCATGTTCCAAGATCCAACTTTTCAATCGTTGTTCTTTATTCGTTACCGGGTATGTTGCCGTAAAATCAATCCGTTAGCTCTACTTTTGCCTTTCTTGGTTGGTGAAGAGTCTTCGATAGGCCACCTAACCAGGGTTGCGCTACCTACACCGTGCTAGAAGGGCTGCTTCCTCGGTGCTGACACGATACAGCATTGTTCGTTTGTTCTTTACATGATGACCACGGTCATAGCCATCACAACCATCTACCTGTAGCTCAAGTTCTCAATAGTTTCTAGTTTTTTCGGACATGTTACTATGGTGAGTCGTCATGCGCGAATATATATACAAATTTAAAAAAAAAAGAATGAAGTTTTTCGATGAATTTTTGTAGGAGTTCATGAAGTTATTCATAAATCTCAAGCAATTTCTTAAGGAATATCTTGAATCCACTATGGAATAAAAGAAAAAAAAAAATAAATGAGTGATTACTAAAAATATATAATTTTTAAAGCAGAATTCCGGGTTTATTTTCTGACCAAGTTCAAAAGCAAATGCATGAAAAATTTCTTCAAAAATGTGCAGTATAATTTCAGAAAGCATCATGTTAGGTGAATTATTCGAGGAAACCTTATTAATTCCCTGTAAGTTCTTTGTAACTCCAAAAAAAATCTATGAAAATTAACGATTTAATTCAGATTAAATTGATTTTTTCAACGTGCTTGCAGTTTTCATTTAAGTTTTTTTGTTTCTCTTATATGGCAAAACGCAATACTCTTCTAAACCATTAAAAATAACTTTTGGGCATCGAAAGTGTTATGAACTTTGTTGAGAAGTAGAGTAAGGTGGGGCAAAAGTTCAACCATAGTGGTATAATCAAAGTTTCCAGAAAAACAATAGCAGTTGAAACAAAATAAACACCATACAGTGAACCTTCAACATATTGGCTATAATTTTGCTGAACATGCTTGTGTCAAAATATTTACCCATTTTTAGTTATAACAGTTTCAAAATTGATTGTCTTAAACGAAGAGTTCGAATCTAGTGTGGGGCAAAATTTCGCTGGCTAAAACACTAAATATTGATACTTTTATGACCGGAATACTTTATACCAGCCGTAAACTTATGTTTTCCGGAAAATACACACTAAATTTTCATCAAAAAATTGCCCAAAACAGGGTTAATTTTAATATACCCAAAAAAAGCAGTTTTTCTCAAAACTATGTGGATATGTGAAGTTTTGGTAACTTTTTTCGCAAAATCAAGCAAATTTCGCTAAATTTAAAGATAATATGTGGATTTTGGGTAATTTGAATTTTTTCCCCTGATTTTATACATGGCTCGAACTTTTGCCCCGCTGATTCGAACTTTTGCCCCACTATGGGCCAAAAAATTTTCCAAGCATTTCTGCAAAAACTAATACACCTCAAAGCATCCTTATGGTAGGCCTAGAAACGCCCTTACAAAAAATATTGAAAAAGATGTTATCTTTATTTGGTTCCGTGAAACGAAAGTTTGACCAATAAATACAATATTCACGTCAAAAATCAACAAATAGCCATAACTTTTCCAAATCTCAACCGATTTTTATGATATTTGGAGTGAAAGTCTCCTACATGAACAGCATTTGAACCATCATTTTGACATTTATAAGTTTTGTTCTGAATTGAGTTAGAAATCTCAAATAGAAACTCTTACCCCACTCGAACTTTTGCCCCACTTTACTCTACATGAAGTTTGAATTATGTAGCAAATTTATCCATTAAATTACCATACAAGCTGTCAAACTTGCATACAATTTAGCTGAAACAGTCAAATTCTACATTTTCAACAGTCAATACCTCAAAAACTGGACGTGTTATGGTATTTTTGAAAACGGCAATGGATTCGGCACCCCTTGATTAAGTAAATAATCGTGCTTGACACAAAAACGTGTTCCGCAGTATTATATATGAAATCTTTGAAGAATCAAAAGAAAAAAATCTAGAAAAATCTGAGGAGGCATATTCGTCGGGAATATGTGGAGCTATCTCTTATCCAATTTTTCAACATATTCTTCGATGTATTCCTGGAAGAATTTGTTTTAAGATTACTTCTTTAAAATGTTGTTGACAGATTAGAAGATGTATTGAAGGCTTCAAATGATATCTGGTGGGATCTTGAGCACAAGTCTAATAGTTTGGTGAAGTTGAAGAATTCTCAAGAAGCCAATCAGAACGCAATTATTTTTGAAATATGAATGCTGAAAACAACTTCTGAGAAGTTCAAACACAAGTTCAATTTCCTTGGCATGTTTTTTTTTCATCGGCCAGAGAGAAACAATGCCATATTCTCCAAATGATTTCTGGAAAGATATTTTAAATCTGATTTTGAGAAGGACTCCTAGATTAATTTCATAATATTGAACAGGTACACACTTATAAAACCGGTGGTTCTCTATGGACATGAAACATGGACCATGCTGGATAATGATCTGCAATGACTTGGAGTTTTTGAACGACTGTTTGGGACCAACTTTGAAGATGTGCAGGAGAACGGTGTGAGGCGGCGAAAAATGAACCATGAACTCGCCAGGCTCTACGAAGAGCTCAGCGTCCACAAGGTGACAAAAGCCGGAAGGGTGTGCTGGGCAGGGCATGTTGCAAAACTACCGGATAACAATCCTACAATATTATTGTTGACGTAGAATCCAGTTGATAGATGAAGGCGTGAAGCGCAGTGAGCGAAGTGGCTTTATCAACAGGAACTGGAGAGCGTGGCTGTAATGTCCATCTTTATACACGTGCAATGACTTGATCACTTTTTGCTGCCTAATACATTTTTAAATGGAAGTACTGATTCGATTTTTTAAACTACTATTTAAGTTTACCGTGAAAGGTACACAGTTTTGGATGATGACTTCGCCGCAGTCGATCAAAAATACAACGGCTCACAGGTCTAAGCGATTTACGGTCGGATGAAGGAAATTAGCCATAAATATACATACGCATCGACTGCGGCAGCGTGGAATCTTTAGAATAGACGCTAAAATTAATCAGTGGGGAATGCGGGGTTGGATAAGTTGGCACAACTTCTCCCATGGCGAAGAAAAGGATAGAAACTGCTAGTAGTGTGTTTGTAAATTAAATTCAAAAAGCAGAATAATCGTTTACCCCTTCCAGCTCTCGCGTAGACTTTTTTGGATCAGTTTAGTTCCATCGCCATATAGGTACTCATATCGACCCAGCAGCCAAAGCTGAGACGGCGGTTACAAGGTTACGATAAGTTCAACGATACGCAACAAAACAGACAGAAAACATACATCTGCGATTAAGTGGCTTGAAGCGAGCAGAATCGCACTGGCAGAAGAAACGGATGGATAGAAGGGTGTCCCAGGAAAAATTAAATTGTTTATTTTTGTTTGAGCTGAACTCTTCAATGATACATTTGTATAATCTGATATATTTCTCATTCACTCCGATGACATTTTCGATATTGTTTTACAAATATGTTTGAAAAACATTTTTCTTTTTGACCTGAAGATTATGAATTTTAAAAAAATGTGTAAACACAACAGTCGACTCTCCATATCTCGATATCGAACGGATCATCGAGATAGGGAGAGATCGAGACAAGAATGTATTTATGATGAATACTAGTTAGAAAACCGTTCCGTTGCTAGAAAAATAACGAAAATAATGAAGAAACAGATTCGTTGTCTTAAATTATTTTTAATAACAAAAATCTAATCTAATATGCTTTGATAATGGACATATCGACATGAAGAGAGAACCACTGGAATGGAAATCATATCGAGTTGTGAAGATATCGAGATAAGGTGGATATCGAGATATGGAGAGGGAAACTGTATTCAGAATGAAGGGACCGAAGAAATGATCGACATAGGGAGAGATATTGAGATACAGAACATCGAGATGTAAGGAGACGATTGTATTTTTAAAAAATGTTATCACACAAATCTCCAAAAACGAGTATTTAAAACCTATGTATATTCTTATAAAAATTAGTGTTTTTATAGGTTAATTTGAAATGTTATTAACAGGCATGAATTTCATAATAGGGTTGAGCATCATGACTATCCAACATTGTTTTTTTTTTCTGGAACATCCTAATGAATAGGTAGAATGATACACATTCTCAAGATGTAGGCCCTTAATCGTCGTTGGGTTTGCTTTAGGATTGGTTCGCTTTTAAATTCGTTCTGATCGATCGTCTATGACGTCGTGTCGGCTTAAGTGCCGGCGGAAGAGTACAGAACATTTAAACGCTGCGTTTTTTTTCACCCCCTTTTTGTTGCGCATAAACGAACATCAGGAATGAAAACATTAATTTACATAACAATTGATCGTGCCAAGTTCAACGCGGGAAACTCTTTCGCGTCCGACCAAAAGTTCAAGAAGGTGAGTTGCAGATATCTGGGCTCTGCCTAAGTGCTCTCCAGTCGAGTGTTTGTCGAGGATGAATGGAAACAATCGAACGTTGAAATTGATTCCAATTGACCTGACGGGCGTCAAGCTGAAGATAATGGTGTTTGCTGTTCTCGAGAGATGCTATGGGCGTTTCTGCCAGAGGTATGAGAAGAATGATTGTTCTTTGAACGGCTTGATCCAGTTCTTAGCATGTACTGGTAGATGAAGATCATTCCCTTCGTGATCAAAGAAACAGATCGTTCAAGTCGACTGGTACTAAATGATAGCCGGAGTGTGGAACTGTTGAAAATTTGCCGATTTATTACTGGTTCCCTACTGAACAATGTGGACTGTTACTTTCCTGAAATCTTACAACCTGAATAAATAAATTGAAATAATCTTAAAATAAACCCATGTGTTTTGTTTTCACATTTTTATTAACATGTGAAACAATCACATTTTTCATACAATTTACGAAGGAGCTCATTTTTTGATAAATCTTTGTGTATTTTTTTTCACTCGATATGTCTCATATTTCTCTTGTAACATAGCTGAGATAGGCTACAAAAACTAGGTGAGCAATAATATCTACCTTATAAAATGGACGATTTTCTAAATCATGGTCTAATTTTTAAGTAGATGCCATCTTGATTTTCTTGATTTTCTTGACCTAAAATTCTTGATTTTCTTTACCATCAAGATTTGAACTTTTCAAGAACTCATCAAGATTTCCACTTTTCAAGAACTCAACATGTTGTATTTCAAGGCGTCAAGGGTTGTGGGCTCGAAGACCACCAGTCTAGGATGTTTTCGGGTTGGACAATTTCTCGACTTTTCAGTGTATAGAGTATCTTCATACTTGTCACATGATATGTACATGCAAAAATAACCAATCGACAAAGAAAGCTCTCAGTTAACAACTGTGAAAGTGCTCATTGATCACTAAGCTGAGAAGCTAGCTCAGACTCAGTTGGAATAACGCCAGATAGTAGAAGAAATATATAGAAATCCTACAAGCGAAATCATTTTCAATCCTTTTGTTTAGTATCGCACACCAATGTTAAATACAATTAAAATGAATTTCAAATCAACGTCATGTTTAAGTTATTTGTATTTTGATGTACAAATCTGTTTGATGTCCATGTGACACAGATTGACATATTAATATCACCGAGAATCGCCTTAACTGCGAGGTTTGTAGGCAGCCAAATATAAACACATTGATCGGCGGTTTATACTGCTTTGGTCACTTATAACCCATTGCTGGTCAACAACCACAGGCCAGCAATCACATCGATTACCTCCGAAAAACTATTAATCATTATTTGTTTTCCAATCAACTTGTACACACACACATGTGCGCAATGGAAAACCCCCAAATTAAATTTGGTTCGGTACCCACCGTCAAAATATGAATTGTATTCGTCAGCCATTGCCGTGAAACTAAGCATGGAATTACGCAGCATAATAGCTAAGGATATGCGATTTTTCAAATGATTCCGTCAAATAGAGTTCAAAACGAAATTCTGAATTCCTGACAAAGAATAATAAAAACATTTATGTTTTACAAGCTTTGATTGTTAAACTTAAATTCAACCTTGAGAAATATCGGATAACCAACCTAGGTGGAAACTTTGGTCGCACGCTGAAAGGGATAGGGGGTTTTGCTTCTACATACCTGGAGCTTCTGTATTCCATGTTAGGAGCGGCTCCCGACAGCGTCTGTTCCCCATGTCAGGGGCGGCTGATCATCTTTCGAGTGCCAGAGAAGGACTCTAAGCTAAACTGTGCACTATGATACTCCAAACATTTTGGGGGAATGGTCCTCTGGAAATCTAGGGGGTTTGTATCAGGCCCTGCAAGACAGCCGTTAAAAAAATCAAGCAACGAATAATCTACGAGAGAATACGGACCGGAACAATCGGCAAAGACCACAACGAAGTGTGCTGGAAGGGATCAATGGTGCGAACGTTTAGAGGTAACCATCTACCAGAGCTGTGGCAACACACACGAGCTGGAAACATCATTTTTAGTGATGAGTGATATGCAGAGGTGCGTGATCAGGTGGTGGTCGATCAATGAAAGAATGTGAAAAATGAGCATCAACGGCCGATTCTTCAACTTCAAAATAATAAACATGCCCAGTCGTCACTCCGGAAGCGCTAATAATGATGAAGACGGTTTTTACACACAGTTCGCGAGTACGACAGTTGCTGGCTAGTGTAGTGTGCTATTCCTATACCTAAAAAACAATGCGCTCTCGGGCTAAGCATTGGATATATATAGAAAGCGTTGTGTTTGGATGGGCATCTAATTCTTCCGAAAGAGGTGCACTTTGCGAAAAAGAACCACGTGATTATTGAGCTGAAATCGAATTCAGGTTAACTTCTGCGTTCATGAGTCCTCTCATGGCGTAGTGGTTAACGCGCCCCAACTAGAGATCGGGGACTCGTGAGTTCGATTCTCACTGAGAAGACGTGTAACTTTTTCGTAAATCTTCACATCAATTTGTCCATCTAATCCAATTGCAAATTATATGTAATGTTTAGCTTTTCGGTTGTTGTTAAACTTCCACTTGGCTGGTTAGCCGTAAACCACGATTCAAATTAAAAACAAGCAAAAAAAATAACTTATCCGCATCGAATGTATTATAAACTTTGTTGATAAGTATTATTATACACATAAAGTTTAAATTCTTCAGCAAATAAATTGCCTTACTTGCTGACAAACTTGCATGCAAGTTGGCTAAAATAGTCAATTTTTGCATTTTCAACAGCCAATATCTTAAAAACCAAACGTGCTACGATATTTTTCAAAACAATTATGGATTTAGCAATCCTTAATTGAGTGAATATTGATATTTTGGTACTTGAGACAAAAACATGTTCCGCAGTGCTATTGGAAAGGCCAGCGCCCACCAGCTGACAAACGGACACGACTTACGACTAATTGATTTCGTCGCCTCCAAGAATATGGCCTACATCCAGCACAGTCTACCATACCGATACACCTGGAGATCACCACAGCAGACAGAATCACAAATAGACCACGTTCTGATTGATGGACGGCACTTCTCCGACATTATCGACGTCAGGACCTATCGTGGCGCTAACATCGACTCTGACCACTATCTGATGATGGTGAAACTGCGCCCAAAACTCTCCGTCGTCAACAACGTACGGTACCGACGGCCGCCCCGGTATGACCTAGAGTGGCTTTAGCAGCCGGAAGTCGCTGCTGCATACGCGCAGTATCTCGAGGCTACATTACCGGAAGAGGCTGAGCTGACTGCTGAGGAGCTGACTGAGGACTGCTGGAGAACAGTGAAAGCAGCCATCAACAATGCAGCTGAGAGCAACGTCGGGTACGTGGGACGGAGTCGACGGAACGATTGGTTCGACGAGGAATGCAGGCAGATTACGGGATACGATTTTTACGAGATCCAGTCAATTTGTTTGCTTCGCGGATGATATAGACATTTGAAAAGCTGGATGACCTGCATACCAGCCTGAAATGCGAGGCAGCGAAAGTTGGACTGGTGGTGAATGCAACCCAGACAGAGCACATGCTAGCTGGTGGGACCGAGCGCGACAGGGCTCGCCTAGGTAGCAGTGTTACGATAGACGGGATACGTTCAAGATGGTCGACGAGTTCGTCTACCTTGGATCCTTGCTGATGGCTGACAATAACGTTAGCCGTGAAATATGGAGGCGCATCATCAGTGGAAGTATATGGCCTCCACAAGAAGCTGCGGTCAAAAAAGATTCACACCCGCACCAAATGTACCATGTACAAAACGCTCATAAGGCTGGTAGTCCTCTACGGGCATGAAACGTGGACTACCCATTAACCACTAGCCCGCTAATTCGTCTTTTTGGTCTTTTAGGGCTGTTATTCGGCTAACATAGGGCTTGTCAGCTCTATAATAGCCCTTTATTATCTCGGAGGGCGAATTAAAGTGCTATCATGTTACTAGGGTATGTTCGAGGAGGACTCGCAAGCACTTCGAACGCTGGTTGCTTAAGGCGATCTCTGGCGGTATGCATAAAAACGGTGTATGGTTGCGAATGATGAACCACGAATTCGCCCATCTGTTCGGTGCACCCAGTATCCAGATGGTAGCGAAAGCAGGAAGGATACTATAGGCAGGATGTTCGCTTCGGATCCTTTTGGTATAAGAAGGCGTGAAGTGCAGCGAGCTAGGTTGGCGGATCAAGTGCGCATCGATTTGGCGAGCGAGGGGCAGAACCGACGATGGAGAGATGCAGCCACGAGCCAAGTTTTATGGCGTGAAATTGTTGATTCAGTGTTAGAGGGTGTACGGAGTCAAATTGCGACACACACAAATATTTGGCAAAATTCACACGTTCAACCATTCATCTTCTTACTCACAGGGAGTAAAATAAAACATGTTATAAATATTTTTCCATGTTTTGTTGAAATTGATTCCATATCCATAAGCACGAACTTTTCTCTTCACACTACTCATAAAGTCCTATACAACACTTGGACCAATTTTTTTTATGTGTTAAGATGCTTCGGCACGAAATTGAAATCCTTAGCCTTATACCACTCCAAAACGTCTTTCGAGCAATGGAGCAATGGAGCCAAATCCGGCCAAAAAATTGTAGTATCATCGTGTGACCTCAGAAGAGGAAGTAAACGCTTTTGGAGGCATTCTTTTAGGTACACCTGCCCATTGAGCGTTCTAGTTGTCACGAATGGGGTGCTCCGCTTTCCATACGGGCAAATTGCTTGCCAAATCATATATTTTTGGCAAACTTTGACAGAACCCATTGTTCTCGAATTTATGATGAGCAGTGAAAAACTGGAGCCTCGAAACTGCCAAAAGTGCGCTTTTACATACGTCTTATCGAGGCAATGTGGTTTCGTCAACATCTGGGTGTAGAACTTCCGTGCACATGTTTTACCTACCGTAAATTGCCTTTTGGACTTTGTACATACGTTTTATCGCAATTCGCACGAAAGTTTTAGATATATTGACGCATCTCGAACTGAAATGCTGGGATTCCTCTTGAAAGTTTGAACTATCCGTTTTCGATCCTTAACACTATACGGAGATCTATTTCCGATGCTTTTTTTCTTTCCGATCGATTGTTAAATGTTCGTTGTACCGATTCCAAACACGAGACACCGTAGAATGTACCATTCCCAGCCTTCTGCTGATGACACAATGAGATAGATCCAGATTTTCGAGGTATCGTGCGTAAAATTTATTTGCGTCACTGCTGTTATTCCGACTCCATCTTCACAACGATTGCACATCTGCAAGTGAAACTAACACAGCATAAATGAATACAAATTGAACAAATAACACCCAAAATATCTGTTCCCGAAGGAAAACTAAAACTGAAAGGGTTATCGATTTCTGATCTCTTTTTATGTCACCCAATCGGATTCACCGTGACTGGAAAGGTTGTAAATTATACAAATTAAACTCAATCTCATGAACAACATACAGTTGCACTAATTACAGCCTTTTTCTCTTAAAACTACTTACGGATTACATACATGTAGTAAATCTTAACTACTAGCTCAACTTTTCCCGCACTAGAAGAAAAGATACGCGTTCCAGATGACAACTTCGGATATCGAAACCTTTTTAAAGACGGCGAATCAATTTAAAAGTATATTGAACCAAATTAAACGCGACCGAACGATTGCTCTCACATTCAAACACTAACTGTTTCGTATGCCTTCCCTTTGCTTGATCGGAGGCTCCTCAGGTTGCAGTGCATAACTGGGAGAACACGTAGGGGTGTTTAGGATATTATTCCCACATACACTTTTCAATTAAAATGTTTGATACGCCTCCACTACTTTCAGCGCAAATTAATAATTTTCAGCACCAGAATAAACTTTGATTATTGACTAACAAATTTTTATTTGCGATGGCGAAAATAATGCTCAGAAAAGTGAAAAAGTCGCGTGATCATTTAGTTGTGTTTGATCCTTCGACCTTGACGCTTGCTCCTGCGGGGCCGGCGATGAGGGCAGGATCAAACATGTCGCGCATCGGTCGAGTAAAGTGAAAAAGTGCCGCGTTCGATAAGTTCTTTTTGATCTTTCGACGTTGACACTTGCTCCTGGGCAGTGCGTCAAGAAAGTCCGAGCAGTCGTCAGTTGTTTTCCCTCTCGGGTCGTGCGCCTATTTTCTCTGTGTATTTTTATATAGCCGAGCAAACGAGTGAAGCTGAAAGTGGATTGTTGCTGCTCAAGGATGACGGATCAATTGGTGAGCTCGTTTCATGCTACTATTTCTAATCTATAAAATAATACATTGCACATTGCACCTTTAATCGTTACAACGGTGAGACGTAAATATGATTTTTCAACAAACTATGAAAGGTTCGTCACTGTGAGTGTCGACATAAACTCTGATTCATAAATAATTTATGTCCAATTGTTTTTTCTCAAAACACCTTTTTCCTTTTACTTTTATTTTTGTAATTAAAAAAAATTTGAATGGTTCGACACTACGAGTGTAGACTTGCGAAAGGTTCACTTTATTTAATAAACTTTGAATGGTTCGTCACCTCAAGTGTCGGCATAATTTTTCTCTACATAGATATTGTTCGTACCAAATGAAAATATTATATTTACATATAAGCATATTTATAGCTCACAAATAATTATTTATCATGGTCTAATCGCTTATCAAAGTGAATCCTGTGACCCAACGATCCTCCCCATTAACAAACATCCCTCCCAGTAACCTTTGTGGAGATGCAGAGGCAAACACGGTCTCCTAATAGCAAAGGTTACACACTAACATTCCTTCCCCCAATCCCACCTGACTGCAAGGACGTGGCTGGCGCCGTTATTGACCATGTATAAATAGAGGCGCTGAATTATGCACACTGAAGAAGATTATGGCCAATCCCAGCCGATCTTCTAGTTGATTCTTTGTGCATTTTCACTGACCTCGGTCAATCACGGAATAGCAACCAGTGATATGTGTAGTCAGTCTAAGCCAAGCTAAGCTAAGCTAAGCTAAGCAATGGCGAAAATAATGCTCATCTCAACCTACCGATCTCATTTGAATTTTGTTTACCGTTTTGACTCATATTCCGAGCACTTAAGGACTACAGTGACTTCAAATGCATCTGATTGGCATAAATTGGATGATATTTGTGTAAATCGTATTTTTTTCGCAAAGTCTAACTGTTAGCTTTTGGGTGTACCAATAAAAATGTTGATATAGTTTGTTGTAGTATTATTTTAACGTAAAAGTATGGAACAAAATTAAGATTCAAATGCCGAACACTGTGTTCTTTCTGTCTCATATTCCGAACATCTTGATTCAAATTCCGAACAGCACGAATAAATCGTATTTAAATGAATAATTTCGCAAATAAATTTATCTGAGCTTGTTCTACTGGTCTAAAACTAAAGAATCATCACTACTCCCGCGGTAAAAATTATATTGGAAACGTTAAAATTGAATCGCAATTGACTGCCATTTCCTTGTTATTTGGTGACATATTTCAGCGAAACATTTCAACCAAATCGCCATACAACAACAGAGTGTTCAGAATATGAGTCTGTTCGGAATATGAAAGAAAACGGTACTCTTGCCTATTCTCTTCGCTTTCTACCACTAAACAACGTGAACTGTCATGTTGTGGTTATGCTCGCAACTAGGCCGGTTCACTTACTTATTAGACCGGTCCAAACCACGTCGCAACAATATCAATAGACGGGTTAAAAATTACTGCCATTTAAAAGTGGTGTAATTTGATTCCGTACACCCTTTATGCCAATAGCAGTCGATTATTAGAATTTGTTTCAGATTAGGAACGATTTAAAACATAAATTTTGAGCACCTACTTATTCCATGTTCTATGTGAACGCGGGACAAACATGCATAAAACAGCAGGGATTTGTTTTGTTCAAAACAGTCGTAACTGAAGAAGCGTTGCGTGAAAGACACCACGCAACTGATTTCACTTTTGGTTTGTTCCGAAAAAAAATATTGTCGCATAGAATTTTGTAGGCTTTATGATGCATTTTTCATATTTCGTTTCGCTTTTACCAGTGTTAGAAACTCCGTGTATCGTTTCGTTTCGTATCGATATGGAAAAACCACACATCGCATACCCTTAACAACACAGCTGGAAGCGAGTCCAACCCCCTCAATCCCGAAAGGACACCCCCAAAACCGCGCCAAATCGCGTCTAATTTCCACAATTTTCCCCCCAATAAAACCGTCACAACCGGTGAGGGTCGGTTTTGGGTTGGCTTAGTCGGATGGTGGATTATTGCCACGCATTAGCAGCAGAAAAGAGGGTTGATTGAAGGGTCAACCTGATACGCATCAATCGCGAGTCACGCCGCGGCCGTCCAATTTACCCCATTAGCGCGCACCAGTTCATCTATACTGTCAATCTAAATTACGGTGTTACATTACAGCATCATGTGTTTCGACTCGACCATTTGCCGGGCAGCCGATGGCAAAAGCAAATGCACAGCTATACAGGGAAACCACTGAACTGACTGTTGGCCGAAAGAGGCCGAGGGTTGGATTATATTTCAATTCGTGGTACGAGGTTATTTCCATCCATCCAGCTGTCATATAAAGCATTCATGGTGTTTTCATTTGAGGTTTAAGTTCATCCCTTTTCGGAAGCGCAGCAGGCACGAGGCTTGGTTGGTGGCAATTAGACGCGTGGCGTGCGCTTGGGAACTGGACAGGTTGCGAGACTGTGACGTAATGGTTATTTTAGGATAAAATTAGATTACATTCCAGTCCTTTATAATGTATTTATTTAAATTATATTCCCATGTTATTTCAAACTTTGTTTGGTACCCCTTTGAACTTGTTTGTTTTTTTTTTTCTTTTGAATTTGCACTGTAGCACAAAGGAGTAATTCGAGTCAGAAATAACCCCTTCCAAAAATTAAAAAAAAAATTGTAGTGGAACATACAGTTTTCATAGTAATTTACGAAAAGTTAGTAGTTTTTCAATGGAAATAGTAATTGCTTTCGACCCTTTACCATTATAAAGATCTTTTCCAAGTGCGCTCTCGCTGTCCGCCATATTATTTTGTTTATCAAAAATAGAATAACTGTCTTTTACTTTTATTTTGAATCAATTTTTTAAATGGCCTTGTCAAGCTTTTTTAAAACCTTTTCAAAATTGGATTAAATTGTGAATTGTAAAAAAAAATCTCCCGCATTTAACGTACATATATCTATTTTCGATCTTTTCGGGAAAAAATGAGTAATAAATGTGAAACTGAAAAAAATCCGTTGCCTTATTCTATAAAAACTCGAAGATTTTCTCTGGGGGGTCACGAATATAATGAATATTATAAGTGGGTCGCACATGGAAAAAGTTTGGGAACTTATGGCGTAGAATTTTCAAACAGTTTCAGGTAAGACTAAAAAAAGTTGGACAGGCTTGCTCTAGATTTATAACGAAAAGAGACAACTGTTGCCTGTTAAATGTCTCCTCAATGGAACCGCAACATGTAAGAAATTTTAAGCTATGTTAAAAAAATAAATAGCGGAATCAATTTTTTTTTCAATCTTTATATGATGGCCATTTTATTTTTCCAGTAACTCTTCTGTGCATAGCTTCTAGAGCCGTATAAACGAAAATTGACGCGGTACTTCAGTCCATTCGGTTTCGTCGGGCCTAAAACTGCAAACCTTTGTTCCAATAAAAATAGATGAAAGGCCACGTTCACTTCTTATCCTTTTCTTTGGACACTTATAGCTAATGATTTTTATTATTGGTCACGCCACCAAAGTGAAAGACGACAGTGAGCTCAAATTTGCGATCACTCTTCTAACTTCTTGGGCCCGAAACTGTGCCTGTTCCTCCGTCGTTTGATCTAAATAATGTAATTTCTTCTTTATTGATCTAAAAATACGACCGTGGCAGGTCACGAACCGTTGAAAACGAAAGCCGTCTCCACTCCATTCTCTGGGTTTCCATTTTTCTTTCCAAAGAGGCAATCTTCGCAATAAACCAGGCCATATTTGGTCCCCGAGCGGAGTTACCGACAATGGATAAGGATAATGGAAGGGCGCGGGGAAAACAGTCGTCTGTACGCACGTTGCTTGGTTAGTTGGCACGCACGAATTTCATCGTCCTGGGAAGGTCCTGTTGCTGTCGCGGGGAGTGATAATTGAATGAAAATTGACGTCAAATGTTCACGTTCGGACGGGGCGCGTTTTATTGACAGCCCACATGACAGTCGCCGTCGAAGGGAAGTTTTGACGTGACAGAATAATCAAATAGGCGCCGTGGTTGGGTTTGACAAGGTACTGCTCCGTAATTGTTTCACCATATTTATATTATCTTTTTTTGGTACGCAAGCGTCTTCAAATGAATGAGTTCTTACAAACCGTCAGATGATGTCAAGATATTGTTATTGCTCTTTGTACGCTCCGTGTCCGTGGAAGAATCAATGTTTTATACAGGGTGAAATTTGTTTGCAAGTATCGGGACCTAATATGATTACGTAATCCCTATTTGCATCCGCAACATGTATTTTCACTTTGCGGGAAACGTCATTATCTCATATCACATGAATGTATATGAGAATGAGTTCCAGAAAAAAAAATGCTGAAACCCTAATTTTTCAATGGTTTCGGTAAAAATGGATAAGATGAGGTTTAAAGCAAAAATTTAGGTTTTTGGACATATGCAGCTACATAACGTCTGAACATGTAAAAAAACATGATTATTTTTAACTTCTCGTACGTATTCTCAACTATCTGATAAAGTATATGAATGTTTGACTTGGTTTTTCAACTAAAAACTAAGTTTGGAAATAAGGTTTTTGCCAGCTCTTTGAAAATCTTGACCAATGTGCGTTCTTACAGTTCTTTAGCTTGCTGATCTCCTTTTTAACCTCTCCTATGATCGGTGGATCCACAAGCATATTTCTTCAAAGGCTCTTCCAGAGATTTCTCCAGGATTTTTCTTTAAAGGTTCCTCCAGGTATTTTACCACAAATTTATTCAAGATAATCTCTACAGTGATCCATATAACGATTTCGGCAGAGATTCTTTCTCGAAGAAATTTCTGATCGCAACCAGATTTTTGAAGACCAGATCAGACAGAGCTCCACTACCACCTTCAGCAATTCTTCCAAAAAAATATGCTTGGAATTCTTCCAGGGAATTCTCTAAGGAATATTTCAAGATTCCTCCAGGATAATCTCCAATAATTTCTTCATGAACTACTTCAAGGATTGGTCCACGGATTCCTCAGAGATTTTGCCAGGTATTATTCAAGCGATTCCTTATGATGTTTTTTTTCAGAGATTTCTTCAGAAATTCTTCCAGAGGCTTCTCCAAGCATTCATTTACAAAAATATCTACTGTGATTCTTGCAGAGATGTCCCCAAGGATTTCTGCAAGGATTCCTCCAGGGGTTACACTAGGGCAATTTCTCTTAGGATTCTCCATAAATTCCTTCGAGGATGCATTCAGTGTATTCCACAGGTAGTTCCCTCGAAATTCCTGAATTAATTATTCCGGAAATTTCTTCAAAAATTCTCAACGGATTGCTCCAGAAATTCTACCAGGAATTCCTGTGGGGATTTCACCATAAATTTCTTAGTAATTACAGTAATGCACAAGTAATTACTTCATCATAAGATAATCATCATTATTAATATTCAAGTTGATATCACATGTGATTACTTCACGAATTTCTAAAGGGATTTCTAGAGGATTCCATAATAAACTCCAGAGATTCCATCATTAATTCCTCTAGGAATTTTATCACATTTAATCCGAAGAATTCTTTTAAGGATTCCTTCAACAATTTTAACAGAAACTCCTTCCAAGAAGAAATTTTTGAAGAAATCCATAGATAAGTTCCTGGAGAATTACTTGGAAGAATTCTAGGAGCAATTCCAAGAGGAATCTAGAGAAAAAATATTAATAAATCACTAAAGGAATCACGGAAGAATTCCTAGAAAAACTTCTGGGGAATATCCTGCAGGAATCTCTGGTTAAACCTCTGGAAAAATCCCTGCAGAAATTCTTGCCGGAGTTTTTGAAGGAATACCCTTAAAAATCTCTGGAGCATTTCCAGAAAAAAAAAATCCCAAGTACAACTTTTATAGGAACCATAAAATGGAGGATAACCTGGGTAAATTGCAAAATAAATTCTTGGAGACATCTTTGGAAAATTCCTGGAGTACCGTTGTGCGGGATGACATTGGTCCATAAGGGTGCCTTTGGGCCAATATTTTTACAGTAAGCTAATGCCAGAATAATAAAAACAATGTGTTTCAAGAATACGTTACAAAGAGCCAATAGATGGTCATAGATTAGTTTTTTGGCGTTTCTACTAGCCATGAGATGCATCGAAAGAGGCGGTCAAAGTCACCCCTTAGACCAAATGTCACCCCACGCGGTGGTGTATTGGAAAAATCTTAAAAAATCACTGGAGTAACGGAATAAAGCTTTATCGGAACTGGTCTAGCAATTCTAATTTCTTCCTCAGGGAATCTCTAGAGATTTTTTCGGAGAAATTTCTTGCAACATTATTTGAAGAACCCCTGGAGAAATAAAGTTATAAAAAAAAAGTCCCGGAGAAGATTCCTGTGGAATACATTGATTTGATGAAAAACTTATTGGATGAATTTATGATGGAATCGCTGGAGGCATTTAGACAGAAACTCCTGGCAAAATCGCTATAGCAATCCCTGTAGAAATATCCCTGCAAAAATTCCTGGAATGATCCTAGGAGGAATCCCAGGAGGAGTCCTGGCGAAATTCCTGAACGGGTTGCTGGAGGAATTTCTGGAGCCCTATCGAAACCGGTCTAGAAAATCTAGTACCGAACACAAATTTTCCTGGAAGGCTAAGGAACGAACCTTAAAATTCTAATTTCTAACCCAAAATAGCTTATTGCATGTGGAATTATGACGAATACACCGAAAAGTGTTCCACTTTTAGAGGTATGTGTATGCAAAACCACCGTAGCTAATTGTAATCGAAGCAAAATACGTCACGACATAGAAAGAAAAACTAAAATCAGTTCCACAACCCAATTCGAGCGGAGAGTCACTTTCGCCACCAACAACCACGGTATTCTCGGTGTATGGCTTCCTTGTGGTTTCACTTGTTCACGGGTTTCCATTTTTCTCCTCCATAGAACCTATCCAAGGCCAACACCAGCGAGTGTACCGTGTCGTGACTGATATGAAATCAGCCAAACACGGTGCTGACGACGTTCGACCTCACTTGCCAAAATGTGTCCATCATCATAATTTGTGCCCAATCTTGATTTATATTCCTACTCAAAGCCGTTACACTTATCGTTTTAGGCTTCTCTTTCCACCATGTACTAGAAATGTGTGATTGGTATTCGATCGAAGTGAGTGAAACAATTTCTTATGGTTATTTAAAATCTGAGAAATAAGATTTGGTATAAGAATCAACGGATTGACGAAATATAAATAAGTCAAGCAAAAACGAAGTTGTCACGAATCTCTTTAAAATGAAATCATAACCTTTAAGCTGTATTGACACAAAGCTCAAACAGTTCCAGCCGAGAAGTTGACTGATGTGTCACTCTGTTACTTGGCAATAAACGACGAATTTCCTTGAAGCCTAATCTGGCCATCACTTCCTCAATTCCACTTGGAAGCCTTTGAACACCATCACGCATCACGCTCCATCAAACAAACCTCCAAAACCCCCTCCTCCCCACCCCCTTTCACAAGTCCGTCTGGCTCTCCTGGCCAATCGTGTGCAAAGTGGTGGAAAAGTGCCAATAAATCTTGGCTGGGAATTACTGTTGGAAATCCGGTCACGTTCCGTCCAAGTCCGGAAAATGTCCTCATCAACTTTGGCCGGGGCCATCCGTCTTCCATCATCAAAACCCTGGCCAATGGCTTTTTCTAGCCTCACGCGCGTCAACTCAACACGCGACTCACACTGTATCCTTTTGGCGCGGGTGAAGGGAACGGAGACAGTTGTTGGGCCACGTCGACAGCGAGGGAGAAAGGCGGATGCTAAAATAATAATGTCTTTATTCGGCATTAACTGGTGAATGTTATTACAGCTTGGGTTTCCGTCCTCGTCGTCATCGCGCCAAATGGCCATGAAGTAGTTCAAAGCATCAGAAACATATGAAGAGAGAAGGAAACTGTGTGGGCCATTTAGCTAACTGCCTAACAATGCGGTTCCGGTTTTTGAGGGAAACCAACATGACAATAGGATCCATTATCCTGGCGAAGTGGTTCCCAAGCTATCGGTAGCTGGGAACACCTTACCGTGACAAAACTTCTAGAGAGAAGTTCTCAGTGCGCATCGTACTCTCGTGCTGTTGCGCACACAGGTCCATTCTACTGACGTAAGTTTTTAAACATTCTAAAGCAATGAAGCCATACTTCTTAGTTCATTAGAAACAGTATTTTTAAGTGAAAAATAAAAACTCTTAGAAGGTCTCGTATAATATTCAATATATATGGTTTTTCCGAGAGGTACACTTTCTTCCAAGGGTGAAATGGGTAATGTTGATAATTGCATCGAAATGAGCAATCAGTTCGATGCTCTAGACAAGTTTTCGAGCATTAAATCGAAGTAGCCTCTACCCCAGGCACTTTGAGTCATGTGAGTGCCGCCAGTCGTAGGCAGGAGATCCTGAACTCCATTAGGGGAATCAAGGTTTCCTTCCAGATAGCACAGAAAGCATACTGCCGCGTTTTGTCGGAATCCCTTAAAGATCGCGAACTTCTTCTCAATCATTTTGATAAGAAAAAAAAATTGTCTTACTTTCATAAGTGGACGTTTATGAAAGGTCGTATTGAATTTCACCTGAATAGATCAAAAATTAAATACATGATTTAGGGTAGAAGTACCAATTATGGCTATAGCACCAATTATGGCAATAGTGGGAACAAAAAGAGATTTTTCTTATTGTTTCACTAGAACATAACGGCTTATATTCACAAGAATGATAAATCTATTTGTATTTGATGGTAACTAAACCATAATGAGACCATTCGTGCAATAAGCTTCGAAAAATGAACATTTGAAAAATTTGCCTCACACATATGTCACCTTCTTAGCAGTTTGCTAAAGAACACCCGTTACAAAATTTATGTTTTCATCCCGAAAAACTGCTTCAGTCGACAAATGTATGTTCCCTACTGAGCACAAAAGAATAAATTTAGGTAGTGAGCAATCAAATCTACTGTTTTAAGTTGGAAATCGTGATATTTCCACTATGTCGATAACTGGTACAAAGAGTGTATGAGAGCCCAATTATGGCAATACTCTGGAGGCGGTTTGTTTACATATTTCGATCAGTGAAATAAAAGAAGTAAAGCTATTTTACGGGTGACTTCCACGACGGGACGGTTCGGTAAGGCATTATCTTCATGTTTTGTACACAATTACTAAGATTTTTCAATTACACGTTCGAAAACTTTGGCAAGCGGAAGATGCTAATTTCATGGTAGAGAGGGGTTTTCAGAGACTCTCGATTTTTGAATTTTCCCTCTTTTCTCGTTAAAACTATGCACTGGAAAGGTAATGTGAGTTCATTAATGCTGTTTTGTATCATAATCTGCATTTTCACTACATTTCGACTCCTTTTCGAAAATCAATTTGCTCCCATGAACCCATAGCAATAAATTGATTTAATATCTATTTAGCACAATGTTTTTGGAAAAAAATATGAGCAATCACTTCATTACATATGAGCGTTGCATTATCATTCGCTTTGGATGGCGTTTGAGTTCATTTCGTGCAAATATTCGATAATCCATAATTGGTACACTTTTATGTCGAATGCTAGGAACGCTATTGCCATTATTGGTACAAAGACAACACTTTTTAAAACACATTTTTAGTAACCTCAAGTCAATTTAGTACTAAAACTTGTAACAGGATAAATACGGGGCAAACCCTTAAAGATGCAAAAACTAGACGAAACGATACGAATCCTGTGTTTTCGGTACGCCTGCGCCGTAGATATCCTGAGAACCGGATTCGGTAACAGAAGAGGAGCAGTTCTCAACGACCAACTCAAACGGAACTCAATTCGAACTAGACTGCTCTTCTGTTACGGACAGAGTGAACCAATACCCTAAGGGATTTGAGAAACACTGTCGCTTAAGCGCCAACACGCTTTGCAGCGTGATGCGACAGTGCACGTTTTAAAATGTGCCCGACTAACTTACCCAGGGCGGGTCTATCGATCGCGGAACCAAACTCAAAAGACTCTCAATTTAACGGAACTGACTTTACCAAATCACTACAGTTTGTACGGTATTCATCGGGATTTTGTATTCGACTTGTTGTGTTCATTAGGGTGTTAGTAGTGTGCATACAATGGTTTACTTATTAACTATTTTGTCTAACCTTCAATCGCAACTAGGTTGCTCGATGCTGTTGCTGCAGGTGTCAGGCAATGTCGGTGACGCTGGTGACGCTAGTGACGCTGGCGGAGGCTTGAGGATGTTGATGAAGATGGCGACTTTAATTCGGTCCAGCTGGCCGAACAATGGCTAGCGGTTGGTACCCGCTACAGTGGAGTCACTGTAAGCCGTTCGACTGTGAACGGACTGGCTGTGGTCAGCGGAACCACGAGATCGGATGAACGCTGGTCTTCACACGTCTCACTGCACACCTGATTGCAGCGGGGCTAGCGCGACGGCGCCGGTGAAGGATCGCGTAGGGCCAGTCACGTCTAGCGGAAAATTGCAGGCGATTCGAGAAATGTGCGAATGATAGGCTTCACTTACTCAGGGTGTTTGCTGGGACCCCTACGAAGCATGTGGCGACGCACCGGTATTGTTCCCCCAACAATGGGGTGGAATGGGGAGCGTGGTCCAAAATGGAGCTTGGGACCAACGCCCACGAGGCGGCGGCTTGTTCGACGGGAGTGCCGTCTTTTCTCGTGGCCACTTCCGATTTGGACCTGCCCGTAATAAAAACCTTCGTTCGAAGGTTTTGGCCTTCGAACAGAAACACATTTTCGATTTAGAATCACATTGTGTGGATACTAGTATCACTATATTACCTGTACTATTAAAGCTCACTTTTTAGCTGGCTTATATTTTATCTTTGCAAATGCACTCACTGTGCCACTATGGAAAAGAATTAAATTTAATATAATTTTCTAATTCAAATTCACAAGTGATTTACCGTTGCAATTTAACTATCACACCGCACAATTGAATTTTAGATTTGGAATATTTTCTATTGTTTGAACTCACTCACTATAGGGTCGATTTTGGAATGATCGTGTGCCTGCCTTTGAGGTTTCAGTAGACCTCTGGATTGCGCCAAAGTGTGTCGCCTCCTGATTGGTTAATCCAGTTAATTAATTTGAGAGAATTCTGAGAGTAGCATTTCTGTGCTCAAAAATAAAAGCAAACGGTTCGCGTGGCTTGGTTTCTGTCCGTGCTAGAATAACAGTCGGACTAATTTGGATGCGTTACGTGAGGTAACGCTCAATTAATCCAGATTGAGTTATGAAGCGCTTTGAGCTGGATTGCTTCGGACCACTTCTAAGGCTTCGCTACGCGAGCGGTTACAAACTGTTTATTTCAACTGTTTCGCAAGGCTTCAAACTAGTAATTAACACCAACAAGTCATGCCTACGTTTTAGAAACGCGGTTAAAACTTTATTTTTATCTATCCTGTTGACATATTGCATCCATAATTGGTACACCTACCCTACTTGGATTTTCTCCAGTCCGAAAAATCAATATGAAGAAGAGAACCCAATTTGGCATTCGTCAAAAAGGACTTTCCCAAGAACATGATTAAGTTCACTTCAATTAAATAACGTTTACTTGATAACCCTAATGAATATTTTAAAGTGTTCGCCTATCTGAAAATAGCTTAAGCTACTCGAAAGCCTACCAACATTGTCCAATCCATACTGCTCGAATTGAAAGACAAATGTGTAGGCGAGAATGATGAAAACAGTTAAAATGCTCCACGTCGTAAAGTATTGCAATTGTATTGCTCAAGGACACTGCAGATAACCATATATTGTTAGTTTTGCGATGCAAATATATTTGAATGCCTACTCTAAGGTTTTGGGACTACAAAAATGAAGTCATGTCAAACTCAGATCTCTTTGGTTAGAGTGCCTGTTTTGATCAGATCATTTAAGGTGAAACCAGTGGTGGAAAGCATCATGCCGTTTACGCAAAATGAATCAATATTAAGCAGGACCCACGCTCACACGCTCACGAACCAACAGTGACCGATTTGCTCACAGATTCTTGCATTGGAGAACCAGAACAAAAAAAATGTAAACAGCTGCTCACAGCCGTTCTTTTTTCCGTTCATAGCTAGTTTTGTGAATACAGGGTGTCCGCAAATTATCCGAACAGCAAAATATTGGAAAGATGATCTCATATTGAAAACAATGAAAAATCAATGTCCATTTACCTTTTATAATACATCTATATGTTAACACAAAATATAACTTTAAAAAATTTCGAAATGATTGCTTGTTACTGAGATAGGCAAATTTAAATTTTTCGGAGACGTTTTTCCTGAGGGCCGCTAGTCATACTGGGGATGTGTTATCCCTAAAACCTAAAAGAGATGAATCCAAATGTCCTATTATTATTTGAAGTAATCTACACGTTAGTGGGATTAAGTTAGACTGGAAATAGAAAATTGTGCGGTTCAATTCCAGTGAGTTCTATGGACATTTCTCTTCCGTCATAAAGCTCGGAAAACAGCTCCCTTTAAGACACCTTAATACATTTGGGTTGGTTTTGCAATTATTTGAAATCGGAAATGTGTCAAACTTATTTCTTAAGAATATAATAAGCCAATGTTTGAAACCATGAAAGAATATTGAATTTATTATGCTTGATTGTATAGAGCCAGGTTTTCAAAGTTTGTACGGATAATTTGCGGACACCCTGTAATTGGGTGGATTATGATTATAATAGATAGATTACAAACTAATGTACGACAGTATTGAGGAAATTGACCAATATATGGTGTTATTATGGAAATATCACAGGGAATCGGATGCGTGAGTGCATGTCAGAATAAAACGATGCGATGCCCTCTACAGTATATGTGTTCGGGCGATCGTGAGCAAAGAAAGCAAGAACGCAATCGCACAAAATGAACCACCGTTGCGGTAGCATTTTTCTGTTGTGCATGAACAGACTCTGTTCGCCGTTTTACAGCACTGGGTGAAACAGCTTGGAATCAAAATCCAATAATGTACCAAAACTTTGAAGGCACAAATCTCGTGAAAGAAGCATCAAACTTCATTGCCATTTCTATTTTATCCTTGGCACTAGCAGAAAGCTTAAAATAAGAAGATTGACTTTGTGCCTGCCATGTTTGGATTCCGAGATGTGCCACCTTAAAGCTAAAGTTGAAGCTAATTGCGGAAAACACGTTTTTAGCTACATATGGTGAATTCTGAACAAGAGAAGAAATTGAAGATTCTCTGATTAAAGTTGAAAAGGTTTAGATTGGTAACTGTGTGAAAAAGACCAAGGTATCCCAATAAAGTTTGAGTTGGTATCAGAGCAAAATTTCTTCTCTATTGTGATCGGAGCGACGAATCTAGCGACCAAGTTGTAGTGCAAACAGCATTACAAACGCACTCCAAGAACTCGGAGACGCTTCTACTCCGTTGGATGTGTCCAAATACCTCGTCGGAAAATTGTTCAGTCCAAATTCCGATTACGAATCGATCGATCCTAACCTCTCTTCGTCAAGCCGAGAGAATGAGCGAGCCGCTCAGGCGTACCGCGTAGTGAGGAACGAGTACCCAGCCACAGGTGTCGAATTCGTCATCCCGTCTTGTCGTCAAGGAGCTTTGCAGCTGAACGATCGGAAAGGGTCTAAAACAGGTCAATGATCACTGTAGGATAAGAAATTGAGCTCCATTTGAATTTCGTACTTCAAAAACCCATGGAATTAGTTAGAATGATCCATGAATGGATTGAATTCAATAACCAGACAATGCGCAATCAAATAAACAGATTTCTGAATTGAGTTGTGGACATGGTGCCTGATAATGAATGTTTTAAGCAAGTGATTTTGAATGATTTCTATTTGGATTGAAGTAGTTAGTTCTTGATTGGTTTGTAGTAGTTTCGAAAGACTCGGACAAAGATTAGGAGTTTCAGGCCGGTCACCTCTGAAACATTCTCCGTTAACGGCCTCCTGTTCGGAGTGTTGCGTTAGACGTTTGTAGGTAGGGGAACTGGGGGTAATATGCCCATGTTTAGGAAAGAGTCCGAAACCAACGATTTCTTAAGATGACATTCGTTTTTACATTTCTATTGAATCTTTATGACGACATCAGGCTAATTTTTTGATTCAATTGATACAAAAATTACACTTCATTCAACAATCATATGCTCTTGGAAAAACCCATGCATTTTAGGACAGTTACTACCAATAGTATTTTATTATATATCCAGAAATAACCCTCCTTTCAAACATTAATTCTTCTTTTAGAAGCGCTATTGGAAGAAATGTAGATATATTTAGCACAAATTTACCCTTTTTTCAAACATTGGATGTTCTTCGTAACTATGATGTAACCATAATTATAAGTATAAATACTGTTGATTTCATATTCAAATAAATCTTGATTACTTTTTCAAATCGACGAAGTATCTTCCATAAGGTTTTGAGAAAATTAATTCAGAAAAATCACAACCTGTCTTCCAAAATTGTTTTAAAATGAATCACCTTTTCAACATTTTTTTCGCCGTGTACATTAGCTTAAATTTTGCACACAATGAACTCACGTTCAAAAACTAGGGAGTTCCTATTATTTTCCTCAAAAAAATATGATCAAATGATAAGCCAATTTATTCAGTTACTTGCGACGTTCTTGTACCAGTGTGAAATCCACTCATGTAGTGTTTTGTTTTGATTCGGGGTTAAGTCACTTTGTCTCTTCACACAGCGGAGCGGCGAAAGTAGTGGTTAGCAGTGTTGTGAATAACTCAATTTCTCACAACTCACGCTTGAGATTTTTCATGCGTGAGTTGTCAATCATGCAACTCAGCAGTCAAAAAATCATGGATGAGTTGTCTCACCTTTTTAACTCATTGTCTCGTATTTCCACAGTTTACTTACACAAGGCAATAATTTCTTGTTAATCTGGTAAAATTGTGTAAATTCTTTCTAACGTAAACAACAACATTCGGGTTCCACGAGTTTCTGCCGGGTTTTGCGACTGAATCATTTTTCACGGTTTGAGTTGATTGAGTTGATTTTGCATCAAAATCTCAAGCGTGAGATTTGCGAAGCAGATCTCTAATGAGTTTGCTCTCACGGGAGAGCGTATTGATTGAGATTTTGAATGTGAGTCTATCAACACTGGTGGTTAGGTTGTGAAAGTTAAAAATCTCACTTTCGTCGTTTTGTAAATCCGGAAATTAAACGTTCTAAAAGTGGAAAATAGAGGTGGTTCAGAGCGAAACGTGTAGAATTTCGTCTGCGAAACACGCAGAATCGATAGTCTTTTTGTATACCCTTTTGACTTGAGTCTGTTTGAATAAGTTTTCGAGAAATGTCTTCCTTCTTTAGAGATTTTCGAATGTGAAAAAGATCGCAGCAAGCGTTGGTGACGTGCGGTTGTGTGTTTTGCAAAATGTCACGTTTTTCTCAAAGGTTAATCGGCTGGAGTGAAGAAGTTTTGGCTGAAGATTAAGTGGCTGATAAAGAATTACCAAACTATCGTGGTGAAATCAGTGAGCCGAACGGGATTGTTGTGGAGTAATTCTTAGAATGATGAAGAACTTTTCCGTTATTACGGAACATTACAGATAGTGAAATAAAACATATTATTATGATGAAATTCAGTCTGCAGTGTGATAATTCTGTGGCTTAAACATTACAGATAGTTTTATGGTGTTATGATTTATTCAATAGAAGAAGTGTAGTGGTTTGCAAACTCTGATTTTAATGTAAAGAAAAAAAAAATTGGATATAGAAGATTCAATATCATTCGTGTCCGCGGCCATTAAGGGCTCACTTTGCACGTGCTGTGTGCTGCAGGTATGATTTCTACAAGTGTTTTCGAATAAGTTCAGTATTCAATACACGGTGCAATCGGTGGAGAGGTAATATTCGGCGTTGGAGATCAAATAGGTGTATATCGGATTAGCACATTTGTCATGGTCATGGTGAGATTTTTCCAACATATTCCATATATTGAGTGTTGAGCTTCATTTAGAGATTTTATTTTTGAATTGTAGAAATTGTTTAAATAGAGTTTCAAAATCTGAAAAATTAGTAAAATTATTCAATTTTGGTACGGAACTAAAATCGTATGGATATGCTGCTGTAGTTTTTTTTTCGGAGCACTATTGCTCTGGTACTTGCTTTATGCTAAGCCTCAATTGATATTCTGCCTATGTTACAACAACATTGCTCAACGATAAAGGGACAGTTTTCGTTTCGTTTCAGAGAGCGAGTAATGGCGCTTAAGCCAAGGCACTAGAGCCAGGACATAGGGCCAAAATACATTTGTTCCATCCCAAGAAAAGGAAAACGTGCAATAATGGAGTGTGCACAAACGTTCTTAGCAAAGCCACTTCCAACGATCTTACCTATCCCCTAAAATGAAACGATTGCACTATGTTATATTTCGTCGATTATATGCGCTTTTTGAATAGCGCCCAAACCGTTGATTTTAGCGATATAGTTTGTTCGGAGAAAGTTTCTTGGTATATTTAATCGCATCTTCCGATGAAAAAAGTTATGTGATCAATCCACCTAGCAGTGAGATAGAAAAATTATTTTTTTTTTCAAAACATTCAGATAGACATATGGTGTCTTCGGCAAAGTTGTAGAATTGGCAATTTGAAACAACTTGTGAATGGCCCCTAGAAATCGTATTTTAAATCATAACTTTTTTCGGAGAATTTTGACATTTTTTGTGTATTCTACAAAGTTATTTGTCATGAAAAAACCCGTGTTTTTGCTGAACAAACCATTACGATATCTTTTGAAGTAACAAAGTTATTTATGAATTACTCTTTTTTCAAGGGGTAGTTTATGTCCCTATAACTGCCTTCGGCGCAAAATGGCGCAGACAACTCATACAAATCATGAAAGTACCATATCTTCCCTGTCGGCAGATGATAAAAACATTTGTCTATAAGCGTCTTTTCATGGGTTCTTACTATCGAACAAATAAGCCTTGTTAAAACGATTTCTATCGATAATTCCTTTACTTCGAAGGATAGAGAGGTGCGATGTTCAGCAAAAAGCACGCCTTTTAAGATATCTAACAATTTTGAAGAAGACATAAAAAATATTAAATATCTTAGTAAAAAGTTATGAACAGTATTGCGGCTTCTAGAGCTTCAATTGACCTGAAATTTTCACCACTGCTTCTAAATAAGTTGAAATTTGCTATGTTGTGAATTTACATCACTTCATAAACAAACTTCTGAGTTATCACAAAATTACAATTTTTACGAAAATAGCAATATTTTAAATAAGAAATAATTTTCAAATGAACATATTTAAAGCAATACCCGACTATGGGTACATAATGAAATTATATTACCATATGGTAATAGGATAGGATTAAAAAAAAAATTGGATGAAAAATCTTAAAACCAATCAATCGTAAGTCTGGAAAAAAAATCCAAATATATCTTATTGAACTGCACTGATATGTGTTCAATTTTATTATAAAACTGGTCAAAACAAATTTATATGATATATTTTTGTTTTAATATTTTCAGTGGATAACAGTTTCTAACAAAATTATATCATAAAAAGATATGTTAATTTTGTTCTGATATATTTTTCTTTATTATATGCCTCTAGTCGGGTATACTCTTCTGCAAATTTGGTAAGACAGAAAAGTTTTTTTTTAAATAACACCTTCCAGTTAAATTTATTGTTTTCAAAATATTTTTATATAAAAGAAATCTTTTTTTTTTCAAATTTTTACATTCGCGATTATTTAAAAGTTTGTGCATAAAATAATATGAATTTTATGCTTAGTAAAATTGAAGTTATTTCTAAGCAGCGGTTAAAATTTCAGGTTAATCGAAGCACTGGAAGCCGTAATCCAGGCCTCCAAACTTCTTCATTTTGTATGAAAAACTGCCAATACGTACTCTATTCTGTCCAGTACTGTATGTATAACATGCTCAAAGATACACTATTTTGGTTATGCTCTCTAATGTCACAAAAATTGTTGACATCCATGGCCTGGGAAATCTTTGAACTTACACCACGCATGTTGAGTACCTGGCAACAATTTTTGCTATGGGCTCGTTGGTGTTGATCTCAGTAACAGCTTCAAAGAATGCCGATATATATTCTAAATCACTCATTATGCCAAACGGCCATTGTACCTAATGACCATTATGCCAAACAATTTTATACCAAATGGTTTTAATGCAGGCGATGCTCTCAAATTCTTCAAAACGTGAGGAGAACGGATAGGAAATTCCAACACACTCACGATTTTGCTATGAAAAATATATGGCAGGACCTGCAAAATGAAATTAAAAACGTTATACCTCATTTTGGAAACAAAACTTTTGGCGTCAACTCAGAACTCAGAAGTCAATTCCGGCAGTGAAAGAGGAAAACTATAATAACTATAACTAATAATTGCGAAAAAGCTCAAAAACTTTCTGTGCAGCTTGATAGCGGTACAATTTTAATTAAGGACTCTATAATCCAATTGAAAATCAAGTTACTCAGGGCTCTAAATAAAGAGAACGTTTCGATAAATTCCTGGGATCTGATTTGAAAGAAGTGAGAACTATTGTTAAAAATAAATTCCCTTTCGAGGATGGAATTTTTCACATACTCATCATAACATCTAGCTTATAGTTAATCATTCCTGATTGTTATGTTCAGCAAATGTTTTAATTTGGAATATTTTCCTGACAAATAACGTTGTACAAATTTTAAAACCGGACAGAAATCCTGCCAAAGCTCCAGATATCGTCCAATTAGCTTGCATTACTTTATCAGTAAACTTTTTGAAAAGGTCATTTTGAATGGAATGAATGGTTCACATTACGAAAAATTCAGTTTTTGCCAGTGCTTCGGCACGTGGAAAGTTGGTGTGTTCTGCAAATTTGTCTGACTTCTGAAATTCAACAACTTTGTGGAACAGATTAACAACCCACAACTTACAGTTTTCGAATTAAATTAAAAAGTCTCTCGGTTACCTACTTTTGTCTTTGAACAACCCTCTGGAACTTTATGTAAAATGACTGCAATGTAATAATTCCTTTACAGACAAAATTTCTAGTTATTTATAGTTCGTCATCCAAATTTCAGCCAATTCAGACTACCAGAAGCTGAAATACAGCACCTCAAACTTGGACATTTTGTATGGAAAACCAGCCTTTGGTTACTAACTTATGTCATTGACTGTATGCATTTAGATCAAGTTTATTATTATTATTATGGCTTTATTAAGGAGATTTTCAGCCCTAGGCTGGGCACAGATCAAGTTAATTAGCATTCAGGTTAAGTTTATTTAAAAAAAATAATAATAGCGTTTTTGATTTTAACTAATTAGAATGATAGTATTGTCTAGCACAGAAGGTCAGTTTGATGGAAAAAAAATAATATCTATAATAATATCAATAAAAGAACAAATAATAAATATGTAGCAGAAAAATGAAGATATTTACACTTGGGAACCTCTGCAGTTTGAATCGAAGCAAAAGTGTCGGAACACAAAAAAAAACTAACACTACAGTTAGAAAGTAGCGAACTCTGTTTGCGTTGGGGTCGAGGTTTCAAAATCAAATGCACTAGTGCCTACATAATCCAACCCATGCTTCGAATGAAATGGAAGCCAAGCCTATCGGTCCGAAAAGCTCAATGTGACATTTTTTTTTTGTTGCGCTCTTCACTAGGATCGCTATTTACTCGATTGAACCCGTTCCATTGCTGCTCAAAATGGTACGATTCAGTTCGATGGCGTTGGTGACAACATTTGGGGTGGTTCTCTGTGACTAACACTTCGTTGCGTTGGAAACTCGAGAGTTTACCCGAGCTGAATCTGATTTCTAAATCTTGATTCTTCATACATCTTTATAAAATTAAAAATTGTTTTTAATAACATTTTGGTAACCATTTTCTGGAACTGAATCATTTTTAAAAAAATATATATATTCCCAAAACCAATTATACCCATTATACTAGAGCGAAATTTCCATGAGACCATACAAAAGACAACATTTGTTGAACACAACGATGATTTCCTTCAATACTTTCATGAGTCGAGGAATTCAACAATACTGACTCGTAAAGGTTTGATGATATTTTTCTCTAATTCAACTTTTCTACTGTTACCTATGCTTTCGCTTTGATATAGTGCTATAAAATTTTGTTTTTATTCAGTTAATTTTAATTCAAAATTATGATTGTTGTTAACTCGATTTCAATTAGTTCTAATTTCTTACTCGGGTAGGGCCTCTGCCTGTTTGTGGAAGCACTACTGTTTCGATGTCAATCGTAATAATCATTTAAATAAACTACCCCATCTTTGAAGGGGTTTTCCACGACTCGGACTGTATTGTTTTCCGATTCCGATTTTTTTTCGCCATCAGCCGTCTACTTCGAAAACTAAATTCCACTGAACGATGTCGATGATGCTGCCTGCCTGGTAACGATCCGAATCCCATCGAAATAATGGGTGCTTTGAATTTCGGGCTCGCTGAAATTGATACAGTCGTTCAAAAACCATTCAGGTTCGGCGATGGAAGCATGATAATGGGTTTACTCTTTAGTGGGGGAAGATCAGGAAAAATACAATATCAATTACTGCTGAACTACTACTGCTTTCAATTAAATTTCTCGCGAAAACGTATAAAATATCGACATTGGAAATACGTTTTGGCTTACCACTTCAATAACAATGTTATCCTGGAAACAGCGATTTGGTATAAAGTGACGTACCTGAAAAAAAAAGAATAGAAAAAGAAGTTATGATATATGTGACATCTTGACAGTAATGCTGGAAAAAGTTGGTATACCAAAAGATGTCACTAAATAATATGCAACCTTCTTCTTCTTCTACAAGGCATTACGTTTTCACCAGGACAGAGCCTGCTTCTCAGCTTAGTGTTCAATAAGCACTTCCACAACTACTGACTGAAAGCTTCCCGACTAGAAGGAAGAAACAAGATTTTAACAGAATGTGTTCCCCTGATATGATTTTTTTATATCACCAGTTGTTATAAAACATGTTAACGGTACAGTAGTTAAAATAACAAAAATTGTAACAAAATTTGAACCAAATTAAACTAAAATATAACAAACGCTGTTACAATTATATCAAAATTATTACAGAATGTGTTGCAAGGATGTTACAAAATAACAAAATTATTGCAAACTATGTTACTGTTTATGACATCGGATGTTATTTGCAACAAACTTATATATGCGGTGTCAAAAATATAACAAATGTTGTTATAAATGTGTTACTAAACATATAACAAGTTGAGAACAAAGTAACAAAGATAACAAAATTTTATCAATTTCTGTTAATTTTAACTGCTGCTGATATAAATGTGTTATAATCTTGATATGTGGTTCTGGTCGGGTTTCTTTGCAAAATTAAATTAAACCATGTAGGGTGCCGGTACCAATGGTTGTAATGTACCAGTAGATTGGACTATGGAATAGAACGTACATTTTTCGATAAAAACGACATGTGCTATTTTTGGTGGATAGATCGCCTCTAGTTAAGTCGATTTGTCAAATTTCAGCTTTTTATCTTATCAAAAAGTCATATAAATAATTAAATTTATGTAAAAAATTGGCTCCCTTGCACCAATAGTAGCCGTCGTGTTCCAGTAGTGGATCAACGGATGGAAGCAGTTTTTAAAATGGATGTATAAAAATGAAGAAAAGCCCTAGAGATGATCTTTATGCTTCATTCGAAAGATATTAATTGCTGTTCCTAGGGAAAAATGTTAAACCTATGTAAAAATTTACCATTTTGTTTAAAATTACTTGTATCATTCGCAAACGTCTACTACTGGAGCACTAGCGCAACTACTGGAACACGTGTACCAATAGTGGCTCAAGCGATTTTATGTTAAAAAAATAGTTTTATCACTCTTTTTATATTTTTCCCATATAGTAGAGGTTGAAATCTTTCTGTTGACTCCAAAAGATCTCTGTTAGGGCTCTTCGTTATTTTGTTATGATTTTTTATACCTTAGGTAGTCCACTAATGGCACCGGCACCCTATACAATATTAGGCAGTGATAGATAATTATCCTCTTTATTTTTATAAGGTTTAATCACCGCATGACTTTATTATTATTAAAATTCATTGGCTTTTTTCGGTGAATACAATATCTATACTCAGAGTGAAAGGGAGTAACGAAAGTAATGAAATGACAAGATGGATAGAATCGCAAGCGAGCGACGAGAGAAATGAATAGAAGTTGAAAATTTGTTTTAACAGAGGGCCATATGTGTGAACAACACAATCGAAACGACAAATCGTTGCCTAACGTCCTGGTCTTGAACGGCTAGATGTTGTAGTGTTGGTCACTACTAACACTAGACAGGCAATATGGTATAAAAGAACCGGCACTAATATCTACTTGTTGACAAAAATAACAAATTAAAATCGAATTTATCACTACTAATTAATGAAATGAAATTCACAATATAGCACAATAGAACCAGCTACCAGAAACAGTGCTGCCTCGACCTGTTAACTATATTGTTCGGCGTATGTAACAGTTCTATCGATCGTTGGCATATTTTTCGGAGATTGATACGAAATTGACGTTACTTATTGGATTTTTTTCGCGTCTAATATCGCATACCCCTAATTTGCCCAAGTGATCATTCGAACTGGGCAAATTAGGGGTATGCGATATTAGACGCGAAAAAAATCCAATAAGTAACGTCAATTTCGTATCAATCTCCGAAAAATATGCCAACGATCGATAGAACTGTTACATACGCCGAACAATATAGTTAACAGGACGAGGCAGCACTGTTTCTGGTAGCTGGTTCTATTGTGCTATATTGTGAATTTCATTTCATTAATTAGTAGTGATAAATTCGATTTTAATTTGTTATTTTTGTCAACAAGTAGATATTAGTTCTTTTATACCATATTCGAGTAATACGAGTTTTGTGCTCACATGAACGTGAAAAATTAAATTTGTAATCCGTTGTGATCATCAGTTGTCTTTATTCTCTTCAATTGGCTATTTATATTGATGAACGTATTTCGTGTTGGTACTGTGCTGGTAAACTGTGATCTGAGTCACTCACTATTTGTCTAAGTGGCAGTGCTTAGTTCCGTGAGACGAAAGTGCAAGAGTTCTTGTTTGATTTGTTTAGGTGGATCTAGTACGCCCTCCAGTAGCACACACTCGTGGTTTCGCTTGTTTATGGCAAGGGCCATTGCTGAGTGCATCTATATCCATAGCGTGTAGGTAAGCAAGTTGGTCGCGATCTAGTACTGCAGAATTTGGCGAAGTTGGAGAAATCCATCAGTAGCACACTGTATAGTGGTTTCGCTTGTTTACGGCAAGGGCCATCGTCGCAGTTTACTCCTATTTTCAAATAGCGAGTAGGTATGCATGTGGTTGCGGTATAGGATTGCAGAATTCGGTGAAGTTGGGAAGAACGATTTGATGAATGAACGACTCCTCTTGCGCAAGTAGATTTATGTGAACCTTGCCACTCTGGGCGAATCTTTGAGAGTCATACATCACCGCTTATCGTATGCTTTGCTTATATTTATTATCCATGCGAATAGTTCTCATTTTTCGGTTGTATTGAAGGGTCTCAGTAATTGATTTTAATCTGTTTTAACGTGTGCACGCTTATATTTACTGATATGTGTATTTTTTAACCTGTACATAATTTCTGCTGTGTTGTAGTTTAATTAAATTTGTTTATTTATTTTTATTTTTGTTATTTTTATATATTTTTTCTTGTGTCACCAGTGTAGTTCAAGAATGACGGATGATCTAGACAACGATATGTATTGCGTTGAATGCAAAAAGAAGGAAGATGACATCAACAAACTTGCAACATGCCTGTATTGCTTTTCCAGCGCGCATTATAAATGCCGCAACATAGTTGGTTTTGCTGTTCGTAAGATCAAAGAAAATTTGTACTTTTGTTCGCCAAAATGTTCTGAAATCTACAAAAAAATCATGGAAATGCAAAATGAACGCACAACAATGATTAATGAGCTGAAATTTGAATTGAAAAAAACAGTCATTAACGTTGTATCCGCTCAGCTCCAAGATGTAAAAGTTGAAGTTAATACGATTGTCAAAGCCATTGAAGAATCCCAAGAATTTCTATCCTCGAAATTCGACGGTATTGTGTCCGATGTTCAGCACTTGAAAAAAGATAATGATCGTTTGAAGTCTGAGGTTGCAGATTTACAGAAGTCGCATACTTCATTGACGACCCTTGTTCATAAGTTGGAAATCAATTGCGATAAGACCAACAAGGAGTCCTTATCGAACAACGCGGTTATTCTTGGCATTCCAGTGCATGCCAATGAATGTGTACCTGAATTGGTCTCCAAAGTAGCCGAATGCATCGGAGCTGATTTTGAATCAGATTCCATAATATCTGCTTCTCGAGTTTCTGTCTCTAGTTCTGCTCTAAACAAACTTGTGCCTATTCGAATCGTTTTTAAAGATAATGCTGTGAAGGAATCGTTCTTTTCAAAAAAGAGAGAGTTTGGAAAGCTTTTGTCATCATCCATTGACCAGTCAATGGTAATGAACGGAAAGCCAACGAATATTGCTATTCGGGATGAATTGACACCACTTTCGCTACAAATGCTCAATGAATTGAGGAGTTTGCAAAATAAACTAAATTTAAAATACGTCTGGGCTGGAAGGGACGGAATAATTCTGGTTAAAAAAGATGAGCAGTCAAAACCATGCGTTATTAGGGATAGGAATGACCTGGCTTGTTTCGTGAATGAGAGCGCATCCAACTCATCTTCACACGTAACTCCATCTCCTAAGCGCAAAAGAAGCGAGAGACAGGATAAACATTTTATGTGAGTTCTATATGTGTAGCTTTTAATGTATTTCTTTTTATTACTTCTTATTCAAAATGGCTCTCGTAGATAACTTTTCTCACAATAATATAGATGAATTCAATCAATCTATTCATACCGTGGAGTCTAGTACCAATTACTTACGTATTTTCCAGTGGAACATTAGAGGCATGAATGACCTTGCGAAGTTCGATACAATTCTAGAAACGTTAGACCAATGCAATGTGCCAATCGATGTTATCGTTATAGGAGAAACATGGGTAAAGGAGGAACACAAACAATTGTATTACATTCCTGGCTTTAATTCTGTATTTTCATGCAGAGATAACTCCAATGGTGGATTGGCTATGTTCATCAGGACCGATATCACCTTCACTCTAGTGCGTAACGTTCATTCAGATGGATTTCACCATATCTCTGTCGAGCTTGCAATCAATGGCCGTATGTATGATGTCCATGGTTTCTATCGTCCTCCGTCATTTGATGTCAATGTTTTTATGAATAAATTAGAAGATTGTCTTGATAATTCAAATCATAACCGCTCTTGTTTCTTTGTTGGTGACGTTAATATACCTATTAATGCAAAAAATAATAACGTGGTTGTCAAATACATGTCCTTGCTCGAGTCGTATGGATTTGCTTGCACAAATACAATGCCTACCAGACCGATCAGCATGAACATTCTTGATCATGTAGTTTGTAGATTAAATGACATTCAGAACTCAAGGAATGACACAATCTCGACCTGTGAAAGTGATCATTCTATGATCATCGCTTCCTTTAAAGTAGCTGACAAAAGAGAAAAAATAACTATTTCAAAAACAATTGTAGACCATCGAAAAATTGCTGTCGAATTTAATAATTTTCTGGGTAGTGTTTGTGAAGTAACAGATGTCAACCTTTGTTTTGAAAATATCGTATCTACTTATAAGAATTTACTTGTGAAATATTCCAAAACTATTACCAAGAATGTAAGCACTAAAAACAGTTTTTGTCCTTGGATGAATTTCAATGTGTGGTCGTTAATAAAGCTTAAAAATAACTCCATCAAAAGAGTTAAAAGAAACCCACAAGACATACATTTAAAGATCTCCTAAAACACATCTCGAACAAAGTTACCATAGCGAAGAAGCAATGCAAGAAATTTTATTTCAACAACATTTTAAACAATACACCACACTCGAAGTTGTGGAAGCACATAAACAACATTTTTGGGAAAGATGCTAAAACTGATAAAATTACCTTAATTGAAGATGGTGCAAAAATCACTGACGATCAACAAATTAGTGAAATATTCAACAATTATTTTTCGAGCATAGGCCAAAAATTAGCCGATAGCATTCAGATGGATGCTGGAGTGAACTCACTTTCAAATGTAAGACGTGTGTCTAGTTCTATATTTTTGAATCCAGCTACAGCTAATGAAGTGACAATGATTATTAATGATTTGGAGCGTAAAAAAGTCCGGGGCCCGATAAAATGAATGTTGATCTCATCAAAAGCAATTCTGATCACTTTTCCAGAATACTATCTGATTGTTTCAATAGAATTATTGAAACTGGCTCATATCCCAACTGTTTAAAAATTGCTAGAGTCATTCCTATTTTAAAATCTGGTAATGTATGTGATACAAGCAACTACCGACCGATCTCAACACTATCCATATTTAATAAAATATTAGAAAAATTGCTTATTAACAGGTTTATTCCTTTTCTTAAACAGCACAACGTGTTGTACAGTTTTCAATATGGTTTTCGTCAAGGCAGCAGTACAGCTACGGCGACTGTTGAATTGCTTGACGATATAATAAAGGGGATTGATGAAAAGCAAATCGTCGGTGCACTCTTCTTAGATTTACGCAAGGCTTTTGACACATTGAACCATGCAATACTCTTAGATAAATTGGAGGCCTACGGAATTAGAGGTATAGCAAATGAAATTGTGCGCAGCTATTTGCAAGATAGAAAACAGTTCGTCACAATTGGTGACTCACAGAGTTCGTTAAAGTCCTTAGGGGTAGGTGTACCTCAAGGTAGCAATATTGGTCCATTATTGTTTCTGTTGTACGTGAACGACCTAAAAAGGTTGCAATTAAAGGGAACACCACGTTTATTTGCTGATGACACAGCTCTGTTCTATCCGCATTTAGATGCAGATGCAATAGTGGAGCATATGACCGAAGATTTGAGTATTCTGTCGCAATATTTTTCTTCTAATTTACTTTCTTTAAATGTAATGAAAACCAAATATATGATGTTTCACTCATCTAGAAAGATTTTTCAACAACGAAACCAAGTCTTACTCAACTCTTCCTGTATTGAACAAGTATCATCATTTAAATACTAAGGTTTGATGCTGGATTCTACCCTAAGCTGGGCAAATCACATTAAAAATGTAGAAAAAAAGGTATCATCGCTATGTGGAATTATGCGAAGAGTAAGTCATTTTGTATCGCGCAGAATACTTTTAAACTTCTATTTTGCTCATATTCACTCACGCCTGAGCTATCTAATTATAGCATGGGGTCGTGCCTCGAAGTCTTCTTTGAAAAAGCTCCAAACTCTCCAGAATAAATGTTTGAAAACGATATTTAGCAAACCGTTTTTATTTCCCACTCTTCAACTTTACTCTGATGTCTCTCACAATATCCTTCCAATTCACAGTCTCTGTAAAATTCAGACTCTAATATTTGTTCATGACACTCTGCACAATAATCTTTTTCATCATAATATTCAACTACCTTCAATATCCCATGGCTATCGTACAAGACGTACACATAATTTGCATCAAAATAGAGCACTTACAATGTTTGGTCAAAAAAGAATTTCAATCATTGGTCCTAATCTGTACAATCAATTACCGGATTACTTGAAACAAATAAGCGATCGAAATAGTTTCAAACAAAAGCTAAAGCAATACTTAAAACTAAATCTTCACGACATTCTTGGATAAAAAATAATATTCGTATTTTGAGTAATATGTCAACTACCAGAAACCAATCATAGATTAATTAAATTCTTTTTTTCTTAAATATCTTTCTTTTTTTGTTTAAAGTTAATTAGTAATTATATCATAAGTGGGTCCCTTAAAAGGAACATTTGTTCCACTGGGACGTCACGCCATGTACTTCTATTTAAATTAATTAAAATCTAGTTTAACGTTAATTTCAATCTCAGCTCATGTTTTGCTTGTTTTTTCATTAGTTTTTTTATTGTTCACGTGCTGCACAGAGTGAGCTGAGATAGTTGCGTCCACTACCAGGAAGCTACACGTGAGCTTTTTGGTGTGGGGGAAAGTATCGGGTTAAAAAAAAAAAAAAAAACAAAAACAAAAAAAAAAACCAATGAATTTTAATAATAATAATAAAGTCATGCGGTGATTAAACCTTATAAATGTAGAATATAATTGGCAAAGAAATCTAACTTCAGTTTGAATGATCACTTGGGCAAATTAGGGGTATGCGATATTAGACGCGAAAAAAATCCAATAAGTAACGTCAATTTCGTATAAATCTCCGAAAAATATGCCAACGATCGATAGAACTGTTACATACGCCGAACAATATAGTTAACAGGTCGAGGCGACAAATTTTTGCCTGTCTAGTGTTAGTAGTGACCAACACTACAACATCTAGCCGTTCAAGACCAGGACGTTAGGCAACGATTTGTCGTTTCGATTGTGTTGTTCACACATATGGCCCTCTGTTGAAACAAATTTTCAACTTCTATTCATTTCTCTCGTCGCTCGCTTGCGATTCTATCCATCTTGTCATTTCATTACTTTCGTTACTCCCTTTCACTCTGAGTATAGATATTGTATTCACCGAAAAAAGCCAATGAATTTTAATAATAGGGAAAGTGTACCAGTTATGGCCATAGTGGTTCCCTATTTGGCCATATGCAAAATTTGGATAACTTTTACATTTTTAATCTTTTTGAATGTTTTAACATCAAGATTTATCCTTAATTTTACTGCTAAAACACAAAAGATTTTTCATAATGTAAAAGCATACAAGATATCACGTATGGCGAAATAGGGAACCACTATGGCCATAACTGGTACACCTACCCTAATTATCCTCTTTGCATCATATGGCAATTCGTCGTGATCCCGATGGTGAAGCTAGCCTACTTCGATGGAGAGTTCCCCAACGGAGGAATATCTCTCGAAACCGGTAACGTTAAGCATTGGCCGGTAGAGTGCCAAAGTCGGTCCTGCGATTTCTAGCCTACTCTGACGAAGATTTTCCCGGCGGTGGAAGATCTGTCGAACTGATGCTATCTGGACAGATGCCGAGGTCAATCTTGCGATTTTGGTGAGGGAAAACTTCCAGTTCATAGTCGCTCCGACGACCATTTGCCGGTGCTGTTTCGCGATCTACTCAACTAGTCTCCGGCGGAGGATCTAGCTTACTCTGATCGCACCCGATGGTCTCCTTTATGTTATCTCTTTCACAGACTGACTTGTCGAGTACCCAAGTCAGGCTAACGATTTCGGTTCATCGGCGCCTTGATGATAAGACGTTAAGCGCTGCTCTCTGCGTCTGCTTGCCAGTTGCGCTGTAAGTCAGACATTATTGGCACCACCATGTTGGTCATCTGATTCCAATAATCGGTATCGCTTATCATTCCGTGCACCTCATATTCTAAGCTGGAGTACTCACCAAAAGCAGCCACCATCGTATTTCGTACTATGTTGATCCTCGGGCAGTTTAAGACAAGCTGTTCTGACGTTCCTTTAATCTCCATACACTCAGAGCCACCTCCGACGATTACTGTACGGGCTCACCACTCACATGATAATGAGTCGGAGCGCGCTGTTTAACTTCTCCCCATTCCTCTTCCATCTTAGTACTGATGTTGATACGCCAGCCAGAAGACACCTCTTACTGCTGCAAGGACCACCTATGCTCAACATAATTCCTGTGCGCATTAATCGCCTCCGCCGCCTTCAATGCATAACCGACATGACTGTTGAAGTTCAGCCGATCGTCTAGCATTACGCACAGGTGTTTTTTGGTGTTCGCTGTGATGCTATGGCATGCCCCCCGACAATGATCTAGCTCTGCATGACTGCTCTGCAGTTGCTAACTATAGTAGTTTTATGGTGGGCTATCTCCAGCTTGCCTCCGTTACCAGCATTTCTACTTTCTCCTGCGTCTCACCTATTATCGTTAGGAAGACGTCATCGGCGAAGTCGACCCCCTTGGGTAGCTCCAGCGATAGGACCTCGTTGTTGGACCCAGTATGGAACCTTGTGGGACTCCAACTGTTATTTTTAACTCCTTGGGGTCAGCGTCGGTTTCATACCTCAGTACTTGCTTTTGAAAGTAGCTCTTCAAAATCTGGCACAAGTAGTCGGGAACCTGCATTCAGAGCAGCGCTGTGGCAATGGCCTCCCAGCTGGCGCTGTGGAACGCATTCTTCACATCTATCGTGGCCACGGCACAGTAACGACTCCCTCTACGTTTTTGTTTCAATGATTTCTCGGCCCTTTACAGCACCGTCCGAATTGTGTCCACCGTCGACCTTCCTTTTAGGAATCCAAACTGTCTTTCTGATAGTCCGATCTCGCTCTCTCTCTCTCTGTGAATTTCATCACCCAAGCTACGGCATCAGTACCAGTTTCTGAATTTTCTCTATTTCTGGGAATTGATCTTCGTCCAGGCATTTCTGCATAACCTTCTTTATCATATCTGGATATGCAAAATCCGCTGCTTTAAGTGCCACGTTGGGGATTCCGTACGGACCCAGGGCTTTGTTCAGTTTCAACGCTTTCATCACTGCTATAAGCTCATTGTTGGAGATCTGGCCAGCATTGACATTTCCTACCTCTGCATTGCCACATTGTAGGGTTATGTTTTGGAAATAGATCCTAGACGATGACTCTCAGTTTGGCCTCACGCTTCTTCTTGGTTTTCGCTATTATCACTCGGTAGGCATTTCCATAAGGATTAGCATCAGTTGCTGGCATTGCTCTTTGAGGCAGTTAGGCTTAATCAGCTTAAATTCTCGTTTGAGAGCCGCTCTAGCTTGTTGGAATACATTTCTCCGTTATTTTCGGACTTCCTTGTGTCTCAGTATATGGGATGCCGATTTAATAGTGGTTTCCGTTTTCTCGGCATTGGTATGTCACCTGCCCTGACCCTGAAGTCTCTTCTGATTAATACTGGCTTCTGATCGACAAGCTCATCAGTCAATTCTTTTAACATACGACTGAATTCGTCGAGCGTCCACCTTGAATGAGCGTAGCAGCTGCCTACGTAGACACCATTGACATTCACGATCACAAATTTTTCTTTGGTGCTAGAAACCACTTCTTGGATGGAGAACCTACCTGTTCGATTGTAATGTTTGAATTGGAATATCTTATCAGTCACCTTCACGATCACTGCTCATATTTGTCTGCCTAACACAATACTGCTTCAATTCAACACTGTGGGGCTGAGCAAGAACGATCTATCACTTCATGCGATCAGTGCACAAAAGGCTATACATCGGACAACAAGAGATACGATACGATCTATCGTGCGAGACGGCAACATTTGTCTTTATGTGAAACTTGATTACTTGAATCTTAGATTAAGCAAAACATTAAATAGTTTAAGAATAAAAGTTATGTACAGTGCATGCAACAAATAAGTGTCTGTCAATAAACTTAAATGTCTAAAATCTATGTGCTAAGTGTTTAGAATGGTTGATTGAGTGCTGAAAGAACCGTAAACGTTTTGTGTACAAAAATTGCTCTGCTGACCTCCCTGACTAATCGAACACTACCCAGCACCTGTATTCCTGTGCTGTCTACCACCCAGTTGGGCTTATCGAGCAATACTCGATCAGCTTCAATCGAAACGTCTCACTTTGCTTCCGTTGTTGATTGCCACAACAGTTGCAGTGCGGTGATTCAAGTTGATTTGCGTTACTTTCCGTGATGCGATCGCCTTTACACAGGACATTTAAAGCCACCCGTTAAATGGTCGCTTCCTTCCTCCGGTTTACAGTATAAACACGTTAGTCGCTTCGTGCAATCTTTCCTGAAGTGGCCTTTGTACCCCAACTTCCTACACAACTTGGATCTGTCCGGACTATTACAATTGCCTTTTGATGTCCGAAGTCCATGCACTTGAAGCATTTCATCGGTGGCCTCTCGGCTCGGGAGAGGAGTCTCAGCGGGCAAACCGACCATCTTATGTTAACTTTTTCCTTGTCCACCAATTTTTTGGCTGCGGCCACTGATAGCCGAACAGTCGCTAACTGTGTGCCATCGTACGACTTTGAAAGTCGGATTGTCATAGCCACATCTCCAATATCACACTGTGATCGCAACTCAACCACTGCCTCCTGAGTGAAAGCTTTTACGCTAGCCTTGTTTGCCAACGACTCAGTAATCAACTCCCAGGGGGTCATCCGAAAATGACGTCCATCATTTAGGAGAGGGGGGGGGGGTGGTATATGGAAGTGTGACGGTGCATGTATTAGGTATTGAAAAAAGCGTGACAGAGAGGGGAAGAAAGGGTCTAGAAATCCTAAAAAATGATGGACGTCATACTTGAATCGTCTCTAGCAGGGTTGTTAACGTTAATCAACGATCAACGCCGTTTCGTTGATTCGTTAACGTTAACTGTAACGATCAACGAATTTTCCGTTGATTTTTTGGAGCCGTTGATCAACGTTAACGCTTGACGTTGATTTAACGTCAACGACTCCGTTAATTTTTACGTTAATGATGGCCTTTGTGCATTCAATTTCCAGCAGATCGCCGACCTAGTTTATCTGAAGTAGACTATGTAATGTAACAAGAAGGCCTTCTCGGAGTGGCAAAAATAAACCCAGTTTTTAAGCTTTTTAGCTAAATGACAAGTTGCTGATTTATTTTTTGTTTTTTTAGACTAAAAACACATGTATTTTATGTCATTTACTTTTTAACAAAACGTGAAGGATTTTTGGATACTATAATTAGCTTTTTTTATACATTCAGTGACAAATTTAATAATCAAATAAAAGATTACCATTAAAAATGTCCTAGTTTGGGTCAATGTATCTCAGATTCTAGTAATTCTAATTGGTTGAAATTTGAATGACCTGACAAAACCGAAAGTTTTGTATGCACTGATTTCATTACATTGCAGTTTTATAAAAAAAAATAGTTGGTTGTTCAATGACAAAAGAAAGTAACCAATATATTTTAATTGTATTTAAAAAAGGTAAGTTGTTAATGGTTGATGTGTACTGCAAAGATACGTAACTTCTAAAAGTAAACAACTTTGCTGTAGAAATCAACCACCCACTATTTACCGTTTTATAATTAAGATAAAAATTTCTTGGTTACTTAGGCCGGAACAAATCTTAAAATCTTCTTTTGTCACCTTCCACCAAAATGTGTCAAGGGGGGGACAAAAAATAATAAAATGGAAATTCAGGAAAAGTCATCATTTTTCAATTCATATATCCGTCAAATCAAAATGTTTGAATAATAAACACGATATTTTTTTATTCTTAACATCGATCGCATAACATTTTTCATAAAACGGCTCTCAAATTGTACTCTAGCTATTAACAATTTTAAGAAGACTGCGAAAATGTTGCACTTATATGCAACTTGAAATCATATTTAGATTATTTCAATTTGGTCCAACATGTATGTAATATTCCCGGTCTTTTCGTTATGGACATTTCCTTGACTCTCCTGGGCGTTAAGGCTCAAACGCAATGATAGCGGAATGGCAACGGAATGCGGAACCGGTTCGCCAGCATGAACCACACCATTTCGACTGAGCTGTCAACGAACGTAAGCGAACCAATACTGAATCGACAAGCATGTTATAGTTCATGCTGGTGAACCGGTACCGCTTTCCGTTGCCGTTCCGCTATCATTGCATTTGGCCCTTTAAAGGTCATCGTACCTGCCACATGATATACGAATGCGAAAATGGCAACTTTGGCACTGAAAGCTCTCAGTTAATAACTGTGGAAGTGCTCCATAAGAACACTAAGCTGAGAAGCAGGCTCTGTTCCAGTGGGGACGTAATGCTAAGAAGAAGATGAATTCATGTAAATCATAAAAAAATCTGTTGTCATAGGCCACACTGTTACAGTAAAACAAACAAATTGAGGACTTGTAATCCAATAACACATGTTATCTCATGTAATACAGTAAAGACGAAAAACAAAACTAGCAAAAAACACGGAAAATAATGAAAATCAACACTGAGAATAAGATAATTTATTTATTTTCCCCTTCTGAATTTCAAATTTGTTCCGGCCTTACTTTTGTCTTTGGAAATCCTCCAAAACTCGTTGTTAAATGGTAAATGTAATGAATTCACTTCTGTTAAAACTTCGAGTTATTTGTGATTCGTGATCAACTTTCAGCCAATTCAAACTAACAGATTCCCAAACTTGGAACTTTTGCATGCGAAAATAGCATTTTATTTCTTACTATTGTCACTTACTGTAGATGAACTAATCTTCTAGGAAGTAGCTTCGTGACCACCAGATCTTTTGCTTGATACGTGTGTTCAGGAGATCAAGCCCATGCAACATCATTTTCAATCACTTTGTTCTGGGATGTGAGTGGTCAAGAATTTTAATTTCTCTTTATGCATCAACTTCCTTGGTTTCGCCATTTGCATGGAAACAAATTGTTTATCCAAGTAGATAAAATTTTCATTGCATCTACACAGCTAAGACCTAGCTACACAGGTCATCCAATAAGCCTCTGCACTGTTTTGAATTTGTATGGGATTTTGACTTTTACTGGCCTTGTTGTTTACAAATTTTATGTAAGAGTGAAAGAGAGAGGATGATTTTTGTGCAGAGCCCCATAATCAACGATAAAATTACCGCTGTTCGTTGACGTTGATTCAACGCAACCCGTTGACGCTAACGTTAACCAACATGAAAATCAACGAAACGCCGTTGACGTTGATCTCGACAAAAATTAACGTTAACGGCGTTACTCGTTGATTAACGTTAACAACCCTGGTCCCTAGTAGGCCGAGCTCTTGATCACCTGATCGTCTCTCCTCTCTGAGTATGCCTCGTTCTGACCACATTCTCTCCGACGTCTATCAGCTTCGAATCATCTCTGATCTTACGAAAATTCGCTGCGTATGTGGTTTAGTCGTCCCCCTTCGATAATTCACGCCGAGGGCGGCTAGTCACTTTCTTCGTACCCTCCTTTTTCTTTTCACTTCATTCGCCGTATTTCTTTCTTCTCTTCTCCGGGCCCCTGACGCTTTGCCATTCTTCGTCGTTTTCTGCTCCGTGCAGCACATAGCTACTCTGCTCGTTTCTCTTTTTTTTCGAGTCCGCTTCTTCTCCTGGCGAGTCTCTTTTCACACTTCTTCGACGTCTTGTTGGCACCTGCCTTAGGGGGTTTAGGCGTTTTTGGATGAGTCATCCCTCCGAGCCGCTATCTTATTCCATCGTAAGTAACCGCTTTCGTGATCCCATGGTGATCTTTGCAAGCAGTAAGAACCATGCTAGTGTTGACACGGACCTTCATGGAGTACCGTGTTCAGAGCCAGATCGGCGCAAGACAAGAAATATTTAACTGTGCCTACTTCCACTGTTTAAAGTGGTGGATTTGGAACGTACTTGGAGGCTTGTCAAAGTTTTGACGGGACGAGGGCAACCGCACTATAAGCCTACTCTACGTTTCAGGAGGGTGTCATGCACCCTTACTAGGGAAGTGAAATAGAACGGCTGTCAGCTCTACATCATCAGTATCCATGGTAGGAGAATTCGGGGTAAAACCGACACCCTAAGCTTATTGATAAAATTTGTGTACTTTAGCTTGTTAAACGAAACTAAAACTGTTGTACAGTGATACCTCCATGAGTCAATGTTCCATGACTCGATATCGACTCATGGAACCATACTAAAAACAAAATTTCAAGGTTACTATGATGGTCCCTAGAAGCAGCTTTTCAAAGGATTGCTGTTCCATGACTCGATATTTCCATGAGTCGATGGTCCCTTCAATATCGACTCATGGAGGTTTCACTGTAGAATCACATATTGGTTATATATCTATCAATCCTTGCAATCGCTGGATGATATATTAAGGTTATATAGCGATTTAAATCAAATTTATATTTCATCATTCTTAGGTTAGACAATTGAGAGTGCGTTGAGTCCCCTGTTGGGGTAAACTGACACATGCACTTTGAGTAGAATTTATACGTTGTGAACATCACCATCACATTGCATATTAAAAAGAATGCTTTAAACATGACTTTCGACATTAATGACCCCTTCCTCTAAAGGATTATACACATACTACGTAAATTATTGAGGGGAGACCAAATATCCACTAAATATATGTAAATATTTCAAATGATTATGAAAATGAAGTTGTGGCGAATGATTGGTTGTGAAAATAATTCATTTCATTTATTTAGTTAACATCTAAACAGATAACACTGAATCAACAATTTCACGCCACAAAACTTGGTTCGTGGCCGCATCCCTCCATCCTCGGTTCTGCCCCACGCTCTCCAAATCGATACGCACTTGATCCGCCTACCTAGCTCGCTGCGCTCCACGCCTTCTTGTACCAACCGGATCCGAAGCAAACACCATCTTTGCAGAGTTGCTGTCCGGCATTCTTGAAACATGCCCTGCCAATCGCATCCTTCCAGCTTTGGCCACCTTCTGGATACTGGGTTTGCCGTAGAGTTGGGCGAGCTCGTGGTTCATCCTTCGCCGCCACACACCGTTTTCCTGCACACCGCCGAAGATCGTCCTAAGCACCCGACGTTCGAAGACTCCAAGTGCTTGCAAGTCCTCCTCGAGCATCGACCACGTTTCATGGGCCTAATGAGCGTTGTGTGCGGATGTGAATCTGTTTTGACCGCAGCTTCTTGTGAAGGACATAGTAGGCCCGACTTTCACTGATGATGCGCCTCCGTATTTCACGGCTAACGTTATTGTCAGCCGTCAGCAAGGATCTAAGGAAGACGAACTCGTCGACTACCTCGAACGTATACCCGTCTATCGTAACATTGCTACCTAGGCGAGCCCTGTCAATCTCGGCCCCACCAGTTAGCATGTACTTTGTTCACGCATTCACCACCAGTCCAACCTTTGCCGCCGCTCTTATCAGTCTCGTGAGCTTCCCAAAAAAGCTGTTCTCGTCCATGGTGTTCCATAGCTCTACGCGGTCGATACTATCGTAAGCCGCCTTAAAATCGATGAAAAGGTGATGCGTTGGGACCTGGTGTTCACGACATTTTTGGAGGATTTGCCGTACAGTAAAGATCTGGTCCGTTGCCAATCGGCCGTCAACGAAGCCGGCTTGATAACTTCCCACGAACTCGCTTACTACAGGTGATAGACGACGGAAGATGATCTGGGATAGTACTTTGTAGGCCGCATTTAGAATGGTGATCACTCGAAAGTTCTTACAATCTAATTTGTCGCCTTCCTTATAGATGGGACATATTACCACTTCCTACCACTTCTCCGGTAGCTGTTCTGGTTCCCAGATTGTGCCTATCAGCCAGTGCAGACAAATGGCCAGCCTCTCCGGGCCCTTCTTTATGAGTTAAGCTCCGATATCATCCTTACCAGCAGCTTTATTGCTCTTGAGCTGATGAAAGGCATCCTTAACCTCCCTCAAAGTGGGGGCTGGTTGGTTTCCATCCTCCGCAGTAGCGACGGAGGTATTTCCTTCGTTGTCTCGACCTTCATTGCTTGTGCTCTCAGCGCCATTCATATGTTCGTCGAAGTGCTGCTTCCACCTTTCGATCACCTCACGCTCGTCCGTCAGAATGCTCCCATCTTTATCCCTGCACATCCCAGCTCGCAGCACGAAACCGTTGCGGGATGCGTTGAGCTCTGATAGAACTTGCGTGTTTCTTGAGATCGGCACAGCTGTTCCATCTCCTCATACTCCGTCTCCTCCAGGCGGCGTTTTTTCTCCCGACAGAGGCGGGTCTGCTGTTGCCGTTCCCGTCTTTAATGCTCCACGTTATGCTGGGTCCCTTGCTGATGCATGGCCGCCTGCGCTCCGTTCTTCTCCTCCAAAATCTGCCCACATTCCCCGTCGAACCAATCGTTCCGTCGACTCCTTCCCACGTACCCGACGATGGTCTCAGCTGCATTGTTGATGGCTGCTTTCACTGTTCTCCTGCATTTATTAAGAGGGGCTTCATCCAGCTCACCCTCTTCCGGTAATGCAGCATCGAGGTGCTGCGCGTATGCAGCTGCGACATTCGGTTGCTTAAGCCGCTCTAGGTCATACCGGGGCGGTCGTTGGTACCGTACGTTGTTAACGACGGAGAGTTTTGGGCGCAGTTTGACCATCACCAGATAGTGGTCGGAGTCGGTGTTAGCGCCACGACGTCGATAATCTCGGAAAAGTGCCGTCCATCAATTAAAACGTGGTCGATTTGTGATTCTGTCTGCTGTGATGATCTCCAGGTGTATCGGTATGGAAGGCTGTGCTGGAAGTAGGTGCTATGAATGGCCATTTTCTTGGAGGCGGTGAAATCAATTAGTCGTAGGCCGTTTTCGTTCGTTGGGCCGTTGGGCGCTGAACTTTCCAATAGTCGGTCTGAACTCCTCCTCCTGGCCAACCTGAGCGTTTAGATCGCCTGTGATGATTTTGACGCCGTGGCTTGGGCAGCTGTCGTACTCGCATTCGAGCTGCGCGTAAAAAGCGTCTTTATCATCATCAATGCTTCCAGAGTGAGGGCTGTGCACGTTTATTATGCTTAGGTTGAAAAATCGGCCTTTGAGCCTAAACTTGTACATTCTCTCATTGATCAACCACCACCCTCTCACGCGCCTCTGCACATCACCCATCACTATTAAAGCTATTCCCAGCTCATGTGTGTTGCCGCAGCTCTGGTAGATGGTATGGTTACCTCTAAACGTTCGCACCATTGATCCCTTCCAACACACTTCCTGCAACGCTACGATGCCGAATCCGCGGTCCTTCAGCATTTCGGCGAGTATGCGTGTGCTCCCGACGAAGTTGAGAGATTTACAGTTCCACGTACCGAGCTTCCAATAGCTAGTCCCTCTCCGTCGCTGTGGTCTTCGCCGATTGTCCCGGTTCGTATTCTCTCGTTGATTATTCGTTGAATGTTGTTTTTACGGCTGGCTTGCAGGACCTGACACTAACCCCCTAGATTTCTGGAGGACCATTCCCCCTAAATGTTCGGTGGGCCATAGTGTGCAGTTTAGCTTAGTGTCCTTCTCTGGCACTCGGACGATGATCAGCCGCCTCTGGCATGGGGAACAGCCGCTTCTAACATAAAGTACTGACGCTCCAAGTGTGCAGAAGCAAAAGCAAAAGCAAACCCTTCTTTCCCTGTCAGCATACGACCAAAGTTCCCACCGGGGGTTGGTTACCCGATCTTCCCCAAGTTTACTCGTACCCCGGCCAGTACCGCGAGGAGGTAGGGATAGGAGTTGCTGGGCTAAGGACCGCACTGAGGGGTCTTTTTCATTCCTTCAGGTACGCGAGGCACCAATGGTACGTCATGTCCAGCCATTTACCAACCAAAATAAATGAAAATAAATACTGTTTTATTCCTACACAACAGAAAATTGTAATTATTTTTAGATAATAAAAACTGTCGACTGTCACGATTTGTTAATAAACAATAAGATTAATTTATGTGAAAATATTTCAATTTCCATTCATTCTTTAATTTTAAATGAGAGAAATTTCTTCAAGCTTCATCAAATAAGTTGAAACGTGATAACATAGAAATATTTTTTTAATACTCAATGATAGCTTGTGGCAAGTCATATAGTGTCATATTTTACATGTTAACAAGTTTGCCATCCGTGAACTTCACTGGAATTTGAAAATAAAGACTCACATAACCTACAGAAATAGTCCTCCGATTAGAAAGATTCCCTGAAGTTAGATTATGAAGCAAAGAAAAGTGTCTATTTTACCCCAAATGGAAGTGTCGATCTTACCCCGAGTGGACATTTATTTTTCAATATCGTTTTCAGCTGTCGAAAAACCAAAAAATAATTTCTCCTTCATGTTGTATCAACGAAATAATAGTAAATGATGATGTAGACGCAGATTAAATAATACCATTAAACAAAATGACATGTGAAATCGTTAAAGAATAACAGCGAAATATTGCATCCAATATGATTTTGTTGTTTATTTTGGCAGTTTATTGGGAGCATCAGTTGTAATGTCATTCAAAATACAAAATTTCACGAGCTAAGATAGAGCGTGGTGGATGCATGAAAATCTGCTCAAATCATGAAAAATCAAAGGGTCGATCTTACCCACAGCGTCGGTTTTACCCTGATTTCCCCTATTCCGTAATCGTCTCCTTGTTGGCTTCAGCCAGTATACCATAATCAGGATTTTACTGGCATTCATCCTGATGTGCCGATTGGCATTTCAAAGGGCTAAGGCACTTTGACATCAGTATCAGGTCACTTGTTCAGACCTACTTGGAGATATGTGGTTTTTGCAGAGATTCAACAGAGCTCAACGAACCCCCTCTACATCCTAGGTAGACAATGCTTGAGCTCTTTATCAAATGGACCAGAAGCTCTGCCTTCTTCCGTAGGACGTGCCAATGGTGGTATTCCATACGGTTGTATGAATGAGTTTCGCTTGGGAAAGGCAAGAATCCCAAGCTCCTACCTGAAGAGTATTTGTGTGCGAAATCTTATGTGACACACTTTGTAACAACGAAACTGGTTTGACTGAAGCCTTTGACAATCACTGACCATGCCTTTGAAGCTCTTTAAACATTCCTAATAAATCTTTTGTTTCACATGGAAATCGCTAACAAAATGTGAAATCGCTTTGAATCACTATTTAAATGGCTTTACAACTTTTGAATCCCTGAAAACACGTAAAACCCTATTTAAAATACCTGAAAATCCTTAAAAGAAATATCGAGACTAACTCGGAACCCATTTAAAACCAATTGGAGTTTATGTAGATTATTTTGGAATTCTTGGTAACTCGAGTTGTGTTTGATCCTTCGACCTTGACGCTTGCTCCTGCGGGGGCTGGCGATGAGGGCAGGATCAAACATGTCGCGCGTCGGTCGAGTGAAAGTGAAAAAAACCGCGATCGCTTAGTTGTGTTTGATCCTTCGACCTTGGCGTTTGCTCTTGCGGGGGCTGGCGATGAGGGCAGGATCAAACATGTCGCGCGTCGGTCGAGTGAAAGTGAAAAAAACCGCGATCGCTTAGTTGTGTTTGATCCTTCGACCTTGGCGTTTGCTCTTGCGGGGGCTGGCGATGAGGGCAGGATCAAACATGTCGCGCGTCCGTCGAGTGAAAGTGAAAAAAACCGCGATCGCTTAGTTGTGTTTGATCCTTCGACCTTGACGCTTGCTCCTGCGGGGGCTGGCGATGAGGGCAGGATTAAACATGTCGCGCGTCGGTCGAGTGAAAATGAAAAAGTGGCGTGATCGCTTAGTTGTGTTTGATCCTTCGACCTTGACGCTTGCTCCTGCGGGGGCTGGCGATGAGGGCAGTATCAAACATGTCGCGCGTCGGTCGAGTGAAAGTGGAAAAAACCCACGATCGCTTAGTTGTGTTTGATCCTTCGACCTTGGCGCTTGCTCTTGCGGGGGCTGGCGATGAGGGCAGGATCAAACATGTCGCGCGTCGGTCGAGTGAAAGTGAAAAAAACCGCGATCGCTTAGTTGTGTTTGATCCTTCGACCTTGACGCTTGCTCCTGCGGGGGCTGGCGATGAGGGCAGGATTAAACATGTCGCGCGTCGGTCGAGTGAAAATGAAAAAGTGGCGTGATCGCTTAGTTGTGTTTGATCCTTCGACCTTGACGCTTGCTCCTGCGGGGGGCAGCGATGAGGGCAAGATCAAACATGTCGCGCATCGGTCGAGTAAAGTGAAAAAGTGCCGCGTTCGATTAGTTCTTTTTGATCTTTCGACGTTGACGCTTGCTCCTGGGCAGTGCGTCAAGAAAGCCTGAGCAGTCGTCAGTTGTTTTCCCTCTCGGGTCGCGCGCCTAATTTCTCTGAGTGCTTTTATATAGCCGAGCAAACGAGTGAAGCTGAAAGTGGATTGTTGCTGCTCAAGGATGACGGATCAATTGGTGAGCTCGTTTCATGCTACTATTTCTAATCTATAAAATACGTTTGACTGCACCTTTAATCGTTACAATGGTGAGACGTAAATATGATTTTTCAACAAACTCACTGTGTCACTGTGAGTGTCGATATAAACTCTGATTCATAAATTATTTATGACTAAACTTTTTTTTCAAAACTCCTTTTTCTTTTTACCTTTATTTTTTTTATTAAAACAACTTTGAATGGTTCGACACTACAAGTGTAGGCTTACAAAAGGTTCACTTTATTCAACAAACTTTGAAAGGTTCGTCACCTCAAGTGTCGGCATAATTTTTCTCAAAATAGATATTGCTCATATCAAATGAAAATATTATATTTAAATATGAGCATGTTTATATCTCACAAATTATTTATCATGGTCTAATCGCTTATCAAAGTGAATCCTGTGACCCAACGATCCTCCCCATTAACAAACATCCCTCCCAGTAACCTTTGTGGAGATGCAGAGGCAAACACGGTCTCCAAATAGCAAAGGTTACACACTAACATTCCTTCCTCCAATCCCACCTGACTGCAAGGACGTGGCCGGCGCCGTTATTGACCATGTATAAATAGAGGCACTGAATTATGCACACTGAAGAAGATTATGGCCAATCCCAGCCGAACTTCTAATTGATTCTTTGTGCATTTTCACTGACTTCGGTCAATCACGGAATAGCAACCATTGATATGTGTAGTCAGTCTAAGCTAAGCTAAGCTAAGCTATTATTTTGGAATTCTTGGTAACTCTTTGAAAACCCCCAGTAATCTGTTTTAAGCCCATGATAACCTTTAAGTAACTACTTGGAAGGATACGAAGTCCTTGGAACACATTGTGAAGGTTTTGGAAAACCGTGAGTATGCTTTGGGAACATCTGAATTTCGTTTGAGAACTTTTGATACTCCTTAGGTTTGAGTACTCTTAATTATGGGGAAATTCAGCCCAAGGCTGGTTAATCCCCGTGACTCCTTGGGTGCATTATCCAAAACTTGTTCTTTCAAATTAGGTTCACCATTTTACGAACTCATCTAAATTTCGAATCTCCGTTCCAGTATTAGCCATTCCAGTTCAAGGCGTTAAAAGAAGAACGGACGTAGGCTAAGGCCAGAAAGTAAAACTCGGTTCCCAAGCTCGTGTATCGTTTTATTTCGTATCGACGAGAAATATTTACATATAGCATAGCCTTACACAAAACATGAATATTTTATTAATTAATGTCTCGTTGAAAATAAATTTCTGCAAAAGCACCACTTCAAATTTTAGCACCGTTGAAAATATTCACTGAGACCGGAACCGTTCGCATGATTGGTTTATTACGGTGCCGAAGTTTATCTACTTAATGAACAATTCATTCCATTGCAGTTGATGAAAAACTTTCCGGTCGTTGTAAAAGAAACAAAATGCCTTCCATCCTCTCCATCTGCGAAGGAAAGTGCGTAGGTAGAGACCGGATGTCATACCGGGCACGTGCCCTTACGCCTATTTTGCCCGAATTTCGTTCAGAGGAGCAAAGAGCAGATTCAAATTAATCAATGGCTTGTCCGAACCATTTTTTACTACCAGCGGATTGCAGGTTTCTAGGGTTTGCCTAACCTTGAAGTGGCTTTTCTAGGTACCAGAAGAAGACGAGCAATGCCTCGCCCATACCTGAAATGGAATAATTGTGTTGATAAAAATCCATTTCAGCTATTTCATCTGTTTGAAATAAAAACTAGAAAACACGATTATGGAGGGCATGGTTTTTTGAGCAAATTGTAACTAGCGATTGGTTTTTAGCGTGAAATTTAGCAAAATGAAGTTGTACTCATTCGAGGAAATTACAAAATTTTTAAATGCATCAACTTTTGCAGTACCTCTATAATCGTTATTGTGATTGAATCACAAAGCTGAAAAAATCTTAGTCACTGCTGGGGATTTTTTTTTTTTTATTACCGTACGGGTTTGGGCCGAAGGGTCTCAGATTTTCATGAAACTTTTTCCACAGGCAGGGCTCATGGATATATGAATAAAAAAATTTGAGAAAAATTCAGGGTCGCCTTTCCGGAAAACTCAAGTGGAAATTTTTGTTTTCCCTTGGCACTACTTACTCTGAAAAATCATAACTCAAGAACGAAGCATCGTAGAAACAAAGAATTTAAGCAAATTTTCTCAAAAATCCAAAAAAAATATGAACTGGAAAAAGTTTTCCACAAAATTTTCTACCGTTGGGAAAATTCGTAAAGAAAAGCCGGAAAAACTATGCCGGAAAACTCAGGTGGAAATTTTTTGTTTTCCCTTGAAAAATATGAACTGGAAAAAGTTTTCCACAAAATTTTCCACCGTTGGGAAAATTCGTAAAGAAAAGCCGGAAAAACTATGCCCGAACTCGTGGAAAATTTTCAAAACAATATTTTCGAGAAGGTAATTTTATAAGCTTTAATCACTGAAATTTTTGGAATGCACTTTTTTTTCGTTTTTGAGTTATGGCCAATTTTGTGAAAAATGTCCAGATGTGCCATATAAGACTTTTCTTTGAAAAATCATAACTCAAGAACGAAACATTGTAGAAACAAAGTTTTTATATGAAAATTTCCAGTACATTTTTTTTGGATTTTTGAGAAAATTTGCTTAAATTCTTTGTTTCTACGATGCTTCGTTCTTGAGTTATGATTTTTCAAAGTAAGTAGTGTCAAGGGAAAACAAAAAGTTTCCACCTGAGTTTTCCGGAAAAATAGGCGACCCTGAATTTTTCTCATTTTTTTTTTATTCATATATCCATGAGCCCTGCCTGTGGAAAAAGTTTCATGAAAATCTGAGACCCTTCGGCCCAATTTGTACGATAATAATAAAAAATCCCCTGCTACGATGCTTTCACCCTGGGAAACAAGGAAATCCTTAATATATTGCAGTGGCATTTAACGCAGAGAGCAAACTTAGCTCTAAAAAGCTTTCAATTTCCGAACGTTCTTCTTTCCGAAAGTTTAAGTTACAAAACAAACAGCATCAATGAGAGAAAAATTCGGAAGCCAACCAACCAGCATGGATCTGGATCAGCCAGAAAATTGTGGAAAATAGCATCGGAAATTGCAGCTCGAGAGTTCATTTTATATGGTAAGTTTTGTTGGTTCGTAAGTTTCCCGTAAACTTCTCCAGCAGCTGTTGGTTGGTTCTTCTTCGAGGAACTTACTTTTCCAGCTATGGTAGTTGGAGCTTTTTTCCCCCTGCTTGTTTATGCAGCACACAGAAACCCTTAACCGAAAGTTGAACCTACCGGCAAAAAGGTTGAAAAGTTTACTTTCTCTCTCTCTTCGCTCCGTCACAACCCACTTGCGCATCAACTGCCTCTTCCGGTTTCATCATCATCTAGCCTAACCGCTGCCAATTGGTCCTCCATGCTGGTTGCCTTAAGCCGGGGGAGAGTAAAAATCCCGTAATAAAAGCATCCAAGTGGATAAGAAGCAAAGTTACCATCGAACTGGATGCGTCATAAAGGGTAAAAGTTTTCGCTCCCAACTTACGCCAAGGGTTGATACGATTGCAAGTTATTTGTTTACAATACCCCTTGAAGAAGTTGAACAACTACACTTGAATTACATGGCATTGTTAGGGGAGGACGAGGGAGTTCATGCATAAGTCGATCACTGGGGCTTTTAAGGCGATTCTTCCAATGGTTACTGGGCTGCACTGTAACTTGACCTAGAACGCTATGCAGCCCTTATGTTCAGTTTATATTACCGACACTCTAGGCAACAGTCAAATCTAAAATTGATCCAAAAGCATATGAATTAACACATTTTATATGATGCCTAAATGCCATCCAGTTTTGAAACACACGAGTCGTGGGTAAAGTTGCAAATTTAAATAATACATTGATTATAAAGAGAGCATTCACTGAAATCGTTAACGATTTTCTGTACATTGTTTCGGCTTTGTTTCAATTTAAGAATTTAAGAATGACCGTAACGTAAAAAATTTTAACGATTGAAAACTTCTAATTTACATACCTAAGAAAATGCTTTTGCTAGATAAGGAAAAGGGATATTTTCACGTTTGCAACGAAGAAAATCATTTACCTAAAGCGACCTTCTTGGGTTAATATTTTTTTTTCATAAGGGTGGGTAGTTACGGACGGGTACACTAGGGCGGTTCAATATTTAAAAATGTTTGAAAATCCAATCTCCCATATGTTTCTTACCATCCTTACCATAAAAATAAAGTTCTGTGAAATTTTCAGCTTTCTAGGTGGTGATTTAAAGGTGGCCCAGAGACAAAGTAGGTTTATATGGAAATTACTATGGAGAAATTTTGAGAAATGTTTCAAACACGCTAGTACTGTAATGTAAGTACAAACTTATTATCCCATATGAAAAATTCATTCTTCAAATCATAATAAAGAAATTAGCCGAAGAGAGAAATTCAATTCAACGGATAGCAGAAGAGGTTTGTATGCTATTATTTAGCTCAATATGAGATTATTGCCCTGCAAACATCTACAAAAATCCCAAACAAAATTAGCTCAAAAGGGTTTTTTTGTCGTCACTTGTTTTTCATCACTGATATTTTTAGTGACTACAGCAAAGACCCGATTTTGTCTACCCCCGAGTTTAACATCCTTTTATGTCCGATTTTGCGAACCTTAAACTTATATTTATTTCAATCAGACTAAACACGTCTATACTGGCAATATTGGGCATTATGACATAAGCCACGTCTATACAATCATTTAATGATCGAAATTTTGAAATTTGATATTCGAAATAATCATCCGAAAAACTGACCAATGTTACCTTGGATTACGATACATAAAAAATAAGAGTAGAAAAAATGTTTTTGTTAACAAAATCATGAAACTAATTCCTACTAATTTTATTTTAACTAATAAGTTAAATAAAATATGAAATCAATTGAATTTTTTTTTTCATATATTCACTCATTCTCGTTTTTGTCAACCTTAAATGCAGTATGGGGCTGACAAAATCGGGACATTACTGTATCTTCGGGATGGGATTCGATCCCAGGTCCTCGGCGTGAGTTGCGTTGTAGTGGTTAACACCAGGTCCGTCCCCATTTTTCCGGATTTATGATTTAAAAAATATTATTAATTAAAACTTTAGACAATAATGCAAAGCACTTTTTGTAGGAACTGCCATTTTTTTAATCAATTTTGAGAAAAAAATGGGTAACAAAGTTTGGCCTTTTTTAAATTAAAGTTCAGATAAATTTTGGAAAAAATAAGTATGCAAAGTGGCCCAGCTAGTCGAGGTCTACATTTCCAGAAAGTTTAAAAAAAATCTTCTGACAGCTCGAAATTCGGTACGAAATGGGTCAGTTATTACTGTGAGCTCTTTTTGACAAATTACCATTTTTGCTTGTATGTATCGTGTGGTGGCAAGGAAGATACTCTATGACCTGGGAAGTAGAGAAAATTTTCGAAAAGAGCATCGGTGGGATTCGATCGAACGACCCTCAGCTTGGTTTAACTGAATAGCTGCGGGTTTACCGGTACGACTAGCAGGGAAATTTGCTCTTCATGGTCGTTTTATTGGAAAATCTCGTACTTTTCTATACATATCCGCATATTTACTAAAATCTTCTTCTTTTTATTCTTCTTGGCAGAACGTCCTCACTGGGACAAAGCCTGCTTCTCAGCTTAGTGTTCTTATGAGCACTTCCATAGTTATAAACTGAGAGCCTTTTTTGTCAAAGTTGCCATTTTGCTAATTCGTATCTCGTGTGACAGGTACGATGAGACTCTACGCACAAGGAAGTCAAGGAAATTTTCATTACGAAAAGGTCCTGGACCGACGTTTGAAAAATAAAAAAAATCATAGCCAATTTCATCAGTCAATCTCTCTTCATTATTCATTGATTTTGATAACCTTCAAAAACCGAATGTTTTAAACATTTTTAGTTATTCCCCTGAACATCTATTGTTTCGAATAAAGTAGTGTGTGGTATTTTGATTCCATTACACGCTTCTGTCGGGTGCGCGACGAAATCAAGATCAATCGTGTTCGTTTCGCGTTGGGTGAGTGCGAAATAGTAGTTTACGGAACAAGTTGCAGAATGATGATTTTTACAGCAAGCCTCGTAGGATAATTACGACCAGTGCTGTAAAAATCGAGTTCTGCAACGAGTTACGTACAACATTTTTTGCTATTTCGTAGAAGACCACTTGAGGGTATCAGAAATAATATCGGAATGCATTCACCATCATTTTACAATTTATGAAAAATGGTTTTGTAATGATTCATTACGAAACTCAAAACAGTTGCGTAATGAGAAAGCGTTGCGTAATGAATCATTACAGCACTGGTTTCAGTTGCGTAATGATTATTCCCGCACTGCATATGTCAGTACAGGAAAGTAGGCCGTTTAATGACAGATTGGCGTGAAGAAAAACAGCCTATTACGATGAGAAATTGCAAAAGGATATTTTTGCTATTCCGTTGCTTATAAGTCTACTTTTCATCAATTAAATGAGCAACATAATGGCCTACTTTTCCTAACAAAAGAAACAGAACTGAAAAGTGCTACTTTTCAGCACTGTTTTGGGTGCTGAAAAGTAACACTTTTCAGTACTCTTTTGAGAATCGCCAACTAAATATCTGAATGGCTTTTACATCCATCTTTCGAATGGTTTTGTATTTACCATAAACGTAACGATGCTATGATAAAAATCTGTTACCATAAGCATGAAACGAGCTCACCAGTTGGCAGTCCATCCTCGATTTAGCACAATAGTTATTTATGCAACAAGTTGCAAAATGATGATTTTTTCAGCACGAGTCGTACATTGACAAGCAGCTTGCCCTACATCCATTGGACGATCCGAATCCCACTCGTGTGGCGATTCTGTTTCGGCATCGGGTCGTCTAGCAAGACGAAGATGATGTAGTAAAGTTATCTAGTTCATAGCTTCCCAAACTTGAACTCGGCGAGCCTCGTTGGATAAATGTACGACTCGTGCTGAAAAAATCATCATTTTGCAACTTGTTCCATAAATAACTATTGTGCTAAATCGAGGATGGACTACCAACTGGTGAGCTCGTTTCATGCTTATGGTAATAGATTTTTATCATGGCAACGTTACGTTTATGTAATTTTCAGACAAACTATGGACGGTTTTAGAAGTGTTGACATGAACCATTATTCCTGCTTCATATGATTTTGATAAACACGGGATTCCTTTGAATAGTTCAACATTATAACCTTAGTATGGATTTTGGGTATTTTTCGACCCATTTCAAAATTCAAATCAATGTTACTTTTGATTGAAATAACCAAGCAATTTGGAATTTTCTGACAATTATTGTTTTGTGGGAAATTTTATAATTGCGGAAACAAATGTTTTGAATGCCCCCTAGGGGAGCTTCCATAAAAAAGTTGCAATTTGTGACTTAGGGTCGTTTTCGACCCGAAAATTCAAGCAGCTCGCAAAACTTAGTGTGTTGACCGACTTCGGTTGGGCTTAAATGAAAGGCACACATGTCTAGTTTCAGAAACCCTCCCGGAGATCCGGATTTGGTCACTGTGGCCACCGGTAACCTGTTACATATGAAACAAGTCCCTTTAGAGACCCTTTTTTTGACAACCTGTAGTTTCATAACTAAACAAGTAATCTGAATCGTCCTCATATTGTTGAATAAGTATTCACGTGGACTGTGGATAGAGATTCTCAAATCCCTTAGTTATTAATGAAAAGTGGCTTTCCATCGCAGTTTTATATATGTATTTCACATCGGTACTGATGGATATTATCCCGACCAGACGGAAGAAACAAGATTATAACAGAAATCAGGGGAACGATATGATTTTTATATCACCAGTTTTTTTTGAAAACATGTACCGTTAGTAGTTTAAATAACAAAAATTATAACAAAATTTGCACCAAACTAAACTAAAATATAACAAATCCTATTATAATTATAACAAAATTATTACCGAATGTGTTGCGATGATGTTACAAAATAACAAAATTATTGCAAGTTATGTTACTGTTCATGACATTGGATGGTATTTGCAACAAACTTACAAATGCGATGCCAAAAATATAACAAATGTTGTTATAAATGTGTTTCTAAAAATATAACAAATTGAGAACAACTTCATCTTGATAACAAAATTATATCAAATTCTGTTATTTTAACTGCTGCTGATAGGAATGTGTTATAATCTTGTTATGTGGTTCTGGTCGGGATGGCATAACATTTCTCTGTAATTAGGAACTAATTACCGGTGCATATCTCCTGAAAAATTTGGTTCAGTATGGTCCATGCGGAACCGGTTCTTGGGGTCCCGTAAGGTGGCCAATATGGACAATTAGATGAAATTACACGAATGTATACCCAATAACCAAATAAATTGTGCCCAATTCTTTACCCTTTTTTGTTTGGATGTTTTTGCCACAAATATGAATGGATGGCTATTCTGGTCCTTTTGGAGCTCCAGAATGGCCATCGAAAAACTCGGAATATGGGACCACTAAGTTTTAGCACCAAAAGTAGGCATACGACGACTCAATCTTCATGATTTTGAATTCCTGTGACTCTGCTAGTTCAATTATAGATAAATGGGCACTTTGGTTCTTCTGGACCACCTCTAGGTCCCTAAAAGGACTTTTTTCAGATGTAGCAGGTTCCCAGTGGCCACAGTTACCAAATCCGGATCTCCGTGAGGGTTTCTGAAACTAGACATGTGTGCCTTTCATTTAAGCCCAACAGAACTAAATTCGGTCAACACACTATTTTTTTCGAACCTTTATCACAATTTGTAACATTTTGTTAGAAACTAAGAAAGGTTAATGTTGACATTTTTATTTATCTTCTTTGAATATCTCCCAATATCTTTTCACCTAGAGACAAAAATGCAAAACTAGTTTTAACTAGGAATCTTATTTTTCCTCCACGGATCGCATAACCAATTAAGAGTAACTCCCAGATATGTTTCCTTTCTCGCACAAATCATCACGTGCAGAGGTATTTTCGATCTCTAGAAGCAACACACTAACATTCCTTCTCCATCCCAATAATGAGAGAGTTCTTAGATTTTTGATGTTGATTCTAGAAGAATCTTAGAAGGTCAATTTGGATAGGATTCTAGAGGAAATTTAATATATTTTATTATACTTTCCCAGAGACATTTCTTTCTACAACTTTTGGAAAAATCATTGGATGCTTTTACTTATGAATATACAGAGAAATTCCACAAGAAAGATATCAATGGAAGTATCTATGCTGTTGCTGAAAATCATAACGTAAAACTCATGGCTTGTGTTTTTAAATCAGTACGTATGAAAGAATGCATTGAGGATTTTTCTTATGAATTCTTTGAATAGTCCAAGGTACCTGGAGGAATAACTTAAAATATCCTAAATGAATCTTGACAGAAATTACCTGACAAATTCCTGTGATTTTTTACTTTTGGATTCTTTGAAGGAACACTAAGAAAAGCTATTTGAAAAATAAATTAGAGAGTTGTTCCTTGGTAAAGTTTTGATGCAATATATCTTAGAAAATTATTGGAGGAACTCTCAGCCGCCAACTTTAGAGGGTGCAGCACTTTTTGACCCACCCCCACACATTTTACAGAGTGACAAAGGTCTGTTAGCTGACGCGGCATTCGCGCACCTTTCGACCAAACTTTAATAATTGGGACTCTTCAACCGGTGAGTGGATGCTGATAAGGGTGTCTGCTACCACCCGGTTCGGTACTAGATGTAAACAAAGCCAAGAAGATGATAAAATTAATAGAAAGATAGAAATTATAAATCTGCATAAGCCAATAGTAAGCCATTGGTAGCGTGAAATCTTTTGCTAAAATATAAAGTGTCCGGTAAAACAATAAGTTCCAATTTAGTTTTTTTAGTGCCAAATAAGCTGCGTGTGACAAATTCATAGATTAGGTAGGGGACCATTCAAAAATGACGTCCATAATTTGAGGGAGGGGGGGGGTGGTCTACAAAAGTGTGACAGAACGTGTTAAAGGTATTGGGAAAAGCGTGACAGAGGGGGGGAGGGGGGTCTAGAAATCCTGAAAAACGATGGACGTCATATTTGGATCTTCCCTAGGCAGAATGTATTCAAACCAACCCTACATCAAATATAATTGTGTTTTTTAAACCAGGTCTTCGCATGTGCTAAGATATTAGTTAATTATCGTACTATCCCATTTTACCGGTAAGAAGACGTAATTTACTGGATTAGTTGAATGATGTGCTTATTATTGAATATGTATTAGATTGCATTTCAAACCAGATCACTCCAAGGCAGAAAAACCATTCGTGAACCTACTTGAATTACCTGCGTAAGAGCATTGGTGAGAAGTGAATTTTCTTAACTTAGGGTGAAGATGGATCGAAGCCAAATTTCAAATTTTCAAGAGCACGGATCTGGAGAACCAAATATCCGTTTAAGCTGAAAACTTAATCGATTGATCACTAGCTGGTGGTGACCAATCGATTAGGTTTTCAGCTCAAACGGGTGTTTGATTCTCCAGATCCGTGCTCTTGAAAAATCGAACTTTGGCTTCGATTCATCTTCACCTTAAGCCTGAATTACCTAAACTATCAAATAAATTACACATTAGCAGTACCCTAATACGAATTGAGATCCACCACCCATATTGCGAATAGGAACCCCAGACAACCAGAAATCGCATGAAAGTTCACGCAATAACTCATTGATTCATACCAATTATATCAAACCCGTACAACACGGTGGATAAAATCGTCAGATTTATGAGTTTCATTGCATTAAACGCATTTATTCTGAGTTCATTTGTACATTTTGATTCGTCCCGTACACTCGTACAAAGTAAGTAGAATCAATCCGTAGCAGCTGTCAAATCAACATTTGTTATCATAAGTTGAGTTGCATAAGATCACAGGTTAGCTCAGTACAAAATTTAATCCAGGCCTGCCCAACCTTTTTGACCCGCGGGCCAAATAGCAGACTCAATTTTGTGAGGCGGGCCACATTTTTAATAGCAAATATTGGCATGAAATCTGACAAAGGCAGTAAATGAAGTTAATGAAATCTAACAAAAATCAGTGAATGAAGCATATTTTATTTGGAGAAATCTAAAAACATATAATAGCTGCAAAGCATCCTGGGGGATATTGTAAGAGTTCCTTTATAAATTATGTGATAATCTTGCCCAGATTATTTTGATGAATTTACCCCAGAAATTTCGGAACCTGTTAGAATAATGCCCAAGATTTTATAAAAATCATACTCCGCATTCTGTCAGAATCCGACCTTGTATTATTAGAATGATCCGGGATATGTTTAAATCCTGAAAAAGCTTTAATAAAAATCATAGTCGGAATGTCCAGAATTTTGTAAGAATTGTGCCTAGGATTCCTTCAGAATCTCACACAATAATCATTTCGTAATTCTTCCCTGAAATCCTTGAGAATGCTAACCAGTACTTAAAAAAAACCTTCTCAAAATCGTACAAAGTGTAATATTGTAACGGTGTCCAGGATTTTAGAAAATTACGTTGAAAAAAATCCTGAAAAGAAGCTCATGGAATTTTGTTGAAGATTCTGTGCGAATCCTGCTCATTTTATCGGTGAAGGTCGTCTCCAGAATTCTCAAAGAACCAACTCAAGATTTTGTTAAAAGATTGTCTCGTTTTTTTTTATAATCCTGCCAAGGGTACTATGTCAATCATAGCCACGTGTTAGGGAAACTAATTTCCAGGATTCTGTGAGAGTATTAGCCCATAATTGAGTGAAATTAAGTTTGAAAATTGAGCCAACAATGGCAATTAGTTTTGTTCAGGCTTCATTTATTGAGTGTGGGAAGAAGTCATGGTAGAAACATTGTTGTCGTAATCCCAGTGATATCTTATCTTGATCTTATATTTGTAACTTTTTATTTCTCAACACAGATTTACGCGTAGAACTATTTTAATCGTTATTAAAATTGCAATCGAAGCTGCTTAAAATCTAGCTGCAAAACAAGATCAGGAATTTGAATCAGTCATAAAATAAATTATTCACGAAGACTCAAAAACAAAACACAATTTAAATAACTTCCAAGATAAAATATAAGTTTAAAAATGAATTGAAAACTAAGGGGTCTATTTTGTAAATCGAGCAGATTCATGTGACTCGTCTGTAACCACTGTCGATCAAAGTAAGCATGTCTATTACAGATGTCACCCGTCGATTCCCATAGTAATTCAGTCACATAGAGTGACAACTGTCGAGAAACTCGGGTGACAGAGCCGTGTCGAGTGAATTTTTTGGTCGACAGTGACTCCAGTCGAGTCATTTTGATCGACTCGAGTTATAAAATAGACCCCTAAAACAATTAGTCTTGGTAGGCTTTACTCTCGGTGGTTACAATAGTTAACGGGCCAAATATGAGAAAAATTATGGAATCCTCCGCGGGCCGCACAAAATGAGGTCGCGGGTCGGATGCGGCCCGCGGGCCGTACGTTGGGCAGCCCTAATTTAACCACTCGCATTGTATGCTACCGTCGATGGGGGTGACAATGGGTCTAGGGGGTGAGATTGGGTCAAAACGGAAAAATATGTTTTGTGAAATATTTCAGCTAATAACGCTGATATTACTAAAATTAATAATTCATATGTTAGGGAACATATTATTACACATAATTCATAACAATATAAATTTTTAGAAATAGTAGTTTTTGTTTACTACATCAATAAACTTGCATGTTGAAACTAGATAAAATTTACAACATTCAATTTCTCCTGTACAAAGTATCACGCATGTACTCTTGCCTCAATCGTTGTATTAGTAGAATGTTGAAAGTCTTTTCATTACACATCCCAGGTATTTTCCGGAATCTGTTTGATTTTCCCACAAAAAAAAACATTTTTATCGGTACGATGTCTAAAACATTGAAAATGGGGGTGAGATTGGGTCAAGCAATAACGATGGTAAATGAAATTCCAAGTCCACTTTTTTGACATTTTACGGTGCCAGGTGTTCTCTTTTTTCATTAAGCTGTGTTTATTCTTTCTAAATACAGCATCTCTGAAACATCTACTTGAATATTTCGTGCATTGAATAACAATACAACGCATTTTGACAACTTCTCAAACCAGCAACTGTGTTTCGTGTGCAGCAACATCGTAAAATTTTATCAAAAGGATGTTTTTTTTCTAAATTTGATTATTTATCAGTGTTTTCATATTATAGAAACATCTCACGGAAGTACAAATGATTTGGATCGCTGAAATACTGGGATTATGACGTCAACTTCTGCCTAAAATTTATTGATCGTGGAATGTCGCACCGAAATTTAACTATTTGCGAAGGTTTAAAACAGTCACTGTTTCAGTACACCTTTGGGGAAACTGAATTGGCTTAATAGCAATGGGGATGAGACTTTGAAGACAATTTGAGGGAAAAACCAAGAAAATTTATGTAAACTTGACGATAAATGTTGGGTTTACCTATTTTTTCTCAAAGCTCTTCAATTTTCAGTGTAATCTTGCTCTTAAGTGGGTTTATCATACTTGTGAAACATCTTAGATATCTTTTTGTCTTGTTTGCATCGTTTTTTGTCAATATTTTTCAGTTGTGAATGGTTTTGAAATCATATTCTCAAAAACAAGTTATTTCAATAACAGTGACCCAATGTCACCCCCTCTATGGGGTGAGATTGGGTCATTTTTCATTCACTTGTGGTGCCGCTGTGAATAAATATTTGTCTTTAATTTTTTGAACATTTGTTAATGTACCATCAAAGTAGTAAATTTGAAGTTTATTGGAGTTAAATTGCGATAGTTATTCAAAAAATAAATCGCACATATCCCTTTTTGACCCATTGTCACCCCCAACGACGGTATTATTCACCACATAAAATATGCACGTACACTACCAGTCATAAATACGGACTCACTAAAATAAGTATTGCAACACTCAGCTGAATAATGAATCACCCCCAAATATTTTAGCATCACCTCAAAACAGGTTAATTCACATTGCTTTATCTCGAGATCCTTACGACTTGCAAAGAAGCGATCTTCAGCAAAGTTGTTCAGGGAATCAAGGACATCCGTAAAGCAAACAGTTTGGTTCGCGATTTTGCCGCTAGGTAGCACTAGTGAGCATGCAAAATTGAGCATTTCAAACTAGTTCTAGCTTGTGATCCACAAGAGATAGAAAGTTTTCTTCGGCAAAGTTGTTCAGAAGGTCAAGGACATCCGGAACACAAACAGTTTGGTTTGGCGCTAGTGAGCATTTCAAACGAGTTCAACATTATGTGAATCAGACCTGAATCACTTGAATATTAAGTGAAACCTGAAGTACTTGAATATGAAATGAATCAGACATGAACCACTTTAAAATGAGTAAATAAGCTCTGAAGTACTGAGACGTGAATTAAAATAAACCATAATAAATGAATAACGAGACGAAACAAACCAGAATATTTGTAGTCTGGGTGTATGACACCTGAATCAATTGAATATGAAGTAACTCAGACACGATTCACTTGAATATGAAGATGACTTTTGATATCAGATGAAAATGAATGAACTTATAGATGTGAATCCCTTGAATATAAGCTTATTAAAACTGAAACATTTGAAAATAAAGTGAATCGGACCTGAATCATTTGAATATAAAATGAATCAGTACTGCTTTCTTCAAAAATGAAGTGTCACATGACATGAATCATTTGGATATAAAACGAATCATATCTGAATAAATTGAACAAGAGGTTAATCGGTCTTGAATTACTTGTATATGAAGTGAATATTACCTTAAACACTTGACTATGAAGTGAATCAAACATGAATCACATGAAATGATTCTCACCTGAAACACTTGAATATGAAGTGAATTGGACATGAGTCTCTTGGATATGGAGCTAATCAAATCTGAAACACTTGAATATAAAGCGAATGAGACCTGAATGCCTTAAATTTACTTTAAAAATCAAACATCAATCACTTGTAATCAAACCTGAAACACGTACATAAAGTGATTCAAGCATAAATCACTTGAAAATTTAGTGAATCAGCCCTAACCTGCTTGAACATCAAGTCATACCAGTAGAAGTGGAAAATTCTAGATGAATTAAACCTGAACTACTTGAATATCAAGCTAGAACTAGTTTGAAATGCTCACTAGCGCCACCCAGGGGAAAAATCGCGAACTAAACTGTTCACTTTCCGAATGTCCTTGATCCCCTGAACAACTTTGCTGAAGATCGCTTCTTTGCAAGTCGTAAGGATCTCGAGATATAGTAATGTGAAATTACCGGTTTTGAGGTGATGCTATACTTTTCAGGGTGATTCAATATTCAGCCGAGTGTTGCAATACTTATTTCAGTGAGTCCGTATTTATAACGGGTAGTGTATATCGCCTCCACTTTTGTACGTCGAAGAACTTTTCGCGACATCTTAAAAGTGAAATTTTTCACATGCAAAGCCTCCAGTTGATTTCGTTTTACGTACATTTTGGTTGTATGGGACAGCACGAAAGGAACTAAACATGACTACAAGAAGCAATATTCCCTAAGCTCGAATATGTCGAACAGGGGTTTCCATCACCAACTTTGCGGTGCACTGTTAAGAAAAATCAAATTGTAGAAATGCTAAACTAATGGATCATATGAATTTATGATCATTCATAGGAAAATCATATTCTCCCATTCATCGGATTACGTGTGTCATTAAATGCCGTGACGGAGAATTACGGTTTTTGAAGTTCCGGTCTTATTAAAGAAAAATTTTAAAACTGTTTGATTCTCAACTCTCACTGTCTCAAAAAGAAATACTTACAAAGGTATTTCCTTTGTAAATTTCCCTCATTCAACTTGAACAATAAAAAAACTTCAACATCTCGAATAACAAACGTTTCATCCTCAATGATCTTATGAACTTGGCGCCTTTGGGAAGAACTGTATGAAATCTTCAGAAAATCCAACGTATGCGTACATTAAGAATGTTGCTAGTATCCAATCTACGAAGTATACCGTAACTACGCTAACGCTAACGCTATTAAGAAACGAAGGATACTATACCATTTTACTGGGTGCATAGGGCAGTTTTCTGTAATTTCCCAAACTAATAAAAGGATCCGATACTCAACCTACACCAAGACCAAGACGCTTTTTTGTCTTCACTTTGCTTAGTAGCATAGCATATCATAGACTGACTGTATATGCCAATGGTTGCTACTCCGTATTAGATCGGAACCGGTATGAATTGCACTTCTATTCAAGTGAATAAGAGATAGGTCTTTCCGCTTACTCTTGAAGTGCACATTTTAGCATCTCTCATATTTTTGATCAATAATGACGCCGGCCAAGCCTTTACCGTCTTCCATGTCTCAGTTTGGAAGAGATGGAATGGTAGTGTATACTTATTGTTTCTTCTAGAGACCGCGAATATCTCTGCATCTGAGCTATCCATAGTTTGTTTTAAAACTACATTAGCACAGTGATACCTATGTTATCATAAGCATGAAACGAGCTCACCTGTTGGCAATCTATCGTAAATTTAACACGAATATATTTTCACACTCGCGTAACACAAACCGTCCACGCAACTCCGCCACTCGTCCCAAAAGAGCATGCAACAGAATCAAAAGACCACACACTACTTCTTTTTTAGCTTCACTTTGCTAACTGTGGCATGAGTGGTGTAGATATACTTAATCGTTTAACGTTGAATGCAAAAAGAGTGCCAATACTGTGTATAATTATTGCGTTTTTGTGTCGGATTTATGAAAGAATGTTCGAGGTCACTTGTCCCCTTGATATAAATTTTGGTTCTGCCCATGTCGCCATAAATGTTAACTATAAATATTTTCAATTCTTAATTATGATTTAACGTTTTGCGGCTTATCATCCGAGTGGAAGTTTTAACAGCTACCGAAAAACATAGCATTACATTTACTTTGCAGTTGGGTTATATACACAAAATTAAGTGAAATTTTCAAAAAAAAAAAAAAAAAATATTCGTCTTCTCGGTTAGAATCGAGCTCATGACTTCAATTAAAATATTTATCGTCACATAAATACTGATGTCCATGATGCTTAAACATTATAACGGGTTTCTTACAAACAGAAAAACTTTATCTGTTCAACAGGCTCTCAAAATTATGAATTTCCAAATTCTTGTTCAAAGTTTACAACGTTTTCTTCCGGAGAGCATTACCCAATCTGCTGTGAATTCGAGGCACGTGCCGAGGGCTTTTCCTGCCAAAGAGCCATCATCCAGCATCGTCTAACCGGTTTTGTCAGTTCCGGTTGCGTTCCGTTTACCTGTGCTCTATTATGCAAAGAAGCAAGCCCACAACGACAGTAAGGAAGAAGAGCGCCCTTAAAATCAACTATCATTACGAAATGCGCAAATTGAAAAGTACATAGAACCGTACATACCGTTCCGGAACGATACGTAGAGTTACGCACGGCATTCGGACAGGACATTGCCTACAACACAAACGATGCCAAATGAGGGTCATTTGTTCCGGAATACCTATTTCCACAGGTTTGCTCCCATTCGGATGGATCCTATAACATTTCCCCGAATACCATTACCCCGAAAACCATCACCCCGAAAGTCAATACCCCGAATGGTCAAGTACCCCGAAAACCAATACCCCGAAAACCGTTACCCCGAATAGTCTGTTACCCCGAATACCATTTCCCCGAATGGACCATAACCCCGAATTTTCTTAGCACGAAAAATTGAAGATCCGACAAATGAATCTCATATACCTATTTCATAGAATTTTGATTTTCATTTGAATTCATGTTCTTCATATTATCAAAGATTTATTATTCTTTTAATCAACAGCTATTCTTCATGAGCCAAGTGAGAACCCAAATTTTACTCACAGGCGTGTACTTGATTTTGTGAGAATGATTGTGTTCACAGCAATAAATCATTTTTCGAACTGATGATAATGCTGACATGTTAATATTAGAGACCCTTCCGCCCTCTTTCAAAAGCGTTATATTATTTGGTAATGCATAATTATATTTTTATATTGCTGGAGGCAATGCGAGTTCAACATATTCTAAAATGTCATTAGACTATGGTTTGAAAAATGTCAGATGAAAATGTTAACTGATATTAAACTGACCACTATTTCAAAAGTACATATCTAAAGAACAGCCTATGATAAAAGAAGAAAAAATCACTGTTGAAAGCGTCAATAATTATGATGCCAACACCCGAGCAACACACTTGTTATAATTGTGTATTATCAACTGAAATATGACTAGTTTTGGTCATATATCAGTTGATAATACACAATTATAACATGTGTGTTGCTGGGGCAATCACTTTGCTAGTGCAACTTCCAAAAGAAAAGCCGATAACTAAAAGAAGGACAAATCTCTTGTTGGAAATTGTAATACTGACAAGATGTAATACAGACAAGTAATGCAGGGGCTTATTTTCATTTATTTCTTGAAGTCACTGTCAACTTTGAATTTCGCTCAAGACAATTTTGTCAGTCGATTTTTTTTACCGCTATCGCTTAAACTTCAACTCAAACGGTACAACTCGAAAGAACAGCCTATAACTCAATGAAGAGAAAATCATTGATTAAAATTTTTACACTGCCATTATACAACCTCGAAAGAACAGCCGATGATTGAAAGAATAAAAAATCACTAATGGGAATAGTAATAGTTACTAAGCCGAAAACTTTCAGGCTCAAATTCGCGAGCATCTTTGAAGAATTTCTTGAAATACATCACTGATTTTCGGGGAAGTGTCGTATTAGAATTAGGGGAACTGGTTTTCGGGGTAATTTACCATTCGGGGTAATGGTTTTCGGGGTAATGTGTCATTCGGGGTAACGTTGCATTCGGGGTAATGGTTTTCGGGGTACTGGTTTTCGGGGAGATGGTTTTCGGGGTAATGGTATTCGGGGAAGTGTTATAGAACCTTCGGATGTGGCGCTGTTTGCAGTAATGCGTTCAAGAGGCGCGCTGAGTTGTTACAATGATGAATTCACAATCATTTACCTTCCCGTGCTGAGTGATAACGATGGCGGTTCACCTGTGTGTTATACCTGGTTCGTAAGTGCTGGGTGTTCAGATCATCAGATACTGTGTTCATTTTCAATGAAGCATACATATCATTATGGAATGAAGACAAGAATTTTTCATCGTGCTTCCACTCAGGGCAGAAAAAAAATCTACAGTCGTAAGGGCATTATTAACACAATGCACTTAACACTTCATTAACAAAGTCATTTTTCATGTTAATTCAATTTACGTATCTTTTTTAAGTTTGCTAATTGAGTTCAGACGAATCAATGTAAAACCTTGCTCAAGTTTTCACTCAGGAGAATGGAGACGACGTTCTGCCATCGAGTTGCTTTTCGGAAACTCCACGTCGTCCGTTCTCCAAAGAAGTCCGGTTTCGAATCCACAAGACGTTCTACGCGTAGAAGAATTAGGAGTCTCTACTGACTCCACGGCGTAATAGTCTCAAAGTTGTTCATTGAGCTGAGCTCTCTATCCGGATCCGAAGTAGCTACAATATGAAAGTTAATTAGAACAACCCTTGTAGAAAATCATGGAACACATCCATAGATAACCCAACTAGAGTTTTCATTCCCGGGAATTGAGATTTCCCGGGATTCCCGTTTCCCGGGAAATGATTTTCTGTTGCCGGGATTCCCGTATTTCCCAGAATTCCCGTATTTCCCGGGATTTTCATATTTCCCAAGTAGCTCTATGAAAAAAGAAATTTCTATCTATTTTCAAACCAAAACCATCGCACCATTTACTTATTCTTACTAATGAACTGACTACATCACTAGTTATATTTCAATGCTGATTTTTTGGTTTTGTAAAGTTGTTCATAAAATAGATATCGTTTTTGACGAATTTTGCTATATAAAATAAAGACATTTTCAAGGGATCTCTTCTATGAATTCAGTAGCCTTATAAAGTTTTCACATCCATGAAACAGTCACAATTTTTAATATAAAGACTCTAGTTGGATCAAGAATAAACTCCACGAGGACTTTTGCTTAGTGCTATAATTTTTCTTGTTCTGAAACCTAGCGTTTGAAATGAAGCTAACATTTCTTTAGAGGAACATGAATAAAGTACTCACAAAGAAGAGAAACAACCAACAAATTTACTGGATTAAAATACATATAGGGTCGATGAAGCCGCATGACTAAGAACAAATATTCAAATAAAATCGAAAAATAAAGCCAGTGGCGACCCTACACGAAATACGAATAATTTGAAAAATAAAATTCCACCAAATTTGCTTAATTTTCACGTTTATTTTTAATTTCCCGGGATCCCGAGATTTCCCGGGAAATGGTAATTTTATTTCCCGTTTCCCGGGAAATCAAATCCCGGGAAATTTGAAAAAACTAACCCCAACCGAGCCGGCATTTCACAGCGATTGGATCCTTCGCGTACTTTGAGAAGAACTGATAAGACTTCGATTGAACATATTCATATTCTTCTATGAGTAGCCCTCACAAATGTGGGAATCGAGCATAGAGATCATAATATCGCAAGGTTTGTGTTGGAAGAACCAGGCTGTTGACTGTATGGGTGTACATGAAATGCGACGGAGACCGCGAAACAGAGCTAGCAATTTCGATTTCGATCCGTTGAGATTTGGATTCTCCGCGGCTCACATTTTTAGTCCACAGCAACGTTATAGGTTCTTTTGACCCGCATACACCTAGTTGTTCTTACAATGTTAAAGACGACCCTTCATCGATGAAGGCAAAAATGGTTAAAGAAAGACCATTTGCTAACAGGACCACGGGTTGGATTCGGAACAAGGAAAGTGTTGCACAATTGGAACTGAAACATTCAACGTTGGCGGACTAACGTTTGGAGTATGCAACCAAGTGTGGTGTCTCATTGTGCACCCACTTACTTCACAACCTTTCCAAGATTTGTACGGCCATTTTCCGCGACAGATTAGACACGTCTTACATAAGCCCTTCTTTTGAACAATATTTACACCATTGTATAACCACCGTACTGGAACCGGACGGCAGCAAATGCGCTGAAAACGGGAATCTCCGTTGTTACCTCTCTTGCAGCCGATACTAGGTCGGACATAAAGCTTTCAAAGGTAGCCAAAGTGAAGACTAGATCTTGCCTTTTGTAGACCGCCCAGTTGAGTTTAAGCGATCCCGGCAGCTTCTCGACAAGTTCTTGAAGGAAAACTGAGTTTGAGAGATGGTTCTTAGGGGAGCACTCGACACTGAAGAAGTCTGTAAATCGCAAGCGAAATAGGCCTATCTGTCATTCAACGACAACTTTTCAAACAGCGAAAAGAGCAGCATTGAAGAAGTACACGAAACGTCGCAACCAATCTTCCAAAACCAATTACGTGCGGCTCAACAATCAATACAAGAAAGTCAGTAAACGTTGTTACCTAAACTATCAGAATAATGTACAAAGAAAATTGAAACACTGACCAAAATCGTTATGGAAGTATGTGAACGAGCAACGAAAAGAATCTGACCTTCCATCGTCGCTAGAACTGAATGGTGAAACAGCATGCAAAGTTGACGATATCTGACGACTGTTTGTCGTTAAATTCTCAAGCGTTTTCAACGATGAACAACTATCAACAGAACGAATTTCACTCGCCGCAAGAATCTTTCCTATGCAAGACCAGTCACTCGCAGTTTTCACCGTGGACGACACCATGCTCATCAGAGCAGCACGTCAACTGAAGTCTACATGTAAACTTGGGCCTGATGGAATACCCCGCCGATTCTTCTAAAAAATAACATCAGCTGTTTCTGTCTCCTCTTCGCCACTTATTCCAGAGATCGCAAGCGAACGGCGTCTTTCCATCTTGCTGGAAATTCGCTCATATGTTCCCAGTATACAAGAAAGGTCGCCGATATGACATTAACAATTACCGTGGTATATCATCGTTATGCGCAGTATCAAAATTGTTCGATTTTGTCGTTATGGAGCCACTTTTTTCTCATTGTAAACACTATTTGAGCGAAGAATAACACGGTTTTATGCCAGGCCGATCGATTACCACAATCTTGTTGTGTCTTTCGTCCCATATCACTACAAGTTTGGCAAAACGAAATCAAACAGACGTTATCTACACCGACCTATCCGCCGCTTTCGACAAGATAAACCACGCTATAATGTTCACTAAGTTTCAGAGACTTGGGCTACATGGTTCGTTTCTGAGATAGATTGACTCCTATCTCACCGATCGACGGATGCTCGTATCCATAAGGGATTCTCAGTCAGATGTTTTCGTAGGAACTTCTGCAACTCCACAAGGAAGCCATATCGAAGTTCTATTTTTCTCGATATACTTCAATGACTTAAATCATGTGTTGTAAGGGTCTAAGCTCTCGTTCGCAGACGACCTGAAAATATTTCAGCAAATCCGCACGACCGCCGACGCAATTACGCTGCAAAATGAGTAAGATCGTTTCGCATGGTGGTGCGATCTAAATCGGATGCTAGTGAACCCAAACAAGTGTTTGGTGATTTATTTTTCCAGGAAAAAAAGAGCCTGTTCGTTTCAAGTACACCTTTTCTGATGTGGAGATATGCCGGGTTAACCATGTGCAAGATTTAAGAGTAATCATGGATTCCCAGTTTACCTTCAAACAGCATGTAGTGTACATCGTCGATAAGGCCTCGAGAACATTAGGCTTCATTTATTATGTATGTCACGATTATGTAAAAATTTTACCGATGTCCATTGATTGAAATCGCTGTACTGTTCGTTAGTGCGTCCTATCCTTTAATTCAGTTCACCTGTATGGAGTCCAATTTACCTTAATGATGCGAAACGCATCGAATCGGTTCAACGGAGGTTTATTCGATTCGCATTATGCAGATAACCATGGCGAGATCCTTACCGTTTGCCGAGTTATGAAAGCCGTTGCTTGTTGATCGACATCGAGACCCTTCGAACACGAAGAGACAGCTCGAAAGCGATGTTCGCCGCCGACGTTCTACAAAACAGAATATACTGTCTAGCGATTCTCCACGAAATTGACCTCATCGTGAAACCTCGAGTACTTCGAAATAATCGACATGGATTCTTAAACTAGAAGAGTTTTTTTTGAGAACTAGTGAAAAAATGGTACAAAATATCGAGAAACAAAGAAGTTATCAAGGTTTGAAAATTTTTATTGTCGTAAAAAATGAAGCTGTGGGTAGTGAGTTTTACGAACAATTTATTAAATAATAGAAATTATACCTACAATCTAGTTTTCCAAATTTAGGGTGAACTAAATCAGAAATGTTTAGATTACTTATGGAGGAGAATTGATAAATTCTGTTTATATCTTCATTTGTCATTGTTCATCCATCTCTCCGGCTATCGTGTCAAATTCCATCGGTTGACGGTTTGCTTGCGCCGCTAATCACCGAGCGAAGCTATGGCTCTAATCGTTGCTCTTTAATGTTCAAACATACATTGTAAGAATAATCCAAAGTTATCTGTCAAATCGTACACTTTAGGTTAATTATCAGAACTCCAAGTCTGAAAGACTTCCTGTAAGAGCTGGTGTTCCTCAAGACAGTATTTTGGGGCCAATATTATACAATCTTTTCACACCTGACTTATCGGAGTTACCTCAGGAATGTCGAAAATCTTTGTTTGCGGATGACACAGGCCTCTCCGCCAAAGGACGAAGCCCACTCCACTTTTTCACGAAGTAGGAATGGAACTGGATACGCTTTATGGAAAACGGGACTAGTATCTGGCTTCAAAACTATCTCCGCGGTGAACCCGGTAATGACGTTATTCGCGGACTTGCTAACTATTCTCGGAAAACGCGACTCGAGTTCTGATTCGAAGAAATGTTCGAACTTACCCACAGACTTGCCAGAAAATATTCTTCTCCAGTCCGGGAACACCAGATCGAGACCGTCACGACCAAGCAACGGGTTGACTTCTCTGTCGGTCCGGATTACTACCAGCTCCAGACGGAGCGGTAACGCTGACCTCTAGCGTACCTTGCGGTTTGATTCGCTGACCTGAAACGGATACAAATTCCAATGAGGTACCTTTAATCTTACGGTATGGGAAGAATTTGCGATACGTATCTGCGGAAATTACGATGCGGCACGCGCCACACTCCGCTTCGAATTCAATTCGACGACCATTGCATTCCAGCGACACGAATTCCGGTGAATCCATCTTGTTCAACGATCCGGGAGTGGGACCACTGCTTGTCTGCTCCAGGATTGCTAGACTGACGTTAAACTGACATTTTTCCTCTACTGATTTGGCTTCAAACGACGACGACAACGTGGACGCTGCTGCTTCCACTGGACCACCGAGCATTTTCAGGCGTAGAATCTCGACAGCCTCGGACATCTCAGCGACTCGATTACTTCCTCCGGGCTTCTTGGTTTGCTTATTCTTCGATCGACAGCATGTTGACACGTGACCTTCCTTTCCACACGAATAGCACGTCCAGCTCCGCACTGGGAACGTGTTTGGATCATGGAGACGATTGTACCGAAAGCATGGTTTCAATGGTTGCTGACACGGACGACTTGTTTTGCTCTCCTCCTTTCCTGGGTTGCTTCGCTTGACTTTAAGCTTCTGGTGGACTTCTTTCCGAAACGTTCCGATTTTCTACGGCGATTGGGTTGACATCTCCTTGTTTTGACTCAGAGCCACTTCCCAACTTCGAGCTAGCGAACATGCTTTGTCGAAGTTAGGCCCGGTTCAGTTAGTAACTTTTTCCGGAGACTCTGGGCACGAATACCAGCGACAAACTGGTCTCGCAGTGCATCCGACAGGAATGCAGCAAACTCACATGTTTGCGCGGTCGCTTGCAAGCTTATGATGAAATCGGTGATGCTTTGGGACGAAAGCTGCTCACATTTCCTAAACTTGTACCGCTCTGCGACGACGTTAGTGCGGCCAAGGTGTTCCTTTAGGAGCTTGACTAGATCGGCGTACGACTTTGTACGAGGATCTTCCGGAGCACACAATCGGGTTGCGATCGTGTACAGACTGGGACCAGCGACTGTGACTAACACGGGGACTTTTCGATTGTCCTGCGTGTCGTTCACCAAGAAGAACATCTCCAACCGGTTGATGTACTTCTCGAAATATTCACCCACGACATGGCCAAACATGCCAGCACGAACGACAGGAACTACGCCGCCAGCTTCGACTTTCACTGCACCACTTGATTCACCTGCCTCATTCGCCATGACGACTAATCGATTGTGAGGTTATGTTCACGAACACGTGTTTCCAACCAGTTCTTCACTTCGACTTGTTTTGACGTTAACTACGTCTTACGGGAATATACTGGGTGTCAATTGAAAATCTAAAATTTTGCAACCGTCACGAAATTATGTATGATTTTGAACGCTAAACTCAGTCATTTATCGATAGATTTTCAATATTTTTCCACCAATCGGTCGGAAATGTATACAACAATTTCCTCGAATGGAGAAAACTATTGATTATCGACAATAAACTATTGAAAATTGTGAAAATGTTGACCCCTTTCTTACGCAACCAATCACGTGCAAGCAGTTTTCCACGCTTTTTTTGCGTTCCGCTTCGCACTATAAAAGCAGACCGATTCCTGTTTCTTCGCTCACTCTTCTTCTTGCCGTCAGACTGTGAACATGGTTGGCGAGCAAGTCTCAAGTGCCTTTCGCATTCTCAGCTCAGTTTTCAATGGGACGCGAATGGAACAACAACACGCCGCCGCGACTGAAGCCGCTTGTTGAAGCGCTCATCGTCATCGCCACCGCAAACCTCATCGGGCGAGGAGGATTGCAACCAGTGCGCCGTCAAAATGTGTCCGTGTTACGCAAATTCAACAATTCAATCTGCGCTTTTCAGAGCCAATATATGTGTTTTAAAGAGTTATTTGTGTAATATTCCCTAATGTGTTTACCACATACTTGCTATAATCTCTTAATTCATCTCATAGCATCATACAATAATTGATTTATTACGAATAATTGACAGTACCACAATTTGAGGATGTTTCCGAGGACGCTGCTGCAGTGCTGTTGAGATGCAATTACAGCATTATGCTCATCTTGTATATCCTTTACCAAGACATCAGTTTCATATAGCCTATTTCCCAGATACGAAAACGAAGAATTTGAAAGGTGGAGCAGCATCTGCTATTCTAAGTGTATAGAGCATACTTCCTTCGTTGAATTCGGTTTCATTCTGTTTTCGCTTTCGAGCTGGTAAGAGGTCATCCAAATCTTCTCAGCTCCTCGCTATTTTTTAATGGACGCGTGCTTCCAGAATTGGCCCTGCAGGAATCAGGGCACAAAGGCAATTTGTATGAGATGGCTGAAGAAAATCGACCAAAGTCGCTTGTTGAAGCGCCCATCGTCATTCCCACCGCAAACCTCATCTCATCGGGCGAGGAGAATTGCAACCAGTGCGCCGTCAAAATGTGTCCGTGTTACGCAAATTCAACAATCCAATCGGCCCTTTTCAGTTTTTTAAAGAGTTATTTGTGTAATATTCCCTAATGTGTTTACCACATACTTGCTATAATCTCTGATTCCATCTCATAGTATCATACAATAACTGGTTTATTACGAATAATTGACAATACGGCAATTTGAGAATGTTTCCGAGGACGCTGCTGCTGTGCCATTGGGATGAGTGCTCAACATTTCACAACGATTGTAAAATAGAGTGGCATTTCAAACAGCGTCTTTGATTTCCTGTATTTTATGGGAACACTTATATTACGCATGTAACAAAATTTCACAGTCGAGTCTAGTACACGACACTGAAGACGGCTTTACAGTTGAGGTCGAAATACGCGTATCTGTCAAAGGATACAAACTCTAGTGGAATTTAATGGTATAGTACTAAATTCGGTTTAATAATCTACTTCAAATTGCACAATTGTAATAATTTTGCCAATTGTAATAATGGATCAAACCTTCATATTAAATAAAACTATTGATTATCAATAGCTTAGTATTGAATATTTGGTAAATGTCAACCCTTCCAACAAATCATTCATTTCTCACGCATTAGCATTTTCTGAGATTGTCAAGTAATTCTCAGCCCACATCATTGGCACATACCCATTTCCCAGATTGGTCGATCAGAAATTGAAGAACACGAAAGGGAGGAGCATCATTTGCTATTCTAAGGTTATAAAACATGCTTTCTTCGTCGGATTCGGTTTCATTCCATTTTCGCTTTCGAGCAGGTGAGAGCTCCGAACCTGCTCAGCGAGGAAAACTTCGCAGCCAGAAGCCTGCTGAGATGTAGATTTTCAAGTTTCCAATCCAGCGTTTGGTTTCTGAAATCGAACAAGATTTTAGATCGCGCTTCCAGAATTAGCCCTTGATCAGTGCACTAACGCATGATTTGTACGAGATGACTGAAGAAAATCACCCAAAGCCGCCTGTAGAAGCGCTCATCGTCATCGGCACCGCAAACCTAATCAGACAAGGAGGGTTTCAGCCTGTGCGCCGTCACGCCTGTGTGTTACTCGAATCAAACAATTCAATCGGTCTTTTTCAGGGCCAACAAATGTGTACTAAAGAGTTAATTGTGTAATATTTCCTAATACCACATACTTGCTATAATCACTTAATTCTTCTCGTAACATCATAAATATCTGATATGTTATGAATAATTGCCAATAGGGGCCTTCCTTAGCCGAGTGGTTAGAGTCCGCGGCTACAAAGCAAAGCCATGTAGAAAGTGTCTGGTTTCGATTCCCGGTCGGTAATTTCGTAATGGAAATTTTCTGGGCATAAAGTATCATCGTACACGATGTACGAATGCGAAAATGGAAACTTTGGTAAAGAAAGCTCTTAGTTAATAACTGTGGAAGTGCTCATTGAACACTAAGCTGAGAAGCAGGCTCTGTAACAGTAGGGACGTTATGCTAAGAAGAAGAAGAAGAATTGATTATACGACAAATTGAAATTTACGGTGGCGATGACGATATCTATTCTTAAATTCACAAACCATTACATTCTGAATTATATCTAAAGGAAGGTTGCAAAAATGACAATTGACTTAAATTCAAATGCAGCAAATCACACGTAGTTAATGTCTTGCGGTCGTGTCTTGTACACAACCCCCACTGATTTTTTTCACTACCTACACACAACGCGCAACTAATCACGTTTTAATCCTCGTCGCCAACTTGAAATGTTGGGAGGAAGTAATAAAAACACACGCGAGACTATAGTTCGGTTACTACTAATTTATTAATTTATTTTTCTAATAGTTTCTTCTTGTGCGTCTGCACTGGTCGACGGTCGGTCAGGAAAGAGACCGAGCGGAAGTCAGCATGTGCTGAGCAACCTAACTGCTATAATTAATTATATAGCATCGGACAATACTATTGGTTTGGCAATGGACTATTGTTTAAGGAAATACTATTTGCCATAAGTTATCTAGATATACTACACGTGTCATCTGTAGTAGATTGCAAAAAAGTTCTTCATACCTACAAACAGAGGCGTCTCGTCAGCCTGTTTAACCTGTTCATAGAACAGGTAGACCATTTGAATTTAAAGTGTGCAAATATATTAGAAAACCCATTCCAATTCAACACATAATTTTAAAATAGCACGAGGATTTTCAAAAGATTGCTGGTTCTTATTCACTAGAGAGAAAATAGCACGGCAATTCTCTCCATCCATCATGAAAATAGCTTGCTTGATATCCATAGTACGAGCGTGGTGCAGCGCAAAAGCTGAAAAGACATGCCGTTCTTCTGTGCGTTCAACCTGTTCTACTGCCCCTGTTTAACCAAATCCCATACATCGAAGCTCCCCCATACATTCACAACCTGGTAATACGTATATGCTCTGAAGCATACATGTGTGGAACCAACCTTTTCCACGAATAAATTGCACAGGTTGCACTTTTTTGTCAGATTCGTGCACGCTTAAAAGATTCCTAATTAAATATATTTTGTTCGAAAAAGATCAAGTGTTCGATCACCATATTAGAAGGATATTATGGTGCAGAGCTATTTGGGCACTTCCATGACTCACTTTGGCATGGTTTTTTTTTCTGCCGAATTGCCTGAAACTTTGCTATAAGAGGCGCTTAATTACGACGCATATTGTGGCCAAATATGAACTCTGTAGCTTCCAAAAAAACCCATGTTCGAAGTGAATCAAAAGTGCCAATAATATTATTCGGCTCCCTATAGCTTGAGAGGTAATTTAATAATCAATATCAAAATGATAACAATAATTAAAGGCATACCATATACATGTTACATCTATTGTTAGAGAATCAAATTTTGGGCTTTGGCGAACTTAGCACTGCCAAAATAGAAAATTGTTAGAGTGTAAAGCATGCAAGGTTGATGCAAACTTTTATGCAATACGACGTCTGCTTCTCTCTACCGTTCAACCAACCGCGTGAACGGGCTGAGGTAGATGATTAAAACTCATTGATGATATCATTGAATAGGGTCAGTGGCGCAACCAGGGGGGGGATTTGGGGGTCAAAACCCCCCCCCAGAGCCGAAAAAAATTAAGGATTACCAAGTATATTTTTGAAACTCATTACTACACATCTCGTGCAACCACGCAGCAGTAACTCAGTTTGGTTCTTACAAACACTAAGAGTTTCAGTGGTTTTAAGGTTACATCTTCAAAATTGTGTTTTTTTTTCAACTCTTATTAGTATTTGTTTTAAACAAGCTCATAAATAACGAAATTTTCTTGCTTTTTCCTAATACCAAATTGAGGGCTTTGTGTGAGAAGTTTGTCAAATATTTAGTAATCAGTTAAGTATTCTTAGGGAAATCTGAAAATTACGATATAATGTTCTTTGAAGTTCTCAAGATCTTCATTTGGCCAACGTGGTGCCAGAAACATAAATGCTCATTACTCAAAAACGACTGCACAAAATTGCTTATTTTTTCACAACAGGCACTCATAAATGTATTATTTCGGAGAGCGAATATCCGAAAAAACATAATAAATCTGTGACCTGCGATGAGTGGGTTATGGCTACGCGTCGGTCCACAAAGAAATTTCTGTATATCTCTAGATCTAGATGACCAATCATCAATATTTGATCAATAGTTTTTTGAGAACTTGTGAAAAAATGGTGCTTAAACATAGAAAAACAAAAAAGTTATTGCAATTTGAATATATTTTTTGTAGTGAAAAAATGATGCTGCTAGTAGAGGGGTTAACCAATAGGACTACAAAATCATCCAAAAATAAAATTTGATGGTCCTATTGAAAACAAACAAGATGTTCGCACATATTTGGTTATACAATCTTAACAGTGAAAGCAAAAATCGTTTTCGACTTTTAGAATCGATCCTCTTAATCGTCGATTATTTAATATGAGACAGTTATGCTCGCACTGGAAGTTAGATGTTGCAATGCTGGTTTGCTTTCGACCGACTGTAACAGTAGTTGCAATGATTTCTAAAGCAAAAGTTTGCGCTTAAAGATCCTTCTCATCGTTAAAAATATGAAAATATGTTTGAAGAACAACACAGATGGTCGACTAAACGGTGTCGTGTCGATGTATTGTAGACTTGTTCAATAAATTTTTACTATGCGTGTTAAAATAGTGAAGTTCACTCAAATCTTCAAGTTGATTTTTTTTCTAATTAAAAATACTCCCTCAAATTCAAATTTTCAAACCCCCCCCCCCAAAACCAAATCCTGGTTGCGCTACTGAATAGGGTAGCGTATTTTTTTCTTCATGCACTACTCCGACCAACATGTTTTGTATAATATTCAATAAATGAATTATAGAATGATTATTCTTTTTTATTTTCTCTATAGATTATTGAGAGATCGATGTTGTTGATTGGAGAGGGATTAACAGAACAAAATTGTGCGCTCGAACTTGCCTTGATTTGTAATCATGTTTGAAGTATGACACTGTATTCTTAAATTTTCCACGTACACAGTGCACTGCATGTTTATATATTAGTTGCAGTGCTTGCAGAACGAGAAATATATATTTGAAAATAGGGAAAATAAATAAGTCAAATCTAGTACACGACATTGAAGACGGCCTTACAGTTGAGGTCGAAATACACGTATGGATACACACTAATGGAATTAAATAGTGTGCATGATTCGTTTTTTTTATATATATTTAATATACATAATTTCTGCCGAATACACAAAAATTAATGTGTAGCTGAAAATATATCCAAGTTTGTTTTACTTAACTCACAGGAAATTGAAAAACAAACGGTCGCTGCAGCGCACAGTTATCATAATAAATGCAAAAATGCATATTTGCTCACATTGATACATTTAGTTTTTTCTGATAAGTTTTATAGCTAGTTAATCACCAATTTACTGTTTAAATAAGCTATGTGAAAAATATTTCATGTTGAACAGGTGGTAATTTTGGTCACGCGACGCCTCTGCCTACAAAAATGGCAGATTTCTCCTAATGCTTCCAAAACTCAAGTTATAATATTCCCACATAAACCAAAAGCTCTTTATTTGAAACCATCAAGTAGACATGTTGTCACGATGAGGGGGGTTCCAATAAATTGGTCAGATGAAGTTAAGTATCTAGGGCTCATGCTAGATAAGAATTTAACTTTCAAAAATCACATTGAGGGCATTCAAGCCAAATGTAATAAATATGTAAAATGTCTCTATCCCCTTATTAACACACCGAGGACGAAGCCTCAAAATCAGTTGGAACGCTAAATTCAACCCACTATATCTCGGCTGTCATAAGCCCGATTTACAAAATTTTGGCACCTACAGAAATGTATGGGCTTCTAGATTCATGTCAGATTTTTGAAATATTTTTGGGAACTACTGTTTGATTTGTAGTACTTAAAACACCGGAGCAAGTCCTAAAAAAAATTCTAACCGGCGGTAATTTGTAGATAACTTAGAATTTATCGCGATAACCTATAGATTTTTTTATTGTATGATGATCGTATTAGTGTAATCTAACAATTGGCATTGAATTTTTGATTGTTAGCCTTTCAAAGAACTACAATATATTCACAAAACTGCGTAGAATACAGAAAAAATACATTTTCAACTATAACTTGAAATTTATCGCGATGACCCAAACATTTTATGATCTTAAAATATACTCATATTTAAGGCCATCAAATTTGCAGAACACTGATAATAAATTTCTGTTGGAAAAACTACAATATTTTCACAAAATAGTGAAAAATACAGGAAAATACAGGTTTTTGTACAGTAATTTCATATTTATTGCAATGAGTCATCAGTTTTATAATTTTAAACTCTTTGTGTGTTCATGAGAAACAAATTTCCTGAACATCGTTGATCGCTGTTTGTTCAAAGAACTACAATATATTCACAAAACTGCGTAGAATACAGAAAAAAATACATATTCAACTATAACTTGATATTTATCCCGATGACCCAAACGTTTTATGGTCTTAAAATATACTCATATTTAAGGCCATCAAATTTGCAGAACACTGATAATAAGCTTCTGTTAGAAACACTACAATATTTTCACAAAATAATGAAAAATACAGGTTTTCTACAGTAATTTCATATTTATCGCAATGAGTCATCAGTTTTATAATTTAAATCTCTTTGTTTGTTCATGAGAAACAAATTACCTGAACATTGTTGATCGCTGTTTGTTCAAAGAACTACAATATATTCACAAAACTGCGTAGAACACAGAAAAAAAATACATTTTCAACTATAACTTGAAATTTATTGCGATGCGCCAAACATTTTATGATCTTAAAATATACTCAAATTTGCAGAACACTGATAATAAATTTCTGTTGGAAAAACTCAATATTTTCACAAAATAGTGAAAAATACAGGAAAATACAGGTTTTCTACAGTAATTTCATATTTATCGCAATGAGTCATCAGTTTTATAATTTTAAACTCTTTGTTTGTTCATGAGAAACAAATTTCCTGAACATCGTTGATCGCTGTTTGTTCAAAGAACTACAACATATTCACAAAACTGCGTAGAATACAGAAAAAATACATTTTCAATTATAACTTGAAATTTATCGCGATGACCCAAACATTTTATGATCTTAAAATATACTCATATTTAAGGCCATCAAATTTGCAGAACACTGATAATGAATTTCTGTTGGAAAAACTACAATATTTTCACAAACTAGTGAAAAATACAGGAAAATACAGGTTTTTGTACAGTAATTTCATATTTATTGCAATGACTCATCAGTTTTATAATTTCAAACTCTTTGTGTGTTCATGAGAAACAAATTTCCTGAACATCGTTGATCGCTGTTTATTCAAAGAACTACAATATATTCACAAAACTGCGTAGAATACTGAAAAAAAAATACATTTTCAACTATAACTTGATATTTATCGCGATGACCCAAACGTTTTATGTTCTTAAAATATACTCATATTTAAGGCCATCAAATTTGCAGAACACTGATAATAAGCTTCTTTTGGAAAAACTACAATATTTTCACAAAATAGTGAAAAATACAGGAAAATACAGGTTTTCTACAGTAATTTCATATTTATCGCAATGAGTCATCAGTTTTATAATTTTAAACTCTTTGTGTGTTCATGAGAAACAAATTTCTTGAACATCGTTGATCGCTGTTTGTTCAAAGAACTACAATATATTCACAAAACTGCGTAGAATACAGAAAAAATACATATTCAACTATAACTTGAAATTTATTGCGATGCGCCAAACATTTTATGATCTTAAAATATACTCATATTTAAGGCCATCACATTCGCAGAACACTGATAATGAATTTCTGTTGGGTAAGCTACAATATTTTCACAAAATAATGAAAAATACAGGAAAATACAGGTTTTCTACAGTAATTTTATATTTATCGCAATGAGTCATCAGTTTTATAATTTTAAACTCTTTGTTTGTTCATGAGAAACAAATTTCCTGAACATCGTTGATCGCTGTTTGTTCAAAGAACTACAATATATTCACAAAACTGCGTAGAATACAGAAAACATACATTTTCAACTATAACTTGAAATTTATCGCGATGACTCAAACGTTTTATGATCTTAAAATATACACATATTTAAGGTCATCAAATTTGCAGAACACTGATAATGAATTTCTGTTGGAAAAACTACAATATTTTCACAAAATAGTCAAAAATACAGAAAAATACAGGTTTTCTACAATAATTTCATGTTTATCGCAATGAGTCATCAGTTTTATAATTTTAAACTCTTTGTATGTTCATGAGGAACAAATTTTCTGAACATCGTTGATAGCTGTTTGTTCAAAGAACTACAATACTTTCACAAAATCTTGTATTGTAATTTTCTGTATTAAATTCTGAAATTTCTTCTACAATTTATTGGTTGTCTCTAGACCTTATCAATTTAAAGACAATGCTTCAATTGTGAGATATAAAAAATAAACATATTTTAAAACATTTTTTATGTTTTTCTAAGAACGACAACATTTTCGCAAAACTGTGAATAATATCGGAAAAATACGATCCTAACAACAGTTTGAATTTTTTTGCAATGATCCATGGGTTTTTTTATTTAAAATATTGTCATATTTAGGGTTGTCAAGTTTGCACAACACAAGCGATGAAATTTTATTGAAAGAACTACAATATTTTCACAAATTACCTTATAATACAAAAATATTCTGTTGCTACCAAAGTTTGAACATTTTATCATCTGTATAATTTTCTAAATTGTTGTAAATTTTCAAGAAAAATAAGTGTGCTCGAAAATCATGTATAATACAGAAACATTTAAAATTTTTCCTATAATTTCGAAATTGCCGCATTTTCTTATAATCTCCACGGCTTAAAATTTTTCAGATTCATATATAAATTGATAGAACGTATCAAAACACAACAAACATTGAATGTCAAAACGTCGAAAGGAATAACACATCGAAAAGAAAAAAATATCGAATTATTTATTCTTTCGGAAGAGATTAATTCTTCCAAGATCATTTCGTTCTCTTCTAATTCCCACCTTTCGACGTTTTGTCTGCCAAATGCAAATAACTGATTGCCTCCAGACCATATCCTTTTAAGGGTTTGGAGCATAATTATATATAAAAGTAAATATATCTACAGAACATTTTTGGTGATTTCTGAAGAACTAAAACATTTACACAAAACTGTGGAAAATACCAGAAAAGTTAGATCGTAATAACAACCTGAAATTGACCACAATGTTCCATGGATTTTATTATTTGAAAATGTTGAATAAAATGTTATCATTTAGAGTTGGTAAGCTTGTATAAATTAACCGATGAAATTTCGTTATAAAACTTCAATATTTTCACAAAATACCATGTTATACAAGAATATACTATTTCCGCTCTTGTTTCATATTATTCAAGATGACTAATTGATTTTATTATTCAAATCCGTTATTAAGTTTTGAAAAAAAAAAAAACTTTCTCAACAATTATAATGTCTACTTGCTCTAAGAACTAACAATATTTTCACAAAATCATGAATAATACAGAACAGTCTCCAACTATGGTTGCGTTTTCATAGTAGTTGTGTTTACGATTTGAAATTTTCTCAACGTAATAAATATAAAAAATGGAGCAGTTATTATTTCTGTTTTCAAAGCACGACAAACAGTTTACAAAAATTGGTAATATAACAATTTCTATTTATTGATAATATTTGCACAAATCATATCTATGTATTATTACGTATTATAACAGAAATATATCAGATTTCCGTTGTAATATAATAATTTTGGCAAAGAGTTATCATTTTCTTGTTTTTATTATATTTTTTCATATTATAAACCATAATTAACTGAGCAAATTTTATAGTTTCTCCAAAGCATTAAACCATTCTCAAAAAATTGTAAATAATACAGACAAAATACCTTCAACAATCTTACTTCATATTCACCGCAACGACCCATAGATTTTGTGGTTTTAAACTATTCTCATATTTGAGACTTACAATTACAAATTGTAGCTTATCCATTATTGTCGCAATAACATCATTTTTTAATTTACTTATAATAACGCAATTAATGATTATAAATTTTCTCATATCTGATATTCATTGCGATGACGCATTGATTTTATTAATTCAAACCATTTTCATGTTCACGAGAAAAGAATATAAATGAATATTGATACGTGTTAGTTCAAAGAACTAAAATATTTTCATTAAATAATTTATAATTTATTCAAAACTAAGAACTCTTTTGTAATTTAATAATTTTACGCAATGACCTATATTTTATGGTTCAAAACTTTCTCATAAAATAACAAGAACATGTTTGATGCCATCTAACTAATAAACTATAATAATAATTAAGAATAAAAATATAAAGGTAAATATTTCAAATATACAGTTACCCTAATCACTGTCTCAGCTAGGGCTTGATTGAAAACCCATTTTCATGTCACTTTTTCAGATCCATTTTTATTTTGTACTAATAGCATATACTTTTAACTACCATGTAGTAAGTTAAACAGTAAGAATCGATTCAACCAGCTTTACTTTAATAATATTTGAACACGACACATCTTAAAAAATCTGCTTCAAAATACTATCATTTTATTCTTAAAAGAACTACAAAAACAATAGAATGTTGAATGCAGTAAAAAACTTTCTTTACATATTGCTATGGAAAACTTACAGTTATTTTAATGTTTAACCACATCGTACTGTTTACTATCACCGTAGTTTTCCTATTTCGCAGGGAAAAGAAATAGAGTACCATCTGTGCACCATATTCCCCTCATTTAAGGGAAGTAAGGTGTTCGAAGGTTCATTTTAAAATAACTATTGAGTCGATCAATACTTTTTTTATGTAACAATGTAGCTCCAAGTAAAGATGATAAGCGTTAATATTAATATTAATTAATATCAGCGTTACTGCATCTAAATGTTCCTATTCCGCTCACGGTAAACAGATTTCGTGACGAACATACTGGATAAAAAGCATTACATAATTAGAAAGTGTTATTTTTCTGCTATTTTTTATGGTCAAATTATACCTACTTCAGCCAAAAGAATTAGTATACATAATAAGTTTTGAATGAGCGATTATTGAAACATAAAAAATACCAACTGATCCAATAGCCGCTCACGGCGTCTTGTGTTTTTAATATAAAGAATAATTTAACCACATAAAAATAAAGTCAGACGACTTCATTTGAAAGTTGTTAATATTGCTAGAATATATCACGCTATGTCTAAATCAGCAGATTATGCAAATCGAATGTACCTTGGATTTATTTCCGCTACAGTTCAGTAACTGGGTTATGTTTTCATAATTAGAAACCCGAGCAAAGTTGAATAGCAAAATGATAACAGGTTTTGTTATCTGGTTATCATCATTTGATAACTGATTTTGTTATCACCTTGGCTGAATTAACAGCCACCATAACAAAACTGAGAACTCAAATTTGTTCGTCAAATAACAAAGCAATAGCAAATTGTGTAATCACTGAGTTCAAGTTGATAACTCAATTTGCATCATCATATATTTTTGAATTTTGTGGTCTTAAATAAAAGAAAAATTGTGAGAGATGAGTGTTTTGGAATAAACTTACGCTTAAAATAATTTTACAAAATTATGTATGACGAAAAGTCAACTTTGTTTAATAACACACGCTCTATTAAAAAGTTATAGGAAAGATGTGTGATAACATATTTTATTATCAACCTGTTATCAAAAATGTCTGTCACTGATACACTGATAACAAATGTTGTTATCATTCGGTTATCATTGATAACATAATATCAAAATGATAACCGCGATAATAAAAGATGTTATCATGTTGATATCATCCAGTTATCCGTGTTTGCTCGGGAAGTTTTACAATACTCCAAAGGAACAAACAAACAAACAGCATCTTATAATTTTGAGCACATTTATTTTTATTGAAAATACACAACGATTTAGAAAATTATATAGATGATAAAATTTTCAAACTTCGGTAGCAACAGAATATTTTTGTATTATATGGTAATTTGTGAAAATATTGTAGTTCTTTCAATAAAATTTCATCGATTATATTGTGAAAACTTGATAACCCTAAATATGACAATATTTTAAAATCACATAATACATGTATCATTGCAATGAATTTCAAACTGTTGTTAGGATCGTAATTTCCCTGTATTATTCGTAGTTTTGTGAAACTGTTGTAGTTCTTTTAAAAACATCAAAAATGTTCTGTAAATATATTTAATATATTTCATAACTAAAAATACTTCAAATCTTTTAATTGATCTAGAGGCAATCAATAAATTGCAGCAGAAATTTAAGATTTTTCTGTATTATACAAGATTTTGTGAAAGTATTGTAGTTCTTTGAACAAACAGCTATCAACGATGTTCAGAAAATTTGTTTGTCATGAACACACAAAGAGTTCAAAATTATAAAACTGATGACTCATTGCGACAAATATGAAAATATTGTAGAAAACCTGTATTTTTCTGCAGTTTTCACTATTTTGTGAAAATATTGTAGTTTTTCCAACAGAAATTCATTATCAGTGTTCTGCAAATTTGATGACCTTAAATATAAGTATATTTTAAGATCTTCAAACGTTTGGGTCATCGCGATAAATTTCAAGTTATAATTGAAAATGTATTTTTCTGTATTCTACGCAGTTTTGTGAATATATTGTAGTTCTTTGAACAAACAGCGATCAACGATGTACAGGAAATTTGTTTCTCATGAACAAACAAAGAGTTTAAAATTATAAAACTGATGACTCATTGCGATAAATATGAAATAACTGTAGAAAACCTGTATTTTCCTGTATTTTTCACTATTTTGTGAAAATATTGTAGTTTTTCCAACAGAAAATTATTATCAGTGTTCTGCAAATTTGAGTATATTTTAAGATCATAAAATGTTTGGCGCATCGCAATAAATTTCAAGTTATAGTTGAAAATGTATTTTTTTTCTGTATTCTACGCAGTTTTGTGAATATATTGTAGTTCTTTGAACAAACAACGATCAACAATGTTCAGGAAATTTGTTTCTCATGAACAAACAAAGAGTTTAAAATTATAAAACTGATGACTCATTGCGATAAATATGAAATTACTGTAGAAAACCTGTATTTTCCTGTATTTTTCACTATTTTGTGAAAATATTGTAGTGTTTCTAACAGAAGCTTATTATCAGTGTTCTGCAAATTTGATGGCCTTAAATATGAGTATATTTTAAGACCATAAAACGTTTGGGTCTTCGGGATAAATATCAAGTTATAGTTGAATATGTATTTTTTTCTGTATTCTACGCAGTTTTGTGAATATATTGTAGTTCTTTGAACAAACAGCGATCAACAATGTTCAGGAAATTTGTTTCTCATGAACACACAAAGAGGTTAAAATTATGAAACTGATGAGTCATTGCGATAAATATGAAATTACTGTAGAAAACCTGTATTTTCCTGTATTTTTCACTATTTTGTGAAAATATTGTAGTTTTTCCAACAGAAATTCATTATCAGTGTTCTGCAAATTTAATGGCCTTAAATATGAGTATATTTTAAGATCATAAAATGTTTGGGTCATCGCGATAAATTTCAAGTTATAATTGAAAATGTATTTTTTCTGTATTCTACGCAGTTTTGTGAATATATTGTAGTTCTTTGAAAGGCTAACAATCAAAAATTCAATGCCAATTGTTAGACTACACTAATACGATCATCATACAATAAAAAAAATCTATAGGTTATCGCGATAAATTCTAAGTTATCTACAAATTACCGCCGGTTAGAAATTTTTTTAGGACTTGCTCCGGTGTTTTAAGTACTACAAATCAAACAGTAGTTCCCAAAAATATTTCAAAAATCTGACATGAATCTAGAAGCCCATACATTTCTGTAGGTGCCAAAATTTTGTAAATCGGGCTTAGGACAGCCGAGATATAGTGGGTTGAATTTAGCGTTCCAACTGATTTTGAGGCTTCGTCGTCCGTGTAAGTGACGAATATCTTAGGCGGACAAGTGTTAATAGAAAATCAAAACATTGTCTTATAAACAAGCTTTTGATATTCAAACAAATTTTCAGGCCAGCCATGTTGTATGCTGTACCAATATGGACTAGCTGTTGTAATACCAGAAAGGATTAAAAATCAAATTTTGAAATTGCTTTTGAAGCTCCCTCCCTGGTATAGTAATAATAAGCTACAGATGTCGAATAAAATTAATAAAATCATTAAAAAATATCAGACATTAACATCTATTAACACGAAAAATGCGTTGTATATCTAGGTTAAGTTAGGTTAAGTTTAATTTTTGTTTGTCTCTTATAAACAGGAGAAAGCAATTCATCTGTAAAAATTCTGAACTGCTACGGCAAATAAAATGTAATATGTTGTTAACGAAATGTTAATAAATGCTTAATTAAGTTTTACGAAATTATAATGATAGTGTTTTCTTACACAGATTACATAGATATAAAAAGTAATGTATTATTTGGAATACTTATAATTTAAAAAACACCTAGTTGTAATAAATGAATATAAAGATTGGAACGATATTAATGAATGAAATTAAAATAAAATTTAGCCGTGCTCTTACTACACTGTTTATCTGCTATTAGTTCGATAATTTTAACAGTAAAGTCACTTTAAACTTTGTACATTTTTTTCTAGTCGTGGTAATGTTATCAACTGCGTGACATTTTCCTCGCCCGTCAACATTTTATAAAATAGTGCGCAATCATGCGGTCACTACAACTTCATAGTTTTTTTTTTCATCCCCCACCGGGTCAACGCAAAACCAAATTTACACAAGCTGTTGGGGTCAACAGAGATAATTTTTCAAATTAATTACGCTGCCTCCGCTGTGACCCTTTCCTCCAATTCCCTTCAATATAACAGCGAGTGGAAAAAGAAAAAAAAAAGAACTTGCTCACTGAACCGACCGCAGACACAGCCCACTAATCTAATTAGCGAATAGTCGGGTGGAATTAAACTCGATGGCTGGTTCCCGGAGAATGGTTGGAATGGTTGGTTACCACCGGCAAAGAAAGTGAAGCGACATAAAAACACTCACAGTGACGCTCGTTGTGCCCTTCGTGGCCCATTATCTCATCAATCTATGCCGATGACAGTTTTTTTTCTACTTGCTTGTTCTCCGTCCAACTGTCGTCTCGTTTGTTCCTTGAAACCAATGCAGCCTGTTGATGGCCAGGACAGGGAAGAAACGGGATTAGGGTGGCTCAAAATCATCAAACAACAAATATCTTAAGCCTCAACAAAACGTAGAAAAGTAGTGCTTTTCAGCACTGTTTCTTTTTGTAGGAAAAGAAGGCTCTTATGTAGATCATCTGCTTGATGAAAAGTAATATAAGCGCATAAAATCGACAAACCATGCCATAATCGGAATGCAATTAGAACAGTTTTTCCTGTATATTTGGTCAACTTTCTTCGTACAAACTTCAAGCTCAATTAGCTCCCTTTAGAAGGGACAGATTCTACTCAAATTTTCACAGGAGCTTTTTGAGGTCCAAATATACCAATTTTGTAAATTAAGATTGTTTCCATATAAAAATGGGCCACCTCAGACGGCATGCTCCGTTCGCCTCGGAATGAATGACCATTCAAACGATAGATCGACCGGGGTCTTTGCTTAATAAGGGAAGCTATCTCTACACAGTCAGTGATGTCATTACCAACTACACCTGCCAATAGCCAGAACCATGTCGGAGGTCTTTCCCGGGTGATGACGGCGGATTGTTGGGGATTGGATACGTAAGCACAGAAGGAAAGGAAATCGATTTGAGTATAAAATTTTACTACATTGGATCGTGTATTTAAATGACAATGTCGAACAGCATCGTAATGGGCTATCCATAGATTCCAACGCTTGGCCGGCTTGACATACACGCTAGCTGTCTGTGGTGTTTGCATTCGCTGGAATGGACTGAATACGAGTGGATGAACAGCGTCAGCACAAACAGCTGATGATTACCGATGATAGAAATTAACGGAATTAATTAAAATCGATGATAATAGTCTGTTAGATGAGAGAGTCGGACTAAGCGCAAACTGGCGACTGTAACTGGTAAAATGTGTGTTGGGAATTACATTTCCGATTGGACTGGCATTGATGGATTCTGTGTATTCATGTTCCTGGTCGGTTACATGTGCTTCTTGTTTCTAGTTCTTCATCTTCTTGACATTACGTCCTCACTGAAGGAGAGCATGTTTTTCAAATGATTTGTGCCTAGGAAATACAAGGCTACTTGTTTAGTGATTCAAGAAGGTTTCATTTACCGGTTACTTTCCATCAATTTGGTTAACTCTCTTTTTTAAATTGTTAATTGGTATCATTCCAAACATTACATTCATTTCTTATATCTGTGTTCTGTGTTAGAAAATACTAAAATTCTAATTTGGTAGAACTAAATTCAGCATTTTTCAACATTTTGTCAACAACATACATATAACATTTCATTTCCCGTAGCAGTTCAATTTTTTTACAGGTGAGTTAATTTCACCTGTTTATAAGATGAAAAATGCTTTCGATTAACTTTACCTAGATATAAAACGCATTCATTTTTGTCTAAAATCATTAATAGTTTCATTCGACATTTGTTACAATGTGATTGATTTTCTATTACTAAGGGGATAGAGACATTTTACATATTTGTTACATTTGGCTTGATTCTGAAAGTTAAATTCTTATCTAGCATGAACCCTAGATACTTAACTTCATCTGACCAGTTTATTCTTCTTCTTCTTTCTGGCGTTACGTCCCAACTGGGACAAAGCCTGCTTCTCAGATTAGTGTTCTTATGAGCACTTCCACAGTTATTAACTGAGAGCTTTCTTTGCCGATTGACCATTTTTGCATGTGTATATCGTGTGGCAGGTACGATGATACTCTATGTCCAGAGAAATCAAGGAAATTTCCATTACGAAAAGATCCTGGACCGACCGGGAATCGAACCCGGACACCTTCAGCATGGCTTTGCTTTGTAGCTGGGACGCTAACCACTCGACTAAAGAAAGCCCTATTCAAGCGTTATTATCCTCCAATCGGGATGCCATTTCTCGCAGCTTCAACATATTGGAGTTTCATTTTTGCGCTGCCCCAACAAGAATTGTTATGAATGTGCGAAAATCCGGGACCGATTATGCAACCGTCCCTTTAACCCACTCTATCAACCCCAACACTCAGTCAGTCAGACGGTTCGTCGAGGAAAAATGGTGACCTTTGGTCAATAAATAAATGTACGGGCAAATATTGAACATTCAAACATCGCTCGAGCAAGCAGATTGCTGACCAGGTCAGGCTCACCTCACCGACAACGAAAACTGAACTGAATCATCCATAACGTACACAAACACTGCATCACAGACAAACGGACGTAAGACGTTACACGATTTTTTTTACAAATATACCCACTACAGACCATCGACCTCTGGTGACAATGTGCAACAAGCAAATACTCATAGCGTTCTTCCATGCTATATTCCACATCAGCAAATATAGCCAACTGAGAGAGATTTTGAAATGATTACCAGGAAAAACATTTTCTACGGAGATCGAAGATATTCACAGTTACTATAAATACTGTATTAAATTGTCAAAGTCACGTGACATTAATAACATTTAACAGCACTGGCAACAAGACTTGCAGAAGGTGCTATTGTAAAATGTAAAATGTAAAGAAATACAATGCGCGTAAATTTAAAATGATCCTTTGAATCGTGTTTGATGAAAATTTCATCCAGTGCTACGTCTGTTTATCTGCGCCTGCACCATGGCGATGACGGTGATTGGATACACTCTGGTGCTCCCCGTGTCCCACTTTGGAGGGAAGCGTCCGTCCGTCCAGGAAGGAGGGCCCGAAAGCTGTTGTAATCGTTCCGGAAATGTTGCTGATTGTGTGTCTTCCTCGGTTCGGTCCGTTTGGTTGGTTGGTTTGTTGGCTGACCGGTATGCTGTCCGGTGGATGCCTGACACACCAGTATTTGTCCTAGGTCGAACGAGTGAGGCCAAGAAATCATGAAAATCAACAAACACAATCACCACCGAAGGTGGTCATTGAATGTTGTGCGGATTCTGGGGCAGTCGGTTGAGCAGGATGTATTGCAAAGATTGATTATTGATTTTGTATTGGAGGTATTAACAGCTGATTTAGGATTTCTGGACTATTTTAAGTAATAAAAGCAATAATTCAAACTAAATTGAATTGAAACATTGAAAGCATGGAAAATTTAAGATAGTTTTGAAGCACCTTAATCTATGTACAAGTGTTTAAAACTGGGGAGATTTTAGAATTGTTTAAACGCTTATAAACAATCTTTTCTCCGATCTCTATTTGACATACGTGTCATGTGGATTGGCTCGGCAGTCTTATTTAAAAAATCAAGCGAGCTAAATTTAACTCGCTCCGACGATTCGGTCATGGATTGGGACCTTACTCAGGGATAAAGAAATGATCGCTCTGTCCTAAAACTTTTAGCCTGTCGTATTGTCGGTATTGTCGACAGGCTAGAGAATTTTAGAAGTTTGAGATTTAACAATACTTTTGAAAATATTATTTTCTCAGTTTTTCTCTGAAGCCTATTTTATTTTTTGTTTAACTAACGAAATAAAACAGTTTTGGAGTAAATTGTCAGTAGAACCACCAAGCTCTACTTATGTGACAGTTTGATTGTGAAAAAATATTAACTGTTTGAATTTTTGGATTACGATTTATATGAAAATCAAGCATTTGTAGGTTAAAAAATGTCACTTTTACAAACATTTTTGTAAAATACAAGAATGATTCAAAAATCACAAAAAAATCTGATAAGTTTGTTATAGTCCAAGGTACCCGTCTAAAGGCAGGGTTGTATATTAGAGGATTAAAACATTTTCGTGAGTGAATTGTTCTACACATTGTCCAGTTTCTATAGCCGCACCTTATTTATCATTTTTTTAATTTCTTTATTAGTTTTATTCTAAATATTACCGTAATCCGGGGTAACTTTGATCATTTTTCTGAGTGTTTCTTTAATATTTCGTTTGAAAATGCAAATGTTACAAATTTTATATTTTTAAAACAATTACTGCCACTTATAGCTCGAGACTATATACCGTAATTTCGGGTGAAATTGATCATTTTTCACGGTTCTTCTAGTCTGTTTTCTATAATGTTAACAATGCCAAACAACTAAATGCAGGAAAACAAGTACGAAGGTGAGCCTCATCGACTTATGTACCGAAATTTTCTAACAAATGTCATTTTAGTGTTAACAAATACCTCTAAAATAAAAAAATCAGAGGAACTCATTTCGGGGTGAAATTGATCACTTGTCAATACCATTATTGTTAGTTTCCAAAACAACTCTATATGATAAATTTGAGCTCCCTGAATCCGAATATGCTTGTAAAATTCTTAACAATGCAATATTTATATAAATAACGAATAGTTAAATTTCAAGAACAACGAGGAAAACGCCTAAATGTCTGCAATTTCCTAAGGAATTCAATGATATCTAACAGAAATTCAATTATTTAAACCATATGAGCAAATTGGTACGAGTTTTGGTGATGAAATCTGGTTTGGAGATATATCTGAAGCATCCTCACAAGCTTTCAGGTTTATGTCATGTTCAAATCCTTGCTTATTAATAGAAGTTCATACGTGTTTGTCAATACTGCACTGTGCATGATTTTGAAATTTTATTTTCATAGTAATAAACAATCTTTAACGCAAAAAACTTCACAACACACAATTCGACAATAGTTACGACAAGCAACGTTCATTTACTGCAATTTACATTGATATTTGTGCTCCATTACGAATAAATAGAATCGTGTGATACGATGATCAATAGAGTGATGCAAATTTTGAAATGTTTGCTCCCCTATACTTAAACGATTTTAATTATAGTAAATAGCATCTTCCCAAAGTTTGAAGTGATTCGGAAGAAATTTGACTGTGCACACGCCATTCGAAGTTTATATGGAGATTACTATGGAAAATGCCAATCTTTTGTGTTCAGCCCTCTATCTCTTCGTCATGATATTTTATGGAAAAGTGAACAAATTCTTCTAATGTGAAATCCTCCCAGCTACAACTTTGCCGAAGACCACTTTTTGATTGGACTTCAGGATAAATTGTTATTCATCATCATAAAGTTGGTTTGCATGTAGCATGCTTCATCAACTGTTCGGCAGGCAACAGTGGTGCTCCTGGCGGAAAGAATAGATCAAAGTAATCCAGGCTACTATGTTCTACAGCAAAAAAGCAGTGTTGCTCTGAAAGTAATTAAATGATCATCTCAGCATGATTTACACTTTGTTGTCCCATCGAAATGTGGTCTTCGGCAAAGTTGTAGCTGGGAAGTTTTCACATAAGATGAGTGTGTTAACTTTTCCATATATTATTTTGACGAGCAGTTAGAGGACTGAACACAAAATATTTGCCTTTTCCATAGTAATTTCCATATAAACTTCAAATAGCGTGTGCACAACCAAATTTCTTCCGAATCACTTCAAATTTTGGGAGGATCATTTTCATCATAATTGACATCGTTTAAGCATAGGGGAGCAAAAATTTCAAAATTTGCATCAGTCTAATGATAAATTTCACCCTACTGATCAATTACACCCGATTTTACAGTAATGTGTTTTGTTTATTGAAAGATTTAAGCATGTTTAAAAAAATGTTTTAAGCGATTTTTTGATTTAGCTCATATGGGGTAACATTGATTACCTACGTAAACAACCTTCGGTTATACTGAGAATATCGTTACTTACTTAAATCATGGCCCTTGAAGCCGATTATGAAGGCCAAACGCTTGCAAGTCATTTACTTTTTGAGTTATTTTAAAATTAAATACACCCCGAACCACGGAATACGCCTAAAGGTAGGCAATTTCCTAAGAGAATTTTAAATTCTTAATATTAATTCGGTAATGTTGCCTAATTGAGCATACTTATAAAAGTTTTGACAACGGAATCTTTTTCGGCGATGCCATTTTTAGTAAGAATCACATTTTTCTTGTTAATATCGTTTGCAGAACTTATGTGAGACATGATTCTTCGTTAGTGTCATCCTTAACCTTTGAAATCATTGTTTCGAAAAGTTGATAAATTTACGCATAAGGTAAACGCATTTTTTGCAAAAATCTGCACTTTCATCAGCTCATGAATATGAGAAAGAGAAGCACCATTCATAATTTGAAAATGTTTTATCAATAAATGATAACACGAACTTTTGATGAGATGAGTCATTCCGATCAATGTTACCCCGCTGATCAATGATACCCCGGATTACGGTACATTCATTTCATATATCTAGGTGTTCTATGTTATTAGACAACACTATCATCCTAATTTGGTATAACAATGTTAAGATTTTATTAACATTTTGTTAACATTATTACATTTCATTTGCCGTAGCAGTTCAGATTTTTTACAGGTGAGTTGATTTCACCTGCTTATAAGAGAAAAAAATAACGTTTTCAATATACTTAACCTAACTTCACCTAAACATATAACGCATTAATCGTGGCAATAGAAGATTCCAGCGATTCTTGCCTGAAATTATTATTGATTTTATTTGACATTTGTTTCAATTTTAACAATGGATATTCTATGTAACTCATTGGTAATATACCAGGAAGGAAGTTTCAGAATCATTTTCAAAATTTTATTTTGAATTCTCTGCAGAGCTTTCTTCCTGGTATTACAACAGCTAGTCCATATTGGTACAGCATACAACATGGATGCCCTGAAAATTCGTTTGAATATCAAAAGCTTGTTCTTAAGACAAAGTTTTGATTTTCTATTAATAAGTGGATAGAGACATTTTACATATTTATTACATTTGGCTTTAATGCCCTCAACGTGATTTTTGAAAGTTAAATTCTTATCTAGCATGAGCCCTAGATACTTAACTTCATCTGACCAATTTATTGGAACCCCTCTCATCGTGACAACATGTCTACTTGAAGGTTTCAAATAAAGAGCTTTTGGTTTATGTGGGAATATTATTAGTTGAGTTTTGGAAGCATTAGGAGAAATCTTCCATTTTTGCAAGTATGAAGAAAAAATGTCCAAACTTTTTTGCAATCGACTACAGATGACACGCAGACTTCGTCCTTTGGCGGAGAGGCCTGTGTCATCCGCAAACAAAGATTTTTGACATCCCTGAGGTAACTCAGGTAAGTCAGATGGGAAAATATTGTTTAATATGGTCCCAAAATGCTGCCTTGAGAAACACCAGCTCTTACAGGAAGTCTTTCAGATTTGGAGTTCTGATAATTAACCTGAAGCTTACGATTTTACAGTTAACTTTGAATTATTCTAACAATGTATGTTGGAAAATTAAAGTTTTTTTTTAATTTTACGATCAAACCTTCATGCCAAACACTGTCGAATGCTTTTTCTTTATCTAGAAGAGCAAGACCAGTAGAATAGCTTTCAGATTTGTTGGAACGGATCAAATTTGTTACACGTAAAATTTGATGAGTAGTCGAATGTCCATGGCGGAATCCGTATTGTTCATTGGCACAAATTGAATTTTCGTTGATGTGGACCATCATTCTGTTCAAAATGAACTTTTCAAAAAGTTTACTGATGGGGGAAAGCAAGCTGATTGGACGATAGCTAGAAGCTTCTGAAGGATTTTTGACTGGTTTTAAAATTGGAACAACCTTAGCATTTTTCCATTTGTCAGGAAAATATGCTAATTGAAAACATTTGTTAAATATATCAACTAAGAATGATAAGCTACTTTCTGGAAGTTTCTTGATGAGGATGTAGAAAATTCCGTCATCGCCAGGAGCTTTCATATTTTTGAATTTTTTAATAATAGTTCTCACTTCTTCCAAATCAGTCTCCCAGGAATTTTCGAAAACGTTCACTTGATTGAGAATATTTTCGAATTCCTGACTTACTTGATAGTCAATTGGACTAATAAGTTCTAAATTAAAATTGTGCGCGCTTTCAAACTGCATAGCAAGTTTTTGAGCTATTTCGCAATTGATTAGTAATAATATGTTTTCCTCTTTCAATGCCGGTGTTGGCTTCTGAGGTTTTTTCAAAATATTAGAAAATTTCCAAAAGAGCTTAGAGCCAGGGTCCAATTGATGAATCTGATTTTCAAAATTTTTGTTTCTCAATTGTGCAAAACGTGTCTTGTTTTATTTCTGCAAATCCTGCCATATAATTTTCATAGCAGGATCGCGAGTGCGTTGAAATTGCCTTCTCCTCACGTTTTTAAGGCGGATCAAGAGTTTAAGATCATCGTCTATAATCACGGATTCAAATTTTGGAATTGCAATGCTCCTGGCTTCAACAATGGAATTTGTTAAAGTTTCAAGAGCATTGTCAATATCAAGTTTTGTTTTTAAAGAAATGTTAACATCAAGATTAGAGTCAATATATGCTTCATATATATTCCAATCGGCTCGAAAATAATTGAAAGTGGAGCTGATAGGATTGAGAATCGCTTCATGGGATATTTGAAATGTTACAGGGACATGATCAGAATCAAAATCAGCATAAGTAACCAATTGGCTACAAAGATGACTAGAGTCGGTTAAGACCAAATCAATCGTAGAAGGATTTCTAGAAGAGAAAAAATATGTAGGGCTATCAGGGTATTGAATTGAGAAATATCCTGAAGAGCACTCATCAAATAAAATTCTGCCGTTGGAATTGCTTTGAGAATTATTCCATGACCGATGTTTGGCATTAAAGTCACCAATGACAAAATTTTTTGACTTATTGCGAGTAAATTTTCGCGAGTCAGTTTGGAGCAAATTAACTTGCTGTCCAGAGCATTGAAAAGGCAAATAGGCATCTATGAAAGTCTATTTACCAAGCTGTGTTTCAACAGAAATACCTAAAGTTTCAAAAACTTTAGTTTCAAATGACGAAAACAGTTGATGTTTTATACGCCTATGAATGATGATTGCAACTCCCCCACATGCCCCATCAAGTCGATCATTACGATAAACAAAAAAGTTAGGATCCCTTTTGAGTTTAGATCCAGGTTTTAAATACGTTTCGGTCATAACTGCTATATGCACGTTATTTACCGTAAGAAAATTAAACAGCTCGTCCTCTCTACCATTCAAAGAACGAGCATTCCAATTTAAAATATTTAAATTATTATTTATTGGATCCATTAGAAAAACGTAATCCAATAACAATTCCATTAGTAAATTTTACACCAACTTGGACTGCTTCAGAACATTGCATCAATCATTAGATTCAATTTTCCAGTTAGAAAATTAAAATCAGAGGCAGACATATCACTTGAAGTGGGTACATTGTCTGATGATTTCCCATTAGAATTTTCGGTAGACGAAGAAGCGGAGTAGGAGTTACCTGTGGCGGTAGGGGTTTTTCCATTTGATTTGAAACAAGTTGAATGGGTACTCATGGAACGAATAGGGGAAGAGTTCAAATTACCTGCTACGATATCGGCAAAGGATTTACCGTGGGTAGATACATTCGAAATTGAAAGATTCGGGTCGCCGACGGAAGAAAATTAGTTTGTGAATGAGCATGATTATGATCTTCCTGATTGGTATGATTCATGATCAAGCGATCGTTAAATGAAAAATGAGCATTGTTCGATACTTTACCACGCAAATTCCGGAAACGACCGTTATCGTAACGGATATTATCTTTCATCTGCCTGGCACGAGCCTCAACGACTCTCTTGCGCGAAGGGCAAGACCAAAAATTTGACTTATGATTGCCCTTGCAATTGGCGCATAAGAACTTATCGGTATCTTCTTTCACTGGACAGATGTCCTTGGCGTGAGAAGAATCTCCGCAAACCATGCATTTTGGCACCGACGGCACTGAGTGGGGTTCTAGTAAGTTCCTCCAAGTTTCTGGAAATGTTCCCATGTCACACGGACATCGAACATAAGTCTAGCTTTTTCTAGAGCTTCAATATTATATAAATCTTTTTTGTTAAAGTGAACTAAATTATGTTCTTGAGAAAGCTTTTTCCGAATAATGCCAGATTGGTTTTTTTTTATAATGATTACTTTGACTGGGGAAAATCCAAGTAAATCATTTATTCCATTTTTGATCTCTTCAGGTGACTTCAGGTGAGAGACCTTTCAAGACGACTTTGAACAAACGTTCAATTTTGTCGTCATAGGTAAAAAAATTGTGCTTCTTCTCTTCAAGATGTTTGAGAAGAAGTTTGTGATCTTTAAGAATTTCCGGCAAAACGCGACAGTCTCCTTTCTTTGCTATTTGAAAGGAGACCTTGATTCCCCTAATGGAGTTCAAGATCTTCTGCCTACATCCCTCAAATTCGGAACAACTGACCACGATAGGCGGCACTCTTTGCTTCCTCACTTGAATCAAAGAGCCTGGGCTAGAGGCTGCTTCGATTTGGTGTTCGGAAAATTTGTCTAGAGCATCGAACTGATTGCTCATTTCGATACAATTATTCATTTCACGTCTTTTCAAACGTCCTTTCTTCCATTCTTGCCACGTGTAGTGACAGTTTTAAATCCCACTTTTTTGGAAGGAAGTTGTGAATTCATAGATTCACCCTTCCTTTTGTTTGTTATGAATAAACGAAAGAAGAAGTGACCTCCTAAGAGTTTTTGTCCCCAAGACGGTATCCAAGAAGGATTGCCACCGCCAGCTTTCGCCAACGGGTCCAACGAAAAATCGAAGGCACGGGTAGGATCGTTAAGGGAAAAAAATTTCGAAAATTTCCAATTTTAGCGTTACGTTATAAATGGACGCCGCCTATGGTACGATAGAAGTGACGTCACATGTTTCCATTAAACTTGATATTTACATCAGTAAAGTGCCTGCCTTGTTAATTTTTATGCCGTGGCTATATGTATGCACATGCTATTTAAACAGCTTCAATTTATTACGTAACGTAAATTGTAAACTGCACCCCTCACCGTTACGCTTTAACCTTACCCCTGTCAGCGTAACGTAATTTATGGACTAAGCCTTATCTGGGACGAAGCTGGTTTTCCCTGGGAGGGAGGCACCGATACTACACACGAAATATAGAACAAAGTTTGTTTGAACTGCAAGATAACTCCAGCTTGCCAACAACAATCAAGGCAGGCTTGGGAAAAATCGCTAGTTTTCTTTTGTTGTGTATTTTCGATCTTTTCTGACAAACATGGAAAAAGGGCTACAGTTTTCTATGCACCAAATATTAATTTTCATTGGAAAAAGTAAAACCATGTGTTTTTCAATACTTTATATTCAATCAGTTGAAAGGTGCTCACGTGACATTACTTGCATTATGTGCATGAATTGATTTTCATTCAATTTTTGTCACTTTTGATGAAATGCGAAAATGTGTTTTAATCAGTTACGCGCTTTTTCCATGTTAGTCCAATGTTTGAAATCTGGGCTCACAGTGACAGTTCGTGACAGCGGAATCCCGGCTCATTATGACGTACAGAAATTTTGTATTGGTTTCTCTCTCCCAGGTTTCCCCGAAAAGCACCAACAGGAATTTCCGAAAACTGCGTAGCTTGAACAAGTGTTCCGTTGCGAGGTAAAGTTTAGCACCCCACAGCTGGAACATGTGAGAATTTTGTTTGGTTCCCGAGAAGTTTTACGGTGTGTTCAGCAGCGCAACTAGCGATGCATTTCAAATTAGCTACCGTAGAGACGGAATGCTGGTGCTTTGCCTATGGATCTGGAAATTTAACGCTCCAGCTGGTGGAGGAGGCTGTGTACTTACGATAGACGTTGTCTTTGAATTGCCTGCAAAGGCACACCATAACTACAGCACGTACCTGCGAACGAGAACGAAAGGAATTATAGATTAGTATTCTAACGAAGGCAGGCACGGTAACTTAAGTTCGAAATTTAGTGCTGTTGAGCGGAATTTAATGAACCGTTAAGCATATCGGAACGCTTTCGTTGACACAGGATTCTCTTCGTGCCATCCGGTGGGAGCTTCTGACAGTGTCTTCCGTGAAGCAAACGATCTTGGAAGTTTTAGAATATGGGTTATAATGCTAGAGTAATATTGTTTCCACATTTGGGAAAATAGTGCACGAGCAAGCATTTTATGTCTTGTACATAGTTCATTTTGGGACCATCCTTAGTCGAGTGGTTAGAATCCACGGCTACAAAGCAAAGCCATGCTGAAGGTGTCTGGGTTCGATCCCCGGTCGGTCCAAGATTTTTTCGTAATGGAAATTTCCTTGGCTTCCTTGGGCATAGAGTATCATCATACCTACTACCGTGATGCATCAATACCCGGACACTTAAGCAACGATAAATGTTCAAATTATATTTTTGGTGAGAATCATGGGTAAACAATCAAAGTTCTGTTACTAAATGAACAACTTCTAATCAGATTTTAATGTAGGTGATAAATTTTGCTTTAAAATTTACGATTTTATCATGACAATCGTTAAAATAATGAAGCATGTCTTGTCCTTAAATCCGGACACCCGAAGTAAGTGTTGTCTTTAAATCCGGACACTTTTGAATCGAAATCCGGACAATTGTTATAACTTGAACTATTTGCACAAAATTCACGAAAACTATATTGAATTCAAATTCCACATCACTTGTAAACACTTGTTAACACTTATACCAAATAAACGAACGATACGAAAAAATGACGTTAAGACAGAGAGGCATATTTGGTTTTTAATTTTTATTAATTATTTGGCAATGATAACTAGATTACAACTATCAGTAAAATGATCAGAAGTATCATAAAAAGTTAATAGGCTTAAAAACAGGCAGAATTAAATTTAATTTTTTGTTTAATTAATGAATATTATCGGAGTGTCCGGATATTGGTACCGTCCGGATTTTGATTCATCACGGTACAGATATATGAATGCGAAAATGGAAAATTTGGCCAAGAAACCTCTCAGTAATTAACTGTGGATGTGCTCATTGAATACTAGGCTGAGAAGCAGGCTCTGTCTCAGTGAGAACGTAATTCCAAGAAGATGAAGACGCAATGGTTTAATGAAATATAAATGCTGTCGACAATTTTCGAAAAAAAAAATTCATTAGGTTTTTTAGCATAACAATTGATCTCGATTTTTTTTCGGTTAGGTGGGAGGGAGAAGTGTTATTTAATTCCTTATAAATACCTTAGCTCTCCTTATTTTCTTTTTATTGTATCATGCATTATAAAATGTGCATCGTCTGTCCCGATTGTGGTTAGTGCAAACCTAGCTAGCTGCCAGCCATAATTCTTATTTACATGACTGCTGTTCATTTTTCTTCGTCACCGTCATCGCCATCGTCGTTGCGTTCCAATTTCTTCTGCTGCCGCTGCTGTTGGCTGGCTTGGAAATGGTTTCTGCTGAGCTGAAATCAACACCGCCGCCGCTGTCTTTTTTGCTGTTTTGCTTTTTCCTGCATTTACCACTCGTCTCACAACAGCCAGAGTGCTTCAGGGGGGTGGACGCTCAAAACCAATGCAAAACTACCTCGATTTGTAGGGCTCCATTTCCACCCCCTTCCGGTGTCCACCACTCCGCTTAGACTTATGGTTTGTGTTCCTTGTTCTGAAGGCGAAATGAGTGAGTGGTGTTATGATATGTTTAATAATCTAATTTGTTTTGAATTTCATGCGACACGAGGTTTGGGGGCGGGAGGGGGAGTCGAAGCCCGACACAGGCGTACAAATTCCTACTTCCCATATCCGGAGTGACAGATGGCGACGGAAGGCGACGGAGACCGTGAAATTGCATACCAATGCCGTCGTTTTGGCTCTATGAAGGACGTGAAGAATGAAGCACAAGTGGTGGTTTTGCCTAAGGATGTGAAATTTGGTGTCGTTTTTCTGGTTGTGGTTTTCAGCGTTTTGGTCTCGTTTTGGATATTTTACGCTTGTCCGTTATGTGATTACATTTTTTTCCTTGAATAATTTGGAATTTAGTTGTGGGTGTGGTATAAATGGGGAAACATTTATATTCATGTTTTGTTTGAATCGAAAACGCATTTACGCTCTAAGATGAACAAACAAATGAAGCGATTTTCAATCCCAACAGTTCCGTTTTTTAACAGAGAGCCCACTAGAATATGTTTACAACATACATCGTTGGTAATCTTGCCAATAATGTTTATTTAGAAACAAAATTTCATTTAATCATTGAAGCAAGTGGCTCTGCTTCTTCTTCTTTCTTCTTTCTGGCGTTACGTCTCTACTAGGACAGAGCCTGCTTCTCAGCTTAATGTTCTTATGAGCACTTCCACAGTTATTAACTGAGAGCTTACTTTGCCAATGACCATTTTTGCATGCGTATATCGTGTGGCAGGTACGATGATACTCTATGCCCTGGGAAGTTGAGAACATTTCCAACCCGAAAAGATCCTCGACCGGTGGGATTCGAACCCACGACCCTCAGCTTGGTCTTGCTGAATAGCAGACTATCTGGGCCCCTGCTTCTGTTGCTGCTAAAAAATATATATATATATGGCAAGATATGCAAAACATTTTGAAAATCATTTTTCTGAATTGAGACAAACAAGTTATGAATATTTCATTTGAACCCTGGGTGGCCATCAGCAGCAATATGAGGTATTTGGAGGTGCGGCTTCAAATAGGTATTTGTGGTAACTTCAGTTTTGAAGTGGTAGTTGTGCAATGCCAACTTCGGCAGGCCGAAAGCTCTCGAAGTTGCCGAATATGACGTCATATTGGCAATTCACGTAAGAAATTTTTAACAGGCTTGTCGTTTTCATCAGGTGATCATTTTTTTAATTTTTTTTTTCGTAAATAATACAAGTAAACACATACTAAGAACCGGACCTGTTCTATACGACATTGCATCAGCAGCATCGACTTTGCACGCAAGGATATCCGTAAGCACACCTGTCGAGACCCAAATGGCGATCTTTGCAATCAATAGGATCATGTTCTGGTACACGCGCGACATTTTTCCGATGTCATTGATGTTAGAACTGTCACCGGTCATAATATCCACTCAGATCACTATCTCGTTGTAAGCAAAATTCGAGCTTGGGTGTCAACCGTTCTGAGTTCTATAAATCGGCATGTGCGTTCCAATATTCAACGACTGTCAGCAGATGGTGTAGCAGCATACTGTCATCAAAAGCTCGACGAGCGTGTGGGAGTATCCACGGAGCGGTGTGCACAGTAGCGCGAGCAGTGGTAGGTAATGCTCAACGAAGACCAAGGAACGGTTGTTCGACGAGGAGTACCAGAGAATAACGGACGAGAAGATCGTGGCTCGAAGCCGGATGCTGGTGTCTAGTACCCGTCAGAGCAGAGAACGGTACACAGAAGCAAGGGCAGCCCAAAAATGGATACATCATATAAAGAAAAAGGAGCATAAAGAGGCAGTAATTGCTCAGGCGCAAGAAGTTATGGAACAGAACGAAATGTGACAGTTCTACGAATCTATTAATGGTGTGCGGAAAAAACGGCGCCGTCTCTCGCCATGTGTAACGACCGCGAAGGAAACTTGCTGACGGGCAAACAATGGTGGCCGCCAGGTGGAACAGACATTGTTGAAGATAACGGAAGTGGATCTGGTAGCAGAATTCACCCAAGTAACCACTAGCTAATTTGCTTCTTTGGCCAATTATACGGCTAATATAGGGCATGTCAGCTTTATTATAGCCAGAATTGCTTAATATCCATCATATCAGCTGATGGCTGATGGTCTAAAACTATCACCATCACTTGCGAGCCATCAATATCATTTTGATTTGACAACCAACAGCAGTGATGCGACATCGCACTCTAGATCATAATCACTGTGGAATGAGTGACCACGAAGTAATTATCCATGCTATTACTGTTTTTCAGTGACCAACAAATAGTTTCAACTTATCAGCGAGCAACTCTGATTATAGCTCTACATTGGCACGCAAGGCGAATTAAAGTGCTGTCTGGTTACCTGTGCAAATTGATGACGACGGACCGGCTGTGGAACCTCCAACGCTAGATTAGGTAAGGAAAGCTATTAAACTTGCTGCCCAGAGTATTGAAACAAAAAATTGGCAGCTATGGAAGTATATTTACCAAGCTGTGTTTCAACAAAAAATAGCCAAAATTTCAAAAACTTTTGTTTCAAATGACGAAAACAGTTGATGTTTTATACGCCTATGGATGATGATTGCAACTCCCCCACATGCCCCATCAAATCGATCATTACGCTTAGCTTAGTTCCTGGTTTCAAATAAGTTTCAGTAATATTTACTATATGTATTTTATTAGCTGTGAAAATTAAACAGTTCGTCCTCTTTGACACAAAGGGTTGTTATTTGACTTTGCTCGAGAAGCCCCTGGTATTTCGCCCTTGCTGCTCAGCTTATTTGCATAGATGAACTAATTAGACAAAATAAATTAAAACCATCATTTTTCCAGAAATCATAAATCAGAAAGTTTCTTGCTCATAACAGTTTGCACTGTTTTCAGCTGAACCACTTTATTCATCTTTTTCTAGAATAAAAAGATAGAAATTCAGCTTCCATTACGCAAAACATTGAAAGTTTTCGCAGAAGACCGCTCTTACCGTCCTGCCTTTTTATCCAGTACACTAAAAAAGCATTTTATTGACTCTAGAGATCGACTCAAATGCAATCCCATCAAAGTGCTATTCTCATTTCTGAAAAGAAAGGAAACCGAAATCAAATTAAACAAATCTCAGCAAAAACTCTTTTCAAATCAGCGTGAAATGAGTAGCATCTTCCTTCCTCCTCACACACGTTGCCTCCCTTCCCTGCCATCGAATTTCATCAACTCAGAGCACAAGAGATCTAGTTCATCAGCCCAACAGAATCAAGCAAACAAACCCCGTTCGTTTTACCCGTCTCGTCCCTCAAGTTGGGCACATCCATTCAAATATCTTCAGCATTATTTACTTTCAATCCTCTTTCCACACGTACCTATGACTACGAGAGAAAAAAAAATCATTCAACGCCGCCACCATCGCAATCATCACCACGAGGCCCAACATCAGAGCCGCTGACACACAGGAGTAATTGGGTTCTATCTTGGCCAAAAAGAATTTCTACCTTTCTTGTTCTTCTTTTACCCTAATATTGAATTAAAAAATAATGTTAACGCTTTCAATATACTTAACCTAACTTTACCTAAATATATAACTCATTAATCGTGGTGATAGAAAACGATGGTACAGCATACAACATGGCTGGTCTGAAAATTTGTTTGAAGATCTAAAGCTTGTTTTTCAAACACAGTTTCGATTTTCTGTTAATACGTTAATACTGAGATTTTGTATATTTATTTTTTTTTTTGGCTTAAATACCCTCAATGTGATTTTTGAGAGTCAAATTCTTATCTAGCATGAGCCCTAGATACTTGACTTTATCTGATCATTCTATTGGAACCCCTCTCATCGTGACAAAATGCCTACTTGCAGGTTTCAAAGAGATTTTGGTTTATGGGGATGCCTTGTGAAGACGAGAAAATTTCCTTTACGATAAGATCCTCGACCTGTGGTATTAGAACCCACGACCCTCAGCTTGGTTTGCTGAGTTTAAATTTGAATTTGTTCTAGCTACTCCCCTGTGCGCCGGAGCAACGATCCAATCGGTCACGGCCCCGCCGCCGCCCGAGAGCTCTCACTGCCGATGTTTAAATCCTTCCACCAGCATCCCACACATCTTCTTCATCGTCGTCGCGCCTCTCTACGCCTAATTACGGTTTCATTTAAGCCTGAAATTCTCTCAAATCTCCACGTGGTTGAATTTCTCGAGCGAGTGTCTGTCTGAAGCGAAGATGAGAAACTAAAAAAACGAACTCTACGTGCTTCGACGGTTTCAGAATTTATCATGTGAAGCCGCGGTTGAAACGATCCTACATCTGGTTTTGGGATTTCATCCGCGTGCAACCGGAGTTTCGTTGAGCGTATTTTGATAGCAGTGAACAGGAGTTGTGCACTCTCGATTTCTTTGTTTTTAGCAGCATGCAGTCCCTGCCTAATCTTCGTGTGGTGTTAGCAGCTTGTATGGTGTACGGGAACGTGATAGAAAAACGAAAAAAAAAACTTTTTCGGAAAATTGTGCAAATTTCGCGTTTGGGAATCATATGCTGACGGATACGGAATAACCCTAGAAGCAAGCACAATAGGGTAAATACATATTTCCAGCGGACATAGGAAAAAAAAATAAAGTTCAACTTCTTGCAGATAAAACTCACATTATAAGCATTATAAGAAATATATAAGAGAATAGAGAAACGTCTTTATATTGAACTTAAACTCAGTGCGCATCGTAACCTTGAGCTGTGCGTACACAGATTCTTTTTGCTCTCCTGAGCTTTTAAAACTATCTAAAGCAATTACACAGTATTTTTCTGTACTACTTATTATATCGATTAAAGGCTCCTCCAAATCTACGCGACTTTTTACGGCGACAACGACAAAAAATCGTTGCGATTCCGTTGTTGTGTCGCTGCAAGCGCTCTTCTATGGAACCATCTTGACTGACGTGACGCGAATCGTTACGAAGTTGAACGCGCTTATCAAACAGTGCTCGCAGCGAAACATAAGCGAAAACGCGACGATTATTTGTTGCTGTCGCCGTAAAAAGTTGTTTAGATCTGGAGGAGCCTTAATACCATTTCGTTAGCGAAAGCCTTCATGGATATAAATATGGTTGCTACCCCGCACAAAAGGAAGGGAGAATTTCTGAATTCACATGTTCCTTCCAAAAAAGTTGGATTTAAAACTGTCACTAAGCGTGGAATAAATGGAAGAAATGGTTAGATTGAGCGCTTTCTTTCAAAGGTGAAATGTGTAATGTTGATAATTACATCGAAATGAGCAATCAGTTCGATGCTCTAGACAAATTTTCCGTACACCAAATCGAAGCAGTCTTTAACCCAAGCTCTTTGATTCATGTGAAGGAGGCAAAGAGTGCCGCCAATCGTGATCAGTTCTTCCGAATTTGGGGGATTTAGGCAGGAAATCTTGAACTCCATTTGGGGAATGAAGGTCCCCTTCCAAATCGCAAAGAAAGAAAATGGTCGCGTTTTGTCGGAAACTCTGAGAGATCGTGAACTTTTTCTCAAACATCTTGATGAGAATAAGCGCATTTTTTTCAAATATGACGACAAAACTGAACGTTTGTTCAAGGTTGAGTTGGAAGGTCTCTCAAGTGACTATAAGACACTTGAAGAGATCAAATACGGTGTATATGATCTACTTGGATTTTCCAGGGTCTACGTAATCATTATGCAAATCTTAGTACAACTCTTCATGTTGTATTTAAAATATAATATGGCACATGAATTCCGCTGTCCTGAATATAAAACACTGTGTCGGTTTATTGATTAGATTAGATTTTAAAATAAAAAAATGAAAAATGTTCAAGTATATTTTAAAAGTGACCTGGAGCAGACACGAACATTCTGAAAGCGCCATTATTTTTGTTTATTTTTATACTTTCAAGCCCGGGGTGTCCGGTCTCTGTGCATTCAGATCGACTTTTTTGTCGAACTGTGTAGTAGTGCGTTCACCGCTACAGCTGTTTGGGCATTAATTGTAATATATGATTGCAAAAGTTGATGACTAGTTGTATATTATGTAACCTAATTGAAAGGAATGGTAATAGTTCCATTAACTTCAGTTTGTATATTTGCTTTAGCAAAAGTATATTAAGCTTCAAATAGGTTTGACATATTATGATTGTGATATAAATGTTTTTGTTTCAAGCTTAGCAAACACAAAACATGTCGTTCAAGTTAAAATAAACACGAAATCATACTCTGATCTCAAATAGCGTAAGTGTTCTTCAATACTTGAAACGATAAAAGCAAAAGTTTTCTTCAGGCGAACAGCAAAAGATAATGAAGATGTTGTATCCATATACCGCTCCTTCAAGCAAAGAAGACGAGACATAATCATAAAAAACCCAAACCAAAATGAAATAAAACAAGAATGTTGAAAACCATCGTTAAGCCTGCCTCTCTCCCTTCCCGTCCTGCCTACTTGCGGTTGTGAGAATCTGGTTCTCGTTGACAATCATCCTTTCTTCTCCGAACTCATCCGAACTCTGGAAAACCACATCGTATCGTCTGGATAGAGAGTGACCTACTCGGCGCTGAACAGAACAACCGGCCGGTTAGAAGAGAACCAGCGCTTGCATCTTCCCCATCCAAAACCCCTGCAAGTTTCACGGCCGTCTGCATGGGCGTAGCTAGGATTTCCATCTAGGGAAAGAAACGAGCGACCTTAAAAGTCCATTTATGGCTTTCACGCAAAAACGAATATTAACACACCACATGCACCATTTTTGCTTCAAACGTTTGACTAGGAAAGATGCTTGGCAAAAGTTTAATGCTTAGTTTGACTTTGATAATTATCAAAAACTTTGTTGTGATACAATTTTATAGAAATATATGAATTTTGAATTATTATGTTGAATTATTGAAAAAAAAAGAAAATACGAAACATCAGCTCTTTTGATTAAATTAAAAAGTGATTTTTTTTTCATTGCTAGGAGAGGCATCGCCCTCCTGCCTACACATATGGTCTGTGCAGGGAAATAAATTGGGAGTTTTGATGTGCCATGCCACACACATGCTCCCATAATACTGGCCATATAGTTAGAGGCACGAGGTCCGAGTGAGAGCTGCACCGAATAAAAGAGGTTTGTAGTTTAAAAATTTATAAAGGCCGAGCCACTTTTTCGGTGAATATTTTAACCTCTTCATTATTGCGGTGGCTCAGCGAGGTTTGGACGGCAGACCCCGCATGCGGTTATATCTACCTAATATCTGCGGGGTTTCCCAACGGGCAAACAAATATACTCGATGCTGCTGCTGCTTCTGCTGCCGTTTGGGGGATTAAATTACCTTTCTTTATATGAGGGACCGTTTCGATGGATTACGTGCAGAGAATGCAGTTTTGGCAGAAAAGATGTCATTTTGCCATAGAAAGATCTTTTTAAAGCACTTCGCTGAATTTTTAAAACCAAACGTGAATTAGAAGTCCTTTGCTGTCTTTCTGGTTATTCGATTTAACATGTACAAAGCATGTTTATCGGTCAGTTCACCACCATACAATTTGTCTTCTTCTTCTTATTGGCATTACGTCCTCACTGAGACAGAGCCTGCTTCTCAGCTTGTGTTCACATGAGTACTACTACAGTTATTAACTGAGAGCTTTCTTTGCCAAAGTTGCCATTTTCACATTCGTATATCGTGTGGTAAGTACGATGATAGTCTATGCCCAGAGAAATCAAGGGAATCTGGATCGACCGGGAGAAGAATCCGAATACTTTCAGCATGACGTTGCTTGGAAGCCGCAGATGTGAGCGCCCGAAAGTCATTACCCCGACCGGCACTACCCCGAATAGTATGAAATATAGCGCAGTATCTTGTTTTGCGGCCAAAAATTGTTGACGACACTATAATGATGCAAACAAGTAATTAATGGTTCGTAAAATTTGACGGAAAAAAAATCAACGAAAATATTTCCTTCTTCCATATGTCAGCTTTTCTTTCAAAGTATCCTGTTAGCAACTATCTTCTTTTATTTTCTGGGGTAAGTCCTGTTTCTGCCCAGGGAAATTAACCCATAACCCTCAATTTGTTCTTGCTGAACTGCAGCGTGTTCACCGTTATTTTGGCTCCTTGACGGTGGACCATATTTCTATTTATTTTTCAACTAATACTTTCTTATGATCAAAGATTGCGCCATACAATGACGAGTTAAAGTGATTATTGACGCCATGACTTCAAGCATTTTATCAGTAATTTGCCCTTCTTTCTTAAATAATCTGTTCTTTCAAGTTGTCATTGGAAAACCCAGTTACTAATATTGTCATATGAAACAGAAAATTCTTTTAAAAGCAGGATATCTTTACAGTTTTCATTAAAGTTGAAGCTCTAGTTAAAATCAATTATGTGTCAAAACTGAAAAACCCGTTTTTCCTGGTTGATTAACAAATAAAAAAAACAAGAAGTCCGTGTATCATAATTGACAAAATGAAGAAACGGACGGTTTAATTTTTCTAGAATTTTTGGCTGTTCGGGAGAAAACTTGCTAAATCAGTCAGGTCTCTTTTGGAACTGCTCACCACTTTTCTAACATCATCATTTCTCCATTGTCTTGAATCAAAAACAGCAATTTTTTTTGGTTATCTCATCGAAACCAGCAAAATTATCCCATAAACCAACGAATATTTTTTTGTTGCGACGATCAGAGACCGCCTTGTTTCAACTATGCAACAGCTGAACGGTTGCCTATCAGGATAGTCTCTAAGATGAAGATGCCATCTTCAAACCTCGAATTTTGAGGCCAAAAGCCAATCCTAGAATTTTCAAGATCACGAATCTAGAGAATCAGACAATTGTGCTGAAAATGTAACTCGCTGGTTTTGGTGACCAATCGATCAAATCTTTAGCGCGAACGGTTGTCAGGTCAGGTTCTCTGGATTTGTGCACTTGAAAATTCGAGGTTTGGCTTAAATGCATCGTCACCTTAAGCGGGTCCCGTAGAAAAACACTCGCAGCGATAATATGTGGGTGATCCACTGCAATCGTTATAAAAACAAAATCTTTTGATATATTTCATAATAAATTCACCCATCTTTTTGAAATAGGCTGTTCTTCAGAGCATTGCATTTTATCTGTGCGAATCTTACAAAAAATTAAGGACAATGCCGAATAAAACATAGTATTTAAGTATTATTTGCTGAAACCCTAGCGCCTTTCTTATCTTCTAGTATTTGAAAAGTTAATTGTTTAAGTCAAAGTCGTTTGACCTCATAAGAAACGTACAATTATCATCTTGCCTTCTAATCAGAATTAATCTCAAAATGTTATGCATTCGGGGTAATGGCGTTCGGGGTAGTGGCGTTTGTTGGTATCAGTCATATAAATGTGCATGAGATATTGAATGGTTTTAAAAACCTGGAAGCAACCAAAGGAAATGGACCGGATGGAGTTCGACCAATCTTAATGAAGACTTTTGCAACTGAATTAACTACTCCTTTATTTTGGTTCTTCAATATGTCACTGGAGTCTGGAGTATTTCCAAAACTGTGGAAAAGCTCATACCTTGTTCCCATTTTCAAATCTGGCAAAAAATCTTATGTAAGCACCAGAACAATTCCACTGAAGACTCAAAGTTTCTAAATTATCTGGATTTTGAGATATACGGATATCAAACTGTGGTCTAATCGAACCATATAGTGCGTTCGTTATTATGCGACATCTACAGTATGGCCCATAAAAATGCGAAAATTTTTTGATCGTGAATTTCGCATGCGTTATTTTCATTGTTTTCATGAGTGTAAGTAATTTCTGATTTCTGTAGAATATTTCGACATTACTTCGCTGTATAGAACAAATTGTATTATAATTTTATAAAAACTTAAATAATGTACTGAAGCAGAAAAGAGTTTGTTTTTTAAAAATTAGAAAAAGCATTTGTCCGTCATATACGACGAAAATCAAACTTAATTGTTTAAAATATTAGTTTGTTTGGTTTCAGAGGATCAAGAAGTTCTTAGACAACGTGTTTTTCATATTCACGATAATATATTTTACCAGGGTCATGGTTTTGTGAGCATTTGTGTCTTATGGGTTTGACGTGTCTTTATTTTTTGTTAAATTATTGCGGCGCTCATATTAAATCCACATCCAGCGGCGGCGGTAACGCGCAGAAGATATGCGCGCAATTCAAACGCAACGTCAAAATTCAAGTAGGCTTGGATTTTTTTGTCCTTCAAGGACACAAATGTTTCAAATTTGCTAAATCTGAAACATTTGGTGATTTCCATTACCACTGCGACGGTATATTGACATATTCAGATAATCGCATTACGTGGATTTATCTTGTAGAGCACAATATAATAATAAATTAACGCAGAGGGCTATAAGAGATTTTTGAGGAAGAAGTTTGTTCATTTGGTTGTAGACAACTTAAATGAACACTAACTCACAGGCTTTTAGCAAAACGGAGCACTTACAGTGCTGTTCTGATTAATATCAGCGCATGTCAATTTTCATACAAAATGCTCAACTTTGGCATGCTGTAGTTTTGTTCCCTTTCAAGCAATCGAGCTGAAATTTTCTCCACAGAACTACAAATATGATCAATTTTGTAACTACAAAATTTCAGTTTTTTCTGAATCCCTGCCGGAAAGTGAGACACTAGGTGAAATTTTTCGAAAAAATAGCAGTTTTTCATTTCAAAATTTTTCTTCTACAAATATTTTAAACATTTTCGGTTTAGGTGTAGGTTTGATAAGTAAGAGGAGATTGTTCCAATGGTAAGTGATATACAATTTAAAACTATAATGTCAAGCCGAAATTCAAAATTTTAAAACTGCTATTTTTTCGAACAATTTCACCTCTCACTTTCCGGCAGGGGCTTAGAAAATTTTGAAATTTTGTGTTTACAAAGTTGGGCATATTTGTAGTTCTGTGGAGCAAATTTCAGCTCGATTGCTTGAAAGGGAACAAAACTACAGCATGTCAAAGATGAGCATTTTATATGAAAATCGACATGCGCTGCTATTATTCAGAACAGCACTGTATATGTAGGGTCAACCATGGCTGTCCAGAATAAGCCGTTTATACAAATATATAGTCAGGACATGAACCGGCCATTACAGGTGTAACGTCACATACACCATCACCAACTTTGGATCGGACCACTGCCACGTGCTATGCAACGTCAACACCTTTATGCCCAACAGCCGGAATTGCTAGGTCAGCAGTTCAATTTTACAAAATCACCGGACTGACCGTGACCGGTGTTCAGTTTATTTTTATCCGTGTTTCATTGCGTTTCGGCTTAAGTAATAAAGTGATTTAGTGAGGAAAATCAGTTGAGTGTTTGTGAAAAAGCCCGAACCGCCAGCAAACCCAGGATTATATTTTTAAGGCTCCTGTGTTCCAGATATAATTCCATTCTATCATTTGAAAGGGCGAATGCTCGAGACAAAGCCTGTGAAGGATCTCACTCTATTGTTGATGTTTTAAAAGCTTTCATCACAAAGATATTGTTCTAAATGTCTGCATAATGAACTTTGAAGGTATGCTTCCAATTCCTCTCTTGTAAGGAAAAAGTAATAGATAAAATATATGTCCAAAGCGAAAAACAAAGTCTAACCAGATTAAGCAATCCATATAATAAATAACAATTTTGATTGATTTCCATTTTTTATATAAAAACTACCATTTAACATGATCTGACGATTTTCGCATTTTTTATGTCATACTGTACATAAATACTTCGAATATTGTTCTTAAGAAGACTTTTGAGAAATACATTTTGGTTTGGTGTCGATAGATATCTTTGTTGCAAAATGGTAGCATATAAATCACAACTGTTGTACAAAGTACAACAGCGCGACAGCCCGAAGGTTAATAACCTGTCTTGAGATATTCGCAGAACAGAAGAAAAAGCTTCATGCGCACTTGTGCCACCTAGCGGTCCAATTCCGCATTAAATTACCCCAAGTTATGAAATTATCTGGATTTTGATATATACCAAATTGTGGCCTACTCGAATCGTATATAGTGTGCAGTGTGTTCATTATTATGCGACCTCTATGGGGCGGTTCCACGCCGTTTCGAAAACCCGATTATTTTTGTATATTTTGAATCGCCTGAAAATTTGCATACAGATTCTTTATGACCAAAAATGCCATTATGCACTTTCAGACCGCCATTTTGAACCTCGCCTTATTTTTGAGAAAGGCGTATTGGAAAATGCATGGCAAATCTTTAAAAAACTGTAACTCGAAAACGGTTTGTCCGATCGATTTAAGATCTTCTACAAAGTTGTAGGTATTGCTTAGGACTTTATGGAGAAAAATATGCACGGTAAAAATGTTACAGATTATTGTTTATTTCAAAAACAAATTTTAAAATCGATTTTCTCCAGAAACGCAGTTTTGATTTTTTTTATTTTTGGATATGTTTTAGGGGACAACTTATGTGATTTATTGCACAATGTTTCAAAATGGAAGAATTATGGACAAAAAAGTTATGATTTTTTTAAAGAATACAGATTTTGAAAAAAAAATAGAAATAGAGGAAAACAATAATAATGAATTCAATAAATTATGTAAAGCGAAAATATGAAGAAGTTAATAAAAAAATAAGAAGAGAAATATTCAAGTTAAATACAATTGATGAAATTGACAGAGATAAGGTTAACGAGTTTGATGAAATGATTGCACAAATTAAAGATAAATTTTCTAAAGACGGTATCACCAGGAACGAAAAACTCCAACTACTTTCAATATTGCCGAGGACATGGACGGTTCAGAAAATAATGGATACATTTAATACATCCAGGTATTTGGCAACATAAGCTAAACAGTCATTAGAAGGAACAAGTAAATCTCGTACATCTTTCAGGCTAAGTAATGTAGCAAAAGAAATTGTAGTAAACTTTTACGAAGATGATGAAACTAGCCGAGTGATGCCTGGCCAACGTGATTATGTTTCTGTAATGAGAGAAGGAAAGCGGCTGGCAATTCAAAAAAGGTTAATGATGACTACATTAATAGTAGTAAGCTCCATCGAAGTTAATACGCCAATCGCGTATTATCCTCGATTTTATTATAGTAAAATCGAGGATGATACGCTATTGGCGTTTTAACTTCGATGGTGCTTACCACCATAAGAGAGTCGTTTAATTGATTTACTGAATAACATAGTGGTGTTCAAATAGGATTTTCATCTTTTGCAAAATTGAGACCGAAGAATTGTAAATTGTTAACTAGCTCTGGAACACACAATGTGTGCGTATGTACTATTCACTAAATGTTAATTTGATAATCCATAGTTTAAAGAAATATAATTTACTGCATGATTTAAATTTTTTTACTGATAGTTTATTATGTGAAACAAAAACAGTGGATTGCACCTTACGTTGTTGTGAAAAATGTTCAGATTCTACAACCTTTGAACGAAGCTTGTTATCAGAAATCGACGAGAATGGCATTGACGAATTACAATTTGAACAGTGGGTCACAACCGACAGGTGTGATATTGAAACTTTTTCAAAGCAGCCTGATGAATTTGTATCATATTTTACTCGTAAATTGGAAAAACTAATACCTCATGATTTCATCAAAAAAGAGCAAGCTACATTTTTAAATAACACAAAAAACAATTTGACAGAAGGTGAATTTGCGGTAATTTGTGATTTTTCGGAAAACTACACATTTATTCTTCAAGATGAAGTTCAAAGCCATCATTGAAATGCTCAGCAAGCTACTTTGCATCCGTTTGTAATGTATTATCGTCAAGATGGCAAAGTCAATCATTTAAGTTTTGTTGTTATTTCAGAAGATTTGCGCCACGATTCTGTATCTGTCAACTTATTCATATTGGATTGGATCACAAATTAACTGTCAACAAGATATATTTTATGTCTGACGGAGCTGCATCACAGTATAAAAATAGGAAGAACTTTTCAACTCTTTGGCAATTTAAAATCAAATATGATATAGAAGTTGAATGGCATTTTTTTGCAACGTCACATGGAAAAGGGCCATGCGATGCCATAAGAGGGACACGAAAACATATGGCTACCAGAGCCAGTCTTGCCAAAGAACGTGAACATCCGATAAAAAATGCTAAGGAACTATATGATTGGGCTCAAAATCGGAAAGAAGAGCAGCTTACACAAATCTTCTTTTGTTATTCAACTACTGAGGAATATGATGTCATTGCACAAGAACTTAACCAACTATTTTCAAGTGCAAAAACAGTTCAAGGCACTCAGAAATATCACTCGTTTATCTCTATCTCTGAAACACAAATTGAAGTTAGACAATTTTCGAGCTGTGACGATAACAAGAAAGTAGTTGATATAATTAAGAAATAAAATAAATAAGAAATAAAAAACAAAAAAAAAAACAAAAAAGAACACAAAAATAACAAAAAACAAGAAAAAAACAAACTCCTTTTCCATGGTTGTACGATCTTGCCGCGATGAGAGGGCTTTACCCATTAGCCGGGCTTAGCCCTGGGGACCAAAGGTACACCGTTGTGATAGAATCACATTTTTAATGCCACGTTTAGATTTACCGTGTATATCTCGGAAGTGATGCATCTCAGCTAAATTTTACTTGAGTATTTTTCGATAGAAATTTTTCATATTTAAAAATGTATAGTTATTTTTCTGTACTCAAAAAAATGCACCAAAAATATCGTTTTACATAAATTCGTTTTATTTATTTTTTTAAATAATTTATTTTTTATCCAAAAATTTTCCGTTTTGAGGCATTGTGCAAGAAATTACAAACAATATGCTGCAAAACATATCCAAAAATTAAAAACATCAATTTTGCGGTTTTTAAGAACAATGAACTTCAAATTTTGCATGTTTTTTTAAATACTTTAGTATATAGGTTTTGATCAAACAATAAACAATTCAGCTACAATTCACTCAATCAAAATAAAATATTTCTGGAATGGAGAAACACTAAATATGTTTGAAAAGGGCCTATTTTACTGTTTTTATTTGAAAATTTTATATAAATATGAGTATATCTCGAAATTGATGCAACCTAGAAAAAATTTACTTAAGTACTTTTCGATTGCAATTTTTCTGTGCTTTCAAATAATCACATAAAACAATATTGTTTTCCTCTATTTCGATTTTTTTTTCAAAATCTGTAATTTTTAAAAAATTCATAACTTTTTTGTCCATAGTTCTTCCATTTTGAAATATTGTGCAATAAATCACATAAGTTGTCCTCTAAAACATATCCAAAAATAAAAATAATCGAAACTGCGTTTCTGGAGAAAATCGATTTTAAAATTTTGTTTTTAAAATAAAATGTAACATTTTTTTACCGTGCATATTTTTCTCCATATTAATATTTAGTCCTAAACAATACCTACAACTTTGTAGAAGATCTCAAATCGATCGGACAAACCGTTTTCGAGTTACAGTTTTTTAAAGATTTGCTATGCATTTTCCGATACGCCCTTCTCAAAAATAAGGTGAAATTCAAAATGGCGGTCTGAAGGTTCAAAATGGCATTTTTGGTCATAAAGAATCTGTATGCAAATTTTCAGGCGATTTGAAAAATACAAATAAATTTTAAAAATATATCGTCATGTTCGGTGGAATTGCTCTATGGTTTAATGCTGAAGGGCCACATTGTAAACAAAAATTACATATAAATTACAACTGTTGTACAAGGAACAACAGTTTACATTGAAATGTAAACTGGCCCCTGACTTTATTTTTGAACCACTTCGTTGTATATAATAAAGGAATACCTTCAAAGACGAAATGCGAAAGCGTTTAGTCGACTTTCTTTCCAGACGTTCATTAACCGCTAAACCCACCATAAGCTTATCTATGTTGTGCCAAATGAAGTTCATAAAGTCTCCGTACTAAATCCTCGATCTCCATTGAAATATATGACAATTGCCGCCGAAATGGCCGGCTTTTACGACGGAACTTATCCGGAAAACTGCCGCAGTAACAATGTTGTGCTCATTAATAACAAATGAATTCCTGACCGCAGAGAGTTTACACAATCGACACTGTGAGCAAGAGAGAACCCTCGAATCAGGCGATTGAGAACTTTGCGGCGACCCCGGCGTCATCGCACTCACCAACTTTTATTTTTATAGACCTCTCAGCTGCTTGGCTCGGTTAAGCGACTGATTCTCGTCCGAGGCCGAGAACCGTATCTCACTCCAGTTTCCGTTGTATTCCCGGGGATGTTTATTGCTTCTATGCGGGATGCACAGTCCCGTGCAAAAGTTTCGGGTCACCCCCTAAGAAACATGCAAAAACGTTGTCTTCAAACTTCTGCGAGTACACGTCCAATTGAAACCGTCTATGGCTCATTCAGAAGGCAATGGTAGAGTCTTATTTCATGTGTATCTTGACAAACACATTTTTGTAAATTTATTGACTAAATTTGTACTTTAAATTGATTTTCTTTTTTTTTTTAAATTACACTAACAACATGTTTGATTTTCTTAGCATTGGATGATGAGAAAAAAGCCACATTGACCAGTGCAGCTTTAAGAAATAACACAACCTTATGCATAAATTTAGTAAACAAAATACAGAAATGTGTTTTTATCAACATTTAAACCATGTAAGAATATTGCTTTTCGAATAAGGCATACAGAGTTGCTCTTTTTTTTTTCAAGTCACCCCTTACTTTTGCGCGGAAGTGTACAGTACACTCCAGCATCGCAGATCTGTTTAGAGTTAGAGCAGGTGCCCTTTCCCATTGGACTGATCGTACGTAAATCAGTCGGTTGGTCGTCGATGGTGGCACAATTGTCGTCGCAGGCGACACTCCGAAGGCAGTAAATTATCTTTTCATGGCTTGAGGGAGGCCAAATAAGTTTTATGACACATGTTACCCCATCCAATGAATAATAAAGCGGATGTCCCTCTTTCGGATCTATGGCCTTCTATGTCCTGCTCGCGGATGCGCTGCTGTTTTCATTGTTAGATGCTAATCCTGTGCTCCCGACTCGTCATCATTCTCGTGTTTGTGAAATTGGGGGTGCAAAGGTTATGTCTGCAGTTGGTGGTCATTCCATGTCACTTTCTCCATCAATGGCAATGGAGAGAATTTATAGGGTTTAGACATGCATTTCTTAGCTAGTGGTAAATTTAGTGGCTATAGCAGGCTATGACAAAGCCAAGCTTAAGAAATGGGTTCGATTCCCTGTCGGTCAGGGATCTTTTTGTAATTGAATTTTTCTTGGTATCCCCGGCGCATGAAGTATTATTGTTCCGGCCATACGATATTCGAATGCGATTATGGCAATTTTGGTAAAGACATCCTTCAGTTAATAACTGTGGAAGTACTCTTAGAATCTTACTGAGCTGAGAAGCGGCTTTGTCCAAGTGAGGATGTAATGCCAAGAAAAAGAAGAGAAAGAAGAAAGGCAAACCCTATTTTTACGGGATAAAGGACGCCGCTTGGAATAGATGAATTGTGAAGAAATTGCTCCATTTGTGTGTTGCTCTCAGGAAACCCACAAATATTACAAGAAACTCAACGTATCCCCCAAAGACTTCATGGCGCGAAAAGAAATGCGTCAGGATAAGAATGGAGGTGAAGGTATCTTGACGGATGATCGTGACGTGATTGAAAGGTGGAAGCAGCACTACGATGACAACCTGAATGGCGTTAAGGTAGAACACCACGATTGCAGAAGGCATAGCTATATCCGTATGGTGAACAAGATCGATATGCCAGCTGGAAAAGATAGTATTAAGGCTAAGTAGCCCGTTATTCGTTTTGGCAACAATGTTGACTTTTCAACTTGCATTTCAAAGTGATAAAACTCAGTTTTGATAGCTTATATTGACTAGAAAAAGTATCACTGTACGCGCTAACATACATAAAGTATGCTGATACTTTTTCAGCTGTGTCAGTGCAAAACCAAATGATTTTCTTTGACTCGAAATCGTGAGATGAATTAGAAACAATCATCAACGACGCGTACAAATTTCAATGACGGCCTACTTCGCCTTAACACTTTAGTCGTCACGCTGTTGTATTTTGCACAACACTGCTGAAAAAACCTCGCTTTTCGTTCACAACAGCAGCGCGGTGGTTCTGACCGTGGCAAACCGCGCGACGACTGGAAGGTTAAAACGGAAGTCAGAACAAGTTAAAAAGGTAAAAAAAAAGTTTCGCGTTAAAATAAATGTGTGGGGTTTCTACACACTATTAATTCAATGATTTGAATGCCGCATACGATACATTCGATCGTGATAAGCTATGGAAGATTATGTACGGAAACGGGTTTTCAGGTTAACTGACAAGATTAATTCCGGTTACGATGGATGGCGTGCTGTGTTGTGTGAAGATTTTGAGTACGCTATCGTACTCGTTGTAAACTTGCGTAGGATAACAACAATGCGATGGTCTGCCTTGCCTCCTGTTCAACATTGCGCTGTAAGGTGTAGTGAAAAGTGGTATCGATTCCATTTTGAGGAATAGGTAAATTTATTGTACACTGTAACTTGGAATTATTTTTTTTTTGCCAACGGTTACCCTGAATGTTCAAAAAGAATCATGGCAGAGTGAAAGAATTGACGCTGACGATAATTTAGCCAGTATTGTTAAGTCGGCTGTTGGCTTCAAAATACTGTGTTAAACCGCAATTATTTGTCAATTTCATGAATTGCTTCAACTAGCTAAGTACGATTTTCAATAGGTCCAGCCAGTCATTTGCTACGCTGACGATCATCGGAAAGATGCTTCAGCCGGCTGCCAAACAGTACACAGCATGACTACGAGTCATGAAACCATGACTATTATTCAATTTATATGCTCAGAGCGGAACATAAATCTAATTTTCACTTGTTTTTTCCTTGTCGACGTTTTATTAGCAATCGGTGATGATCCCCAGCCTCCCTTAGCCGAGTGGTTAGAGTCCGCGGCTACAAAGCAAAGCCATGCTGAAGGTGTCTGGGTTTGATTCCCGGTCGGTCCAGGATCTTTTCGTAATGGAAATTTCCTTGACTACCCTGGGCATAGAGTATAATCGTACCTGCCACACGATATACGAATGCGAAAATGACAATTTCGGCAAAGAAAGCTCTTAGTTAATAACTGTGGAAGTGCTCACAAGAACACTAAGCTGAGAAGCAGGCTCAGTCCCAGTGAGGACGTTAATGCCAAGAAGAAGAAGAACTTGCAAGCTTTCATCCTGTTTATGTAGTACCAGGAAACTGGATTTTACAGTTCCATTTTGCATATCCGAAGAACCGTTAGGGACTGTTCCATCACCAATATAATTCACTCATGGTCGTACTCCCCTTTTGGCTAACAAAAAAAAAAAACAAACAAATTCAACTCGTTGCAAAATAGATCTTTTAAATTTTAGGAGATGGTCTTCAGAATTCATGTTAACGTAAAATTTTGTCATGAAAAACTTTTTGAACTACTCTAGGATTTCGATTAAAATCATACTTCTGCTGAACGTTTTATCAAAATGTTATGTATCTTGTGAAGCATCTGCTTTACTTATTTAAAGGGAATACTCCACATATTCGCCAGGAATTCTGTTTGGGATTCCTTTTAGTTTTAAACATTATGCATTTTTTAGATGGTTCAAAATATTTCTTCAATCTTCTTCTTTCTGGCATTACATCCCCTACAGGGACAGAGCCTGCTTCTCAGCTTAGTGTTCTTATGAGCACTTCCACAGTTATTAACTGAAAGCTTACTGTGCCAATGACCATTTTTTGCATGCGTATATCGTGTGGCAGGTACGAAGATTCTCTATGCCCAGGAAAGTCGAGAAAATTTCCAACCCGAAAAGATGCTCGACCGTTGGGATTCGAACCCAAGACCCTCAGCTTGGTCTTGATGAATAGCTGCGCATTTACCGCTACGACTATCTGGGCCCCATATTTCTTCAATAAACATTCTAATAATTTATTCCACAAATTCTTCTTGAGATTAGCTCGAACTTCTCCATCAAGTTCTCAGCAATATCTCAAATAAAATTTTGGGCTCTAATTTTTTTTCATGGAAGTTGTTTTGTTTGCATTAGAGAATTTCTATAGAATGTCGACATATAGTTCACACGGATTTATCTCAAAAAACTTCCAAAAATTCTACTATGGGATCCTGATAAAGATAAGCGTAAGGAATTACTGCAGGAAATGTTTCAGTTATTCTAGGAAAGAGTATACTGGAAAGTTTGTAGAGATTCCTACAATTATTAATCTAAGATCCTACATCCAAGAATTCGTCACCATTTTTTTGAAAATAAATTCTCGAATTAGTTCGCCTTTTCTCTTTATAAATTGATTAAGATAACTCCTCTGGATTTAATGACTCCATAAAGTCCTTCGAAAATTCATTGTCTTCTGAAATTCACAATGAAATACAACCTGCGATTATTCAAAAAGCTTGTTCTGAATAACGTGTAAGATTTCCATCAAGAACTCTTTTGAAAATCCTTCTAAAATTCCTGTTATTTTTCTAGAATCTAAACAACATTCATAATTAACCAGGAATTCCATGGAAAATATTTCCAACATTGTCATAGCAGGGATTCTTCAAAAAATATTTTTCAGTAATTTGTCTAAGTAGTTTCCAGATATTATCCGTGCAATTTCAACAGAAATGGTGGACTTCCTAAAGTATTTTGTTTTGATTTCTGCCAGCTTATACAAAAAAGCTCATCTCAAATATCTCATATTGGTTTCTCCAGCAATAAATTCATTGAATATTTTTTAGAATTCCTACAAATATTGAAACAGCAATACTTCCAAGTTAACATTAGAACATAGATCGCAGATAACAAGATTTTTCAAATTTCATTTGGATTTTATTTTTGTTATTATAATTTATCTATGACTATTTCTAGAATCCCTACCAAAAATTAATCTGCAGAATCCAAAGAATATTTCTCAAGAAGTTATTTTCTCTAAGAAATCATCCGGGATAAATCCTTGAAGGACATTCTGTAAAAATTATGTGGCCTTTTAGGAAAAAAACGTACGTAAAAACTTCTGGATGTTTTTTTCAGCGATCCTTGGAAAAATAGACTTTCTCAGGACTTCATTCGATGAGTCATTTGGGTTTAATTTGTGATGTTATAATTTATTAGAGCCAAATGCCCCTTCCGCGTAAAGCCTCTCTAAGCAAAATATATAATAAATCTATGATTTTCCCTGAGAAAATACCAAAATTGTCAACAAAATACAAAGAAAATTTCTTTAGATATTAATTCCTGGATTATGCTCAGAACAAAAATCTACGAAACCTTGCTGAAAAAAAAACTGATTATTTATGAACGAAGTAGTTTTTGGATGGATTTTTCAGGAATTCTTGTGAAAAATTATGAAGGAATTTATGGATACAATTCTGGAGGTATGTGTTAAATTATGCTCTAAGAAATATTAAGGAGAGCTTATGAGAAAGTAACTGTTAGGGGTGTCCACAGAGTAGCTCTTGTATGGATCTCTTTAGAAATTTTGGTGATCTAGTAAAAATTTATTATATACTTTTAGGGTTCATTCTAAAAGAATTCTAGAAGAATAACCTGAAAAAAAAATATCAAAAGATTTTGTACAGTTTTTTAATTATATCACTGAAAAAAACTATTAATTAAATCTTTAGATGTTTTTCACCAAACATCTCTAATGAAATACCTCCAAAGAATTCGATTACAGAATTCTTGATAGAATTGTGGAACATGTATGGCAGGGTCCCAGTAAAGATACTTGGAATAATGTCGAAATAAATATCTTGACTTAATAACTGATAACTGATAGAATTTATAAAAAAAAACTCTTTGAAAAATACTATGAGGAATCCAGGAAAAAATACTCGAGAAACCTTACGAGTAGTTAACAAAGAAATCTTTGCAATATATCTATCTCTCTGTATAAATAAATAAAAAAGGAATGGTGTTTGTATGGCACGATATGGTTTTAGAACCAGTCAACGGAATCACCTTATTCTTTCACAGTTAGATTCTTGGCGTGTTTCGAAGTGATTGTGTGCACAAATGTCGAAGAACTTCCCAAGAAAAATGCGATGCAGAGGAAGAAAATTTGGACATTAAATGTTGAATTAATTTCGTATTATTAACCAGCCTACTGTGTGACAAAACAAGGTTTGTGGGTTCAACCTGGGAGGGAGGCACAGATACTACACACGAAATATTGAACAACACTTTTCCAAATTGCAAGATAACTCCCGCTCACCAACGACTAGTTTTCTTTGGTTGTGTGTACCTTTGATTTTTCTGGAGAAACTTGGAAAAAGGGCCATAGTTTTATGTGCATTTTATTATAATTTTGATTGGAAAAGAGTAAAAAGATGCGTGTTTCAATACTTTATATTCGATCAAATTAAAATGTGCTATCGTGGCATTGCTTTTGGGTGTGCAGGATTTGATTTTTAATCGATTGTTGTCAACTTTGTTGAAATGCAAAAATATGTTTAGATCAATTACGCGCTTTTTTCATGTTTGTCCATTTTTTAAGATCTGGGCTCACAGTGACAGTTCGTGACAGCAGAATCTCGGCTCACTATGACGTACATCAATTTTGTATCGGTTTCTCCCTCCCAGGGTTCAACTATTGTAAGAATAAATATCATGCTTCGTGTTTTCGGATTTTTTCATTTGATTGACAACATAACCAGAGGCAAACTAAAATCAAATTCTGAAGAAAGCACTACAGGAATCCCAACACAAATTTCAAACGGATTTCTTAGAGCCAACTTCAAAAAACTATTTTACGGATGTCTAAAAAAACTCGGAGGTTAGTTTTGGATGAAGTGTTTCTGGAATTTATGTTAGAATTTTTTTTAAACTTTCAATGAACGTGTTGCTCAGAAAATAATTTGAACCAATACGTGTTTTTGACTACAATTTTCTAACTGTGAATGAAAAAGGGCGATATATGTCATTCATAGTTTAACATTTCATGCAAAAAGGATGCAGAGGTTGTACTTTTGCTTTGAAATCGTGAATTGATTTTCAAGATCGCTTGCCCCTCACTGACGAGAATCCTGGATACGTCCATGAATCCACCGGTATTTCGTGAGCCCAGGGACAATTTGCGTTTAACCAACGGATATTCGAGGTTGTGCCAGTAATGTGGCACTAATTAGGTTGACATTTTGAATGTTTTCACGGTTTATACCGAAACTACCGGCGCAATAGCCGGAACTAATCCACTTCATGTGTTATTTTATTACAGATCCTGCTTCATGATTTCATGGCCAAAATTTCTTCTTTTAATATTAAAAATAGGAATCATAAATCATGAGTAGTGCTTCTGCTTTCATGAATTTTATGAATGGTTCGAGAATACAAGTTTAATGATTTAATGATTCAAACTGTCACTTGTCTTTGCTAAAAATTGGAAACGTAACGTACAGGTGGCGTTACGGTAAAATAATTCATGAATTCATAACTTTTGATCATGGTGTTTTTTCATAACATGAAAATACATTTTTTTTTCCAAAATCATGACTCTTCTGGTTGAGTGCCCCATTTTTATTCGTTAAGCTGAAATTGGAATCAGAAAAGTTGAGATTGGTTGTAAGAACGATAAAAATTATCTGCTATTAAGAGGAGCCAAGCGCGACAGAGGTCGTATTGACAGAAGTGTGACAACCAACGGCGATGATTCCAAAGTTATGGACGAATTTGTATATCTAGGATCATTGATGACTTCGGATAAAAACTGCAGCAAAGAGGCGCATTATCGCCAGAATTCATGCTTACTATTGATCAAATCCTTGATTTCTGAAAAACTTCATCTTCATATCGTACCATGTGCTCTTATCCTTAATAAAGCTGGCTGTCCGCTACGGGCACAAAATGTAGACAATGCTCGAAGAAGACCTAGCTATGTGTTTTTTTTCTAATGCCGTGTGCATTAGAGTGGTTCAAAAATTCGTTTTTGCTCCACACCGCTCATTCGATTCTAGATCAAATTCTGAGTGCCCTCCCAAAATTTGAGCTGATTCGGATGAAAACTGAAACTGTACAAGACCTTCAAAGTTTATATGGGAATTACTATGGGGAAAGCGAGCAATTCGTTCAATCAGTCATAGCCCATCATCAATTACAACTATGCCGAAGACCTTTTTCAAATCGGACACCACAGTAATTAGTTATAGATTCCTCGGAGACTGTCTTGGACTTTGTTTGCGGATGACACAGCTTCTCTTTATGTTTTCTGTTGTACCTTGCTTAAAACTTTGGACATTTTTTCTTCATACTTGCAAAAATGTAAAATTTAATGTTTCCAAAACTTAACTAATAATATTCCCACATAAACCAAAAGCTCTTTATGCAGTTAAGTATCTAGGGCTCATGCTAGATAAGAATTTAACATTCAAAAATCACATTGAGGGCATTCAAGCCAAATGTAACAAATATGTAAAATGTCTCTATCCCCTTGTTAATAGAAAATCAAAACTTTGTCTTAAGAACAAGCTATTGATATTCAAACAAATTTTCAGGCCAGCCATGCTGTATGCTGTACCAATATGAACTAGCTGTTGTAATTCCAGGAAGAAATAAAATTTTGAAAAAGTAAGAGGTTGTTTCCGTGATACAACCGCCAAGTTGACGTTGGATAACGTTAGCTTCTTCTATTGCCTGGCTTGAGACCGTCAGGAACTTATGGAAGATTGCTACTGATAAAAATTAAATCAATTTTCATACTATTTGTTGCACGTCAATTATTGGTTCGGTTAACACTTTCAACACCGATAGAATCGGTTAATGGAAGAAGAAGCATGAGCGGTAACTCTTGTTTCCCAAACAAATATTCCGGTTGAACGTTAGGTCAACGCGTGGTCCACTAAGAATGGTTGCTTTAGTGGGTTCTGAAGCCAGTTTGAGGTTGAGGTACTTCTCCATGAAGTCCGCAAGCTCCATGTTCTCCTCTTTGCTCAAATCGATGTTAAAGTTGCCAGTGACGATGATTGGCATGACCTCTTTTTGATACTCGAAGAAGTTCCGCACGATGAAGATGGTATCCGTAGAGGCAAATCTGCGATGCCAGAGCTCAGCCGTCATGGTCCTGCAGGAAGTGAGTGGCCTAGCTGATCGGTTTGTTTGAGGATACCAACCTATGCGCGATCCACGCCAAGCGTGTCAGCATCATGCCGAAGGACATCCAGCTGACTCGTCGTATCCGTGGAGAACATGCTTAAATTGAATTTCAAACAAAACGGCCCTTTTCAGGGTCACAACAATGCATGCAACGTAAAAGAGTTACAATCAGAGACATTTCATCTACTGCTATTAATTGATTAATTAATTTATTCATTTATCAATTATAATTTTGCTTGATTAGTTTTCAATGGAGATAAATGGTAAACAAAGTTTTAATTTCCGGCGCTCGGGTCGGGCGGCGGTAGCTTTTTTGCAGTCTTCTCTGTGTGCATTTACATGTAGGTAGCGACGTCGACAACGGAATTATTCAAAGTTTGTAAGGGTGCTAAAAATATATCCCCAAGCCCGATTTCATCTTCTAAACACGTAGCTCATACGGTTGAAATAATTAAATTTCGGTTAGATATCTGGGATTTCCTTAGGAAATTGCCTACATTTAGGCGTTTTCATCGCAATTCTTGAAATTAACTATTCATTATTTCTTTAAATATTGCATTATTAAGAATTTAGTAAGCATATTTGGATTCAGGGAGCTCATGTTTATTATGTAGAGTCGTTTCATAAAATAACAATAATCGCATTGACAAGTGATCAATTTCACCCCGAAATGGGATTCCCCGATTTTTTATTTATAGGACGATTTTTAGCACTAAAAACACATTTGTTAGAAACTTTTGGCACATGAGCCAAAGAGGCTGATCGTCGTACTTGTTTTCCTGCAATCAGTTGTTTGGCATTTTCAACATTATAGAAAATAGACATGAAAATGATCAATTTCACCCGATATTACGGTAATTACGGTACCGTAAAACGGGGTAACTTTGATAGTTTTTTCGAAGAAAACTTCAATATTTATGCATGCTGATGCAAAGAATTACAATTTATATTTTTAAAACAAGTACTGCCATCCTAGCTATCGATTGCACTTGATAGATTGCTAAAATATTAATTCTGAATAGATATATTATTTTTCATATAATCGAAAGTCGGATTTCTGTTTTGGGGTAACTTTGATAGTGGAGTTGTTGTGGTGGGGAAGATTCTTCAACTTCTTAACAGCAAACCGAATACCAGTATCTTGGTGAGAGTAAGCTTTAAGCTAAAACGATCGTTTAATTAATATTTTTCGTAGAACTTGAGTTAATTGTGACTTACATTTTTAGCTGAACCTTGGATCTCAAGATCGTATCACGACTTGTCGGTCAAATGGTCTGGATCACTATATCAATTTGAAGTTCTTTTAACTATGGCTATTACAATAATTTTATCGTACTTACAACTCAATTTCCTGTGTACACGAATGGGTAGTCAACTTAAGTTTTAATGTGTAGCTTTGTATGTCCTCCCTTTTACCCTAGAGTTAAGAATACATAAGATCATAGTTTTAATTCATTGATTTCACTCTCGCATGTATAATAAACCGTACTATTTCAATAAATTCGTTTGTGACTTGCCACTAATTCAATTTTAAGCATAAATAGATGTAGATTAAGATCACGAATATTAACTTTTAGGTTTGAATTATTATCTTTAAGAATAGTATTAGGCAATCGAAATGAATTTCAAGAATGCATGATCATTGTTATTGATTTCTAACTAGGTATTGTTCAACAGACGTTTCCTCGCATCAGCGACAGCAAGACAGCGATCGGTACTGTTGTTGGCCTATCTAGATCTCTACGCCACAGTTGAGCTGCAACGGGGGGTCTCGTCGTAACATCCCCCCTCCCGTAAACCCTGGTGAACTTCCTGGTTCTCTGGAACTCTGGTCGGGTTTACTACTCGCCGTAACGTCGAGCAACGCTAGTTTTGCAGCTGGTCGTCGTAGAATCCCTGAAGCTGTCCGAACGACTGCTTGCCGAACTCTTCCATCCCGTCCAGGAATGACTTCCTCTACGCGGCCTCGAATCCACTGGTCCCTTGTTGATCCGCCAACTATAAGGACCAGATCTCCGACAACTAAGTCCCGCGCTTCTTCGACCCACTTTCCTCTTCGTGTAATTACGGGAAGATACTCCTTGATCCATCTAGTCCAAAATCCACTGGTGATGGCTTGTGCTAGCTTCCAGCTACTTCGCAAAGCCGTCTGTCCTTCGATTACACCGTCTGGTTGAATTTTGTGCCCATTGGAAGACCCCAACAAAAAGTGGTTGGGAGTCAGCGCCTCTTGGTCCGCTGATTCGAGAGGGATGTACGTGAGCGGTCGGGTATTGATCATCGATTCGGCTTCCAGCATAATCGTCTCTAGAGTCTCGTCATCTGGTCTGCGAGGGGCATCAGTAATAGCTCCTACCGCTACTTTTACCGATCGTACCAATCGTTCCCATGCTCCTCCCATATGTGGGGCTGCTGGCGGTATAAAACGCCATTTTGTATTGGCGTTCGTGAAAACGGTAGCTAGAGCGTCGTTCCTGGCTAGAACTTGTTCTCGTACTAATTCCCTACTGGCACCCTGGAAGCAAGTACCATTGTCCGTGTAGAACTCAGCTGGGGAGCCGCGGCGGGCGATGAAACGACGTACAGCCATAATACATGATTGGGTGGATAGACTGTGAACGACCTCTAAATGCACAGCACGGATAGTAAGACACGTGAATAAAGCTATCCATCTTTTTACCTGACTACGTCCGACTTTTACCAGTACAGGTCCGAAATAGTCAAGTCCAACGTAAGTGAAAGGACGGATAAACGGCTGAAGTCGGGCTATAGGAAGTGGTGCCATCACAGGGGGGCTTGGCTTTGCTTTTCTCAATCGACACATCATACATTTCTTAGACACCTTTTCAATCAAAGAGCGTAGTTTTGAGATCTCGAATCGTTGACGCATTTCATTTGCGACGGTCTCACGGTTAGCATGGCGATAAAGACGGTGGTACCAGTCTGCTATCAGAAACGTCATAAAGTGTTGCCTTGGAAGGATGGCAGGGTACTTCGCTTCAAACGGCGCAAAGGGAGCAGCACCAATTCGGCCACGCATTCGAAGTACTCCTCTTTGGTCAAGATACGGCCAGGTTTTGTAAATCGGACTTGACTTTGCAATACGCCCGTGATAAGCTTCTGATGACCCTTGCGTTGCAGAAAGGACGGCTATCTCTTCAGGAAAGACTTCAGCTTGTGCCATTTTCCAGAGGGCTTCTTCGGCTCGCTTCAACTCATCCTGATGAAGTGCTCCTAAGCGAAGCATCGATCCTTTTTGTTTGAGGCGTATATTGTCCACGAATCGAAGCGCAAATGCCATTGCGCGATGAAGTCGTGACCAAGAGCTAAATTTTGTAGTATCGATAAACGGTGAGACAGCCATGTGAGTGTGACTCTCTCGAAGTTCTTCTATCGTAGTTGTACTCGGAGTTTGTTGAGGCCAGTTTTCTTCTGGCTCATGAAGAAATGAAGGGCCAAAAAACCATGGATTAGCAGGTGAGAAATCAGGCCCGTTTTTCCATTTCGTGCCAATATCAGCTACGTTCAGCTTAGATGGGACCCACTTCCACTCCCGGGCATTGGTTGTTGTGAGAATTTCGCCAATACGTACTGCAACAAACTTGTTGTACCGCCGATGTTCCGACCGTATCCAGGCTAATACAGTGCTGGAATCACTCCAGATAACTCTCCTGCTAATTGGATAGGTGTGGTAGCCTTGAATAGATTCGAGAAGACGGGTTCCTAGAACTGCCGCTTTCAATTCCAATCGGGGGATTGACAAAACCTTAAGTGGAGCTACTTTAGTTTTGGAACAAATGAGCGCCACCTGTATACCGCTTTCGGTTTCAATGCGGTAATAGGCTACGCATGCGTAAGCAGCGTCACTAGCATCGACAAGTACGTGAATCTCTAGTCGATCGAAGCTTGTGGGGAAAGGCGTGCTAAAGTAACATCGCGGGATTCGCACTGTGTCTAGCTGTGGGAAGTACTGGATCCATCGGCGCCAACGCAGACACAATTCATCGTTGATTTGTTCGTCCCAATTAGTCCCGGCGGCCCATACATCCTGCATCAGCACTTTACCATGCACGAGAAAGAACGATACAAAGCCTAAAGGGTCGAACAAACTCATTATCACCTTCAGAACCTCTCGTTTCGTTGGTGTATGGTACTCATCAAGAATCGGCTGCAAATCATTTCGCATCGCAAAGGTATAGGTGAAAACGTCGTAGTTTGGCACCCACTTCATGCCGAGAACAGATTCGGTTATTTCCGCGCGGACAAGTGCGAGATCCTTCGATAATTCTCGTTCAGATTCTCCTATTTTTCGCAGCACAACTTCTTCATTGGAAAGGAAGTTTCGGATTTCAAACCCTGCCTTGGAGTGGACATATTTTACTTCGTTGACTACGTCAACAGCTTCGTCGATAGATTTAAAGCTGTCCAGGTAGTCATCAACGTAGTGGTGATCTTTTATGGCAATAGCAGCTCGTGGGTACTCCTGGGCAAACTCTTCAGCGTTCAGATTCTTCACGTATTGGGCTGATGACGGTGAACAAGTGGATCCGAACATAGTGACGTTGATAACGTAGGTTTGCAATGGTTCATCAGGATTACTACGGAAGACAAACATCTGCGCCCTTCGGTCTCGTTCTTGCAATTTAATTTGAAGAAACATCTCCCTTATGTCGCCCGAGACCGCAACAGGGAACAGACGAAAACCACTGAGCACTTTCGGCAAGGGAGTTAGTAGGTCGGGGCCCTTTAGCAGGTGAGAGTTGAATGAAACTCCGTCAACTTTCGCTGCGGCATCCCAGATGAGCCTGATCTTTTCTGGTTTCTTCGGATTGATGACAACTCCAAGGGGAAGGAACCAGGTTTTCCGCGTATCAACGGAGGAGATTTCTGCTTCACTGGCTTTTCGTATATAACCTTTCCTTTCAAATTCACTTATTTGCTGTTGTACTCTCTGCATCAAGGACGAATTACCACGCAGCTTCCTCTCCAAAGACTTCATCCGTCGGACTGCCATAGGGTAGGTATTAGGGAAATCTGAGTCCTGTTCCTTCCATAGCAGACCGGTTTCGAATCCACCAGTTGTCCGTCGAGTTGTCTCAGCAAGTAGCTGCTTTGCTCTTTTGTCGTCCTCCGAATCCAATATTTTACCAGCAGCGGAGACATCACAATCATCAAGTGTAAAGTAATCTCGCAGCTGATCATTGAGCAAATCGTCTTGACTTTTTGCTGCAGCAGTGTGGAAGTTAACCAGAGCTCTTGGTGCTGACTGATTTGGTGAGCTACCGTAAATTCCCCAGCCAAGACGACACTTTGCGGCAATGGGGTCGTACAACCCTCCTTCACGTAGCTTCAATGGGACAACTAGGCGAAGATTGTCCAAACCAATTAACAGTTTCGGTTGAATTTGATTGTAGTCCTCGATCGGAAGACCTTTTAGATGCGGAAAACGCGCGCTCATTTCTCCGTAGTTCAGCCGCTGAGCAGGCAGAACCAGACAACTCACCGTGCGAGCCTGACGCAGATTATAACGGATGCTACTGTTTTTCCCCGCTATCTCCAGATCGATTTCTTGAGACTTCGCCTCATCGCGTTTCACATTCCCAGTCCACTGTAAAGTGAGCGGTTTCCTAGGGCCTGCAACGCCAAGTTCCTTAGCGACCTTTTCTTCCAACATAGTGATTTGGGAACCTTCATCGACGAAAGCAAATATGGTTACGCTTTTCTCTTTTCCATATAGGACAACGGGCAGCACGCGGAATAACGTTTGTTCCTCACCAGAAGAAAGTTGACTGGATGAAACGTTCACAGAATGTGAAGTTGACGGCGGTGAAGGAGGGGAATGAAGGAGTGTGTGGTGCTTGAGACGACATCCTTCATAACCACATCCCTGCCACGACTTACACGGCCATTTTCCATGATTGTTTAAACATGTCCTGCATAATCCATTGCCTTGAACTAATTTCCACCGTTCCTCTAGACTCAGCTGCTTAAATTTCGTGCATTCGACTATTTTGTGTCCTTCTTGACCACAAGATCCGCATGTTCGAGCTGCTTTGCGCGAATTTCCCGTCGACGTTACTTGTTTGGTCACAGAAGAACCACCGAATGAGTGTGTTTGAACAACCATGGTTTTCTCCTTAACTCGCAACTTCTCATTCCTTGGAGTCTTTTGATAACCAGGCAGTTCGAAGCTCAGTCGTGATACGATCTTGAGATCCAAGGTTCAGCTAAAAATCTTAAAGGATGTTGTGGTGGGGAAGATTCTTCAACTTCTTAACAGCAAACCGAATACCAGTATCTTGGTGAGAGTAAGCTTTAAGCTAAAACGATCGTTTAATTAATATTTTTCGTAGAACTTGAGTTAATTGTGACTTACATTTTTAGCTGAACCTTGGATCTCAAGATCGTATCACGACTTGTCGGTCAAATGGTCTGGATCACTATATCAATTTGAAGTTCTTTTAACTATGGCTATTACAATAATTTTATCGTACTTACAACTCAATTTCCTGTGTACACGAATGGGTAGTCAACTTAAGTTTTAATGTGTAGCTTTGTATGTCCTCCCTTTTACCCTAGAGTTAAGAATACATAAGATCATAGTTTTAATTCATTGATTTCACTCTCGCATGTATAATAAACCGTACTATTTCAATAAATTCGTTTGTGACTTGCCACTAATTCAATTTTAAGCATAAATAGATGTAGATTAAGATCACGAATATTAACTTTTAGGTTTGAATTATTATCTTTAAGAATAGTATTAGGCAATCGAAATGAATTTCAAGAATGCATGATCATTGTTATTGATTTCTAACTAGGTATTGTTCAACAGACGTTTCCTCGCATCAGCGACAGCAAGACAGCGATCGGTACTGTTGTTGGCCTATCTAGATCTCTACGCCACAGTTGAGCTGCAACGGGGGGTCTCGTCGTAACAGGAGTATAAATCGAACAAAATTGAATGGATTCCGGAACATTTATAGGGCGTTGCATACCTCTAGGCGTTTAACGCTATATGGAAATTTCTGACTTAGATCACAAAAATGGTCCTAGTTTGTAAAAATGGCTTTCGATAAGAGATTTGAGGCCGAATTCATGTTCTACTATAACTAGGCTGTCAAGGATAAGCGACGAACTCATTATGACTCCATCAATTAGTGATCGTAGAACAGATTGTTTGTCTTCTTCTTTCTGGCGTTACGTCCCAACTGGGACAAAGCCTGCTTCTCAGATTAGTGTTCTTATGAGCACTTCCACAGTTATTAACTGAGAGCTTTCTTTGCCAATTGACCATTTTTGCATGCGTATATCGTGTGGCAGGTACGAAGATACTTTATGCCCTGGGAATCGAGAAAATTTCCAACCCGAAAAGATCCTCGACCAGCGGGATTCGAACCCACGACCCTCAGCATGGTCATGCTGAATAGCTGCGCGTTTACCGCTACGGCTATCTGGGCCCAAACAGATTGTTTGTAAGCGTTGCAAAAATGGTAAAATCTGGTAAATTTTTAATATTCGCATAAAAATCCTCAAATGCACTTGATTCAAACGAAAATATCTTTGACATAAAGTGTCGTACTAATACCGTAAAACGGGGTAACTTTGATAGTTTTTTTCGAAGAAAACTTCAATATTTATGCATGCTGTTTCAAAGAATTGCAATTTATATTTTTGAAACAAGTACTGATATCATAGCTATAGATTGCAGTAGATAGGTTGCCATAGGATTTATTTTGAATGGATATATAATTTTTCATATAATCGAAAGTCGGTTGTCCGTTTTGGGGTAACTTTGATAATGGAGTATAAATCGAACAAGATTGAATGAATTACGGAACATTTATAGGGTGTTGCATACCTCTAGGCGTTTAACGCTATATGGAAATTTCTGACTTAGATTACAAAAATGGTCCCAGTTTGTAAAAATGATTTTCGCTTAAAGATTTGAGACCGAATTCATGTTCTACTATAACTAGGCTGTCGTGGGTAAGTGACGAACTCATTATGACTTTCTCAAATAGAGGTCGTAGAACAGATTGTTTGTAAGCGTTGTAAAAATGCTAAAATCTTGTAAATTTTCAATATTTGCATAAAAATCCTCAAATGCACTTGATTCTAACGAAAATAGCTTTAACATGAAGTGTCATACTAATACTCTTTACTTTTGCATTCATTTTTCTTAACTGATTGACAGAAACTTCGTTATTTCGTTTAATATGTTGGGGGTCTCGTACTATCAAAGTTACCCGCATCATCAAAGTTACCCCGTTTTACGGTACTCTTTATTTCTGCATTCGTTTTGCTTAACTGATTTACAGAAACTTCGTTATTTCGTTTAATATATTGTGGGTCTCGCACTATCAAAGTTACCCGCGTTATCAAAGTTACCCCGTTTTACGGTACATGTAAAATTCGAAACGTCAAAACCTAACAACAGCAAGAAAAATGTGCTTCTCCATGAAACATAAGACATGCCTCAATATTAACCAATTTTTCAATAGTTCAGTCATGAAAATCAATAGTTTACATTATTGGAGTAGATTCGTAGAAAGATTTCCAATCGATTGGTGCAAGAATCTTGAAAATCTATCCGGGCGTTAGTAAGTTATTAACAGTCAAAATCTAACCACTTTTCGTGACGCGAGCGATTTTTTGTTTTTCGAAATTGTACCCCAGTATGTTGCCGTAAGACGTTATCCAACGTCAAAAAGCTTCCTCCCTGTTATAGTACCAATTCAAAGAATATCCAATGTTGAAACATTGGTACAAATGTCAAAAAAAAAAAAATAATTAAAAATTTTAGAGAAAAATCGTTGCAATCTTCATTTGCCATGATTATTGCGTTATATATTAAGGTTAAGTAAATTGAAGTTTTTTTTTTCTTTCTTATAAGCAATTGCCCCTGCTTATAAGAAAGGAAGAAAAAACTCAATAATGAAATAACGAATATGAAACATTGAAATGACATGAATGCCTAATTTAGCTTTACCAAATCAGGATGATAGTGTTTCCTAACACAGTACACTGAGATATAAGAAATGAATGTAATGTTTGGAATGATACTAATGATAAAAAGAAGATAAAAGGGACCAAAGGATCTCGGGAATGTTCCTGTTGTTGCGTGAGTGAGGTCGGATAAAGGAGTGGTGTGCTTTTGTACTCCTGCAAGTCAGCAAATTCAAGACACAAATAGTAACTAAAATTGGCCACCATATCAAAGAATTTTTATAAAAACGCATCAGTGTGAATATTTTGAAAACAATTCTTGCATTTCATTCATATTACTAATGACTATTCTCGGGTTCTCCGGGACTCCTCAAATTTACTTTAAAGGGTTCAATATGTATCTAAAAATCTATGCCTAGCGAGTTGGCTTTAACAAACACTTCATTGGATATAATTTTATAAACTGCCAAATAACAATAGGATTTCAACAAATAATTTTACCTCTAGATGAAATATTTGAAAAGTTTGGTGCAGTTAATAAAGTGTTTCCCTCGATCCAACATGGAACAGAAACATTTCCCAAGGCCAATCTCAATCTAATGTTTGCGCTTGAAATTCCGGGATCCCGGGAGCAATAAATCCTCACCGTCTTTCACCCGTCGCCGACTCAGCACCCTCAAAACCCCAAACCCGATCTCCAATACGCTAATTAAACGAACAACGGTTTTAGAGAAAATACCTTACGACATCACTCATCATTCCCATCACTAACTATCACATCGCCCTTGTCTTGCCGTTGTCATCCCCAGCTTCATCAGCGTCGTCATCCTGCCAGAGACACGGTTTCCGTTTGAATACCATCATCACCCCTCAGGGGACGTGTAGCCGGAGAGCGAGCATCCTGACACAGAATATGAAATCCTTCCGCTCTGGCACCTCATGACCTGCGGCGAAAACTGCGTTCGCGAAAAGTGTCCCTCCCCTCATTAGGGAAAAGGACACAGCAGTCAATCGAGGCAAAGGCAGCCACCCAACCCAACCCCCCAATTCATCGCACATACTTCGCGAGCTTAAGAGCTATTCGCATCGGATTTGAATTATGGCACGTAGCCCGGAGGCAATTTAACTTTTAGGTTCACGACAACGGCGTACCCGGCATTCCTTCGGCTGGGGCGAAATTAAAGGCTTTCCGGGCCATATCCAGTGGGGTACGTCTCCTCAGTAGCGTACTGAGGGGGGTGCGGTGTGCACCGGCTCACGGGTTCCTAGAGCCCCAAATTAGGGGTGAGAATTTTTCATAACACTGGTAATTCATTTTCTTAGAAACTAGGATAGCTTACAGGGTTGTGTTTCTTTTTGGACATCATCACTTTTCAGAGAAACGGGATATTCTAACGTCTGTTCGTTTTCAGAATTTTACTGAGTAATTTCAAAGAAAACAAATTAAAACTTTTATTCGTATGCAATTGAATATACTAAGTACCGTAAAACGGGGTAACTTTGATAGTTTTTTCGAAGAAAATTTGAATATTTAAGCATGCTGTTTCAAAATATTATAATTTATATTTTAAAAACAAGTACTGGCATCCTTGCTATCGATTGCAGTTGATAGATTGCCAAAAAATATATTTTGAATGGATATATAATTTTTCATATAGAGTAAAGTGGGGCAAAAGTTCGAGTGGGGTAAGAGTTTCTTTTTATGATTTCCAGCTCAATTCAAAACAAATCTTATAAATGTCATGGTGGTTCGAATGCTATTCAAGTAAGAGACATTCAATCAAAATATCATAAAAATCTATTGAGATTTGGAAAAGTTATGGCTATTTGTTGTTTTTCGACGTTAATATTGTAATTTTTGGTCAAACTTTCGTTGCATGGAACCAATTAAAGATAAAATCTTTTTCAATATTTTATGTAAGTGCGTTTCTAGGCCTATCATACACACTAAGCTCTTACGGTGAATTTCACCGTAATCTCAACAGCTGAATAGTTCGGTGAAATAAAACACCGTAATTCCGTCGAAATTTTACGGATTACGGTGATTTTTAACGGAATACTGTAAAAATTTACCGTACTCCGTTAATTTATTTCACCGAACTGTTCAGTTGTTGAGATTTTACAGGAATCCGTAAAATAATTTAAGTGTGTAAGGTTGCTTTGAGGTGTATTAGTTTTTGCATAGATGCTTGAAAACAATTTTTGGCCCATAGTGGGGTAAAAGTTCGACCCATGTATAAAATCATGGATAAATTTGCAAATTGCCTTAAATCCACATATTATCTTCAATTTCAGTTAAATTTGTCTGATCGTGTGAAAATTGTCACCAAAATTTTACATTTCCACATAGTTTTGTGAAAAACTGCTATTTTTAAGTAAATTACAATTAATCCGGTTTTGGGCAATTTTTTGATGAAAATTTAATGTGTATTTTTCGTCAAACTTAAGTTTACGGCTGGTGTAAAGTATGCCTATCATAAAAGGATCGATATTTTGTGTTTTAGCCAGCGAACTTTTGCCCCACACTAGATTAGAACTCTTGCCCCTCCGGTGGGGCAAAAGTTCGAATTAGACAATTAATTTTGAAACTGTTATAACTAAAAATGGGTAAATATTTTGACACAAGTTTGTTCAGCAAAATTATAGCCAATATTTTGACGGTTCACTGTATGGTATTTGTTTTGTTTTAACTGCTATTGTTTTCCTGGAAACTTTGATTATACCACTAAGGTCGAACTTTTGCCCCACCTTACTCTAATCGAAAGTTGGTTTCCTGTTTAGAGGTAACTTTGAAAATGGAGTATAAATCGAACAAAATTGATTGAATAAGTGATATTTGTAGGACATTGTATACCTCTAGGCGTTTAACGTTATCTTCCGAGTATCAGAGAAGAACTCTAAGCTAAACTGTGCACTATTGCCGAACATTTAGGGGGAATGGTCCTCCGGAAATCTAGGGGCTTGGTGTCAGGCGAGCGAGCCGTAAAAATATCAAGCAACGAATAATCAACGAGAGAATACGAACCGGAACAATCGAAAAAGACCCCAGCAACGTAAAGGGACTAGCGATTGGAAGCTCGGTACGGAAGCACACGCATACTCGCCGACGTGCTGGAGGACCGCGGATTCAGCATCGTATCGCTGCAGGAAGTGTGTTTGAAGGGATCAATGGTGCGAACGTTTAGAGGTAACTTTACCATCTACCAGAGCTGCGGCAACACACACGAGCTGGGAATAGCTTTTATAGTGATGGGTGATATGCAGAGGCGCGTGATCTGGTGGTGGTCGATCAATGAAAGAATGTACAAGTTTAGGTTCAAAGGCCGGTTTTTTCAATTTCAGCATAATAAACGTGCTGAGGGCTGTGCAGAAGCACTGATGATGATAAAGACGCTTTTTTACGCGCAGCTCGAACGCGAGTACGACAGCTACCCAAGCCACGACGTCAAAATCATCATTAGAGATCTAAACGCTCAGGTTGGCCAGGAGGAGGAGTTCAGATCGACTATTGGAAAGCGCTTATCGGCTGACAAACGAAAACAATCTACGACTGATAGATTTTGCCACCTCCAAGAATATGGCCATCCGTAGCAGCTACTTCCAGCACAGCCTTCCATACTGATACACCTGGAGATCACCACAGCAGACCGAATAACAAATTGACCACTTTCTGATTGATAGACGGCACTTCTCCAACATTATCAACGTCAGGATCTATCGTGGCGCTAACATCGACTCTGACCACTATTTGCTGATGGTCAAACTGCGCCGAAAATTCTCCGTCGTTAACAGCGTACGGTACCGTCGGCCGCCCCGGTATGACCTAGAGCGGCTTAAGTAACCGGATGTCGCACACTGGGGCAGAATCGAAAAAATGCGGAAACAACTTGTAGTTCTTCTGAATGAAGAGATAGATGTTTGGTGTCTTCAGCGAAAATGGTCCTTTCAATGAGACCGATTTTTCGACATCAAGTCATATATTTTTGTATTATTCACATAAATGGCTCATGTGCCATTTCGGCCAAATGACATTTTAGGTGTATAGTTTCTTCGGCAAAGTTGTTCATGCTGAAAATTATTGCTGAATACGTCAAATTTCCAAGGCCTACTATTTTTAAAATATAGACAATTTTTGAGAAAATGTTGCTCAAAAACGTAATATTTAAGTTTTGCATGTATTTTTTCAATTAAAATGCCATATATCGCCTATGACTATGTCATTTCTTGGCATAAAGCAGGTCTGGTAAAAATTTAATGTTTTAAATAAAATTTTATTTGATTTTTCAAAGAATATTTCCTAAAAACAGGAATATTGCGTATAGGCCATTCTTGCGATCGGGCAAGTTAGGGCAGTTGTTTTCATCGTCATCCACTTACGAAAGGTCAGAGCATTATTGTCTTTCAATTTCTAGGATATGATATTCGATATATTTTTTCTATGCGATCTGAAAGTATGCTAAGCTTATAAAAAGGTTAAAAATTATTCTACATCACAATGAAGCAGTTTGCCAATGAAAACAAAAGTTCAAAATAATAATTAACATTCTTGCGGTTCACTGGTAGCTAAATTTACTCAAATATGTGTTATATACATTGCCTTTACATTGCTCTATTCGCAAAAATGGCCTAAGCGCCAGACGCAATTTAGGTATGTACTTATATGATTTCTTCGGCAAATTTGATCGTTATTTTAAGACATTAATTGCTGAAGATGTAAAATTTCTAAAGCCCACTATTTTTGAAAAACTGTTAAAATTGTTTTGAGTACTATATTCGGTTTCTCCGTACTACGCTCAGTACCGAAGTTTGGCATACTTGTGTTACACTTGCACTCGTTTGTTCGTTACACTCTCAGTATTTTATATGTTTGTATATTACCTAACCTGCCATCAAATTTTAGGCAAATGGAAGCGAAATGATCGTCTTTATTTCGTCTTTGATTAGAGTGAATGCATCTGTGCATTGCGATAAGTTTTCGTTTTGGAATCATTAGCTGAAATCCAATATGCTACGATTACTTCATGCACGCGGTATGAATAACTGTCCAACATAGGAAAGCTGTGCAAGGTTTGACATAGTTAACTGCAAGAATATTCATCATTATTTGGAGCTTTTTAAATTGGAAACCTTCTACTTCAAGCATGTTTATAGCTTCGTCAACTTCTAGATAGCATTGAAAAAATATATTAAACATTATGCCCTTGGCAAAAATGGATAAGTGGATAGCGATAAAACACCGGCCCGAACTTGACTGATCGCAAGAATAGCCTATACACAACGACCCTGTTTTTTTATTGAAACTTTCGTAAAATAATCAAACAAACAAACAGCTCTATTTCATGCCAAGAAATGACATAGGCCTAGGTGAAATATGGAATTAAAACTGAAAAATTACAAGCAAAACAATAAATATTTTGTACAAATTTTTTAAAATTGTGTCTGTTTGTCAAAAGTAGTAGGCTTCGGAAATTTGACATCTATAGCAATTATTTTCAGGATAAAATAACGATCAACTTTTCAGAAGAAATCATATAGCTACTTATATATCGAATCGAACGATATTGTTTGGCATAGTATATCTGGTGCTTATGGCATTTTTGCGAATAGAAAATACATAATCAATGTATGTAATAAATATTTAAGTTAATGTAACCACCAGTAAACCGCAAAGATGTTAATTATTATTATGAACTTTCGTTCTCATTGGAAAACTGCTATAATAATTTTAAAACTTTTTATAAGCTTAGCATACTTAAGATCGCTTAGAAAAAATATATCGAATATCATATCCTAGAAAATAATAGACAATAATGCTCTGACCTTTCGTAAGTGGATGGCGATGAAAACACCTGCCCGAAATTGCCCGACCGCAAGAATGACCTATTCGCAATATCTCTGTTTTTTGGAAATATTCTTTGAAAAATCAAACAAAATTTTATTTTTACCATCAAATTTGTACCAGACCTGCTTTATGCCAATACATTTCATAGTCATAGGCTATATATGGCATTTTAATTGAAAAAAATACATGCAAAACTTAAATATTACGTTTTTGAGCAAAATTTTCTCAAAAATTGTCTATATTTTAAAAATAGTAGGCCTTGGAAATTTGACGTATTCAGCAATAATTTTCAGCATAAAGCAATGAACAACTTTGCCGAAGAAACTATACACCTAAAATGACATTTGGCCGAAATGGCACATGAGCCATTTATGCGAATAATACAAAAATATATGACTTGATGTCAAAAAATCGGTCTCATTGAAAGGACCATTTTCGCTGAAGACACCAAACATCTAACTCTTCATTCAGAAGAACTACAAGTTGTTTCCGCGTTTTTTCGATTCTGCCCCAGTGTGTGTCGCAGATGCATACGCACAGATCCTCGAAGCTGCATTACCGGAAGAGAATGAGCTGGATGAAGCATCTCTTGAGGACTGCTGGAGAACAGTAAAAGCAGCCATCAACAGTGCAGCTGAGAGCAAAGTCGGGTACGTGGGAAGGAGTCGACGGAATGATTGGTTCGACAAGGAATATAGACAGATTCTGGAGGAGAAGAATGCAGCGCGGGCGGTCATGCTGCAGCAAGGGACCCGGCAGAACGTGGAATGTTATAGACGGAAACGGCAACAGCAGATCCGCTTCCTTCGGGAGAAAAAACGCCGCCTGGAGGAGACGGAGTGCGAGGAGATGGAGCAGCTGTGCCGGTCTCAAGAAACGGGTAAGTTCTATCAGATCAGAAGAGCACAGGCAATGAAGGACGATACAACGGAGGAAATGCCTTCGTCAGTACTGCGGGCAATGGATACAAACCAGCCCCCAGTTTGAGGGAGGTTAAGGATGCCAGCTCAAGAACAATAAAGCTGCTGGTAAGGATGGTATCGGAACTGAACTCATAAAGATGGGTCCGGAGAGACTGGCCATTTGTCTGCACCGGCTGATAAGCACAATCTGGGAAACAGAACAGCTACCGGAGGAGTGGAAGGAAGGGGTAATAGCCGGGGTATGATTTTTACGGTATCCAGTCAATTTGTTTGCTTCGCAGATGATATGGACATTGTCGGCCGAACATTTGAAAAGGTGGCAGAACTGTACACCCGCCTGAAACGGCAGCAAAGGTGATTGCGGCTAAGACAAAGTACATGCTTGCTGGTGGGGCCGAGCGCGACAGGGCTCGCCTAGGTAGCAGTGTTACGATAGACGGGGATACGTTCGATGTGGTCGACGAGTTCGTCTATCTTCGCTGTTGTCTGACAATAACGTTAGCCGTGAAATACGGAGGCGCATCATCAGTGGATGTCGGGCCTACCTCCAGAAGAAGCTGCGGTCAAAAAAGATGTTGCAAGAATGCCGGACAGCAACCCTGCAAATATGGTGTTCGTTTCGGATCCGGTTGGTACAAGAAGGCGTGGAGCGCAGCGAGCTAGGAGCGTATCGATTTGGCGAGCGCGGGGCAGAACCGAGGATGGAGAGATGCGGCCATAAACCGAGTATTGTGGAGTGAAATTGTTGACTCATTTTTATCTGTTTAGTAATAAACATTAAAACAGATAAAAATTAATCAACAAATAAATGAATTTCTATCATTTTGAATCAAGCTAACATTGCCAAATACGTTTTGTTGAATAAAAAACATCTGATGCATACTTTTGTGGATTTTTTGAACACAATAAGTCCAGAAAGATAATTTTAATATTGGATAACACTACCGTGGTGCATCAATATCCACGCTTAAGAAGGCACAAAACGTCAACCTCCGTTATTTCTAAGTTTTTTTTTATATTTAAATAAAATCTTTGCATCTAGCGAACGATTTTATGCCAGATCTAAGTAAAATTTATAACCTTTCTAATAAAAGTTGAGATTTTATCTTAAAAATTGTTAAAACAATTAGGGTTGTCTTGTTTTAAAATCTGGACACCTGTTGCAAATCATGTCTATAAATCCGGACACTTTTGAATCAAAATCCGGACAGCTGCATATTAACATGGAATAATAAAAATGAATCACGTAATTTTTATGAAGTTTAATTGTGTATTAAAATTTATGAAATGCATATATCCTGTACTAGTAAATGGTTTTGAAGTATAGGAATAATTTATTATTTGTTCACCTGAACTGAAACGCCTGTGATCCGCGCTGCAACTATCACCGATTCTAACATTTTTTACACAAAACGGAGCATCGCATTGTTCTGAACACTTATTCCATATATATTGATAGTTTTTGAAGTTTCCTTTTCGCTTTTATCGTAGATAATGTTCTTATACCCCTACAATACACGATTTATATTCAATGTCCGGATTTAAAACCACTTGGCTCCAAAACCGTACAGACAATTTTCTCCAATTTTAGCTGATATTTACTGCATATTTCAGGAATGTGATACCACGGAACTGTTTAACTATCACTTCGTGAACAAAACATATTAGAAATTAAAAAGATGAAAAATATTCATGAGCAGCGTTCTGAGTTTTCAGAAGACAGATCAGTGTTAAATGAATTGTGCATATGTTTGGTTATCAGAATCAAACCTATGTAAATAAGCTCAAACTTCACGCGTTTCATATCAGATATTTTAAACACTTAAAATAGTTATGTCTTAATCTTTGTGGCATTATAGGAAGAATACATACATCGAATTAATAGAAGAACGATTTAAACAAGTTTGCGATGTCCGAAATTCGATCCGAAAGTTCCCGGTTTTGAAAACATCGTTTGTTGCAAGTTTGCGGATTTAAATATAAGATAGACTCCAATATTTTATTGATATATTTCTAAAACCACCGCAAAAGCTCTATCACTTTCATGAAGATCTAAAGTATGTGAATGTGCTAAACAATAAAACTTTATTACCGGCGGGTACCATTGCGATATGTTTGCTCCTTTTTTGTGTGGAATTACGGAATTTAAGTTGTTAAGCAGCCAACGGTGGATTTGAAATCGTTTGTCGACTGTGCAAATTTGCGTTTGGGATGAATGGCCTGGTAATTGGATCGCGTGAAGTTGGCTGAGATGTTCGCGGAAACAGAAAAACCGAAGGAAAGGTGCGAAATCGTCGACAAGGGTCTGGGATCGGTTGCGGTTTAGAGCTCGAGATGTTAAGTGGCTTGTGTAAAAACGTAGGACCGAAGTGTTTTTCGTCACCGCGCGGCATCTCCAAAAGCACATTTTCGACCCAATTCTGAAGAAGATCGCCGGGAATTACAATCATCGGACCGCCTAGCAATCGTAGTCGTGTAGACCTCGACAACTACCGCCCAGTTGTAGGTTAACAGTGCTTCGAAGGTCCGAATACCCATTGGCTGACATCTTTGGTAGATCCTGGAAGCCTGTAAGATCGGAGTCGCCACCGCACCCAAACAAAATCAACAAGCGGCTTTGCTTTGACCGCCACGCCGCTAGTTCCACCCCGTCACGCCGGACAGGCAGCCCCGAAAGAAGCTCCATTCCGGGTGGGCCCACCATCACCGCCAGCGGCCAAAATGCATTCATTCGATACACCAGCCAGCATATCGCGGCAACACGCAGGGCCGATCCCACCGGCAGTTCGCATCATCAAGGGCCTAGGGCCGTACTCATCTCGCCACACCAGTCGGGGGCCCGCAATTACAACCCGTCGCATCTCTTCTGCAGTATCAACCCCCAGCTCCTCGACGTACATTACCACATCCGTTGCCCAATCCAATCATCCTCAAAAGCTCGAATACAAGGTAAATCCAATTGATAGGTATTCCACACACTCTCCGAGCATCCGAATCCTCCCCACGCCAAAAACGCCCTGAGACCCGGAACCAAAAGAGGTTTAAGGTACCCACCCCAATAGGTTGCCGTGGCTAAGACCAGTAGTCTGGAGCTTTTGTTTATTCCCTTCTGGAGCTCAGTGGTTTCCGGGCCACTGAATTCAAGAGTCTCATAACTTCAAGAAAATTTTAACTAAACATATTGAAATCGGAGTTTGAACATTCATGTCGTCTTAAGCGTCCGGGTATTGATGCAGCACGGTACATGCTTCAAACTTGTTTAGACCCTCTGAGAGATTTTATTAGAAATTTCAACAGTATTCAAATCCCCAAATGAACAAGTTTGAGGAAAGTACCTTAAGATTGTTGCTAGTTTATTTTTTGATTCAAAACTCGAAGTTTTAAATATGATGAATTAATTGAATTCTATGCAGTAGTTTTGAAGTATAAAAAATATTTTGCGAATTTCCGATATATTCAAACTAAAATATTTTGGAAGAAGATGAAGAATAAAAGAATATAAGAAGACATGCTTCTTCAAAATTGTTTACTTAGATGAAGTTTTTAGCTTTGTCAAAGCTTTGAAGCTTTTACAATTATTTTCCTTTCTATACTAAACCCAAAAAAACAAGCCAATGTTCTAGAAATAATGTATTTTTTTCTGTTAGACGGAAAAATTACCGGTGGAAAGCTTAGAAGCAGTAGAGTTTTCCAGTATACTCAACTCAAAAACGGCCAAAATGGCACTTTAATCCCTTTGCATTTGGGTCCCTCATTTAATAATACTAATTTGGTAATTTTTTGACAAAACGTTTTTTTCATAATAATTTTAAAATTCTTGCATAGAATTTGCCAGAACTAGAGAAGCAGGTCTCCAAACATGACAATTGAGTATTCTTGGCAGTACTGTAGCCGTAGTGGTTTTCTTCTTCTTCCTAGCATTGTGTACGCAGGGACAGAGCCGGCTTCTCAGCTTAGTGTTTTTATAAGCACCTCCACAGTTATTGACTGAGAGTTTTCTTTGCCAAAGTTGCCATTTTCGTATTCGTGTGTCAGGTACGATGATGCTTTATGTCCAGGGAAGTAAAGGAAATTTTTCCATTACGAAAAGGTCCTTGACCGACCGGAAATCGAACCCAGACACATTCAGCATTGCTTTGCTTTGTAGCCGCGGCGTGTAACCACTCGTCAAAGGAAGGTCCCCAGTGGTCCCCGTAGTACATCCCTTTTTTGAGGCCACCAAATTCAACACCGCACAGGGCCTCGAAAACCTCTTGCTACGTCACTGAGTCTCCCGAAATAATATCATAAACTGACATTCCGACAAACTCGTCCGGCACAGACCGGAAAATGTCGGAAAGGAATGAGAATCGCATGAAAATAAACATCGTGACAATTGGTAATTGTAGACGAGCGCGCGTGGGACCGAAACTGTCCTGGATTCCGTTTTGACGTTCTTACGAATCCGGGGGGGCGTGGGTGGATAGGAAAACCTCCCCAACTCCTTATCATAGAGACCGTCCGTTTCGTGTTTCGGCCCGGCCAGGAGTGACGACCGTTGTCTGTTGGCTTGCTGACATCGCTACGACGACGTGATGTCGTTATGAATATTTATGAATTGAGCGATTCGAAATGAAGGATGTTTATGCGTTTAATGATTTATAAGCGCTTATAATTGGAGACGGCTCACGCTTACGATTGCCTGGCACTTCGTTTTCGGATGTCCGCAAAGGGATTAGATGTGCAAATCACGGCGCTCCAAATGGCGCGGTATTCTGTTCACCGTTTGTCTGCGGTTAAGATTGACGTTGAATGGCACTAACCGTGATGGAAATGCTAATCGATGGATGGAAATCGATTTAGAGATTAGCCTGTTTTGAGAGTTGTTCAATTAGCGTACTGGACAGAATTAATTACGCATTGGACGTTTTTATATCAATCGGTGCACTTTAAGTCCACTTTAAGATATCCAAATAAAAAAAATGGTCATGTTCTTATATTTTTCTTTTTTTCTGGTATTACGTCCCAACTGGGAAAGCCTGATTTTCAACTTAGTGCTCTTATGAACACTTTCAAAGTCATTAACTGAGAGCTTTGCTTGCCAATTGATCATTTCGTACATGAGCAGTTCCATTTGAATTCGAATGTCGGTTTACTTTTGTATTTTTTGATTTGGCTGAAAATTTGCGTATGCTTTCTTTATGCCCAAAAATGCCTATTTGCATCATCGGTTCGCCATTTTTACCCTAGCGTTACTTTTAAGAAGGGCCTAAGAAAAGCCTTAACAGTTTTCAAAAAATTAAAACTCAGAAACTATTTGTCTGATTGGTTTGGTGTCTTCCGCAAAGTTTTAGGTTATTGTTGGAACTATCTGGAAAAAAATATACACTGTAAAAAAAATGTTGTAATTTTTTTTTATTTCGAAAATAACACTTAAAAATCCATTTTCTCAAAAATCGTTTTTTTGATTTTTTTTATTTTTTTTATATTTTAAGCTGAAGATGAATTGAAGTCAAAGGACAAATTTTCAAGAGCACGGATCTGGAGAACCAAACATCCGTTTGAGCTGAAAACCTAATCGATTGGTCACCACCAGCTAGTGACCAATCGATTAAGTTTTCAACTTAAACGGATGTTTGATTTTCCAGATCCGTGCTCTTGAAAATTTGAAGTTTGGCTTCGATTCATCTTCACCTCAAAGTAGACAAAAAATGAAGTTTTTGCACAGTGGGCCAAGATGGAGAAATCATGGACAAAAAAGTTAAGATTTTTTAAAAAAGGTTGATTTTTCAATTTGGTCTAAATAAACTTTTTGAATGCTTTTCGACTCGATTTTATGAAAGTACGCAAAATTTGCAACAAAAAAGGTGCATGAGAAAATTTTGCTAATTGCTACCGTTTCCGAGATACAGCGATTTTAAAATTAAATTTACTGAAAATTCACAACTTTTGGTTGTTTTCGGAAAATATAGAATATTTTTTTTCTGAAAGCATTTTATTTCATGTTCTTATACAATGATGGAGCGTCCTATTTTGATACAGATTTCTTACTTTTTCACAATGTTTACAATATTTTTATTATCATTACAGTTTGAAAATTGCCTAACTTCTATTTTATCTACGGAAACTGGAATGAATGAATGGTATTTTTGTGTTCCATCAATAGTTAATGCTTTCTTATATTGTTCATTAAGCTGCTCCTTGATATGTTCATACTCTGTTGTAGTTGCATAAGAAAAGAAAATTTGTGTTAGTTGTTCCTCCTTTCGCTTTTGAGCCCAATCAAATAACTCCTTGCCATTTTTGATGGGATGTTCACGTTCTTTAGTTAGACTAGCCTAGGATGTATTCAGGGACGTTGGAATCCGTTGTCTCAATCGATGTTGCTGACGTTGCTTCTAATGTCTCCTTACTAGAAACATTCAAGTTGGAGTTCGTTGATTCTATTGAAGTTGCTGACGTTGCTTCCAATGACTCCTGACTACACACTTATATTATTTTACGGATTCCTGTAAAATCTCAACAGCTGAACAGTTCGGTGAAATAAATTAACGGAGTACGGTAAATTTTTACAGTATTCGGTGAAAAATCACCGGAATCCGTAAAATTTCGACGAAATTACGGTGTTTTATCTCATCGAACTGTTCAGCTGTTGAGATTACGGTGAAATTCACCGTAAGATCTTAGTGTGTAGGAATATTCATATTGGAATCCGTTGACTGTATTGAAGTTGCTGATGCTTCTATTGTTTCCTCTTCCATGCAAACATCTTCACTACTTGATAATGCTGTTCTTTTGGCCAATTGTAAACGACACGAATCGCAAATTTTAAAATTGTTCATTAAGCTGATTTTCATCTGCAAATCCTAGTTCAACTAATTTGGCAATATTACTTTCCGTAAGATTTCGGTAACTTTTTGAACACTTTTTTGAAAACACATTTACACAACCTTTGTTGATGGTGTTCATTTTATACCTCATTGTTCTAAGCTATCTTTTACTTTTCACTTGATTATCACTTGCTTGTTTATCACTTGCTTGTGTCTTTGCTGCATCAGCTCTTCTTTATACCAACTTGAATCAACTACTAGGTACGTTTCTGTCCGACCACAAAAATATACCAACGTGCTGTACTTTAAGAAAACATCAGGTATATTTGTGTGAGACAACTGGGCACGTTACTCCTCTACTCATAATTGTTTTCGAATGGAAATATTTCATTATCTTATAGCGATATAAATGCATTTCACGTATTGATTGCTTTATATTCGTTATTTTGTTATTTTTTTTACTTTTGACATTTTGTTCCATATTTTCTTGATAATTACATATCAAAATATCACAATGTTGAATGTTGAAGTTGTGTTTCGTTAAAAAATAAAAATAAATCAATTTTACAGGGCACATTTTTCATTTCGCCTCGTACCATGAAAAATTACCAAATCAATACTTTTTCAAACATTTTAGTCAAAAATTATCTGCTCTTTCAGACAATGAACAAATTTCTAGGCTTATGAGCCTCGAAAAACATTCGAAAATAACCGAAAATTGAAAATTATATCATAATTTTGTATTAAAATCGCTGTATCTTTGAAACGGTAAAAGTTAGCCTGATTTTCCCGTATACCTTTTTTTATTGTAAATTTTGCGTACTTTCATAAAATCGAGTTGAAAAACATTTAAAAATTTTATTATGACCATTTTCAAAAATTCACCTCTTTTAAAAAATCATAACTTTTTTGTCCATGATGTCTCCATCTTGACCCACTGTGCAAAAGACTTCATTTTTTATCTCCTTGAGCATTTAAAAAAATAAAAAAAAATCAAAAATAAGATTTTTGAGAAAATTGATTTTTAAGCTTTATTTTCGAAACATAAAAAATTACATTTTTTTACAGTGTATATTTTTTTTCAGATAGTCCCAACAATAATCTAAAACTTTGCAGAAGACACCAAACTGATCGGACAAAACGTTTCTAAGTTACCGTTTTGTCTCAAATTCCGAACAGACTCGTATTCCGAACACTCGGTTTTTGTATGGCAATTTTGGTTGAAATTTTTCGCTGAAATATGTCACCAAATAACAAGGAAACGGTAATTAATTGCAATTCAATTTTAACGACTCCAATAAAATTTACACCGCGGGAGTAGCGATGATTCTCTTATTTGAGATCAGGAGAACAAGCTCAGATAAATTTATTTGCAAAACTATTCATTTGAATACGATTTATTCGTGCTGTTCGGAATTTGAATCAAGGTGTTCGGAATATGAGACAGAATGAACACAGTGTTCGGCATTTGAATCAAAATGTTGTTTCATACTTTTACGTGAAAACAATACGAAAACTAATTAAATCAACATTATTACTGGTACACCCAACAACTAATAGTTAGAATTTGCGAAGAAATTAAAATTTACACAAATATCAGCCAATTTATACCAATCAGATGCATTTGAAGTCACTGTTGGCCTTAAGTGTTCGGAATATGAGTCAAAACGGAATATTTTTTTGAAAATTATTAAGGAATTTTTTCTTAGGCCCTTCTCAAAAGTAAGGCTAGAGTCAAAATGGCGAACCGATGATGCAAAAAGGCAATTTTGGGCATAAAGAAAGCATGTGCAAAATTTCATCCAAATCAAAATATATAAAAATGAAATTTGGGAAAAAAGTCGTCATTTTCTGTGGAATCGCTCACGTGTATATCGTGTGGTAGGTAAGGAGATTCTCTGAGTCGAGAAAATTTCCATAACAAAAAGTATGCTCCCGAAAACCACGTAACATTTGCATCTGGGGAGCCAGATAGCGTAGCGATAAACGCGCAGCTATTCAGCAATACCAATCTGAGGGTTATGGGTTGAAATCCCACATATGATAAGCCTCGACCGGATTCGAACCCATTTCAGCATAATCACGCTGAACGTTTACTACTGCGACTATTTGGGACCCCTGGTGCACATTTTCACTACCAGTAGAATCCTTTCACCACAGAAACACATTCTTGCTTTGATAATCGGAGCAAACGTTTCCTATTGCTCCAGGAGCAACTGCATCGCACACCCCCTCCTTGGTTGTTCCAAGAGTAACCGACAACGACAACACCATATTAGGTTTCGTCAAGACGAAATATTTCTTGCGTGTGCTTGCGGAGACAAGAAGTAGGTGCCGCTCTCTGGTCTGCCAAGATGCTGGCTGAGAATGTTTCTGACGTCTCTTCGGCTTGATGAGATGCCACCCGAAAACGTGCCTGTGAAATCTAATAGGCATGTCACTAGATCTTCCAAACACGCGTCTCTCGGTCCTTGAGGCGGTATCATGTACGCCAGAAACAGCCAATATGGGGGTATTATTAGTTGTATCGAGTTTGGAGGTACGCTCGGATGTACGAAGAGAATCGCAGCGAGGGTAGTTAGTGAGTTTGATAAATTTCAGGAGAACCTTACCTTATGCATGCACAGTGTCTGCAAGAAACAAATCTTGCTGTACTTTTCAATCAGACCTGTTTAATGGTATGACATATTTCTTCTTTTATTTTCATTTTCTTCTAATTATTACAGTACATTTATGAAACTTTCGATATGTTTCTCAAAGAATGGCAATTAAATTAGCTAGCGATCCATACAGAAATACCGCCTAGTACGTGTATTAGACTTCGTATTAAAAGAAAGATATACAAAACATTGCCAAGCCTCTCAATGTTAGACAGGTCCTTTTGAACAGTTTAGCGAGAAACATAACATCATCACAGAAAATCAATAAAGACCACCTGCATTCGTCAGATGGAAAGTTTAGTGCAGGTGTGCTAGCAATGAGGCTAAAGTTTCAGTTCAATCTTTATGCGTTTCTCCTGCAGCGGTGCACAAACTTAGATGAGGTATGTTTTAATTGATTGAATAACACTGAAAGATGGAGGATGCTTAAAAGACATACTTCTGTTATTAAAACCAAAAGCACATCGGGGACATCCCTCAGTGCCGGATACCTAAGTCGGTTAATGCATAATTGAAAAATAGTTAATTTCATGCGGTCTTGTTGTCAATTTATGATATCTAAACATTATCATTTCTGTAGCATGCAAAAATCAATTTCCCTTATATAGCATTTTGATGATGTATTTTAAAACCAAATATAGAAATCTTGGAAGGTAGTCTCCATTAACGGACATAACCTAGAAATTTCCTGAATTCTCTAGACAAATTGTCGAATCGGCCACTCACCAAACTCGATTATCTTCGATTTGCAGAACATTTTACATGTTTTTGTTATGAGCATGAAAGCAGTTGCTATTCCGTTATTGCACAAACTGCTGTGCTACAGGGAACCAGCAGTGCTCTCCTTATTATAACAAGCAATAACGATGCTGGATGCGTCCGAATGCAGGTAAATTTGGGGATAGGACGGAATTGTTGACGTGTTATTTGCTATATGGAAGCCGAGGAGTCCTCTGCACTACCACAAGAGAAAACTGTGAGTTTGGACAAGGGAGAGGATTCGTTTTGGTAAACGATAAAGATATAATTGAAATGAATACGTGAGCATAAACACGGATGACCAATACCGATAGTGCATTACCAGACACGATCCTGGTTTCGAACGTGAACCGGACACAATGGATTACCTGCTTTGCTCTTGCCCACCTTTGTTCAGCAGAAGTTTTCTCATTTTGTTTTGTATAGAGAAAGGCATTTAATTTCAAATATCTTGTTAATGAAAGATTCAATCGAAAAAAGTATTTGGTAGGCGTGATAGCCAAACGCGGCGCAGCTATTCAGCAAGACCAAGCTGAGGGTCGTGAGTTCGAATCCCACCGATCGAGGATCTTTTCGGGTTGGAAATTTTCTCGACTTCCCTGGGCATAGAGTATCTTCATACCTGCCACACGATATACGCATGCAAAAAATGGTCATTGGCACAGTAAGCTCTCAGTTAATAACTGTGGAAGTGCTCATAAGAACACTAAGCTGAGAAGCAGGCTCTGCCCCAGTAGGGGACGTAATGCCAGAAAGAAGAAGAAGAAGAAGAATATAGCCAACATCATTACGCACATTCATTTATTTAGTTAACATCTACACAGATAAAAATCAACAATTTCAACAATTTCACGACACAATCAATCAACAATTTCACGATACAATACTCGGTTCGTGGCCGCATCTCTCCATCCTCGGTTCTGCCTCACGCTCGCCAAATCGATACGCACTTGATCCGCCCACCTAGCTCGCTGCGCTCCACGCCTTCTTGTACCAACCGGATCCGAAGCGAACACTATCTTTGCAGGGTTACTGTCCGGCATTCTTGCAACATGCCCTGCCCATCGTATCCTTCCAGCTTTGGCCACCTTCTGGATACTGGGTTCGCCATAGAGTTGGGCGAGCTCGTGGTTCATCCTTCGCCGCCACACACCGTTCTCCTGCACACCGCCGAAGATCGTCCTAAGCATCCGACGTTCGAAGACTCTAAGTGCTTGCAGGTCCTCCTCGAGCATCGTCCACGTTTCATGCCCGTAGAGGACTACCGGCCTTATGAGCGTTTTGTACATGGTACATTTGGTGCGGGCGTGAATCTTTTTTGACCGCAGTTTCTTCTGGAGGCCATAGTAGGCCCGACTTACACTGATGATGCGCCTTCGTATTTCACGGCTAACGTTATTGTCAGCCGTCAGCAAGGATCCAAGGAAGACGAACTCGTCGACCACCTCGAACGTATCCCCGTCTATCGTAACACTGCTACCTAGGCGAGCCCTGTCGCGCTCGGCCCCACCAGCTAGCATGTACTTTGTCTTGGCCGCATTCACCACCAGTCCAACTTTTGCTGCCTCGCGTTTCAGGCGGGTGTCCAGGTCTGCCACCTTTTCAAATGTTCGGCCGACGATGTCCATATCATCCGCGAAGCAAACAAATTGACTGGATCTCGTAAAAATCGTACCCAGGCTGTTAAGCCCGGCTCTCCGCATAACACCTTCTAGCGCAATATTGAACAACAGGCACGAAAGTCCATCACCTTATCGTAGTCCTCGGTGGGATCCAAACGAACTGGAGTGTTTGCCTGAAACCTTCACACAATTTTGCACACCTTCCATCGTCGCTCTTATCAGTCTCGTGAGCTTCCCGGGAAAGCTGTTCTCGTCCATGATTTTCCATAGCTCTACGCGGTCGATACTGTCGTATGCCGCCTTGAAATCGATGAAAAAGTGATGCGTTGGGACCTGGTATTCACGACATTTGTGGAGGATTTGCAGTACAGTAAAGATCTGGTCCGCTGTCGATCGGCCGTCAACGAAGCCGGCTTGATAACTTCCCACGAACTCGTTTACTGCAGATGACAGACAACGGAAGATGATCTGGGATAATACTTTGTAGGCCGCATTTAGAATGGTGATCGCTCGAAAGTTCTCACAATCTAACTTGTCGCCTTTCTTGTAGATGGGGCAGATTACCCCTTCCTTCCACTCCTCCGGTAGCTGTTCTGTTTCCCAGATTGTGCCTATCAGCTGGTGCAGACAAATGGCCAGCCTCTCCGGACCCATCTTTATGAGTTCAGCTCCGATACCATCCTTACCAGCAGCTTTATTGTTCTTGAGCTGGTGAATGGCATCCTTAACCTCCCTCAAAGTGGGGGCTGGTTGGTTTCCATCTTCCGCAGTACTGACGAAGGCATTTCCTCCGTTGTCCCGTCCTTCATTGCCTGTGCTCTCAGCACCATTCAGGTGCTCGTCGAAGTGCTGCTTCCACCTTTCGATCACCTCATGCTCGTCCGTCAGAATGCTCCCATCCTTATCCCTGCACATCTCGGCTCGTGGCACGAAGCCATTGCGGGATGCGTTGAGCTACCGATAGAACCTACGCGTTTCCTGAGACCGGCACAGCTGTTCCATCGCCTCGCACTCCGTCTCCTCCAGGCGGCATTTTTTCTCCCGAAAGAGGCGGGTCTGCTGTTGTCGTTTCCGTCATTACGCACAATCGATACCAAATATTTTTTTGAAAATAGTTCCCAATAGGGCTTATAACCACTATAACCGCTAACAGTTGACCCCAGCGGCAAAAAGTACAGCCAATAACCTATCAAACATTCAGTTTCTCTCACTGGCCGCGGAGTAACGACACTGATGTTTGTATTCCACTCACTGATCGCGCTACGCTGGATTCTCAAATTTCTCAAACTTCCAACACAAGCGCATAGAAGAATGGTAGTCGAGAGCTGTCAAATCGTATGGAAAATACTTAAAAACGTAAATTACTAGCAATAAACAATTATCGAAAAAGAAGTGTTTAGAAATCAAGCGTAATGTAAATACAATTGTGGTCAGAATAATAGTAGTGAAAGCTAATTTTCATACGAAATGCTCAACTTTGGCATACTGTAACTTTGTTTCCATATGAGCAATCGACATGAAAGCGAACTACAAATATACTAAATTTTATTATCACATGATTTGAAAATTTTCACACTACCGGCTAAAAAATTTAGCACCAGGTGAAATCGCTCAAAATAATAGTAGTTTTAACAATTTAAATATCTACTGTATTTTGAGTTTTTGAATTTTTCTCTATTCATCGTTTCAATCATTTGCACCGAAGCTATAAATGTATAAACAAGCCATTTTTTTATAAAATTGTTGCTGAACAAAAATTTACAAAAGAAAAACTACTATTATTTTGAGCGATTTCACCTGGTGCTTAACTTTATAGCCGGTAGTGTGAAAATTTTCAAATTTTGTGATAATGGAATTGAGTATAATTTTAGTTCACTTCCGATTGCTCATATGGAAACAAAGTTACAGAATGCCAAAGTTGAGCATTTTGTATGTAAATCGGCTTTCACTACTATTATTCTGAACACAACTGTAGATAACATTTTGTTTTTAGTTTATCTTCCATGCTCTCTTTGTTTCAGGATTTCGTTTTTACTACCATTGAAAAAAAGCCATCATTGCCTTTTCACTTTTGAATATCGCCGAATTTTGAGAAATAATTCGTTGGATGCATTTCGTAATACAAATATTTTTCGCGTTACTTTTTAGTGATATTTCGTGCATATAGACGCTAGCACATGTGCGTTACTATGTGGCGAGTAGCGAATTAGGTCATGTATGTAATCCATTGGTCCGTCACTGGGAGGGAGGCACAGATATTACACACGATATATGACACAAATTGCAAGATAACTCCAGCTTGCTAACGACATTCAAGACAGGCTTTTTTTTCAATTCGATTAGTAAATCTTTTACACAAAATATAATAAACTACTTGGGATCACAACCATTATGTGAACCCTGGATTGCACACATCTTTTTGTTCTCCTTCATACGCCGAGTTGACAGCCTTCGTTTGTATGTAGAATCGTTCATCTCGTATGGTGAAGAAGAGTCGCTCCCGTTGTCAGCGTCGTCATCGATCCTGGTGCTATGATGTTTTGCGTCCGTAGGTAGTATTATCGATATGGGGTCGGTGGTTGCCTTATCGTCACGTGCTTCGTTGTTTTGTGGCTCTTGATCATCAAGCGAGTTGATTATTTCGACGAGTCCGTCACTGCTGATCGGGGGGAAATCAGCGTCGCAGAACATCTTTTCGGTTGGTGATGATGGTGTGGCTGATGTGGTTGCTGTTTTTGCGTGTTTAGCTGCGGTTACCTCCAGGCATTTCTGCTTGGGATGAACCGCCTTGGAGCACCATTTGCATGTCTTAAGCTGGTTTTTGTGCTCAACGAAGCAGACCTCGTTCTCGATCGTGATGTACGACGGAATCGAGCCCTTTAATCGCATTTGCAGCACTCTCACTCCATTGGGTATACCCGGAAAAAAATGTCTCCATCTCTCGCTTTGGATTGATATTACATCTCCAAATTTAGCCATGAAATCACCTACCGTTTTGTGAGGTACAGAGGGAGGGAGGTCATGTACCCTTACTGTAACAGCCTCACTATCAACGTATATTGGAATTTTGAATGCTTTGTTGTTGCAAACAAAAATCCGCTTTATATTGTGCGCTTGTTGATAGCGCAGCGCGGTGTCATTGTCCACCATTTCAATGAACACACACTTTCGAGTATTATGAAGCTGAATACTTCTAACATCAGAAAGTTGCAGCTTCATTTCGTTCTCCAAAAACTGATGAACTTTTCCAGCTTCAGGTCTCGCTGGAAGAACGCTCAAGTCCACCACTAGTGTATTCTTCCTAATACTGAACATTTCAACCGAAACGGAGCTCGCGAGCAAAAGTGTAGACGTCCGACGTAAACGAGTGTAGACTATCAACTGAAGACAGGCTTGATGATGATCTCTACTTTTCTTTTGTTGTGTACCTTCGACCTGGACAAACATGGGAAAAGGGCCACAGTTTTCTTTTCATTTAATTTTCATTTATATTGGACCGAGCCAAAAGATGCGTATTTCATTACTTTATATATAATCATAATAGAAGGTACACAGCTAAAAGCATGTTGTAAATTTAAGTTTATTTTCATGCACATATTTGGAACATCAAAATAAAGGCAAATTTCAACGACCAAGCTATTGTATTTCAATAGGGCGATATTCAAAACTGAAAAGCCAATAAATGGCTCTTTTTCAGTTGTAGTAAAAACGAAATCCTAAAGCAAAGAGAGCACCATGGAATATGAACTTAAAACAAAAAGTTATCTATTTACATTACGCTTGATTTCTAATCACTACTTTTTCGATCCAGTTTTCTAATTGCTAGTAATTTACGTTTTTCATTATTTTCCATACGTTTTTTGACATTCTTCCATGCGCTTGTGTTGGAAGTTTGAGAAATTTGAGAATCCAGCGTAGCGCGATCAGCGAGTGGAATACAAACATCAGCGTCTGAAATGTTCTTCGAATGTTCGAAAGGTTATTGTCTGTACTTTTTGCCGCTGGCGCCAACTGTTAGCGGTTATGAGCGAAATAAACAGTCGTTACCCTATTGAATTTTATTGAAACTTACACGATCATGTAACATCCAAGCATTCTGCACATAACATATGCGGAACTTAAAAGTGAAAGCGAGTTGGAAAGTTGTACCCACTTCCAGCTGCCGGCAAGTTGTATATCTAGTATAGAAGACATAGAATTGTCATTGCCAATGGTAAACAAAACCCATATGATTCGAGCAGTAGACCAGTTGCTGCGAAGATTACATACATTAAGATCGGAAGACGGTCGACAACGTTGGGAAGCAATGTCTGAAGATAAAACAAATTTATTTTTCATAAAATGTAAATGTTTTCTGTCATACTAGGGGAATTTACGTATTCTCGGCAGTCTAAGCTGATGCTGCGCTTCTTTTGTTATTTTTTCGAACATTAGCAGAAAAAATACGTGATTTTCTGTTAACATTTATGCGCTGCTCAATCCTCTATCGATTCACACCGACAGACTTGATAGAAGCTTTTTATAGAAACGTTTTTACAACATCTTCGAATATCTTTTGTCATTGTGACTACTGTCGTCAGCCTCGTTTTCTTCGGCAGCTTTCCCATAAGAACTGCAGGCGAATCTTTTCGGCAGCTCTAAATCAGTCGCATTTTGAGGCGTGTTCATTTAAATTGATTACATCTCTGGCGATACTGTTCGTTCCATTTCGGAAATCTCGTCAGCGGGAAGCTGATAGAACAAAGAATCGTCTGAATGTTTTCATTGGTGTGTTTTGATAGAAAAACACTGTGTATGTAGCGTTTGAAATTTATTTGCCGATAGTATTCGAATGGTGCCGAAGTCGTAAATTACCCTATCTAATACTCATGTTTCATAACCACAGAATGTAATCGTTTCGAAAATATTATTTCCTATCAAAAAATTTCCTATTTCATAACTTGAAAAAACTTTTGCTTTACAAAATCCCTCCATCCATTCACCTATAAAATACAATATGCTAGAAGTAACATAGATACCTTATAAATTGACTCAATAATCTTGTGTACGAGCGGTGTAAATCGAATCTCAAAGTTGTACCATAAATAATTATTTCCATTACCTTCATTGCTACTCTGGGTATATGTTATCTTTGGTTCATGTCGATTGATGTATTGGTGGTATAACTCTTTTGACAATTTGATGCCCTTATACCAGAATGCAAGTATTAAAGTGGGTGCCAGTTTTTGAGCTCGAGTTCCACTTATGTTATGTGCTTTCTCAGTTGAAAACTAAATGTATATTCCAATACGTTTACATGATGCTGTGACAATACAAGAATATGATTATTTTTTTACGGCACTCTCCAGTTTACACTTCATTGACATTTAAATATGTTTATCTGTGAACTATCGGGGCAGTATTTTTAAATATGCATGGCTTGATTCCTATTCGATTTGTGTCACCTTTGATGAAATGTCAAAATATTATGTAGTTGAGTTAAATTTAATTAACCTAAAACATAAGAGGTCTGGGTGATTGCAGGTTTTCTACCATTCAAATAAACTACAGCAGCCATTCCATGAAAAAACGATCTAGTGGGTCACCGAATTCCGTAAAAAATTGCTATTTTGTTCCTTATCCGAAATAAGGATTCACGTGTTTTTGTTTCATTAGGGTGACCATTTCCGAAATAGCATGACCAGAAAAATCGCGACTTTGCAACATTTGTATTATTTAAAATATCATAGCTTTTTAACCGATTTTTGATTTTCTTTTTGCCTCTTCAAAAAAATATATAATAACACAAAAATTGTTTATTTTTACATGCAAAAAAATCAAAAATTTCCGTTTTTCGTGTATTGATGGCCTCGGAACGGCTATTGATGTTCTCTGTTGTTCTTGAAAGTTAAAACAAATTTACGTTTTCTGTCAAATTTCAGTTTTTGAGATATATTTTTTTTTAATAAAATATCAGTCATTTTTTATCAGCACTACAGTGTGCAACGCATAAGATTTTTTAATTAAAAAAAATCATAACTTTTGAACAACTTAACTGATTTCCAATCTTTTTTATGGAATGAAAGCATAAGAATTCAACTTTTAGAAAAAAAAAATATAAAACTGGAAAAAAAAATTCCAAAAAACTAGAAATTTTTATATTTTTCCATGTATATTTTTTGACAACCACGTCTTTAATGGCGCATCAGCTTGTTGCGAACCCGCATGAAGATGATCGAAGTGAATATTTTCTTGCTCTTCGCGAAGCAGCGTGAATCGTACCGATCACATTACCAAGCGATGGCAAATCACCCAATCACAAACAGCGATCCGAAAATGAAACACGAACGAATGAAGGACCCGAACGGTTGTTCGTGTTCATTAGCAGATTATGTTTTGATGCCTAGGAGAATTAATCGTGCCTCGTGTTTTCGATCCCTGTTCAGCAGCATTGTTTACCCTTTGAAATGAACGATTATATCCAGATGTTCTGTGTTGTTAGACAACAATTTCATTCTTATTCGGTAAAAAAGTAAGAGGTTGTTTCCGTGATACAACCGCCAAGTTGACGTTGGATAACGTTAGCTTCTTCTATTGCCTGGCTTGAGACCGTCAGGAACTTATGGAAGATTGCTACTGATAAAAATTAAATCAATTTTCATACTATTTGTTGCACGTCAATTATTGGTTCGGTTAACACTTTCAACACCGATAGAATCGGTTAATGGAAGAAGAAGCATGAGCGGTAACTCTTGTTTCCCAAACAAATATTCCGGTTGAACGTTAGGTCAACGCGTGGTCCACTAAGAATGGTTGCTTTAGTGGGTTCTGAAGCCAGTTTGAGGTTGAGGTACTTCTCCATGAAGTCCGCAAGCTCCATGTTCTCCTCTTTGCTCAAATCGATGTTAAAGTTGCCAGTGACGATGATTGGCATGACCTCTTTTTGATACTCGAAGAAGTTCCGCACGATGAAGATGGTATCCGTAGAGGCAAATCTGCGATGCCAGAGCTCAGCCGTCATGGTCCTGCAGGAAGTGAGTGGCCTAGCTGATCGGTTTGTTTGAGGATACCAACCTATGCGCGATCCACGCCAAGCGTGTCAGCATCATGCCGAAGGACATCCAGCTGACTCGTCGTATCCGTGGAGAACATGCTTAAATTGAATTTCAAACAAAACGGCCCTTTTCAGGGTCACAACAATGCATGCAACGTAAAAGAGTTACAATCAGAGACATTTCATCTACTGCTATTAATTGATTAATTAATTTATTCATTTATCAATTATAATTTTGCTTGATTAGTTTTCAATGGAGATAAATGGTAAACAAAGTTTTAATTTCCGGCGCTCGGGTCGGGCGGCGGTAGCTTTTTTGCAGTCTTCTCTGTGTGCATTTACATGTAGGTAGCGACGTCGACAACGGAATTATTCAAAGTTTGTAAGGGTGCTAAAAATATATCCCCAAGCCCGATTTCATCTTCTAAACACGTAGCTCATACGGTTGAAATAATTAAATTTCGGTTAGATATCTGGGATTTCCTTAGGAAATTGCCTACATTTAGGCGTTTTCATCGCAATTCTTGAAATTAACTATTCATTATTTCTTTAAATATTGCATTATTAAGAATTTAGTAAGCATATTTGGATTCAGGGAGCTCATGTTTATTATGTAGAGTCGTTTCATAAAATAACAATAATCGCATTGACAAGTGATCAATTTCACCCCGAAATGGGATTCCCCGATTTTTTATTTATAGGACGATTTTTAGCACTAAAAACACATTTGTTAGAAACTTTTGGCACATGAGCCAAAGAGGCTGATCGTCGTACTTGTTTTCCTGCAATCAGTTGTTTGGCATTTTCAACATTATAGAAAATAGACATGAAAATGATCAATTTCACCCGATATTACGGTAATTACGGTACCGTAAAACGGGGTAACTTTGATAGTTTTTTCGAAGAAAACTTCAATATTTATGCATGCTGATGCAAAGAATTACAATTTATATTTTTAAAACAAGTACTGCCATCCTAGCTATCGATTGCACTTGATAGATTGCTAAAATATTAATTCTGAATAGATATATTATTTTTCATATAATCGAAAGTCGGATTTCTGTTTTGGGGTAACTTTGATAGTGGAGTATAAATCGAACAAAATTGAATGGATTCCGGAACATTTATAGGGCGTTGCATACCTCTAGGCGTTTAACGCTATATGGAAATTTCTGACTTAGATCACAAAAATGGTCCTAGTTTGTAAAAATGGCTTTCGATAAGAGATTTGAGGCCGAATTCATGTTCTACTATAACTAGGCTGTCAAGGATAAGCGACGAACTCATTATGACTCCATCAATTAGTGATCGTAGAACAGATTGTTTGTCTTCTTCTTTCTGGCGTTACGTCCCAACTGGGACAAAGCCTGCTTCTCAGATTAGTGTTCTTATGAGCACTTCCACAGTTATTAACTGAGAGCTTTCTTTGCCAATTGACCATTTTTGCATGCGTATATCGTGTGGCAGGTACGAAGATACTTTATGCCCTGGGAATCGAGAAAATTTCCAACCCGAAAAGATCCTCGACCAGCGGGATTCGAACCCACGACCCTCAGCATGGTCATGCTGAATAGCTGCGCGTTTACCGCTACGGCTATCTGGGCCCAAACAGATTGTTTGTAAGCGTTGCAAAAATGGTAAAATCTGGTAAATTTTTAATATTCGCATAAAAATCCTCAAATGCACTTGATTCAAACGAAAATATCTTTGACATAAAGTGTCGTACTAATACCGTAAAACGGGGTAACTTTGATAGTTTTTTTCGAAGAAAACTTCAATATTTATGCATGCTGTTTCAAAGAATTGCAATTTATATTTTTGAAACAAGTACTGATATCATAGCTATAGATTGCAGTAGATAGGTTGCCATAGGATTTATTTTGAATGGATATATAATTTTTCATATAATCGAAAGTCGGTTGTCCGTTTTGGGGTAACTTTGATAATGGAGTATAAATCGAACAAGATTGAATGAATTACGGAACATTTATAGGGTGTTGCATACCTCTAGGCGTTTAACGCTATATGGAAATTTCTGACTTAGATTACAAAAATGGTCCCAGTTTGTAAAAATGATTTTCGCTTAAAGATTTGAGACCGAATTCATGTTCTACTATAACTAGGCTGTCGTGGGTAAGTGACGAACTCATTATGACTTTCTCAAATAGAGGTCGTAGAACAGATTGTTTGTAAGCGTTGTAAAAATGCTAAAATCTTGTAAATTTTCAATATTTGCATAAAAATCCTCAAATGCACTTGATTCTAACGAAAATAGCTTTAACATGAAGTGTCATACTAATACTCTTTACTTTTGCATTCATTTTTCTTAACTGATTGACAGAAACTTCGTTATTTCGTTTAATATGTTGGGGGTCTCGTACTATCAAAGTTACCCGCATCATCAAAGTTACCCCGTTTTACGGTACTCTTTATTTCTGCATTCGTTTTGCTTAACTGATTTACAGAAACTTCGTTATTTCGTTTAATATATTGTGGGTCTCGCACTATCAAAGTTACCCGCGTTATCAAAGTTACCCCGTTTTACGGTACATGTAAAATTCGAAACGTCAAAACCTAACAACAGCAAGAAAAATGTGCTTCTCCATGAAACATAAGACATGCCTCAATATTAACCAATTTTTCAATAGTTCAGTCATGAAAATCAATAGTTTACATTATTGGAGTAGATTCGTAGAAAGATTTCCAATCGATTGGTGCAAGAATCTTGAAAATCTATCCGGGCGTTAGTAAGTTATTAACAGTCAAAATCTAACCACTTTTCGTGACGCGAGCGATTTTTTGTTTTTCGAAATTGTACCCCAGTATGTTGCCGTAAGACGTTATCCAACGTCAAAAAAATAAGATTTTATTAACATTTTGTTAACAACATATTACATTTCATTTGCCGTAGCAGTTCAGATTTTTTACAGGTGAGTTGATTTCACCTGCTTATAAGAGAAAAAAAAAGCTTTCAATTTACTTAACCTTACATAACCTAAATATACAACGCATTAATCGTAGAAATAGAAAGTTCTAGCGATTCTTGCCTGAAATTATTGATTATTTTATTTGAAATTTGTTCCAATGTTTCAACATTGGATATTCTATGTAACTCATTGGTACTATACCAGAAAGGAAGCTTCAGAATCGTTTTCAATTTTTTTTTTTAATTCTTTGCAGAGCTTTCTTCCTGGTAGCTAGTCCATATTGGTACAGCATACAACATGGGTGGCCTGAAAATTTGTTTGAATATCGAAGACAAAGTTTGGATTTTCTGTTAATAAGGGGATAGAGACATTTTACATACTTGTTACATTTGGCTTGAATGCCCTCAATGTGATTTATTAAAGTTAAATTCTTATCTAGCATGAGCCCTAGATACTTAACTTCATCTGACCAATTTGGAACCCCTCTCATCGTGACAACATGTCTACTTGAAGGTTTTAAATAAAGGGCTTTTTGTTTATGTGGAAATATTATTAGTTGAGTTTTGGAAGCATTAGGAGAAATCTTCAATTATTGCAAGTATGAAGAAAAAATATGCAAACTTTTTTGCAATCGACTATAGATGACACGCAGGCTTCGTCCTTTGGAGGAGAGGCCTGTGTCATCCGCAAACATAGATTTTTGATATCCCCCAGGTAAGTCAAATGTGGAAATATTGTACAATATTGGTCCCAAAATGCTTCCTTGAGGAACACCAGCTCTTACAGGAAGTCTTTCAGACCTGGAATTTTGATAATAATCATGAAGTGTACGATGGTGAACGGACATGTTGGAAATGGCCACATCCCCGGGGGCACCTGGAACCTACTATAGAGTGGGCATGGCAGCTGGTGGTGCTGGAAGTGCTTCGGAAAGCATAACCTTTGAAAATCATGAAGTTTGATGTCCATATTGATATGGTTCCAGATATGTTCCTAATTGACCACTTCCCCCAGGGCACCTGGAACCTTCTATAGAGTTGTATGTGCATCTAATGGTTCTGAATATGCTACTGGAACCATAATTTTAAAAGTTGATGCCCACTTGGATATAGTTCCGGTTAATATTTACATAATTTTAAATACAAACATGACTGACCATGTTTTCCGGAACCATTTTACGGAAATGGTCATATTTCTGAAGATTTCCAACCAATCCTTATGCGTCCAGGGGCATTCAACTTCCTATTAGTTCTAGTTTCTAGGAAAATTGTAAACATCTATCAAACTTTATACCGCACAAAAATACAGGCGACAAAAAAAATTACATTTGTACATGTCCTCGGGAAATCCGGAACATCTCCGGTGTCCGGTGGCCAATATGCATGGCCAAGCAAGTTCCTGAAGTTAGACCAAATTTGGAGTCGACTGCTTCCAGATGCTTCCAATTTCATTAATTTTTCATAAAGTTATTTAAATTTAAGCAAAATTTTGCCTATCACCTGTATGTTCCATATGTATTCCAATATGTTAGAAAACAATTGAATTTAAAGCTGATAAGTTTGAGAATCGCTTTATGGGATATTTGAAATGTAACAGGGACATGATCAGAATAAAAATCAGCATGAGTAACCAGGCTACCAGGGTGACTAGAATCGGTTAAGACCAAATCAATTGTAGATGGAAGTCATCAAATCTTAACTTAACGTTACCATAGCGTTTGAGATTATGGCTCACCCACGCTCAAGATAACATTAAATGATGTTCTCTATGCGAATATAGAATCAATTTGATGTTTATTCAATGCCTGTATGCATTAGGATTAGACGCATTAATGATGCATTAATATGATCCTCAAGCATTGGAATTGCTGTTTTTACACATTTCTGCATTTGTTTTGCTGTTAAAATGCCTTTATGCATTTTTGATGCTGATATGGGGCTTATTATCAGTGCCTTTGGTTACTTGGCTGCACACAATGATTCTACTTATAACCATAAATGCACATTTTCACCTCTTGAATGCATAACAGTCCCATATAATGCCGTTATATGACCTACCTCAACGTCATAGTCCGTGCGACAGGACAACCCAACGACTGTTGGCTGTCTATCAAACGAAAACTGTGTAGGCGAACGAACAAGAATCTGAAACAGGAGCATCTCGTTAGGGAGCCTTAATGTGCTGCGTTAGTCTAAATATTAATACAGCAATGGTCTCCACACAGCAAGGCAGCAAGATTCACTCCATCATCGAACGACATCTCATCTTCCCGTTGGAGCCACAAACAACAACCAGTGTGCCCTCTCCATGTTCTTCGCAGCTGAATGATATCATTTTTCCTGGGATGAAGGAGTTTACCGTTCGTTAGCTCCAGTTGCCATCGAGAGCCAGACTCATTTCTCATAATGTGCGCCTCACTTCTATCACTTACTTGCGGATTCGATTTGAGCCTTCCCATCCAAGTTGAGTGTTGGGCTCAAGATTGCAACAGAAGTCAATGGATAGCAACCGAGGGCGCCGCCAGGGGGAGCAAGCATACTCGATCAAACGAAAATTGACAAATTTTTATCCGAAACCGATGTTTTTTGACAACTTTCATACCCTCTTCTGTACATCCTCCCAGAAATAACTTCAGATTTATCTTGTCCCTCGTAGAGTTTTTCTAAGTATTACTGAAAGGAATCCTACAGAAATTTACTGAAGAAATTAGGTAGGGAATTTTTTTCAAGTATTCCTGTTGGCAAGAATTCTTCGAAGTATTCCATGAAAATTATTGCTTTAAAATTCAGACAATATTTTCGGTTAGTACCTTCTATAATCCTGAGTAACATTGATAAGTTTTCTGGATATTTCTTCAAATTTTTATTTGAAAATGCAAATGATGCAAGTTCTATATTTTTTGTTATTTGAAAAATGTTAAATGTTCAAGAAAAGTATTTTTTAATTGAGCTGATATGGGGTCACATTAATTACCCACGCAACCATGCTCATGAATATAGAAAAGAGAAGCATCATTTATATATTCAAATTGTATCATCGAAAAATATTGATACGATTTTTTTACGACGAGGGTCATTCCGATCAATATTACCTTGTTTCACAGTATTCAGAATTTTCATGTTATATTCAAAAATGCCTCTTGTTTTGCTATAGAAAAAACATTTGGGACTGAAAATCCTATAGGAATTCCTTTCTAAATTAAAATGGATAAACCAGCTCTGTTGAAACCTATTTTAGAACAATTTTTCGAAGGATTATGTTCACTCGGTCTACTCTGACTGAACTAAATACCATCGTTAAGTGATTTGGTTCACTCTGACTGAACAATTTCTAGGAAAATAACAATCATTCAATGCTTGCTTGGTCAAACTGGGTGCATATACCCAAGTGACACAACTTGTTTTATAAATGAATAAAATACTTGATTCATACAAATTGATATGTTTTGTGGTGAATATGGATAACTTTATTTTGTACACTTGTATCACCGAAACAGCGCAAAAAATGGCGGCTTATAAAACATCTTTCATGTCATAGAAGATGTTTCCCAATACATCATTAGAACATACAATTATGTGTTAAAGATGTACTACATAGCATCACTAATACTTACTTGTTATATTGAAGCTAAGAAGATGTATTGTTTTACAAATTACATCTATTTGTGTTTTGATAGCATCATTTCGAAACAAAATCAATACCGTGGTGAATCAAAATCCAGACGGTACCGATATCTGGACACTCTGATTATATTAACTAATTAGAGTTAAAATTAAGTGATAATATGTTTGATTTTTATTCACTCCCTTTTCTATTAACATTGATGATCGTTTTACATTCATTTCTAATCTAGTAACCACTGTCAAATAATTAATAAAAGTAAAAACAAATAACTTGCTCATGTTGGACGTCATTTCGTCGCGGTCCAACTTCAACTCAAGTTGAACGATCAATGAACGCGCGAACAAGGAAAAATGGAAAAAAAAAGTTTGTGAAGTATATTTTCATAGAATTTTTTAACCAAAAGTGTTTACAAAGAGATATTTTGAAAGTTCAGTGACTCCACTACTGTTGAATATGGGGAAATATACGTTTATCGGTGTGCAAAAAGATTGTCCGGGAATAAGAGACAGTGTTTTAAAATCCGGACACCGCCATAACGGCCCTCGTTCAACTAGTGTAAGTGGGATTTCTGGAAGAAAACATAAGTGAAAACTTAAAAAATAACTTATAGTGAGCTTAGTGAGTTTTCAGAATTCAATTTATTGTTAAATAAATTGTTTATATCTTCAAAAATAACAGTTCGAGCCGCATTTCATGTACTTTAAGCCACATGTGCTTCAACTCAGGCAATCAAATTACTATTATTACAAAAGTGCTATTTTTTGCCACTGTAGGGCAAACGCGGACATCTAGTTTATTGAAGATTGTTATTCATTTGCGTGTTGATATTATTTCCATTAAAATCAAACGGATATTCGATGCATCAACACAGTTGTCCGGATTTCTATCCAAAAGTGTCCGGATTAAAAAACATCATTTGCATGAGGTGTCCGGATTTATAGACAAGACATGCTTCAGAATTTGATTGATTTTATGTTAAAATCATGTTTTTTACCAAAAAGTTCATCACTTTCGTGAAGATCAGGTTTGAAACAATCTGTGAAACAATATTACATTGATGATATCCTAAAACAACACACTCATATCAGAGTTTAAACATTTGTGGCGCCTTAAGCGTCCGGGTATTGATGCATCACGGTATAATGAAAGCGAATGTTTTTTTTCTCTTCGAGAATTGCTTATGGTGATTATTAACTTTTCTTCTATTGATTCCCAATAGTGTACTCAAACTGTGTGCGGCTCCAGATTTATTGTGAAATGCACAATTTTATTAATTGTTAATCCATGCGCCTCAATGAAATGGAAAAACAAAACCAACTATCCTAAAAATATGTGTGTCATCATAGAATTTTTCATCGGATCAATTCCCAATGTCAGAAACACAATATGGTGTCTTCCTCACGAAGCCTGCAGTGCCGTCAAAAAATATTCGGATTTTTATCAATTAAATATTCTAAACTATTTTATGAAAATCATGTTACTAAGAACATCCACTTTAATATCAATCGAACTACCCTGAATAACACACTGCTTGTGGATAATCACAATGTGTTTATTGCGCTCACTTCTCAAATTAGCATTCGGACAGCATAAATCAAACGACTTTATATACTGTGCCGTGGCAATTTTTTGGACCGTCAATGTTGCCCCCGGCAAATTTTTACTTTGCATTCGTACGTGCCACGTGGCAACTGAAGCACTAGTATAGTTTGTTTGAACAACGTATTTAAGACGTAAAAATAACATGCATAAATCATCAATAACGCATCAGAAACATATGTTTTTTTTGATTGAACGTTGTGAGGCAACTTGTAATCATCAAACCTTATAATGACTGTATTTCACCACAAGATGTTTTTCAATAGGATTATAATACTGTTGTAACACATCATATGTCAATCTCGAATAGCATCGAATGCAATTGCTGTAGCTCAGCTGTGATCAATGAGCTACAGTACAGGTGAAGAAGACCATGTTTTGCATATGTATTGGTAACCAAAAAAGTGGTGACGTCACTATTTGGTTGCAAGCACGAGTAGATATGGGATATTTGAAACAAATTGAATGAACATAAAAAATTGTGGTGCATACCATGAAATTTAATTCGAACTAGATGATTTTTGATTATTGTATTTATCGTTGGACTATTTCAACACAATAGACATAAAAATATTCAAAATAATCATATATTTAATTGAGGTTTGACTAGCACGAAATAGGGTATTCCATCTGTATAAATAACTAATGTATACTTTTTGATGACGCCGTAAAAACTATTAGTAATAGTAACCAAGTGTGTAGCTTGTTGTTTCTGAGCAGATGAATAGATTAACACGTTATTAAACAACACTGTGGTGAAACAATGCTCAGAAACAAAAACTTGGTTGTCATTGGCTGGATTATATATCTTGCTTGCGTTTAATCAGCGTTCGTAGTGTTTTCAGCATTACCAATCTGACATGAGTAGGATTGAGCCCATCATGACTGACGAACTCTGACCAACCGGAATCGTTCAGGATATCAACATCTGAACTTCGCAGCGGTAGAGGGATTGGCCAGCTCAATCGCCTCTAACAAAACATCCATGTTTGAGTCGAAATCACGTTTGTTCTGTTCCTTTTGGAACGGTGAAACATCGCAAGATGATCCATTTTCAACTATTAACGTTTTTCGATTTCTCCGCCTCCAGTGAACAGTAATTTTGCAAAAGGTTAGCCGCAAGTTCCTTCCGCTCGTTCCGTTGATAACGTTGGGAACGACCTCTACTCTCAACGCATGACGATTCCGGAGTACGAATGGTGGGAAAAGCTGTAATTGGCATTACGTTTCTTGGTACTGGACAAAGAAATCTTGCCGCCTCGGACCAGACTATTTCGATCTGCACCTGTCAACGATTTTCGGATCGAAGCATTGAACACAAAATCGTCAGATGTGAAATGCTGGGAGCATACATAAAGCGATGTACCCGGATCTTTGATGAGCCCACAAAATTTCACCCATTTCGATCGCTTGCTAGGTTCTTTGGGGAAAGTGTGAAAACTTATGCAAATATCACTGTTCTTCGCTTCCTGTGTCGTTATCTTGCACACATTGAATACACACTGTGGCATTCTATCAAAATTTACCAGAAATTGTTGAAACTGTACGAAATAAAGTGGAAAAACTTCTGAACTCGCGCACTTTTTGCTTTCGCGTCAAGGGATTTTAAATTGTAAACACAAATAGTGACGTAGGCAAGATCAGCGATGTATTGGTGTTAGGTGTCATTTTCAACTTTATACAGTTGTCACACACACTATTATACGGAACTGCGCCACCTGTTCTGTAACTCATTGAGCTGTGATGACGATGGACTTCAAAGAATAACAGAGCATGTGCTACTGTATAGATTGCTTGCATTTATATTGGTGAACAATCTCAACTCCACTATGCATTACTTGGTGGTGTAATGATAAGGTGATGACTTCTGAATCCAAAGGTCACGTGTTCGAGACCAGGTGAAATCTTTTTTTCTAATTTTCATCAAATTTTTGTGACATCATATGTCTGATATATGTGATGTGGAATAGTCGTGCGAAGTGCTTAGATAGCCTCCACTTTGATAGGTGTAAAATGGTTTGTAAAGTTTCTACCAGCTGAAAATGGTCTTTTTGTCACCTTAAAAATTAACATTCAAAACTTTGATCGTCATGCGGGAGTGGGGTAGAAAGGCCCGGGTCAAAAAAAGTTTTTCAGTTAAAAATATTTTTCAAATTCAGAATCTGTGAATTGTGAAGTGAATTGGATTTGCTTCTGGTTGAGCTATCTGTTGATAAATAGTGTATTATTTATTCTTTTAATATACACTCATTCTTTTAACAAATTAACAACTGGATTTTATGAATTTACTCGTTCTTCTCTCAAAAAAGAATAATTGAATCGACGAGCCTAATTTTCAATTGATTTTTGATTGTCGCTTCCGAGTCTAGCTAAAAGTTAAGTATAGGGCATTCTTTTCATACAAAAGGGGCAAGTTTGGAGACATGGATATCGGCTTCTAGTGCACAGTCTTGTGAAATTTTCACCGTAGCTTCAAATTTCAGAACTTTTCATAATCAATTTTCTAAGTAATCGCAAATCAGGAATTAAAAAAAAAACGATAAAAGTCTTGAATTAAAAATAATTTTTAAATGAAAATACTCAGAGCAATATGCTTTTCTGCAAAAAAAAAAATGTTTCATTTGATAAGCCACACAAGTTTGTAACATAAGATTTTTGAGTAAAGTTGATTGCTTTCCAAAATGGGAGATTTTAAAAAAATAAAAATTTTGTTGCTCAATTATTGTGATTTTCCAATTCAGTGAAATTCATGTTATTTCCGAACTGATCTGAAAATGTCATGTCAATAGGACCATTGGAAGCCGAGATTTATCTATTTTGTATGAAAAAATGGCCAATTTGTACTTTAATCTGTCTAATACTGTATTTTTCACTACTGTAACTGCTCAAAACATTGATTAGATTTTGGATTTTTCGTTACAGTTTTATCGGTTTTCATCGTTTTTCTTATTAATCGAATAAGTCGGCATTTTGTTAGGCATTACTCATATTTTTCAACGTTTTGGATTTTGACGCTTTGGCATTCGACGTTTTGGCATTCGACATTTTGGCATTCGACGTTTTGTCTTTTCGACGTTTTGTCCCTTCGACGTTTTGTCCTTTCGACGTTTTGGCATTCGACATTTTGTCTTTTGACGTTTTGTCACCCAACCATTTTAGACTACCCATCCAATTATGGTCAAATCAAAATTAAATGCATCGAATTAGGTAATATTCAATCTCAATCGATGGATGATAAGATGAAGCATTCGATGTGAAAAAAATTGACAAATCACTTGAAATGTCTTTCATTTTCTCGCACTGATGCGCTGCTTATTTTTACTGTTATGGTAGTAAGCACTTGGTACACTCTGACTGCACACTTTAATGGATTTTTATTGATCATCCAAAGTAAATTTGCTACTTATCTCTCGCAGTTTACAACATTCATCGAATCTAATCAAAGTGATAGTGAGGTAAGGTAATTTCGCATGTAATGAAAGAATGATTATATTTTCTTTTTGACGTTGGATAACGTCTTACGGCAACATACTGGGGTACAATTTCGAAAAACAAAAAATCGCTCGCGTCACGAAAAGTGGTTAGATTTTGACTGTTAATAACTTACTAACGCCCGGATAGATTTTCAAGATTCTTGCACCAATCGATTGGAAATCTTTCTACGAATCTACTCCAATAATGTAAACTATTGATTTTCATGACTGAACTATTGAAAAATTGGTTAATATTGAGGCATGTCTTATGTTTCATGGAGAAGCACATTTTTCTTGCTGTTGTTAGGTTTTGACGTTTCGAATTTTACATGTACCGTAAAACGGGGTAACTTTGATAACGCGGGTAACTTTGATAGTGCGAGACCCACAATATATTAAACGAAATAACGAAGTTTCTGTAAATCAGTTAAGCAAAACGAATGCAGAAATAAAGAGTACCGTAAAACGGGGTAACTTTGATGATGCGGGTAACTTTGATAGTACGAGACCCCCAACATATTAAACGAAATAACGAAGTTTCTGTCAATCAGTTAAGAAAAATGAATGCAAAAGTAAAGAGTATTAGTATGACACTTCATGTTAAAGCTATTTTCGTTAGAATCAAGTGCATTTGAGGATTTTTATGCAAATATTGAAAATTTACAAGATTTTAGCATTTTTACAACGCTTACAAACAATCTGTTCTACGACCTCTATTTGAGAAAGTCATAATGAGTTCGTCACTTACCCACGACAGCCTAGTTATAGTAGAACATGAATTCGGTCTCAAATCTTTAAGCGAAAATCATTTTTACAAACTGGGACCATTTTTGTAATCTAAGTCAGAAATTTCCATATAGCGTTAAACGCCTAGAGGTATGCAACACCCTATAAATGTTCCGTAATTCATTCAATCTTGTTCGATTTATACTCCATTATCAAAGTTACCCCAAAACGGACAACCGACTTTCGATTATATGAAAAATTATATATCCATTCAAAATAAATCCTATGGCAACCTATCTACTGCAATCTATAGCTATGATATCAGTACTTGTTTCAAAAATATAAATTGCAATTCTTTGAAACAGCATGCATAAATATTGAAGTTTTCTTCGAAAAAAACTATCAAAGTTACCCCGTTTTACGGTATTAGTACGACACTTTATGTCAAAGATATTTTCGTTTGAATCAAGTGCATTTGAGGATTTTTATGCGAATATTAAAAATTTACCAGATTTTACCATTTTTGCAACGCTTACAAACAATCTGTTTGGGCCCAGATAGCCGTAGCGGTAAACGCGCAGCTATTCAGCATGACCATGCTGAGGGTCGTGGGTTCGAATCCCGCTGGTCGAGGATCTTTTCGGGTTGGAAATTTTCTCGATTCCCAGGGCATAAAGTATCTTCGTACCTGCCACACGATATACGCATGCAAAAATGGTCAATTGGCAAAGAAAGCTCTCAGTTAATAACTGTGGAAGTGCTCATAAGAACACTAATCTGAGAAGCAGGCTTTGTCCCAGTTGGGACGTAACGCCAGAAAGAAGAAGACAAACAATCTGTTCTACGATCACTAATTGATGGAGTCATAATGAGTTCGTCGCTTATCCTTGACAGCCTAGTTATAGTAGAACATGAATTCGGCCTCAAATCTCTTATCGAAAGCCATTTTTACAAACTAGGACCATTTTTGTGATCTAAGTCAGAAATTTCCATATAGCGTTAAACGCCTAGAGGTATGCAACGCCCTATAAATGTTCCGGAATCCATTCAATTTTGTTCGATTTATACTCCACTATCAAAGTTACCCCAAAACAGAAATCCGACTTTCGATTATATGAAAAATAATATATCTATTCAGAATTAATATTTTAGCAATCTATCAAGTGCAATCGATAGCTAGGATGGCAGTACTTGTTTTAAAAATATAAATTGTAATTCTTTGCATCAGCATGCATAAATATTGAAGTTTTCTTCGAAAAAACTATCAAAGTTACCCCGTTTTACGGTACCGTAATTACCGTAATATCGGGTGAAATTGATCATTTTCATGTCTATTTTCTATAATGTTGAAAATGCCAAACAACTGATTGCAGGAAAACAAGTACGACGATCAGCCTCTTTGGCTCATGTGCCAAAAGTTTCTAACAAATGTGTTTTTAGTGCTAAAAATCGTCCTATAAATAAAAAATCGGGGAATCCCATTTCGGGGTGAAATTGATCACTTGTCAATGCGATTATTGTTATTTTATGAAACGACTCTACATAATAAACATGAGCTCCCTGAATCCAAATATGCTTACTAAATTCTTAATAATGCAATATTTAAAGAAATAATGAATAGTTAATTTCAAGAATTGCGATGAAAACGCCTAAATGTAGGCAATTTCCTAAGGAAATCCCAGATATCTAACCGAAATTTAATTATTTCAACCGTATGAGCTACGTGTTTAGAAGATGAAATCGGGCTTGGGGATATATTTTTAGCACCCTTACAAACTTTGAATAATTCCGTTGTCGACGTCGCTACCTACATGTAAATGCACACAGAGAAGACTGCAAAAAAGCTACCGCCGCCCGACCCGAGCGCCGGAAATTAAAACTTTGTTTACCATTTATCTCCATTGAAAACTAATCAAGCAAAATTATAATTGATAAATGAATAAATTAATTAATCAATTAATAGCAGTAGATGAAATGTCTCTGATTGTAACTCTTTTACGTTGCATGCATTGTTGTGACCCTGAAAAGGGCCGTTTTGTTTGAAATTCAATTTAAGCATGTTCTCCACGGATACGACGAGTCAGCTGGATGTCCTTCGGCATGATGCTGACACGCTTGGCGTGGATCGCGCATAGGTTGGTATCCTCAAACAAACCGATCAGCTAGGCCACTCACTTCCTGCAGGACCATGACGGCTGAGCTCTGGCATCGCAGATTTGCCTCTACGGATACCATCTTCATCGTGCGGAACTTCTTCGAGTATCAAAAAGAGGTCATGCCAATCATCGTCACTGGCAACTTTAACATCGATTTGAGCAAAGAGGAGAACATGGAGCTTGCGGACTTCATGGAGAAGTACCTCAACCTCAAACTGGCTTCAGAACCCACTAAAGCAACCATTCTTAGTGGACCACGCGTTGACCTAACGTTCAACCGGAATATTTGTTTGGGAAACAAGAGTTACCGCTCATGCTTCTTCTTCCATTAACCGATTCTATCGGTGTTGAAAGTGTTAACCGAACCAATAATTGACGTGCAACAAATAGTATGAAAATTGATTTAATTTTTATCAGTAGCAATCTTCCATAAGTTCCTGACGGTCTCAAGCCAGGCAATAGAAGAAGCTAACGTTATCCAACGTCAACTTGGCGGTTGTATCACGGAAACAACCTCTTACTTTTTTTTGTAACAAAAAGAACATCAGCTAATAAATGTGATCTTTATCTTTAGGAAGTCGCCCGAGGTAAAGAAGTACTTAAAACACTGTGTAAGGTGTTACTAGTATATATTCACAATTCAGATTTAAAAAAAATCCATTTTTATTCAGCCTTAGGACTGGAAAGAGGTTTTTAACTCCTCTTGGTGTTTGGTTAAGCTGCACCAACGCTTCACAGCTATCTAGGTAAATCGGCAAAACGAATGGTATTAATATTTCACCTTTTGTTATTTATTTTTGCATAATGCTTTGATATCCTAAATTGTTGTTATCCATCCATTTCATCGTATTGAGCTAGTGCAATTCATAGGGAAAGGGGTGATAAAATGAACACCTTAAGGAAATCATCTTGTTTCTGATAGAAAAACGAGGAATTTGTATAGTTCTATCGCACAACTTCAAAACTAGGGATGTAATCTATAGTAGCGACATGGATTCAGACTAAAATAGCAAAATTTTCACATATTTTCATCGCTATCAAAAAACGATGCAAATATTCATTTTACCTGCACTATGTGGGTAAAATGAACAGCGGTAAAATGTACACCACGCAAAAAACGTGAGCAAATCAAATATTTTTTGAAATTTTCATTGCCCCACTGTAAGCTGCCCCTGTTAGACAGCACGCGCCCTTTCGTAAGTTTGAACTTCAACTGAATAAAACCAACAACGGCCCTGGATTAGAGCGACAGTGACAGGTGTCATAAACCGTGAGTAGCGAAAATTGAAGAGAGAAACGGATGAATGTAGACGGCATCAAAACATCCTAAGTGAATTATATTATCAAATTTATTATTCTACCTAAATTTATTATTCTAATTGTTAAAATCGATATAAAATACCAGGTAATTAGTAATCTATTGAATTGAAACCTAACATTATTGAAAATAGTTTGTTTAGTTCGATTAGCAGTCGAACTACTCGGGAGCAATAAGTGACAGTGCGTGTCAAACCTGAATTGTAGAATTCGTGCATTGCAAAGTTGGTGAGCTGCTATTTTTACCAAGACTAAATGTGTAGAATGTCTTCTAAAACACAATTATAAAACATTCACAGCCGCCCCAGATCACATAACGACATTAGACTTGACAGGACTGACGGATATATTACTAAAACGGATATTAAACGTAAGTGACAAATACTAAGACTATAGACCAATAAGACTGAATGCTACTTATGCTGTTGCATAACGGATTTAGGCTACAAAACTTATATACCATTCCATCCCATGTATTCCAAACTTTCTCATGTAGGAAATTTATAATCTCCCAATACAGAGTTAAACCACATTTGCTCTGGAGGTTATTAATACGAAAGAATTCCCCCTGCGGTCCGGTAGTCAAGCAACACCCACCGAAAATACATCCATTAAGGATTGTAACCCATTCAAAAAGAATTTTAAAGGTATCAGATTTGACATCATATCATAACGATATTCACCTCACTGAAAAATCTCAAGTCTTCTGAGCTTAAAGTTACGTCAGTTCTAATTTTCAAACGTGGTATTCTAAAATCTTAGTTTTCGTGAATATTTTCACTTCAATTGACCTCTGTATCAACTCAAACACTCAGATTTATACTCTCAATCGTCCGTGCTTGGTAAAAAATCATCGAAATTTGTTTTTTCTCGGTAAAAGGAACGGTGTTCATTTTACCACCCCTGTTCATTTTACCACCACTTCCCATACCTCTTTTTATTCATTGGATGCTTTTTTGTGCATGATTGTTGAAAAATGCCTGTCATGCCCCAGGATAGAGTATGCCACATTATATCAGGGATCATATCACAACATTCAATCTTTATGTCACTCTATAGACAACACTGACTGATGAATTATTTGCAAGATAACGTTACGCCACTAGACTGCAATGCAACGACCCGCAACGGCAAAGCAAAAGATTATGCACACGCATCCTCTACGACCATATGTATCATGGCTCAATAAAGATTGCCTGTCTGATATGTAAATACCGAGACGGTTCACATTCGCAAAACATCCTCAAACATGAGATACTTCTGCATATGCATCTGCTTGCACAATCCGGAATATGCGAGATGTTCAGCAGCAGCAGCAGTCGTTACTCGGAATAATTAATGTGACGCCTTGCAATAAACTCTCTATCGCCCTCGTCATGTTCTCTCCCACAACCAGATCTGGATCTGGTGAAAGGTGATGGTGGTTGCGGCTGCTATCATAGGCATAGCCAGCGGGGGACATGAGGAGGCTGTTGCCCTTCTTGCCGATGGGACAAGTTTGAAAACAATTTAATGTTTTCAATTTTCAAAACAAATTTTGAATAGTATATAAGTTATGGCTATTAAACTTAAACCTAAACTTAAACAATTAAACTTTTAAATGTTTAAACATTAAGACATAATTGATATCAAACAATTTAAACACAAAAAAAATGTAAAAAAAAAATCGAAAGCAACAAAATTACCACGTATGTATGACGAAATAGGAGTGTAATATGTCCGAAATAGGAACTTCTAGTTCTTTCAAAACGACCAGTGAGTTTCCTAAAAATAATAACTAGATTTTTAACTATTTTTTATGTATTTGAACCCTCTGAGTAGAATATCAAAAAAGAGAATAAAAAAAAAGAATTGAGTACCTTTTACCATTTAATTCCACAATGATTGATTTTATTTGACAGATACGCGTATTTCCATTACTACATGTAGTCTTCATCAGTGTAAGTGACTCGTATCCACTATGGAGCTTGAGCTGTACACCGGATTTACCCCTGCATCTACGGCAGTTCACGCGGGAAGGTGTAGGGCAGGTATAATTTTATAGCAGAGAGGCTTGCTGTTTGGTTAGCAGACTGCCTATGTATAAGGCGTAAGCAAAGGCGTGCTATAATTTTGGAAAAATGGATGCGTGGGGAAACGGTTTCTTGTCCGTCTCTAATTCTAGCGTTTGCTGTGAACAATTCGTTTGAGTTTGATGCATTGTGGAAGATAGAAGCAACTGAAAGGATACTACTAAAAAGTACGAGGAAAGGGATGGGATAGAAAAATGTTCTCGGTATTTTTGTTTGGGTAAAAGATTCAATAGAAACTGAAATGGATAACAGTTTTTGAACCTTTTCTCGACATTAAGATTTTCATCAACATTCTGTTGAATAATTTAAAACAGATGAATTACAAATTGTGGACTTATTGCTCCTTTGAAACGATAGAAACTAGAGGAATTAGCGAATTTTATGCACACTCAGCTGCAACGCTGTGTGACGACCTTTGCCTTGCATAAGGTTGTACACAGTGTGCGCTAGGATCACCCATGCAAGTCAAATGTTTCACATTCTCTAATGTTCCGGAATTCTTAAAAAACACAAAAATAAATAAATAAACAATAGTGCCATTATACAGCCAAGTTTGTTTTACCACTTCATGTATTCTAAACAGAGTTAAATAACGTGATTGATGTTTTATTTACCTAACATGGCAGCAATAATTGCTGTTTGTTTTTTTTTTTTATTTTTGACAGTTGTTCAAAATGTGATGAATGCTTAATTGATTCATCCTGTAATGTATACTGCATGCAGTGCCGTAGCGTGCGGTTGGCCAGGTTGGCACCCGCCAAGGGCGCCAGACTTTGGGGGCGCCAAAATGCCAGTTTTACCGGCTATTAAAATTTAGATTGTGGTGTTCAATTTTAAGTTCATACTGAGAAGAAATAAGGAAATATTCAAATAAACTTGGTGAGGTTTGTAAAGACTTTTGAAAACACAACACCAAACAAGAATTTTAGGGGCCCAAATAGCCGTAGCGGTAAACGCGCAGCTATTCAGCAAGACCAAGCTGAGGGTCGTGGGTTCGAATCCCACCGGTCGAGGATCTTTTCGGGTTGGAAATTTTCTCGACTTCCCAGGGCATAGAGTATCTTCATACCTGCCACACGATATACGCATGCAAAAATGGTCATTGGCACTCAGTTAATAACTGTAGAAGTGCTCATAAGAACACTAAGCTGAGAAGCAGGCTCTGTCACTGTGGGGACGTAATGCCAGAAAGAAGAGAAGACCAAACAAGAAATCTATTGAGCGTGAACGAAAGTTATTGTCTATTATTGAAAGATATATTTTACAACTACAATCACAGTAAATTACAAATTGAATTCTCACAAAATCTAGAAATAAAAACACAGAATATTTCGCAGGGTCAGAGCGCCATACATAATTATCATAGAAAACCCTGAACAGGCCTGATGCAAAATTGAGTTTAGGGCGGATTACTTTTAGAATCATCTTTACAGCTGGGTAAAACATTCAAAAAATCAGAACCAGGCAAAAACTCTCACAGAAATCTGAATAACATTTTCAGAGAATTTCATGCGGGGGGTTCCAGAACAATTGCAGCGGCCAAAGAAAAAGCGAATCCTGTCCTTGTTTCCAAGCGCTTTTTATTAATTAATAAAACAAATTCCTAATTTTCCATGTGTTTTTTTTTTCGGAAGGAGTTGCTGAGCATAATCCTTATACATTTTTTCTAGAAGCTTCTTCAATATATTTTTGAAACAAATGAAAATATGGTTAGCACATTGTATTTAAGAGATTAAAATATATTATCCAGCGAATTCAAGAAGAATTTGTGTAATGCAATGCTCATAGAAACAACTCTGCAAAACGTATCTCATAAACAATAATTTTCTTATGACTTTTTTCAAAGCATCTTTTAGATAATCTTCAACAGTTCTCGAGAAAATCTAGTGACTACTCAGTTTTCAACACGACCCAAGACAACAGTCAATACTTAAGTCTGAACATGATATTTATGTGGGTTTCGAAAATCATTTCATAAAATAGTCGTCAAAAAATCATTGATCGAATTGATCCGTATTGATAGTATTGGAACGTGTAAATTTATATTTAATTTAATTTAAGTTTGCCTTCATTTTAAAAACAAATGGAAAGTTGTGGTAAATGCGATGAAGGTCATTTTGCTACATGCAACTCGATGTAACATTTTTTTAATTGTGAACAATAAAAGTTGATTTAAAATGGGACAGCGTGATGTAATAATTCATAACATTAGCTCGAAATATAATCACATTCAAACTTGCATCATGAAAACCAAATTGGCTTTGGGGCGCCCAAAGGAATGTTTGCCAAGGGCGCCGTGAGGCCACGCTACGGCTCTGACTGCATCATGGGCATTAAAGCTATAATTGGAAATCACTATTACGATTTATAAAATCAGTAATAGAATACATACATTTTATCTGGTCTACAATTCAGCGATAATTTATGCAACAATATTATTATATTTTTATCCTCACATCGATTCCTGCTGAGTTTTGGAATAGTACTTGGAATTGAAGTCAAAGATTTTGCTACTAAAACTAATTATGAATGTTCTGTTGAGTTACAATCATGTTTTAAAAATGTTAGCGATGATGACAATAATTATGCCACAAACTTTCGATAGCTTTGAAATCACGATCAATCACAATGTTTGGAGCTGCCTATGATACAAAATAAATAATCACGATCAATCCCAATGTTTTGAAGAGCGTATGATACAAAATAAACGTTTCCAATTTGTCAGTTTTAAGGCAATATTACATCATTTTTAGGTTCTTTATTTCGTAGATTCCATTTATCAAATTTTTAAGTAGTTTTCTATGATCATAGTTTCTGTAGTTAAGTGAAGATTAGAACATCGCTATTTCTCTAATTGCAATACTTTCCATTGCAAATCTGTAACATGTTGCAATAAAAAAACAATCAAATGTTCTTCTAACATACACAACTATTAAATGTAGTGGAATGCATTTCACTGTCGCTTTGATATAGCATATGTTTCGAAAAAAAAAACAGGTAGTATATATTCTTTGTACGTCTAACTAACAAAGAAAGCCAAGATGAAAAGATTAAAATAGAAATAATTTTGAACCTTATTCGGTTCTATAATGCTAAATGCTTCATTAACTGTCAGTTAAAAGTAATAAAATGCTTGACTAAGGATTTTGTTTGCATTGTTATAGATTTTTTGTTTGCATTGTTATAGATTTCTTAAAAAAAATAATAAAAACTAAGAGTCAAGAAAGGTATTCTCTTACTCTGTATGATGAGTCGTCCACTAGAACATTTTCACATAAAATATTGAATCTCGAATATTTAATTTGTTCACTGGTGGAATATTTTGAGGCCACGTCCTGAGAAGGCAAATTTACGGTTCATTCATGTTTCATAATATCGTGATTCCAGGTATGCTTGATGACCTTTATCTCATGAAGTAGAGGCGATCACCAACTCCATCCATCTTGAACACTCTCCTTTCAAGTCTTTTAACTTTTGTTAGCTGAACATCCGTTTGACCTGCAAACTTAATCGATTGGTCATCACCAGCAAGTGACCAATCGATTAAGTTTTCAGCTCAAATGGGTGTTCAGTTCTCCAGATCCGTGCTCTTGAAAATTTGAGTTTTGGCTCCGATTCATCATTACCTTAAGTCAGAGTGGACCAAGAACAAAACTTATAAAAAAAAGTAAGAGGTTGTTTCCGTGATACAACCGCCAAGTTGACGTTGGATAACGTTAGCTTCTTCTATTGCCTGGCTTGAGACCGTCAGGAACTTATGGAAGATTGCTACTGATAAAAATTAAATCAATTTTCATACTATTTGTTGCACGTCAATTATTGGTTCGGTTAACACTTTCAACACCGATAGAATCGGTTAATGGAAGAAGAAGCATGAGCGGTAACTCTTGTTTCCCAAACAAATATTCCGGTTGAACGTTAGGTCAACGCGTGGTCCACTAAGAATGGTTGCTTTAGTGGGTTCTGAAGCCAGTTTGAGGTTGAGGTACTTCTCCATGAAGTCCGCAAGCTCCATGTTCTCCTCTTTGCTCAAATCGATGTTAAAGTTGCCAGTGACGATGATTGGCATGACCTCTTTTTGATACTCGAAGAAGTTCCGCACGATGAAGATGGTATCCGTAGAGGCAAATCTGCGATGCCAGAGCTCAGCCGTCATGGTCCTGCAGGAAGTGAGTGGCCTAGCTGATCGGTTTGTTTGAGGATACCAACCTATGCGCGATCCACGCCAAGCGTGTCAGCATCATGCCGAAGGACATCCAGCTGACTCGTCGTATCCGTGGAGAACATGCTTAAATTGAATTTCAAACAAAACGGCCCTTTTCAGGGTCACAACAATGCATGCAACGTAAAAGAGTTACAATCAGAGACATTTCATCTACTGCTATTAATTGATTAATTAATTTATTCATTTATCAATTATAATTTTGCTTGATTAGTTTTCAATGGAGATAAATGGTAAACAAAGTTTTAATTTCCGGCGCTCGGGTCGGGCGGCGGTAGCTTTTTTGCAGTCTTCTCTGTGTGCATTTACATGTAGGTAGCGACGTCGACAACGGAATTATTCAAAGTTTGTAAGGGTGCTAAAAATATATCCCCAAGCCCGATTTCATCTTCTAAACACGTAGCTCATACGGTTGAAATAATTAAATTTCGGTTAGATATCTGGGATTTCCTTAGGAAATTGCCTACATTTAGGCGTTTTCATCGCAATTCTTGAAATTAACTATTCATTATTTCTTTAAATATTGCATTATTAAGAATTTAGTAAGCATATTTGGATTCAGGGAGCTCATGTTTATTATGTAGAGTCGTTTCATAAAATAACAATAATCGCATTGACAAGTGATCAATTTCACCCCGAAATGGGATTCCCCGATTTTTTATTTATAGGACGATTTTTAGCACTAAAAACACATTTGTTAGAAACTTTTGGCACATGAGCCAAAGAGGCTGATCGTCGTACTTGTTTTCCTGCAATCAGTTGTTTGGCATTTTCAACATTATAGAAAATAGACATGAAAATGATCAATTTCACCCGATATTACGGTAATTACGGTACCGTAAAACGGGGTAACTTTGATAGTTTTTTCGAAGAAAACTTCAATATTTATGCATGCTGATGCAAAGAATTACAATTTATATTTTTAAAACAAGTACTGCCATCCTAGCTATCGATTGCACTTGATAGATTGCTAAAATATTAATTCTGAATAGATATATTATTTTTCATATAATCGAAAGTCGGATTTCTGTTTTGGGGTAACTTTGATAGTGGAGTATAAATCGAACAAAATTGAATGGATTCCGGAACATTTATAGGGCGTTGCATACCTCTAGGCGTTTAACGCTATATGGAAATTTCTGACTTAGATCACAAAAATGGTCCTAGTTTGTAAAAATGGCTTTCGATAAGAGATTTGAGGCCGAATTCATGTTCTACTATAACTAGGCTGTCAAGGATAAGCGACGAACTCATTATGACTCCATCAATTAGTGATCGTAGAACAGATTGTTTGTCTTCTTCTTTCTGGCGTTACGTCCCAACTGGGACAAAGCCTGCTTCTCAGATTAGTGTTCTTATGAGCACTTCCACAGTTATTAACTGAGAGCTTTCTTTGCCAATTGACCATTTTTGCATGCGTATATCGTGTGGCAGGTACGAAGATACTTTATGCCCTGGGAATCGAGAAAATTTCCAACCCGAAAAGATCCTCGACCAGCGGGATTCGAACCCACGACCCTCAGCATGGTCATGCTGAATAGCTGCGCGTTTACCGCTACGGCTATCTGGGCCCAAACAGATTGTTTGTAAGCGTTGCAAAAATGGTAAAATCTGGTAAATTTTTAATATTCGCATAAAAATCCTCAAATGCACTTGATTCAAACGAAAATATCTTTGACATAAAGTGTCGTACTAATACCGTAAAACGGGGTAACTTTGATAGTTTTTTTCGAAGAAAACTTCAATATTTATGCATGCTGTTTCAAAGAATTGCAATTTATATTTTTGAAACAAGTACTGATATCATAGCTATAGATTGCAGTAGATAGGTTGCCATAGGATTTATTTTGAATGGATATATAATTTTTCATATAATCGAAAGTCGGTTGTCCGTTTTGGGGTAACTTTGATAATGGAGTATAAATCGAACAAGATTGAATGAATTACGGAACATTTATAGGGTGTTGCATACCTCTAGGCGTTTAACGCTATATGGAAATTTCTGACTTAGATTACAAAAATGGTCCCAGTTTGTAAAAATGATTTTCGCTTAAAGATTTGAGACCGAATTCATGTTCTACTATAACTAGGCTGTCGTGGGTAAGTGACGAACTCATTATGACTTTCTCAAATAGAGGTCGTAGAACAGATTGTTTGTAAGCGTTGTAAAAATGCTAAAATCTTGTAAATTTTCAATATTTGCATAAAAATCCTCAAATGCACTTGATTCTAACGAAAATAGCTTTAACATGAAGTGTCATACTAATACTCTTTACTTTTGCATTCATTTTTCTTAACTGATTGACAGAAACTTCGTTATTTCGTTTAATATGTTGGGGGTCTCGTACTATCAAAGTTACCCGCATCATCAAAGTTACCCCGTTTTACGGTACTCTTTATTTCTGCATTCGTTTTGCTTAACTGATTTACAGAAACTTCGTTATTTCGTTTAATATATTGTGGGTCTCGCACTATCAAAGTTACCCGCGTTATCAAAGTTACCCCGTTTTACGGTACATGTAAAATTCGAAACGTCAAAACCTAACAACAGCAAGAAAAATGTGCTTCTCCATGAAACATAAGACATGCCTCAATATTAACCAATTTTTCAATAGTTCAGTCATGAAAATCAATAGTTTACATTATTGGAGTAGATTCGTAGAAAGATTTCCAATCGATTGGTGCAAGAATCTTGAAAATCTATCCGGGCGTTAGTAAGTTATTAACAGTCAAAATCTAACCACTTTTCGTGACGCGAGCGATTTTTTGTTTTTCGAAATTGTACCCCAGTATGTTGCCGTAAGACGTTATCCAACGTCAAAAAAGAATTGCTTCATAATTTGCAATTTGCAAATTTCAAACTGAAGTATATTCCATACCTGATAACTAACCTGCATAACGTCTGACCACCTCCAAAAGTCTGAATGGGTTTACGAAAACTGCTCTCTCACACTCGTAGATCTTTCGGGGATTAAAATTCGGGTTAAAATTAATAAACGAAGCAGGTGCTCTCTGACGCCGGGAGGAGACCGGATTTACAGTTGATGGAGAGATTATCGTCCATCATCTAGGAGTCGCTATTGCTATCAGACGATACCGGCCTCAGTCTTCTTTTCGTACATCGTCAACCTGAGACATCCATCCCACTACACTACGCTCAGGTTCTAATCGGACGCCTCAAAGTAATTTCAATGGCGCCAAAAAGTGTCAATTAACATGCCGGATGACGACGGGCTTGAAAAGATAAAATCCTAGTTTAAATCAGTTTTGTAACCAAGCTCTTGGCGCCCGTGCTGACCCAAGAAAGGGAAATGCGGAACACACAAATGAAAGCGAAGTGGAATTCAGGGGATTAATTTCCTTCCCTCCTCTGAACAGCACACAGGATGGGCTTAATGTAATCTACAACCTGCTGGTACACCTACCCTTGCAATTGTTCCGACCGGAGAAGCGAAGAGTCGGTGTCTTTGCCATCGTCTTGTCTTTGTTCCGTGCGACGTAGTTAAAGGAAGGTTGTTAGCTAGCAACAGTGTAATCCAGTTGTAGGATTTTCCCAGAGAAGAAAATCGACCGAGATTTTTCTACCCTTTCCTATCGAACACCGGGCGAACCGGAAGCAAGCCCTACACGAGAATCTCAGAGGAGAGGGATAGTAAACAGATGCTGACTGTGCAATAAATATGAATTTATTCTCGAACAAATGGATACCTTCCTCGGAATAATCAGTTGTCAACGAAGAGGAAACTCAATTTCTCCCCACTCGGTAAGCTTCTACTGGCTGAGGGGGGACTGTCATGAACTCGACACAATCTTTGGATTGCCACTTTATTTTCGCTTTCGTTTTTGTATTCAATTTAACGGAATTGACATTACTACTGGCGGCAGTCCGGATCAGCTGCCAGAGCTTTTGGTAATCATAAGATACGATCGACACGACGACAAGGGGGGTGAAGACAGGCAAACGATCAAAGTTCCCCTCTTTGACAACATTATCGAAAGCTCATTCACACTCGGCAGCGCTTCAACATCCAATCATAAGAAATTCTTATCATTGCTTTTCTCTGCCTTATTCCATATGGGTGATTCAATTGGATGAAAGCTTATAGCTTAGAGAACGAGGGTTGGCAAAACTTTATCTTGTTGAAAGAGGTTATTCAGAAAATACCTGATTGAAAAAAAAAAACATAAGATACAGCATACCCTTCCATGATTCGATATCAACTCATGGTACCGTACTTATTCAAATCAAACTTTCTGGCTTACTGTTATGACCCACTCAATCAGATTCACAAAGCTTGTTTGTTATATAACCCGATAGTTCTATCAGTAGATGGTCTCATCAATATCAACTCACGAAAAATTTACCGTAACACAATAGTATCCCATATATTTCATGAATCGTATTGGATCTTCGCCATGATATCAAAATTCCAAACTCTGGAATATTTCCAAAGCTACTCAAAACATGAAAGACAATGTGTTTAGAATTAAAGAAACACAAAAAAACATACCTGAATAGTTATACCAAGTAGATAAGGTACAGTGGGGGAAGTGTATCAGTGGGGTAAGTGGATCATTTGTCCATATTAAGCATAAATACTTGAATATGTTGAATGTTTTCGCACCATTGCTTCGTTTTAGGTTATATTCTTACGTCCACACTAATACTATTGCAAAACTGGTACTACATATACACTAACACAAGCAAACTTGTTAGCAGCAAAAATCAACTAGTTTAAAAATTGTTTTCTACCAATCAAAAATCCATTGTATCTCAGTCTAAAATCGAATACTATTAAATTAATTAACTCATTACGCGTGGTAAAGATGGACAAATTATGGGTGAAATTATGAAAAAAATCCACGTGCTCGGCTGGGATTTGAACCCAGGACTCTTGTATGCTAGACGAGCGCTTTACCAACTAAGCTACCGAGCCACTTGGTGACCCAATAACTGAGTTGGTTACAAGTTTAGAATTCAAATCCCTACAGACCACGCGGACCCCTTTCATAACCAATATCCATCCATCTCTTGTTCCTACACACGCGGAGCGAGCGAGTGCGATTTATTTAGTGTTGAAACTGTTTGCCTATCGTACCTACATCGCTTCCACAACAACTGTATTGTGGAAGAGTAAAGATGTGGGAAGGCTATCAACGTGTCGTTCTCACTCAAGTGACGACATGACTACTACAGAGAGGCAGTACACTCTAATATAAACTTACACTTATATTGAGCTGTTCGGTAATCCAATCCGCATGGTTATTAAATTAATTAACTCATTACGCGTGGTAAAGATGGACAAATTATGGGTGAAATTATGAAAAAAATCCACGTGCTCGGCTGGGATTTGAACCCAGGACTCTTGTATGCTAGACGAGCGCTTTACCAACTAAGCTACCGAGCCACTTGGTGACCCAATAACTGAGTTGGTTACAAGTTTAGAATTCAAATCCCTACAGACCACGCGGACCCCTTTCATAACCAATATCCATCCATCTCTTGTTCCTACACACGCGGAGCGAGCGAGTGCGATTTATTTAGTGTTGAAACTGTTTGCCTATCGTACCTACATCGCTTCCACAACAACTGTATTGTGGAAGAGTAAAGATGTGGGAAGGCTATCAACGTGTCGTTCTCACTCAAGTGACGACATGACTACTACAGAGAGGCAGTACACTCTAATATAAACTTACACTTATATTGAGCTGTTCGGTAATCCAATCCGCATGGTTATTAAATTAATTAACTCATTACGCGTGGTAAAGATGGACAAATTATGGGTGAAATTATGAAAAAAATCCACGTGCTCGGCTGGGATTTGAACCCAGGACTCTTGTATGCTAGACGAGCGCTTTACCAACTAAGCTACCGAGCCACTTGGTGACCCAATAACTGAGTTGGTTACAAGTTTAGAATTCAAATCCCTACAGACCACGCGGACCCCTTTCATAACCAATATCCATCCATCTCTTGTTCCTACACACGCGGAGCGAGCGAGTGCGATTTATTTAGTGTTGAAACTGTTTGCCTATCGTACCTACATCGTACCGCGTGTGTAGGAACAAGAGATGGATGGATATTGGTTATGAAAGGGGTCCGCGTGGTCTGTAGGGATTTGAATTCTAAACTTGTAACCAACTCAGTTATTGGGTCACCAAGTGGCTCGGTAGCTTAGTTGGTAAAGCGCTCGTCTAGCATACAAGAGTCCTGGGTTCAAATCCCAGCCGAGCACGTGGATTTTTTTCATAATTTCACCCATAATTTGTCCATCTTTACCACGCGTAATGAGTTAATTAATTTAATAACCATGCGGATTGGATTACCGAACAGCTCAATATAAGTGTAAGTTTATATTAGAGTGTACTGCCTCTCTGTAGTAGTCATGTCGTCACTTGAGTGAGAACGACACGTTGATAGCCTTCCCACATCTTTACTCTTCCACAATACAGTTGTTGTGGAAGCGATGTAGGTACGATAGGCAAACAGTTTCAACACTAAATAAATCGCACTCGCTCGCTCCGCGTGTGTAGGAACAAGAGATGGATGGATATTGGTTATGAAAGGGGTCCGCGTGGTCTGTAGGGATTTGAATTCTAAACTTGTAACCAACTCAGTTATTGGGTCACCAAGTGGCTCGGTAGCTTAGTTGGTAAAGCGCTCGTCTAGCATACAAGAGTCCTGGGTTCAAATCCCAGCCGAGCACGTGGATTTTTTTCATAATTTCACCCATAATTTGTCCATCTTTACCACGCGTAATGAGTTAATTAATTTAATAACCATGCGGATTGGATTACCGAACAGCTCAATATAAGTGTAAGTTTATATTAGAGTGTACTGCCTCTCTGTAGTAGTCATGTCGTCACTTGAGTGAGAACGACACGTTGATAGCCTTCCCACATCTTTACTCTTCCACAATACAGTTGTTGTGGAAGCGATGTAGGTACGATAGGCAAACAGTTTCAACACTAAATAAATCGCACTCGCTCGCTCCGCGTGTGTAGGAACAAGAGATGGATGGATATTGGTTATGAAAGGGGTCCGCGTGGTCTGTAGGGATTTGAATTCTAAACTTGTAACCAACTCAGTTATTGGGTCACCAAGTGGCTCGGTAGCTTAGTTGGTAAAGCGCTCGTCTAGCATACAAGAGTCCTGGGTTCAAATCCCAGCCGAGCACGTGGATTTTTTTTCATAATTTCACCCATAATTTGTCCATCTTTACCACGCGTAATGAGTTAATTAATTTAATAACCATGCGGATTGGATTACCGAACAGCTCAATATAAGTGTAAGTTTATATTAGAGTGTACTGCCTCTCTGTAGTAGTCATGTCGTCACTTGAGTGAGAACGACACGTTGATAGCCTTCCCACATCTTTACTCTTCCACAATACAGTTGTTGTGGAAGCGATGTAGGTACGATAGGCAAACAGTTTCAACACTAAATAAATCGCACTCGCTCGCTCCGCGTGTGTAGGAACAAGAGATGGATGGATATTGGTTATGAAAGGGGTCCGCGTGGTCTGTAGGGATTTGAATTCTAAACTTGTAACCAACTCAGTTATTGGGTCACCAAGTGGCTCGGTAGCTTAGTTGGTAAAGCGCTCGTCTAGCATACAAGAGTCCTGGGTTCAAATCCCAGCCGAGCACGTGGATTTTTTTCATAATTTCACCCATAATTTGTCCATCTTTACCACGCGTAATGAGTTAATTAATTTAATAACCATGCGGATTGGATTACCGAACAGCTCAATATAAGTGTAAGTTTCGAATACTATTAGTTTTTTCAACACATGTTGAGCATTTCAATTCTAATTTAATGAATATCGATGAAAAATATGTGAATTTATAAATAAATACAGATATATTGGACATGGTACACTTACCCTACTTCTTCATGGGGTGGGGTAAGTGGATCAAGTATTATTATCATTTGTTGGCCGACTACTTACAAGAAATTAAACAAGTTTCAATATCAGCAAACGTTGCTTTCCTTTAACTTTGTCCATTCCTAGCTTAAATTTGTCTCAGTGGCCAATATTTTTAAACTATGAATGTTTTTCAAAAACATCGTTGGGAATAATCCTACAATACTTCTGTACAACTTATGAGTATTAAATGGATGAATTTTCTCCAAATTTCTCTAGTTACAATATTTTTTTTGGTCGAATTAGTGTAAACTAATGTTTAAATATTTTTCATAATATTTTGGTAAAATAAAGTTACTTTTTAATTTTAAAGGTATCAAAATGTAACATAAATAGCACTAATAACAAGAACAAGAGTAATGTCATTCATACTTTTTTTCATAGATTTTTTTTATTGGTGATCCACTTACCCCACCATGGTGGGGCAAGTGGATCATTTGGCGCAAATTTTCAAGTTCATCATACTCATTACATAACAATAAAAAAATCAAAATAAATGGTGATTTGCAGTATATTAGTCCCTCACTTGTAGTGCGCATCGTACCTTCGTGCTGTGCGTACACGAATTCTCTCTGCTCTTGGAAGTTTTCTTAAAAACTACCTAAAGCAATAAAACAGTACTTTTCAGTGCTACAAAAACAGTACTTTTCAGTGCTAAAATTAAAAACGGTACTTTTCAGTGCTACTAAAACAGTACTTTTCAGTACTATTTTTTCTACTATTGATCCCTTTACGATCCTTGTTTGGACCCGTGCCTTCGATTTTTCGTTGGACCCGTTGGCGAAAGCTAGCGGTGGTAATCCTTCTTGGACACCGTCTTGGGAAAAAACCTTTCGAAGGTCACGTCTTCTTTCGTTTATTAATTAAACATGGTATCAACAACAAACAAAAGGAAGGGTGAATCTCTGAATTCACTACTTCCTTCCAAAAAAGTGGGTTTTAAAACTGTCACTACACGTGGCAAGAATGGAAGAAAGGACGCTTCCCCGGAATGCGAACTTTCTTCCAAGGGTGAAATGAATAATTGTATCGAAATGAGCAATCAGTTCGATGCTCTAGACAAATTTTCCGAACACCAAATCGAAGCAGCCTCTAGCCCAGGCTCTTTGATTCAAGTGAGGAAGCAAAGAGTGCCGCCTATCGTGGTCAGTTGTTCCGAATTTGGGGGATTTAGGCAGGAGATCTTGAACTCCATTAGGGGAATCAAGGTTTCCTTCCAAATCGCAAAGAAAGGAGACTGTCGCGTTTTGCCGGAAACTCTTAAAGATCGTGAGCTTCTTCTCAGACATCTTGAAGAGAAGAAGCACAAATTTTTTACTTATGACGACAAAACTGAACGTTTGTTCAAAGTTGTCTTGAAAGGTCTCTCAAGTGACTATAAATCACCTGAAGAGGTCAAAAATGGAATAAATGATTTACTTGGATTTTCCCCAGTCCAAGTAATCATTATGAAAAAGAGAACCCAATCTGGCATTGTTCGGAAAGGGCTTTCTCAAGAATTTTATTTAGTTCACTTTAACAAAAAAGAACTAAATAATATTAAAGCTTTAGAAAAAGCAAAACTTATGTTTGATGTCCGTGTGACATGGGAACATTTCCAGAAACCTGGAGGAAATTACCAGAACCCCACTCAGTGCCGTCGGTGCCAAAAGTGGGGTCATGGTACAAAAAATTGTCGCATGGATGCTAAATGCATGATTTGCGGAGGTTCTTCTCACGCCAAAGACGTCTGTCCAGTGAAGGAAGATACCACCAAATTCATATGTTGTAATTGCGGGGCTAACCATAAGTCCAATTTTTGGAATTGTCCTTCACGCAAAAAGGTCATTGAAGCTCGTGCCAGGCAGATGAAAGATAATATCCGTTACGATAACGGTCGTTTCCGGAATTTGCCTGGTAGAGTATCGAACAATGCTCATTTTTCAGTTAACGATCGCTTGATCATGAATCATACCCATCAGGAAGATCATAATCATGCTCATTCACAAACTAATTTTAATCCGTCGGGTAGCCGTTCGAATCTTTCTATTTCGAATGTATCTACCCACGGTAAATCCTTTGCCGATATCGTAGCAGGAAATTCGAACTCCTCCCCTGTTCGATCCATGGGTACCCATTCTACTTGTTTCAAATCAAATGGAAAAACCCTACCGCCACAGGTAACTCCGCTTCTTCGTCTACCGGAAATTCCAATGGGAAATCACATGACATGTCTGCCTCTGATTTTAATTTTTTAACTGAACAATTGAATCTAATGATTGATGCAATGTTCAAAGCCACCACTATGACTGAAGCAGTCCAAGTAGGTGTAAAATTTACAAATCAAATTGTTATTGGATTACGTTTTTCTAATGGATCCAAATAATAATTTAAATATTTTAAATTGGAATGCTCGTTCTCTGAATGGTAAAGAGGACGAGCTGTTTAATTTTCTTACGGTTAATAACGTGCATATAGCAGTTATTACCGAAACGTATTTAAATCCTGGATCTAAACTCAAAAGAGATCCTAACTTTTTTGTTTATCGTAATGATCGACTTGATGGGGCATGTGGGGGAGTTGCAATCATCATTCACAGGCGTATAAAACATCAACTGTTTTCATCATTTGAAACTAAAGTTTTTGAAACTTTAGGTGTTTCTGTTGAAACACAGTTTGGTAAATATACTTTCATAGCTGCCTATTTGCCTTTTCAATGCTCTGGGCAGCAAGTTAATTTGCTCCAAACTGACTTGCGTAAATTGACTCGCAATAAGTCAAAATTTTTTGTCATTGGTGACTTTAATGCCAAACATCGGTCATGGAATAATTCTCAAAGTAATTCCAACGGCAGAATTTTATTTGATGAGTGCTCTTCAGGATATTTCTCAATTCAATACCCTGATAGCCCCACATGTTTTTCCTCTTCTAGAAATCCATCTACGATTGATTTGGTCTTAACCGACTCTAGTCATCTTTGTAGCCAACTGATTACTCATGCTGATTTTGATTCTGATCATGTCCCTGTTACATTTCAAATATCCCAAGAAGCGATTCTCAATCCTGTCAGCTCCACTTTCAATTATTTACGAGCCGACTGGAATATATATAAAACGTATGTTGACTCCAATCTTGATGTTAACATTTCTTTAGAAACTAAACTTGATATTGACAATGCTCTTGAAACTTTAACAAATTCCATTGTTGAAGCCCGGAGCATTGCAATTCCAAAATGTGAAGTAAAATTTGAATCCGTGATTATAGACGATGATCTTAAACTCTTGATCCGTCTTAAAAACGTGAGGAGAAGGCAATTTCAACGCACTCGCGATCCTGCTATGAAAATTATATGGCAGGATTTGCAGAAAGAAATCAAGAAACGTTTTGCTCAATTAAGAAACAAAAATTTTGAAAATAAAATTTCTCAATTGGACCCTGGCTCTAAGCCCTTTTGGAAATTATCGAAAATCTTGAAAAAACCTCAGAAGCCAATACCGGCATTGAAAGAGGAAAACAAATTATTAATAACTAATTGCGAAAAAGCTCAAAAACTTGCTATGCAGTTTGAAAGTGCGCACAATTTTAATTTAGGACTTACTAGTCCAATTGAAAATGAAGTTACTCAGGAGTTCGAAAATATTCTCAATCAAGAGAACGTTTTCGAAAATGCCTGGGAGACTGATTTGGAAGAAGTGAGAACTATTATTAAAAAATTCAAAAACATGAAAGCTCCTGGCGATGATGGAATTTTCTACATCCTCATCAAGAAACTTCCAGAAAGTAGCTTATCATTTTTAGTTGATATATTTAACAAATGTTTTCAATTAGCATATTTTCCTGACAAATGGAAAAATGCTAAGGTTGTTCCAATTTTAAAACCAGACAAAAATCCTGCAGAAGCTTCTAGCTATCGTCCAATCAGTTTGCTTTCCTCCATCAGTAAACTTTTTGAAAAGGTTATTTTGAACAGAATGATGGCCCACATCAACGAAAATTCAATTTTTGCCAATGAACAGTTCGGATTCCGCCATGGACATTCGACCACTCATCAACTTTTACGTGTAATAAATTTGATCCGTTCCAACAAATCTGAAGGCTATTCTACTGGTCTTGCTCTTCTAGACATAGAAAAAGCATTCGACAGTGTTTGGCATGAAGGTTTGATTGTAAAATTAAAAAACTTTAATTTTCCAACATACATTGTTAGAATAATTCAAAGTTATCTGTCAAATCGTACACTTCAGGTTAATTATCAGAACTCCAGATCTGAAAGACTTCCTGTAAGAGCTGGTGTTCCTCAAGGCAGCATTTTGGGACCAATATTATACAATATTTTCACATCTGACTTACCTGAGCTACCTCAGGGATGTCAAAAATCTTTGTTTGCGGATGACACAGGCCTCTCCGCCAAAGGACGAAGCCTGCGTGTCATCTGTAGTCGATTGCAAAAAAGTTTGGATATTTTTTCTTCATACTTACAAAAATGGAAGATTTCTCCTAATGCTTCCAAAACTCAACTAATAATATTCCCACATAAACCAAAAGCTCTTTATTTGAAACCTTCAAGTAGACATGTTGTCACGATAAGAGGGGTTCCAATAAATTGGTCAGATGAAGTTAAGTATCTAGGGCTCATGCTAGATAAGAATTTAACTTTCAAAAATCACATTGAGGGCATTCAAGCCAAATGTAATAAATATGTAAAATGTCTCTATCCCCTTATTAATAGAAAATCAAAACTTTGTCTTAAGAACAAGCTGTTGATATTCAAACAAATTTTCAGGCCAGCCATGTTGTATGCTGTACCAATATGGACTAGCTGTTGTAATACCAGGAAGAAAGCTCTGCAGAGAATTCAAAATAAAATTTTGAAAATGATTCTGAGGCTTCCTCCCTGGTATAGTACCAATGAGTTACATAGAATATCCAATGTTGAAACATTGGAACAAATGTCAAATACAATCATTAATAATTTCAGGCAAAAATCGTTACAATCTTCTATTGCCACGATTAATGCGTTATATGTTTAGGTTAAGTTAGGTTAAGTATATTAAAAACGTTTTTTTTTCTCTTATAAGCAGGTGAAATCAACTCACCTGTAAAAAAAACTGAACTGCTACGGCAAATGAAATGTAATATGTTGTTAACAAAATGTTAATAAAATCTTAAATTTGTTTTACCAAATTAGGATGATAGTGTTGTCAAATAACACAGAACACCTAGATATAAGAAATGAATGTAATGTTTGGAATGATACTAATAAAGAAATTAAAAAAAAAAAAAAAAGTCCCTCACTTGTCATCCACAGAACAAAGTTTGATTAACATTATTAACGTTAACTGTACATAACAATGAAGTTGACTATTGATTTTTCTGTATCTACTTACCCCACGGTACCTTATAATTTATTGGTGAGAAATTCAAACAATTAGAAACATATGTATAAAAGTCCTGTATCATAGTTTTATGCGTTAAATGACGGTCTTATCAATTAACTAGGGGCCTTCCTTAAACGTGTGGTTAGAATCCACGGCTACAAAACAAAGTTATGCTGAAGGTGTCTGGGTTCGATTCCCGGTCGGTTCAGGATCTTTTTGTAATGTAAATTTCCTTGACATCCCTGGGCATAGAGATCCATCGTACCTGCCACACGATATACGAATGCGGAAATGGCAAAGAAAGCACTCAGTTAATAACTGTGAAAGTGCTCATTGAACATTAGGCTGAGAAGCAGGCTCTGTCCCAGTAAGGACGTAATGTCAAGAAGAAGGAGAAGAACCAATCAACTAAAAGGGTATTTGATGGCATTGTCATGTACGGGTTTAATTGTTTCAAATGAATTATTGGTTATATGGATTTTTTTAAATAGTCGCATTATTATGGTGTGGCGTTACAAAAACTGCCTAATTTTTGACCTTGTAAAATAGATTCTTCTTAAATAACTCTTATATTTTGGATTCTCTTAGAACTCGTCAAAATACGTGTGTCTATACAAAAGGACCTACTTTCGTACAATCTTTTGAATAGTTACACTAGGTGCGACATCATAGTGTCGCGTTACGTTAGTTTAAATTGAAGATTCCAGTACGAAACTACAATTTCCAAAATGCTCGTTCTCAGCAATGCTCCAACTGATATATGAAATGTTTGGCTTTTAGTGGAAGGAAATAATTATATGTACCAACTTTTATCTTTGGTGCCTAGGTAACTGGGTTTTCAACAGACTTGTTGGTCAGTGACAAAATCTTATCCGACAGGAGCCGTTTAGTGAAGGGACCATTAAACACTTGTTGATGAATTATTGGCTCCGATTGTAAACAATTCATAAAAATAAACCATGACAGGTATTTTTGTACATGAACAATACCAAGAATCCAATATGCTTGTAAATTATAAACTCTGACGTTATTCAAAATATGTGGTCGCTTTTCACGAGATGACAATTTTTACAGATGTTTCGGATCAATGCCCATTATTGATGACGCTTATGCCCATGATCAATAAAAATTTTACGTTATGTCCTATAATTGTGTTTGGAAATGTTTGTACGTCCATCACATCAAGCCGCTCATAGCCCTCCATGGTGCAAATCGAAATCCGGCCACCAAACGACAGTTTTAGTTGGCCAGCAACAGATATGACGGATTTCACGCCAACTCGACACGTGATTGGCAGTACCCCTTCAGAATTCCATGAAACTTTCTGGGCGTGAAGACTATGTGAAACTAAGATACTTTACATATACTTTGTTTTTTCAAAATCGATCTAGACTAGCATTTGGAAAGGGTCAAAGTTTTTTTTTACTTTTTTTTATAAACCAGTATAACTCGAAAACGGTAAGACTTACAAAAAAGTGTTGTATGGGGGATTGTCGTGCAGTTTCTTGAAGTTTTAGAAAAACATATTGAAAAAATAAAAAAAACATTTTCTACACTGAAAAATCAATGATTCAAAATTATAAAATCGATTTAAAAAAACGGCTATTTCAGATTTTGATCGCTCTTAGGCAAAAAGTTTCGCAATTAAGTTAACTAAAAGTCGTCCATACATTGCAAATTGGGCATATTTAAGGGAAATTTTTTTTCTAACAACGAATTTTTCTAGTCCAAACCTGAAACTTTTTTTTCAAATATTTTGTTCTAAACCGTCAAATACGATCGTGTTTTCAAGTGATAAATGAGATTGAATCAGAAAATAGATAGTATTTTTTATTGAGAATAGTTTAAAAAATAATTATACAGTGATTATGTTCTTTAAATCAAGGCAATCAATGGACTTCGTCTCTGCCTATGAGAAAATTAATGAAAATGTGAAATTAATGCTTAACAGTTTAGGAATCGTCTCTCAGGCAGAAATTAGTGAAAAATTGTTATGCGATGTTTTAGTAAGAAGGACTGATTGTTTATTTTTTTTTTTTTTGAGAATGTGAAAATTGTTATTCTAAAGAAAATATTACAGGAGAACTAATCTCGCTTTTAGAGGAAAGCGACAAAGAAGATGTAGTTTTTCAGCAATGGCTCACCACCGATCGCTGTAACTTAAAAACTATAATAAAACCTGTTAAAGAATTTGTTACGTATTTCGTGGCGAAAGTTGATAAGCTCATAACTCATGATTTTAATTGCAAAGAATAGTCTTCTTTTCTGCGAAACAAAAAAGACTCCTTCAAACAAGGTGAAATACTGATAATTAGCGACTTTTCTGAAAATTATAGTTTTATCATACGAAACGCTGCTCAAGCAACGATACACCCATTCGAGATTTACCATAATAAGATAATAAATTGGAAAACGTTAGTTTTATTATATTAACAGAAATGTTGACCCATGACACAGTAGAAATTCAGCTATTTATTTCAAAATTGATAAATTTTGTTGAAAAAAAAAAATAAATTTCTCAAGAGTTATTTTTATGTGAGATGGAGCAGCAGCTCATTATGAAACACAAAACAGATCTACTTTTGTATTAAAGATTCCGTGCATTGATTAACCTTTTGGTCGTCGCGCGAATTTTTGTAACGCGAGTAGTCGCGCGTTGTACTTTGTGCCACACAGCGCTATCCACGAAAGAGATACAGCATAAGTGTCTTCTAAAGAAGTATCAAAAATACCTTAATGAACCACTTTGCTGATGGAAGATTTTTGAGAGATCGCTGGTATCAAAAGATAAAACTGTTCTAGATCAGTTACAATTTACTTAGATTTAATCCTAAGTAGTCAAAAGGTTGTAGAGGTTATTCCAGGTGGGTCTTCCTTAGCCGAGGGGCCTTCCTTAGCCGAAAGGTTAGAATCCGCGGCTTCAATGCAAAGCCTGTGGAGGTGTCTGGGTTGGATTCCCGGTCGGTCCAGGCTCTTTTCGTTATGGAAATTTCCTTGACTTCCCTGGGCATAGTGTATAATCGTACCTAACACACGATATACGAATGCGAAAATGGCAGCCTTGGCAAAGAAAGCTCTAAGTTAATAACTGTGGAAGTGCTCATAAGGACACGAAGCTGAAAAGCAGGTTATTCCAAAATACTTTGTCAAGGACACCAAACCTCTAGGATGCGTATCCTGAGCACTAGAGTTTCTGGCCGTCGAATACAGCGATCTGCCCCAGAGCTCCGAGATCTCAGAGAAGTCGACATTACTGAGCTCCTCGACACCCATGTGCAGCGGTTGAGTGCTGTTGCGAAACGATTGCGACGTCATGGAGAATGTTCGAAGCGGAAGAAACAAAACCGGATGTTCAACATAAACGAGAGGGAGTTTTACAACCGCATCCTTAATGACGAAGTCGACCGATTTGGGCCGAATTATGGGAGAACTCCGCCGAACACAACGGCGATGGTATGTGGTTAGCAGAAGAAGAGAAACAATGTGATGGAATTGGAGACATGGCCGCAATCGTGGTGACCGCTCAGGATACACGTGAAGCTACCCGGCACACCAGGGATTGGGCTGAACCAGGACCTGATTTTGTGCACAATTTTTGGTATATTATATATTATGGCATTTCTTCTGCCAAAGGACCAAGACACAGCTGACCCAGCGTAGTACAGACCAATAACGTGCCTTTCAAGTATGTATAAAGTGCTATCGTCGTTAATAAATAGCGAGGAGGTTGCAAGCCCTTTGCGACGCCAACAACGTGATGACCATTGTAAGCTTTTTCAAAGGAACCTGAGTATGACGTATATCGACTACAAAAAGGCATGCGACTCAGTACCGCACTCGTACCTTCGCAAGGTACTGCAGAACTTTCTATCCCTATACATTACCGACGGTACAGCTGTGTTACGGTCCAGGACTCTCAGCATCAGAAGGGGGATTTTTCAAGGCGATACCTTTAGTCTGCTATGGTTTTGCCTGGTCATGAACCCCCTCAGCAAAGCACTCAACCAATGTAACTATGGCTACCAACTGAAAAGTGGGGAAAAGAGTACAAAAGTTACCCACACCTTCTATATAGACGACCTGAAGCTATTTGCGGAATCAGTACATAGGCTGCATCAGATGTTGTAGCTAGTTAAGACATTCAGTAACGACATCCGGAAGGAGTTTAGTGTGGACAAATGCTGGTCAATTCATCTACGTTGGGGTCAAGTTATGGATACCAGCTGTTTCCGCGTCAACGAGCAGGAGGAGATTCAGAATATGGTTGAAGGCGAAACGTATAAATATCTCAGATTCCTGCAACTTAGAGATATTCACCACACGATGATCAAGAAGGAGCTGCAGGAAAAGTTCTTATCTCGTGTCAACTGTATTTTGAAGAGCTTTCTGCCGGCGACAAGGTGAAGACGATCAGCACGTTTGCTGTGACCCTGTTGACGTATAGTTTTGGGGTGGTAAAGTGGACCAAGACTGACTTGGAGGCGATCGAACGAGCAGTACGAGTAGCGTTCACCAAGCATCGAATGCGCCACCCAAAATCGTCCATTGAGAGAGTCACCCTGCCACGTGCAGCAGGAGGAAGAGGCATCTCCCAGATCCAGCAGCTGCGGGCATATTTCGTAGAAAGCCAGAACAGCCACGAAATTTACCGCACTGTATGCGAAGCTGACCACGGTTTCAGCGCCCTGCATCTGGCGTAGGAGGATTATCAGCTGAACTGCGACATCAAAACCGTCGATGAGATGATCGCAACGTGGAAGCAGAAGGAGTTGCATGGAACGCACCCCCATCAACTGGAGCTCGAACACATCGATAAGGTGGCGTCAAACACGTGGCGGAGTGACTTCTTCTCAGAAACATAAGGTTTCATGGTAGCCATCCAGAACCGGGTAATTGCGACGAAAAACTATCGGCACTACATATTGCACAAAGATGTAGAAGACCGCTGTAGGAAGTGCAATTCAGTAGGAGAGACTATCGAGCATGTCATTGCTGGCTGTTCAGTAATAGCTGGATCAGCCTAACTCGATCGTCACAACGAAGCTGCCAAAACAGCTTGCCCTTAAGCACAACTTGGTGGATCGATTTGTGCCCTACTACAAGTACCTGCCTGACCCAGTTCTGGAAAATAGTTGCATAACGCTGTACTGGGATCGCGAGATCAAAACGGACGTCCTCATCCATGCCAACCGCCCCGACATTGTAGTCTACGACAAAAGGATGAAACGAGTTACAATAATCGACATCGCTGTACCGCTGGACCACAACGTCCTCTAACGTCCTCTAACAAGATAACGAAGTACCACGACTTGGCGGAGGAGTTGAAGCAGATGTGGCACCTAGAAGACGTCCGTATAGTTCCGGTAGTCCTCTCAGCAACTGAGGTCCCTAGACGAGCTGGAATTGAAAAAAGACCTACACAGCATCCAGAAAGCGGTGATTCTTGGAACTTGCAGCATAGTTAGACAATTCCTGAACCACCACAGCTGAGAAGCTTATCCAGCAGACTCATTTGGATAAGTAAACCGATAAATGAGATCCACATAGCCTAATCCCCTTTGGCATACAGATTGCCCGGGGTAGGTGACAGTTTACAGATTTTTTTTTTGCTGAGAAGTGCCAAAACTCTATAATAATAATAAGGCTGATGCACATATTTATTTTCTTTTATGTCCGATTTGTATCCCCCTCGTACACTTGAAAGGTACGAGGGAGATACAAATAAATAAGGAACAAAAAATAATATAAAATGCAAAAAAAAGGTAAATCCGCATTTTTTTTGTGTTTAATTAGGGTAGGTGTACCAGTTTTGGCCACCCTAAGGAAAAATATTGTTTATACGTAACTCAAACGACCTTAGGTTACTGTCAATATATCAAACGAAAGCTTTCAATCCATGCTCAGTGGGGAAAATATAAAAACTAATCAGAAACTTTGTTTTTGTATTGAAAATGTTGGTGGCGAATACTGGACCACGTGTACCAGTATTCGTCACGATTTTAATTTCGGTTCCTGAATTCGCCACTTACGTTGATTTCTTATGGAGGGTGAGAAAATTTTGCGGTTTATAAGCATGTTTCCGTATTATCTTAAAGCAATTTAGCGAACACTAAACAATTGGCAACCATATATGTCGTAAAACGGTAGATAATCTGGGGTGGCGAATAACTGGTACATGGCGAATACCGGTACACCTTCTCTACTTTTTGAAAAGGTAACAATAAATAAACATTGACATTCACTTCGGTTTACCATAGAATAGTTATTTCATCGTCTTCGCCTCCAAAACCTTATAAAATCAAACAAAAGGGGATTTTTTTTATTTCCGTACAAAGTGGGCCGAAGGGTCACAGATTTTCATGAAACTTTTTCCACAGGCAGTGCTCATCAATATATGAATAAAAAAATGAGAAAAATTCAGGGTTGCTTATTTTTCCGGAAAACACAGTTGGATTTTTTTTGTTTTCCTCTGACACTACTTACTTTGAAAAATCATAACTCAAGAACGAAGCATCGTAGAAACAATTTTTTTTTTTTATTAAAATGAAATCAAATTTTCTCAAGAATAAAAAAAATATTAACTGGAAAAAGTTCTTCAATTTTGTAAAAAAATTGCAAATGTGCCATTTTGAGCCTTTTCGTTGAAAAATCATAACTCAAGAAAGAAGCATCATATAAACAAAATTTATCTTTTTAATGAAAATGAAAGAAAATTTTCTCAGGAATTAAAAAAAAATAACTGGAAACAGTTTTCCACAAAATTTTCCACCGTTGAGAAAATTCGTAAAGAAAAGCCGGAAAAACTATGTTCCAATTAGTGGAAAACTTTCAAAAATATATTTTAAAGAAGGTAATTTCATAAGCTTTAATCGCTGAAATTTTCGAAATGTTATTTTTTTTCGTTTTTGAGTTATGGCCAATTTTGTGGAAAATGACCATATAAGCCTTTTCTTTGAAAACCCATATTTCAATCGAAGCATCGAATAAACAAAGATTTTTTATCAAAGCAATTGCAAATTTTTTAAAACATCTGAAAAAATATATGGGATTGGTTTTAATGAAGTATAAGTCGGAATGGATGATATTTTTTATGAAAAATTACACCGCTAAGAACAACTGAAAAAAAAAAACTGTTTCTGCCTCAATTTTTCATTACACTTAAAAGGGATTCTTTCTTTTCTATGGAACAAATAAGATTTTTTTTTTAATTTTATTTATTCAATTATTCAGTATATAACTTATATTTTCATCTTAATACTATCTATTTTTTCATCCGGGAAGATTGTTTTTGGTTGCTAACACCAGAAGATCTTCGTTTCTTTGCATTATTAAGAACAAAGCATGCTGTATTTTCTTGGTTTTCATGTGCATCTGAGAATTCACTAGCGAAAATGCTTCGTTCGTCTTTTGGTATAAATAAATGATATTTTTTTGTTCCAGGAATTGGAACAAGGTTAGAAAATCTTTACTGAAGAAATTTTTCAGCCTCTGAATAGTCATTTTCAGTTGCATAGATAAATTCCCAATCTTTTTAAAATTGGTCCTTCACCTTTTGCGATATAGTCCAGACGAAAAATTGTTTTGCGTTATTAATTTCTGATGACTTTCTAATACTAGCATCTCTATCCATTCGCATAATGTCAAATTTCAAAAATGTATGCAACCATGAAAATTATTTTAAAATTAAAGCAAAATGGTAGGGGGAGATCCCCCAGTACCGGACACTTAAGCCACTAAATTCATAATTAGAAAAATATTGATTTTATGTGCTCGTGTTACCCATTTATGATAAATATTATCATTTTTATAGTGTACAAAAATAAATTTGAAAATATAAGTATGCATTTTGACATTGCATTTTGATGATGTATTCTAGTAGCTAATTGATCGATCTTGAAAGGTGGCACCCAATACCGGACACAATCTGGAAATGCCTCGAATTCTGTAAATTTGAATATCATTGAATGTGTTTACTTTAGGAATAGTATATAATTGCCAATTCAATGCATTTGCAACATTTACAAGTAAAATTTGAGTATATCATAGTTTGCAAGATGTCCATCAAAAACCTCTTTCTTATATGATGAAAAATAGCACATTTCACGATGTTGTACTGAATGTTCATTTTTCTTAATTTTACTGCATGTTTGATACCATGATCGACGGAATCCATGTAAAATGAATGTATTTTGAGACACTCGTGCAATAATTACAATGATATCATATAACAAATCAGGCTGTCCGAAACTGGGGGACATGAGGTGCTTAAACAAAATTGTAATTTGTCCATATTTAGTCCAATTATGGTTCAAAATACATTCATACTATCAAATTAGGATTATGTTCGAATATGCTTGCATGATCCAAAGTATTTTTTCATATTCAAAATAATTACTAAATAGGCTCAAAGTTAAGGCAATACATCAAATTTTTTGAAATTTTCAATCTTTTGTACTTTTTTAAAAAGACATGCATATTTCAGGGATGTGTTATTCTACGCAAACATTAGTCTCCAGAATAGCTTCCATTACTACTAATACACCATCTTGATTGGACCATGATTTCTCAATGTTTCGACTGTGTCCGGTATTGGGTACTGTCCGGTACTGGGGGATCTCCCCCTACTTTTTCCCAACCTCACATGGAAAAGGTCCTTGTGATGGTATCGGTAGCAACATTAAGCTACGATGCTTCTTTCTTGGGTCATAATTTTTCAAAGAAAAGGCTGAAAATGGCACATTTGCACATTTTTTACAAAATTGGCCATAACTCAAAAACGAAACAAAGTACATTTCAAAAATTTCAGCGATTAAAGCTTTTGAAATTATCTTCTCAAAAATATTTTTTTTGAAAATTTTCCACGATTGGAGCATAGTTTTTTCGGCTTTTTTTTACGAATTTTCTCAACGGTTGAAAATTTTGTGGAAAACTTTTTCCAGTTAATAATTTTTTTTTATTTTTGAGAAAAATTTCTTTCATTTTCATAAAAAAAAACTTTGTTTCTATGATGCTTCGTTCTTGAGTTATGATTTTCCAAAGTAAGTAGTGTCAGGGGAATACAAAAAAAAATCTAACTGAGTTTTCCGGGAAAATAAGCGACCCTGAATTTTTCTCAATATTTTTTTATTCATATATTGATGTGTGGAAAAAGTTTCATGAAAATCTGAGACCTTTCGGCCCAAACCCGTACGAAAATTAAAAAAAAAAAATCCCCAAAAGCAAAAGAACTTTTTTCTCCCTTTCAATATTTTCGACTTTTTGGGGGGTGTGATGACATAAAAGAAAATTAATCCCACTGAGAATTTCTTTAACTTGAATATTCAAATGCAGTTCTTCATTTACTCGATGTGAACTTTCGAACGAGCATACACTGAAAATAAATATTGTTTTATATTACGAAATCGTTCGCTTGAACTAAGAAATTATTCGTTGTTTTTTGCAACGAAACAGTTTCTTAAAATGTATGCAACCAGCTTCGTTATATGATTCAAGCTCGAAATCAAAACAAACAATGATTGTTATAATCTACTAAACATTTCGTAATCGAAATTCATTTGTTTCGTATTCAGAACGAACATTTATACGCGCTTCTTCTTACCTCCCTTGGCTGCGGTCGTGTCATGGTGTATTTTACGAAATGTGTCTACGAAACCTTTCGTTGCAGAAAACAACGAATGATTTCGTAGATTAAATGATCAGTTTCGTAATACTAAACAATTCGTAATACGAACAACACGATAACGCACATCTACGAACTGTATATCGTACATCTTACGATTATTTCGTAAAGTCACTGAATCGCGAAATTCTGTCAAGTACAAATAATTCGTACAATTAATGAAAATATGCCAAAGAATCATTAGTACTGTCATTCATAATCATGGAAATCATTGTTTCGAAAAGTTGAAGATTTGCAGCACACGCTTTTTCACTTCGCGGGCAACGTCATGTAATCAAAAGATCTCCAAATAAAGAAGAGTATAACGTAATATTCAGTAAACCACAAGTTGTTTCTAAAAGTGTGTCCTCTATCATTTGTTTTGCCAACTCTAAACAGAACAGTGCAAACCCTATGTATACAACAAACTCACTTCCAATAATATCAGCTCGATAAGCTAAAAGAATCCATGAACCGTATGTTCTTGTTTTTAACCTTTCCTAAACAGATAACTCCTCCGTACTTGGCTCCAAACAAAAGGCACACAAAAGTTCAGCAAGTGCCTCAATGTAAAATTATGGCAATGGGATATCGTTTCGCTTTCGGTTCCGTCCCCCAAATCAACTATGCTGAGAGGACGCATTTTCCGAGAAGGCAATTCCTCTTAACGGCTTGCCATAACAATTTTTCCTTTCCGATTGTGCCGGGGCGTGTCACCATATCTCCACAGAAGAACCCTTCAGAAATAAGCTAGTCTGCCGGATCGAAACTATCAGCCGAAGAAAAATTATTGCATCTGGGAACATAACATTGCTCGGTTTAGCACACGTGTGGTTAGCAACCAGCCTTTTTGCCAAATACTAAGGAAAGAGCTGAATCGAGCCTACCCGAACGGCTTTGGTACATATTAAAAGACATTCAATTAGGTGGGGGCGGCCGAAGGAAAGAACAATTTTTCCCACACAGAGCACGCACTGAAACACTGAACGAACACTACCGGACGACGTTTCAGTTATCCTTTCTGGGGGATTGCGACAACGGTCATTGAAAGCAAATTTGCAGCACATTTTCTACACTCGAAATACGTGTGCGTCGAAATTCAGCGACAGAAGTTTTCAAACTTATTGGTAGATTCTAGATTGACTTGAATTGTTCAAATCTGAATGAATTTAAACGAATATGATTGTGGAAAAGTGAAGAATCCGTAGTTTCACCGATGGATTCTTTAAGCGAGCTGGATGCGTTATCAATTTGAGCATTTTTAATAACAGTTTATTCGTTCAAAATCATGAAAGTTTACATGAAAAAAATTAAATGATTCATATTTGCAAAATACCAAACTTAGTTTATTGATCTTCTTCTTCTTGGCATTAACGTCCCTACTGGGACAGAGCCGGCTTCTCAGCTTAGTGTTCTTATGATCACTTCCACAGTTATTAACTGAGAGCTTTCTTTGCCAAAGTTGCCATTTTCGCATTCGTATATCGTGTGCACAGAAAAAAATATTTAATTTTCAATGTGATGTAAACTGAAGTCTACTATAAAAATAAATCAAATTCGTGTGTTTTTACAGTATGATGTAAATTTAAATTATTATACATTTAATTTTCAACTAAAAATGGTTAAATATTACATGATCGTGTATATTTAAAGTCAATTCAATTGAAAAATAATGGATTGGTCGTTGAAATTTACGTTTATTTTGATGCTCCAAATATGTGCATGAAAATAAACTTAAATTTACAACATATTTTTAGCTGTGTGGCAGATACGATGATACTCTATGCCCAGGGAATTCAAGAAAATTTTCTTTACGAAAAGATCCTGGACCGACCGGGAATTGAACCCAGACACCTTCAGCATGGTGTTGCTTTGTAGCCGCGGACTCTAACCACTCGGCTAAGGAAGGCCGTTCGATAGAATATAAGTATCACGTATCAGAAGGTCGGCACCAGAGACACGTTCCTTGAAGAGATAAAACGCAGAAACTACGAAGTGTGTGTAGCTGACAAAATCGGGGGCTGACAAAATCGGGGGCTGACAAAATCGGGTAAGTACTTTTGAATTGCGAACTTGAACTTTCCGCAATAGTTAGCAACATAATAGACTTCAACGTTTTGCCGTTTTACTTCGTGTTGTTCAGCATCTTTTCACGGTTTGCTCCATTCTCTAGGAGTCGGTCGATTCGGGAAAGCCGATATCCTGAATGGTTCCCTCCGATCCTCATTCAAGTCCTTAAAGATAAGCGGAAGATACTTAAGAAAAAGTGTCGTAATCCATCCCCAGAGAACATTGCCTCGTATAAAGAACTTCTGGCAACATTCAAGGTGCTGCACAGAGAAGCGTATCAAGTTTACATCTCTAAGATTCAAAATGGGATCAAAGCTAATCCTAAATCATTCTGGAAATTCGTAAATGGTAGGCGTAAGAACGCAGGAGTTCCACAGGTCATGAAGTATGGTAACAGATCCTCCTCAAATTCATCTTGGACTAGACACAGCTCAACTTTTCGCCGAATATTTCAAGAGTGTTTATCGCGACGATATTCCAAACGACTATAATCCTCCAATCAACGCGCATGGTGATATAATGGAATTATCTCAAGATGAAGTGAATCAAGGTTTGGCAGATCTAGATTCAAGCAAATCAGCAGGTCCGGACAAATTGCCAGCAAAGATTCTCAAAGAATTCAAGGACGAGCTTTGTGAACCACTATCCATTCTGATCAACTCATCGCTCTCATCCGGCTACTTTCCACATCTCTGGGAAATCTCTCATATAACTCCGGTTCATAAAAAGGGCTCGCGTTCAGACACTGAGAACTACCGGGGAATAGCACTTCAGTCCGCGACACCACAATTGTTCGAACGATTAGTGTATTGCCATCTCTACGAACGTGTCAGTGAACGTGTTTCTGCTGCACAGCATGGCTTTCTCAAAGGTAAGTCAGTTGTGTGTGTTCAGTTCCATGGTCACCGACTTTGTCTCCAAGGGATACCAAGTTGACTGTGTATATACAGATATGAGCAAGGCTTTTGACGTCGTGGGAATAGACAGTATTATGCGCGCTGTGACCAACTTCGGGATCAGCGGCATGCTGTTCGAATGGATAAGGACATACTTACAAGGCAGAATACAGTACGTTAGAGTGCTCAATAATACGTCTGAATCGTTTAGTGTGCATTCGGGAGTTCCACAAGGTAGCCATCTTGGTCCAGTGCTTTTCGTTATGGTTATGAATGATCTACCCTCGTTTATGACAAAGGAAATTGTGCTGATCTATGCTGACGATGTAAAAATATTCCTGCCAGTGAAGATTGGCTCATCGATGATTGGCTTCTGCTTCAACATGACCTACGCAACTTTGAAAGATTCGTCGACGTGAATAGGCTGAGCATTAATCCAAGCAAATGTTCTGTAATAAAGTACGCAAGAAGAGTTCAACCAATTATATTTGACTACAGCTTGGGACACACGATCTTGCGGCGCGTAGAAACTGTTCGAGATCTAGGTGTGACGATGGATCAATGCTTAACGTTTAACGACCACATCAACACAGTTGTTAAGGAATCACTTCAACTATTCGCGCTGACTCGACGTTTTGGCCGAGATTTCGATGATCCTCATGCTATTTTAACAATCTACACCAACCTAGTTAGGACTAAGCTTGATTTTGTGAGCGTTGTGTGGCGTCCCCAATATGATATACATGTGCAGAGACTTGAGGCAATCCAGAGAGAGTTCGTGAAATTTGCGCTGAGAAACCTAGGATGGACTAGAGAGCAAATGCCTGATAACGATGAACTATGCCGCCTTGTAGATATCGACAGCATAAGCAACAGACATCAGATCGCAGACATTGTATTTTTCTGCAATATTTTGAGTGGACGCATAAGGAGTACACTTTTCAACGATCGGCTTTGTTTTAACACCAGTCCAGTTTCACTTCGCCGCAGAAGGGTGTTTGATCCCCCATTGAGGTCGAGAAACTACACCCGGCATGAGCCTACAGCTAGATTTATGAATGACATCAACATACTACAGGATGTAATTTCTATTAATATGACAAGTGGTGAAATTCGTAGTAGACAATCATCTAAAGACAGAAATTTTGAATAATTATCCAAAAAACTCATCAATGATACCTTGGATTACGGTACATAGAAAATAAGAGTAAAAAACAATGTTTATATTAACGAAATAATAGAGCTAAGTCCTAAAGTTAAAATAAAACTTGAAACCTGCCGAAAAAATTTTTCCCGATTTAAGCTCTTTCCCAATTTTGTCAACCCTAAATGCAGCATGGGGCTGACAAAATCGGGACATTGTACTGACTTTATTGTATGAATGTGTGCGGATGTCCTTGGTCCTCTAAGATCTCTTTCGAATATGGGCATTAGGATATTCAAGCGTAACCAATCAACAATCGATAGTTCTTCATTATTGCAAAGGCCTCTTACTGTCCATATTAGCAAACAAAATGTTGTATTGAGCTATGTCGATGTTTTTGTACTTCCGAGGACTCCACGATATATAGGCCTGAGTATCTACAAACTTAAGAACTTAAGTAGTTGTACATTGATGATACTTATTTATAGCATACAATCTAAACTCTAAAGGCTAAGTAGTCCGTCATTCATTTTGGTAGCCTTGTTGATTTTGTAGATTCCAATTTCAAAGTTATAAAACTCAGTCATCTTAAGTAACATTGATTCATAAAAGTATCACTACTTGCGCTTACATATAGAAAGTATGCTGATACATTTTCAGCAATGTCAGTGCAAAACCTAGTGATTTTCTTGAATTCGCAATCGTGAGACGGATTGGTCACAATCATCGATGCCCAGTACAAATTTCAATGACGGCCTGTTTCGCCTTAATATAAGCAAATTGATCAATGTACTGATGTTCATGAATTTACTTCGTTAAACAAGTGACGTCAATTGAATTTGCGTAAAAACAGACTTCGTTGATTGAGGTTTTGGTTCCAAACGTAGGTCGCCATCTTGGATTCCAAAATGGCGTTGAACATCGATTTTCGTCATCCCCTCATCGTTTCTATTCCGAAAATACCCATATTGTATGAGTTTCCAACGGTTTTCCCAAACCAGAGGTCACCATCTTGGATTCCAAAATGGCGTCGGACATCGATTTTCGTCATCCCCTCATCGTGCCCATTCCGAAAATACCCATATTGTATGGGTTTCCAACGGTTTTCCTCAACCGGAGGTCAATAATTTCCCATAGAATTGTCAAAACTCAATTTACGCACTGCGTAAAAAAAGTGACTTAAATTGAGTTTACTTTGTAAAAAAGTGACTTAAATTGAGGTAGCGTAAAAAAAGGCTTTGTAAATTGAGGTTTTAGTGTACTATGTTTTCCAGGTGGACTCATCCGTGTTTTTGTCACTTTTGAGTCAACTAATGTGCCTTATATTTGCAGCAATCTAACTATACTTCCTTCTAGTGACACAATGTAAAGTCACTGTATTTCATTGTTATTAACGGACCTACAGCTTGCTTTTATTGCTCAGGTGCTATTTGACAAGGTGATCTCTGCAATCTTTGGATATAATAAAAGGCTATCTAAATGGACACATTTCTGCTAGCACATCATGCCAATACTGAAATTCCAGATATTAAAAAAAAAACTTATCTATTATCTATTAGTATTTCGATTCGATTTGGAACCATCTCCACCGTTTAGTTTCTTTGGAGGTGTTCCACTAACAAGCTTCTTCAATTAACAAGTCCGCTTATTTGCCCTCATTCTCTTTAAAAATGTTACAACCTATACCGCAGCAAACTTTAGAGCGGCACGATTAATATCCCTTGATTAGGTTTTTGATATTTCAAAATGACGTATTTCAGTGCCTTTAATGCTCATATATGACATCAATCAGACATTAAAATTGATAAGGCTGCAATAGTAAGAGCAACCACATAATCTTCTCTGACGTGTACCCATTACCCATACTAATTATGCAAAAAAAAACCGTTGAATCCATACTTCCTTCAATTTAGAATGGTCGTTGACAGTTCTTAAACCCTATTATATGAAAATACAGACAAATAATGGGAAATGCAAGAGTTTATCTTCTTAATCGCAAGGTAGAGTCGTCGGATCTAGTGGTGACGAGCTTATCCCTTCTATTTCCAACCCCCCTGAACGAGTGTTGGAAAAAACACGTTTTGTTCTGTAACTTTTTTGTTTTTTTTTTTTTGATATTTTTAAACTAAATTTTGACACAAAAAGCGCATATCCTTCTAGTTTGAGGGCTTGAACAGAATTTTGGGATTGGTCACCTGGCTCCGGAGTTATTCCGGAATCAAAATGAGTGTTTCGAAATGCCCACTTTCGAAAAAGTGAATTTGCATTATGAAATCAGCTGATTTTTTACAATGAATAGCTCTATAACGATGAGGACGGATGTCTACAAGACCATCATGGTCACTGCATGTCGCGGATCACAATTTCCGGATGTACCGAACAAAGTATGGCAATATTTTCACTATTTGACACTGCAAAAACTGATGATCGTGTTTTTAGTTTTGAAACCACTGTGCTACCCAGCAAACATTGTAATGGAATAAGAGGTGAACATATCACTCTAAAGCTTATTTCAGTTGAATAAACTCCTCTGACCGTTATTGTCAAAAAAAAAAAAATCTCCATGAAATTCCATTCCAGTCGATTTATATAGCAAAGCAGCATGCCTGTTCAAAATTTAAAAAAAAAATCGTAGGGCCTGTTTTGAAGTTATGCCCTTTGGTTTTATAAGTTTTCAAATTAAAAAGAAATTTGAGATATTTAAACGGGTTTTCTTTGACCTATCATAAAAAAATAATCCATTTAAATTTGTTTCAAAGGTGGTAAGTTTAGTTATTTGTCATTTCTAGGTGGAGTTTTGAATTTGAAGATCAACAAAATATGGAGTTACGCCCTTTTGGAGGTGTATTCTTTGAATACACTTATCTTCTATATAAATAAAAATGGAATGGTATTTGTATGTCACGAAATGGCTTGAGAACGGGCTAACGGATTTGGAAAATTCTTCAATAGTTATGTTCCTGAAGTGTTCCGACGTGTTTGTGTATATAAAAAGTAAAGGATATTTAACGGGAAAGTTGAAAAAAACAGGAGTGAACGGAACTTCCATTTTGCACGGGGCGTTCCATGGCGTTTTTCAACAGCCTACTTGATGGCAAGACGAAGTTTACCGGGACCACTAGTTTTAAATACATTAATTAGGCATCATTATGCCGTTATCATGATCAAATATTTTCAATGACACGTTGTACTCATATGCTGCAAAAGAGTGATTCCAAGCAACAGCACCAAAATTTGGTAAATTTTTTAATTCATTTTTTTCTATTGAGCTGAAACTTTGCACAGTTTTCCAGTTCCATCTAAATCGTCATTTTCCGATATCAAATCTTCAAGTTGAGTCACGACTAACTTTTCAAAAGGGTGTATGTGAAAATGGTTCAAAAATATTCAAAAAGCTGCACAGCAAAAACGGTTCGTTCGATTGTTAGACAACTAAAGAAACAAAGTTAGACAACTAAATAAAGATTCCAAAAAAAAAAATACACACAGTAAAAAAAAATTTTTTTTTGCATTGAAAAACTCAAATATCTCAAAACCCTATCGGAATACCAACGTAATTTTTTGAGGGAAAACGGTCCATTATATTAGCTATCTACCATTAAAATTTGGTGATGGTAAACCAATAAACAAAAAAGTTATGACATTTCAAACATGTCACAATTTTCACATTTAGTAGAAAAAAAATTTTGTTTTTCGGTGTAAATTATTACGGGAATCGCAGTTTGTTGCTGATTTTATTGTTAAGGGCCTTGCGTGAATTAAACAAGTCGTTTTCATGTATTCATTAGTATTATGTATATTATATGTATAAATATTATGTATATATATAAATATAATATGTATATGTATATATGTATAAATTAAAATGAATTAACAGATTACACGAAAATATTTTTTTTTACCAGGATATTTTTTTTTAGAGTATGATCGATGAGTTTCTAAATGTTATATATAAACTTTAAAAGTTTTGGATTTGGGTATGCGTTATGAGATCATGAAAACATTTTATTAATACTTAATTATTTATTTATTGTTATTCAATTTTTTTACAATATCGAACACTTTTGCATCATTATCAGTACAGTTCGAGTATAGTTTTGCTTTAATTTTATTTTCTGACAATGGAATGAAACAGTGAAATTTTTGGGTTCCTTGGATCGTTTTCGCGTTATTATATTGCTCGCTGAGCTCTGATGCCGTTAATTCGTACTCTTCAGTAGTAGTAAAACAAAATGATAATTTTGTTAAATCTTCTTCTTTTCTGCGATTCGCCCAATCACATAGTTCATTTGCAGTTTTAATTGGATGCTCACGTTCTTTGGCTAAACTTGCTCTTGTGGCCATGCGCTTTATGGTTCCTCCAATAGCATCACAAGGACCTTTGCCATGTGACGTAGCAAAGAAATGCCATTCTGCATCAATTCCGTACTTTGATTTAAATTGACATAGGCTCGAAAAATTCTTACGGTTTTTGTACTGCGATGCTGCTCCATCAGACATGAAATATATCTTTCTGATTTCTTTATCCTTATCAACGCGTAAAAAGTTAATCATATTGGCAATGAACAAATTTACAGATACTAAGTCGTGTCTTAAATCTTCGGAAATTACAATAAAACTAAAATGTTCAATTTGCGTACTTCCATTGAAATAAATAACGAATGGATGAATTGTAGCTTGTTGTACGTTCCAGTGATGGGACTGCACTTCATCTTGCAATACAAAGCTATAGTTTTCAGAAAAATCACAAATGACTAAAAATTCACCATCTTGTAATGTATTTTTCGTATTTTTTAAAAAGCGGGATTGCTCTGTTTTAATAAAGTCGTGAGGAATTAAACTTTCTAAATTCAAGCAAAAAAATGACACAAACTCATCTACAGGTTTTACAATAGTTTCTAGGTCACACCTATCCGTGGTCACCCATTGCTCAAATGATAACTGATCAATATAATTTTCTTCAAACTCAGCGAATAAAGTATTTTCCAATGATGAAGAATCTGGACAATCCGAACAAGATCGTAGATAGCAATTTGATGTTGTATTTTCACACAAAAGACTACCAGTTAACATTTTAATATCCTTTGATAAATTGATTCTTTTCAAACTATGTAAGATTAGGTTAATATTTTCGTGTGTTGTGCACACACAAACATTATGTGTTCCTGAATTGGATAGAAGCTTGCATTGCCTTGGACGAAGGCTTGCAAATGAGGAAAAACCTACCTTAATATTTTCGTTAATTTCCTTGAAGCGTGTTTACGCTTCTTTCAAAGTAGTCATCATTAATCGTTTTTGGATTGCTTGACGCTTTCCATCTTTTTTTACAGATACATAATCTTTTTGGACAGGCATAGCTCTACTTACTTCATCGTCTTCAAAATATTGAATTATTTTTTCTTTTGTCTCATCTGTTAATGAAGTACTCGACCTAGCATTTTTGGTTGCAAGACAGTTATTTTTGAATTGTTTTGCCTCTTTTGCTGTATTTCTATTGGTTTTGAACTCATCAATGGCGCCTTGAATAGACCAGGAGCTTGGCAGCATCGACAAAATCAATAATTTTTCTTTCCTTGTCGTGGCTAGATTCGAGAACCTTTCCTTCATATTCATAATTACCACATCGTAGTCTGTATTTTCCACATCCTCAGGTCCTAATTTGAAGAGGTTTCTTCGTACAGCTTCGTTGATTTCACGGTATTTTTCTCGGGATAATTGACGTAACCCATCTTCGTCCATTTAATCGGAGTCACTTTTATTCCAGCTATCCCTTCGTTGAAGCGTTCGATGTTGACCTTCTGGATGCACTCATCTTCTGATTGATTTGTTGAAACAGATGTCGCTGATGGTACCGTGGCAAGACTATCTGCACTTGGTACTTCTGGTAACTCCTCAGTTGTTGTCGGTGCATCTAGTAATTCCTCAGTTGTTGTTGTTTTCGAACTTCCTGCAACCTGATCCACCGATGATGTACAGATTGCCCGTTTGTCAACGTACAAATGCGTAAATTTGTATTCAATGTAGACATTGGAGCATAACCAGCCGCTTTCAGTTTATCTATGGTGCTTTCGGTGAGATTTCGTAGCTCTTTCGAACACTTTTTTTCTGCAAACGGCCTGCAACAGTTGAGAAAGCGACTACTCATGTTGCTCGTTAGATTTTAATAAACAAAATCACTTTTAAGTTTTTACTGACTAGTTTGGTGTCGTTTGCTTGACTGAAGAAAAATTTTACAATTAAATCTGTTATAACCATAGTGGTAGTATATTTTTAGCTTTTTCGTGAGTATGTTCATGGTATGTACCTATCATGTTTTTGATGTTGTTGAAGTTACTCGCTTTCTCCCAAATATGATTAACAAAGTCTATTCTCTACCAAGGCGGGTCTATACCCAGGTGTAATCAGATTTTAACTTTGTGGAGAAAACCAGCGCCGAGAAAACCGACCTGCTTTACGTATACTAGATCACCTGGGTATAGACCCGCCTTGTTCTCTACTAGGTAAACTTTTTGCAGGTAAACTAGTCGTATACCTGTATAGAAAACTTTTTTGTAGCTTTTGTCTTCAATATTAGATTTCTTATAGGTTTCTTTTATCAAAAGGTTTCAACACTATTGAGAGAATTTTTCTTCAGTTACGTACAATAAAAAATATGACACTATCAAGACTTTACATCACAACACTGGATCGCGTCTAACTTTCTAATAGATGCTATAATAGTTATGAATAATTAAATAAAATATCATGAAAACAACTTGTTAACCTCATGTGGTACCCTTAACAAAAAATTCAGCAACAAACTGCGGTCCTAAAAAAAATTAACAATGAAAAAAAAAAATTTCACTAAGTGTCAAATTTGTGAAATATTTGAAATGTCATAACTTTTTTGTTTATTGGCTTACCATCACCAATTTTTTATGGTAGATAGCTAATATAATAGACCGTTTTCCCTCAAAAAATTACGTTGGTATTCCGATAGGGTTTTGAGATATTTGAGTTTTTGTGACAAAAATGATGTTTTTTAATGCAAAAAAAAAAGTTTTTTACTGTGTATTTTTTTTGGAATCTTTATTTAGTTGTCTAACTTTGTTTCTTTAGTTGTCTAACAATCGAAAGAACCGTTTTTGCTGTGCAGCTTTTTGAATATTTTTGAACCATTTTCTCATACACCCTTTTGAAAAGTTAGTCGTGACTCAACTTGAAGATTTGATATCGGAAAATGACGATTTAGATGGAACTGAAAAACTGTGCAAAGTTTCAGATATTTTTGAAATGGTCGATCAGAATCGACTTGCATGCCTCCGTGGAATCCCTCAAAAGTCTTTCACAATTAACTGAATTTCCATAGGCTCAAGTGCCATAAAGCATTACGGAGCAAATTTTATTATTCAAACAAATTAGTTTTTATACAACAATATACTGGATAATTTGGTTAAGCACGATTCAGACCATTTTACACGCCATTCATGTTACTTTCGGAATTCATTTTTTTGCTATGGGTAGCATGGTATGGAATAAGATAAAATTAACGTATGATTTATTTTCGTATGTCTTCCCATTTCAACGGATGAGTCTCAACTTTGTTCTCAAGTTCGCGATCGAAAAAAAATAAGATTTACGTATAACTCTTCAGTTTGCGTAGGATTCAAACAATGTTCTAATCATATGTTGTATATATTTTTAAAATAATACCCCTAACACTGAATTTCATTACCCCAAATACCATAAACCTGAAGACCATAACCTCGAATTTCAGTTCCTATAATAATATTACTTCGAATCCCATTATTACGGGGTAATGTTAACAAGGTTAATACAAATTCGGGACAATAGAATTTAGCGTAATGATGCATTCAGAGTGATAACTCTCGGATAAATTACATTTGGAGAAATCAAATTCGGGGTTATTGGGTAGAAACTTTTTCAAGAGTATTTAATTTGAGTATTTATTTTAAAGGAAGACATGAAAAATTAAGCTCTGAAAGTATTATGATTTTAAAACCAATGAATTCAAACGATACCGAATATTTCTTACTTTTCTTAAACGCATTTCAACTATTGAGACTTACTCTTAACGTGTTGGCGTGAGGATGACTTGATTGATTTATACAATTCTTTCACTATTATATTTATTTAAGATTTCCTTTAAATTTGTGGACTTGTACAATCTAAAGGGCGTAATTTCGAAAAGGGGCCCTGTGTGGTACTGAATGAACATTGTCATAGATCTTGTCTCCCAACCCTGTTATGATGGCTGACAATCAAAAGCCTGTTGAAAGATATCCGAGAATGTAGCAGCGGATCGAACATCAAACGATCTAGTAGGCATGGCACAACTTTGACGCACTCACTCCTATAGTAACGTCAGAATGGAATGAAAGGTTTTTCGTGGGGCTCCCGCTTGCCAACATCGATTCTGAGCTTCACATTTGGCGATCCTGCCAGAATTTTAAATAATATTTCGTGTTCCTGGAGTGCCTGGATTCGTTAACAAGCGGGAGTGTCCACTAGAAAATGTGTTTGTGTCGAGTGCTTCTTAAACCGCGTGTGAAAATATGTGTTCAGAGTGATTGTGGAGTGAAGTTTGAACCTGATAAAAAGGCATATATCTGTAAGTAAACAGCAATGTGGTATTTTTCTATGAACAAGAGAAAACTGATTGAAGAGGAAATATGACATGAATATGTATTAGCCGCTTCACTACTCGTTGAAGCAGCAATGTTTCTCTCTGTGCTTGTTGTTGTTCTTATTGAACACCAGCATCACCTCAACTATTTGAGTTGCGCGATGCAGGCTTTGTAGTGAATATTTTGTTTTGCTTTTGTATTCAAACAGATTACTTCGATGAAAATATTTGAATGTTAGTGTGTGCAAATTTTCCTAGCCATGGGCGATTTTGAATTGATGTTCCAAAAGTAGATTTTTCGTTCCAATTAATCGATTTTTTTATGTTGGCACTACATGAAATCCTAATTCAAGGGATTTGGTCCTAATTTGAGCCGTTGTTCTTGTAAATTTGCTTACGATTGGAAAAATCGAATCGATTTAAAAAAAAAATGGGTACAAAGGATTCGATTGAATAAACGAAACGATTCGACGCATCGAATTTGAATCGATTCAGTATTATCGATGTTTTGGTCAAATTTGCCCAATAGTGCACATGATTGTTTTCTTTCCTATTTGCTTCAGTACATTGTGTATCCAGTAATGTTTACAAGTTAAGTGTGAAGCATACTGAATCGGTAATTTTTTGCGAATTTTGTGTCGATAATCGGTGAGATCCAAACTATTCAAATCTGTTCAATTCATTATTAGTTCTAAATAAATGCCATGTTAAAAAGCATGTATGAATGCAAAAAAAATGTCCTTAATACGACTGGTAGTTGCAATGGAAAAAATGTCCTTAACACAACTGGTGTTTGCAATGCAAAAAAAAAAATGTCCTTAACGTGACAGGTGGTTGCAATAAAAATAAATATTCTTGCCGCGATTGGAGTTTGCAAAAAAAAAAAATGTCCCTAAAAGCGACTGGTGGTTGCAATATAAAAGTAATGTCTAACGCGACAAATGGTTGCAAAATATGTCCTTAACGCGACTGTTGGTCGCAAACTTGTTCCTATCAATCAATGTTATTGATATTGCTAGCGCGACTGGTGGTCGCATATTTGTTCTAAGCAATGGTGGTGTACACTTGCCTCCGCGACTGGTGGTCGCATGGTTGTTTCTATGAAGTGCTATTGATGTTGTTAACTCGACTGGTGGTCGCATACTTGTTCCATTGTGGTGTACACTTGCTACCGCGACTGGTGGTCGCATATTTGTTCTTAGTAACTGCTATTGATGTTGTTAACTCGACTGGTGGTCGTATATTTGTTCTAAGCAATGGTGGTGTACACTTGCTACCGCGACTGGTGGTCGCATACTTGTTCTTAGTAACTGCTAATAATGTTGTTAACTCGACTGGTGGTCGTATACTTGTTCCTATCAAGTATTATTGATGTTTTAAGCTCGACTAGTGGTCGTATATTTGTTCTAAGCAATGGTGGTGTACACTTGCTACCGCGACTGGTGGTCGCATACTTGTTCTTAGTAACTGCTATTAATGTTGTTAACTCGACTGGTGGTCGTATATTTGTTCTAAGCAATGGTGGTGTACACTTGCTACCTCGACTGGTGGTCGCATACTTGTTCTTAGCAAGTATTATTGATGTTTTAAGCTCGACTAGTGGTCGTATATTTGTTCTAAGCAATGGTGGTGTACACTTGCTACCGCGACTGGTGGTCGCATATTTGTTCTTAGTAACTGCTATTGATGTTGTTAACTCGACTGGTGGTCGTATATTTGTTCTAAGCAATGGTGGTGTACACTTGCTACCTCGACTGGTGGTCGCATACTTGTTCTTAGCAAGTATTATTGATGTTGTAAGCTCGACTGGTGGTCGTATATGTGTTCTAAGCAATGGGGGTGTACACTTGCTACCGCGACTGGTGGTCGCATACTTGTTCTTAGTAACTGCTAATAATGTTGTTAACTCGACTGGTGGTCGTATACTTGTTCCTATCAAGTATTATTGATGTTTTAAGCTCGACTAGTGGTCGTATATTTGCTCTAAGCAATGGTGGTGTACACTTGATATCGCGACTAGTGGTCACAAATTGGTTCCTAATAAAAGTGATGCTCACATGCATGCGCGACTGGCGGTCGAAAATGTATCTATAGAATAATATATATATATATAAGCCCAATGATGTCTAGTAACTTAGTAGATCAAGGTATGTTATATCAAAACAAGTAACAACAGCCAAATAAGTCTTCGAGTGAGTATTTCCGTGAAAGTACGGTGGTTTGAATGTACAACAAGATGAGAGTCAAACGCTGATGCTACTCTGTTCAACATGTATATGTCAGTTTATTAATAGCAATATTTTGTTCAAAATTAGTTCGTCTTAGAGATGTCATTGCATAGAATTAGCTTGCCGTTTCTAATGAATGGAACGACATTCAACCGATCAATAAGTTCAACACCGTATCCTACAGCGAAAAAAATGTTTCCAAGTCGCATGTACAAGTGAACAGTTGAGATATGAGACAGTATACATCGGGGAAGTTCTTAGCGATGTGAAAGCTATATCCTGAATTCCTAAAAGCTTTCGTGATGACGAAAACGATGTGAAAACTCATCACTTAAAACTTTTTTTTCCTGAGAAGAGGGAGGATGTGTGGTACTGAATGAACATTGTCATAGATCTTGTCTCCCAACCCTGTTATGATGGCTGACAATCAAAAGCCTGTTGAAAGATATCCGAGAATGTAGCAGCGGATCGAACATCAAACGATCTAGTAGGCATGGCACAACTTTGACGCACTCACTCCTATAGTAACGTCAGAATGGAATGAAAGGTTTTTCGTGGGGCTCCCGCTTGCCAACATCGATTCTGAGCTTCACAGGCCCTACGATTTTTTTTTATTTTGCTCAGGCATGCAGCTTAGCTATAGAAAACGACTGGTGAGCACAGATTTGTTAGAGATTTTTTTCTGATGATAATGGTCAAGGGAGAACCGTGGCATAAAGATTAAAATATTGTATACTTACAGCGCAACTTAGTGGAAGAAATCTGAATTAAAAAAAAATATTTGACTGCTCTTGAGCTTTTTAACAACTTTGCTGAAGATACCATCCATCCATTTTGTCTGAAAAAATAATTAATTTCGTACTGCTTCATTGTAAGCACCAATTCTTGTTTGAAACGTCTTATATGTAATTGTAAATATTGTCGTTTAAACATTCCGCTAATGGGGACGAGTTTGGTGTAGTAGTTAGAACACACGCCTCTCACGCTGAGGATCTGGGATCGAATCCCAAGATAGCCACTTATGACGAAACTTTATAATGACGACTTCCTTCGGAAGGGAAGTCAAGTCGTTGATCCCGAGATGAACTGAGCCCAGGGCTAAAAATCTCGTTGATAAAGATAAAAAACATTTCGCTAACATTCGAGTAATATGAACCTGTTATTCGGTAGTATAAAAACTCAGCCATCTAGGGCAATTGATAGTTGAGAACCCACAAGCAGTTATAAATAGACGATAGCCTCCATCTCAACCGGCATGGTATCGAATAAGGTCGGGATTTACGACACAACACGAACGAAATTCAGCTTCGGTCGAGCACGCCTTGCTTAGTCATCGTCTCCGGCACCGATTTCGACTTCCCTCTCCGGGTTGAAACAATATAATCAGTCCTCTGCCATGTGCTTGCGAGTTCTTAAAATCTCAGACACATACCTACTAACTCGCTCTCGGGAAACGGTTCCGACCCGACCAGCAAGCACTCCCGTCAAGAATGAAAACCTGGGGTTGCGAGGATTTTTCGGACTGGATTAACATGTTTCTCGGACACGTTCATTTGGGTTGTTGCAGTATTCGAGGTGAGTTTTATTTTGGCACTTAATTTAGAAGTGTTGTCTACTGTCTACTGGGTTTGTATATCCGGCTTAATGAAGGTCCTCTGTTCGGCTATAATCGGATCGTCACGCTAAAGTGGCTGTGAATATATCGGTTTGCTCTAAGAGATTTATCAATCTAGTATCGGTTCCGATCCATGTCGTTGTGGTTTGGTTCACTGTGTCCAACTGTATGGAATACATATTATAAGACCCTTGGTATCATTATGTAATGAAACAGCTCAATAAAACTATGTGAGAAATTGCCAGCTGTTTTTGACGTCATCAGTCTAAGAATTAAGATAAACTTACCAATCGCGAATGTCAAGTAGAAATAAGTACTTCTCTAATGGAATACCGCTTTATGTTCAGATCATTAGAAACTCCATTAAGTGGCATACCTGAAAATAGAAGAAAACGATTCATCATAAAAATGCATTGCATTTAAATAAATTGTCAAGAAATAGAGAGACAATGTGTATTTTGTATTGCAGGATTGCGCCCCAGTTTCTGCGAATGAATGAATTTGCATTCATTGTTCCACAACCGACCCCGACTGCAGCATTCAGCCCCGAACCAAAAAACCGTCGGACACATGCTTACTTACGCTGGTGTCAGTGCCATTAGACACTAAATTTTGTTTGCCCACAGAAATAGTGCACAAAATCACGTCGCGCTTTCCATTCGCCATATGGAACGAGTGCCACTTGCTGGCATCGCTGGAAAATGCAATTCGCTGCTCGCTTTGGAATCGAATAGCATCTTCTGCATACCTACAGGGATGGTTCTAGCTTTCGAGAAGATTTACGACATGGTAAGTTGGTTTTTCAAGAATTATTACGCTCCATATTAAACAGCACAAGACGCGAATGAATTCAATGTGAAATAATCTTTCACAAATAAACGCCTTGGTCTTTAGTATGCACATAAACAGTACTGACGGCTGCTCTAACAACAAAAGAAATTCTATGTCTTTTCATAGGATTTGGATTGTATTGGATTTGGTTTTGACTTAGGGCTTTCCAATGGATTTGCCTTTGGATGTTGGGAACGTAGTACATACACTACCCGTCATAAATACGGACTCACTGAAATAAGTATTGCAACACTCAGCTGAATATTGAATCACCCTGAAAAGTTTAGCATCACCTCAAAACAGGTAATTTCACATTGCTATATCTCGAGATCCTTACGACTTGCAAAGAAGCAATCTTCAGCAAAGTTGTTCAGGGGATCAAGGACATCCGGAAAGTGAACAGTTTAGTTCGCGATTTTGCCGCTGGGTGGCGCTAGTGAGCATGCAAAATTGAGCATTTCAAACTAGTTCTAGCTTGTGATCCATTAGAGATAGAAAGTTCGGGTCTTCGGCAAAGTTTCTCAGGGGTTCAAGGACATCCGGAAAGGGAACAGTTTAGTTTGTGATTTTGCCGCTAGGTGGCGCTATTGAGCATGCAAAATTGAGCATTTCAAACTAGTTCTAGCTTGTGATCCATAAGAGATAGAAAGTTCGGGTGTTCGGAAACGTTGCTCAGAGGGTTCAAGGACATCCGGAAAGGGAACAGTTTAGTTCGCGATTTTGCCGCTAGGTGGCGCTAGTGAGCATGCAAAATTGAGAGATAAAAAGTTCGGATCTTCGGCAAAGTTTCTCAGGGGTTCAAGGACATCCGGTTTAAACAGTTAGACAAACAGATTATTTCACGATTTTGCCGCTAGGTGGCGTTAGTGAGCATGCAAAATTGAGCATTTCAAACTAGTTCTAGCTTGTGATCCATGAGAGATAAAAAGTTCGAGTCTTCGGCAAAGTTGTTCAGAAGATCAAGGACATCCGGAACACAAAAAGTTTGGTTTGGCGCTAGTGAGCATTTCAAGCTAGTTCAACATTAAGTGAATCAGACCTGAATCACTTGAATATTAAGTGAACTAAATCTGAAGTACTTGAATATGAAATGAATCAGACATAAACCACTTTAAAATGAGTAAATAAGCTCTGAAGTACTGAGACGTGAATTAAAATAAACCATAATAAATGAATAACGAGACGATACAAACCGGAATAATTGTAGTCTGAGTGTATGACACCTGAATCAATTGAATATGAAGTAACTCAGACACGATTCACTTGAATATGAACATGAATTTTGATATCAGATGAAAATGAATGAACTTATAGATGTGAATCCCTTGAATATGAGCTTATTAAAACTGAAACATTTGAAAATAAAGTGAATCGGACCTGAATCATTTGAATATAAAATGAATCAGTACTGCATTCTTAAAAAATGAAGTGTCACATGACATGAATCATTTAGAAATAAAGCGAATCATATCTGAATAAATTGAACAAGAAGTTAATCGGTCCTGAATTACTTGTATATGAAGTGAATATTACCTTAAACACTTGACTATGATGTGAATCAAACATGAAGGGATTTTCACCTGAAACACTTGAATATGATGTGAATTTGACATGAGTCTCTTGGATATGGATCTAATCAAATCTGAAACACTTGAATATAAAGTGAATGAGACCTGAATGCCTTAAATTTACTTCAAAAACCAAACATCAATCACTTGGATATTGAACTAATCAAACCTGAAACACGTACATAAAGTGATTCAAGCAGGCATTACCCAGACAACCAGAATGTACGTATAACGGAATCACCTTTTGCGTTATGCGATTCTTATATGTGGAAAGTTTCACGTATAAGATGGTGCGAAAAGGCTTTATACGTACAAAAGTGGAGGCGATATGCGTGCATTTTTATATGATGAAAAGTAACATGCAATGCGAGTGTATCGATTTTATTGCGAATCAATGTGTACTCTTATGCGACTTAATTTATGATAACAAAGTTCATTTGACAGCTGCTACGGATTGATCCGACTAACTTTGTACGAGTATACGGAACGAAACAAAATGTACATATGAACTCAGAAAATAACGTTTTATGCGAGAAAACCCATCAATCAAACGATTTCATCCACCATGTAGTGCGGGTGTGATGCAATTTGAATAAATAAACGACTTTGTTCGTAAACTGTTATGCGACTTCTGGTTGTCTGGGTACAATCTCATCTGATCACTAAGATCATCTTTAGATGGTGGCGAGATATTATCCTCAATCCAAGAGCGCTTTGATGTGATATCATCTTTCGATCTGATACTTCAATAGATATTCTTGACAGTTGCTTGAGCATTTTAAACGTATTCTTTGCAAGACTTTTAGTAGTAGTAGCAGATTCTCTAATTGCTTGGTAAACTATACAGAAATGAATGGTGAAAGAAAAGCTAATGTTAGTCAGACAATGTGGTATGTGGATTTAGGCAAAATACTTAAAATAATCATATAGACAGTTCAATCGATTCCCTAGTGAATTATTAGGCAGGTTGAGGTACTTTTAAAATTCTTCATGGATGTTTTCTAAGATTTTCTATGGTTTTCTTGCTAAATGTTTAAAACGAAATCACATATTCGGTTTCTAGAAATACGTTGCAGATTACTTACACGGTGAATCGAAGCAAAAATGTGAACACTCCTTCTAAACGTTGTGCTTATTCTGCGCGGCGTGTGAGTCGAGACGACTCGCTCTCACCGCGAGTGACGTGAGACGACTAATGTTAATCAAATGGGAGCGAGTCGACAATTGTCACCTCATTCGACTTGTGTCACCTCACACGCCGCGCAGAATAGGCACGCGTGATTTCAGATTAATGTGATGTCGAATGCGAATGTTGGTGCAGTTATTAATTACTGTAGTTAAAAAAAAAAACACAATGTTTCTATTCTCTACAACTTGTTTGGTAGTTTAATTTGGGGGTAAGAACGCGGATCGAGAGACGATTTTAGATTTTCTACACATTCTTGAAGGGAACCTGTATGCAGATTCCTGACGAGCTAGTTGGTGAACATTTGCAAGAGATTTAGCGGATGTTAACCCAGTTTTTGTGCAGATTACTTGTACGAATTTGGTGGAAGGAAGAATATTCACAGTGCATTCTCAGTTATTTTCAATGAGATGATTTGATAGTGAATTAATGACGAGTTTTTGCTGGTGCCTTAAATCTTGACTGGATCTTAAAGTATTCTATTTGTTGGTTTTTTTTTTCAATCATAGCATATATTTTAAAAATTCGTGGGCTTAAGAATGAGAATTCTTGGTGAAGTTTTTGGCATTAGTATTGCACATATCTTTTCTTCTCAAAACCAACGGGAGTCTTACGCTCAGAATTTCCGGAGAACCAGCCAAGGTTGTAAAATTCTGAAGGAAGCGGGCATCAACGGCATCTTTTGGTTGGTTATAAATCTAAAAATAAAATCCAATGATTATTTGATCTTATTAAAAGTGTATCATTTACTTACTTCAATGGATTCACTTTCAATTGCATTTTTTGGGTTTCAAAGTAATCCACTATTAATCCGCCATCAACCACTGTCACTGTTTTCGACAGCTTTTCACAACGGTTTATTGCGCGTGGACTGCTGAGTTTAAAGGATATTATCTTGCATCAAATGAACCAAAGATATTGATAAAAGATCGATCTTAGAGCTCTAGATGATATCTCATTATTCGATCCGTATCTTTCTCAGAAGATCAAAAGATGAGATGAAATGCAATGCCTGGATTCAAGCATAAATCACTTGAAAATTAAGTGAATCAGCCCTAACCTGCTTGAACATCAAGTCATACCAGTAGAAGTGGAAAATTCTAGATGAATCAAACCTGAACTACTTGAATATCAAGTAATTCGTACTTGAAATAGGTGAATATGAAGTGCTTCAGACCTGCAGCACTTCAATATAAAGCGATCAAACCTGAATCACTTGAATATGGAGCGAATCCGACATGTATCATTTGGATATGAAGCGAAGCAAACATAAATCACTGGAAATAAATCCCAGATCTTTTGAATATAAAATCAATCAGACCTGAATCACTTGAACATAAAGTGAATCAAACTTGAAACATTTGAAAATGAAGTGAATCACTTGAAATCATTTGAACATCAATGAATCAAACCTAAAACATTCGAATATGAGTGAATCAGATAAAAATCACAAGGATATGGAGCAAACTGAATCACTTGAATATTAAATGAATCAATTCTGAATCACTTAATAATAAAGTGAATCTGATGTGAAACACTTGCGGGTATGGAGAGAACTAAACTTGAATCTATTGAATATAAAATGAACCATTCCAGAATCACTTGAACATGGAGTGAATTTGACATGATTGTTCTTTACTTCATATTCAAGTCAAACCTGAATTTCTTGAATATAGAGTGAATCACACCCGAAAGACATGAATATAAAGAGAATCAGACATCAATCACTTGGATATGTTTGATTGACTTCATCAAACATGAACCTTGAAGAGGTTCTGACTTAAATAATTTGAATATGATGAATATGAGTCCGGGCTGAGTCACTCGCACATGGAGTAGTTCATACCAGAATCACCCGAATATGAATCGGATATGATACACTTGAATATACATTTGATCAGACCTGAATCACTTCAATTTAATATGATTCCGTCCCTAATCACTTCAACTTCCAAATGCCAAAGGATTTCTGAACAGCATTCTGGAAATTCTATCTTATCAAATTCATAATGTTTAGGCACAGTCATCCCTCCAGAGTAAAATGTTTCCTGGATGCCCTTGACTTTCCGAACAACTTTGCCGAAGACTCAAACTTTCTATCTCATCTGGCTCAAAAGATAGAATTTGTTTCATATATTTAATTAAATATGCGTACTAGTGCAACTTATTGGCAAAATTAGGAACCAAACAAATTGATATTTGGATGTCCTTTACTTTTTTTCTGTTCTTCACTTGCCGAAGACTCGAACTTTTATCTCTTGTGGATCACAAGCTAGAACTAATTCAAAATGCTCAGTTTTACATGCCCACTAGCGTCACCTAGCGGCAAAATCTCGAACCAAACTGTCTGTCTTCCGGATGTCCTTAACCTTCTGAACAACTATGCCGAATACTCGAACTTTCTATCTCTAATGGATCACAAGCTAGAACTAGTTCAAAATGCTCATTTTTGCATGCTATTTAGCGCTACCTAGCGGCAAATTCGCAAACCAAACTGTTTGCTTTCCAGATGTCCTTGATCCCCTGAACAACTTTGCTGAAGATCGCTTCTTTGCAAGTCGTAAGGATCTCGAGATATAGCAATGTGAATTAACCTGTTTTGAGGTGATGCTAAACTTTTTGGGGGTGATTCGTTATTCAGCTGAGTGTTGCAATACTTATTTCAATGACTCCGTATTTATGACGGGTAGTGTACGTGGCTTCGAATTCAGCTTTGTGCTTGGTCTTTGGATTTGTTCATGGGTTTAGCTTTGGCTATGAATCTCACTTTGAATGAGGTTTTGGATTTAGTCAAGGATTCGGTTGTTGATATGGCTTGCTTTGGATTTGAACTATATGGCTTAGACTAAACTTAGAATTTGGTTTTGGATTTACCTTTGGATTTGTATTTAAATTTTGTTTGCATTTTGCTAATGATTCTGCTGCTTTAGATTCCTTGCTTAGCGCTTGAACGAGTCGGTCGACAGGATCCCGGTCTCATCGTACGGCACTTTTTGCAGAGTTCATTTAGGCCTTTTTCCCCACCGCCCGCGTGGGTTTTTGGTTTAATTAGTGAGTTAAACAAGTTTCAGTTTTGTGCAAAGTGAGTGCTTAGACGATTGCGCTTTGCGAAGGAAGCGAACTAGTGAAACTAGTATCGTTCCACCGCAATAAAATCATCGCCCATCATCAATTATCGGTGATTGATTTTTCTCCCGCACCGAGAACAACAACAAGGCAGAAGGCCGACCCGGTCGGTCTACTACCTACGGCGCGTGGACGTTCTCCTGCTGTAGAACGGATAAGTATACATTATCTATTGAATTGCTTTCGCATCTCCGAACAACAGTGTTGAGTTCAAGGTTGTTTTTCGCTTCTCCTCTGTCTCTCTCCCGGTGCAATTTTGCCCGTATAGGGGAGTTGGGTACAAAATAGCCCACTGATTGGTTATTTTTTTTCTTTTTTTTTTTGTGAATTTGATTTACCCATCTAGGGGAGGTGTGTACAAAATAGTCCACTGATTAATAATTTTTTTTTACACATATTTTTTTTTTTGTTTTTGTTTTTTTTTTTTATTATTATTTTTTTTTTCTTCATTTGGTTGCGGTTAAGCTTTTTTCCGCATGGATGAATCGGATGGAGGCGATACGCCTCCTAGAGATCTCGTTGCTCGAACGCGGTTCTATCAACCGTCTTCGGCTGGGCCTTGGGTTGTCTATTTCCGGCGCAAAAAGAAGATTTTGAACGTGCTCTCGATTTCTCGGGAGCTGACGCGTAAATATCCTGGGACCGTTATTCACCAAGTGAAAGAATCCAAGCTGCGTGTAACTGCACCTAGCTACAAAGCAGCGAATGAAATTGCTCAGCATGAGGCTTTTACTGTGGAATATTGCGTCTATGTGCCGGCACGAGAAGTCGAGGTGGAAGGGAAAATTATCGACGCGAGTCTAACATGCGAAGACATTAAGACTGGCAAAGGCGTCTTTGAGAACCGGTCCATTCCTGATGTGGCTATACTGGATTGTAAACAATTACAATCAGTTTCCATGGAAGGAAATAAGAAAGTGTTTTCGCCGTCAGCCTCGTTTCGAGTGACTTTCCCCGGTTCCGTCCTCCCGAAATTTGTTTGTATTGACAGTGCTTTTTACCCAGTGCGTCTTTACGTGCCGAAAGTATTCAATTGTACCAACTGCAAGCAGCTTGGCCACAGTGCTAGCTATTGCGACAACAAGCCCCGTTGTGGCAAATGCAACCAAGCTCACTTGGAAGATGCTTGCACACAGGAAGCCGAAAAATGTAGCTACTGTCGCGAGGAACTTCATGACCTGCAGAAATGCCCGGCTTATAAAAGACGCATTCGAAATGAGAGTCGCTCAATTGTGAAGCGCTCCAAGAAGACATACGCGGAAATGGTAAAATCTTTAAATCCGTCCGCAAAAGAGTCTTCATCAGCCATCCCAGTTGGTAACTCTTTTCAAGAGTTGTCTTCCGATGAAGCGAACGACGACGAAACCGATGGGGGAGATTCTTCGGAGGTACACGCACCCGGTAAACGAAAGTCTCAATCTTCTCCGGGACTGCGCCGAAAGGTAATGAAATCTTCCCTCAAAAGTTTGCCTAATTCAAAAGGAGGTGGGGCAAATTTGAAATTGCCGAAGAAACAGGTCTTTGATGCTTCCGTTCCGTGTTGCAGCAAAGATCTGCCGCCCCCGCCTCCACCGATTAAATATACTTCAAAAAGAAGCTCTAGACAAGATAGCAAGAAAAAAGCTACTGAAGTCCCTCGCTCTTCCTCGAAAACCCCCGGGGCCAAGCGAGGACTGATAACTTTTACGGCCCTTGTGGATCGCATATGCAATGCCCTCGGAGTTTCAGACTCATTCAGAGGCATACTCGACCTTTTTCTCCCCGCAATAGAAGAGTATCTCAGGGAATTGACTATTTCGTGGCCCCTCCTTGCTTCGATCATATCTTTCGATGGATAATTCATCGAGTGAGGTACAAGATATGATCACTGTGCTACAGTGGAACTGTCATAGTCTAAAACCTAAATTAGACACATTTAAGTTTTTGCTTCACAACTCCGATTGTGATATATTTGCACTCTGTGAAACATGGCTTTCTTCTGAAGATGATCTTAACTTCTACGATTTTAACATTATACGCCAGGATCGAGATGATAATTACGGGGGTGTGCTTTTAGGGATCAAAAAGTGCCACTCATTCTACAGAATCCCCATCCCGACTCATCCAGGCATAGAAATCGTTGCTTGCCAAATAAGCGTAAAGGGTAAAGACCTTTGCGTAGCTTCTGTTTATATTCCTCCAAGAGTTTCAATAAACCGCCGTCATCTCTGGAATGCAGTCTCCATGCTCTCATCTCCATTTTTAATACTGGGTGATATGAACTCACATGGGGCGAATCTTATGACGATTATAGAGCGGCTATTTTCTATGACTTATGCGACGATTTCAACTTGAACATTTTGAACACAGGTGAAGTGACACGTATTTCATCCGACGGCAAAGAAAGCCGCCTTGACCTGTCTTTGGGATCAAGTTCACTATCATTCGATTGCATGTGGAAGGTGATCGATGACCCCCATGGTAGTGATCACTTGCCCATAATAACTTCTATCAGAAATAATTTTGAAAGGTCAGAACAGTCAATTCAGGTTCCTTTTGACCTCACTAGGAATATCGATTGGCAAAAATTTGCATCAGCGGTAACCTTTGGTATCGAATCATTCAACACTCTCCCACCGTTGGATGAGTATCGATTCCTAACAGAATTGATTTATAAAAGTGCATTAGAATCCCAAAAGCAACGAGTTCCAAGTGCATTCTTCAAAAGACGACCAGCCACACCTGGTTGGGATGATGAATGCACTCAGTTGTATCGAGAAAAATCCAATGCCTTTAAAGCTTTTCGTAGATATGGTACCTCAGAACTTTATTTAGAGTACTCGAAGCTCGAAAAAAGACTGAAGAATCTTATTAAAGCGAAGAAGCGTAGCTATTGGCGACGTTTCATCGATGGCCTCTCACGAGAAACTTCAATGACGACGCTTTGGAGAGTGGCTCGCAACATGCGAAACCGCTCATCCTCAAATGAGAGTGACGAATACTCCAATCGTTGGATATTCAACTTCGCGAAAAAGGTCTGTCCAGACTCAGTTCCAGCTCAACCGCCATCCTGGGAAACCCAGAGAGACGATGCGTTGGACAGACCATTCACTATGCTGGAATTTTCTATGGCTCTTCTTTCATCAAACAACTCCTCTCCGGGACGCGATATGATTAAGTTCAATCTTCTTAAAAATCTCCCTGATATCGCTAAAAGACGGTTGCTTGACCTGTTCAACTTATTCATGGAGCACAACATTGTTCCACCTGAATGGAGACAGGTCAAAGTAATAGCTATTCAAAAGCCTGGGAAACCAGCGTCTGATCATAATTCGTACCGCCCGATCGCTATGTTATCATGTTTAAGGAAATTGTTAGAAAAAATGATCCTATCCCGACTCGATCACTGGGTCGAATCAAACAACATGCTTTCCAGTACACAATTTGGCTTTCGCAAGGGCAAAGGAACAAACGATTGTCTAGCGTTGCTTTCATCAGATATTCAACTAGCCTTTGCGGACAAGGAGCAATTGGCTTCGGTTTTCTTGGATATTAAGGGCGCTTTTGATTCAGTTTCCATAGAAATATTGTCAGAAAGCCTGCACAATAGTGGATTACCTGGAATATTGAATAATTTCTTGTACAATCTGTTGTCAGAAAAACACATGAGCTTCACTCTCGGTCAACTGACAACTTCCAGAATTAGCTATATGGGCCTTCCCCAAGGCTCATGTCTGAGTCCCTTGCTTTATAATTTTTATGTTAAAGATATTGACAACTGTTTGGAAGAACCATGCACGCTAAGACAACTTGCAGATGATGCTGTGGTTTCTATGAAGGGCCCACGAGCGGAAATCTTGCAAAGACCATTGCAAAATTCCCTTGATAATCTATCCACTTGGGCTAGAAATTTAGGGATCGAGTTTGCTCCGCAAAAAACTCAACTGGTCGTATTTTCAAGGAAGCGGAATCCTGCCCAACTAAAGCTTAAGCTTTTGGGAACAGACATCGACCAGTCTTTGACTTCAAAATACCTTGGGGTCTGGTTTGATTCAAAAGGCACTTGGCGAACTCATATTAGGTATTTAACGGAAAAATGCCAACAAAGGATCAATTTTCTACGAACAATTACCGGAACATGGTGGGGTGCTCACCCGGAAGACCTCATAAAACTCTATAAAACAACCATTCTCTCTGTTCTAGAGTATGGCTCTTTCTGTTTTCTCTCAGCAGCAAACTGCCACTTGATTAAATTGGAACGAATTCAATATCGTTGTTTGCGTATCGCCTTAGGGTGTATGCACTCGACACATAATGCGAGCCTAGAGGTTCTGGCAGGGGTTTTACCGCTACAAAACCGATTCTGGGAGCTCTCGCTAAGAATACTTATTAAGTGTGGAGTGACCAACACACTCGTCATCGAAAACTTCGAAGAATTGCTCAAACTGAACACTCAGTCAAAATTCATGAGAGTTTATCTCTACTACATGTCATCTGACATTAGCCTTCCATGTTATAACCCTCCACGTGTACGCTTCACCAATGACAGTTCCTCTGTTGAATATGATCTGTCCATGAAACAAGCTATTCATGGAATTCCAGATCAACTTCGATGTATAACTATTCCACGTATTTTCAACGCAAAGTTCCAGAATGTCGATTCCTACAGGAGATATTTCACTGACGGGTCACGTATAAATGGATCCACTGGCTTCGGTGTCTTCAATGAAAACTCTTCCGCCTTCCGAAAACTTCAGGAACCTTGCACGGTTTATGTTGCTGAGCTGGCAGCAATCAACTTCGCTTTGGGGATGATCTCTAACATGCCCGCAGACCACTTCTTCATCTTCTCGGATAGTCTCAGTTCTATTGAGGCACTCCGATCGATGAAACCTGTGAAGCATGCATCTTACTTTCTTACAAAAATAAGAGAGCAGATGTGTGCACTGGTCGAAAGATCATATAAGATTACCTTTGTATGGGTCCCCTCACATTGCTTAATTTATGGCAATGAGAAGGCGGACTCTCTCGCAAAGGTGGGCGCTGAGGAAGGTGAGATATATGATAGAGGAATTTCACACGATGAATTGTTTCATTTAGTACGTCAAAGTTCTCTTCACGGTTGGCAAAGCGACTGGCTAAATGACCAACTGGGACGGTGGTTACATTCCATAATCCCTAGAGTTTCCTTGCGAGCGTGGTGGAAAGGTTGGGATGTAAGTCGAGATTTCATTCGCGTGATGTCAAGACTTATGTCCAACCATTACTCGCTAGACGCACATTTGCACAGGATCAACCTCGCGCTGAGCAATATATGTAATAGGTGTGGTTCCGGTTATGATGACATCGATCACGTAGTTTGGCAGTGCCCGGATATGGACGTCTCCAGAGCACAACTTATGGATACCCTTGTGGCCCGAGGTAGACAACCCTATGTTTCAGTTAGAGATGTGTTGGGCTCCCGCGATCTCGTCTACATGTTGTCGATTTACGATTATCTTCGCTTGTGTTGTATAAAAGTTTAATTCTCTTGTGTTCTCTTCCCCAGTTTTTTTTTTTTCTCTCTGTGTTATGTCCCATTTGTGTTGGATTGATGTTCCTGGCCATCCGGCAATCGAAAACCCACATGAAGTTGGTATACGCCATGATACGACAAACGAGCAACCATGAAATACCACCCGGATGAGCTGCAAAGAACCCTGTAACCCAATCCCAACCTAGCCCTTCCTAAAAATATTTGTGACCACTAACCTCGAGTTGCCACGAGTACCCTGGCTCCAACCCGGACTAAACTTGGTACTTAAGAAGTTAAACAATTGTAAAAAAGTACAAAAATGAATCTCGGCTCCGTAAAGCGTTAAACGCGATAGAGCCTTAAATAAATGAATTGGTAAAAAAAAAAAAAATGATTCTGCTTTAGATTTGGCCTTGTATTTGGCTTTGGATTTGACATTTGACATTCCTTAAAATTTTGCTTTGGATTCTACTTTGGATTTGGAATCAGATAAAATTCCTTTTGAATTTGGCCTCTTTATTTGGTTTTATTTGGATTGGGCTCTGAGTTTTGTTCTTTTTTTGCATTGAGTTTGGATTTGATTAGGCTTCGTAATTGGCTTTTGATTTATTCTCGCAATTGGTTTGAAATTCGGCCTCTTGAATAGATTTTTAATTTGGCTTAGTATGTAGCTTTCGATTTAGTGTAGCTCTGGGTTTTGTATTCGATTAAGATTTTGCCTTAAGTTTTGAATTTTGATTCGTTTTTGTATTTCGCTCTGAATTTTGCGTTGAATCCACCTCTGGACTTGGATTTGTACATAGCTTAAGCTAAAGCTTTATATTTAGTATTGGATATTGGCTTTGGATTTTTTTTTAAATAAGATCTTAGCCTCCTGATATTTCTTTGAGTTCGATTTTGGATTGTTTAAAATGTGGTTTATGATTTGGCTCAGGATTTTACTTCGAATTTGGATTGTGTTACTTTTCCTCAAATTTCGTTGCTCCGAATGCAAGTTCCACGAATGACATTTATCCCCAAAAAATGATGCAGTTCATAAAAGTACAATAATAGTCTTTAGTGACTGGGTGCTAAACTAGAAACAACAATAACTAATCAAAAGAAGAAAATAGTGACTATGCTCGACTAAACACATATTGCCAAAAATGCTGAGAACAGAAAGCTCAAAAAAACCACCATTCAAATAAAAAAGGGGGCATATCCGATAACCAATTTGTTAACCACCTTAAAATGAAAAAAAGTTATGACAATTACGAGTGCATAAAACTTTTTGGGGAACTGCACTATTCGGTAAAACGGATAATTCGGGGAACTGGCATTCGGGGGGTGGAAGGTCATTTGGAATAAAATCGTTGGGCATAATGAGTCTGAAACCAGGAATTTCTTAAGAAGACATTTATTGTTACGTTTCTTTCAAATTCGTCAGACGACATCAGGCTTATTTTGGAGTCAATTGATACAGCGATACAAGAATGACTCTTTATCAAACAATCATATACTCTTGAATAAAATAAAGCAGATTAGGAAAATTATTGCCAAAAGTATTTTATTTTTTATCCAGAAATTATCGTTCTTCCAAATATCAATTCTTTTTTTGAGTTGCGCTATTGGTATAAATTTTTTCACTGAAGATATATTTGGCACAAATTTACCCTTCTTTCAATCGATAACCAGTCACTCTAACGATTCTTCGTTTCATAATGCCGCAATCATTTTTGGCATCCAATCTTCTATTCTTTTAATAATAAATTTAGCATTTTTTTTTTGAATAGGCTGTTCTATGTATTTATACTGTTATAAGATACAATTTAGTAAAGCTAAATGTTCAACATTTTTATATTTTGCTGTTTTATCAATTCTTGGAACCTAATTTTGGAACCTGCTAATATAAATTATTTTTTTTATTCAAATACATGATCTCTCATCGAGATATGCTGGAAAAAATATTATTTCAATCACAAATTTTCCCTTCTTTCGATAAAAGACGGTGTTTTGATTTACCCTTCAAAATTAAAATAAATATTGAATCGTTCAAAAATTTTGCCACATATGAATTTCGAGTCGAGTCTAGTACACGACACTGCAGACGCCCTACAGTTGAGGTCGAAATACGCGTATCTGTCAAAGGATACAAACTCTAGTGGAATTAAATGGTATAGTACTAAATTCGGTTTTTTCATCTACTTAGAAAAAGATGTTCATCCCAAACGTTTTTTTTGCGACACTACATACAGATTTCTCAAAACCAATAAAATTGAGCATAATACAGCCACCCTCGATTTGTACAGTTAGCACTAAATCGCGAAGCTTTAATGTTTAAAACATGTTTTAAAATCTTTTAAAATGATAGAACGTGTGATACAAATTATTGAAAGGAGGCAACATTAGTGAACACGGTGAATATTCAAGCTGTGTCTGAACAAAAATCACATGAATCTGTTCCCTGGCTGTTAACCGCCACTCGTAATCCACACGACAGCATTGTCTCATTAGACATCGGAATAGTTTGATCTGCTATGTACTTAGCTGCAAATGCTACCCATATCTTTAGATGAAAGTAGGTCTCTGTTCATAAGTTGCGGCTAATTTAACCAACAAGTGGAAACTATACTATAACGGTATAAGAGCACAAGTGAAACAATTTTGATCGATCACTTCAAAATGTCTTCCAAAAGCCTTGAATAGTTAAAACGGAATGTTTGTTATTGAACACTTTAGATAAGTATATATAAAATATTGTTAAGTGAGGGAACCGCCAAATGAGCACTCAATTTTGACACATAATTTTTAGATAGTTTTTAGTTTTTTCTTCGTCAAACCAAAATTTTACATAAAAAGTAAGAACTGTTATGGGGTGTATCACAGAGATCATATGTCACACATTTTAGCTAAAAAATGTGTTTCAAAATATATGCTTCGTTAATTCGCGTTATTAAATGGTGACTGTATGTGTCTCTAGTTAATTTAAGGTTGCTGAATCGGACTCCCTTCTCAGAAATGTTCCAGCACTTTACAGTTTTGAGCTACATGTACTCAAAGTTGTATAAAGCACAGATTTATTATTATTTACATGAAATTTGAAGTACGATTTGTCAAACTATTTCAATGATCTACTTCACCAGACATGCAAAGCATTCAGTTTTCATGTAAAATGCAATTTGGCTCAAATTGACGCTTAAATTTTGATTTATTTCGACTTTTTCAACATGGTTGAAATTTCCATATGAAACTCGTGCCTTCTTTAATGTTGCATTTTTTCCTGAACCACTAAAATCTAACTTTTGAACGTTGAAAGTATTATAAACTTTGTTGATAAGTATGAATTCTGTGGCAAATTAAGCAAATAAATTGCCAAACAAGCTGGTAAACTGGTAAAAGTTGGATGAAATTGACATTTTTAACAGCCAATATCTAAAGAAAACATGTCGTGTTATGATGTTCTCAAAAACGGCAATGGACTCGACAACCCTAAACAACAACTTATCCCTTGGAAAAAAATCTAGTGCTTTTCCTGGTGAGTTCTTCAATTTCCCGGGTATTTCCAGTATTTTTCTCGGTAATTTGTAATTCCCCAGATAAGTAAATATTTTGGTATAATTTTTAGTTTTATTTAATATTTTATTATTATTTTTTTATATTTTTTGTGTATTTTGGTGCTTGAGACTGAAAATTGTTCCGCAGCGCAATCAGAAGAATGACATATTTGTTCATTCTCGCCTAAATACAGGTGCTGAGGACTGTGTTACTCGAAACAAAATTATGGAGGATGCATACGAGAAAACCGCTTCATTCATCACTCTGTAATTTGAGAAATTATGACAATTATGAGTGCCAAAATCTTTTCAGGGAGTTGGGCTTTTCGGGTAAACTAGGTATTCGGGGAACTGACGTTCGGAGAAGCGACATTCGAGGGAAAGTAGCACAACCTGAGAATATACTATGAAAAACAGTCATTGAGTGCTCCACTCACTCAGTTCAGCCCTGAGTTAAAAGTTTTGTTGTTTGCATTTCGCTGTATCGGTGTAGCTCAACCAAAGAGAATAATTCTATTTTCGCCATTTACTAAACAGACCAACCGACCGACCACCAGAAACCAGACAAGTCCACACATTCTCCGGTGCACCATCTCTCGTCACGATCAAGCCGAAACCGGAGCAGATATTGTAGAAACTTCCAGCGGCGGCATCTTGCAGCAGAATATGTTCCTGTGCAATGTCCGGACCAACACACACACAGAAGCTGCCCGCAAGCCTGGCGACGAAATATGTGCAGAGCATGGAAACACTGCGTTTTTATGATTCCTTGCATGTACCGCAAATATGTGTATAATCCGGAGTTGTTCAAAAAACTGAACAAACAGTTCACACACAGGCGGACTGCCCGAGTGTCGGAAAACTCGTTACAACCTCGAGAGCGAGAGAAGCTGCAGATGCACTGCTGAACAACACAGAACTCCATTTCTTCCGGCCATTCATTCGTCTGTTCCATTCGCTCCATTTGCGGGGGAGAAATAACTGAAAATAAAGGGAAATGCAATTGCTGCACCATTTCTGGGAGCAAATAAAAAGCGTTATGCATTCCGTTGCTGCACAACGTGGCACTTCAAACAGAGGGGAGGTATTGGGGGGTGAGAAAATTTATGCCAACAGCTTGTGAGATTGCCACCCCGAAGTGTCGATTCTGCGAAACAGACTGGAATCGAATGCGAAAGCTTTCGTAAAAGTTCATTGACGAATTCTTATTTTACATTGTTCAGAACATTCTGAGCAGTGTTGTGCATTTTTGTCTACTTGACCTAACGTAATCTAGAATACAAGATTGCAATGATGTTTGTCTACAATTATCAATAATTCTATTTGACATTTGTTCCAATGTTTCAATAAATATTCTATGAATATTTTATGTTACTAATGTACTATACAAAGGAGGGAGCTTCAGAATCATTTTTAAAATTGTATGATGAATCTTTGCAGAGCTTTCTTCTTGGAATTAGCTAGTCTAGGCTGGCTTGGAAATTTGTTTGAAGAAACACAATTTGTTTTTAAGACAAAGTTTTGATGATATGCTACATCCATGCGATCAATTCAATAAACAAAACAGTTTGGATTTTTTTAAAGTTTGGATCCAGGTTTGCCTCAATCCAAACTGAACCTGAAAATAACTGGATGTAAGCTGAGTATATGTATACAAAGTATCAATCATTTCAACCATGATTTCATTCGTCACAACTGCATATCTTCGTTGCTTGGTGTCAAAGGAAAATTCCCATGTCATTCTTCACCTTCAAGTCAACCCGTGCAATCAACCTTCTGTTCATGTCATACCCAGAATACGAAGAGTATACATACTTGTCATCTGCAAAAAAACTCCGCACCTGTAATATTGCACACCACCTGAGTAATATGCGCGACCAAAATGGCGTTGGGAAAAGTCGAAACTCCAAGGCAAAGTGGAGAGGCTCTTGACGCATCCGGAATTTCATCGCACGTGAGGGAATGACAAAAAGTTCGCCAAAACTCATCGAACCGCGCACGGAAACGAGTTTCATCATCTCGGAACAGACCCTCTTCAGCAGTAAAGGGTTTACGCGCTGTCGCCGAAGACATCGTTGCCGCCACGGGAAACGGAATCTGACATCTTGCTGCCACCACCATCTTCGCTAACCCCGTGCAACCCCACCCAAGACAAAGTCAGAAAAGTTGACAGACAAAAATATGCTATTACTGTAATGTTATGATCCAACAAAGTTGAAGTAATCAGAGAAGCGCAGCCGTTCTTTGGCGTCGTCATCTTCGTCACTGCCGTTGTTTGCGGATTTGATGCTGGGCTGCTTCTGGCGACGGGGAATTGTTTTTCACCGGAGTCTGATTCACAGAGCGGCGGTTGTCGGTGACAAAGTTTTACGATGAATTGGTTCCGTGTTGTAAAGTTCACGGAAGCGAACTGAAGGAATCTCCGATATCAAACTGGGAAAAACGATACGAAACTATTGCGATAGAATCACTTTACCGGTGCGGATTGGATTGAACTGGTGTTGTTTCTCTGTTTGCGAGAAAAACTCGAGTTAGCAGCTGTTGAGAATAATCTCAAGCCAAGAGGTTAGGCCTTTGAAACATGAAAGTCAATACATTTCAGTCTTTAAACGGAATTGAAATTTATATAAAGCTTCAAATGATCAATAGTGAATCGAATATATGCGAAACTTATCAACCAGCATAGCTCTTATAAGCACTTCGACAGTTATAAACGAAAATCATACGGATCCAAAGCGAACACCATCTTTACAGGGTTGCTGTCCGGCATTCTTGCATCATGCCCTGCCCATCGCACAGTGGCCGCATCCCATACAAATGCTGGCCAAAAGTACAATTCTCACTCAAAACGTTTAAAAATGCTAAATATTTGACAAAACATGATTTTTAGAGGTAATTTGATAGAAATAGTCGCTGAAACAGAAAATCGATATTTCCGGTACATTTGACAGAATTTGTTTAAAATAGCACATTTTTGTAATTCAATCAATGAAATCCGTATCCAGATCAAAATCAAATGAAACGTCATTCTTTTGATGCCAATTTGAAGTTAAATATCGTGGGCAAGCTCAAGATGGTTTTTGAATCTATTCGGGAGCTTATAAAGGTAAAAAATGCGATATTTATGTCAAGTATAATGGTCTAATGGGCTGATTCGTAGTGTAACTTAAAATAATTTTTCTTATCTTGGCGCAAAAAAGCGCAAGTGAAGCCATAGTACATCGAAAACTATGGAATATTTGCTACACATTGAGGGATAATTGATCATTTTAGAGCGTTTCCCAGATATCTTGCACTACCTTTGAAAAAATGACTTATTTTTTAAGGAGCTCTATGTTACACACTTCTTGACATTCTCAAATGGTAAACATGTCAAATATGGTTTAAAATATCTTCAAAACAAAGCTTAAGGTATATTCTTTCGAATGAGACCGGTTGAGAAAGGTTTGGTCATGATTTAGTACAGAAACTGCAATTTCTATAGAACAACCTTCACGAAATTTGAAGAATTCAAAAGGGTCAATTTCAGCTGACATCTCTCCAGGTCACATGCTGTGAAAAATCGAAATGTACACCGATCGATCTGAAACTTTGGGGAATTGTTATTCAATACTGAAGAAATCAAGAAAATATATTCAAGAAGGAATTTGCAAACTTTATATTTTTGACTTTTGGCCAGCTTTGGGCCACTGTGCATCGTATCCTTCCAGCTTTGGCCACCTTCTGGATACTGGGTTAGCTGTAGAGTTGGGCGAGCTCGTGGTTCATTTTACGCCGCCACACACCGTTTTCCTGCATACCATCAAAGATCGTCCCAAGGACCCGACGTTCGAAGACTCTAAGTGCTTGCAAGTCCTCCTCGTGCATCGTCCACCGTTAGCACATTTCGGAAAGACGGACGGGAGTCGATCATCGACCTAACATTTAGTAGCCCATCACTGGCGGTCAACATGAACTGGAGGGTAAGCGAAGAGTGCAACCTTAGCTATCACCAGGTAATTCGCTACAGGATTGGCCAACGGAAAACTACGGCAGTGCAGAGGAACACAATTGGGGACCGGCAGTGGGAGACGAAGGCTTTCGACAAAGATCTCTTCATTGAGGCACTTCGCACTGACAGCGATGCCCTGAACTTGGATGCGGTAGGGCTGACAACAGGTAAGGGCATGTGATACAACAATGCCACGAAAACGGGAGCCCCACAACGATCGACGTACCGCGCACTGGTGGAACGAGGCACTCAACGCCTTCTGCACTGTTTACCTTGAAGCCAGGAGGCGTTACCAGAGAGCAAGGAACGAAGAAGGTCAAAGAGGAGCGAAAGGTTGTATTCCAAGCAGCCAGAGCTGCTTTCAAACGAGAGATAACACTAAGCAAGTCTGAGTGCTACAAACAGCTGTGCCGTGCAGCTGACGCCAACTCCTGGGGTGACGCTTAGATGTGTCGTCAAAAATCACTAAAAGGAGTAGAGATATTGCAATTTAGAGGTGATAATTTGCTCTTAAGGGACCTAAAATCATCAAAACTTGGGGAAACTGCATTTACGTCCTTTGTGCCACCTCTAAACCTTTACCAAAAATTCTCATTTTATTCACAGGATGCTATTTCGGGACCGATGATCAAGTTCTACTATGCAAATTTTGACTCGGAAAGCTTTTAGAAAACATACCTTACTTTAGAGCCACGGGCGTTACCAATAAAGATAGTTCGTTGATTTATACGATGACCAAATTCTACAACTATGTGTAGGGACGTCACTTCACGCTTTTGTCCGATTAAAAGAAACTCATGCTGTTACAATTTTTTGTGGCAATAAATGTTATTTGTTGAATGTTGGTCCGTGTGCGTTAAATCACTAAAATATGTGAAAAATACCCTGAACCAAATCGATTAGAACCTTACAAAGGTATAAACAATTAAATGCTCCAAGAAAGAACATGGTTTGTGACGTGTTCACAAACTACGAAAGAATGCAAAATTAGGACTTGATAAATTTGTACATTTTATTGCTTCCCGACCCCAGACATCAACTTGGTAATGTCAAAGGGATCGATTTATTATAAGGGTGCCCAGTAGGAGATGGAATCCTAGACAATATTCAGCTATGTGGACAGAAATTATACTCCTCTCGACTAAAAGCAATACAGCTTAATAAAAGACTTGAATTTATAGGAATGACTTGAGGACCAAAAAAATAATAAGAAACCTCGTCATCCCTTATGGCTCAAATAGTGTCGTTCTCCATAAAAGTTGTATTTATAACGTTACAAATGTAATTTGATGTTCTGTGATTTGTCTGCTCGTGAAACTGTTTAATTTTTTTTTTTTGTAACACAGCTTTGGTACCAAAAGGGGCATTCCGTTACCTATTGCGAATCGACTTTAACGGCGGGTTCCCACGATGGTGAATTATTACTCCGAGATTCAACATGTGTCTCCGAACAAAAAAAAAAAAGGAATCAACAACACCAAGGCTTTCCGACGAAGTCTCTGGGAAGGTAACTCAGAGAGTGTGGGGATGACACACCCTTTGACGAACCTCTAAAACCAGCCCATACACTGTAGAAGAGCAATTTTCGCTGCATTGCTCAAGTGGTGTACGGAATGCACATACATTACCCTTGGCCCAGATACTATTCTCCTCGGAACCACCTTACGGTATTTCTTCCGGAAAGGGCCAGTGCATATAGCACTTAATACATGTAGCAGAAGTAGATAAGGCAAGCTACTTCTTCTAGTCCACTTAAACAATGTTATAGGGGACCAGTCTCAGAAGGGCTAATCATCTGCAACCGACTCTTGGTCGGTAAGCCATAAGCACTGTTCATTTAAGAAAGTGGACACGTATTCTTTAAAGTTAACTGTTTATTTTCGAACAAATTCATGAATTCTCTTGAAATACATGAAAATCAAAGTAATCTCGACCGAATTCACATAATTTTGAACATTTATTGAGCATTCCTGGATAATGCTTTTTCTCTTGATGCCTCCCATCGGATTCTGCACAACTTTCTTCGTAACTTTTCTTTGTGTTGCTTACCACATTTTTTTGAGAAAATCCATGAAACTTGCTTATCTTCCACCCTTCTTAAGATGTTGTTTGATTATTGCCCAATATTTCCAAATGGGGCGTAGTTATGGGCAATTCGGTAGAATCTGCCAAGTTTCAACAAATTCGACTTTTTCCTTCTTGATCATCTCCAAAGTAGCTGAAGCATAGTGAGTCGATGCCAGGCCTGGCCAAAACAATGGAGGCTTGTTATACTTTCGGTAGATGGGCAGAAGACGTTTTTAAATGCATTCAGTTCTGTAATTTTCGCCGTTGATTGAACCCGTTGTGAAAAACGTAGTACTTTTCACACCGCAGGAGCAAATTGCTTGCCATAAAAAAACTTTTTTCCCAAATTTTTCTATTCGGATGTATTGCACGTCGTCATAAGCATCTGTTTTTGATAAAGTGTTGAAAAATTGGAATTTGGACACTTCGCGATCTAAGCCAAATCTCGGAACGACAGCTTTTTTGAACACCATTTGTGATCTATCGCTTGGAATTTACAACTGTTTGATGTCAACTTTCTTCTGCTGTCAAAATAAACACTTGAGTACACACTGAAACAAAATTTGATTTTTTCCTTGGAATTTTCACACCAAAATGTTAACAATCAAGTGTCCACTTTCTTTAATGAACAGTCCTTAGACGCTACAATTCTAGTAAAAAGTGAGTGACTGCCGTAGTAACTGCGTTGTCCGGGGACATGTCCCCTCCGCATGTAGCGAACAGGGATGGTACACAAATTATGTCACGCTAAATTTCAACTTTTTTGACCCCCCCCTCTTGTCACGTTTTTTGTATGAGTCCTCCGAAAATTTTGTAAGGGTTGTCACGCTTGGCTTGACCCCCTCCCCCCCCTTGGAGCGTGACATAATTTGTGCATGACCCCCCCCACATGCGAAACAACCAAATGAGCTGAAATTTTCATCGCTTTACCACTAGACCACAGTGTCCGAACGTTTTTCAACAAGATAATATTCCGGATAGCTGTTGTCCGGAATCGTGCTATTGTGCCAAAATCTCTCCTTAGATCCCTACAGCTGGAATACATTTTTGATGAAAATTGTCAAAAATAATAACTTTCACTAATAATCACTTATAATAACAATAAAATGAAGAGAGTGTAGTACAATTTCAACTCTGTTTAAAACGAAATGCATATAATTCAACTCCGAAACAACTTCCATTCGTCATTTATAATGACTCTCCATAATTCTCCATTACGTTTCCAAGTCCGCAAGGAATCATTAGTTACGTTGTGCTTTGTCCTTGGCCGACGAGTAGCTTTCAGAGTCGCAAATTTTCCGCAGATGCGAACGCTGCTTTTCGAAGGCCACGACGCGTGAAAAATGTGCTGCACTCTTCCAAAGACACGGAAATGGATGAATATGCATTGAGATATTCTTCTTCTTTCTGGCATTACGTCCCAACTGGGACAAAGCCTGCATCTCAGATTTGTGTTCTTATGAGCACTTCCACAGTTATTAACTGAGAGCCTTCTTTGCCGATTGACCATTTTTGCATGTGTATATCGTGTAGCAAGTACGAAGATACTCTATACCCTGGCAATCGAGAAAATTTTCTTTACGGAAAAATCCTCGACCAGCGGGATTCGAACCCACGACCCTCAGAATGGTCATGCTGAATAGCTGCGCGTTTACCGCTACGGCTATCTAGGCCCCATGCATTGAGATATAAAGTTCTTTATATGCTGAGATAAAACCTATTTTTGCTTTGTGTTAAGAGCCACCGTCAACGAGGTGAATTATTGCATTCATAAATTCCAATAAGGAATAAAATTTCATTTATGTTAAACTACCGATGCATCATTTCTCCATGTGCAATCAGAGAGTAAAGGATAAAGTGCATTTTGACTTTCACCACATGAACTGAAATATATTCTGAAGCGAAAAGCTCTAACAAGGGTAACCCCCCTCCCCCCCCCCCTGTTCCGCAAACGTTCTCATGAGCTTCTGCCATTCGCTACATAGGTGTTTGTCGCGACGTCGAGCTTTGCGGTCTTTTGATCTTCACTAATGAGAAACCTCTTCTGGGCTCTTCAGGTCGAAGACGGGAAAAGAAAAGTCAAGTTTATTGCACACCTGACAAGATGTCGAATATCAAAGGGATTCAAATGTAATGTTTTCGCACGACGACAACGCTGAGGACAAACGATTGCTGGAATGCTGATCAAAGGGAGCATTGCAGCAGGACGAGCAATTGTATGAGTGAGTTTTGTTATGAAATTGTTCCGTTTCTGAACTATTTGATTAGATGTAATATCATGGACATGCTTTGCTAAAGTTTTCAATTCAATTCAATCAAGCCAACAATTCTAAACATCCTTGGAAAAATTTCCATATGCGCCCGGTCGAGTTGAGTGGCGGCAATAGAACCACAAACCACAGCCCCCGTTGTCTGCCTTTATGAAAAGGAAGTTTCTTGCTGATTGAATTATGTTGCATTTTGCTACTGACCCATAAATGTGGTTTGAAGATGCAGCTAGTAGGCAGCAAACAACATTTCAGTGGAAATTCTTTGAGCTTGTTAATCTGACAGATTGAGTAAGTGAAGCTTGAAATACAAAGGATCAGATATTTGACCGGGGGTACGCTAAAGGACAAGCGTTTACCTGATAATTAGAAGTAAACTGTTAAACCATTCAATTAATTTATTGACAGCTTTAATTTAGAGTTTTCCAATCTACAATTAATAAGGTAAATTAAAAAAAATAAAGAAAAAACTTGGCCTTGGACTTAGACTTGGACTTGGAGGTGGACGTGGAACAAAAATGGTAGCACATGAATAATTCACAGCAAAAATCTAATCCTCCGTAGAGCAGCTAGCACTGAAAAAAACGTGATTATAATCACCTGGATGAGTTTGGGTGAATAACGACTTGATGCATTATTTAAAAGATTTTCATCGTATAGGACTTTTGTCAACCCAATTGCATTCTGCTTCCATATCTGCCACAATTCCTGTCATAAAGAGCAGTGGAAACCAGCGGGGTGTTCTCCTGCGCTAGGCTTAAAAAGGGCAACATTTCATAAACCACGGAGAATTGATATGTGATGGTGGCCGGTTGTAGCTAGGTTCATATACATCAAACAACAGCTTTTCAGGTTTTACGAATCATCCTGGCTTCTACTCCAATCACAAATACGTAAATGATGCACACATCCATAAACAGTATTCAACACATCCATAAACAGTATTGAACAACTTCACGAACTAGCAGTGAACGCCACTAACGCTGGAGATGCGTCGTCGATTTTTTATGATGCGGTGTCAGCAGATACTTCTACTTCCTCACACTGCTAATTGACTGCCACGCTGACGTTTCCAAATAGATATGCCAAATTTTGCAAATCTTCGTATCGGACACCTGAATGTCAGGGGTCTGGAGCATCACATTGATGGTGTAAAACTCTTGCTCGACGCAAATCAGTATCATCTTTTCGCAATTACTGAGACAAAATTGAAGGCCTCCTCTCCCGTAGGGCCAGTGCACGTCCCCGGCTACAATTTCATCAGACACTCACTGCCGTCTGGTCGCGGACAAAGAACGAAATCCTGTGGAGGTGTTGGCCTGTATGTAAGGAAAGGCATTAAGGCCACTCCCGTTATTAAATCTACTCATGATATTAGCCAACCCATAGCATCGAGAGTCGAGTATTTGGTCGTTCAGGTTAAGATTGACGAATTAAACATCGGAGTAATTGTCATCTATAATCCATCTGGTTCAAATCAGTCATTCAGTCAACATTACGAAACGGTTCTACTTGATCTGCTTGATTTTGGCTTCGATAGGACTTACATAGTAGGCGACTTCAACATCAATGTAGCAGCAAATCAGCCTTCTGCTAATTTAATCTCTTTGAAACGGATTCACACAACCTTCAACTTGACAATTCTCAGCACGGGTCCTACCAGAATCACCGACACCTCTTCGTCTACGATATACCTACTTATCACCGACTGTCCTCAGTACGTCAAGAAAGCAAAAGCATCTCTTGGAAGCAGCATTTCAGACCATGAAGTGGTATATCTGCTGACGGACATCAGAATGAAAAAACCACGCAGACAGCGGATTTGTGTAAGAAACTTCCGGAACATTGATGCGATGCAGCTACAGGCAGACTTCCAAGCCAAGGAGCTTCAATCCTTTTTTGACAACAACGACGTAAATGCTAAGGCAACAATTCTATCATTAGTGTTAAAAAGTCTTCTGGACTCACATGCTCCCGAACAAACAATCACCTACGAGACGAACGAACTCCTTGGATCACGCAGCAAATCAAACAAGCGATTTCATTGAGAAATCTTGCATTCAAGCTTTACTCACGTAATCCAAACAAAAGAAGAGGCGGTACTAATTGGATCAACTACGTTTAGAAGCGAGACCGTGCCAATTCCCTAATTTTCGCTGCAAAAAAGGATTATGCTGAGCAGCACTTTGGTCATGACCTTCCAGCGAAGAAGCTTTGGTGCAACCTCAGAAGGGAAGGCATTCACAAATCATCAAGACAAGATTCAACAGACGAGATCAGTGCGGAAGAGTTAAACAGGTTCTTTTGTGAAGGGCATCGTGAATTAGGGGATGTGGAAGAGCTCGACACGCAAAATGAGCCAAACCACAGATCAGCTGTTGATCGCGGTGCAGATGAATTCAACTTCCGTCGCACAAATGCTGATGAAGTTTGTCGAAAAATTTTCGAAGTCCGTACAAATGCTACTGGTTCCAATAGCATCCCGATTTCGTTTATCAAATTACTGTGTCCCTTTATTCTGGAACCACTCTCCCATTTGTTCAATGCTGTTATCGATTCGAAAACATTTCTTTCGCTATGGAAATCAGCCATCATCACACCGATCCCAAAAACAAGCATTCCTTCTCTACCCAAGGACTATCGTCCTATTAGTGTTCTTCCAGCTATTTCAAAAGTGCTTGAGAAAATCCTGCTGAATCAGATTACTGAACATCTGGATAATCCCAACTGTCGCCTGTTGGATCGTTGTCAGTCGGGCTACAGAAAAGGATTTGGAACTACAACGGCTCTGACGAACGTGGTTCACGATATCTACGGCAACCTTGACAATAACCGCTGCACTGTTATGGTGTTAGTGGACTTCTCACTAGCATTCAATTGCGTTAACCATCGTCTACTGCAAATCAAACTTAGTGAAGAGTTTGGGTTCTCAGAATCTGCTTGTGGACTAGTTGCATCATTCCTTAGTCAGAGGTACCAATCTGTTCGACTTGGGAACGAAACATCAACTGAACGTGAAGTCACCGATGGCACTCTCCAAGGATCCTGTCTCAGTGCACTCTTGTTCAGCCTTTATATTAACGCAGTCTGCCCGTCGTCCTGAAGTGTAACTATCAACTGTACGCAGACGACTTGCAGGTGTACATCTCGGGACCAGTGAGTGACATTGACGAGCTAATCAGAACCATCAATGACGACCTTGACGCTATCACATGTTGGGCCACTAGAAACTGCCTACATCCGAATCCGAAGAAAACTAAAGCTATTATCTTCAGCAAGACTGGTAGTTTTGCACCACAAACAGATATAGTTTTTAGCGGGGAAGTTGTACCATTGTCCGATGCAGTCACCAACCTTGGACTAGAAATGGATAGAAATATGACTTGGTCCCATCAAGTTAATAGTGTCACTCAAAAAGTCTACAACACCTTGAGAACCTTCCGCCGATTTGCCTCAGTCGTCTCTATGCCAACACGTCGGAAGCTCGTTCAGGCCGTAGTGATGCCTATATTAACATATCTACTGTGATATAGTGTATTATCATGGCCTTTCTGTAGCACTCAAGGAACAGTTCCATCGTTGTTTTAAATCAGCTGTACGGTTTGTACATGGCTTGCGACGTCGAGATACCACAATAGCCGTTAGAAACACCATTCTTGGTCACGACTTACCGGCGAATTTTCATCTACGCACCTGCAGTTTTATGAAGCGAGGATACGATGGTGACCTACCGGATTACATCCAAGACCTCCTGCTACAGGGACAGCAACAACGAACACGATCGTTTGTTATACCCAGGCATACGACAGTAAGCGGAAGAAGTGTTTTAATTGCTGGAGCATCCTGCTGGAATAGTTTACCGATAGAGATTAAACAAAAACGAACTCTCTAATCCCTTAAAATTGCTATCAGGAGATTAACAGAATATTAGAATAACCTTCAGGATAAATTACTGTAAAAATGTATTTCAAGCCCCTTACTGTTCCACGAATTTGTCAAGTTTTATTAGAACCACTACTGTATTTTTCTCATACCCGTTTCCTTGACCTGATATACAGTATTACTAACAGGCTTACGTAATCAATTAAACAATAAATTACAAATTACAAATTACTTTGAATAAAGTCTGTAACACAGGGAAGAAAATCCACAAGGGGCTCTGATGAACCTTTATAAATACCGTAATCATTGATCAGCGGGGTAACATTGATCGGAATGACTCATCTCGTAAAAAGTTGGTATCATCATTTATTGATGAAACATTTCCAAAGCATGAATGTTGCTTCCCTTTCTTTTATTAATGAGCTATTAAAAATTAGGATTTTTGCAAAAATTGCGTTAACTTTATGCATAAATTTGTCAAGTTTGCGAAACAATGATTTCAATGGTTAAGGATGACACTACCGAAGATTCATGTCTCACATAGGTTCTGCAAGCGATATGAGCTAGGAAAATGCGGTTCTCACTAAAAATGGCATCGCACAAAACGATTCCGCTGTCAAAACTTTTATAAGTATGTTCAATTAGGCAACAGGTGAGGTGAGGTGTTTTTAATTTTAAATTAACTCAAAAAGTAAATGAGATGTAAGCGTTTGGACATCATATTCGGCTTCAGGGGCCATGATTTAAGTAAGTAACAACATTATCAATATTACCGAACGTTGTTTACATGGATGATCAATGTTACCCCATATCAGCTAAATGAAAAAATCACATAAAACATAAAACAATAATCTGCTCAACAGACTCCGGACCAAGGTCCAGGAGTGTGGGGTTGGGGACCATTTACTACATGCAAGCAGTAAACAGGACAACACCTCCGACCCACTAAACCATTCCCATTGCCGCCAAACCCTTCGTCTCTCCGGGACCACCAAGAAGGCATTGCTTCGGAGAGGGGCTATTGCACATCGCATCCTCCAGGTTAGCTGCGTAGCCATGCAGCAACGAACATCGATGACACGCTTAAGGGGGTCCACCAAGGTAGCATGCTGGCGCTTTGCCAGCTTCTCAGGTGGTCCTTTCCTCCCATTGTCCGCTGAAGGCGGGCAGGGTCGACCACAACGCCCGCGCCCAGCTGCACCGCAGGTATCAAGAACTGATACTGCGGGCTTCGCAATTTGACCTACTGAAGGCTCAGGCCCTTTCAGCTAGCACCAGCTGGGATTGCTGACGAAGGGGCCTCCACCTGCCCCGAACAACCAGAGGCTCGTATCCAACCCAGTAGGCCGGCGCCACGACAGCAGCGCTACCAGGATGTTCTCCCCGCGGCCACTTAATCGTTGTAAGGGTCGATTTCGACCGTAGGGCACCGGTATGACCTACGTAGCCGACTGCGAACCCTTGGACCACCTGTTGTTTAGCGTCTGCACTAGTCACTCCTTGAGTCCACTCGCCACCTCCTTTGTAGTTCCTATACGATGATAGCCGATGAAACGGCATTCCAGCCAAACTCGTCTTCACACATCCTCTGAACCAGATTATCCGGAGTCGTGTCCCCACCGCATGTGGCAAACATGCGGTCACGCATTGTGCGGAAACGCGGGCACATGAACAAAACGTGTTCCACCGTTTCCTCTAAACCTGCACAAACTGGATATTAGGGAGAACCCGCATGACCGAAACGGTGTAGATACTGTCTAAAGCAACCATGGCTCGAAAGAACCTGTGTCAGGTGGAATGTTAGTTCCCCATGGCGCCTATTGACCCAGATATCTAACCTCGGAATCAACCTGTGAGTCCACACTCCCTTGGTGGAACTGTCCCACGCACGCTGCCATTTGATCATAGAGGCCAGTCTGGCAGTCCTGCGTATGCCTCTTGTGCCGTGCCTTTCGAAGCACTCTATGTCTTCCATGATAAGGATACCAATAGGCACCATACCGGTGATGACGCAGAGTGCATCGTCTGACACGGTACGGTACGCGCTCGCAACCCTCAGGCACATTAGCCTATAAGTACTCTCTAGCTTGCTACGGTAGCTATTGGTACTTAACGCCGTGCCCCAAGCCGGGCCACCATACCTCAGTGTGGACGAGGCGACACTGGCCAGAAGCTTACGCTTACTGGCGTACACCGCAGAGCTATTGGACATCATCCGGGACAGTGCCACAATAGCTGTGGAGACTCTCTTGCAGGCATAATCAACGTGGCTACCGAAGCTAAGCTTATCGTCGATCATCACCCTCAAGTGTTTGATGGAGCGCTTCGAAGTGCAGTCACCTACACTAATCACCGCTAGCTGCACCGATTTCCGGTTGTTAACAACAACCACCTCAGTTTTGTGGTGATCCAATTCCAGTTTCCTGGAGCTCATCCACTCCTCCACAATTGCGATCGAGTGAACTGCAGTCAATTCAACTTCTTCGATCGATTCACCGTAGACCTCTAGCGTAATATCGTCGGCAAAGCCAACAATAACCACACCCGCTGGGAATCTTCCCCATAACACGGCCCAGGCATTGAAGTCACCCGCTATTACCACTGGCCTTCGCCCTGTCAGCATGGCCGTCATACAAACCAGCATCTGCGTGAACTGCTCGATCGACCAACGCGGAGGCGCATAGCAGCTAGAGAAGAAGACACCGTTTACCTTGGCCCTCGTAAGTAGTGGACACCAACTCCTGGACGGGGTATTTACCCGTCGTCCATATCGCTGCTATTTTTTCGGATCCATCCGCGACCCAGTCGCCGTTTCCGGCGGGTACTCGGTATGGGTCCGATATGATGGCGATATCCGTCCCCCACTCAGCAACTGCCTGATACAGCAATTGCTGAGCTGCGTCACAGGTTCAGGTTCAGCTGCGTTACCTGCACTCTGACTTTTCAGCTATGGCTCTTTTGAGGGTCGGGCACCTTGAGCCTCCCGTTGGATGCTTGTTGTTCACAGACTTCCCGCAACAAATCAAACACTTGGGAGGATTTTTGCAGCCTCGTGCCTTATGACCTTCCTCACCACATCGTCTACACAACTTGGTCTTATCAGGGCCTTTACAGCCCCTGTGTCCCGGTTCTCTACACCTGAAGCAGATCACCGGTTGCTCGTGTATGGTCAATGAGCATACTAAGGCCACCTGAGTTCCTGCCGGACCTTTCCGGAGCCGAACGGCTGCGGTAGGCACCTGTACCTCGCACTGTTGTCGCAGTGCCGTGACGAGCTCTTCTGCGTCAGTGATCTCGTCTAGATGCATCACCTCCAGAGTCACTGCCGGTGTTAGAGCCCTCACCTCGACACCCTTGCCAAGGACCTCTTCCGACAAACTTTTGTAGGCAGCGCCCTTGCGCTCCTTGTCACACTTGAGCTCGAGGATCATTTCACCTGTACGAGTGCGTCTAACACTGCGTACGTCGGCTCCTAGATCTACGAGCTTCGCGTCGCTGCGCATCGCCTTCAAGACTTCCTTGGACTTTTCCGTCTTGACGATGATCGCATCACCCTTTTCGTGATTTACACCTATCCTCCTACCTTTCTTTGGCCTGGTATCCCTACGCTCCTGCACTTCGTGCTTCTTCTTTCTCTTCTTTTGCTCCACAGTTGTCCAGGGGGCGTCCTCCCCCTGATCCGCTCTAACCTGTGGTGTTTGAGGACCTCTCAATGGTCGCAACCCCCTGTTCCCTTCAATCCGTGAGGGGACAGCCTTTTCAGACCTACCCTTCCCAGTTTTCCGAGACGCCTGGCTGGGGTCCGACTTTTCGGCTCTGCTAACGACTTTCGGATTTAACATCCGCCTGGCCTAGCGAGCGCCGCCGGGTAGCTCCTCCCTGACGGCTGCCGCGCACGCTTCTGCGATTGTTTGTTATAAGCATTCGCTTCCGCACTTTTGGGGCTACCCGCAAAAACAAAGGGCTCCTGGGTAGATTTCCTTCAATTCCACGGGTTCTGCCGCTGCCACAGTCGCCATGGGTTCAACATGGTTCTGCTTGGCCACCAACATCGACTTACGAAGTTTCAACAGGGCCTGCTTGAGGTCCGTGCTGATGTTGGACTTCGAGGACGCAAAGTCAATGATGGAGTCAAGCTGCTGTGCAGCCACTTCCATCGCAGAGAGCCCCTCTCTACCTTTATTGATGGCCCTTATCAACCACGCTCCATCCATAACCTCACCCGATACGTTAGCCGGGGATGAAATATGGTGTCCAGCTCTGGCACTATGTGCGCTGCTGTCTCCTCCTGCTTCCGCTCCCTCAACGAAGACCTAGCTAACCCACTTCTTGCGAAAGGGGTTCACTTCTCTACTACCGCTACCTACGATACTACTGTTGTTTTGATTTATGTTTGTACTCATTTAGAATCCCACGAGTTGCACGGGAAAAGAGGTTTACCACGTCAGAGCCCTGCATTAACGCGGTAAGGGACAAATTACTGTGAGAGGTGCCCAGGTACCCCACAGGCTCCGTAAACGATCGAGCATCTTTTTCACCCCCTCGACCATTCAGTCCTTGGCACGGGTCGCTTGACACCTTGAATTGGGGTTACCCCGTTTGGTGGACTCTTACCACCGGAACAGGTCATCCGTAGTTCTATTCTAAGCCGAAAACTACACAGCTAAATGTGTGCGGATGTCGAGCGCTGAAATGCAGTAACTACGGCTGTCACTCAAATTATGCTAGAGTTGCAGCGTCTATGGCATGCCGAACCAGAGCCGGCTGCAGAGAATTAGCTCTACTGCTTCTAAAATCTACGGCTCAAGCTCAGATGATTGCATTCGTATCTTTCCTTAACCTGGATGTTTAAAACCATACAACTATCAAGTCGATCAGACGTGTGAGCAATTGAACAATTTCAACCATTTCGATCCCGATGAGCCATGAAATTTAGCTGCAACTTCATGTTTTCCACAATTATTGAAAAACCGCCTTTCAAATGTTTTCTTCCCTTCAACGTCCGCTTTACAGTTGATGTTAGATATTTCTAAATCTCCTATTCAAATTTCCATCGCCATTGCGAGGACAATGAACCACAGTTTTCCCCATCCCACGTATCCGACAAAGTTCAGCAAAAATCAATTCCAGAAAATGGGCGAACAGGACAAGGGATCCTTTTGAAGTGGATGGATGGATGGATAATTGAGTGCTAATATTGTGTGACTCCCTGTGACTACACCTTAAGGTTTCAGTACTTTCCGTTTAGGAAAGGGACCCAAAATTGAAGCCTTGCAAGAAGAAGGTTGTAGTTAGTGCGCGTTAGCAGATGGTGACCGAGATTTTATTATGGTCGTGTCAGCGGGCGGCGCGAACAAGGATAACAATGGTGACAGGGTGCAATTTATGAATCCCTCCAATATTTTCCCTCATTTTCCATTTAATTTGACATTGATTCGCCATTTTTTTGGGATCATCCTTTTGGGGTAGGGCTCTCACTCATACTGAGAGCGGTGAGAAATTTGAGAAAGACGAACGGGACAGCGAGGGCGGGATACGCAAATTTGACAGACAGTAATGGGACGCCTATAAAGAAATGGATCTTTTGTCGCTTTTAGGTTTCTTGATGGGACAGAAAAAATCCGAGAGGTGGAGAAAAAAGGATCGCCTTTCATTTCGGCAAATCAAAACGATGGGGTGATTTCCTCGGAGCATCCTTTTTTTTCTCACTTTGGAATTTTGGTGAGATGGAAAGGCACAGCAGGGGGATAAAGTTAAGGAACCCATCAGAATGGGCTTTGTTATCAAAATTATAATACGATCATTGTGGATTCTTTTATTGTAATGGTCTTTCTCAGAATCGTAAAAGAGATTACCGGATTTGAATTTTCCAAAGAGTGTTTGCTTTCAGCAGGGCTTTCAAGTTAGCAACCCTTTGGATGATTGAATGAAGCAATAGTGTCCGAGAACAGAAAATATAGCTTCAAATAAATTAGAAGCGGAAATGCCTGGTGACACAAGAACGAGACACAAATAAAATAAGTGCTTTTAATTCGTTAATGAAAATTCAGTTTTAGCAATTTTGATAGGGAAACAGTATTTTGTCCATGGTCGAATTTAGATTTTGGAGCGCCAAAGTCAGATCTCATTCAAAATTCAGCGCATTTCTTGATGTCACAAATGTTCGGTCAAAATAACATATATCTTCAAAGTTGCATATGAGATGAAGCTTTTTCTAGTGGTGATTCAAATAATGAGTTCTTTCCGGCGTGACATCCCAAATTCGACAGAATCTGATTCTCAGCTTAGTGTTCTTATGAGCACTTCTACAGTTATTAACTAAGAGCTTTCTTTGGCGTTTGACCATTTTTGCATTCGTTTATCGTGTGTCAGGCACGAAGATATTCTGTGCCCTTGGAAGTCGTGATAATTTCCAACCCGAAATGATCCTCGATCGGCTTAAAAAAATAATAATAATACGGACTCGCTTGAAAAAAGAGCTGAATATTACCCTGAAAAGTTCAGCATTACCTCAAAATAGGAACATTCATGATGCTATATCTCGAGCTGCTGATGATCTATAATGGTATGGTCTTAATCAAATTTGTTCAGTGGGTCAGGTGGCGCTAGTCAGCATAAAAAAAATGAGCAATTATCTCATCATCAAAATAAGATAGAAAGTTCGAACCTTCGACAATGTTGGTCATTTCTCATCATAAACTACAAGAATGTTACTTTGAATGTGACACTCATACAATAAAAACAGTTTGATTCGATTTTTTTGCAACTAGGTGGCGGTAGTGAACATGTTGAATTAAAAATTTAAAGCTAATTCTGTATTGTGATGCTGATGAAATAACAAGTTAGAATATTCGGCAAGATTCTTTAGACAGTCAAAGAAATCCGGACGGCAAACATTTTTATTCCTTATTCTCCTCTGCACATATTTGCATAGTCGACGTAAGCACCACTGACGTTTTCAGCATATGTTTGTCATTTTACTGGCAAATAACAAATACTTTTCCTCGCAGGTATCTAGATGCCTCATCGATAATGAATCATATTATTTGCCATCATATGCTCAATAAGGTGGTTAGAATTAGAGGGTCTTGTTTCCCGGACTCGAAAAAATCCCGAGATTCGGGATTTTATTTTAAAAAATCCCGGAATATCCCGGGATCTCGGGACAAAAATTAAATGCTTCCAAAAAGACTTTAGAATGACCGGAAAGGGTATTGAAGCAATGTTTAGTTTTATAAAGCAGTTGCATAACAACTAAACCTGTTTTTGAAGGTTAAGTCGAATTAAAATAGGCAGAAACAAAGTTCTCTTAGATTTAATTCATCAATATTTCACCTATCTACAGTTGAAGTCAATGGGCATTCATTAAAGTTAAAGTTAATTTGAAACAAAATTCAAACGTGATGCATAAGCTATAGGTATTTGTGATACAAATCACTCTCAAATTTTACCCAAATTATTTTCATTCTTGTGTAATATGGAATCTTTATACTTTTAAATATTAACATGACAGCCACAGGCATGTTAGCCCTGAAAAAGTGAAAGCTTCACTGGGCAAACCAAAACGGTTACGGTAAGATAAAATGGCATCGATCAAATTTTAATATGATGAAAAATTCAACCACCAAAGCATTTTTTAACAAACGGAACAAACTGTAAAAAACCTACTACAGTTTATTGAAAATTTATTTTACTAACATACCAGAATTAAAAATTATAAGCATAGGTGGCCTTAAACTCAATTAAAACGCTTATTGATTACGATAATACAATAACTTAAATACATTCTTGCATCAACAGTCACCAGAAAAACATGCAGCTTGAAAATAGTACAACAGTATTTTCTAGTTCAACATGCAATTTCGGAAAATCCTGGGATTCGGGATATTTTAGATCCCGGGATTCCCGGGATAAGACCCTCAAGTTAGAATGTTGAAAATGCAATGGCGCTTACGTCGACTATGCAAACCTGGGCAGGTCCTGCTGGGTGGTGCTAGTGAGCAAGTGAAATTGAGCATTTTGAACTTGAAATTAATGAGTTCATCCCGGGACCACCAAACGCGGTAAGATTTTTAACAAGGAAAGCGAAGTCATAATTTGGTTTCCTTTGGTAGGTTGACGGTGATATGGGTCATGGTTGCTAAGTACCGTTTTGTCTCAAATTCCGAACAGACTCATATTCCGAACACTTGGTTTTTGTATGGCGATTTGGTTGAAATGTTTCGCTGAAATATGTCATCAAATTACCACGAAATGGCAATCAATTGCAATTCAATTTAAACATATTCCAATCTATTTAGGACCTCAGGAGTAGTGATGATTCTCTAGTTCGAGGTCAGTAGAACTAGCTCAGATAAATTTATTTGCGAAATTATTAATTGGAGTACAATTTATTCGTGCTGTTCGGAATTTGAATCAAGGTGTTCGGAATATGAGACAGAATGAACACAGTGTTCGGCATTTGAATCAAAATGTTGTTCCATACTTCTGCGTTAAAACAATACTTAATAAGTTAAAATAAACATAATTAACGACACACTCAACAGCTAACAGTTAGGCTTTGCGAAGAAATTAAAATTTTCACAAATATCGACTAATTTGTGCCCCTCAGATGCATTTGAAGTCACAGCTGGCCTTAAGGCTCAAGAATCCATCATTCAATCATCAGCAATCATCGAATATGGAAAACCAGTTTTTTCGTACAAATTTTACGAAATCCTCATAAAAATCTATCATTGCAATCCAGATAGCAAGTGTAATGCAATGATAGATTTTCTTGGACATTGCTTGAATTTTGAGCAAAAAAACTGGTTTTGAAAATTTGTAAAACGATGATGGTTATTTTCCTTTTAAGTGTTCGGAATATGAGTCAAAACGGTATCCTTTGATTACTTTGGGTTACCGCATTTGAAGGTCAGATAGGCTGGATTTGCATGTCAAACGCAAACAGCAATAAATCACATAATTAGTGCTACTACGATCCAAGGTAGCCATGAAAACCAACTTTTACTTTGGTTCTTCAACTCGATATCGAGATATGGAACATCCAGGTATGGAGGGTTGACTGTACCTAAATCCCATGATTTTGATACGATATAATCAAAACAACAATGTTATTCAGAAAGCCCCTGGCATTTGAAATGGAAGTCCATAAGGTCATAATCATAGTATATTCAAGTGATTCAGATCTGACCCATTGTGTTTCAAGCGTTTCAGATTTACTTCATATTCTAGTGATTCAGGTATGAATGTTTTTATATTCAAGTCATTCATGCTGACTCACTTCATTCCCAAGTGAATAATGTCTGATACTCTTTATATACCTGTGTTTCATGTTTGATTGACTTCATGTATAAATAATCCAAGTTTGATTCTCTCCATATCCAACAAATCATGTCAGATTTACTTCATGTTCAAGAGATTCAGGTTAAGTTCTTTCCATATTGTTCTCAAGTGATTCAGTATTGATTCGCTCCATATTCAAGTGATTCATATCTGATTCACTTCATATTAAACTGTTTCAGATTGGATTCACTTAATGTTCAGGTGATTTCAAGTGATTCATGTCTGATTTACTTCTTCAAGTTTGATTCACTTTATGTTCAAATGCTTCAGGTCTGATCCAGTTCGTAATCAAATGGTTTATGAATGATTCACATCATATTACATTGATTCATGTTAGATTCGCTCCATATCCAAGTTGTTCATGACAGATTCACTGCCTATTCAAGTGATTCAGGTCTGATTCCCTTTATAATCAAGTGATGCAGGTATCCACCTGATTCATTCAGTTTTGTCTACAGTTTCTAGTTATTCGCGTTTCTTTTTTTATTAGTATCATTTCAAACATAACATTCATTTCTTATATCTAGGTGTTCTGTGTTATTAGACAACACTATCATCCAAATTTGATAAAACAAATTTAGGATTTTGTTAACATTTTGTCAACAACATATTACATTTCATTTGCCGTAGAGTTCAGATTTATTATAGGTGTGTTGATTTCACCTGCTTATAAGAGAACAAAAATATAACGTTTTCAATTTACTTAACCTAACTTTACTTCTTGATGTGCAGTATTCGAAATGGCGGTGACATGACGCGACAAAAGTTGTTTTGCACATTCAAAATCATCAAAATTACAAAAGTTTAGTATTGAATAGTATTAAAACTTCAACCAAATATTTTTTTACATCCTCATGCTCGATAAAATTGTTGAACCATAAGCTTTCAGATAGTGCTTAACTTTGGGAAAATATTGCATTCCTAAATTATAAATTTTGTGCTTTATTTTATTGTATTGAGATTGAACTAACATTTAAATTTGTATGACTTTTAGACGGCAAATCAATTGAAGTCAAAAAATTAAAAAATGTAACAATAAAATAAAGTACAAAGTTTATAATTTAGAAATATATAAGGTACATTTGAAAATGATAAAAAATCTCAAAAAAGGTTTTGGTAGTTTTGGATGCCCCTTTACATAAAGCCCGACCATCGTGCATCGCTCATGCTCAATTTACCGCTCATTAATAATTTAATAATTTTGAAAAATCTGAAAAAAATTTCGCAATAAAAGTTTTAGGCATGTAGGTATTAGCATACCGAAATGGATTGTATCTAAATGAAATTTATAGGATTAATTTTAGGCTGTTTACCATGAGTGTAACAATGATTTTATTATGGCAGATCGATAAATGCTTCTTAGTTGCCCGGTTTAATATGTTGTCGTACAAAGATGAATAAGCTAATAAAAGTATATAATTCCAACTAGTGCTATATATAGGGCCTAGCGCTAGATGACGCCCTAGACTTGCATCACTGGCATACATGTTAATCGATACCATTTTACAATTTTCACATTTCAACTTTTTACCAACAATATCAAATATTTTACGCTGCGTCAAGCGCAAAAAAAAAGAGTTGAGAAAATATCGAACATGCGATTCATGACAGAATTTAACGTGGTAAATTGCTGTTGTCATCGAGAATAAATGCAGCACATCGTAGCGATATCGAACTTAAAAGCTAACCGAGGATAACAGAAATGTATTGTCGTTTTATTATACACGAAATGGTGCAAGATTTCCTATGTTTGAAATATAAATCATTGTATTTTTATTCCATGGATTTCATCCAAAATTATCCCTAGTAAACGAAAGAATAAGAAACTATTACGTATTGCAATACTTTAACTAAAATTTGAAGATTCAAGAAAAATTAAAATACAATTTATCAACAGGAATTGCAGAATTTGGTATAAAAGCGCATACACTCTAGAAATCATACAGTATCTTACAGGTTTCGCTGCACTATCACAGAATTGACTTTATATTAAAATTTTTTTTTTTCTAAAACTAATGTATATATGGTATTTTAATATATCCTTTTAAACCTTGAGCAGGGAGCCCAGGAAATTTCCCCCCTTTGCAAGCCGCATCCCCTCCCTTAAACTTCGGGCCTGATTCTGATCGGAAGGCTTCAAAGTAGAAAATTAAATTGCTTAAGTCGCCTCTCGACGATATTACAATCCTTAACATCGAATTGAAATCAGAATATCCCCTGGGACTAGTCAAATAAAAACTAACCAAAAATGTTGTCTACCTTGCTTCCTCGGCTGTCAAGTGACAAAATAAAAATCAATACAAAGTCAAGCAGAGAGACGAAGGTGAAAACGTGACATCTTGCAGATTGAACTCAACGACAACAGCAAAGGAAACGAATAAATGGAGATTCCAACGTGGCTGTCCCTCGATTTTCTTCCCATTCGGCTCAATTTGACAATCCATCGACGACGCCGAAAAAAGGGAACCAAACGATAAAACAGCCGTTTCGAGTGGGAGTGAGAAGGAACCTCGCGGGACCGGAAAGTGGCCCTCGTCAGCCAACAACCCGAGAGACAACAACCGTTTCTCGGCATTTCGTTTCGCCACGCCACTTTACCAACACTAGATAGATACTGCTTTTCGCTCGTTTGAAACGTGAAACGCTTTCTCGCCATCACCCACCACACTCATGAAAGGAATTCGAAATCCAAGCTCCGGCATCGAGTAGCAACAGAACGACACGATGATAAAAGATAAACCTTTCCATCGTTCCGAGAAAGAGGACTCTTGATGGTGCGTGGATTTTTTTCCTGTGTGCTCATAGCTGATGCTGACAATGTGAATCCCTGTTCTAATCCTAGTGATGGTATTGAAGGGAAAAGGAGCAATCATTTTTCAATTGAATCGAAAGTCACACTGGAAAGTGGTGTGATTGGACGCAAAGATCTAATTTTGTGGAATTTATGTAGAATCTTTAAAGCTTATTATGGATTTGATTGGATTTGAAGTCAACTTTTACAAAATCCACAAAATATATCAATAGTTTGTAATCTTTATAAAACTTTTACCAAACTTGCCAAACTAACTAACTTTCAATCATGGAATGTCTTGAAAACGATATCAAATACCTTTAAAGGAATACTCTAGAATGTATAAATTTACATAATTTTGTACTCACTTAGAGGTGTAAAAACTGGCTCTCATCGTTCGATGGGCAACAGACCGACCAAGGAACGGGCGATTGGTTACTGTCTCAAGGACTTGATTGCCCGAAGCTTTTCGGGTAGATCGGTGGGTATGCTTACCTGGAAATGCAGAGGATAATGAACAATACATATTTATTGGAAGGCTAACGTCTGAGACAGTTTTCGGAAATTCAATTTCGATGCGGTTCGATTCCTAATGCCCCTCGAATTGTTTTATTCCCACCGAAATGGTTTCGAGAAGGACACAGATAAGGGAGAAAAACAGATGACATTTAATCGAATGCTGTTTTTGGAACGCAATTGAAGATGAAGACTAATGTTTGTTTGGATAAGATGAGACAATTCATGGTGAAGCTCTGTGAATGAGCATTGTCTTTTTCACATTAAAGGTAAATAGAGATAGGCACATCAAACAAATGTACCAAAACAGCCTTATCGGTCAGAAATTGATTATGTACACAAATATAAGATTGAGAGATAAAACTTAAAAATAATAACGTAATGCTCTTTTTCTTGGCATTACGTCCTCACTGGGACAGAGCCTGCTTCTCAGCTAAATGTTCTGTGCACACTTCCACAGTTATTTACTTAGAGCTTTCTTTGCCAAAGTTGCCATTTTCGCATTCGTATATCGTATGGAAGACACTATGATACTCGATGCCCACGGAAGTCCAGAAAATTTGCATCATGATAACATACTCGATAGACCGCGAAGCGAACCTAGACACCTTCAGCTTGACTTTGCTTTGTAGCTGCGGACATTACAACTAGGTTGACGCCTTAACCGAATGTCAATCGGGATAAGTTGGCATTTCGTGTTTCATACAGGAACAGGTAGCCTTTTGAAAACACCATATATTTTTTTTTTTATTATTTCTTTATTAGTATCATTCCAAACATTACATTAATTTCTTATATCTAGATGTTCTGTGTTATTAGACAACAGTATCATCCTAATTTGGTAAAACAAATTTAAGATTTTATTAACATTTTGTTAACAACATATTACATTTCATTTGCCGTAGCAGTTCAGATTTTTTACAGGTGAGTTGATTTCAGTGAGAAAAAAAAACGCTTTTAATTTACTTATCAAAACTTAACCTAAACATTAAACGCATTAATCGTGGCAATAGAAGATTGTAACGATTTTTGCCTGAAATTATTAATTATTTTATTTTAAATTTGCTCCAATTTTTCAACATTGGATATTCTATGTAACTCATTGGTACTGTACCAGGGAGGAAGCCTCAGAATCATTTGCAAAATTTTATTTTGAATTCTCTGCAGAGCTTTCTTCCTGGTATTACAACAGCTAGTCCATATTGGTACAGCATACAACATGGAGGCCCTGAAAATTTGTTTGAATATCAAAAGCTTATTTTTAAGACAAAGTTTTGATTTTCTATAAATAAGGGGATAGAGACATTTTACATATTTATTACATTTGGCTTGAATGCCCTCAATGTGATTTTTGAAAGTTAAATTCTTATCTAGCATGAGACCTAGATACTTAACTTCATCTGTCCAATTTATTGGAAACCCTCTCATCGTGACTACATGTCTACTTGAAGGTTTCAAATGAAAAGCTTTTGGTTTATGTGGGAATATTATTTGTTGAGTTTTGGAAGCATTAGGAGAAATCTTCCATTTTTGCAAGTATGAAGAAAAAATATCCAAACTGTTTTGCAATCGACTACAGATGACACGCAGGCTTCGTCATTTGGCGGAGAGGCCTGTGTCATCCGCAAACAAGGATTTTTGACAGCCCTGAGTTAAATCAGGTAAGTCAGATGTGAAAATATTGTATAGTATTGTTCCCAAAATGCTGCCTTGGGGAACACCAGCTCTTACAGGAAGTCTTTCAGATTCAACAGATAACTTTGAATTATTCTAACAATGTATGTTGGAAAATTAAAGTTTTTTAATTTTACAATCAAACCTTCATGCCAAACACTGTCGAATGCTTTTTCTATGTCAAGAAGAGTAAGACCAGTAGAATAGCCTTCAGATTTGTTGGAACGGATCAAATTTGTTACACGTAAAAGTTGATGAGTGGTCGAATGTCCATGGCAGAAACCGAACTGTTCATTGGTAAACATATAATTTTCTTTGATGTGGGCCATCATTCTGTTCAAAATAACCTTTTCAAAAAGTTTACTGATAGAGGAAAGCAAACTGATTGGACGATAGCTAGAAGCTTCTGCAGGATTTTTGTCTGGTTTTATATTCGGTTCAACCTTAGCGTTTTTCTATTTGTTAGGAAAATATGCTTATTGAAAACATTTGTTAAATATATTAACTAAGAATGATAAGCTACTTACTGGAAATTTCTTGATTAGGATGTAGAAAATTCCATCATCGCCAGGAGCTTTCATATTTTTGATTTTTTTTTAATAATAGTTTAGTTAATAGTTTAATAATAGCTGTAAATCAGTCCCCCAGGCATTTTCGAAAACGTTCTCTTGATTGAGAATATTTTCGAAGTCCTGAGTAACTTTATTTTCAATTGGACTAGTAAGTCCTAAATTAAATTCTGCGCACTTTCAAACTGCATAGCAAGTTTTTGAGCTTTTTCGCAATAAGGTAATAATAATTTGTTTTCCTCCTTCAATGTCGGTATTGGCTTTTTTTTTTTTTTTCTTTTGTTGGGATTTGAACCACTGCGACCATTAAGTTGATCTATTGTGGTATACCCCTGTTTATTTTTCGCATATTTTCAGGACGACAAGTTACTATTGAGAGTAACTGCAGTTGACTGATAGTGCGACGTACCCCAATCTGGTATGATTCTTAAAATGAATTCAACTACCTTATTGGGATTTCCTTGCCAAATTTCAAAAGGACTCAGTATGCCCTTGTTGAAATACTGTCTTCTTTGCGCAAATAGTGCTGAGCATTCACAAAGCAAGTGTTGAGAGGTCTCTATCTCACAGTCGCAAAACCGACAGATATCAGTTGGACTTCGACCCATCTACTTTAAATGATATCTAGCTGGACAATGTCCTGTAAATAGTCCAATAACTATACAGAATGATTTTTTATTTAAGTTTATAAGTTTTTCTGTAATTTGTTTATTTGGAGTTATAAACAGTTTAGACTGTCTTGATGTATTTGTACCAATCCAGTTCGACTGTATCATATTACGCTCCCATTTTTTTATTTCCATTTGTATTACACATTTTGAAACTCCACAAAAGGGTTCTGGTCCTAAAAACTGAGTATTCGATCCTCGTCTAGCCAGAAAATCAGCTTTCTCATTTTTTTCGATTCCACAATGGCCTGGTACCCAGTACAGGGACACCTGGTTATTCATAGCCAGTTGCTTCAATACTTGTATGCATTCCCAAACCAGTTTTGATTGGCATGTATAGGATTTTAATGCGTTCAGAGCCGCCTGGCTGTCTGAAAATACGCAAATCCTTGCATGTCTATACTTTCTTCTAAGACATATAGAAGCACACTCTAAGATGGCGTATATTTCTGCAAGGAAAACAGTTGTCCATCGTCCCATTGGTATTGAAACATTAACTCCTGGACCTGTTATTCCAGCCCCTGTGTTATCACTCATTTTAGAACCATCGGTGTAGAACATAATCGATCCTGGTGAAATACTAGGCCCACCCGATTCCCACATTTGGCGGTCTGTTTCAACCACCTTATATGGTATATCTAGGTTTAGGGTTCTTTCCATCCAGTCTTCGTTCATGACTACTAATGGATTAATTTGAAAATCTTTCAGTATACTTAGATGTCCGGAAAGATTTCCTTCAAGAAAGATATTCGTTCTTCGCAGTCTTAGTGCATTCTTTTCAGCTTCCATTTGCACGTGTTGATGTAGTGGAAGCTTATACAGAACTGCCTCTAAGGCCTTTGATGGCGTACTACGCATGGCTCCTGTCATAGCCATGCAGGCCAAACGTTGCAATTTTTCTAGCTTTTTTTGGGCTGTGCTTTGCTTTGTTTTAGGCCACCATACTAGTGCGGCATAAACTACCCTGGGCCTTACAATAACCGTATAAATCCAATGAATCATTTTAGGTTTGAGACCCCATTTTTTACCAAAAGTATTCTTACTCACCCACAGGGCAATAGTGGCTTTGCTTATTACCTGCTCTAAGTGCAAGTTCCAATTAAGTTTATCATCTAGAATAACTCCTAGATATTTTACACTGGATGCATATTGGACAATACATCCCTCAATTGTTATATTTTTAAAAGTTACTTTCCGTCTGCGAGTGAACGGTACCAAAACGGTTTTCGATGGGTTTATATTCAACCCTTCGTTTTGGCACCACCGCGAAATGCAGTTTAGTGCAGACTGCATTAAATCTGTGATGGTATGTTCAAACTTTCCACGAACTATTATGGCCACATCATCAGCAAAACCGATAACTTCGAAGCCTTGTTCTGTCAATTTATTAATTGGTATTGGCTTCTAAGGTCTTTTCAAAATTTTAGATAATTTCCAAATGGGCTTAGAGCCAGGGTCCAATTGAGAAATCTTGTTTTCAAAATTTTTGTTTCCTAATTGTGCAAAACGATTCTTGATTTCTTTCTGCAAATTCTGCCATATGATTTTCATAGCAGGCTTGCGAGTGCGTTGGAATTGCCTCCTCCTCGCGTTTTTAAGACGGATCAAGAGTTTAAGATCATCATCCATAATCACGGATTCAAATTTGCAATGCTCCTGACTTCAACAATAGTATTTGTTAAAGTTTCAAGAGCATTGTAAATATCAAGTTTTGTTGTGGTTCTGATATATATTTCACCAAGAAGCCATAATTTATCACCTGAACTATTGTTACATGGCTTAATTTGTGGCACACATCGGTAACAAAATAGTAGTTTACGAAACAAGTTGCAGAATGATGATTTTTACAGCACGAGTCGTATAATTATCCTACGAGGCTTGCCGAGTAGGATAATTACGACGGGTGATGTGAAAATCGAGTCTGCAACGAGTTACGTACAACATTTTTTGCAATTTCCTACAAGACTATTTGAGAGTATCAGAAATGATATCGGAATGCATTCACCATTATTTTACAATTTCTGAAAAAATGTTGTGTTATGATTCATTACGCAACTCAAAACAGTTGCGTATTGAAAAAGCGTTACGTAATGAATCATTACATTGCATACTTTAGTGCAGGAAAGTAGGCCGTTTCATGACAGATTGGCGTGATGAAAAACAGCCTATTACGATGAGAAATTGCAAAAAATACTTAAAAGCATCTTTTGTAAAAAAAAAATGGGTTCACTATCATTTTAAATACATTTCAAATAGGTTATGGTCTCGAATATTGTTAAAAAATGACGGAGATATGCATTGTAAAAGTTGGACTTTTCACTTTTTCTGGACACATTGTTGTAAGCGTAAGTTTTCTCCCCCGTGGTAGTAAAATAGTTGAACGTTTCCAACCGAAACTATTTTGTACAACGCTTACTGTTCCTAAAGGATCAACTAGCATAAATTTTGTCTTAATAAAATGCAAAATTACAATAAATGACGATTTGAAGTATATTAGTTCCTCATTTATTATCCACAGAAAAAAGTTTGACTTACATTACTCACGTTAACTGTACATAACAATGAAGTTGACTAAATAGAAGTAGATGAAAAAACCGAATTTAGTACTATACCATTTAATACCACTAGAGTTTGTATCCTTAAACAGATATGCGTATTTCGACCTCAACTGTAAGGCCGTCTTCAGTGTCGTGTACTGGACTCGACTTATTGACTATTATTTTTTCTGTACCGTAATCCGGGGTAACATTGAGCAGCGGGGCAACATTGATCGATATGACTCTTCTCGAAAAAAGTTTGAATCATCATTTATTGATGCATCATTTTCAAAGAATGAATGATGCTGCCATTTCTTACATTCATGAGCTAATAAAAATTGAGGTTTTGTGAAAATGCATTTAGATCAGGCCTAAAATGGTCAATTTTTGATTCAATGATTTTTATCATTATGGATGGCACTACCGAAGTTTCATGTCCCACATAAGTTCTGTAAATAGTATGAGCAAGGAAATTTGGCGATTACTAAAAATGTCATCGCCGAAAACGATTCCGTTGTCAAATCTTTCATAAGTTTGTTCAATTAAGCTACATCAACGAATTACTATTAAGAATGCAGAAACTCCTTAGGATATTGCCTATCTTTAGGCGTATTCCGTTATTCAAAGTGTTTTTATTTTTGAAATAAATCAAAAAGTAAATTACTTGCAAGAGTTTGGTCTTCTTATTCTGCTTCAGTGGCCATGATTTAAGTAGGTAACCACATTTCCAATATTACCGAACGTTGTTTACATGGGTGGTCAATGTAACCCCTTATCAACTTTTGTTGCCGTAAGACGTTATCCAACGTCAAAAAAAAAAACCGCAGTGTTTATGATACTGGTACTTTAAAAATAAACAACAGTTTTCCAAGTGAGTTTTTGTTGAGCAGTCTGCAGTTACTTTGGACTGGGAAAAATACTTCGAAGGGTAAGTGGATTAGGATTTTATTAGAAGTTATTAGACACTTATATGAATTGTCCCAAACCAGATATGCATCTTTGCCGGTCGCTGTTTCGTTTACTGAAGCATTCCCGTCGAACCGCAGTGATAAGGATCACCACAACCAAAAAATCGACCAACAACGGAGACTATCGCAGACCTGGCCGATCCAATGACCACGACCGTGATCGACGGAAACGTTCCAGCTCAAAGAAGTGTTTATTTTACACAACCGTGCCGTTTGTGTAGACGAAGAAACCGGAAACAAATCAGACCGGATCATCATCATGGATTTGGCTGCCCAAAACATTAGGGTTCCCAAAGTGCAGAAGAGGAACTTGTTTCTTATTTCTTTAAATTTGACGAACGTATGACGCTGTGGATTTGGAAGCTAAGGTATGGTACACAAATTGTTTTACAATAAATTTCAACACTTTCGGTACATTCGTTACTACGCTTTTTGTATGAAACCACCGAAAATGTTGTAAGGCTAGGTACGCTCACATTGACCTCCACTCTTCACTAAAACGTAACTTAATTTGAATTTAATCATAATCATTCAGTTGAACCACATTTTATAGTGCAAATTCAATAAGCTTCTGCTGGGGTGAGCTTTTCCGTGGAGGACGCTCTCCCAAATCAAATAACGCGAATTCGCCCATCAACTTCTGAGCACAATCGGGATAGAACAGATCTTAACTCGTTTTATACAATTGAATAACCTCAATTCCAACTCCGTTTTGTTTAACCCTTTGTTTTAAAATATTATTGAAATCAAACACAACAGCTGAAATCAAATCGACGAAAGTATCAGTATCATTGTTTGGTTTTTGTTAATACTTTCGCTGTTTTCGTTCGAGCGTATATAAGCTGTCAGTTATTTTGGTGGATTCGTCGATTTGTTACCAAAAGGGTGTAACTGATTTTTTAATCGAGAGGATTAATAATGATGTTTCGTCGCTATGTAAAAATAATATCGAAAATTTCTAAGATCTATTTTCATTGAAATTCTAAAATAAGTATGGCTTTTACTGCTTTTGTAATCGTTTGTAACGAAAAACCCGTTTTATCATATTTTGCGACTAACGTCCATTTGAAAAAGTACTCGAGAAGTTTTATTTTTTCATTAAGTGTTATATCTAAACTGGGACAGAGCTTGATCTGCAGCGAAATAGTCTATTAGCGTTCCCTTTATTAATAACTGCAAATTAACTATTGTCAAATATGAATATCGCAAAACGCTCAAAGATACTCTATGTTCTGGGATGCACAGAAAATTATTATTCCGAAAAGATCTTCCATCAGACCCGTCACGAGTTTTATTAAGTTAAGTTCTCTAAAGTCTCAACATTTTTTTGATATTCATAGCTTAGAACATCTCTGAACAAACACCACGCTTGTTGAGAACTGCCAAAAAAATGTGCTATGGGCTTGGATGTGTTGATCTCGGTAAAAGCTTCGAAAATGCCGATATTCATTCTAAATCAATCATTATGCCAATCGGCCATTATGCTAATCGACTTTATGCCAAACGGGGTACAATCGTACACTAGAAAAAAATATTTTCTAAATTTAAAGTCGATTTAAAAAAAACGGAAATTCTTAATTTTAATTGAATTTGGTTTCAAGATAGGTAATTATGTTAACTACCACCCGTCCATAATTCGCGGGATGCGTACTATCAACGAAAAAAAACTTTTTCTTGCAACATGTTTATAATTTATTGGCGTGTCATTTTCAAGCAAATGAAAGTCGCAATCATACTGAAATTCAATAAAGCTCAACAATCGAAATAATTTTGTTTAATCTGTCCCCATGTAAAAGTTGTCATACTTGTGACATACACTAAAAAACACATTATTTTCATAATTGAAAGATAAAAAAGTTATTAAATTTTTAAAACGTTTCAATTGAAACCTTTTAAAATTAATTGAAACCAGAGCGGGTGCTGCCAACGTCTGTTTGAGTTAGCGTGAAGTGCGTCAATTGAAAATCTCAGAATAATAATTTCGCTTGAAAGATTTCGTTCAAACCCTTGACGGCTTTCTACGAAGAATATTTATGGGGATTTGCATAGAAAATTCCAAGAAAATGCGTCGAAGATAAAAAAGAAACTTTTGTGAAATTTCTTGTGAAATGTCCTGTAAGTTTCTTAAAAAAATGCTCGAAGCAATCTTTGGACAAATGCCTAAAAAATTGTTAGAGGAATCCTTCTGAAGATACCCTTGAGACAAAAAGGAATCTATAAAATAAAACTTCTGCAAGCATCCTTGGGAGAACTCCTGCAAGGATCTCTTTTGAACAGTTTGGAAATTGTACTTAAGGAAGTTTATGAAGGTTCGCTGTAGTAAGCACGGAATTTTTTTCTGCAAGCATATTTTCTTTTTCTTCTTCTTCTCCTTCTTCTTCTTATTGGCATTACTGCCCATAAAAGCATAACTGTCCCATATTGATTTTCGATCCAACACCTTTTTTCATCACAACATTCATGTATTAATATGCACTTCACTAGGCGAATGAAAATTTATACACTTTGTTTGAAAATGTTGTGGAAAAATATGAGGTTGGTGCAGTCCCATATTGAAAAATAAAGGCATAACAGTCTCTATATGAACTTTGAACCCCAATAGCAACTGCAAAACTGGAATTATGTTTAATTTTATATTTTTTACTTATCAATATTAGCAAATTGAGTATTCTGTGGGGTGAAGCTAAATGAATATTATATTCAAAAATTTACTAAAAAATTATAGACATTTGTATGAAAATGCAAACTTCAAACTTTGAGCGCTGTTTTCTCAATGCCTACTAATTCCATATGGGACAGTTATGCCTTTATGGGCAGAATTACGTCTTCAATCATTGCTAGCCTCGACACACCATGTTGCCCGGTTGTCTTTGTACGCGCGTTCGAGTTAAACCAGACGTTTCCGAGTTTTTCGTGTTTACATATCAGATGATCAGAAAAGGTCAGTTGTTCCCAAACTACCCAACGGTTTCACGGACAACCCCAAAGAAGTAGCGCAAGAGCTGGCGACGTACTACGGCGAAACATCGGCAACATATAGCTACCCTCCATCGTTTCAGATCGCGAAAATGGCAGCTAAGAGAGTTTATAGATGTTCCGTGTAATACCGATGACGCGCACAACATTGATATTATATGTTCTCGTAAGTAGAGTAAAACACCGTCTTGTTAGATGCGTGACTAAGCAGCTTTCAAGCTGTAATTTATTTTAAGGTAATTAGATGTAATTCATTAGTAAGCGTTGAAGTTTGTCTTACATTGTCAGTGTTTTTCTGGTTTTAAAGGATCTCAATAACTCGGATTTGAACTACCACGCAATCTCGAATTTGCGATATGACATCTGATCTCCCTTACACCGACAGTGCGGGATCGGATAGTTGTTTCACCGTCTCTATGTAATTATGAGGGGTATCGTCGACAATTACCCTAGCCGAACTTCTGTAGGCTCTCGACAAAGGGTGAGGTGCCTCGACAGGCACTGACAGGATAAAGTATCCGCTGCTCCAACACCTTCTCGTGTCCGTGAAGTTTGATTTGCTGACACTGCTGAACAAAATCTTGCGCTGCGGAGAGTTTCCCGCCAGCTGGCGGAATCCCCTTGCCGTCCCGATTCCGAAACCGAACTGTCAAGATTCCGGTCCTGCCACCTTCTGTCTTATCTCGCTTAACAGCTGCATGGCGAAACTACTTGAGCAAATTGTCAATCGTCGCCTAATCACTGAGCTGGAGTCGAACCGACGGTTTGACAAGCGTCAGCACGCTTCTCGCGTGAGACGCTGTACCGACACTGTTTAATAGCGTCTCTGGATCTGTCAAAATAATGCAACACCACCTGGCGGTACGGTACTTCGCACCTTGAAAGCATGGCAGATACGTGGTCGGATGATGAATCTACTGCAAAGCTTTCTCTCGGAGCGAACGTTCCAGGTGTCGTTGGGTGGTTGCACTCCAGTGAACATAAGCTGGAAAATGGTGTGCCTTAGGTATCAGTGTTATCCGTAAGCAGTCCATGGAGTCAACACACTCTCGTACGCCGACGACATCCTCCTCATCGTTAAAAGGGCTTAAAGTGAACGATATTGCAGGCTGCCGTACAGGCTGTCTGTAAGGAGGTGAAAAGTGTCGGCTTCGTCATGTCTGCTGCCAAGTCGCATGTGTTCTACTATGGCCCGACACGCGTCGGAGGCCGGCATCGTTGATCAAGTCTCCGTCCCGAAAACCAACCGACTGAGGATTGTAGGGGTCACTATGGATCGTGCCTTGACAATCAAACCAAATTGCAAAATAGCGAAAAAAGCATCTGAGTCACGGCTGAAAAAACTCCAGATGATCGGAGCCAAACTATCGCGAGTCAATTGTACAAGTTTGCTGCAAGTTGGATCGGCGTTAGTTACTGCAAAGCAGACGTACGGAATCGGATTGGTAAGCCGAGGGGAACCAGCAACATTGCAGATCCTCGCTCCGGCATATAACAGAATGATTCCGGAGCCTTTAGGAGCCTTTGTCACCAGCCCGATAATTTCGGTTATGGCTGAAGCGGGCCCCCTACCATTTGAACTGCTGGCGGTTCAGCCGAAACAACTCACTTCCCTTGATTCGGCGCACTTTGGATCGTTTAGAAGAGCACACAGACACAGCACTCCCTGCAATCAGTCAACTTATGAGACAAAGCGACCGTACTTGGAATGGGCGTAAACCCTCGATTCTATAGGACGTGAATAGGAGTATTTGAGCCGGTGACCCACCTGAGAAAGTCCACGCAGTCGTTCAGCAACTTCTGTCGACTCGATGTCCTTTCCGGGACGATCAGTCTACCGGAGGAATAAACCTTTTTCTCTGCAGAAGCATATGCGATTAAGAAGGCGGTTTCTATCTCTAACATCCATAATGACATGGTAATCCACACGGATTCGACGAGCTGCTTGCAGGCTCAGGAGGCATGATCTTCCAAGCACTCGTTGATGCAAGAGATCGAGCACATCGTGCGCAACAAAAATGTTTGGTTCTGTTGGATCCCAGCACATATCGGCCTAACCGACAATAACGAACCTGAGCGGTTCCATTTGAATTCGAATGTCGGTTTACTTTTGTATTTTTTGATTTGGCTGAAATTTGGCATATGCTTTCTTTATACCCAAAAATGCCTACAGTGGTCCAATTTCATATTCGTACAGGATACTGTTTCCACATCAAGTTAGGTTGGTTGGTTTGACTTTATTAACGAGATTTTTAGCCCTGGGCTAGTTCATCTCGGGACCAACGGCTTTACTTCCCTTCCGAAGGAAGTCGTCACTATAACTTTTTACGTCATAAGTGACTATGTCGGGGATGGGATTCGATCCCAGGTCCTCGGCGTGAGAGGCGAGTGTTCTAACCACTACACCAGGTCCGTCCCCCCACATCAAGTTAGTAAAAAACTATTAAATGAAGTATTGAGCTACAAATACTTTATCCACATTGAAGGTAACATGTGTTATATATTGTTTGCCAATCACAAAATGTTTCCATTTACATTCATCTTTGGATTAATAGAAAAGTATTGAATTGATGTCTAAAATTCACCCAATCCCATATTCGTACGCCTACCAAAATTTATACGCACAACGTTCAAAACTAAATTCAGAAGCTCTATTTGATTACTGAAATGCTTTAGTATGATGTTCAGATGTAGTGAAATACATTTGAACAATTTATTAGTGGACATATATGAAATTTAGGTAAAGTTATGAGAAATGCCAGTTTTCCAATGATTTTTGCTATTAAATCCTATAATTCGAAAAATAACGTTTATTTTTGTCATTGGATCCAATCTATAGATTATACTCGTAAGCTCTGATAAAAATTTAGTTGAAATATATATAGTTTACAGAAATCATAAACAGTTTTTATCCCTTTTGAGTTCAGAAAATTGTTGTGCCATAAGTTCAAAACTCTTCTAAAATGATATTTTTAATCAATGTAAACCAAATTTTCATTCTAAACAACAGGTAAATGTTAATTTTGAATTTGTCTGTAAAAATAATTTGAACTACGAACTTCGTTTTACAATAAAGTACCCTAAACTACGCTGTACATACCTCTACATAATTGATGTCATCGTAATATTCAATTATCTTTGAAATAAAATTCAAATTATATTCAATATAGCACCCTATTTTGCAATTTATTGATTTTATAAGAAAAATACAAAATAACTTGAATGAGCAGAGAGCATTGATGTACTATTTAACAGAATATATCCTGTTGTTTTCATCATTTTAAAAAACGTTTGTGTTGCGGTTATGGCAATAATATTTATTCTTTAAATCTCTATAATCATGTTTGGTAGTAAAATGTAAATTAAAAATGATAATTACGCAATGTTTTGATAGGAACATCAACTATGGATTATGTATATACATTTAGGAGCCAAACATAAAGAAATTGACAAAAATTTTTGGTTTTGGATTTGTTATAAATGTTATACAACCTAAGATTCAAAAGTATAAGTTGTCGATATCCACTCCTAGCTACTCTAAAACTGATTATAATTTTTTTTAAACTTGTACAATATTCGCAGTTATCATTCTTCAGGAAGTGATGTTGAAAAAAATGCAATTTATTGTTCGACTTACCGAATATTTTAGCAAAAACATGGAAAAACTGGTAATTTTCTTAAATTTACTTAAGTTTCAAATATGTCCGCTTTTAAATTTTCCAAATGTATTCTACTGCATCTGAACAACACAACAAAGAGCTTAAGTAATCATCTAGTCCATTAAAAATTAGTTTTGAATGCTGTATATTTCGTTTTTGTTAGGTGCACGAATATGGAATTGGGTCAATTATAGACACAATCTCAATACTTTTCCATTATTCGAAAGATTTGAGCAAATGAATACAGTTTGTCATTGCCAAACAATAGATGACACCTATAACCTTCATTATTGATAAAGCATATCGAAGTCCATGCACCATTTAATAGATTTATACCAACTTGATATGAAAAGAGTGCCCCGTACGAAAATGAGATTGAGTCACTGTATTTGCATCATCGGTTCGCCATTTTTACCCTAGCGTTACTTTTGAGAAGGGCCTAAGGAAAAAAGCCTCAACAATTTTCAAAAAATTAATACTCAGAAACTATTTGTCTGATCGGTTTGGAGTCTTCCGCAAAGTTTTAGGTTATTGTTGGAACTATCTGAAAAAAAATATACACAGTAAAAAAAATTGTAATTTTTTATATTTCGAAAATAAAGCTTAAAAATCCATTTTCACAAAAATCGTTTTCTTGATTTTTTTTATTTTTTTATATTTTAAAGTAGACAAAAAATGGAGTCTTTTGCACAGTGGGTCAAGATGGAGAAATCATGGACAAAAATGTTATTATTTTTTGAAAAAAGGTGAATTTTTGAAAATGGTCGTAATAAACTTTTTAAATATTTTTCAACTTGATTTTATGAAGGTTCGCAAAATTTACAACAAAAAAGGTAAAGGGAAAAATCAGGCTAACTTTTACCGTTTTAAAGATAAAGCGATTTAATTCAAAATTATGATATAATTTTCAATTTTCGGTCATTATAATATAACTTAGAAACGGTTTGTCCGATCAGTTAGATGTCTTCCGCAAAGTTTAAGGTTATTGTTTGGACTATCTGGAAAAAAATATACACTGTAAAAAAAGTGTTGTATTTTTTTATATATCGAAAATACAGCTTAAAATCAATTTTCTCAAAAATCGTATTTTTGATTTCTTTTATATTTAAAAGTAGACAAAAAATGAAGTCTTTTGCACAGTGGGTCAAGATGGAGAAATCATGGACAAAAAAGTTATGATTTTTAAAAAAAAAAAAAGGTGAATTTGTTGAAAATGGTCATAATAGACTTTTCAAATGTTTCGGTAGCAATTAGCAAAATTTTCTCATATACCTTTTTTGTTGAAAATTTTACGTACTTTCATAAAATCGGGTCGAAAAACATTCAAAAAGTTTATTTAGACCATATTGAAAAATCAACCTTTTTTAAAAAATCATAACTTTTTTGTCCATGATTTCTCCATCTTGGCCCACTGTGCAAAAGACTTAATTTTAAAAAAAATCAGAAATACGATTTTTGAGAAAATTGATTTTTAAGCTTTATTTTCGATATATAAAAAATTACAACATTTTTTTTACAGTGTTTATTTTTTTCCAGATAGTCCCATCAATAGCCTAAAACTTTGCGGAAGATTCCAAACTGATCGGACAAACCGTTTCTAAGTTATATTATAATGACCGAAAATTGAAAATTATATCATAATGTTGTATTAAAATCGCTGTATCTTTAAAACGGTAAAAGTTAGCCTGATTTTTCCGTATACCTTGTTTGTTGCAAATTTTGCGTTCTTTCTTAAAATCGAGTTTAAAAATATTTAAAAAGTTTATTATGACCATTTTCAAAAATTCACCTATTTTCAAAAAATCATAACTTTTTTGTCCATGATTTCTCCATCTTGACCCACTGTGCAAAAGACTTCATTTTTTGTCTACTTTAACATATAAAAAAATTAAAAAATCAAAAATACGATTTTTGAGAAAATTGATTTTTAAGCTTTATTTGCGATATATAAAAAATTACAACATTTTTTACAGTGTATATTTTTTCCAGATATTCCCAACAATAACCTAAAACTTTGCAGAAGGCACCAAACTGATCGGACAAATCGTTTCTAAGTTATAATGTTTTGAAAATTATTAAGGATTTTTTTTCTTAGGCCATTCTCAAAAGTAAGGCTAGAGTCAAAATGGCGAGCCGATGATGCAAAAAGGCATTTTTGGGCATAAAGAAAGCATGTGCAAAATTTCATCCAAATCAAAAAATATAAAAATGAAATTTGGGAAAAAAGTCGTCATTTTCTGTGGAACCGCTCAGCTGATCAGTGATCACTTGGCCAACGCAGCAAGCCAGCAACCGGCTGTCGACATGGGAGTGGCGAAAGATGCATTGAGATCAACAAAGTAAGCCATACGACGCCGATGGGATAGACAATGGCTCGACACAAGAGAGAACAAGGTTAGAGAGATAAAGGACGATATAGAGAGATGGTTAGACAGTGGCAATGCAGCCAACCAACGCGTGTTAACCTGAGAGAGACTCGCGAAGAGGAAAAATTTCAACGTCATATGCAGCCCAGATTCCCCTCTCATGAAACGTCAAATGCAGCCCACCGTTTTTATGGCTAAAAAAGTGAAAAGTATTGTGTTCAAAGTAAATTGTTATTGAAAACCTCAGTCAGCGGAGCAGTTTTTTCCAAAGTTGCTGATAAATCTAAGCAGAAGATTAATTATTTCTAAAGTCTGCTACGTTTGCTGGCATGAAATTTCACTCAAACGGCTATTTATGATTCGATGTGATGCAAACTCAATCATTTTTTGCTGAGAGGTTCATGTGAGGATTTGAACGGTTTGCGCATAATTGGTATAAACACAAAGTGGAATAAGAAAAAACTCAGCAATCACAGAAAAAGAAGACCGTCTTCGCGAGTCTCGTCTCAGGTGTTAACCAGGCTGAGAATCACGGTACACGCATACGTTTCTCTTAAAGAAGGAATCTACGGTCACCTGTGAGTGTAGCGGAACCACAATCGATGTGCGACATCTAATTCTGCACTGCAGGAAGTTTGAGCAATAGAGGAGAAGATATGATATCGATACGGTTAGTTTGCAAGAAGCTCTGGATAACAGTACAGAAAGAACGTCTAAACTTTTGAAATACTTACACGATACATGATTATTAGAGTGGTTCAAAAAATCGTTTTTGCTCCACACCGCTCATTCGATTCTAGATCAAATTCTGAGTGTCCTACCAAAATTTGAGCTCATTTGGATGAAAACTGAGACTGCACAAGTCCTTTAAAGTTTATATGGGAATTACTATGGGAAAAGCAAGCAATTCATTCAATCGGTCATAGTGTTTTCCCATGTGCTCTTGGGGATTAGAGCTACGTTGATACTGTGAGATACATTCATCAGCTACAACTTTGCCGAAGACCGTTTTTAAATCGGACGCCCCGGTAATAAGTTATTGATTTTTGAATGAGTTGTAAAACTTTGGCTATAATTATTGGGCTGTTCTGCAGGCATCACTGGATATATGCAGTAAATCATAGTAGCCATGATTTGTGCGTGCTATCTTTCGCGCCAAGTGCAGCAATGTTGCCTGTTCAGAAGTTAAATGAGCACTGCCGAAGAATTTGTGACTGGATATACATCAATAACTAATTACTGAGGCATCCGATTTAAGAACGGTCTTCGGCAAAGTTGTAGCTGATGAATGTATCTCACAGTATCAACGTAGCTCTAATCCCCAAGAGCACATGGGATAACACTATGACCGATTGAATGAATTGCTTGCTTTTCCCATAGTTATTCCCATATAAACTTTGAAGGGCTTGTGCAGTCTCAGTTTTCATACAAATGAGTTCAAATTTTGGGAGGACACTCAGAATTTGATCTAGAATCGAATGAGCGGTGTGGAGCAAAAACGATTTTTTGAACCACTCTAATGATTATACACGTAGCGATAAAACAATGATTGGTTAAGTAAATATTTCTCTTCGACACGAATGCACCCTTCTGGTATAAAGTGTCGCTGACAAAAACAAAAAAAAATCGCCTTCAATGAGACAGAGCCTACAGATGAGCTCAGTGTATTTAGGTCACTACCATCCCAGACAACCAGAAGTCGCATAACAGTTCACGAACAAAGTCGTTTATTTACACAAATTTCATCACACCCGCACTACATGGTGGATGATATCGTTTGATCGATGAGTTTTCTTGCATAAAACGCTATTTTCTGAGTTCATATGTACATTTCGTTTCGTCCCGTATACTTGTGCAAAGTAAATCGGATCAATCCGTAGCAGCAGTTAAATAAATTTTGTTATCATAAATTAAGTCACATAAGAGTACAGACTAGTTCGCAAGAAAATTTACACACTCGCGTTGAATGTTATTTTTCATCATATAAAATATGCACGTATATCGCCTCCACATCTTATACGTGAAACATTATGCATCGCATAACGCAAAAGGTGATTTCGCTATAGGTATGTTCTGGTTGTCTGGGTATTTTTTTATTCAATGTGTGAAGCCATTGCCATTTTTGCATTTGTGGGGTAGGTGCACTGATGCTTGATGTCCAGGGAAGTCAAATAAATTTCCATTACGAAAAGATTCTTGACCGAACGGGAATTGAATCCAGACATCTTCAGTTGCAAACTTTACCACTAGGATAAGCAAGAAAAAAACTGATAGAATTAAATAGTAAATTCTTCTATCCATTTTTTTTTTAGATTCCTGTAGAGCGACTGCTATTAAAAGCTTTGGATTGATTTCAAGAGGTTCCTGAAACTACGCAAGGTTTTTCAGCAAAGCATGCCTGCAAGAATCTTTGCAAGATTTATTTAAGAGTTAGGTTAAGAATATCTTCTAGAATTTTGCGAGAGAAAAACTGCACGATTTTCTGGATGTTGCTTTGCATGATAAGGAGAAATAATTCTTTAAAAATAGAAAACTTTTCAATAAATATCCAGCAGAATCTGAAGTTGCTTCATTTATTAAAATTATTTTGTGGAAAGTGTCATCCAGCAGTTAAGTCTTATTTGAAGCAAAATCGACATGTTGTCACAATTTCCAGGGATTCTTCCTGTCGTACCAGTAAAGTAAAATTTGTAAATTTGTTTCGTTAAGAGCCATTCCACTTGGGCGATGATGATAGCAATGTCAACGACTGCGGCAGAAGAGATTGCACTGAAAACGATTTCCACTTCACAACGTCGTCGAGGAGATGTAGCAAAAACTTGTCCACTCCTTATGGCTTGCCTCTAGGTGGCGTGCTTTCATTTCATGGCCTAACTTTGCGAAATGGTCCTAAAAAGTGTACTTTTTCTTTGAAAAATTTACTTTTGCATTGCGTAGAGCGTAAGTAAGCACTTGAGAAGACTGTTGCTTTTGTTCAACTTTCGCCGACTTTCTATCTCTGCCACGCATTTCATATTAGCAGGCAAATTAATAAGCATTTAAAGGAGTGAAACACTTTTGGATTTACCGAAAAGATGACATTAAACTAAACAATTTAAACATTTCCTATTAAAAATTAAAAAAAGTGCTTATAGAAAAATTAAAATAATCACAAAAAAGGCCAATAAAAAATGTAAAAATATAGTACTGCTGAGTCGATTTCATTTGCTATTTTGATTTTTTCCTAATTTATAATATTATAGTGTTTATTTTCAGTTTTTTTTTTGAAAATAAATTGTGTTTATATATTGATTTTCTATTTTGGTAAAGATATATTCTTAAATACTATTTTTGGATTTTCATGTGTTAAATTGCTTGTTTCGATTCTTATCATTGGCTGTTTTTAGATAAACTAGTGATGGTTATCTTTTTCCTATGGTGTGTTAATATTTTTCCCAATTCATATTCCCTCACATTTGCGGCTGTCAATCCAGTGCGACGTAACGCACGAACAGCCAGCATCCGATTTGTACATTTTTTTTTCTATTCGTGAGAACAGTGACTAAGAGTCCTTTCATCTTGTGGCTCTGTTTGCGGAGTCAATCTGCCATGTTGGTTTGGCGTTTTTGAAGTGCTCTCAATTTGTTCCGGGGATTTTAGCTAGAATGTCGCTTCGAAAAACCGGCAGCTGCCAGTGGTATGCATGAATGATTCGGGATTTTATCAACGGAGTGACATTTCGTTGAGCCCTAGCCGAGTGATTTCCATTTTTGGGTCAATTGGAAAACTGAAAAGTTTGTTGTTTTGCAATTCACTTGAGAGGATGGGAATGCTTTACATATTTTCCTTTTCCGTGGAAACTCATAAGCTTATTGGAATATGACGAAACAAGAACAAAACAAGTTTTGATTTGAATGTTTTGAGATCAGATGGCCGTTACAATAAATACGCAGTAGGGTGTCCCAGATAAAATCAATGATTCAAATTCCGCCAGTTGACGTTTCGACTTCTCATGCGTAAGAGTAAGTGCTAATATGACACTCATCTAAGACACAAGTTTTGTCTCTGTAAAAATCTAATGCCAGAAAGAAAAAGAAGATATGTAGCAATCATTCTAAGACAGTCAACTACATCAAACAGAGCACTGTACATAATAGATGTGCAAATAGCAAGCTTCGTCAGCAATTTGCAGTCAATATAACATCAACTAAAATACCTACACAAATCTTCTTAATTAACAACAAGACGAAAGAGTGCTTGAGTCAGAAATAGCTTCGTTTCAACAGCATCCGGGAAAACAGCGTGCCTAAGTTCTTGAACGACAGTAACGAAACTACGACTCAAATCCATCACCAAGACATCCTTCTTCCTTCTTGACGCAAAGGCTCGTTTCCGGAAAATTAGACCAATAGGGACATCCGACTCCAGTTCTCAGGTGAATAGAAACTTTGTCCAGACGAGCAAACTGCAACAGCAAATGGGCAAGCATCTTGAACCGGGTACCTTGACAGGAGGGAGAGAGCGTTCCTTGCGGACTTAATGATGAAAGTTTTTCCTGCTTTTATTGGGGGAATAATAAATCAAGACGAACCCAGCTGGAGAGTCATACGTCAGGGCTTGATTCGAACAACTTTGTCAATATAAGAGCGTGGGCGCCTTGGAGAGCAAGTTTTGTAACAAAGTATCACATTTATTGAAATTGTTTGTGTCAGCTCTTGCGCTAATGTTCGGGAAGCGGGAGAGGTAGGAGATTCTATTGATTTATTGTGCGGTTCAACTTTGATGACTCACAAAATGATGGTCGTTCGAACTATAAAGTTTCAAGGAGCGTCTGGCTTCAGTCTTTCAGTACGACCCGCCAATGTCCGATCCACTATCTCTTCTGGAACTCACGTGACCACTATCGATACATCAGCAACACTATTACCCACTTCATCTTTTGGTTCACCTTGACATTTTTTCCGAGAACATTTGTTCGCGATTCAACATAATAAAATTATCGTTTACCTACTATTTAGAAATGTCGAGTCGTGAACAAACGTTCCCGGGAAAAATGTCAAGATGAACAAAAAGAGGAAAAGCTCTAAAGAGAAATCAGATGAAGTGGGTAATAGTGTTGCTGATGTATCGGTATGAGAGAAATCTCCGTTTATGAGATGAGTATTATGACGTTCGATGCGTGCTGCTTGCCTAGCACTGCATAATACGTCAAGAATTTGAACGCGGAACGGTTTTTTTGGCAGTATGCGCGAGCAGTTGAAGCAGTTATCAAACGGCACTACATGCTGTACAGCACAAAAAGTTAATTACATCCACTCCTGGCAACTTCCCGGATAAGCAACTCCCCGGATAAGCAACTCCCCGGCGGTTCTGCAATTACTAGGGGAGAGGGATACGAAGACGAATCTTGAACTATCAGCTGAGGTGGCAACGGAAAAAGTTCTAGGACTCTGGTTTTGTACTGAGAATGGTACCTTGACGTACAGAGTTGGCTGGACCCGTTACGACGAAACGCTTTTGAGAGTTCAGAGACGACCGACAAAGCAGGAAGTGTTGAAAGTGCTCATGTCAGTTTTAGATCCACTTGTGTTGATTGCCCACCTTCTATCTATTTGAAGTTTTACTGCAAGAAATATGGCGCTCTGGCGTACAATGGGACCAAGAGATCAATGACACCTTGTTTTTGAAATGGAAAACCTGGTTGCGAGTGCTCCCTGAGGTCGAGAATGTACAAGTACCTAGGTGCTACACTCTTCAAGATTTTCCCGACTCCAAAGTCGAGTTAGATACGTTCGTTGATACTAGTGAGACCGGTTTCGCTACCGTATCATATTAAAGATTCTCTAGTAGTGGCAAAGTGGAGTGCATTGTCATTACAGCAAAAACAAGAGTCGCTCATCTAAAGTTCCAATCCATACCAAGGTTAGAGCTGTAGGCCGCAGTTCTCGGTGCAAGTCTTCTCAAACAATCACTGAATCTCTGCCCATTCAAGCAACTCATCCTTTTTTTTTTGGACCGACTCCCGAGATGTGCTGTGCTGAATCAACTCAGTCCACCGTCGGTTCACACAATTTGTGGCGCACATAATTAGTGAGCTCCTTGACACCACAGAAGCAGTTGAATGGCACTGAGTCCCATCAAAAGACAATGTAGCGGATGATGCCACGACGTGGCAAGGGCGACCAGTCCTTCCTGCTGATAGCAGATGGTTTAAAGGCCCCGAGTTTCTCTGGAGAAATAAAGTCGACTGGCCGCAACAAACCCATAGTTTCCAGCTCACAAGAGGAGATTAACGTCCACATCTGGTTGCACACATTTCGATGGAATCACCTGTAACGTTGACTGAATATTCGAGGTGAAAACGGCTGGTCAAGGTGACTGGATACCTATATCCTTTTCCAACCAATTTTCGTCGTGAAATGCAACATCTTCCTATTTGTACTGGCTTGTTGTACGCTCTGCAGAAGAAATTCGTATACGCCAAGCTCAACTAGATAATTTATCTGAAGAAATCGCTGTACTGATACTAAGCCAACAGATTGATCAAAGCAACTCACTCTTCAAATTAACTCCGTATATGGATCGGAGCGGAATCTTGCCATTGCGTTGACGCTCCTGTACCGTGATGCATCAAAACCCGGACGGGACCAATATCCGGACACTCAGATAATAATCATGGATTTCACTGTTATTTTATTTTAATATAGTATAAATTTTCTATCTCTCTGATAAAATGAGTTATTGGGTATCAAATTCCCTTTAAAATCAATCTAGTAATCCTTGTAATAAAACAGAAAATAATAAAAATGACAAGCTTGTCCCCATCAGCGGTCGTTGTTCATCAATCCACAAGTCCATATCAAAATCAGTAGCTAACGTGTGATCAAACTTTAAACATTAAAATATAAGAAAAATGTGTTATTTTACGTTGATATTGTGCTCTACTTTATACATCGCAGTAAAAGGCTTCAAGGATGTCAGAAAAATTACAAACTTGTGTTATTTATGTGAATAAATGGCTGTCCGGGAGTAAGAACCACTGTTTTCAATTCCAGACGAATAGTGATTACACTCTATGGTATTGAGAAGAAACTGTGTTCAAACTTAAAATAGAGAAGAAACATAAATGCATATTACATAAGGTATAAATAGTGCACAAAAAGTGGAATAAAGTGAAATATCTGTGGATTTTTCTTGTATTACTACAAGACAGTCGAAGTCATATAGCTTGCGCTTTATTTTTATTTTATTGAGCTAGAAATTACAAGATAGAGGTTAAATAAGCATGAATTTGCAGGGTTTTGGTTATAATGTACTACAAATTTCTTGTAAATGTGCTAATAATACAAATGTCCGGATTTCGATTCCAGCGTGTCCGGTTATTGAACCCATGATTGAACACCTGTCCGGATTTAAAAACACGACGAACAATTTAAATTCAACGGTTTTGGTAAATAAATCGTAATAAACACTACAAAATATGCTACATTAATCAAACTTAGATCTTGATTTGTTAGTTTCGAAGCAAAATTTTGAAAAACTGAACTAGAGCATGTTGAAAATAGTGTTGGAGTATATGGCTCGTCTTAAGCGTCCGGGTATTGATGCATCGCGGTAGGCGTTGAGTAAATGGAACACCAAGTGTGCATTTCAAGGCAGTACCGTGGTGAATCAAAATCCGGACAGAACCAATATCCGGACCCTCTGGTTGTATTCATTAAATTAAATATAAAATCAAACAATAAATATGTGTATGTAATTAATAATCTTAATTTTCTATATTGCTGTTCATTTTAATTCACTGTTTCATCTAGTAATTCTTTGCAATAAAATATTGAAAATAAAAACAATTTGGTTTCACCAGTTCGGTGTCATTCCTGCAACGAACCAAACCCTGTAGTAGAAATTTCGACTACTAAATCAGCCACTTCTGACTTGCGACAAAGTTCCTAAACTACAAAATTTTGGTACTGTACGTCTCTAAGAAGTGTATGGTGTAATAGTTTTTCAAGTGTGTACAAGATAGAGTGAAAAAACAGTGAAAATAAGCATTTGTAGTGTGAAAAAAGGCTTCCTCAAATGCTGTCTGGATTCATAGGCAAGTGATCATTAACCCGGACGTTTCATGAAAACCTAATATTTAGTGCGTTTAGAATAAAAAACATAATGTGAATTTACGAAAAGTTGCATAATAACATTACCAAAAGTGTAATCAATTTATTGTGAATTGATTTACAGAAGAAAAGTGTTAATATTGAAGATCATTTCCATGAACCTCAAATCCAGGATGTTGACAGGAGTGCAGGTGAAACAAAAATAATTTTACCCAACATTTTGATCCATGTATGCAAATGCATCCATCTAATTTTATTACATTGGAGATTTTCAGTTGTAATTTAGTGCCTTTTATTAGTTTTGAATTTGTTTTTTCGACCCAAACGCATCTGTCCGGATTTCGATTCAAAAGCGTCCGGCATTTTGATGCATGTGTCCGGATTTAAAAACACGATATGCTTCATCAATTTAACGTTTTACATGTTATAATTGCATTTTTCAGTAAAATTTTTGCCCAAAATTTAAGGTTTTAACATGTATCTATGTGAATAACAATAACAGTTATTCCAGAATTGGCAGAAACATATTCAAAGTAGTGTTTAAAGTTTTGGCGTTGCTTAAGTGTCCGGGTATTGATGCATCACGGTATGTTTATAACCGAAAAAAAAAGAAAAACCCGATCATCCTGCCCCGTGAACACCACGTTACCACCCTTATCATCAACCACTACCACGAGAGATACCACCATATTAACCAAGAAGCCGTGGCCAATGAGCGTCGGCATTAGTTCGCTATACCCAGAGTGCGCGTTTCCTGCGCCAAGGTAAGGAGAACCTGCCAGCGCTGTAAGAACGACCGAGCTATACCAAATGTCCTGATCATGGCTGATTTGCCAAATGCTAGACCTTCCACGCGCGTCGGGTTCGGCTGTCTCGGACCAATTGAGGTCGCTATAGGCCGTAGAGTTGAGAAACGGTGGGGTATGCTTGCCACCTGCATGAATACGCGAGCAGTGCACATCGAGGTAGCACATTTTCTCAGTACTGATTCTTGTGTAATAGCTATCCGTAACATGATTGCTCAACGAGTTCGTCAACTCAGAAACTACCTGGCACTTTAACCCACCATCGTCTTCGCACATGGGAGGGTGTTGGCAGAGGGTGGTTCGAAGCGTAAAGAACAGCTCAAAGAACTTCCACCTACCACATCGACCATCGAATGAGATTCTACGTGACACGTTGACCGAAATTAAAAACACGTTGAACTCCAGGCCACTCACGCATGTACCAATTGAGAAGAACGCCACCTCAGCACTCACTCCCAAATGGGTCGAAACCACTTAACACACTCGACGACAGCTGCCTCATCGTGTGACAGTGCTGGCGTACTTCTTAAATCATCGCCAATCAGTTTTGGAGACGCTGGGTTGTTGAATATCTACTGGATATAACGAGGAGGACGGAATACACTAAAACCTCAATTTACGAAGTCTTTTTTTACGCTACCTCAATTTAAGTCACTTATTTTACGAAGTAAACTTAATTTACGTCACTTTTTTACGCAGTGCGTAAATTGATTTTTGACAATTCTGTGGGAAATTATTGATCTCTGGTTGGGGAAAACCGTTGGAAACCCGTACAATATGGGTATTTTCGGAATGGGCACGACGAGGGAATGATGAAAATCGATGCCCGACGCCATTTTGGAATCCAAGATGGCGACCTCCGGTTGGATGAAGTCGATATCCGACGCAGTTTTGGAATACAAGATGGCAACCTACGTTTGGAGAATATTGTTGACGAAAATCGATGTCTGACGCCATTTTTAAATTGAATACACCAATCTACGAAGTCTGTTTTTACGCAAATTCAGTTGACGTTCTTGTTTAACGAAGTGAATTCATGAATAGCAGTACAGATCAGTACATTGATCCATTTGCTTACACAGGTCGGAATCGATTATCCGGAATATATTTTTTGACATTCTTGTTTTTAGTTATTATGCATAACTTTGATATAATTTAATATTACAATATACAATATGAATGATTTAGCAGTTTTAGCGTAGGTAAGAAAAGGGGGTTCGAAAAAGGTTTTTTTTTGTGTATGACGGTCGAAAATGTATTTCTCTTCTCAAGACCCCTAATGTTCCTAGAAATAATTTCTGGCTACGCCATTGCATTATATATTTCAATTTTTCTTTTAGTGATTCGATTATCCGGAGTGAAAAAAAAATGATACTCCGGATAATCAAGTCCGACCTGTATTAAGGCGAAGTAGGACGTCATTGAAATTTGTACTGGGCATCGATGATTGTGGTCATTCCATCTCACGATTGCGAATTAAAGAAAATCACTAGGTTTTGCACTGACATTGCTGAAAATGAATCAGCATACTTTCTGTATGTAAGCGCAAGTAGTGATAGTTTTATGAATCAATATTACTTAAGATGACTGAGTCTTATCATTTTAAAATTGCAATCTGCAAAATCAACATGGCTACCAAAACGAATGACGGGCTACTTAGCCTTAGGAGTTAAGATTTTATGCTATAAATAAGTATATTCAATGTACAACTACTTAAGTTTGTTGAGTTCTCGGAAGTACTAAAACATAGACACAACTCAATACAACACTTCGTTTGCTAATATGAACAGTAAGAGGCCTTTGCAATATTGAAGAACTATATATTGATTATTGGTTACGCTTGGACATCCTAATGCCCTTATTCGATAGAGATCTTAGAGAACCAAGGACATCCACACAAATTCATACAATACACCGTTTACCCACAGGAATGGTAAAGGGCCTTTGGATTATTTGAAAACTATCTTCTAATCTATTATGGCCGAATATCCAAAGGCTTTTATTCATAGGAGTCTTGAAACAACAAAAACATCCGTATAAATCAATAAAATATTCCGTTGACTTTAATGAATAGTTAAGAGACTGTGCCATATTAAAAAACTACCTATTGACCATTGATCACGTTTGTAGATTCAAAGGCTTATATTAAATGAAGTCTTTGGAGGACCTAGGATATCGGTACAAATTATAACAATACTCATTTTACTGCTACATAAGGGCCTGTGCCATACCAAAAAAGTATCTATTGATAATTGGTTACGCTTGTAGATCCTAAGACCAATATACGATATAGATCTTGGAGGACCTGAGACATCCACACAAATTAATACAATACACTGTTTACTCACAGGAATGGTTAGGGACCTGTGGAGTATTTGAAAAGTAACCTCTAATCTCTTATTACGGTCGTAGAACCCAAGGCCTATATTCAATGAAGTCCTTGGAGGTAGACCTGTGCGCCGAAATATTTTTAATCAGCGGCGGCGTAAGAGAATTTTCATACCGGCGGCGGCGGCGTGATCGGCGTCACGCCGTTAACAAGTTTCGGCGGCGGCGGCGGCGTGCATCGGCGTTTAGAAAATTGGACATCAAAATGTTTGAGTTTGTCTTCTTTTTTCTGGCGTTACGTTCCTACTGGGACAGATACTACTTCTTAGCTTAGTTTTATACAAGCACTTTCACAGTTGTTAAGTGAGAGTTTTCCTTACTAAAGTTTCCATTTTCGTATTAGTGTTTCGCGTGGCTAGTTCGATGGTACTTTATACCCAAGGAAAGTATAAAAATTTCCTAATATACGAAAAAATCCTGAACTCGCCGGGGACATTGCCATTAGGCTAAGAAAGGCCTCCAAGAAACTTTATATATTGAAATGTCAAGAAAATTACGTTAAAACCCTCTAGCGGTGGGACTTGAACCCACAACCCAAACCCCAAGATAAAATTAATAATATTAATAAGTATTTTGGCGTTCAATGCTAGATAAATTTGGGTGCATAAACTACAATTAAAACGATGAAATAGTCAATGCACCATCAAAATAATTCAAATTACAGCTTATGTATGGACTTATGGAAATATTGTTGGTAGCAAATACTGATATATTCCCTGGTAAGAAACTAACGGATTATATTTGAAAAATTTATTCATTATTATTAATCTTCGGACAAAATCTGAAAATACTTCCTGGGCGAATCCTTGAGGAAATGCATAAGAATCAGGAAATATACTCGACGAACCAGAAAGGAACTCACAACAATATTTGGCGAAATTACCACAGAAAAATGTGTGTGATTTATCATAAAACTGTGTAAACGGAATCTTTAGATTTTTTTTGCTGAACTTTTGGGAAAACTATTTAAAGAATTCTTGCACGAACGATTGAAGATTTCTCAAATCAATCCTTAAAAAAATCAAGGACCTTATTGAAATTCTAGTAGAAACATATGTTCTAGTAAAGACTTGCTTGGAAGATGTTCTGGAGAAAACTTTGGAGGAACGCCTTCAGAAATACAAGAAAAAATCTGATGCGCATCATTGTAAGTATTACTGAAGGAGTTCTAGGACGAATCCTAAGTTAGTATTTTAGAAAAAATCGTTGCATAATCCCTAGAAAAGTGTTTGGACGTATCCCCAAAGAAACGCTTTGAGATCTATTCTAGTATTACCTAAAAAAGTATATTGAAGTATCGCTAGAAAATGGTTTGAGTAGTTCTTGGAGTAGCTCTTAAATGAATCTCTGGCTCAGTTCTAAAAAAATAAAAACAAGATTATTTAATAAATATCCCGTTGAAAAAATAAGAAAGTTACTTGGAGAAACTTTAAGATAAAGACAAAGGTTTCACTTTTTTTAAAGAATTAATGTTGAGTAATTCACAAACAAGTGAATTATGATCATTTTCGAACACATTTACATGCGGTATTATGAGCGATATTTTGCTTATGCAACGTGAAGAAATTTGTGAATTAGCTGCAGGAATCCTGGAAACAATTCTACTGGAGTTCTAAGAGGAATAACTGTAGTGCGTGGAACTCCAATTAGCACACTACTTTTCCATCAAACATAATACATTTTCGCTGATTAAAATAATACTATATTAATACATAAGCATAAGCACTGATGACCGTACAATTCGTATTTGCTACTCCTTGATTGACCAGAATAATCGAAATTGTACAGGGAAACAACAGATGTAGCTTGAGAGTAGCATACCATCTTCAATGTACATTTTCGAGGACTCTGAAATTAGTAATGTCAATGGAAGCGCCGGCTTACGGTCATAGGGGAAGGGAAGGAATGTTAGTGTGACATCCCATTGTTACTGAAGACCGAGTACACCTCTGCATCTTCATGTTTGTCATGGGAAGGAGATTTATTAGTGGGAGGGCTTAGAAGCTACATGATCAGGATTCACCTTGGTAAGAGATGCGATTCATGTAACCTATGTTTAAAAAGCTATCTATCATCTTAAACATCGAACTATTCAAAGGTTTGAATCTCGATATTTTATTAATCATGTATAAGCGCTTATGTCAACACTTTAAGTGTCGAACCATTCATAGTTTGTTCAACAAATACAAAAAAAATACATGTCATGGTACAAATGTGTAATTACAAGCATGAAACGAGCTCACCAGTTGGTAATCCATCCTCGACTGAACAGTCACAATCTCAGCGTCAACACGCATAAGCAGGGATACATAATCAATCCGATGGCACGCGAATGAAGTGCTAACTGAAAAAAAAACGAAAAAAAAAAACACTTCAAGCGCGCTAAAAACGAATCGGACAGCTTGGACCTTCGCAAAGCACTATCCAAGCGAACCGAAAAAAACACTCCGAGCGCGCGAAAAACAAATCGGACAGCTTGGGCCTTCGCAAAACACTCATAATACTATATTAATACAGTATATTTACTATGTAAAATCACCGAAACTCTAGCGAGAATGCAAAATTGAACCAGCTTTTGACTTTGTTGTCATGTTATTTCATAAGAAAATTGTTATTATGTTCTATATTAACAGAATTCCTAGTTCAATAAAAGAAGTCAAGTCAATAACAAGTATAGAAATCTATCATTCAACCGCTTGGATAGAACGATAAAAATGTGTATAAAATAATATGTTTGGGTTTATTTAAAAAAAGTGGTATTTTTAGCTTGTGAAACCACTGTTTTAAATGTTTCTGATGGAAAACAAGCTGTGTTTAGTGAATCAATTTCTTTAGCAGTGGTAGCTTATTTAGTTTATCAATCCATTAAAAAATTATGAAATGAAATTTTTTGAAAAAAAATCTCGTTGAAATTTGCAAAGCAGTTTTTGAAAGTACATTGGAAAATCGAGTAAAATTTACTAGATGGTCCTAGAATCCTAGAACAAGCTTTGAAATATTTTCCTTGGAAATATTTTTGAATGAACATTTGATGGATAAAATCGAAGAAGTATCTTCGGTGGTATCCCGGGAGAAGTCGAAGGAGAAAATCCACATGAAAATTACTGGAAAAACTCAAGGTGATTTGATTGAGAATGTTCTGAATAAATTTCAAGAGTGATTCTCAATGGATTACCTACTCACAAATGCAAAACTTCTTTGGCAATATTTGCATCAATTATTTGAGAAATATTTGATAATCCTCCTATAGAGATTCCTGAGTAGTGTCTTGGAGTAACTACTGGAAAAAATCAATTGATTTTTATCGAGGATTTTTTTGAGATTCGTTGAAAACTTACTGATGGAATTTGTGTAAGCATTCTTAGAGTATTTGCTGGTCTTATAAGAATTCTAAAGTAATATCTGAAGGAATTCGTATAGGAAACTCTGAAGGAGTTCAACTAGAAATCCGTGTATGTGTTCCAGGATAAATCCCTGAAGAAGCTCTGGAAAGTTTCAAGATGTAATTGGTAGATAAATTCCTGAAGTTCCCAAAGAAATACATAGAGGTATTCTTTAATTAATTCCTTGATGAATTTCTGTAAGAACCCCTATAGGAATTCCTTAAGCAACATTGAATTATTTTGTAAAGCATTTTTTTAAAATAAAATTATCAAATTTTACGAGCCGAATTATTTATCGGCGTGAAAATACAAAATCGGCGGCGAAGTGCTGATCGGCGTATGGCGCGCCGCCGATGCCACATTCGGCGTCGGCGTGACGTAAAATTGATCGGCGGCGGCGGCGTGGCGCGGCGGCGCACAGGTCTACTTGGAGGACCTAGGGCATCGGCACAAATTATAAAAATACTCATTTTACTACTATAAATAGATGAGGGCCTGTGCCATATCAAAAAAACATCAAAGGATCGCTCAATATGCCAGTATTGCAGGTACATTGCAGGTATATATTCCAGGAAGTTTTTGGATGAACTAGAACACCTGTTGTACTCACTTAATTACCAAAACTTGGATCTGACAATACAAACGCTTCTTAAAAATATAATAATCTTCTAGGGTCTAGTATTGAGAGACATTCTTCTACATAGAAATGATAAATTGATCTCCGTTAACTCATGTAGAATCACATGCCCAAACTCCAAAGAGTTCTTGGAAGACCTTAACTTGCACATATTCTAGCTTGATTTAGAACTCAATGTATTAATAATATGTTAAAAGAGCATATTAATTAATAATATGCTAAAAGAGCATATTTTTTTTTCTAAATAATATAAATTAATTTCAAAGGGCAAAACCTCGTTTTACGAACTGGTTCAATTTACGCACCAACTCAATTTACGCACCCCCGTTCTAGTTCGTAAATTGAGGTTATAGTGTAGTACATATCCAGTGCGGAGCCTGTGAAGATCGGCGAAGTAGTCGTTATCGTGATTAGGTTAAGTGAATTGAAAACGTGTTTTTTTTCTCTTATAAGCAGGTGAAAGCAACTCACCTGTAAAAAATCTGAACTGCTACGGCAAATGAAATGTAATATGTTGTTAACAAAATGTTAATCAAATCTTAGATTTGTGTTACCAAATTAAGATGATAATGTTGTCTAATAACACAGAACACCTAGATATAAGAAAAAATGAATGTAATGTTTGGAATGATACTAATAAAGAATTAAAAAAAAAAGTCGTTATCGTGTACTCCACCTTTCCACGTAACTGCTGGCCCAAAAGGGAGATTATTGCGACAGTATTGGACACTAGACGCGAAGATGAGTAGCCGGCCAAGTTGTCGGCATACCCAAGGGGGCGTGTTGGCAACCCTTCAATGAAGTCGGAACAAGAAAGCTTGGAGCGGAGCGAGCGAGGTGAATTGGCTAAATGCACCAGGACCTGGAGAGCGTGGATCGCAGTCGAGCATGGGGACAAGCTGCTGCTGCTTGTCCTTATTAATGGCGAGGTTTTATCAAGTTAATTGATGTAGTACCTAATAAACAAATAATTGTATGCTCAATTGTGCCTCCTTCCTGGAGGCAACACATCTAATTCATTTCCTAGAATAATAACAGTGATTGATCCACTAAAAATTATTGCTGAAGACGTATTATAATTTCAGGTGATCATCGAATGCCAGCCCACAAGCTGCAGAACATCTGGACATGGTCGGCGCCGTTATTATTGAGAGTGGTGAGTTAATCTCAAGCTCCATTAACCCCTCTACCGGCAGCTTCATTTTTTACCGTCAAAAATATATTCAAATCACGATAACATTCTTGTTTCTCGATATTTTTTCACCATTTTTTTACAAGCCCTCAAAGAACTTTTCTAGTTCTAGAATCTGTGTCGATGTTTATAATTGATTGTCTGAATCCAGAGATATTCCGAAATTCCTTGGGGGACCGACGCGTAGCCAAAACCCACGTTAATATCTCAGCCTACAGAATTTTTATCGTATTCGGAATTCAGGGTTGTTATTAGTCGCCGGATTCGACAGACTATCAGTGACGGTGATGAAAAATAAAAAGTTTTCGTCACTACCTCAGCTCAGTGCAACAAACGACGCCTAACTACCAGCTACCAAGCACCTCGTCGCGACGAAAAAATCTTTGCCGTTCCTCTATGTCTGTGTTTTCGTTGAACATGTTCAGATTGAATAGAAAGGCAGACAAATAATCGGTGCCAAATGAAAGGCCGACCAAAACCGAACTCGCAAAAAAATTAACGCGCTTCCGGAGTTGAACAAAAAACCTTTAGATTATCGGTAGCACGCGCCTACTGGCAGGGCTAACACAGCTGCTTGAAATGTGGTTGCCCAATTGCTAACACAAGACACCTTGTTGACTAGTAGTTCGTAGCTCAGATTCTCTTTGTCTGCAATTGTGTGCTCGGTGACGATTAGAAGCTTATGTTGGTTCAGTGCGGAGGGGTGACGAGAAGAGTGACGAAAAATATTACTCGTGGACTTTTTGCGGCTTTGTTTCGTCGTGGTCTTCTTGTCAGTCATTGAAGACTGAGAAAATGACGATCTTTTACGCACTGAAATTTTTTTTTCAATTTTTCGTCATCGGTCAGTGACGAAACCGATGGTTACCAACCCTGATTCGGATATTCATTCTTCGAAACAGACAATTATTGAGAGTATGTTGTGAAAAATGAAGCAATTTGGTGCAGCCGTTTTTAAGTAATGAGCAGTTATGTGTCTCGTATCACGCTGGCCAAATAAAGATCTTGAAAAATTCAAAAAACGTATCGTAATATTCAGATAACTCCAATAATACTTAATCGATTTGAATGACTTTTTCAGAGTAGCTCCTTATTAACTAGTATTATGTAGCCCATATTTTATTGTTTTGATAAATTAACGTAAAACAAAATGGCCGCCAAAGCTATTTTATATGGAGAATGTCGGTCCCCCAAGGAACATCTGAATATCTTCAAAACCAAATCACTAATGATCAATATCGACATGGATTCTTAAACAAGAAGAGTTTTTTGAGAACTTGTGACAAAATGGTGCAAAAAAATCGAGAAATAAAAAAGTTATCACGATTTGAATATTTTTTTGATGGTAAAAAATAAGCTGCCGGTAGAGGGTTAAATTGAATCTCTATGAAACTTCGAATGTTCTGGTCAATCACGGAATAGCAACTACGAATTGAACGATCATCTGTAATACAATTAATCGATAATCAAGGTTTGTCTAAAATATGTCTATTAGAATACGTGAACTAGCATATTTGCAGTGATCGATTTCTCTTCATCGACATTCTCTTTGGATTTTTACACAAAATTCAAACGTTTTCCTAAACATTTTATAATGCAGGATTACGAACGACGAATCACAAATAACAATCGAAAATATTCACCCGCCCAAGTAAATAACTAAAGAGAAATACGATGAAGAGAAATTGCAGTTACGCCCTTATGAAGAACGAGAGAATTGTAAATTTTAATACAATGTTACTATTTCGGAACACCTAGCATCATTGCTGGTCTACAAATTCTTCAAAGGAAACTATTGTGAATAACTTAACACCACAGTGGTCATAAAACCCTCTGACACACCCCAAACTTCCGGCAACTCAACCTACATTGAATACCATTTACAAGTGGATCTTTCCGTTTGGTTTTTTATTCCCTTTTAAACGATAGCATTTCAAAGAAGCAATGCGGTGCAGTCCCGCATTGAATCATGAATTTTTAAAATCCAATTTTATATTTTTTCCAATTAAAACCATCGATCTTGTGCGGGTTGCTGTTGGTCTCAGCACAAAGGACAGCCGCTTTGAAAAGGCCAGTCTTCCTACGAAATGGTTCATTCTCCATTTCCGGCGCCAAACTCCAGCACAAAACTGACAGTTGGCTCAGCATGAGGGAAAGCTTTGTTGCCATGCCATGTGCTAGTGGCTGTCGAGATGGTGGAATTGCGAGGGTGGTGAGAAAATTCCATCCAATTTCCAAGTGGATCATAAAAATTAGACGAGGGTTTTCGGGGCTGGCTCGTGGCTGATTATTCTTCTTTTCCTTAGAACGGCGTAAAAATTGCAAAATGGTCCTCACGGCGTTCATGAGCGTCCAAATCTTATAGACAGTATGGGAGGCTGGGGTTAAATGCACGTTCATGCCTTTCGAAACTAATAATTTAGTTTTGAAAATTTTGCGAACAACGAAATTGCTCCTTAAATCGAACAACATCCATGTAAATTTAACAAAATACGATAGTTTTTGTGAGAAAATATGATGTTAATTCCATTGCAATCGTTTAGATGCATTTTGCTCCGACAGTGCATATTACCCCTGGCACCCCTATGTATGCGACTATATGTCGATGTTTTTTGGCGGGCTAAAAACACTTTCCAAGACCAGACAAGAATGGAGCCATCGCGACGCGACGATTTAGTTGAATCTTAATTGACCCAAATGAACGGTGCAACCTTTTTTACGTGGGATATTCTTTTGCCCTCAGACGCCAAATCTTGGTTCGGCTCAGTGGAATTTAATGGGGCAGAAGTTTACGAGCAGATTACTTTTAGGGCCACGTGTTAAAGAGGAGGCGTGGAATGGAAATCGGTGCTAATTGGGAAAATTAAACATGTTCTTTAGAGTCCTTTTTTTACAGAACTTTCAATTAGAGATGCTAGTTTGCTAGTTTGCTAGTTATAAATTGCACTAATTTGGCGGTGTTGGTGTTGAGAAGTTTATCTCTCCCGGGCGAATGAATGAACGACTAAACTAGTTATCAACCCGGTTGAATTAAAATTTACATAAACAGAAAATAGTAACATGCAATGCAAAAATCAAAATAAACCTCAATTTCGATTCACCAATCAGACTCCCTGCTCATTTTACTAACAAAAAGGCTGAAGAGATGTTTAATAAATTGCTTTCAAGGGGATAAATGATGTTGCCTGAATATGTTGTTAAACCAGCACCGCTCGAACAAGTGTTGGGCAACTTCGACGTTCGACGCAACATTCATAATTCACGCTTCATTGGATATAACGCCACCAATTTCGCTTTTCCACTTATGGCATTTTTTATGCAATGAAAAACTCCTACATGCTCCCCGCTCAATCCAATATTAACCTGTTGCTGTGCAGTGCAGCCCTTTTTCATTCACTTCGATTGCATTGTATATTGCGTAACGAATGAATGCAGAAACATTTCCACCAGGAGCGATCAAATTCCGTTTTTTTTTTTCGAGCTGCTCTTCATACCGAACTAACGCTACTATGTAGTGAGCGAACAATGGTAGACAGACATACGTTTAGCCTATTCTAAAAAAAATCAAATATATATTTAAATTTCAGAGTGGGCTTTAACAACAGTATTTTACGTGCAGGTCTCATTGCAGGAGCAATACTTTACCCAAATATTCATTAAGCCCGTCAAGTTATTCTTTGCCTCCCAGATAGCCGTAGCGGACAACGCGTAGCTATTCAGCACGACCAAGCTGAGGGTCGTGGGTTGAAATCCCGCCAGTTGAGGATTTTTTCAGAATGAACATTTTCTCGACTTCCCGTGGCATAAGGTATATTCGTACCTGCCACACGATAATACGCCCAGTGAACCACGTATCGCAGACAGAGCAGAGACGACGACAATCCAAGAAATGAACCAAATTCCCATCCAAGAAATAGTCGAACGCTCATACGAGGTTTTTGTGATCGTCAAAACTAACAGAATCTTCGTGTACAGAATCCAAGTTTCTAACGCCGAGCTGATAACAGTTGCGAAAAGTTTGAAGCTGACCAAGCTCCCGGTCCTGGTCCCTAACGCCCTAAGGGCAGCAATTTTGGCGTTCCCGGATATATTTAAGACAGCGTAGCAGAAGTGTCTAGCGGAAGGCTGCTTCCGAGACAGATGGAAGGTGAAAAAGCTGGTGTTGTTTCCAAAATCGCGCAAAACCGCGAGGAGACCCTACTTCATATAGACCAATATGCTTGCTAGATACTCTTGGCAACAGTGGCGTAGCTGAGGTTTTTGGGGCCCGGTGCGGTGTTCCATTTAGGGGCCCTCAAGAAAGTAATGTGAACGCCGTTCAAATGCGAACGCTAATGTGAAATCAACTGTTGAAATAAACGATGACCAAATAGCTTTTATAGAACTATGACTAAAATGATGGAACTTTTGTTGATATGTTGATAATGTTGCTGTAGTCGTTAAATGACACACATGTCAGTTAATGAGCCTACAGTTCTTCTTTTTTAATTCTTGTTTAAAAATACATTAGTTTACTTAAAATTATCGAGAAGACTTCCAGTGAATTGCCATGTAAGTTGATATATTAGCTGGCGGAGTAGCTCTGGAAAGCAATGATCCATATACAGCTTAAATTGGGAATTCTAGCGTAATGTTGACATTACCCGAATTTTGTGTTTTGTTCGATTTTGAAATTCTTGATGGCAGAAAAGCCTTAAATTATGCTAACTAATTACAAAATTAACACCACAGATTTTCTCAAGAGTTCATTTTGTGATTTTCACGAACTTCCTAAAAATTTATAAACCCTAAAAAATCCAATGTAGAATTCTCCCTACGATAACCATTAAAGTTACCTTAAAGATTCCAGCATAAATTTCTTCAAAAAACCTTCCTGAAACTGTTCAAGAAAATAAGTACTCCAGGAATGTTTACAATAATTTTACGTTTACTCATAACTTCCATCAAGATTCCCGTTTACAATATCTTTATGATTTCAAATAGTATTTTCTCAAAGGATTTTCTAGAATTTTTTTTCAAATTATCGTTCAGATTTTAACCAGTGAATTCCTTCAGGAATTACTCCAGAGATTGTCCCTAAGATTACTTCAGGAATTAAAGAATATAGAGTTCATAGAGATATATTTTAATTGCGACAGTGATCTTGGAATTCCACTAGTTAATCCTCATGATAGTCATGCATAAAAACTTCTGAGATATTCCTCAAAAATAATTCCAGGTGTGGGCTCCGGGGTTAAAGGGTCTGAGAATATGGCAATGATTTCAAGTAAAGCTTGATCTTTGGCTAGTCCTTCCACTCATTCGAGAAGCTATTCCAAAATTCTAAGACAGTACTGAAAACAAAGCGTTCGGATGTGAGTTCGACCAAGGTATTGTCGAGAAAGCCAACGAATAAAAACTACAGCGTGTGATCGCTAAACTATGAATGACATATATTTTCAAAAATGTATGAGATATATATACAAGAAATTACTTACGACTAAACCAGGGATTCCACCAGATTTATTTTTCAAAGCGATTTCAGAGATTGCTCCAAGAGTTTCTAGAAACATTTGATCAGTATTGAATTAACGGATTCCCGTCCCAAGGATTTCTTGAGAAATTTCATAAGAAAATTGTAATTAAATTCCTCCAGGATTTTATCCAGAATATGTCCAAGAAGTGTTTCCAAAATATTCCGGATTCTATGGATTTTAAATTCAAGGATTTGGAATTTCTCCAATAGTTTCTTTTTCAAATATATCTATGAATTCTTCTATGCCTTTGATCAAGAATTTCACCAAGTGATTTCTTCAGGATATAAAGAAGATACAACTATAAATTCTTCAAACCATTCTGCCTACGATACTTAAATTTTTCCGGAGTATAGAAATTCATAAATTATTCTAGCAGTTTATCATGAACTCTTCCAGCGACTCTTTCGAAGAACTATCCAGTAATGATTCTTGAAATGCCCTTGCAATTATTCTAAAAACTCGTACAGGTATTCGTCTAAAAACCTAAAAAACAATCTTATCGAAATATCGTCAGTAAATTAATTACGAAATCCTTCCATTTGATTCCATAAGGAATTACTTAAGAAAGTTCTTTAGGATTTTTTTTCAGTAGGTTCTCCAAATAATCTTTAAAATTTTCGTCTATAGAATATCCTGATACTGATACTGATATTTTGTATTACAAAATATATTCGGGAATTCGTCCAAAAACTTATCAAGATCTCCAGATCCCCCAGAGAATTCTCTTGGAATAATGCCGATACTCTCACAACGTATTCGTTCTGAAACTTTTCCATGGAAAATCTCTCAACGTTAGTTCTTCTTTAAATGGAGTTTTCTAGTGATTCCTTCATCAATTTACTGATAAGTTTTTTAAAGAATTCTTGGGGAATTTATTCTAAAATTCTGTCAAGAAATAACAAAAGAATTTATTTCAAGAGTTCCTCATAACAAAATTCTTCAAGTCCCATAATTGCTTAGGGTCGGTGTTCTCTTAGTGGACAGTCCCCTATAGTCGCACTAGTGACTTTTTACGGCCATTTTGATATAAATCTTTTCAAAACATTTTTTGACGTGAAGGTCAGGAGCTATTTATCTAAGTACCATTGATACACAGATTGAATTTGTTCAAAAAATGATCGAAATAATTAGTTTTGCTTAAAATTTGAGCTCCCTTGCGCCTATAGTAAACCTATTGTTCCTAAAGTAGCACTACTGAGAGAAACTATTTTTTTTATTTTACGAAATAATTGATGAATTAAGAACTTTCTTACATCAAACGATAGCTTTTGATCCACATTTTGTAGGAAAAAACTAGAAGTTTTGTAAATATACTGTTTTGATAAGTATTTTGCCAACGACATCATCCTAGTGCTACTATAGGAACTGAAATTAGGAATATTGCTACTATAGACACATGTATTCCTATAGTGGCACACGCGATAATAAAAACAAACATTTGAGTTTTCGTAGTTTTCATATTTTTCCCATAAAACCAAGATAAAAAGCTTTCAGATGATGTAAAAATAATGACGCTAGCGTTATTTTTCGATTTTATACGAATTTTCGTTCTTAGTTATGTGGTTATTGGTACATCGACCCTACTAGAACTGTTAATGGACGACTCAACATTAACTTTTTAAGGGTTTCTGAAAGATCTCGTTTATGAATTTCTTTCAGTGTTTTTCTGAGGCTTCAAGGATTCCTCTAAATATATTTCTGGAAAACATTTCTTCAAAGATTGCAGCAATAGAAACGTAACAATAAAAAAAAGAAAATTAAAAGAAAAATTAAAAAATAAACACGCAAAATTATGTAAGAAATACTGAAAATGCTTGCTAGGTCAATAACATCAATTCATGATCCATTTTCCAATAAAAGTATACATGTTGAACGAAATTTAGATACAAAAAAACTTGCTTCGATAAAACGTAACCTCGATGTAACGTATCGAATATAAAATCGAGTTATGTTATATAGAAGTATTGCTGTAAAAAGTCCTGTATGGCAAACTGGAGAAACTGGCATAGGAATTCCCTTAGGAATTCTTTCAAAAATCCTCCTTTATGAAGCTAGGGAAGATCTCCTATACCGTTCTGATTCATATTACGGACACTTAAGGCCTCAGTGAAGTATAACTCATCAGAAAGCATATAAAATAAATCATTATGTATAATTCTTCTGCGTTATCGAACCTTCAAAACACTTAACTTTCGAATGTTGGGTGAAGATTTTGATTCCGCAACAGGAATAATTTTAAATAAATGGAAACGTGTGGCCTTTTCATGATTCTTATTTCGGACGCCTCTTCGCTTTTGCCTCGTATTCCGGACAGCTCATGGAAATTGTAGCTAAAAAGGTCAAATCATCAATTTAAATCGACAAACCATTGAATGGACGTCTGAGGCAATTGAGTATTGCAAATTTGAAAAGAATCTATGGAAAAAAAATCACTATCAGAATTTATGAAGTTTTTTCTGGAGGAATCTGAAAAGAAATTCCTAAAGAACCAGTGAAAAAATTTTCTTAAAAAAAGTCTCTATTTTTAAGATTTCTTAAAAATAGAGCCTTTAAAAATAAAACTTTGCATTAAAATAGAGGCTAAGCCTCTAAAAAGAGATCTTCTACCAGCCTTGAATATGTACAAACCATGTCCCGAAGATGGTTACTGATTTCTATTCTAAATTATAATTGAAATGAAATACGATGAGGCCTTTAACATACCTCCAAATCAGTTTCAGATACGGTTATGTACCCCGCACATTTAGGTAGATCCGTATGAATTTCAAAATTAAACCGAGTTATCGAGAATGAATTTTGAGATATTTAAGCTTTTCTAATCACTAATACCATATTGCCGATCAAGGTCACCGTCAAACTGAATTTTCATCTGCTTGTAATCTGTTAGTTTCCTAGAAATCAAATTCTTTATAGTAAATGAAATACTTACCACGATTTGGGGGCCCCTATGAACTCGGGGCCCGGTGCGGACCGCACCCACCGCAACTCCCTAGCTACGCTAATGCTTGGCAAACTTCTGGAGAACGCCGTCCTCGACAGGCTGACGATCTACACGGAAGGCGAGAACGAATTGTCGAAAAGGCAGTTCGTATTCCGTAAAAAAGACTTCAACGGTGGACGCTATTCGGATAGTCATCGCGTGCGCGGGGAAAGCGTCCAAGCAGAAGAGGAGAGGCAATCGATACTGCGCAATGGTAACGATAAAAGTTAAGAACGTGGTGAACAGTGCCCAGCCCTACACAGAATGCGGGTCCCCGAGTATTCTGCAAAGAACTGGGTACTGGTTTACGACACAAATCAGGGACAGATGTCATCCAAAGTAACGGCGGGAGTTTCACAGGGATCCATTCTTGGTCCAACATTATAGAATATGATGTATGATGGAGTGCTAGCCTTGACACTGTCGAATGGAGTCGATATCGTCAGGTTCGCAGATGGCGTCGTTCTTGTGATAACTGGCGAGACTGCGGAGGAGGTGGAGATGATGATGGCGCAATCGCTAGACACCATTGAATCGTGGATGACTGGAGTCAAGCTGTAGTTGTCTCATCACAAAACGGAGGTGCTGCTGGTCAACAACTGCAATGCAGTTCAGTAGTTCGAGATCAACGCTGGAGGACACGCAATATGATCGAAGCGCTCTCTAAAGCACCTTGGAGTAATGGTCGACGACAGGCCAAACTTCAAAAGCCACGTAGTCTATGCCTGTGAAAAGGCTGCGAAAGCAACTAACACTGTAGCTAGGATCATTTCCAATATTGGAGCACCAAGAAGCAATACGAGACGTCTTTTGGCGACCGTATCATCGTCCATCCTGAGATACGGTGTCCCGGCCTGGTCTACAGCGTTGACAACCAAACGCAATCGAGAGAAGCTGGCAGGAACGGTTATACGTGGTGAGTGCCTACCGCACTATATCCTCAGAGGTGTTGATCCCCATCTGCATCACTCTGGCTGAGGACATAGCATGCTAGCAGCAAAGGGACACAAGGGATGTGTCACCCTTTTTGTATATTGGGTATATTACTTCCTCCTTCCGCTCCTCCGGTAGCTGTTCCGTTTCCCAGATTCTGACTATCAGCCGATGCGGACAAGCGGCCAACCTGTTCGGGCCCATCTTTATGAGTTCGGCTTGAATGTCATCCTTACCAACGGCCTTGTTGTTTTTAAGCTGATGCATGACATCCTTAACTTCCCCCATCGTGAGAGCTGGTTGGTTTTCACTGTCCTGCTGACGTAGCCATCGCCTTCGCTGTCCTGACCTTCTATGCCTGTGTTTTCAGCGCCATTCGGGTGTTCATCGTAGTGCTGCTTCCACCTTTCGATCACATCGCGTCCATCCATCAAGATGCACCCATCTTTATCACGGCACATTTGACAGTTTTAGCATCGTTGTTAATGGCTGTTTTGAGTGTCCTCCAGCAGTCCTTAAGAGGGGCTCTATCGAGCTTGCTCTCATCCGGCAACGCTGCCTAAAAATGCTGCGCGTACACATTGGCGACATTCGGTTGTTTCAGCTGGGCTAGATTGTATCGAGGCGAGCGTCAGTACTGTTCATCGTTGATGTTGGAAAGTTTTGGGCGCAGTTTTACCATCACCAGGTAGTGGTCGGTGTCAATGTTAGCGCCACGATAGTTTCTGACGTCGGTTATATCGAAGAAGTGCCGTCCATCGATCAAAACGTGGTTGATTTGCAATTATGTCTGCTGAGATGATCTTCAGGTGTACTCGCGTTTGAATTGCGCGTAAAATACGTCCTTGTCATCATCAGTGCTTCTGGAGTGTTGGCTTATTGGACACGTTGATTATGCTGAAGTTAAATAATCGGCCTTTGATTATTATCTTGCACATTCGTTCATTGATTGGCCACCACACGATCACGCGCCATTGCGTATCACTCATCACTATAAAAACTGTTCCCAGATCAGGAAGTGTCCATTATTACGTAACGCTAAAATTGTTAAATCAATTCACAATTTTGTTTATTTAAGTTAGTACGGTTAAAAAACACCTAAAACCAAACCAATTTGTATGATATTGATAATATTATTATGCATCATAATACAATACAGGTTGCATATGAATTGAAGAAAACATTTGTTTTTAATAAGAAAGCTATATTCGAATCCTACATTTCTCGTATATGAAACGATTTTGTACAATATTTGTCAAATTTTGATGAAGAACTGGTTTGCCCATGTTCACATAGTTAACCACCAGCACTATCATTGCTAGGAAAATGCGTTTTTGTGTTCCCTGCTGCATTTTTGAATCTTTAAACGATTGCTGTCAAATAATCTGTGCATTCGCTATAGATTGGAATTCAAGTGATGACTGAAGGAGACTTTTAGATTAATTTCTTACTTTTGTTATCTGCAAACGTATACATTCAGTGAGTTTGATGAAAGGAAATATGAATCAATAAAAGAATGATGGTCCACATCAACGAAAATTCAATTTTTGCTATTGAACAATTCGGATTCCGCCATGGACATTCGAGCACTCATCAACTTTTACGTGTAACAAATTTGATCCGTTCCAACAAATCTGAAGGCTATTCTACTTGCTTTTCTAGACATAGAAAAAGCATTCGACAGTGTTTGGCATGAACATACATTGTTAGAATAATTCAAAGTTATCTGTCAAATCACTTCAGGTTAATTATCAGAACTCAAGATCTGAAAACTTCCTGTAAGAGCTGGTGTTCCCCAAAGCAGTATTTTGGGATTAATATTATACAATATTTTCACATCTGACTTACGTGAGTTACCTCAGGGATGTCAAAAATCTTTGTTTGCTGATGACACAGACCTCTCCACCAAAAGACGAAATCTGCGTGTCATCTGTAGTCGATTGCAAAACGGTTTGTATATTTCTTCTTCATACTTGCAAAAATGGAAGATTTCTCCTAATGCTTCCAAAACTCAACTAATAATATTCCCACATAAACCAAAAGCTCTTTGTTTGAAACCTTCAAGTAGACATGTTGTCACGATGAGAGGGGTTCCAATAAATTGGTCAGATGAAGTTAAGTATCTTGGGTTCGTGCTAGATAAGAATTTAACTTTCAAAAATCACATTAAGGGCATTCAAGTCAAATGTAATAAATATGTAAAATGTCTCTATCCCGTTATTAATAGAAAATCAAAACTTTGTCTTAAGAACAAGCTTTTGATATTCAAACAAATTTTCAGGCCAGCCATGTTGTATGCTGTACCAATATGGACTAGCTGTTGTAATACCAGGAAGAAAGCTCTGCAGAGAATTCAAAATAAAATTTTGAAAATGATTCTGAAGCTTCCTCCCTGGTAAAGGACCAATGAGTTACATAAAATATCCAATGTTGAAACATTGGAACAAATGTCAAATAAAATTAATAATAATTTCAGGCAAAAATCGTTACAATCTTCTATTGCCACGATTAATGCGTTATATATTAACGTTAAGTTAGGTTAAGTAAATTGAAAACGTGTTTTTTTTTTCTCTTATAAGCAGGTGAAATCAACTCACCTGTAAAAAATTTGCACTGCTACGGTAAATGAAATGTAATATGTTGTTAACAAAATGTTAATTAAATCTTAAATTTGTTTTACCAAATTAGGATGATAGTGTTTTCTAATAACACAGAACACCTAGATATAAGAAATGAATGCATTATTTGGAAAGATACATATAAAGAAATTAAAAAAAAATATGAATCGATTGATGTGAACACGAGGACATTGTCATAACAACCTGGTTTTTACGCTAAACTATCCGAACTCTGCAAACCGGGTGTTTCTTCGGAAAAGTTGATGTTTGTGCACATGGCAATACGTTTTTCTTTTATAATTCATATATTTTAGAACAAATAAGTGCTGTTAGCATGTCCAACGAGTGTATTGTTAGTTAAAGAATGCATATCAATGAAAACATGTATTTTTGTCATATTTGCACTTCCGTTAACTATACAAATATGGGCAATGGTCACTTTAACCAAATACCTTGAATTTGATGTTTCATACGCTCCCAATTTCGCACCTTCCTAATACGTTATTTTTTGTTAAAAAATTCGTTTTCAAAACTATCTCCTACCTCCATAGTTGAACCATCACAGGTCAGACAAAACTCCATCGCACTATGTTTGAACTTCCTCCTTTATCTGGAAAAGCCAGTTTTGCCTATGGGGACAGAATCCGGCAGCGCAATGAAAAAGCATAGCGTGAGATAAAAGGAAGCAAAAATCGATACACAAATATTTATGACAGCCGCCTCCTCGGAAGCTTTTCCCTTTTCCAACGGCAGCGCAGGTGAATCAATCTACCTTACCACCGCCCGGTGGTGCAGGAGCTTTCCTTTCATCTTTGACTTTTCCTTTTTTATGCTGCACATTTTGAGTGGCAAAGATAACATAAGCTCTCAGAACTTCCCTCCTACTTTGGAAGGTCATGCGATGCCTTGAGCAAGAAACCTATCGAATAAGACACCAACAAACAGTGGATCTTTACTGGCTTGTTTTTGCACGGAAGGTTTTAAGACTTGAGCATTATATGAACACCGATAGGATGAGGATACCGGATATTTTCCTATTTTTTATATTAGAGAGACATTTTCTGGTTTCAGGTTCCTAAAGGAGTTATATGGGGTGAGCTTACCAATAGTGACCCTTTTAAAGTCGAAATTCACTTCTTATGTTGAAGATTAAACCCAGTTCAAAACCCGTATAGAGTATGAAATCCTCAAATAAATCTACAAAGTACACAGATTTGAAATTATGGAACCCTCTAGCCTTTTTAATTCTTTTATTAGTATCGTTGTTGGAGATGAGAGTGGTTCAAAAATGCGTTGGTAGTAGGAGATTCCCCAGTGCTGGACATCGTCGAAAAATTGCGAAATCATGGTCTCATCAAGATGGTGTATAAGTAGAAAAGAATGCTAACTTGGAGAGCAATGTTTTTACAGAGTAACACATCATTGCAATATGCAAGTCTTTTTGGGAAAGTAGAGATCTTCTAAACACATTAGAAAGTCGATGTATCGAGTTAAATTTAAACTAATATTATTTTGCATACAGTCACTCCACACATTTTACCTAAGTGATCTATAAATCTATACAGCATTGTTATCAACTATTATACTGCCATGAATCGCAAGTCAGTCCCATCTCTAAAAAACGGGTTTGTGTTACACGGTGCGGAAATCTGTAGTGGGACTTATATGCGGTTACTTTTCATTATGGAACAATTTGACTTGCTGTTTTTTTCTCAATTTTCCCGAACAAATTATACTGTACCATTAGTGGAGCAGAAAGGGCATTGGAAGATATGTTGAAAGCTGAACTCAACTCAATTTTGTCGAAAATGCAGATGAGACTGACTTGGTTATGCGACTTGTATATGCTTTTGCATATTTTTCCATCCGTAGGAAAAACATTGTTAACCATATTCCTAGCAGCATAAGGCAATCTGACGTTTAATCACCTTTCCTGCACACGTACGCTCATGGATTGTTTTCATACGGAAACCGTATCCGTATGAAAACAGAAATCAAAAAATTCCATTTATTCACCATGATTCTAATCATATGTTTTTCTGTAAAATGCCTCTTAGTTGATCCATAAACGTGGGGTGATTGTAGGATGTAAAAATTAACTTTTTATCTTCAAGAGTAACTTTTTCATCCTATTTCATTGTGAAAACATTGCCTTGTTGAAATTTTACTTCAATTTCAGAGGAAATATAAGTCTTATTGAAAGTTATAGTAGTTCCGAGATTCCGGGAAATTCCAGTTCAAACTTCAATTTTTGACACAAATGCCAGGACAAGAAAAATATTCCGAAAATGGACACTCTACATACTTTGAATGTGCAGGGATAGGTGATGTGTAATTTTGGCAGATAACAACATGTAAAACATGCCAGAGTTTATTGCTATTCATCTGTGGGATCGATACACGTACCTGAAAAGAAAAAAAAAATAAATGATTAGTATTATTTAGCTATTATGAACACACAAAAAATGTTGTACTGTTTGTTATTTTTTGAACATTTTGAAAATCAACGTGTATGGTAAAGTGTTGGCACTAGGCCCTGATAAAATATTATGTTTAAACATTGAAAACACAAAAGTATTTTGTCCATATCTCTTTGATTATACATCCAACTCTCATTCGAACGGCAATGAGTTAATTATACTTCGTCGGTTTTTTGACATAAACATTTTTGATTTTTGTTTTCTAAATTTTAACTCAGAGGTTTTCGTGTTTAAGATAAGTTTTAATACATAATTCCATTGCGCGATACAAGGTGTGAGCCCAAACTTTTGCACGGTTACTTAATTTTTTTCTCAGTAATGGAGTGATCAAAATTTTAAATTAATGCGTCTTTAGAACTGAAATTTTATATTCCTTGAGAAGCACCTGCGGAAATGGAAGAATCTTAAAACTATTGAATATTAATAGAAAAGTAATATTTACTAGTTTTTAGATTGTCCCATTGAAATTCCGCAGGTGCTTCTCAAGGAACCTAAAATTTCAGTTCTTAAGTTGCATTAATGTAAAATTTTGATCGATCAAATACTGAGAAAAATAACCATGTTTTTTTCAGTATGGGTTTTTAAAAATTTTAAGCTTCAAATAAAAAATAGTAAACAAAGAATTTTTTATCAATGTTTATGTTTCAATATCAAGTTTTATGTATCAATACCTACGAAACATGCTTTACTCATTGTATTTCGAATAGGCTATAGAGAGTTTCAATTAGGTGTGTAATTACAGAGATAACTATGGACAAATTTGAATGGTAGAGACGAGCTGTTTAATTTTCTTACAGCTAATAACGTGCATGTAGCAAATTGGAAACCTGGATCTAAACTCAAAAGAGATCCTAACTTTTTTGTTTATCGTAATGATCGACTTGAATAGGCATGGGGGAGAGTCGCAATCATCATTCATAGGAGTATAAAAAATCAACTGTTTTAGTCATTTGAAACTAAAGTAATTTGGAAAACAGTTTTCAACAAACTTGTTTCATGTTTAAGTTACATAGTTTAGGTTTCTAGTTTCATATAAGTTGAATTTAATAGTAATGAGTTAAGGTACACACAATTTTATAATATTGATTGATTATTCATTAAATTAGCAGAGGAATGTTTTTTTTAACTATCTATGTTAAAAAAATATTACAGTGAATATGATAAACGAAATACCCCATTTTGTAATAGATTTTTGTCATTATTATCCTAATTCAAATCCGTTTAGGAAACATGACATATTATCTTGTGGCAACTGTGAAATGCAATGTACCTTAGAGTGTTAAATAGAATTTGTGGTATTTTTATTAGATAATCTTAAAGACATTTTCCCCGCAAAATGTTAAAATTTATATTTTTCTTCTGTGTATCTAAAAAAAAAATTTTGTTTTATAACACATTGCACAATGGTCCGAATCCACAATTAAGCAGAAAAAAGTGTTTTCTCTGTGCTCGTTGATTTTAGTCAATGATCAACGTTTGATGTTTTCAGAGAAGTTATTCGCATCTTCTAAGAAAAGAGTAGAATAGGGTAGCCCTTATTTTAGTTTAAATTTTATTTCAAACTTTTTTGTTTGATGAAATTTGTGGCTGAGCTCTTCTGAAAACTTTTAGAAAATGTTATTGCAAAAGATCTAGTTAAATTCTACAATTTTGCTGAAGGCAGCACGCCGGTAATTTTAAAGTCTTGTGAGTTACAGCCCGAGCAAAGGCGGATAACTGGATGATAACAAATTGATAACAACTTTTATTATCGCTGTTATCATTTTGATATTATGTTATCAATGATAACCGAATGATAACAAAATTTCATTTTTTGATAACATCTTTTCTATAACATTTTTATAAAGCGTGTGTTATTAAACAAAGTTGACTTTTCATCATACAAAATTCTGTAAAATTATTTGGAGCGTAAGTTTAATCCAAAACACTCATCTCTCAACTTTTTTCCCTGAATTATGACCATAAAATTCAAAATTATATGATGATGTAAATTTAGTTATCAATTTGAACTCAATGATAACATAATTTACTATTACTTTGTTATTCGACAAACAAAGGTGAGTTCTCATTTTTGTTATGTTGGCTGTTAATTCAGCCAAGGTAATAACAAAATCAGTTATCAAATGATGATAACCAGGTAACAAGATTTGTTATCATTTTGCTTTTCAACTTTGCTCGGGAGGCGACTCGAGTTTTTTAAGTGTGTTTTTGAAGTGAATTTCCTCAATTTACAAAAATTACATTCTCACAGTTTTTGCAGCAAATGTTGCATATTGTATGGTCTTTCGAATGTCGCTTAGAGGAAAAAAATCGAACCAACTCCATGAGTTATGGGCATCTAAAGATTTTATAGTTTTTCACTTAAATTTGCTTAAAACTTCAAAATGACAAGAATTACAGACATGCGATTTTCAGCAATAATGTGTATCATTACTGCCTCTGCAACTCTTTTAAAGATCACATTCACGTGGAACTGAAAATAAAAATGTTAGATCAAAATAACTATTTTTTTCGGTCCACCCTAAGTTAAAAATTTTGATTTAAAAATTCATTTATTTAGCTCAAATGAAGAGTTAGATCACAAGTGTCTTCGACAAAGTTGTTTAAAATAACATTTTTGGAAGAGAGCAACCCCACAAATGTCTTCAAACAAAAAAAAAAAAAAATGAGTCAAAATTTAAACTTAAATAACGGCCACCCTATTTAACTTTTTTCTTGGAAGATGCAAAACTCAATTATGAATAATTTTTCTGAAGACATCGAACGTCTGAAACCAACGAGAGCCGAGAAAACACTTTTTCCGGCTAAAATGTTGATTTGGACTATTGTGCATTGTGAGGAAATTATTGCCTGAAATAACTTGAAATTGATTGTAAATGTCTGCAATGTGTCTAAATGTGTCTGAAAATCTGATCGATGACTTATGCGCGATTCTTTTTTATTGCTTTAAAACAAGCGCAGAAGACGCTAAGTGCTAATAGTAACTGCGGATATCCAAAAAAGTTTTTTTAGCTCTTAGCTAAGATTTCAAAAGTATCCATTTCAAGTATCTGGATAGAACCTTTATATTATTTTATGAAGTGACGTTGTTGGATACACAATTCGGGTATCCAGGTGTTAACAGATATATTAGTCCACGGCATTATAGCTATGAACATCATGATGAAAATTCATAAATTTTGAGCCGTCGTGCGGTATGAGGGAGTAGGATTACAAAAGTGTCCCACTGAGACCGTACTGGAACCGATTCCGGATATCCGGATGTGACCAGAACCTCATATTGGTCTTTGGCATTATATCTATGATCAATCATGAATTTTGAGCCGTCACGTGGTAGTATTGATCGGTCGCATGGTAGTATTGAGATCTTCTGTCAGCTTTTTACTTATAGAAATTACACAATGAATAATTTTCTTACCGCGAATCTTGAAAAAACTTAGTGAACTATCACTTCCGGAACGAATATACCCCATTTGAATCCGGAATAACTCCGGAACCAAGTGGCCAATCCCATTTCTTCTGGAACACAATAAATCTTGAGGAGTAGGTTCTATCCCGTTAGGCCGAATGTCGTTAGACCGAAAGGGTCATTAGGCCGAAAATGACCGATAGTTCTAATGAACTGTAAGGTCGAATGGATAACTAACAGGGATAGGTCAGGTTAATTTGCGTTATCTAGAAGCCGCCAAATGAATGATCAGATCGAATGGATTGTTAGTTTTTGAACAGGATAATTTGCATTACCTAGAAAATGTGGGCTCCCGTTGTGAAATATAACTAGAAAGAACAGCCTTTGATTAAAAGAAGGAAAAAACACTGATGAATGTGTGAGCCATATGAAATAGTAATAAGTGATCAAAAGGTATTTCGGCCTAACGATCCTTTCGGCCTAACGACCTGCACCCCTTAAACATGACTTTGCTTTGTAGCCGCGGACTCTAACCATTCGACTAAGGATGCGCATTCAAATTCAATTTAATACATTAAAATGCAAGCTTCGATAACAGAAGAGGCGACAATTAGTTGTTAGTCACTCAAATTCACCGAAAGTAAACATCTGGCGCCCCAACTGGACCTAAACTGAATTTCAATTATCGGCTACCGGGTGCAACCGCTGCATTCTTCGCCATCATTGGACCCTTCATAGTCGGTGAAATTTACACTCGAATGACCACAAAACCTCTCACCATCAACCAGAGCAATATCTCCCAGAGGTGAGGACCGAAAAAAAATGTTGAGATAACGATCCTTCGATGATGGTCATCGCCATTCGTCGAAACTGGCAACGATGGTTAGATTCTACTATATGCAAGCTGATAGAATCAGCAGTCGGGTATCGATTGTGGTTGTGGAGTCCCGCTGGCTGCCAAAAGGCAAGAACTTTTGCCGTTTTCAATAGAACTTTTTCAAACTGGAATCGGAATCATGTGGTGGATAAGAGACAGAGGCAATAAAAGGTTTTGAGGGGTAGAACCTAATGTTCTTAAAAAATATTGTACAATCTAGATTTTAACTGGACCACATAGTTGAGGAAAAACTGGATACATTTCGAACTAAACTGCGTTTATTCACTACTGTTTTTTTTTTTGTGATTTATTTATCAGTATTATTTCAAACATTCATTTCTTATATCTAGATGTTCTGCGTTAGAAAACTTTCATCCGAATTTGGTAAACTGAATTAGGCATTTATTAATATTTTGTAAATAACATTCCAACATTAATAACACTTCATTTTCCGCAGCAGATCAGATTTTTTACAGGTGATATAATTTCATCTGCTTGTAAGAGAAAAAAAAACTCTCAATTATCTTAATCTTACTCAACCTAAATATATAAAGCATTTATCACGGCAATAAGTAGAAGATTGTAACGATTTAATTAGACATTTATTCTAATGTTTCAACATTGGATATTAACTCATTAGTACTATACTGGGGAGGAAGCTTCATAATCATTTGACCAATGATCAATTGATACAGATTAAAAGTAGAATTTTTTTAGATCTTGTGAAAAATATTTAAAAAAATATTGAACATTTATCAAGTTATCACGATTTAAATATTATTTGTGTTTAAAAAAATGATGCTGCTAGTAGAAGGAATAACCCCCTAGCATCCAAATCTCTTCCGCCACCATTGTGGTGTGATAGAAGCAGCAGCGATTCGTCGTGGTATGCAGCGCTTCTGGTCCGTTGGAGCTGCCGGTTGGTTCTTTCCGCCACTATCTGCGAGAGTTCGACTCCCCGTGGGGCTCGTCGTGTAAAGTGGTACCAACAACAGATGTTTTCCGCTGGGTTGGTCCGAAATTCACCATGTACGACGACGACTAACTCTCTGTCTGACGCTGCCAATTTCGATGGGGGAATGCTTGGAATGCGGGCCTGTCGTTATGCCCGGGAAGGGATTTCAGCGCTCGAACCAAAACGGTTCCGAAAAATTGTCGGTTCGTTGGTTGGTTGGTTGAGGTTTTTTTTCGGCTGTTTTCGAAACTCGGAAGAGTTCGGCATAATGAGACGCTAATGGGGCTTTGTTTCCGGGAGGACGGTATTCGCGGAACGCCTTGAATTCGTTATATTATTTTCAAGCAAACAAACGTTGCCGGCTTGAGCTGGTTCAATTGGGGAAAGAAAATATTTCTTGGGCAAATAGAATTCCATCGAATAGACGAGCTGAATAGCAAGTTGGGGCCTGAGGCAGTTAAAGCTAGAACTGAATTTTACGATCGATTGGTTTAGCTGGTATTCAGTGTTGAATAAGTTCGATATGTCAAGTTTTGTGGATTGTAAGGTACAGCACGGTAGCTTTGCACAATTTACATCGGTTGACGAAATATCCTGAAAAGTATACAACATCCTTTTCTGACTAATTTCCTAATACATTTATCTCAATGATTCATTCGAAAGCTACATGATGGTGAAAACAAGACGATGTCATACGTCATCGTCAAGCGGGAAACAATAATGGCAAATGTAATTATCAGGTTAATTTATAAGAGCTCCAGGTCTGAAAGACTTCCTGTAAGAGCTGGTGTTCCTCAAGGCAGCATTTTGGGGCCAATATTATACGATATTTTCACATCTGGCTTCTATTTATTTATTTTTTTCTTGTACCACCAACAGGCTTTAAAGCCCCAATGATGTCATCTTAAAACTAAACATATTAAAAATTGTCATTTTTACGATCTACCAAAAAACGAGCTGAATCTTCGTCGAAATAATTGGCGAGACAAGTTGAATTCAAAAAGAGCAGCAACTCTATTAAAAAGCCTCTGCAAACCGTAAATAGCGCCAAACATGCTATAATTAGTTCGTTAAAGAAGTAATCTCAGCGTCACGTTATTCCGAAGGGCTCGGGGCTGCACATTTATGTTGACTTGCTCCAACAGGGCAGGGCAATCTATGTGTCCTTGCAGAATATCGGCAATAAACAAAGCTCTAGCTGTATCTCTGCTGACGAACAGGGGTTTCAGGCGTATAAGTTGGCAACGGCTTTCATAGCTCGGCAGCCGATAGGGATCCGACCACGGAAGTCTTCGTAGTGCAAACCATAAAATCTCCTTTGAACGGATTCAACTCTCTCAACTTCATTGTTGTAGTGAGGCGTCCAAACTACCGAGCAGTACTCTACGACGGACCGAGACAGGGCGCAGTAGAGCGATTTAAGACAGTAGATATCCGAGAAATGTTTAGAAATCCTAAAGATAAATCCTAGAATTTTGGAAGCTTTGTCAACGACGAACGAGTTGTGCTGCTTAAAGGAGAGTTGGATATCCAAGATAACTCCCAGGTCATTAATATGGTTAATACGCTCTATGTCTTGGCCAAATAAGGCATACTTGGACAATTGTCTTATTTTTGCGTGAGAACGATATCACCGAGCATTTTAAAGGGTTAACATCCATCTGGTTTAAATGGCACCAGTCAGCAAAAACGTTCAGCTGAAGTTGAAGAAATCTGCAGTCATCAGTTGAGCGGATTCGAAGAAAGAGCTTCTGGTCATCTGCGTAAGAAAGCCGTGGTTCTTTGATCACCAGGATAACATCGTTGAATTAAATCAGGAATAACAGAGGCCCCAGGTGACTTCCCTGAGGAATTCCTGATGAGACAGCAAAAGTAGGCGACTGGCAGTCTCCCAAATCGACGAACAGATGACGACCGGTCAGGTATGATTGAAACCATTGTAAAATGCTGCCGTTGATTCCCAACCTATCTAGCTTTGCAATGGCTATGCGGTGATTTAATTTGTCGAAAGCAGATGTCAAATCCGTATAAATAACGTCTGTCATCGCACGTTCAGACATGCTGTTCGTGATATACGATGTTAGGCATAAGAGGTTAGTAGCCGCGGATCAGCCAGCCAAAAAACCATGCTGATCGGTACAAATGTACGGCTTACAGTGCAAACAGATTGGTGACACCAGACGATTAGACCGTTATAACACAGGTAAAAATGCGAAGAACGCGGATGTAAAATGTAAACAAAGTGACATAGAAAACTAACGCACGAAAGAAAAAAAAGACTTACCTGAGTTACCTCAGGGATATCAAAAATCATTGTTTGTGAATGACACAGGCCTCTCCGCCAAGAGACGAAGTCTGCGTGTCATCTGTATCGATTGCAAAAATGTTTGGATATTTTTTCTTCATACTTGGAAGATTTCTCCTAATGCTTCCAAAGCTCAACTTATAATATTCCCACATAAACCAAAAGCTCTTTATTTGAAACCTTCAAGTAGACATGTTGTCACTATGAGGGGGGTTCCAATAAATTGGTCAGATGAAGTTAAGTATCTAGGGCTCATGCTAGATAAGAATTAAGCTTTCAAAAATCGCATTGAGGGCATTCAAGCCTAATGTAATAAATATGTAAAATGACAATATCCAATATTAATAGAAAATCAAAACTTTGTCTTAAGAACAAGCTTTTGATATTCAAACAAATGTTCAGGACAGCCATGCTGTATGCTGTACCAATATGGACTAGCTGTTGTAATACCAGGAAGAAAGCTCTGCAGAGAATTCAAAATAAAATTTTGAAAATGATTCTGAGGCTTCCTCTCTGGTATAGTACCAATGAGTTACATAGAATATCCAATGTTGAAATATTGGAACAAATGTAAAATAAAATCATTAATAATTTCAGGCAAAAATCAGGATCCAAATTTTTTTGTTTTTGTCGTTTAGGCAGACTTCATTGTTAATCGTAATGAAATAACTGGACGAAGCATGTGATCATAATTCATAGGCGTATACAACATCTTTTTTTTTTCGTCATTTGAAACCAAAGTTTTTGAAACTGCCTGTTTGCCATTTCAGTGCATTGAGGGCAGCAAGTTAATTTTCGTTAAACTGACATTCGGAAATTGACTCACAATAAATCAATTTTTTGTCATTGGTTATTTTAATGCCAAGCATCCCCCATGGAATAATTTGCAGAGTACTGCCAATGGTAAACATTTATTTGACGGCTGCTCTTTAGGATATTTTTAAGAAATAATCTAAAATCTTGAAAACAGAAATAAACCTTAGAAGCCAATTTCGACATTGAAAGAGGAAAACAATTATTGCAAAAATTTGCTACGCAGTTTGAAAGCGCACACATTTTTAATTTAGGACTCACTAGTCCAATTGGAAATCAAGTTTCTCAGGATTTCAAAAGCATTGTCAATCAATAGAACGTCGTGGGGGATTGATTTAGAAGAAGTGAGGACCATTAAAAAATCTACAATATGAAAGCCCCTTGCAATTATGGAATTTTTCACATCGTCTTCAGGAAACTTCTAGTGAGTAGCTTATCATTCTTGGTTGATGTATTTAACAAATGTGTTCAATTAGCACATTTTCCTGACAAATTGAAAAATACCAAGGTTATACCAATTTTGAAACCGGAAAATCTTATGTCAGAAAACTTTTTAAATAGTACACATTTTTATTAAATTTGGGAGAGGGATTATTAGAGTATGTATAAAACTTCTAATTAAACTTGAACAGTTCACTTTTTGCAAAACATAAAATACTAAAATCACTAGTAAAACGAGCAAATACCTTTAAATTCTAATATGTTGCTTACCTTGACAGATAAGCCTATTTGGTCTGCGACTTACAGACTTCTCGACACTCGAGCACTCGACACTGAAGAAGTCTGTAAGTCGCAGACGAAATAGGCCTATCTGTCAAGATAAGCAACAAATTAAAGTTTAAAGTTTTTGCTCGCCTTACTAGTGATTTTAGTATTTTATTTTGTGCGAAAAGTGAAGTGTTAAAGTTCAATTAGTAGTTTTTGAATAGGTCATTTCAAAAAGAATGATAAATCAACATACATCAACGAAAATTCTATTTTTGTCAATGAACAGTTCGGATTCCGACATGGACATTCTATCACTCATTATTCTTTTACGTGTAACAAATTTTATTCGTTCCAACAAAACTTAAGGCTATTCTACTGGTCTTGTTCTTCTAGACATAGAAAAAGCATTCGACAGCGTTTGGCATAAAAGCTTGATTGTAAAGTTAAAAAAAATAATTTTCGAAAATACATTGTTTGAATAATTTAAAGTTATCTGTATAATCGTACACTTTAGGTTAATTATCAGAACTCCAAGTCTGAAATACTGCCTTAAGTGGTGGAGTCACTCAAGGCAGCATTTTGGGCCCAATATTTTTACATCTGACTTATCTGAGCTACCTCAGGGATGTCAAAAATCTTTGTTTGCGGATGACACAGGCCTCTCCACCAAACGACGAAGCCTGCCTGTTGTCTGTAGTAGATTGCAAAAAAAGTTTGGATATTTTTTCTTCATACTTGCAAAAAAAAGAAGATTTCTCCTAATGCTTCCAAAACTCTCCTTATAATATTTCTACATAAACCAAAAGCTCTTTATTTGAAACCTTCAAGTAGACATGTTATAAAAGATATGAAAAACGAAAATTCAGATAATACTTCATTAACAATGCAGCTAAATTATAGAAAACATCGATTAATATTAAAGCGTTCAGTTCATCCAACTTTGAATTGAATTTTCAACTCTCCAATTTTCGATGACACACGATACAAGCGCTGAAAAAATCAAAATGCCGATAATATAAACAAAATCCCTCGACAAAACTGTCAATCACCGAACCAAACCTGACAAAAGCATGGTGGAATGTTAACCAGTAAATTCAGCCGATAACAGTTCGGAAGGAGGGGTGGCCGCTGATAGACACGAACTCGATTTTCCGCCTTCTGCCATCGTCGAAAAAAGAATAAGCTTCAAAAAACAACCCATTGTGGTTCATCGATACTCAATACCTCCGAACAATTTCCGATTTTTTTTTTCCTGTTTCGAATCCCCAAACACACATTTTCGGACGCCGCTTCCTGCTTTCAAAGGGTACCGACCGCCAAGCGTGAAAATGAAGTGAAAAGTGTGCTTAGTTGTGCTTTTGTGTGCGGTTGCTGGGTTGATTGGTTTAAGGATATGCGATATGCATTTTTTCTTGGCTGTATGGAACACGAAATTTCAGGCGTTTTTAATGACGGAAAGGGGCCTTTCTTAGCCGAGAGGTTGTAGCCCCCGGCTACAAAGCAAAGTCACGCTGAAGGTGTCTGGATTCGATTTCCGGTCGGTCCAGGATCTTTTCGTAATGATTCCTTGACTTCCCTAGACATGTTATATAATCGCCACACGGTACACGAATGCGAAAATGGCAAAAAAAGCTCTCAGTTAATAACTGTGGAAGTGCTCATAAGAATACTAAGCTGAGAAGCAGGCTCTGTCCCAGTGATGACGAATGCCTAAAAAAAGAAGAAGATAATGACGGAAAGAAACGAAATTAGTGTATTTTCTTTAATGTGGACCAACATTCTATTCAAAATAACTTTTCCAAAAATTTTACTGATGAGGAAAGCAAGCTAATTGGACGATAGCTAGAAGCTTCGGCAGGATTTTTGTCTGATTTCAAAATTGGTACAACCATGGTATTTTTCAATTTGTCAGGAACTGAAAATATTTGAAGAATGATAAGCTACTCTCTGGAAGTTTCTTGATAAGGATGTAAAAAATCTTATCATCACCAGGAGCTTTGATAATAGTTCTTTCTGCTTCCAATTCATTCCCCCAGGATTTTTCGAAAACATTCTCTCGATTGAGAATGATTCTGAAATCCTGAGTACCTTGATTATCAATTGGACTAGTGAGCCCTAAAAGAAAATTGTGTGCATCAGTAATCACATACATAGCTATAAAGGTGACTAGACCTAAACTAGACTAGACGGTTAAGACCAAATCAATCGTAGAAGGGTTTCCAGAGGAGGAAACCAAAAAAGACTAACAGGGTATTTAATTGAGAAATATACTGAAGAGTACTCGTCAAATAAAATTTTGCCATAAGAATTGCTTTGCGAATTACCGTTTTGTCTCAAATTCCGAACAGACTCATATTCCGAACACTCGGTTTTTGTATGGCGATGTGGTTGAAATGTTTCGCTGAAATATGTCAGCAAATATCAAGGAAATGGTAGTCAATTGCAATTCAATTATTACGTTTTTAATATAATTTATACCGTGGGAGTAGTGATGATTCTCTAGTTTGAGACCAATAGAACAAGCTCAGATAAATTTATTCGTGAAATTATTCATTTGAATACGATTTATTCGTGTTGTTCGGAATTTGAGTCAAGGTGTTCGGAATATGAGACAGAATGAACACAGTGTTCGGCATTTGAATCAGAATTTTGTTCCATACTTTTTCGTAAAAACAATACTAAAACGAACTATATCAACATTATTATCGGTACATCCAACAGCTAACCGTTAGACTTTGCGAAGAAATTAAAATTTACACGAATATCAGCCAATTTATGCCAGTCAGATGCATTTGAAGTCACTGTTGTTAAGTGTGAATATGAGTCAAAACGGTACTCCATGAACGATGGTCACCAGTGACATAAATAATTGATTGATTGCAAGTCAGTTTCCGCAGATCGGTTTGAAGAAAGTTTGTTTTATACGTCTTTTTTTTTTTTTTTCTTCTAAGCAATGGGGGGATAATCTGCTCAACAGACGCCGTGTGGGGTTAGGGACCATTTACTACATGCAAGCAGTAAACAGGACTACACCCCCGACCCACTAAACCATTTCCATTGCCGCCAAACCCTTCGTCTCTCCGGGACCACCAAGAAGGCATTGCTTCGGAGTGGGGCTATTGCACATCGCATCCTCCAGGTTAGCTGCGTAGCCATGCAGCAACGAACATCGATGACACGCTTAGGGGGGTCCACCAAGGTAGCATGCTGGCGCTTTGCCAGCTTCCCAGGTGGTCCTCACCTCCCGTTGTCCGCTGAAAGCGGGCAGGGTCGACCACTACGCCCGCGCCCAGCTGCACCGCAGGTATCAAGAACTGATACTGCGGGCTTCGCAATTTGACCTACTGAAGGCTCAGGCCCTATCAGCTAGCACCAGCTGGGATTGCTGACGAAGGGGCCTCCACCTGCCCCGAACAACCAGAGGCTCGTATCCACCCAGTAGGCCGGCGCCACGACAGCAGCGCTACCAGGATGTTCTCCCCGCGGCTACTTAATCGCTGTAAGGGTCGATTTCGACCGTAGGGCACCGGTATGACCTACGTAGCCGACTGCGAACCCTTGGACCACCTGTTGTTTAGCGTCTGCACTAGCCACTCCTCGAGTCCACTCGCCACCTCCTTTGCAGTTCCGAGACGATGTGGGTGATAGCCGATGAAACGGCATTCCAGCCAAACTCGTCTTCACACATCCTCTGGACCAAATTGTCCGGAGTCGTGTCCCGACCGCATGTGGCTAACATGCGGTCACGCATTGTGCGGAAACGCGGGCACACGAACAAAACGTGTTCCGCCGTTTCCTCTAAACCTGCACAAACTGGAACTTCGGGAGAACCCGCATGACCGAAACGGTGTAGATACTGTCTAAAGCAACCATGGCCCGAAAGGACCTGTGTCAGGTGGAATGTTAGTTCCCCATGGCGCCTATTGACCCAGATATCTAACCTCGGAATCAACCTGTGAGTCCACACTCCCTTGGCGGAACTATCCCACGCACGCTGCCATTTGACCATGGAGGCCAGTCTGGCAGTCCTGCGTATGCCTCTTGTGCCGCGCATTTCGAAGCACTCTATGTCTTCCATGATAAGGATACCAATAGGCACCATACCGGTGATGACGCAGAGTGCATCGTGTGACACGGTACGGTACGCGCTCGCAACCCTCAGGCACATTAGCCTATAAGTACTCTCTAGCTTGCTACGGTAGCTCTTGGTACTTAAGGCCGTGCCCCAAGCCGGGCCACCATACCTCAGTATGGACGAGGCGACACTGGCCAGAAGCTTTCGCTTGCTGGCGTACACCGCAGAGCTATTGGACATCATCCGGGACAGTGCCACAATAGCTGTGGAGGCTCTCTTGCAGGCATAATCGACGTGGCTACCGAAGGTAAGCTTATCGTCGATCATCACCCCCAAGTGTTTGACGGAGCGCTTCGAAGTGATCGTGCAGTCGCCTACACTGATCACCGCTTGCTGCACCGACTTTCGGTTGTTGACAACAACCGCCTCAGTTTTGTGGTGAGCCAATTCCAGTTTCCTGGAGCTCACCCACTCCTCCACAATTGCGATCGAGTGGGCTGCAGTCAATTCCACTTCTTCGATCGATTCACCGTAGACCTCCAGCATAATATCGTCGGCAAAGCCAACGATGACCACACCCGCCGGGAATTTTAATCTCAACACCTCGTCGTACATGACATTCCATAACACCGGGCCCAGGATGGAACCTTGCGGGACTCCTGAGGTTATGTGAAAGCACTTCCGACCCACCTCTGTGTCATAGACTAATACCCGATTCTGGAAGTAACTTCCGAGAATCTTGTACAGGTACTCGGGTATCCCCAGACGCAGGAGCGCATCGGCAATAGCCGCCCAACTGGCACTATTAAATGCGTTCCTTACATCCAGAGTCACTACTGCGCAGTAGCGAATCCCCCTCCTCTTACGCTGGAGTGCTATCTCAGCGGTTTTCTTAACCGTCAGAATAGCGTCTACGGTGGACTTCCCTTTCCGGAAGCCGAACTGGTTGCTTGAGAGACCATTTACACTCTCAGTGTACCTCAACAGTCTGTTGAGGATGATCTTCTCGAGCACCTTCCCCGCCGTGTCAATCAAGCATATTGGTCTATACGCCGACGGGTCACCAGGTGGTTTCCCCGCCTTTGGCAATAGTACCAGGCTCTGCCTCTTCCACGCATCTGGAAATACTCCCTCGTCCAGGCATATCTGCATAGCAGATCTGAACATACCGGGAGCCTCCAAGATTGCGACTTTGAGGGCCAGGTTTGGAACTCCGTCCGGACCTGGTGCCTTCCCCATGCTTAGGGATTTTGCAATCCCTACAAGTTCCTCATCGGTTACTCTATCCTCATCGCCAGCCCCAATCCCCGGCTGTCCTACAAAAGGAGGCCATGGGCTAGGGTTGTGGCGCGGAAAGAGCCCCTCGATGATCCCCTCCAGCATCTGTGGAGATTGCTCCGTAGGAGCAATTGCACCTCTTGTCTTCGCCATAACGATCCTGTAGGCATCACCCCACGGGTTCACGTTGGCACTCTGACAGAGTCTCTCAAAGCAGGCCTTTTTGCTTGCCCTTATCTCGGACTTCAGCGCGACTTTGGCAGCGGTGAACACCGCCCGTCGTTCTTCACGCTCCTGCTCGGTACGTGCTCGCTGCATCCGCCTCCTGGCCCGTAGGCAGGCACGGCGCCGGTTCGCAATTGCTTGAGTCCACCAGTACGTCGGTGGTCTCCCATTTCTAGGGTGGACTTTCCTAGGCATGGTCGCATCGCACGCACGCGAAAGCACCGCTACCAGTTCGTCCCCGCTTAGGCCGAGTAGGTTACGCTCACGACGGAGCGCCTCCCTAAGTACTTCGTCATTGAAGTACGATGTCTTCCACCTACGAGGGCTTGGCCGTGACCTAGCCGCTTCCTCTACGCGCTGCCTGCTGTTGTTGTAGTCGATACTGTAGCGAACCGCCAGGTGGTCACTGTGAGTGTAGGCATTGTCTACCCTCCAGTTCGAACTACTCGTTAGGCCAGGACTACAAAAAGTAACGTCGATAATCGACTCCGCTCCGTTTCCGCTGAAGGTACTTTTGGTACCAACATTAGCCAGATCGACATCTAGCACGGCCAGTGCCTCTAGCAGGATTTGACCTCGCTGGTTCGTGATGCGGCTTCCCCATTCCACGGCCCAGGCATTGAAGTCACCCGCTATTACTACTGGCCTTCGCCCTGTCAACACGGTCGTTATGCAGTCCAGCATCTGCGTGAACCGCTCGGTCGACCAACTCGGAGGCGCATAGCAGCTACAAAAGAGGACCCCGTTTACCTTGGCGATCACGAAGCCCTCGTAGGTAGTAGACACCAACTCCTGGACGGGGTATTTACCCGTCGTCCATATCGCCGCCATTTTTCCGGATCCATCCACGACCCAGTTGCCGTTGCCGGCGGGTACTCGGTATGGGTCCGATATGATGGCGATGTCCGTCCCCCACTCAGCAACTGCCTGGTACAGCAGTTGCTGAGCTGCGTCACAGTGGTTCAGGTTCAGCTGCGTTACCTGCACTGTGACTTTTCGTTAATGGCTCGTTTGAAGGTCGGGCACCTTGAGCCTCCCGTTGGATGATTGTTGTTCACGGACTTGCCGGAACAAATCAAGCACTTGGGAGGGTTCTTGCAGCCTAGTGCCTTATGACCTTCCTCACCACAACGCCTACACAACTTGGTCCTATCAGGGCCTTTACAGCCCCAGGACTTGTGTCCTGGTTCCCTACACCTTTATACGTCTATGAATGATGATAGTAACACATGCTCTATCCAGGCAATCGTTTTGTTAAACAGAAAAGTTTGGTTCTCTTTTGAGTTTGGATCCAGGTTTCAAATAACTTGACTGTATCATTTAAAGTATCACATACCCTCTGATTGGTTATGGGGTGGAAGTGGAGTGGAAATCCGACTAAGGACTGACTCACAGCTCCTTAGCCAGCCAGAGGAAAGGGGCGAAAGCGATACCGTCTTCGTCGTGTTCGGGCCAAAGCGATGATAATAATCGTTTTAATCTCCATTGAAGAACCCATCGAAGGATCTTCTCCAGGACAGGGAATGGCGATGGACTACGAAGACAAGAGGGGAAAGGGGAGAAAACCTTCTGCCCCTATGGTGCTCAGACAATCAACTTAATGCACTGAGGCGATGGGTTCTTTTTTGTGATCTCCCTCCCCGAAGAAGTGCCGGAAAGTAGGGTATGAGCGGTTTGTTCACTACTTCCAGCAGGTTATGTTGTGGGTGAAAAGTTTCATGTTTTCTCGGTTTATTGTTGTGCAACAACGACGAGCACTGCAAACATTTCACGTTGTTTCGCCTTTCTTCGATGATTCCTTTTTTATTATTATATGCTTTTACGAAGTATACTTTTTTATTTGCATTCAGAAGTTTCGTTGAAATCTGCCAGAAAGAACTCCCGGGGGGGTGAAGAAAACCTCTTCTGACATAACAATGGGGCATGAGCACGACGAAACACTTTCCTCAGGTGGTTGTTAGTGGCAAATACTTTTGTTCTGGGTTATATCCAATTTTCTGGTTGTTATAAATACCGATGCGATGGATGGGTTATTTCGGCGGGTGAATTAATGATTATTCACCTACGAATATACAACAATGTACTTTTCATAACATGGATTATAATACTAGTAGAAATACGTACCGCAATTCGGGGTGTAGTTGATCAGTGAAGAGAAGTTGATCATTCCTGTACCCTCATATATAAGGCGTCAAGAGAATTATGATCCGATGTGATGTCACGTTACCTGATAGTTGTGCCTGATGTTAAATTAGATTTGACATTCAAGATAATCATACCATGGAAAAACAGACTTTTAAGGAAATGTTTGATGAACTGTTGAAAGGTTTTTCTTCAAACAAGCGACTTTTGCCAGGGCTATATAAAGGCGCCATTTGAACAAACTGTTTAATACATTCCAAATGTTTTGTGAACCTAGTTTTTTATAAGCATTGAGGATAAAAAAACATTTATAGAGAAAAAACATGTTCTTCGAGCGAGTAAGTAACTTATTTCAAAGAAAATTGCATACCTTTAGGCATGTAATGTGATGTAATTACAGAATTAACATTCAATTCTAAAATTGACCGATTTATCTACAGGTTTTTATATTTTTGAGAATTGATTCAGATTCAATGACCCCAAACCCGGAATCAAAAACTCCACTTTTTGGATTCTAAAAAATGTTTTTGTTATTATGATAACATTTTGTCCATGTTGTATTTGTCGGGGCCTTCCTTAGCCGAGTGGTTAGAGTCCGCGGCTACAAAACAAAGCCATGGTGGTGTCTGGATTCGATTCCTGTTGGATAACTGGATGATATCTGATTGATAACCACTTTTATTATCGCTGTTATCATTTTGACATTATGTTATGAATGATAACAGAATGATAACAAAATTTGTTATCATTATATCCGTGACAGACATTTTTGATAACAGCTTGATAACAAAATATTTTATCAGACATATTTTCTTTAATATTTTTATAAAGCGTATGTTATTAAACAAGGTTGACTTTTCGTCATACAAAATTCTGTAAAATTATTTGGAGCGTAAGTTTAATCCAAAACACTCATCTCTCAAAAATTGTCCCTGATTTATGACATGCACTAAACAAAGGACACAGGATATACTACAATAGGCAGAAGTCCGTCACGAATTGTTTACAGTTTTTCGCAAACAACGAACTGGACAACAGCTCAACAACAGCAACTGCTTCAATCGAAGCAAAGTGGAAGCGCTCTGGTAACTGCAGAGCTCAACAGCAGAAGCGTTGGTAGCGCTGTTAAGGTGAAGATGAATCGAAGCCAAACTTCAAATTTTCAAGAGCACAAATCTGGAGAACTGAACTCCCGTTTGAGCTGAAAACTCAATCGATTGGTCACTAGCTGGTGGTAATCTTCACCTTAAGGGGGCAGGATCCGTCATTGATTTCGGAATTTACAAAAGCAGTTTTTTCGTTCAAAATCAAGAAAATTCACAGGAAAATGTGTTCACTGTATTCTATTCTCCAACCGAAACACAGTGAACGTGTTTTCATCGAATAATTTTAAGTTTTGAACAGAAAAACTGCTTTTGTTTCAATTATGACAATGATTACGATGACGGAGCGTTGAGCGTTAAACGCGATTCACAGCAGACAAGGTGCTACAGGTGTTGCGAGTAGCGTAGTTATTGTGCCTGCGAAGGATGCCCCTGTGACGTCAATAGCCAACTCGCGTATACTTCGGAACGTGAGTTTGTTAGAGTCATACAAACAGAGCTGGAAGGCGGCCAACAATCACTTTCAGCGTTACACGGACGTGAAACAACGGGAGGAAAGGCGTCCTACCATCGTCGACATTGCCAATCAGTCGCACGTACTACAGATTGGAAGATCTACCATCTCAGTGCACAAATTGAGGATTTGTGCGAGCTAGAATCTCAAGCGTATGACAAACTAGATCAGATGGTGAAAACGATGGAAGTCACACCGAAACCGTCGGCGGAAATTGAACGAATCAATGAGCTGCTCAAGGGCAACATGCAACGCATCAAGATCATCATCGACGGGATCAACGAGGTGCGGACGCAAATCATGAAGATCTTCGACCACAATACACACGTCTCGGATATCATCCAGCGGTGCGCCTCGAAGCGAAACTTCAAGAAACGAGAGAAAAGCTAAGCGGAAATCTCACTGCGGGAACGTTTGTACATATTTCAAGCGACGGACGCAAAACTTTCGTCGATGCTTCTTCGTTCATCATTGTAGATTTTTGCGGATTGTTTTGAAACTCTATTGATAAGATAAATTGTGACCGGATGTCGTTCCTATATCGTAACTCTTCTTGGTAGAATTTGATCTACGACCTGTGTACATTTTCGCAAAGATTGTGTGTGCGAGCAAACGCGATTAAAGTTAGGTTTTAGAGAGCCTTTAGATTTGAATTATTTTTGCTAAATGGTGGAGACACCATGTTTTGAAAATTATTTTTAGTGGTCCTTATTTAGCCTTTAGGTCGACAGATTGTTCGAAGCTTATTCAGAGTTAGTTTTATTGCTACGTTTAGCCGTAGGATAGCCTTTGCTAGATAGGGAAAATGGGGTGGCAACTAGAAACCATTAGATGTTAAGCTCTTAAAGTATTTTCAAAGATTTTTGGTGCAAAAACATGTTTTATTAATGGCACGAGAGAGAGGAAGAGAAAAAGTAGAAAATCGAAAAAAGTAAACTCTGCTGGTAAAAATCGGAGGTTGTCTCCCCGAATTGTGTAAGATTTCCCGAGGGATCCCTTTATTGTGTTTAGGAAAATATTTTAAACAAGTTTAGTGATAATATACAGATTTATTTAGATCAAATATTGGTCGCAGTGGTTTATGTTCTGAATAGAAAAAAAAGTTTGATACAAAAGACCCGGTTAATAATAGATTGTTATTAATTCGAAATCATTTGGCATACTGTTCTGTTATACTAGTAAATTACCTTAATATCTCATCGTATTTTTTTTTTCATTATTTCACTTTTTTTATTTTATATTTTATTATTTTATATATTATTTATTTATACCAGGTGTAATGAGTTAATTGATTTACATTAATATATAACTCAAATTTTTCCCGTTATATTTTTTCTAGCCTTTTCATTGCATTGTTACAGATCGGAGAGAGAATAATAAAAGGATTGGAACAAAATCGATTTTAATAGCAAAGGCAATTATATTGAAAAGATGTCTATAAAACAACAAAAAAAAAATAGCAAATGCTCATGCATACCCGTATGTATGGTTCCGGGTCATTTGGCCGAATGCTGTTTGGCCGAAAGCCATTTGGCCGAAATGGTCATTTGGCCGAACGCCGGATTTATAATAAATATCAAAGAACTTATTCAGCTTATTCATAAACCAGGATACACCATCATTGATGTACAAATAATTAACTTTTTAGTAGAAGTTCAAGAAACAGTTCGTGCTGAAAAATGAAACTTCCTATATTTAAGCAGTTATTTACTTCTCTGCTAGCGGTGATTGCCACCTGCAGATGTTTTCGCATCGCGTCTGTAGTGTTAGCTTTTGATAGTAACTAATACGGTTTAAGACTTATACGTCCTTCTGCTGGATTGGGTTGCTTCGATCCCTTGAATCGTACTAAGTATTATATGTCATAGCTCTAGCAACCACAAGTCTTTGACTGGTTTCTTTGACTTAAGTTTGTTGTTGATATACGCAGAGTTCATACACCTGAGCACGTGGATTTTTTTTTCACAATTTCACTCATAATTCATCCATCTTTACCAGGTGTAATGAGATAACTGATTTGAAAATCAAGCAGATTGAATTAGCGAACAACTCAAAATATGTGTCAATAAATATAATTGTGTTATAGTTTTGTAGGTAATGCATTTTCTATCTGATTCTGATTTGATTTATGGAAATAACAAATTTGGTTGAAGAGTGGGCCAAAAGTTTCTTTTCTGAATTTCTAGCTCAATTCAAAGCAAATGTTGTAAACATTATGGTGGTTCAAATGTTATAAAAGTTAGATACTTTCACTTCAGATATTATAGAAATCGATTGATATTTGGTAAAGTCATGTCTATTTGTTGTTTTAAGACGAGAAAATTGTAATTTTTGGTCGAACTTTCGTTGAATGGAATAAAATACAAATAAAATCTGATTCTATTTTCCAGTAAGGTCGTTTCAAACCCTACAAAAGGTGCTTTGAGATGTGTTAATTGTTGCAAAAAAGAAAGGAAACCATTTTTAGTCCATAGTGGGACAAAAGTACGAATCATCCGAGAAAAAAATCAAGCCATATATTATCACGCGGAAAAAAAATGCAAATTGTATCAAATTAATTATCTTTGAATTTAGCAAAATTTGCCATATTGAAAAAACATCACTTAAATATTACGTTTTCGCTTGGTTTTGTGAAAAAATGCTTTATTAATATATTACAATTAACCTTGTTATAGATTATTTTTGATAAAGATTTGGTGTGTATTTTTACCTGTAATAAAATTATTAATATTTTGTGTGTCGGCCTACCCCACACTAGAATCGAACTCTTACCCCACCGCTAGGACAAACATTCGTTTAAGGCAATTAGTTTTTAAACTGTTATATCTTAAAATGGGTTTGTTAAGCAAAATTGTAGCCAATATGTTGAAAGTTTACTGTTTGGCATTTATTGCTTTTTAATTGTTAATATGCGTTATTGCACTGAGGTCGAACTTTTGCCCCGCCTTACACTAATATAAAAGTTGATTTTCAACCTTGAGCAGCATTTGCACTAATTACGTCTGCTTATCGAATTATAAATAGTTAATCTTAAATCTCTGTAAAAATTCACTGGAAGGGTAGAACGACTGCGAAAATACGTCAAAATCCAAAACAAAGAATGCCAAAAAGTCGAAAGGACAAAACATCGAGAGAAGAGAATTAAAAGGGAACGAACATTTCCTGGAAGAATGATTATTTTCCGAAAGAATAAATTATAAAAATTGGACCTGTTGTTGCTTACCATGTTTTAGGATTTGATGTTTTGGCATACGAAGGAGGAGAACACATTTTACATGAACCAAGGTTTTTCCATTCGATATCTGGTTCACTAGCTTTGCCCAAAATAATAATATACCAATGGGGTTTCAGTGATTCCCAAAGGACCAGTGGGCTCCCATTCCAATCTTTTGGATTTTCCAAAAAGTTCAATAAGGTTCTTAAAAGAGGTTCATTAAATTTCACAAGCCGTTTATAGACATTTTAATAAGATCTTAGAATATTGTAACGTGAAGCCACGGAACTCTTACACTAACCAACTTACTGAAAGTAGTCAACTGTTACAATCCTCAGCATTTCTGCTGTTAAACGACTTCGCTTATGCGCCAACAGCTCTGACAGAACTGTTTCGAATTCACACGTTCTGCTGCCCGATTAGCGGTCTCAGAGCAGGGGTGAACGATACTGAACTCAACCTTACCTCAATTTTGGTAAAACTAAACGTAACCGTCACTCAAGCTGATCTTACCAAATTGAGCTTCGCTCACATCAAGTCATGATAATAGGGTGCTAAAGCCCTGTCCCAATTTTAGTACCAAACGCTTAAGTTTAGGCCAAAAACACATGTTTATTCATTTTTTTTTATGATTTTTGGTTGTTTAAGTCCAAATATCATGTGTTTATATTATTTTAAATTTTGTCATACCCCTGGCTTGAACTCAAATTTTGGGTATATTTTGTTTTCTGTGTGTCTTCCGAAATTTCAGACAGGAACAACCCAAGTGTTACAACTATAATCCCTGTGGTGTTTTTGTCAACTAAGCGAACGTCAAACATGATCAAAAGTGTCAAGGTTCATTTATGGACTCAATTTTTCGATTAAAGTTTAAATATGATGTAGCTGTTATTTGAGCGGGAAAAATTGCTAAAGTAGTTGTAGTAACATGCTCTTTCGTGTTATTAAGTAAAACCAAGATTTAATCAAACATTTTAGGACCCTATAATTCATAAACTAAATCGAAACTGAATTTGTGTACGGACGAATTCCACCCAGAATGAGTCGAAAAAAATTAACATCGTCTTCGATTTGGATTAAATTTTGCACATGTTTTTGGTATGATAGAATAAGTGTTTTCCACAGAAAAATTGATCATTTTTACTCAAGTGTAACTTTTGAAAATGGCCTATAAATTTTTGAATGCAACTTATTTGAAAAATTCTATCTCCTAAACTGTTAATTTTAGAGAAAAATGTTCAATGAAAAAGTTGTAGTGAACCGTTTGCACTATAAGAAAAAAATATACACTGATAAAATATTTTATTTATTTTCATGAAAAATTCAAAAATAAAACTTAAATTTTATATTACACAAAAACCCCATTTTAATATTTTTTAAATTTTCACCATAGAATCTTGATAGTAAACATATGTTTGGGACAAAGTTTCATGATGGAGAAATTTTTATTAAAAAAGTTTTTCTAAGAACAGCTTTTGGTCGATTTTCAAAATTTGATTTTTTGTCAAAATAAATACGTTCTGATGATACAGTCAAAATCTTGAAATGATTCTTAGCCATAATGATTATATGAATAATTTCTCTAGAAGACCCATTTTCAAATTACATCGAGTTTAATGCAAAAAATATTATTTAAATATTAAAATAGGCCATTTTCATTAGTTATTCGTGCTTTTCCATCAAGGAAAGTAAATGGAAAGAAATATGGTGTTTACTCTCGAAAACGTATTATTATTAATGAAGAAATGCGAATAACTTATGAAAATAGCCTATATTAATATTTAAACAATATTTTTTGCATTAAACTCGATATAATTCGAAAATGGCTACTTCTAGATAAATTATTCGTATAGTCATTATGGCTTATAATCATTTCAAGATGCTTATTGTATCAGCAAAACGTATTAATGTTGACAAAAAATCAAAATTTTAAAAATCGTCCAAAAGTTGTTTTTAGAAAAACTTTTTTATTAAAGATTTCTCCATCTTGAAAGTTTGTCCCAAACATCTTTTTACCATCAAGATTTTATGGTGAAAATTTAAAAAATATTAAAAATGGGGTTATAGTTACACTTGGATCACTGTATCTTCTGCGTCTGTTGCTCTGGCTACACTGATCGGACTGACAGGCAACCGCCGTGAGTATAGGGAAAACAAAAAGGTTCTTGTGTACCACGTTATTGTACTTAATGCTACCTTACGATAAATTGAATAGTTATCCTACGAATTTACTATAATAACTTGAACTAAGTGCGAACGAAGTCAGGTAATTGGATTTCTCAAATATGCACATGCTTAAACTAAACTTAAACTAATGAATTCTTTGAAACTAGCGCCTAAATCTATTGTACAAATCCTACTACAGAGTGCCTATAACCTACATTTGCATACACCTAAACTGATACCGGTAAGACATTACAAACTATTGAATCTCTTCCAAATTACGAATGAGAATCCTTACAGCTATCAGAACAAACTTCCATAATCTTCTGATTCCCTAGACTACGAATTTAAATGGGCATTAAACGTAAGTTGTATTACAAGCAAACCTTAATGAAATAACTGAATCTTAAATGTAATTATCCTATCCATTTCTAACACAATGTTATAATTTATAATTCATGAACACTTGAACTGTAAACCTATAATTAAAACTTGTCCCGATTCCATGCAGGAATTTATTAATCTCCCAAATAAAGAGCTGTGAACTACAAATTTCTCTGAAGGTTAATTTAACGGGAAACCCTTTCAGTCCGAGCGATCATTTATCGAAAATAATTTCGACAAGGTACTTTTATAAATATGTATTAAGATTAACTTGCTTGCTTATTACTTAGTAATAAAAACAATATTTCCTTTACTTCAAACAAAATTGAAATAAAAAGACTACAATTAAACAATAATTTGTTATGTCAGTATCTACAACAAAGATAGCATGAAGTCAATATCTCTCACATAACATAATATCAAGGTCTCGAACATACTATTGAACTTATAAAATGCTTCATATATACTGAGTTGTGAGTTTGGGATAGCAATAATGATAAATAATTATTAAAATAAATGCATTTTGTTCCACTCGCAGGTTCTTCCGCGCAACACAAGTTTTTCTAGTAGCAGTTCGCATTCCTCAGCCCTCCATCAATTTTGCTATAATTTGTTATGATCTGCGCTAGACCAGTAACACCGAAACACTTCCGAGACCGTTTTCTGCAGGGTGAAAGATAGTCTGGCTTCCTCCACCAGAGACGAGACCGTACACGATTGATGATTGGAGGAACGTTACTGATCGATAATGATTGCAATTATCTGCTGAGACGTTTTTTGTTCGTCCGATGAATTCTGGGCTTCTGCTGGGAGTTCCGTTTTCTGATTGATTTTCGATGCGAGGCAATAGCGACGTGCGGTGTTCTCCCGCATCTTTGGTTGATTCAACAAAGTCTGGATGGGGGTGCGTTACTGTTCGTTTGGGGCACTGCCGATAATGATTTGAAAGAGTAGAGATGGGAAAAGTAAAACAAGCTACATTAAAGAGAAGTCGATAGACTTGAAAACGTTTGAGGTACGTGTATTTTTCGCCTGTTCGGTTTAACGCCATTCTACATCTGTATGGCAACCTTTAAAACCAGCAGGAGACTAAATATACTCAGAGTGGTGGATCCATCGTCTGCTTGCCGAGCTTAGAACGTCCAGCCCCTGTATCTGTAATCAACACACCATGAAGCATTCGCGATTTTGGAACAAATTTGTAAACGGTTTAGAGATACAGGTGCAGTTATTCTTGTCGTTCAGTGTATCACTCCAATACGATTTTAATTCTTAAGGTGAAGATTAATCGAAGCCAAACCTCAAATTATCAAGAGCACAAATCTGGAGAACCGAATACTCGGCGAGCCTCGTTGGATAAATGTACAACTCGTGCTGAAAAAATCATAATTTTGCAACTTGTTGCATAAATAACTATTTTGGCATATCGTAATGCATGGAAAATTCCTGCAAGAAATTGACCATGAATGCGCTTTTTTATGATCGCAGTACGCACTGGAAAAGAAATGACAGTTGCAGTAGAAAATTTCTGCAAGAAATGGGACATTATTTGGCGATTTCTTTTCAGCAGCAAATCAGGCTTTAATCCAGGTTTTGCGCATTTAAATTATATAACTGCACACCTTATTCGCAACGGCATTGATGTGAAGCTAAAATAACTTGGATACGAGTAACTGACACTGAAGAACACTGCAAGTGGTAGTCGAAATACGCGTATCTGTCAAAGATAAATATTTAAGTCTGATTTGCTGTTGAACATGAATTGCTAAAGAAATTTCTCACCGATTCCTTGCAGAAATTTTCTACAGCGACTCCCGTTTGAATGGACATCTCTTTTCAACCGCGTACTGCGTTTTTTAGAAAAAACGCTTCCTTGATCGATTCCTTGGAGGAATTTTCAATGCATCAATATAGGCCAAGAAATTGCTTGTCAGCTGCGAACTAGGCTTTAGGGTGGATTTAAAAGGTACAAGGTACTCCAATCTACTTTTTAGTTTCTCTATGTAGATTCTACTCAGAGGATTCGAATACATTAAAAAGAGTTAAAATTACGTGATATTACAATTAATTTACAACGTGTGGTAGCAGTGTGGCAATCGTTCCAAATATTTAGTTACGCATTATAATCCTTTCGAACGAATAATAGGCAAAGATGTTATATAAATATGAAAACTCATGACCTAAAGTGTATTAAATTTGACCTCAGTATTCAGGACGATGAAACGTCGACTGAAACACTTCAAAGACTAATTTAGCAGGCACTTTTCCGATTCCACCCGGCTTACTCGACCCCCACCCACAGTATGACATTGCAACAAAATCACTCATGGGCTCGCTTCTGATTATATAAACTTTGTGGTTTCTTTTTCCCAGAACAACACACCCATTCCTAGCTAGCATTCAGCATTTCTTCGGATTCCTCCGTTCTTGCAGAACACAGAACGGGGCTCGTTCGGACGGAACAATAAGCTTCCCTTTTTTATGCTCGCACCCCATCGGTCTATCGGGGAAAAATGTAATCAATCAAAATATTCCAATTGCGACCGCGACGTGTATTTACACGGTCAACCACACCGGCGCAGAATTCAGCAGTCATGAAATGCGAAACGCGCCAGATATCCGCAATCCCGTACACATGTTGCGTAACAAGATATGGGAAAATTTGCATGCACTCATTTCCTCTCTGGCAGATGCCGGTTTTTTTATTCGTATCGTATCGCGTAATATCTCACTCGCTGCCTCGGTGTCCTGTCCAATTTGTATGTGGCACGCTATAGAAGAGTGGGTATATGATGCCTCCATGCGGAATGGCCCTTGCATACCATTTCTCCGACGAAATCTGCTCCATCTCGGAATCATCTGTTCGGCTTGATTTGAAGGTCGTATTTGCGAAAGCCTATATAAGCCTAGTGGTATTGTCTGCAGCTGCAAAGCAAGGCCATGCCGAAGGTGTCTGGGTTCGATTGCCGGTTGGTGCTGGATTTTTTCGTTAGTAATGAAAACTTTCTTGACTTTACTGGGCATAAAGTATCATCGTACATGCCACTCGATAGACGAATGCAAAATGGAAACTTTGACAAAGAATGATCCCAGTGAATAACTAAGAAAGTACACTTACAACACTAAGCTGAGAAGCAGATCATGTCCCAGTAGGAAGAGAACGCCAAGTGCACTTGATTTGAACTTGGAGCGTACATATGTGGTTGATGTGAGAGAGACGGGCAGGAATACGCTCCAGGCTGTGACTAACTGATGAAAGTCCTGCTACTCGATGTGCTGTGGAATGGGTGCTGTTCTCGTGATAGGATTTTATCAGTAGCGACAGGAAAGAACTACAAACAAGAAATGTCGTAAATTTTCAGTAAATGAAGCCACCGCAATGCTTGACAGGCATGATTAGCTTATCATGAGATATGCCAAATGATAGTGAAGTAGTCACAGGTGGGATTGAAGGGTCGACGCCATTCCAACTTTCGTAGAAGGATTGTTTCGAATGTTGATAAACCTTCCTTGTGCATTGGGGTCATTTTTGGCAAATGGATAAAAGTGCAACTTACTTCAGAAAACGAGCATTTTCGTGCTAAAATAAACTTTCAGCGATCTCTAGCCATTGGCGTAAGACTAGGCCCCCTTCCAAATAATTTTCTGCTTCTCTTTGGGGTTACGTCCTCAATGGAACAGATCCTGCTACTCAGCTAAGCGTTCAATGAGCACTTCCACAGTTATTAACTGAGAGCTTTCTTTGGCAAAGTTGCCATTTTTCGTCATATCGTGTGGCAGGTATGATGATACTCTATGCCCAAGGAAGTCAAGTAAATTTCCATCACGTGAATCTTCGAAATCAATTGACAAATTTTCTTCAGTACTTACGTTCTTTCATTTTGTTCAATAGTGGGAAAACCTCGCTTGTCGAATACAGCATTAGTGTAGCGCTTCTGACTTCAGTGCATCGTGCGACAACCGAAAGATTAACCATCCGGCTGTTGTCCAATTGGTTCCCTCTAGAACCAGCTTGTTGTTGTGTGCGATAAGCGCTATTTTTCGGAGAGTTGCCAAAATACCTTGATCCTCAAACGTGTCTGGTGATGATGATTGTTCTTATAAGTATTCTTTAAATAAGTTCATACATTCACTACAACTCTTATAACCTTATAGCCTCTTTCGAGCGATAGTCGATGTTTTTAGGGTCGTTATGATGCTGTCTGGGCCCTGGAAGAGATTGGTTGATTTCGGTAGACTACTTCCAGCTTAATTGATTGGGCAAAATGATTTACATTGCAACTTTGGGAAGAAAACAAGTGAATTTAAAGAATGAAGTGTAATATTTTAATTAAATAATTCAAATCAATTTAGCTCAGACAAAAGAAACAAATTCATCGTAGGGTTTTGTTCTTCTTCGTCGTAAGCGCTACTATTCGTCGTATCAAACTTTAAATGTTCCACTACGGCGGATATTCAAACTTACCTGCAACATAGATTCATTATCCAAGTGTAATTTTGTGAAAGCTGTTATGGTTCGTACACTTGTACACCAAAAATGCAATAAAACTACTGTATTTCGGTAAATAACTTCAGTTCAATTATCCACTTTGCACTTTTTCACCGAAATCGCATGGACGAACACGATTTGAGAGAAATGCTTAGCGATCGACTGAGCCACACCACTTTCCAACACAAGTTTCTTCCCGCCCCCGTGGGTGACTTACTTCGCCGGGCACTTATTTTCACTATGGAAAACCTTCGTACTTCTTCACTGAAGGATTTCATTCCAATCACACGCCGTAAAAATTCAATAAATCACCAAATTTTACGAAATTTCCTCAACCGCCGCGTATAATTGAGAATGTAAACAAAGTTTAATCCGTCGTACTGAGAAAAAAAAGCTTGTGCGCATCAATGTGTGCGCGACGCTCGATGTAAAAATATGTTTTCTTTGATTGTGTTGTTTTCGCTGTACTGTGAGCAAATGCCATAATTGTATGGTCAAAAGGAATTGTGTTCATATGTTTGGGCTGATTTTTGATAACGAACAATGAATTTTAAAGGAAATTAGTATATTCCATCATGCTGAAGAAATGGAGGGAGATGCCAGTAGATCTATATATTCTAGTAAAATATTTTATTATAGCGTTGATATGTTGTGTTTTTACCATTCAATACACACAGTGAGCCGTAAGTTGTGAGACGAATCTGGAAACTGATTGCGACGGAGTTGAAAACGATACGACGGACTGAGAATACGGTAAGATGCATTTTCTTTGCATTATTTCCAAAAAGAGATCAATATTTATCAAAATGATATTGTACAATGCTAAAGCCGTTTTGAGAAAGAATTGTTTGGCATTGGTTTGTGTCAGCATCATTCACTGTAATACTGGGAAAATTGCAGTTCTCACTGATCAATGCTTAATACGATGGATACTAACACATCACCCTATATTATATGAATGAACTTTTTTTTAAAGAGGTTATAAATTTCTGTGTTGCATTTATTAAGAATGCAAGAGCTCAATTGTTGGTACCTGACATACATTTATTCCCACCCTATAGGGTAACTGGGGGCAAAACGCGCCTTCTAAGGAAAGAAGCGTTTTTTAGCTATTAAGAACATTATTATAAGTTTTTTAATCATTATCTCATAGACTAACATGTTTTCTATTAAATAGTAGAAACAGCCATCCATTTTTTTTTCTAGAGTTAACAAATCAATTTTTATAAAATGCTTGCTTATCTTCTTCTTCTTCTTCTTTCTGGCGTTACGTCCCCACTGGGACAGAGCCTGCTTCTCAGCTTAGTGTTCTTATGAGCACTTCCACAGTTATTCACTGAGAGCTTACTATGCCAATGACCATTTTTGCATGTGTATATCGTGTGGCAGGTACGAAGATACTCTATGCCCTGGGAAGTCGAGAAAATTTTCAACCCGAAAAGATCCTCGACCGGTGGGATTCGAACCCACGACCCTCAGCTTGGTCATGCTGAATAGCTGCGCGTTTACCGCTACGGCTATTTGGGCCCCACATGCTTGCTTATCTGCATTTTTATTATTGGCCACCTGAGCTCGGCGTTAGCCGTACGCGCGTGCGCATGCTCAATCATGCTTGCATATACAAAGTTTTGTTGTTTATCGACCTGAAAAATGATCTAGAAAATAACACAAGTTTTCGAGTTTTTTTCGTTGTTTTCAGGAAAACACTTGCATATATATGTAGAGAAGCATTTTAACATTTCCTATCATCTTGGGTGAAAAACAGCGTTCAAAGCACGCCGTTCGTTCAAAACAAGGGTGGCGCGTTTTACCCCGCGTTTTGTTGTGGTGTTTTAGCTGTTGTATTTTTAGAAATCACTTGAACTTTTGGTTTTTAAATTAGTTAGTAAGTTTGATTAAGCGATACCCAGCCAACAAATTTGATCACATAACTGAGATTCAACTCACTTAAGTGAACGCTTATTCGGAAATAAAAGATTGTTTAAAATGCATAGATTCCCTCTATGTGAACAAATGTGGAGGCCATATACGTACATTCCAGAAAATTCAATGTGGTGAATACAACTTCAGAGGAGTTCATTTTGAGCTTTCTACAATTTCGTAAATACACTAAGGTTTTTTTACACGGTCCCCCGTGCCGTGAAAAAAAATTCCGTGCAAAGAAAACCGTGCTAATTCTGGAATTTGTGTTAAAATAAACCGTGGTAATTCTAGAATCCGTGGAAAAAGTACCGTGTTAATTCTGAAATCCGTGTGAATAGGAAAAAAAGCCGTGTTAATTCCGAAAACCGTGTAAATAAGTAAAAAAACCGTGTTATTTCCGAATTTTGTGCAAAAAAAGTACCGTGTTAATCCCGAAAGGCGTGTAAAAAAAGTCGTGTAAAAATAAAGCGTGCAAAAAAAACCGTGTAAAAAAAGACTTCAGTGTAATAGTATTTTGCATTTTATATGACTTAGTTTTAACAAACAAAAAGAAAGGTAAAACAAGTAGGTGCAAGCCTCTATGCAATGATCTTCAGATCGCTAATCATATAAGCTACCATTATGCCATACAGTCTCTGTTGAATGACACGGAAATTTGGCAAACATAAATCCAACAATAAAGCCCACTCACTTCCACCCCATGCCACCCATGCACTATGGGCCAAAAAACAAAATTTCGCGACAAAATTCCAAACACCTTCAAAATGAACGAAAATGAACCTAAAAGTTATACAAACTTGAGGAAGCATGAAAATGTCATGTTTGGGATGACTTAGATGCATTTTGAATTGAATTGAGAATATTTATTAAGATTGAGAGTATTTGGGAAAATATGTTTATTAAGGCATTATTAATTCAAATTCGCTCATCATTTTACAAAATATATAGTACATTTTCAAAGATATGTTTCAAACATTTCAAAGTAAGTACACTGTTAGGTTTCTCAGAACAGTTAAAAATTGCATGAAAAATGTGATCATAGTTATCATAGTTGTTTGGAATGCATTGGCAACTGTTTATTTGATGTATTTATTGGTCTTTCACCGTATATTTGCATTTAATACACTATTAAAATTTTAAAACGCAATATTGTTACTGTGCATTACCTATGGAAAAGCCATTCAATCATCAGAAATTATATAGATATGGTCCGAAATGGAACAAGATAATATGAATCACATATTTGTATATGATATGCTGTTTTAAAATGTGACACTTCAAATTGTTTGAAGCGTTTCAATCAAAATCACTTTCGAAACCTTATTGTCAGAAATATTTTAGCTGTAATGGAGGCCTAACTTGATATGTTAAAACATCAGAACATCTGGTTAACCCAAGCTTATGAAATCCATTATATGATTACGTGCAGCAAGTTCATAAATAAGAAACGTGAATTTTTGTCCAGATCTCGTATTTAATTGAATTGAAATTGAAATAAATCAATTAGAATTAAAAATCTTCTTTTATTTTCGCTGGAATAAGATGATTATTTTATGTACAAATGAATAGTTCATCTGATTAAATTAATAACATTCTCCCGACAACACCTGGCAGGAATTTAAAAGGATTCAAACGATTTTTTTGACGTTCTTCGTTGATGGCCATTGACCTGGCCATATGGTGCTGTTTTTTTATTTTTATTTTCTTTCATTCGTTTATACCGTATTTTTTTTATATTTCAACGTAGTTTTGGAAGATAGTACAGGAGGTTGCCTAATTATTTTATTATCTATAAGGGAAAATCAATTCACTCTATGTAAACCATCAATCTTTGAAACTGGCAAATTTTCGATGTTTCTACTTATTTTTTTATAAATTTTGTAAAATATACCAATGATTTAATCCTGGTTGAAAAATAACCAACAGAGTGTGTTTGTTATTCTTTAGAAAATTTAGAACGGCAGTAAATGTCTATATTAAATTGAAGCCACTTCGATTTTAACAAAAATAAAAAAAACATAGACACATAACAATCTCAGCCGTTTCATATTTCTTCCAAATCTGTTTTTTTTTTTAATAAATCTCGAGTTGTTATTTTTACCTGGATGTTGTCCAGAAACTACGCATTAGTCCCTATATCGCGAACCTCAAACAGATTCCTCTGTTGTGGTCTTATCATATCGTACAAATCATGGCCTCGGAGAAAATTAGCAAAATTATTATTTTTTGTAATTTTTCAACCGACTCAACTTAGATTTCTGGATGTCACCTAGCTTATAAACGGAAACTTGCTCAAAAGTAGTGGATTATTATTGCTTTAGTTATTTTATACCAATCAAACTTATATAATTTGTGATTGTATGAACAGCATCGAAGTTAAAAATGTGGGGTCAAAAAATCGACTAAATTATCGCATGTACTTAAACCGATGTATCTCGGCCATCCGCAAATATATGCAAAAACTTTTGGTGGCACATGAAAGAGTGGAGTCTAGGCTTCCACCTCATAATGGTTGCAAGCCGAATACGGTGGAATACCTTAACTTTTAAGGTGAAATAGTAAAAATATAGTGAATATTACTGGTACATTGTAAAATCAATGCTAAAATTTAAAATGATTTTTATTTTTATACCAGACATGTAAAATACACTTAATTTGCTTTCCAAAAATGTGCTCACAATAATTTTTCTTGCCATTTTTCCCCTCAAACCAAATTTTCTTAAGATAGGGTGAAATTCAAATTTTACAGTTAAGACAATATTGAGCCCCATAAAGTGCAATGAAATAGTGTAATTAATCAAATAAGATAGTTGGTATACAATCACACATGTTCTCAATAATGAGAAATTCATCTCAATAATTAATTTTATTAAAAAAAGGTTTTTGGACTTTTGTCGCGAAATTTTTATTTCTGGCCCATAGTGCCATGTTCAAGTGAATTCATCGTCGATACATTATGTAATTACACCAATACTTGACACAATTGTACCATGTTTTGAAGTGATTGATTTGTTCCATATTTGATAATGATACATTAACAGTTATCAAACATTTTTATATTAAAATCCATGAATTCCCTCTATTCGCACAAATATGGAGGCCATATGCATACATACATATTCATCATGGACAATACAACTTGAGACAAGATGATGTGGCGTTTACTACAGTCATCTCTTCCTTACTCGATATTGAAGGGACCATCGAGTTAGGGAGGTATCGAGTTAGGGAGGTATCGAGTTACAGAACACAAAACCGATGCAACTGCGATCCAAGGGACCATCGAGTTAGCCATGAAAACCAACTTTTACTATGGCTCTCTAACTCGATATCGAGATACGGAATATCGAGTAAGGGAAAGTTAACTGTATAACTTTGTGTATGACTGTACATTGCAGTTTATATGACTTAATTTTTACAAACAAACACGAATAAAAAATTGTGATACGAGGCGACAATTTCTGAGTTTTAAAATTAAAACAATTAGAGTTCTTATAATTAGTTAGTGAAATGGTTACGGTATTTTCCTGTGTGTTTTGTATTTTCGTAGATTAAACGTATGCAACTGTAACAGAACTGTAAGACTGGCGAACAAATACGGTGCGATTAGTGACCGTAGCCGCCCTCAGTGTATCCACCTCAGTGTGATGTAATTATTGAAGGCATTAAACAGAAATGTACAGAAATGCTTGTACAAAGGGATACCATTTTGTTGCTGTAAAACTTTGATGTTAGTTAATTTTTGCATGAATATCTCTTTTACGGTTTATGCCTGGTTTTTAGATGCAGCCGGCGATGAGTGATCTTCCCCCGTATGATTTAATTTTTGCATCAGATGAACTCATATCTAATTTCATATTGAAGATCATAATAGAATCAAACAAAGTAAAATCGAATTCTTAAGGAGATGACAATTTGAAGTTACATATTTTGCCAAATGAAAATTGAGTTTGATAAGATGCAAATTACGATCAGATCATATTGTTGACTCCATTAACATTCTCAAACAATTACATTTTGCATCGTATCCAATTCTAACGTGAACTGCACACTTTAACAATTTGAAATTAACATCTTTATATGATCTCTGGTTTGCTGGGTATTTGCCAGAAAATTATTCGCCAAAAAACCATTTGCCAGAATTGTTCTTCTTCTCGATTTCGACAATATACCACTGTTATTCTACATTTTTTGCTGGATTTTTGCCCATGAAGTTTTGATGTATTATTCTAAGATGTTCACTTTAACACTTTAAGAAAAAAAAAAAACAATTTTAATTTAAAAAAAAATCCTGCATTTCCGTGAACCGCGCGCTGTTATTTAGAGAAATATTGTATTGCATAGAATTTTCCTTACAATTTCTAGAGAATTTTACTGTGAGTGCTGCTTTTCAATGGGCAGTTCACTGAGGTTGTGCTTCTTTCAAACAAATACTGGTATTCCGAATGTCGTTTCCTCGAGCATCATTTCCAGGAATACCAGTTCCCTGAATACTCCGTTTTCTCAAGTGATCTGTTTCCCCGAAAAGTTGACCCTTATAATTGTCATAACATTATACATTTCAAGGTAAAAGCAAAAATTCGGCCACAGGAATCTATCCGAGTTCCTCTGGCCACTTCTAGAATTCAGATATGTGGGCCAGTAAACTGACAAAAAATCATTCGAATCCACTTAGAATTCGCTGAGCGGTGAGGGTTTCAGTATGTTTTCATTCACTTAGGCCTATACGAGTTAATGTAGAAATGTTTAAAATTCGGAATTCTTCAAGAGACTCTCCTAAAAAAAATGATATATATTCTTCGAGAAATTTTGTGGTAAGATAAGAAAGCCTGAAGAAAAATCAGGAAAAATCTGATATATAATAACTACGGAACTCGGAAATGATTTTCCGTTGGACTCCCATGAGGAACTCAGTGAAAAAAAAAATTGGCCACTTTATCGTAAGTTTGAGGCGTCCCGGACCCCAAAAATGGTCATTTGTAGGATTAATCAAATGCAAAACTCATAATTATCCAATTAAATGGTTTCTATATAGGTTTACACTGATGCAATTTTTCTAAAATTCCGCCATGTAGTGACCACATTATAGCCGATTCCGGAAATTATCTGTGACCTCAAATTTACCTACCTTCAGGGACACAAACGCACAGTACCCTTCTCACCCGACTTGACCCAGTGATACACCGGAATAACTCCGGCCACATGAATATTTCCGCGTTCCTCTGTCCACTTCTAGAAACTAGATATGTGTGCCAGTATACTGACAAAAAATCATTTGAATCCATTAAGAATTCGCTGAGCGGTGAGGGTTTTAGAATTTTTGCTTTCACTCAGGCCTATATGGGTTAAAAATCTCATCTCAAAACATAACTACCATATTGCGAATATTTGCAAAAATCAGCTTCTATTATAGATTGAACAAATTTATCTATGCATTAACACTTACGATAACACGTAGAATTGAAATTTGCATCAAACATAAAAATCCAATCATTGGTGTCAATATACAACTTTTATCTATACCCAACGCATAACCTTCACACAAATCTCCCAACTGGTGGGGAACGTGCCTTTGGAGCCGGCCTTCTGAACCTTCAAAGTAACGTCTATGCAAATCCAGCAATAAATTCTTCCCACCACTAAAAAGGACGTCATTACACCTTGTCTGTAATCGTAATCGATATGCAAACGAGCCTAAAAGGAGCCCGAATTGATTGGATCCGTACGTGTCTAGCGCCCTCTAGAACCCAGAAATTTTCGCCTCTCATTTCTCGGTGGGATACAGAAAATTAAATCGAACGACCCCACGGAAAACAATCACCGCCATAATAAAGAAAGCCTCATTTCAGATAAGCCCATCCACCAGTCAGCGGTGGTGGCAGAACGGCACTTTGGGTGCGTTAGCTGCCATGAAGATTCAACCATTTTCTCCATTTTCCAATCGCACCCACCATCATAGAGCATTTACAGCTCAAAACGCAAATCGTGTAAACGCTACCTTTTCCAAATCGAATGAAACTCCACACATGTTTAAATCGCAATTCAACGTGACATTTTCCATCGAAATTATAACAAATTCAACGTAATATTAAGAAAAGTGATGGGTATGGTTTCGATTAAATTGGTTTATTACCCTGAAATTTACTATATTTCTTTCCTTGTGATGTATTTTATTTCTCGCGCAACTAGGGTTGTCATGTCTATTACGGCTGTTTTTGAAAAAAAACCTGATGTTTGTAGATACAAAATTCAATTTGAACAAATTGAGATGGAAAATACTGGAATCGTTCTTGTGTGGTTCGATCTCACGATTCCCAATACGCTAGACTGGGCGTATTAACCAACTACGCCACAGAATGTGATGCAGAACCGTTATCCCGTATGTGGCGTAGTTGGGTCACGCGCCAAGTCTAGCGTGGGATCGAAGCCCACCAGAACGATTCCATTGTTTGTCACAATTTTACATCTCAATTCGTTCAAATTGACTTTTGTGTCTACAAACTTAATATTTTTTTCTTGTTATTTAGAGTAGAGTGGGGCAAAAGTTCGAGTGGGGCAAGAATTTCTTTTTAAGATTTCTAGCTCAATTCAAAACAAAACGTGTAAATGTTATGGTGGTTTGAATTCTTTTCAAGTAAGAGACTTTCACTCCAAATATCATAAAAATTGATTAAGATTTGGAAAAGTTATGACTATTTGTTGTTTTTCGACGTTACTTATTTGGCTTTACATCAATTATCTTGATAAAGCCTCGCCAACAATATTTCGCCAATTCCCTCGGTTCATGGCTGCTTCTCTCCATCCTCGACTGTGACCCACGCTCTCCAGGTCCTGGTGTACCTAGTCAATCCACCTAGCTCGCTGCGCCCCACGCCTTCTTGTTCCGACCGGATTCGTGGCGAACACCATCTTTACAGGGTTGTTGAATGGCATTCTTGCAACATGCCCTGCCCAGCGTATCCTTCCAGCTTTAGCTACCTTCACGATACTGGGTTCGCCATAGAGTTGAGCGAGCTCGTGGTTCATCCTTCGCCGCCACACGCCGTTCTCCTGCACGCCGCCGAAGATCGTCCTTAGCACTCGACGTTCGAAAACCCCAAGAGCTTGCAAGTCCTCCTCGAGCATAGTCCACGCCTCATGCCCATAGAGGACTACCGGTCTTATGAGCGTTTTGTACATCGTGCATTTGGTGCGGAGGTGAATCTTCCTTGACCGCAGTTTCTTCTGGAGCCCATAGTAGGCACGACTTCCGCTGATGATGCGCCTTCATATTACCCGACTAACATTGTTGTCAGCCGTCAACAAGGATCCGAGGTAGACGAACTCGTCCACCACCTCGAAGGTATCCCCGTCTATCGTAACACTGCTTCCTAGGCGTATCGTAACACTGCTTCCTCCCGGGAAAGCTGTTCTCGTCCATGATTTTCCATAGCTCTATGCGGTCGATACTATCGTATGCCGCCTTGAAATCGATGAACAAATGGTGCGTAGGGACCTGGTACTCACGGCATTTCTGGAGGATTTGCCGCACGGAAAAGATCTGGTCCATTGTCGAGCGGCCGTCGATGAAACCTGCTTGATAACTTCCCACGAACTCGTTTGCTATAGGTGATAGACGACGGAAGAGAATCTGGGATAGCATTTTATAGGCGGCGTTTAGGATGGTGATTGCACGATAATTTTCACACTCCAGTTTGTCGCCCTTTTTGTAGATAGGGCATATAACGCCTTGCTTCCACTCCTCCGGTAGCTGTTCCGTTTCCCAGATTCTGACTATCAGCCAATGCAGACAAGCGGCCAACCTGTCCGGGCCCATCTTGATAAGTTCGGCTCCGATACCATCCTTGCCAGTGGCATTGTTGTTCTTGAGCTGTTGAATGGCATCCTTAACTTCCCCCATCGTGGGAGCTGGTTGATTTCCGCTGTCCGCTGTGCTGACGTAGCCATCGCCTTCGCTGTCCTGACCTTCTGTGCCTGTGTTCTCTGCGTCATTCAGGTGTTCATCGTAGTGCTGCTTCCACCTTTCGACCACCTCGCGTTCGTCCGTCAAGATGCTCCCATCCTTATCCCGGCACATCTCAGCTCGCGGCACGAAGCCTTTGCGGGATGTGTTGAGCTTCTGATAGAACTTCCGCGTTTCTTGAGAACAGTACAGCATCTCCATCTCTTGACATTCCACCTCTTCCAGGCGGCGCTTTTTGTCCCGGAATAGGCGGGTTTGCTGTTTCCGCTTCAGTCTGTATCGTTCCACGTTTTGCCGCGTACCATGCTGCAGCATTGCAGCCCGCGCTGCATTCTTCTCCTCTAAAACCTCCTGGCACTCCTCGTCGAACCAATCGTTTCTTGAGCTCCGTTCCACATATCCGACAACGCTTTCGGCAGCGTCGTTAATGGCTGCTTTGACTGTCCTCCAGCAGTCCTCAAGAGCTCGTCCTTATCAAGAGCTCGCCCTTATCCGGCAACGCTGCCTCAAGATGCTGCGCGTACGCATTGGCGACATCCGGTTATTTCAGCCGGTCAAGATTGTACCGGGTGGGCGTCGGTACCGTACATTGTTAATGACGGATAGTTTTGGGCGCAGTTTCACCATCACCAGGTAGTGGTCGGAGTCAATGTTGGCGCCACGATAGGTTCTGACGTCGGTTATGTCGGAGAAGTGCCGTCCATCGATCAAAACGTGGTCGATTTGCGATTCTGTCTGCTGAGGTGATCTCCAGGTGTACCGATACGGGAGGCTGTGCTGGAAAAAGGTGCTACGAATGGCCATGTTCTTGGAGGCGGCAAAATCTATCAGTCGTAGGCCGTTCTCGTTCGTCAGCCGGTGGGCGCTGAACTTTCCAATCGTCGGTCTGAACTCCTCCTCCTGGCCAACCTGAGCGTTCAAATCTCCTATGATGATCTTGACGTCGTGGCTTGGGCAGCGGTCGTACTCGCGTTCGAGCTGCGCGTAAAATGCGTCCTTGTCATCATCAGTGCTTCCGGAGTGTGGGCTATGCACGTTGATTATGCTGAAGTTAAAAAATCGGCCTTTGATTCTTAACTTGCACATTCGTTCATTGATCGGCCACCACCCGATCACGCGCCTTTGCATATCACCAGTGCCGTAGCGTGCGGTTGGCCAGGTTGGCACCCGCCAAGGGCGCCAGGCTTCAGGGGGCGCCAAAATAAGTTATTTTTTTAATTTGTCAATCGTACTCTGGATTGTGTTTTTTTTTTACTTTGAAGATTTTATATACCTAGGGTAAAAGCACCGGTTTTGACCAGCCTAAGACAAAATGTCAATAAAAATTGAATGGGAAGCAGTATTTCGACTACAAATATGTCAAATGCAAGCTTTCAATCCATATTATGTGTGCAAAATATCAAAACTGAGCTAAAACCATTTTTTCGCTTTGAAAATCCCGTTGGTCAATATAAGCTAACGGAACCAGTTTCGGCCAGAGATTTAACTTCGGTTCCTAAATTGGCCAATTGCATAGATTTCTCATGAGAGTGGTCAAATTAGGAGTGTCCTGGCCAAATTAGGTGTATGGGAGTTAAAATTATAAGGAAAATGAATTGTTTTTCTTATGTTTTGAATCAATTTGGACGAGTAAATGAATGTAGCTCTATCATATGAATGTGATCTACTTAACACAAAAGGTTCCATGCTGATTGGATATGTAAAACGGTGTATAATCCACTATGGCTACAACTGGCGTATGGCCAAAACCGGTGCTTCTACCCTATCGGAAGAAAAAACAAACGATCTTATTTTCCTTTCCTTAAAATTTTTGACTTTCTAAAGGGGGGGGGGGGGGTGTTGACATAAAAGAAAATTATTATAATATTTATATCAGCCTAAGAATGTAAGTGAAAACCAATGTAATAAGCTATTTTTGTAGCAACAGATTTTTATGTTCCTCCAAAACTATGCTCCGTACTAATCGATAATTGTGTGAAGCCGTACAAAACTTTTTGTAACATGGATTTCATTGATTTAAAACATTTGATATTTAATTCTATTTCGCTATATTTTAATAAAACTTCCATATCATGGCATGATATATTTTTTTATAATGATTCGTGGTTTACGGCTATCCAGCCGAGTGGAAGTTTAACAACTACCGAAAAACCAACCATTACATATACTTTGAAATTGGATCAAATGGACAAATTGAAGAGAAATTTGCGAAGAAATTACACGTTTTCTCGGTGAGTATCGAACTCACGACTCCCTGTTCTTTAGATAGGGCGTGTTACCCCTACACCACGAGATGGATGCAGAAGTTAATCTGAATTCGGTTATCACGTGGTTCTCTTTCGCAAAACGCACCTCTTTTGGAAGAATTAGATGCCCATCCAAACACAACGCTTTCTATTTGCAATGCCTAGCTGAGAGCGCCGAACTGATCGATAAATGTTTGAATCCGCACAAAACTTTTCGTAATATCGATTGCATTGATTGACCACATTTGGTATTTAGTTCTATTTCGCCAAATTTAAATAATACTTTCACATAATGGTAAGACTTCCTTAGAAACCTTTTGGTTTCTTTGAGTATTTCTTCAAACAAAAGAATCTTAAACTATTTTACATCAATTCATTGTGTAAACTATAAACTTCTTTATACAAATTCATTGCGCTACTTTGACAAAAATTTTCTTGTATGATTGAAGGCAAAAATATTCGACAAAGTTTTTGTTATTAAATAAATTGGTCAAGCACATTTTGAAAATATATGCAATTGTCACTCGATTTTTTAAGTCAACAAAATATAGCTAAAGAATTAACGAGATTTGTTTAACATTACTTAGAAATATTGGTCAAATGTATTAAAAACTTAAGCAGAAATAAATTAATAAGCAATGTCAACTATAAGTGTATGCTTCTCATTGAAACTTTGATAAAGGCACGTACAATACGTAGCACAAGGTTCTGGACATTGAATCCAGTAGTTTCTTCAAATTCATCTCTGGCCAAGTAGTAATTTTATGCACAATTTTCGAAAAATTTTCAAGGACTTCCGGTTATTCAAGTAATTCATCTTTTGAAGAGATTTGAGAGATTGTGCATGCTTTCTTGCACAAGCCTTATCAACGTAAGCTAATGTTTAATTATTACATTAGCTTTATCATGCTACTTTTGAAGAAAGTTGGTGAATAATATTTACAGGAAACGCTCTATAATTTTGAAAAGAATTCTTGGAAATTTTCTGGAATTTTACGTAAACCTGCAAGAAATAAAGGGTTTTAAACAAGGGGCGCTTGAATCGCGGTTCGCCAAGGGCGCTATGAGGCCACGCTACGGCTCTGCATATCACCCATCACTATGAAAGCTGTTCCCAGCTCACGTGTGTTGCCGCAGCTCTGGTAGATGGTATGAATACCTCTAAACGTTCGCACCAATGCTCCTGTCCAGCACACCTCCTGCAGCGCTACGATGTCGAAACCACGGGTCTTCAGTACATCGGAGAGTATGCGAGTACTTCCAATGAAGTTGAGAGATTTGCAGTTCCACGTACCGAGTTTCCAATCGCTAGTCCATTTTCGTCGCTGTGGTCTTTGCCGATTGTTCCGGTCCGTATTCTCTCGTTGACGTTCCTGTGCTGATGTGTTTTTACGGTTGGCTTGCAGGGCCTGACACCAACCCCCTAGATTTCCGGAGGACCATTCCCCCTAAATGTCGGAGGGCCATAGTGCGCAGTTTAGCTTAGAGTCCTTCTCTGGCACTCGGACGATGATCAGCCGCCCCTGACATGGGGAACAGACGCTGTTGTGAGCCGCTCCTAACGTGGAGTACAGACGCTCCAGGTTTGCAAAAGCAAACCCCCCCTTCCCTGTCAGCATACGACCAAAGTTCCCACCGGGGGTTGGTTACCCGATCTTCCCCAAGGTTACTCGTACCCCGGCCAGTACCACGAGGAGGTAGGGATAGGAGTTGCTGGGGAAGAGGCTAAGGACCGCACAAAGGGGTCTATTTTATTCCTGCAGGTTTGTTTTTCGACGTGAATATTGTAATTTTAGGTCAAAAGTTTGTTTAAGACAATCAATTTTGAAACTGTTATAACTAAAAATAGGTAAATATTTTGACACAAGTTTTTTCAGCAAAATTATAGCCAATATGTTGAAGGTTCACTGTATGGTATTTGTTTTGTTCCAACTGCTATTGTTTTCCTGGAAACTTTGATTATACCAATAAAGTCGAACTTTTGCCCCACCTTACTCTACTGAAAATGGATGGAAGACACCATTCTAATGTTTTATGAGTACTAAATAAAAATAAATAAAAAAAAATCCTTTGATCCTTGATTTCACTTTCTACAAAAGATAGCAAATCTTGATAAGAAATGTCGCATTGAAAACACTCAGTCTGAAAATGCCAGTTTTATTTGCGTTTCGAGCTGGAATCACTCCATTATGGAGACGCATGGTACCCCGGATGCGACGTTGAAATGGCTTCAATTAAAATTTTCCTTCTGCCAACGCCAGCAAGCCGGCAAGAGACCGTTATCGGAAATTTACATTCCCATGGGGGACAAGGCCCTTTTCGCCTTTCACAACCCACTATGGGTCAGATGATTACCGCTTGCGGGTGGCCGTCTTTTCAACGCCGCCTCAGGAACGCATCTAGGCACTAATTGAAATTAAAATGAAAATAATAACGATCACCATTAGAGGCGGGTGAATTCGATGAACATGCGGCATGGCAAAGATGAGCTCCCGCGACATCTAATGAGACCAAAAGAGACCTCGCGATAATTAAATCAACGCGGTTCGATCTCTGCACTCTCGTTATCAGTGCAAGGGGGTACAAGGTGAACTGGTGGGAGATGTTGTTTCCGGGGTAGCAATCGGAAGAGTTGATTGAGATTAACGATAATGGTGTAGGACATTACTTTATTTCTGTGATAAAAGCACTGTTTAATGGCCGTGTAAACTTTTTTAAGGTTGCCGGTTTCAGGCCTAGTTTAGTACATTTTTGAGTATTGGTTATGCTGTATAAAAATCCAACCAAACTGTGTACATTTCAGATATGAAATTTGAAAAGTATTTGTAGTTTTTTTTAGCATGGTAACAATATGGAAAATGGATTAATTTTACAGCAACAGACCTGGCAACGAAAGGAAAACTACGATTGGAAAGTCTAACGAGAGTACGAAAAGTCCGATGACATAAAGGATGAGTTCTATGAGAGCCAAGATAAAGCCTGCGGAGAGTGCCCAAAACAAGATGTCCAGGAGCCGTATACTGGAGGCCGTTACCTGGCAGAACAGAAAGCACTACAGAGCATCGAGAGTAGAGGAAAAGTGAATAAATCGCAGAAAAAAAGTCAGCACGAAGAAAGTGTGATACCGTTAAGTCACCAGTCACCGTGCGGCCTCCATTCACCGTGCACATATACAAATTCTTACAGAATGTTCATACATTTTCCACAAATTATTCTTTTGTCAGCAAAATAATATAAAACTGATGAAATGAAGTAGTTTTTGTCACAAAGCATTTTGAAAAGCAAAGTTTATGTAGTCAAAATCATGTGAATTCTGTTTTATAATGAGATTTTTCAACACTCTTAGTAGAAACGCCAAAAATTCATATTTTTCATTTTAACGATAGAGTATGAATTTTTCAAAATTCCTACAAGTTTTCACTGTGGATACTATAAGTAAGATGTATTTCATCGTATGAGCAATGAAATTTAATGCAAATTATTTTTTTTATTGTGTTTCAGTCGAAATCAAAATGCACGGTGAATGGATCCAGTTCAATATGCATGGTTCCTATTACCGTGCATTAGTGTAAAAGGCATGAAATTATTCGGTAATGTTAGATGTATTGTTATGTCGTCATTAAACTACTTTATAATTTGTTTTTGAGTGAATATGGAATGGTTCGGAAAATACAGTCAAACCTCCTATAACGATTGAAAAAATAATGATTTAGCCAATTTTTAAACATTTTATGGTTTTTATTGTAAATGAAGATTTAAATACTTTTGAAAATGAGTGCGCACATTACTAGCAACATAGTTGATCCATTAACAACGTTTTTTCAAGATACAATATTAAATCATGACGAAAACTATACGCACGGTGAATGGTGCACTAGTGTGCACGGTAAATGGTGACATAGAACGGTACAAGGCGACCTTACCATAACATTTTCAAACATTATATTTGAGTAGTTTTTTGTTATGCATCACTAGTTTTAGATTTTTCCCATAAATATTATATAATTGCGCGCTACGTAGTGGTATTCTAGTACGCTTCAAATTATTTGGAAAAGTTATATATTTTTTGAAGTTCAAATTTTTATAAAATGCACGGTGAATGGTAGCTTGACGGTACTTTAACAAGATAGCGAGAAACGGAATGATATGCTTAGGTTTAAAGCAACTCTCTACGGCAGCCTGGTAGAAGCAGAACTTTCAGCAGTTTTTAAACGGTGATAGGGAACTTACGTATTCTCGGCAGTCTACCCGGCTGAACTTTTTAACATGCAATAATTCACAAAAGCACAAGCACAAAAAATAGCAAGAAACACTTGAAACACTCTTGAGCACTTTTAATTTAATGATTATGAGGCACTTGTTCTTTTATCTTCAATGCAATTACTATTGTCTGCAACTAAAAGATTCTCTTCAGCAATTCAAAACTGAGCAAAAACTAGTTTATGTATTGATAACATTTCGTGTTTGTTGACAATTCCTGAAATTAAATGTCCCTCATTATGTTTTATTCGTTTAAAGAGCAGAAAAATACAGACTACACTGAGAACAGCGTTGCAGTTATAAAAACAATAGCAGAGAGTTAAATTGAATACCGTTTTGATTCATATTACGGACAGCTTTTTATTCCGGACATTCTTCTTTGTATGGGAAACATTTCACACGAAATGTTTCAATTTTTGCCATTCAAAAAGTCGCACTTTCGTGGCTTGTTTTAATATGTATTTTCCATCGACATCTATGAAAATTAACAATGCCCAACTGCATTATACTCCTGTTTATTGGTTTAGTGATTTCATTTGATGAATGGTCTTCTCGATTATTGATTTTCATGAGCTGTCCGGAATTTGAATCAAAGTGTCCGGAATTAAAGGCAAAAGTAAGAAAGCGTCCGGAATAAGAATCATGAAAAGTCCATACATTTGTATTTATTTAAAATGATTCACGTTGCGGAATCAAAATCTCCACCCACTAATCGAAAGCTAAGTGTTTTCTCGACTCGATAATGGGGAGGAATCATACAAACTGATTCATTGTATGTGCTTTTTGATCAGCTTTCCTTCACTGAAGCCTTAAGTGTCCGTAATATGAATCAAAACGGTATACAACGCCACTAAGGCACCGTCCACAAATTACCTAACGCTCTAGAGTGAGGGGAAGTAGGCTCAAACGTTGCGGCTCATACACAAAATTTAATTTCTTCATATAAAAACCGGGGGAGGGGATCGAAATTATACATTAGCGTTACGTTATTAATGCACGCTGCTTAATTTAGTTTTCGTTTATTTCATCGAATATTTTTTTTACATTATATCTCACTTTGGCAGCATTTCGGCAGTTAAAATTACCATACCATCCTCTGGTTGGTGCCGACGACTGCCAGTCACCACTTGTTAGACAGTGGTTTCCTCTCCTTTGAAAGAACTGTAAACAACGGCGCCAGTACCTGTCAAAGTTTACAGATACTGTCGTCGGAGGTGACATTAGGCCAAATTATAATCTGAAATGTCTCAGCAAGCATTGGTAATAATAATATAAAACTATAATGTAGTATTCCTTGAAGTTATCTTTAACTACAATTGAATTTCGTTCGTTACACTATCTATGAGTGATCTTTAAAACTAATTAGGTGGCCGTTAGTTGGCCTATAGACCTCCTAAAACGAAAGCAAACGTAATTTTCTGACATAAGGCGCAATTTATCAATGTTGATAGCTCTGTTATTCTTTTGTTCTATGTTATTTGACAGGTAAAAACTCAGCCCGATTAGTGAAAGTCTTTCACTAAGTGGGTTACAAGTATAGTACAATGAACGAAAGTTGATATCAAAATATTAGATTCATGGAACTAGTAGTTTATTTTTAAAAAATCATCGAAAAAAGCTTTGAAATAAGGCCTTTTTAAACCGTCACTTTTTAGTTTTCATAGAAAATCTCGCTTTAAGGTGAACGAATACTATTTTGAAATCTCATATTCATGTTGTTATTGGAAAACTCTAGAAAACTTGAGAGGAACATGATTATCTTGTTTTGTTCTTATTGCGTATTAATTCTACACGCAGCGATCTGGATTATCGAAATTCATATATAAATATGGAAAATATATAAAATATGGAACGATTATTGCAAAACGAACGCTTTATGTATCGATCGCAAAGTTCTTGGCTCGATTCCAGGGGGTTTTGTTTTCAAATTTCGGTTTCGTAAAGTAAATTTATTAATTTCAATCCAATTTATTGCGGCGAATTGTCATAAGAGGGTCCTATGTTTAACGATAGTCCATTTTCCTGAGTGTAGTTTGTTTGGACAATGTCACCCCCTTCGAAGGGGCGAGTTTGGGCCAATTTTCATACGTTTCCTGATTTAAAGGAAAATATTCAAATTTCAATTATTTGTTCAGCATTTGCAACGTATTCTCATATTAAGCCGATCATACATTTGGACTTACGCATTTTTGGCCAACCCCTAACGACGGTACTTGCAAAGTTCTGGACAAACATTTGAAAAGGGCCCAAGAGGTCTTGAGAAACGTTGCGATCCGATAGCGATGTTCTACGAATTTGTTTTTTGGTTTATGAACAGCACTCTCTGAATATGGTTTGATCGGCTCATTTGGATCAAAATCCAAACTTTGCCAGTAAAGTTCATATTATTTCCAGTGTATGAGAAAATCGGAATAGACCCTTTGCAAATCAATTCACTGATGACTTGACACAAATACATCATCCGCTGATTGCCTGTAGAATAACAGGAGTGTTGCCAAAAATAGTTAACCTATTAAAAGACGTATATTTTATATGTTTCTCAGTATATTGAAGTTTATGCGCTACAAGTTTCAAATAGGGAAAGTATTGAGAGGTCAATTATTTCCAATGCATGCTTTGTTGCCTAATTCTAATTAATTAATTAGTTGTGTTCGATTTTTTCTATGAATTTAAATTATGAATAATAAATACACCGCAATTGAATATGGGTTTCTGATAACTTGCTCCAGTAATAAAAGGTGATTGCCGAGGAAAACAAAGTGCAATAATTTTAATTTGTGATTTTAAGCATAAAAATTAACCCTCTAATACCCAACCCCGCCTTTAAACGGGGTACACTTTGGAATTTTGTGTATTTTTTCGTAGCTCGAAAATCAAAATGATTTTAATTTTGGCTTAATCCTTGACTCATAATACGCATATAAGATTTTTTAGTACTTTTAAACTATTTGGTATTTTTAAAAATTGTTTGAAAAATTGTATTCTTTTAAAACCAACAAATGCTCGGGGTTCATTTAACGTGTAATATGAAAAATCGTACCTTTTATTTTTTTCTGCGATCAACCTATCACAGAAGAAGAGCTTGGTGTTGTTAAAATAATTTCAAACCTGTTTTTCCGTTAATCACACAGAAATTAAAGAAAATCCAGAAAAAAAAATTAAAAATTAAATATTTTTAGAAGTAGTGTAAAAATTTAAAATGTTATCATTGCTTAAAATCAGCAACTAGAAGAGCCTTCAAGAAAAAAATAAAAAGGATAGGGATGTTTAAAAAAAAATCAAAAACCAAAATTCATAGCTTTACGAATAAGAGTAAATTATTGCCCAAAGTGTGTTTAAAACAATTTTAGATAACTCAAAATGATATTTAGATCGAAAATAAAAATTTGGGTATTAGAGGGTTAAGTATTTTCGAGTGGTTTATAGACCTGAGTACATCGAAGGTAACTCTTGTTCAGTAGATAAATTTTAACGAAGACGATAAGTTAGTGCTGCCGAAAATACCCCCAGGGTGCTGAAGCCATTATTTACCCTAATTAAAATGCAGCGAGAAATAGAGGGTGAATATTCATGGTGACGGTCGAGCTGTAGACCCACCGACCATTGAAGAAGTTAGAAAGGCAGCGAGCTGAAGAACTATAATACTACCCAGACTACCAAAAATGCTTAACATGATTCATTTTCCGAATACTTGACTTTTTATTGCGATTTTTGAGCAAACCACTATATTTGTTTTTACGGGAAGATGATTCTTCTATGTTTTATTTTTATTAATTAACGATTTTAAAAATATCATTTCTTACCTTTGAAACCGATACTGGCCGGGATATGCGTCATGTTCGTAATTTTAGAAAAAAAATGGTAGATAATGAGAAAACGCCTAATATTTATGTTTAAAGAAAGTTTTCACTGAAAACATGCATTTTTGTGTTATAATATATTATATAATAAAAAAAAATGAGACAGCGACAGAACAGCAACATTTTGGTTGTATCGTCATCATCATCATTCATAGTCACTCGCCAAATTTACATTATCCCTAGTAGTACATCACTATCAAAACATCATCATATTTTTTTTTTTATAGTAGGGTACAAAAAAGCTTCAAAAGCCAGGCCTGTTGTGTGTTGGCACGGTGTGGGACTCACGTTAGGCGTGCTTAACCACTAAAAAAAACTTTCCCTACTGCTCCTGTGCCTCGATCCCCCCGGCTCATGCACTTCTTCAATCTCAGCCTCTAACTCTTCTGCTAGTTAGCTGTTGGAGCGTTTTGCCCACTTGGCGGTTGAACATCTCGCCGGGACTTTGGACAGCTTTCTGTGCGATGATTCATACTTCCCTTGGGCTGGCCTCGCGTCAGAGCTCTGTTGATCTTCTACTGGACGCTCATGTGCACTTTGTTGCTCTACGACGACTCGTTCTCCGCTGCTGCTGTTCGAGCTCTCCTTATTGACCAGTTGGATGCCGAGGTCGGTCCAGCGATTCCGGTTGGAGGATGACTTCCGGTGCACTGGCGCTCCGACGACTCAAGCCGGTGATACGCTACGTACTACTCAGAGTAGTCCCCGGCGGTGGATCTATCCTACTCCGACGAAGATTTCCCCGGCGGCGGAAGATCTCCCGAACCGATGCTATCCGGGCAGATGCCGAGGTCGGTCCTGCGATTCCGGTGGAGGGAAGCTTCCGGTTCACAGGCGCCCCGACGATCATTTGCCGGTGCTATTTCGCGAATTACTCAGCTGGACCCCGGCGGTGGACTCAGCCTACTCCGGCTCGACGTTGGTTGGCCAAGTGCCAGGGTCGGTTCTGCAATTCCGGTTGGAGGATGGCTTCCGGTTTGCAGGCGCCCCGACGACTATTAACCGATACTACGCTACGCCCGCTCTACTCGGTCTAGTCCCCGACGGAGGATCTAGCCTACTCCGATCGCGACCCGGAGCTCTCTGGTCTTCACGCCATCTCCTTTGCAGCAACGACATAATCGCCGTTATTGCCCTGTTCACCGCATTCCAGGTGCTTTCATGCTGGCACATGTTCTGCACGATGTTGTCCGGATTTAGGACGTTTGCGGTTTCTGGCATCATCTCGCTTCGTATATCCGTGAATCGAGGGCAGTCGAATATAACGTGCTCCGGTGTCTCCTCGATATTTGGACAGGCCGAACAATGTGGAGATTCTGCGTGTCCGAATCTGTGCAGATATTTCCGGAAGCATCCATGGCCTGACAGAAACTGGGTCAGGAAGAAGTTAACTTCTCCATGTTTTCTGGTCGTCCACACCGACACGTTAGGAATGAGCCTGTGGGTCCACCTTCCTTTCTCCGAGTAATCCCACTCCTGCTGCCACCTGGCCATTGTGTCCAACCTAATGGTATTCCTCACATTCCTGGTGTCCCTTTGCTGGTAACATGCGATGTCCTCAGCCAGAGTGATGCAGATGGGGATCATTCCGGCGATAATGCACACTGCCTCCGATGATATAGTGCGGTAGGCACTCGCAACCCGTATAGCCATGAGCCGGAACGTACCTGCCAGCTTATCTCGATTACGTTTGGTTCCCAATGCTGCAGCCCAAGCCGGGGCTCCATACCTCAGTATAGACGATGATACGGTCGCTAGAAGACGCCTCGTGCTGCTTCTTGGTCCTCCAATGTTGGGCATGATCCTGGCTACTGTGTTAGCAGCTTTCGCTGCCTTTTCGCAGGCATAGTCTATGTGGCTGTTGAAGTTTAGCCAGAGCTGCTCGCTGTCACTATCAACGCATAAAATTTGCTGATTTGTACAGGCCGACTGCGATACAATTCGGATCATTCCGTGTCACATCAGCATCACGCTGTCTACTCCATCACCAGTGCATTGATGGCGATAGATTATGGATATCAATGATGGGTTAAGTTTGGCTTTAAATTAAGCAAATAAAATGGCAATTTGTCAGTACGATATTATTGATAGTGCTGCAAATAGATTGAAACTGTGTGTTGGTCACTGAAAAACATTGAAAGCGTGGATAATTACCACGTGATCACTCATTCTGCAGTGATTATGATCTAGAGTGCGCTGTCGCATCACTGCTGTTGGTTGTCAAATCAAAGTGATATTGATAGTTCGCAAGTGATATTGATAGTTTTAGAGCATCAGCCATCAGCTGATGTGATTTATATTAAGCAACTCTGAGTTTAGCCTGTCGTCGACCATTACTCCGAGATGCTTTAGAGAGCGCTTCGATGGGATTGCGTGCCCTCCGACGTTGATTTCCAACTGCTGTACCGCCTTACAGTTGCTGACCAGCACCACCTCCGTTTTATGATGAGCCAACTGCAGCTTGACTCCAGTCATCCACGATTCGATGGTGTCTAGCGATTCCGCCGTCAGCATCTCCACCTCCTCCGCAGTCTCACCAGTTATCGCAAGAACGACGTCATCTGCGAACCCGACGATCTCGACTCCATTTGGCAGTGATAAGGTTAGCACTCCATCGTACATCATGTTCCACAATGTTGGACCAAGTATGGATCCTTGTGGAACTCCCGCCGTGACTTCAATTGACATCCGTCCCTGGTTTGTGTCGTAGACCAGTATCCGGTTCTGAAAGTAACTTTGCAGAACTTTACACAGATATCCTGGAACCCGCATTCTGTGTAGGGCTGCGGCGATAGCCTCCCAACTGGCACTGTTGAACGCGTTCTTGACGTCTATTGTTACCACTGCGCAGTATCGATTGCCTCTCTTCTTCTGCTTGGACGCTTTCTCCGCGCACGCGATGACTGCCCGAATAGCATCCACCGTCGAAGTCTTTTTACGGAATCCGAACTGCCTTTTCGACAATCCGTTCTCGCTTTCCGTGTAGATTGTCAGCCTGCCGAGGATGACCTTCTCCAAAAGTTTGCCAAGAGTATCCAGCAAGCATATTGGTCTATATGAAGCAGGATCTCCTGGCGGTTTTCCCGGTTTTGGCAGTAACACCAGCTTCTGCACCTTCCATTTGTCTGGGAAGCAGCCTTCCGCTAGACACTTCTGCAACGCTGTCCTGAATATGTCTGGGAACGCCAAGATTGCTGCCCTTAGCGCAACATTAGGGATACCATCTGGTCCAGGAGCTTTGTTCAGCTTCAATCCTTTCGCAACCGTTATCAGCTCGGCGTTAGACACATGTATACCGGCATTTTCCTCATCTACGTCAGCGTACGGTGTGGGCGGCCACGCTGTTGGAGCATGCGTAGGAAAGAGACCGTTCACTATCGCCTTCAGTTTGTCGGGACACATTTCAGCTGGGGTAACTGGGCCCTTGATCTTCGCCATCACTACTCGATAGGCGTTGCCCCAGGGATTTGCGTCAGCTTCCCGGCACAACTCCTTGTAGCAGTTCGTTTTACTCGTCGATATTTCCCGTTTGAACGCGGCTCTGGCCAGTCGGTCGGTCACTTTACGCTCTTCCATGCTGGCTTCGGATCTAGCTCTCTGCACGCGTCTTCTGGCTCTTAAGCAGGCTGCGCGAAGGGTGCTGAGTCTGTCATTCCACCAGTATGCAGGACGCCGTTGATTCCTTGACTCCAATTTTCTCGGCATAGTTGCGTCACACGCTCTCGCCAACGCTTCTGTCAGCTCTCCTGCATCCATGTTTGGAGCGTCGCTTACTGCTCGGAGTGCTTCGACGAAAAGATCCTTATCGAAATGCTTCGTCTTCCACCTTCGTTCTCCATTCCTCCTCTGCCATACTGAACAACTTCTCTGGCCAACGCAGTAGTGGATCGCCTGATGGTCACTGTGGGTGTATTCTTCGCTAACTCTCCAGTTCATATTGGTGATCAGCGAAGGGCTGCAAAAGGTCACGTCTATGATGGACTCCCTACCGTTTTTGCGAAATGTGCTAGCGAGACCGTCGTTGCACAGCCTTACATCGAGCTTCGCTAGAGCTTCAAGCAACCTGTAGCCTCTCGCGTTGGTCAGTCTACTACCCCACTCCACGGCCCACGCATTGAAGTCTCCTCCGATTATTACCGGCGTTCGACCGATCAGCTTGTCGGTTAGCACATCCAACATCTGGGTGTACTGCTCCAGTGTCCATCTCGGGGGGGCGTAACAGCTACACACGAAGATTTCGTTAATTTTAACGATCACGAAGCCCTCGTATGAGCGTTCGACTACTTCTTGGATAGGGAATCGGCCCATTACTTGAATAGCCGTCGTCTCTGCTCTGTCTGCTACCCAATTGCCGTTATCGGGAGGAACCCGATACGGTTCTGCAATGATCGGAATTTCGCACTTTGTTTCTGTTGTCGACTGCCACAACAGTTGTTGTGCGGCGTCGCAATGATTGAGGTTCACCTGCGTTATCTCCATCATCATTACTGCCCTGCCTTCGCCTTCTGATATTTGGGGCACTTGAAGCCACCCGTCGTATGGGCGTTACCTTCCTCCACCTTACACAGCATGCACCTAGGTGTATTCAGGCAGTCCCTGCCAACGTGACCTTTTTCACCACATTTACTGCAGTGTTCGGACCTGTCCGGGCCTTTGCAGTTTATTGCCCGGTGGCCGAAATCCATGCATTTGAAGCATCTCTCCACCGGATTTGTCTCCCGAGGGATCAGTTTCAGCGGGCAAACCGACCATCCCACCTTGATCTTACCAGCCTCGACGAGTTTTTTGGCTGCTGCGACTGGTAATCGGATCGTCGCTATTTGCATACCTCCGTAAGCTCTCCTCAGCCGGATGGACTGCGGTGCTTCTTCCAGGTTGCATTGAGATAACAGTGCACCCCTCACGTCGTCTTCTGTTGTGATCTCGTCCAGTTCTCTGCATTCGATCACTGCCTCCTGGGATAAGGCTCTCACGCTTGCCTCGTTGCCCAGCGACTTCGCGATAGCCGTGTAGTGTCGGTAGCCGATTGCAACAAGGCTAGAATTAACACTACGGATTGCCTGTTGCCGTGAATACCGAGTCCCAATGCATCACCTATTCATCGATTTCAAAGCGGCTTATGATAGCATCGACCGCGAAAAGCTATGGAAAATCATGGACGAGTACAGCTTTCCCGGGAAGCTCACAAGACTAATAAGAGCAAACGATGGACGGTGTGCAGAATAGCGTGAAGATTTCTGGTGAACATTCCAGTTCGTTCGAATCCCGCTGGGAACTTCGACAGGGCTATGGACTATCGTGCCTGCTGTTTAACATCGCGCTAGAAGGTGTCATGCGGAGAGCCGGGTTCAATAACCAAGGTACGATTTTCACAAGATCCAGTCAATTTGTTTGCTTTGCGGATGATATGGATATTGTCGGCAGAAAATTTGGAACGGTGGCAGACCTGTACAACCGCCTGTAACGCGAAGCGACAAAAGTCGGCCTGGTGGTGAATGCATCGAAAACAAAGTACGTGCTGATAGGCGGAACCGAGCGCGGCAGAGCCCGCCTAGGAAGCAGTGTCACGATAAACGGGGATACTTTTGAGGTGGTTGATGAGTTCGTCTACCTCGGATCCTTGTTAACGGCTGATAACAACGTTAGTCGTGAAAAATAGAGACGCATCATCAGTGGAAGTCGCGCCTACTATGGGCTCCAGGAGAAGCTGCGGTCAAGTAAGATTCACCTCCGCACCAAACGTACCATGTACAAAACGCTAAATAGGCCGGTGGTCCTCTATGGACATGAAGCATGGACCATGCTGAAAGAGCACCTGCAAGCACTTGGAGTCTTTGAACGAAGGGTGCTTAGGACCATTTTTGGCGGTGTGCAGGAGAACGGTGTGTGGCGGCGGAGAATGAACCACGAGCTCGCTAGGCTCTACGGCGAACCCAGTATCCAGAAGGTTGCGAAAGCCGGAAGGGTGCGCTGGGCAGGGCATGTTGCAAGACTACCGGACAACAATCCTGCAAAGATGGTGTTTGCGTCGAGTCCGGTTGGCACAAAAAGACGGGCAGCACAGCGAGCGAGGTGGCTTGATCAGGTGCAACAAGATCTGGAGAGCGTGGGCCAAAATCTAAGTTGGAGGGACACAGCCATGGACCGATTAAATTGGCGTAACATCGTCAACGAGGTTTTATCAAATTGGTTGATGTGTCCATCATACAGGTGGCCCCTAATTCATGGTGTTAGGCGGCTAAAATCATACCATGCCTAGGAATGAATGGTTAGGGGGGTCAAAAGAAACCAAACCGTTAACGCTGCCTGTGGAGTACCGTGGCAACCTCCACAGTATTATGCCCTTACTTAGCTACCCGGAGCAACGAAGCTGTTGTGAATGCAGAATGTTTTCCATTTTATAGAATTACCGAACATATAATTGAAATTCCTTCATTTGTCCGATGGACATAAGCACATGGCCGGCGTCATTTTTAATCCAGTAATATTAAGACTAGAAGAAAGAAAAGTTTTTTAATACAATACACTGATAAAAAAACATACAGTCAGGTCTCCTATTAGACACATGGTTGGGGGGCGTAATAGGAATCTACGTTATAGGAGACCCAGGGCTTATGGGATGTCATCACTTTGGGGGTGTTGTTGAATATCTCGTATGCCAAAAGAGATAGCACAGTACTGTCTTCGTTGAAGTTTCAGTGCTAAGTACGATCTACCTTTAGGAGTTGAGGATCATCCTTTTAGTTGAGAACTTGGCCGGTAGGGGCGCTTTTTCTGATTTGCACTATATGAACCATGAGGGATAGAATGCAAAATTTTGTAACATATGATATCTCTAGATCCTGATGTTTTGGAAGGTTGGTATCTTCGGAAGAGTTGTTCAGTAGCTCAAGGGCTGACATGCGGTGGTCATTCTGATACGGAATTACGCCACCAGGCGGCGCTAGTGGACATGGAATTTTTGTTTTGCGCATTGCTCAGTAGCCTAACCACTTAGAAAGATGGCGTCTTCGGCAAAGTTGTTCAGTATCACAAGGACTAACACTATTTGAGCCGAAGGTTTCGAAATTTTGCCACTAGGCAGCGCTAGTGAGCAAAGAATTTTTGTTTTGCGCATAGCTCAGTAGCCTGACCACTTAGAAAGATGGCGTCTTCAGCAAAGTTGCTCAGTATCACAAGGACTAACATTATTTGAGCCGAAAGTTTCGAAATTTTGCCACTAGGTGGCGCTAGTGAGCAATGATTTTTCGTTTTGCGCATAGCTGAGTAGCCTGACCACTTAGAAAGATGGCGTCTTCGGCAAAGTTGCTCAGTATCACAAGGGCTAACATTATTTCAGCCGAAAATTTCGAAATTTTGCCACTAGGCGGCGCTAGTGAGCAAAGAATTTTTGTTTCGTGGACAGCTGAGTAGCCTGACCACTTAGAAAGATGGCGTCTTCGGCAAAGTTGCTCAGTATCAAAAGGACTAACATTATTTGAGCCGAAAGTTTCGAAATTTTGCCACTACGCGGCGCTAGTGAGCAATGATTTTTTGTTTTGCGCATAGCTGAGTAGCCTGACCACTTAGAAAGATGGCGTCTTCGGCAAATTTGCTCAGTATCACAAGGATTAACATTATTTGAGCAGAAAGTTTCGAAATTTTGCCACTAGACGGCGCTAATGAGCAAATAATTTTTGTTTTGCGGATTGCTCAGTAGCCTGATCATTTAGAAAAAAAGTTTTCAGAAAAGTTGTCTAGTACCACAAGCACTAACATTACTTGAGCCGAGAGTTTCTAGATACAATAATGTCCCGATTTTGTCAGCCCCATGTTGCATTTAGGGTTGACTAAAACGAGAAAAAGCTAAAATCGAGAAAAAAAATTCGACTACTTTTATATTTATTCTCATCCATAGACTTCGTTTAATGTTTTTGTTGATGTTTAAGCGTTTTCTTATATTTTTGTATGAACCGTAATAATATACAAGATCCCTAACGTAACTGCATTCTGTGACAACTGTGATACAAAGTGAATTCATACTTTGGATGATCGTATAGACGTGGCCAATGTCACACCTGACTTTTTACAATATGGTTGTACCTAATATTTCCACATTGAAATAATGTATTTTTTGAAGGTTGACAAAATCGGGTCAAAAGGGTGTTTAAATCGGGGGTAGACAAAATCGGTTCTAAACAGGTGCTAAAATCGGGGGTAGATAAAATCGGGGGCAGACAAAATCGGGTCATTACTGTATTATATATACGAAGAAATCGGGAGAAAAAGTTTTTTTTTTATAGAATTGAATTATCGTTATGAAAAAGAAGGTTTATATTATAAAAATATTCAAACAAGAGTGTTGTGTAACTGAAGAGATAAGGCCAGTCCTAGTTATCTCATTAAGATTATTAGTGAATTGATTTCCCAATTTGTAAGTAATGACTGATAGCTAACGATCACACATTTAATTAGTAAACGGATCCTCGCTCTTTCTCATATCAAAAAATTGATCCAAAATTCTCCCAATCCGTCGAAAATACTTGGAAACTAGCCACACTTTTATCCGAATGTAAAATATTATGTATGTATTTTTCTCTAGGCACTTTTACTTAAACGTGACAATGCCAGAAAAATCGATAGCCCTTGTCATACTGAACAACTTTGGTCAGGCTACTGAGCAATTCGCAAAACAAAAAATATTTGCTCACTAGCGCCACCTCTCCTAGTGGCAAAATTTCGAAACTTTCGGCTCAAATTATGTTAGTCCTCGTGATACTGAGCAACTTTGCCGAAGACGCCATTTTTCTAAGTGGTCAGGCTATTCAGCTATGCGCATAACAAAAATTCTTTGCTCACTAGCGCCGCCCAGTGGCAAAATTTTGAAACTTCGGGCTTAAATAATGTTAGTCCCTGTGATAATGAGCAACTTTGCCCAAGACGCCATCTTTCTGAGTGGTCAGGCTACTCAGCTATGCGCAAAACAAAAATTCTTTGCTCACTAGCGCCGCCTAGTGGCAAAATTTCGAAACTTTGGGCTCAAATAATGTTAGTCCCTGTGTTAATGAGCAGCTTTGCCGAAGACGCCATCTTTCTAAGTGGCCAGGCTACTCAGCTATGCGCAAAACAAAAAAATCATTGCTCACTAGCGCCGCCTAGTGGCAAAATTTCGAAACTTTCGACTCAAATAATGTTAGTCCTTGTGATACTAAGCAACTTTGCCGAAGACGCCATCTTTCTAAGTGGTCAGGCTACTCAGCTATGCGCAAAACAAAAATTCCTTATTCACTAGCGTCGCCTAGTGGCAAAATTTCGAAACTTTCGGCTCAAATAATGTTAATCCTTGTGATACTGAGTAACTCTGCCGAAGACGCAATCTTTCTAAGTGGTCAGGCAACTCAGCTATGCGCAAAACAAAAATTCTTTGCTCACCAGCGCCGCCTAGTGGCAAAATTTCGAAACTTTGGGCTCAAATTATGTTAGTCCTTGTCATAATGAGCAACTTTGCCGAAGACGCAATCTTTCTAAGTGGTCAGGCTACTCAGCTATGCGCAAAACAAAAATTCTTTGCTCACCAGCGCCGCCTAGTGGCAAAATTTTGAAACTTTCGGCTCTAATAATGTTAGTCCTTCACACTTAAACGGTTTCGCCGAGAACCCAACAGTTGATATCTCGGTAATAATTTGACGATTCTCGGTAAAACTTTTACCGAGATCTCGGTAAACGTTTACCGAATCTTGGTAACGCTTGCCGAGATCTCGGCAAAAAATTCGGATTGCCGAAATCTCGGTAAAATAAGTATCGAGATTCAGCGTTAAAAATTACCGAATTTTCAGCTGTTGGGTTCTCGGCGAAAAATTATACTGAGGTCGGTGAAATAATTTAAGTGTGTTGTGATAATGAGCAACTTTGCCGAAGACGCCATCTTTTCAATACCTTGGACAGACATCTGATACATGTACCATGGTATAAGTTGTCAAGAAAATTATTCCAAGGCTATCTTGAATGAAGACAATTATCAGTATGGAACCCATTTCAAGATAATTGTACTATGGTACGTATACCACAAGTGTGTCATAAGTATAAGTGGTCAGGCTACTGAGCTATGCGCAAAACAAAAATTCTTTGCTCACCAGCGCCGCCTAGTGGCAAAATTTCGAAAGTTTGGGCTCAAATTATGTTAGTCCTTGTCATAATGAGCAACTTTGCCGAAGACGCAATCTTTCTAAGTGGTCAGGCTACTCAGCTATGCGCAAAACAAAAAATCATTGCTCACTAGCGCCGCCTAGTGGCAAAATTTCGAAACTTTCGGCTCAAATAATGTCAGTCCCTGTGATAATGAGCAACTTTGCCGAAGACGCCATCTTTCTAAGTGGTCAGGCTACTCAGCTATGCGCAAAACAAAAAATCATTGCTCACTAGCGCCGCCTAGTGGCAAAACTTCGAAACTTTCGGCTCAAATTCTGTTAGTCCTTGTGATAATGAGCAACTTTGCCGAAGACGCCATCTTTCTAAGTGGTCAGGCTACTCAGCTATGCGCAAAACAAAAATTCTTTGCTCACTAGCGCCGCCTAGTGGCAAAATTTCGAAACCTTCGGCTCAAATAGTGTTAGTCCTTGTGATACTGAACAACTTTGCCGAAAACGCCATCTTTCTAAGTGGTCAGGCTACTGAGCAATGCGCAAAACAAAAATTCCATGTCCACTAGCGCCGCCTGGTGGCGTAATTCCGTATCAGAATGACCACCGCATGTCAGCCCTTGAGCTACTGAACAACTCTTCCGAAGATACCAACCTTCCAAAACATCAGGATCTAGAGATATCATATGTTACAAAATTTTGCATTCTATCCCTCATGGTTCATATAGTGCAAATCAGAAAAAGCGCCCCTACCGGCCAAGTTCTCAACTAAAAGGATGATCCTCAACTCCTAAAGGTAGATCGTACTTAGCACTGAAACTTCGCCGAAGACAGTACTGTGCTATCTCTTTTGGCATACGAGATATTCAACGACACCCCCAAAGTGATGAAATCCCATAAGCCCTGGGTCTCCTATAACGTTCTGGTGTGTCTAATAGGAGTGAGCGTAATAGGAGTGCACGTTATACCCGAGCAGAAGAAAATAACTACTGAATACCAAATTGAGGTATTCCATACCAGATAATTTCCAATACTTACAACCTGAATGAGGTATGAATGAGCCCTGCATAAGAGGTAAAATACCTCAAATAATACCTTCTGCATATTCTACAAATACCAAGCTGATACTTAGATCAGGTATTGTAATACCTAAATAATACTTGATGGATTTTCATATAAAAGTGAAATTTTTCAATACTAGTTCAATACCTCCAGCAGTCCTCAATAGCTGTCGAATACCAAAATGAAGTATTTTTAATTGTTTTAAACATTTTTTTCAAATACCATTATAATACCAAAATGAGGTATTGATAACTGAACGATACCTAATTCTGGTATGATACCAAAATATGGTATGCATAAGTTATTGGCGAGTTATTCTTTCCTCCTCGGGTAGGAATGCGTTTAATAGGAGACCCGACTGTATTAAGAATAAATTATTGAATTCTTAAAAATGAAAGTTTAGGGCGATGAAAACATCAAAAAGAATTTTATATCTGCTTATTTTATATTTTAAGACTAAGGTCAACTCATTGAGACTTGTTGCTACCATATAGTTACTTTGTAATTCATTGGCATTTTCAAGTGACGTATTGATTCCACTCTTCGTTGATTTACATTTTAACTACTTACATTTTAACTTTCTTATCACAAATATCCTCAAAGAAAGAAAATTGTGAATTCGATTATTTGAACAGCTTAATTTTGTAGATAAGCGGCTTACACATAAATTTCAAAAGGCCCCTTCTTCGTATTCTTCTTCTTCTTCTTCTTCTTCTTCTTCTTCTTCTTGGCATTACGTCCTCATTGGGACAGAGCCTGCTTCGCTGCTTAGTGTTCTAAGAACTCTTTCACAGTTATTAACTGAGAGCATTCTTTGCCAAAGTTGCCATTTTCGCATTCATATATCGTGTGGCAGGTACGATGATACTCTATGCCCAGGGAAATCAAGGAAATTTTGCATTACGAAAAGATCCTGGATCGACCAGGAATCGAACCCAGACACCTTCAGCATGGCTTTGCTTTGTAGCCGCGGACGCTAAACACTCGACTAAGGAAAGCCCCTACATTCCTGAAAACTATAGCTACGTCATTACCCAAACATAAAATTATTATATCCGATTACTAATTCCGTTACGGCCAAATTTGAAAAACAAAATGATAATGTAAGAAATCGACAACATTCGGCAAGTCATAATTCACGTTTTTAACCTATACGTTAAAATACATTTTATCGCTGATGAATTATAGCTTTTAACATACCGTCGATGGGGGTGGCAATGGGTCTAGGGGTGAGATTGCGTCAAAATGGAAAAATATGATTTATTATATGTTTCAGCTAAAAACGATGATCTTACTTAAACTAATAATTCATATGTTAAGGAACATACTATTACACATAATTAATCACAATATGCATTTTTAGAAATAGTGGTTTCTGTTTTATATATCAATGAACTTGTATGTTGAAACTAGAGAAAATTTACAACATTAAATTATTCTTTCTAAATACAGCATCGCTGAAACATCATCGCTCGATTTTTTTTTAAGATTCCTCCAGGAACCCCTTTCTTGAAGTACTTTTTCAAAATATCCCTATGTCAGTTCCTGGGGGCGGGGTTCCTGGAATAATCTCAGGATAAACCAAAATAATATAAAAAACGAGAGTAATCTTGAGAGGAATCTCCAGTTAAATTCCTGAGAGCAATTCTCGCTGAAACCAGGCCGCCATCGGCACCCATCGTTAGAATTCCAATTTTATGTCACTGATCGCTAGTTTTCGATAAAACTTAAGGGTGGTCCTTTCTGTTTTCTCAAATTGGTGGTCCCCTCGTACGCCAGCTAGCTGAACAGTTTGTGAAAAAGCCCATTTTTTGATAAATCTTGGGTATTTCTTCACGGGATATGTCTCATATTTCGCTTGGAACACATAGCAAACTTAGTGGCATCGTATAGAGAAAGGATATAGCTTTCATTTAAACTTGAAAAAATTGCCAATGATGTTTGTATTGATTGCACTCGCCATATACGTCAAAATCGTATAACATGATTTAGAAAATCGTTCATATCATAGGGTGAATACCTTTGCTCACCTAGTTTTTGTAGCCTATCTTACGCAATTTTTCCTCAGCTTTCTGATGGTGATCGCAGAATTCAAAACTAGCGGTGCGCTAATGGTGAAAAATCGATTTTTCTAACAAAATTCAAGATGGCGGCCAAATTCAAAATGGCCGCCAAAAATTTTTCAAGTTTAAATGAAAGCTATATCCTTTTTCTATACGATGCCACTAAGTTTGCTATGTGTACCAAGCGAAATATGAGACATATCCCGTGAAGAAATACCCAAGATTTATCAAAAAATGGGCTTTTTCGCCAACTGTTCAGCTAGTTGGCGTACGAGGAGTTCACCAATTTGAGAAAACAGAAAGGACCACCCTTAAGTTTTATCGAAAACTAGCGATCAGTGACATAAAATTGGAATTCTAACGATGGGTGCCGATGGCGGCCTGGTTTCAGCGAGAATTGCTCCTGAATAATCCATGGAGAAATTTTTGCAGGAGCCTGGAGGAATTCCTGAAGAAATTCCTAGAACATCATACATGCTTTTCGGCTACGTTGTCTTTATTTTTTCAACGGCTTTGAATAATGAAGATTGCGTAGATGAAAACCGTATGTCATTGAAATATAATCTCTACCAGCTTATCTGTGAAACAATTTCTATACCCTCAAAGATTTTATTGAATCAATCCTTCGAGAAATTCCCGAAGAAAAAGCTGGTAAATCTCTACAGGAATCTCTATAGAGGAGTCTCTAGAGAAACTCCTATAGGAATTTCTGACGGATTACCTAAGATAATTACTGAGAGAATCCTTGAGGCATCTTTGGAGGAATCACTGAAGAATCCTTTGAGATGTCCCAGGTAAAATCACCGTAGTGATTTTTCTGGAGAAATGCTTGGAATAACCCTCGGAGTAATCAGTGGAGACATTGCTGGAGGAATCCATAAAGAGATTTTCCAAAAAGAATTTATGTAGTGATTTTATTGGGATTTTGTTGAGATTTTTCCAATGTAATCCCTGGAGAAATTCTTAGAATAATTTCTGATAAAATTCCCGCAGCAATTCAATCTCGGAAGGAATTTCAAGACGAACTCTTGTAGGAATCCCAAGAGGATTTTTGAAGGCCCAGAACGAATCTCCGGAGAAATTCCTGGCGAATCCCTGGACGATTATCTGAAGAAATCCTTCAGCAAGCCATGTAGCGATTTTCTTGGTGGTTACTGTGGAAGAATTCCTGGAGTAAATTCTTGAAGAATCCCCTGAGGAATACGTGATGGAATCCCTGATAGAATCTCAGGAGCGGTCCATGGAGAAATCATGGAAGAGTATCTGGAATGATTCCTGGACGAATCTCGAGTGGACTATCTATGTTACTCCTGGAGAAAGCTTTGAAGATATCTCTGCAAGAATGCTTGCAGAGTTATTTCTGGCAGGAACCTAGGGGAAGTCTCTAGAAGATTTTCTAAAGAAATCCCTGGATCCACCAAAATTCCGGATTATTCCCATAAGAGCTCCTGAAGCAGATCCTGGAGGAATCCTTGGAGAAATTGCTAGAATAATCCCTGTGAAGATTTAACTGGAGGAATCTATGAAAGCTCCACTAGAGGAGACATTCCTACAGTGACTCTTGGCGAAATCTCTAAAGCAATACCTGTACAAATTATCATGTTGGTCAATTGGTCTGAAATGTATCATAGCGAACAAATGTTCTTTCTGGAGGAATTTCTGGAAAAAAGCCTTTGTAGAATCCCTGGAAAAATCGCTATAAGGATTACGGTAGAGATTTAATCTTGGAGAAATTTCTAGTAAAGTCTCAGAAGAAATCTTGAAAAGAATTCCTAGATGATTCTCTGAAAAAGTTTCTGAAGATATCTCGAGAGGAATTTTTGAAAGAATCTCTATGGTTTTCCTGAAGGAACCCCATTCAAACTGGTTCCAAAATTTCGAATTCTGTCAAAAGTTATAATTCGCCAGCAATAAAATCTAATGAGTGAGGCTAACGTTTATAAATTTGCTAAAAAACGGTGTTTTGATCTTAAAACTTCTCTTAATTATAAAGTTTTGTTTGAAAAGTAAACATCGCAAAATAAAATTCCCTGTACCCGTAACAACAGCTATAATTCAATTACCACAAAATCCGGTTTCTTCTCTGTATCAAAAACAACTTTTTATCGCCCCTAAGAGGCAATGATTTACCGTAGAGCCTCTCATCCCTTCCAACCAAGCCAGCAGCCACAAATCGAGCATTGCGAAAATCCATAAAAATCCTGAAAATTAATCGATTTTTCTCGGATTTAACGAATGGAGAGCGGTCTCGTAAGCCTCTTCTCGGTTCGGCGGAACGAAAAAAGCAAGGCGTGGGCCCATAAAAATGATTTATTAAATTTTGCTTTTGACCCCGAAAGCACAGTAGTAGCTAAACGAACGAAACTTTTCCCACCACCACTACCCAATCACTTATTTGTGTGCCGGATGATTGCTGGACTGTTGAAATAGAAATGGAAAAACCCGAAAGCCCCGAAAAGGAACCCCCAAGCAATCAGTCATTGGCAAAAAACGGAGGCAAAATAGAAAAGAAAGTTAAAAGGTTAACATTCATGTTCTTTTGCTTGAGCCCTGGCAAGCCCATCACGGTGTTTTTCTAAGACAATTTTAAATAAAAAAAGGAATGAGTTTGAAATTTTGCCTAATATTTATGTAGACTATTTCATTATATTTGCGTATAAAATAACAAAAAAAACTAGGTGTCTAGAGCAGTTTTTTTGGTGCCTTTATTTTATTAGAGGATTTTTGGGGTTTTGTGCAAACTGTCTAATATGCTGGCCCTTGTATCCTCCAATTTCATCGTACCTACGAATGCGAAAACGGCAACTTTGTCAAAGAAAAAGAAAATAGAATATAAAAATTAAATGATAAAATACAGAAACAATTTAATGTTGTTATATAAAGCTTCATCACTAGCTAATTGATAGAAAATATATGATTTCGTTCACTATATTGTGGACCTCGCACTATCAAAGTGCTGGTATATCGTAGATACCCCGTTTTAGAGTATTTATTTTTGTTTTAAAATTGATTTAGGAAACACACCGTGCCATCCCAATTGGTAGCCATTATCTCGTATGTGGGGTCGTGGCGTCAGTGACTGAGATGGATCTGGTGTTTGCGTGGCTAGGAAATCTCCACGTCAAAACCGTCCAAATTTGTGACGTTTCACCCTCGAGTGATTTCTTCGTTTCGATCACAAATTCAAATCCAATAAACGTCCCTTCGTAATCAAGTTTTCTCGAATTTGTGCTTCGGAGGAAGACTTTCCAGAGCCAGAGTCAACGGTCGTCGATTTATTCGATGCTTGGTGCCATCGATGGGTATCAAATCAAAATCGTTTGAAGTTATTGTTTCCCTTATTCGATAAATAATTCAAACGACTTTAAGATAACTTTTCCTTGCCAAATTCGAATCCTCCATTACGCTCCATTAACCCTTCAATCATCATGGTAGACACCGATCCTGGAAAAAGGCAACGATGCCATTGTTAGGCTCCGATCGGCGCTCATTCGATTATAATTCAATGAGACAGGGCAGGTCGGCTCCTTTTGAAAGATAATGTCGTTGAACTAATAGAAAAATATCCTCTCCCGTCAGCACAGGACCAGAGGAGCCGCCGGGTGCCGACAACAAGATGAATGGTGTCACTAGGAAAATCCTTTTTTTCCAAAAGATTCGCCTTTCTTTTGCTCCCTGAGTGCCATCCGTCGATGGCAGTTGTCGTCGTCGTTTTTGTTGTTGTTGCCTTTGGATCCGAGCCAATGAAGGAGGAGGTTGGTAGATAACAAAATAAGAATCGATTTCTGGCCGTTGCCATCTGACCATCCACCACAATACGAGTGGGACCAGAGTTGAATAGCAGGAATCTATTACGAGTTCAAAGAAATTCATTAAATGCGTTTTCAGGTGATCTTAATGTGTTTTTTGTTTTTGTGAGCAAATAAATCTCTTATATCCCTTTCGAGACGAACCAGCACAATTGTGCAGTTCGGCACCCATGACATTGGATGATTCTTTTAGCCAATATATCATTGTTTTTTGATTTTTTTTATTTCGATTTTCATTGATACTTGTAATTAAGCACAACAGCTTTTGTTTACATCGTGTTTAGAAGATAAAATGTAAACAAACACCATAAGAATTGAAAAAGTTTTATCTGACGCAACTTTTTATCTATTAGGTTTTTTTTCTAGGTATGCACACGTACGAATCGAAAGTGAAAGAGTTATTAATTGAAATGGCGAAGACCAAATGTGTATTAATTTAACCAACAAATATTTCTGGAGGGACAAATTATGACCAGCACAATTGTGCTGGTGCTGGCACTTACCCGGTTGATATTCGTTGTGGACTACCAATTTTCATTTTCAGTATTTCGGTCAAGTTAAGTGGCTCAATCTGGTTCTTATGTCCACAATAGTGCATAATATTGCATTGAAACATGAATGAGTGATTCAATACGAATCATAAAAATGATGTACCGTACAAAAACTATGTAACAGAAACTCATAATTGTATTGTTTTATACGTCCATATTTGAAATAGATTGTGAATCACATTTAATGTTTTAAATCTCCTATAGCAAACTTTAAGAAGAAGTAAAATTTTTGGGGAACGTTCAATTACGTCAATCATTTAGGAGAGTGGGGATCTACGAAAGTGGGACAGTGCATATACTAGGGACTTGGGAAAAGCGCGATAGTGGGTATAAGGATATTTGGACATTTGGATAGACTTAAAAATAATGGACGTAATTTTTTAATCACCCCTTGCGCACTCAATGGCGGAATGGAAGAATACCAGCCTCTGTACATGCAGCATCGGCGGGAGTTGATGGAAGTAAACGGGAGCTAGTGCGAACGTACTTGTTGAAAATCGATGAGTGGATTTCTAGGAGGTTTTGTTGGCTCAATCCGGTTATCCCGAGACCGTAAAGTAGCCTGCTATCTACGAGAGCTTGTGTTACCCTGAAGCGCGAAGAGCGATGGGTTCCGGGTCATTTGGCCGAATGCCGTTTGGCCGAAATTGAAAACAAAAGTGAACTACAGTTAGCATGGATTTATGATGAATTCCAATGAACTTATTCAGCTTATTCATAAAAAAGATAAATCATCATTGATATACATAAGCTTTCTAGTGTTAGTTGAAGAAACAGTCAGTGCTGAAAGATCCTAAATGTAAGCAGCTGTTCACTTCGAAGCCAGCGGAAAAGCCACCAGCAGATGTTTTGGCATCGCGGCTGTAGTTAGCTTTTGACAGTAATTAAAACGGTTTAAAACTTATTCGTTCTTCTGCTGGATCGGCTTTCTTCGATCTCTCGAAGCGTACTAAGTAATATATGTCATAATTCTGGCATCAACAAGTCTTGGCTTCTTCTTTTCAAAACGGAGAAACAGTGTGCTTCATTGACGTAAGTGTTCGTCGAGTCGTTAATTGCAATACTCAAGCAACGGTGCAGTGTTCAGTTCTCATGTTGTAATCTTAATCTTGGAGGAGAATAACATCTCACCTAAGTTAACCCTTGAGCTAAAAAAAATATGTTTTGAATTAAACTTATTATAAGCTTTAATTCCAATAACTATGAAAAATATTTCTCTCTTGAAAGAAAAGCCTATGATCAAAAGAAGGAAAAATCTCTTATGAAAATTTAAGCAAGTGTAATGCATATAATCATTTCATCAGTACAACTACAAAGAACTACCGATTATTTAAAGAAGGAAAAAATTCCAATTGAAATATAAGCTAAACTATTACCGATAGTAATGGAACTAGTATAACTCGAAAGAATAGCCTTTGTTTAAAAGAAGGAAAAATTTCTAATGAAATTATTAAAAATACTTGAAACCTTATTACACCGTTGATAATCCAGCGGCATTTCAATCATCACCTCAAAGTCTTGACGCGAAATGTGTTGTCCACAGCTTCGTCCTGAATTAAAGGTTCGATGTTATCATTCTCTTGGAGCTCATATAGTGGCAAACATGACGTCCTGTCACATCATAAAAATCGACATATTAATTAACTTATCAGTTATTGGGTCACACTTATGAATCCCATACATCAGCGTTGTAGCATTTTTTTTTGTTCATGATTCGTCCAAACGGCATTCGACCAAATGACCCTTTCGGCCAAATGACATTCGGCCAAATGGCGTTCGGCCAAACGGCATTCGGCCAAACGGCGTTCGGCCAAATGGTCGGACACCGAGCGATGATATGGTTTTAATGATATTTAGACGAGAACGGCAGTTTGCCTATCTAATGGCAATCATTCAAACACACCGTTCATCGCTAATAGAAACAGCCTAACTACGATGACAGAGCCTTGTGAGACTCCAGTTTCCTCAGCAAAAGCGCTAGACAGGGTGTCGACTACCTGGAAAAACCTGGAAAGTCAGGGAATGTCAGGAAATCCAATTGTTGATCTAGAAAGTCAGGGAAAGTCAGGGAATTTCACTAGAGGTCAGGGAAAAATTATCAATAATATACTACAACATCAAACTAGTTGATTGTCTGCAATGCAATCGATTAGGCCAACACAGTAATGCAATAATCATTATGTTAACATTGAATACGATTTCTGCATGAAATAAGTAAACCAATCGTTCAAAATAGCAGCTTGTCATTGAGAAAACGCTCTTATCCATACTAGAGTAAACTGTACTTTACTACCTATACTTAGCCTCAGATTTTTTTTTCTGGAACAAAAATGATCATGTCTTCGATGTTGGCGTAGATCACTTTAATATTTTTTTCAATTTGAAGTGCTCTAGATAAACGATTTGCCGTTTTGCTCGAAATCTTGAGAAAAAATGAAGTTTACTCCATCTAATAATGCCAATCTTCACAAGTTTGCTCAAAATGTAGAAGTAAAACTGGTAAAACGATACATAGAGAAAAACAAATGAGATTTCCTGTATTTAGGTGAAGACACAATCGTATCTAAAATTTTCGAAAGCTCCTGAATATTTTAGGTGAATGGATCTTAAAAAATACCATTGGCTATAACTTCGAATTTCCTAATTTATTAAACTTTGCTGAATTAGGGTCCTAGCGTTACTTCAGGATTGTTTCAGGATATTCAGACAATTTATTTATCATTTATTTCGTCAATCAAATTGTAGACTACATGTTTGCTTAATACTATGTTGTATTATATCTAAGGGAATTAAAATATTGCCTAAGCTTCGTTCGCGACATGGTCAAATCAATTTCTGTGTAATGCTGGTTATAAAGAGACATCATTTGATTTATTGGGCCGAACTTGGCATAATTAGTTCGATGATTGTTTGATGCGAACAAATTCCGATTCCTCAACTGTCTGGCGGGCGTGTAGAAATTCAAACTAGATAAGAGATTGGTGGAATCAATACGATGCGATACTATATCATTGACAAATGAAATCATGGCTAATTCGCGACGCTCCTTTAAAGTTTGGATGTCAATAAGCATGCATCGAGCCTCGTATGATGGCAGTGGAAACGTTGTCCAGCCTAATTTGCGTAAGGCATATAAAAGAAATTGCTTCTGTACTGATTCGATTCTATCCTCATGTGTTTTCATATGTGGGGACCACACAATACTACAATATTCTAAAACTGATCTTACATAAGCAATGTACAAGGTTTTAATCGTATATGGATCCCGAAAATTGAAGCTAAAACGCTTAATAAAGCTTAACATATTGGTTGCTTTGTGGACAATAGTATTATAATGGTCAGTAAATGTAAGTTTAGAATCTAATATAACACCTAAATCTCTAATCTTATCGCACCTTTGAACGTCTTGATTTTCTAAAAATACAGTAATCTGTGGTGTATTACGTTTTCTGTTATATGTGATTAGATTACATTTTTTGACGTTTAATTTAAGTAAGCTTTTACTACACCATTTATCAAATATACTTATTTCATTCAGATAAATGTCGCTCTCTTTTTTGCTATTGATTTCCATAAAAAGTTTCATATCGTCAGCATAAATAAGAATTTTAACATGTTTTATCACATATGAAATATCATTAACAAACAATATGAATAACAATGGGCCTAAATGTGAACCTTGGGGAACTCCTGATGTAACATGAACAGGTTTGGATAGTTTTCCCTCAAATCTTACTATTTGTTGGCGATCTGTTAAATACGATTCAATCCAGTTGAGGAGTTTCATTGCAATTCCCATTTTATTTAGCTTGAAAATCAACATAGGAATATCTAATCTGTCAAATGCTTTACTAAAATCGGTGTAAAGTGATTCGACGTGGTTACCTCTATCCATTGCATTTAAAGTGTAATCCTTGCTTTCTGGATTCATGTTCTCGGGGCATTCAAACGATGAGGTGTCGAGGTATCAATGGTCACGCGATGAAATAGGGCATGCTGCCAATGTTAGGGCGGCTGCAGAACCGTCGGAGTTGAGGCGTTCGGATAACAAGGTGTTGATGAATCGTGGCCGGTTATCCAAAGAAGATCGCCCGGGGGTGCCAGATGATGGCGGCAATAAAACGATCGGTTGTGGCATCATGGTACCTGGGTTAAGATGCTCAGGAAACAGCGCGTCGTAGCTTCGAGGCCGGTCATCCATTAAAAATGGACCAGGAAGCCCTGTCGGTAGAGCAGAAGGAGTGGTATGTGGTAGTAAGGCGGAGATGTCATCTGAATTCGGGAGCTTGAGAGGCTTTATCCTGTTTCTGTTCGGGATGAACCACTGCGACCAGTTTTCTTTGATCTTTTGTATACCCGTGTCCTTTGTTTAAAGCATGTCGTTCTACTCCAATACTATTGAGAAATAATGAAGTACCGTCGTGCAGGGTGACATTGGGCCATAAGGGTAACTTTGGGCCAAGATTTTTACAGCAAACTAAGACCAGAGTAATGAAAACAATGTGACAAGCTTCAAGAATACGTTATAAATAGCCACTTGATAGTCATGGATTAGTTTTTTGACTCACGTACTAGCCATGAGATGCATCGAAAAGGGCGGTCAAAGTCACCCCCTAAGCCCAATGCCACCCCGCCCGGCGGTAGTCTTTTTTTTATACAAATATCATTCTTTACCATTTTGCATAGAGCCTCTTTAGAAAAAGATACCGCTATTTATACCTTTTGGAGAAAACAGTTTGTCACCATCAAACTCTCAAATGCGCGCCCCTTAATCAGGTTCGGCCACTAAACTGGTTGAATGATACTGATTTTGACCATGCATCGGTACTCTAGCGTATCAAATTATTGCTTCTACTTATAAGTTTCAAAGTCGTTTTTTGAAACTGTGAACAGGTTTCATCGCATGAAACATTTAGATTCCTTGAAACAGAAAGCTTATTTTAAAAGTTAAGAGGTCTGCTACTCCACTGATTTGGAATCCTTTCCCTCCTAGATATCGAAAGATAAACTCTTGAACTCGGAAAGAAATTGTCTCATGAGTTGAAACCAACCTCAGATGCTGATTGAGCCATTTTACCACTTCAACCTCCTCATCATCTAGGACAAATAGGTGGGTCTTAGTGGCTTGTTACTCTTTTATACTCTCCCGACCGTAACTTATAAGTATTCACAAGAACAGATACAACAAGAGTACAATATGGTAGATCTTACCTCGTATCGCACCTCGAAAAGGTGATCTACCCGCGTTACGGGCAATAGAATAGAGGCTTTGTGGACGATCCACTCGGGGTGAAGTCCCCGACGTGTCTAGAAAGGGTGTAACAGCTCCGGAGCCGGTAGTCCGAAAAAGATGGCCCGGGAAGCACACAGGCTGTAGCATTGCAGACGATGGCAGTTGAGCTATGATGGGGTCCGGAAAGGGGTGCTCGGAGTGTATTGTGCTAATCACAGGGTGGAACTTACTACCCAGGTTGGAGTGCCCAGGGTGCTCAAGGTTTTGCACCCAAGGTTGAACACCGTCTTGGGGACGGACTATCACAATTGTGCTGGTCTGAATTTGACCCTTAAATGTTCATATGGATTGATAGAATAGCCAAAAAAGAAAGTATTGAGATGATATCAGGTATCAGGTATCAGAAGGCCGGCTCCAAAGGCACGTTCCCCACCAGTTGGGAGATTTGTGCCATCGCCATATTTGAGCCTATTTCATCATCTACCCGATGGGAGAGGAAAGGGAAGGGAAAGATGGGAGGAAATAGGAGTGGGTCCCTTGAAGAGGGAAGATCGCATAAGCGAAATGAGAGCATGTAGCTCCATACCACAATGGGTTCGAACAGCGCCCTAAAAAGGGCACTGCAAAACGCGTGAGCGTAAAGAGAGCCTATAGCTCATTACCACAGCGGGTTAAGAATAACAGGATGTCCTGAAGATTCAGGCTTCTGTATTCAGTTTCACTTAATAAGTGTTTACCAAGTAATTGGAATCGCATTTGCGCAAAAACTGGACAGTTACATATCAGGTGATACGAAGTTCCATAATCGGAGTCACAACTATCACACACAAATGAGTCAGCACGCTGAATATTTGCCATGTGATAGTTGAGTCGGCAGTGGCCTGTCAACGCTCTGACCAAGAGACTGCAATTCTGCTTTGACAGATTTGTTAAATACTTCGCCACCTTTGGAGATGGCTCAGTAATATACAATTTTGTTTGACGACACGACTCCAAACTATTCCAATATTGCTTGTGCTGAGTTGCCGCCCAAGAGTTTATCTGAAGCTTCACCCAGCACTTCGAAATTGGAATAGCCGGCTCAGGGCCAATGAAGTCATGCGATGCTCCATCGCGAGCTAGCTCATCAGCCAATTCATTTCCAGCGATGGAAGAATGGCCAGGTACCCATACAAGGTTTACAGAGTTGACTGAATTCAGTTCCTCAATTTGAGTTCGACATGCGATAACAAGCTTCGACCTTGAGTTGGCCGAAGCGAGAGCTTTTATAGCAGCCTGACTATCTGAACAGAAGTATATGACTTTACCCATTACGCGCTGTTGAAGTGCTGATTGCACTCCACACATAAGAGCAAATATTTCCGCCTGAAAAACGGTGCAGTTTCTACCAAGTGAGTAAAACTGATTCAGCCTTAGCTCACGAGAATATACTCCTGCACCAGCTCTACCTTCAAGAAGGGAGCCATCAGTGTAACATACTATATTGTTTGATATACTTCTTTCCAAATAGCCAGACGTCCACTCTTCCCGTGAAGGGAATTGTGTGGTAAATGTCCTGTAAGGAAAGTTACAAGCAATTGTGAGATCACTTGGAGCAAGGACAATTTTGTCCCAATTCACCAAAAGTGGAAACAACGAAGTGTGTGTAGATCTACGATTCACTGGATTTTTCTCCAGTAGATCCAGTACCCATAAACGGTAAGAGCAAGAAAGTGCTTCTTGTTTAAGATATATGTGTAGTGGCGCAACGTCGAAAAGGGCCTCGAGCGCTGCTGTGGGAGTTGTAGAGAACGGATATGGATTGATAGAATAGCCAAAAAAGAAAGTATTGAGATGATATGTTTATAAGGTGAATTTTGAAATAACCACTCAAATATGGTCCATCCGAAAGGGATATTTTAGTATTAACTAGATTCTGGTCTACGGTTTTTAATATTTCTGGAATTTTGGGCCGTTTTTAATCTCTACCAATGAGATTTTTAACTCTTTATTAGTTTTTCGTCGCTGTTCTTGGAATTTTCCTATGCACATACCCAAGAGCTAGGCATTTGCAAATTTTGAAGCAAATGAGGATTGGTTGAGCTCTTCAACCCTTGCAACCGATTGGTGAACAGGTGATTCAGCTATTGATGTATAATTCAGGTGCATTTACATATGTAGATGAGAATATGGGATGCCTATTTTCAGCAATGCCTACACGAAGGGGGCAAAGTTTATTTTTTCTGAACTTCCTTAGCTATCGTAATACATGATTGTTACAAGGACGTTTTAAACAGCTACTGTTTTTTTTTTTTCAATATTTAGGTTAGTTGTATTAGGTTGATAAATATTATTCAGTTCATTTGCTGAACAATTCAAATTATTTTTGAATAAAAAAAATTGGACCAATTTAGTTTAACGTTCGACAGGCTTTTTTATGCATTTAAACCCGATATAATGTATTTAAGCTCAATGTATACTACAAATTGCTCAATTATCTGGATTGTTCGCAACATATTGCACAAATTCCCCATAAAAACCGTTTGACGTCCGATACCGATGCCAAATATCTATCGGGGCAATCAATCAGGCTCCAACCAGTCGACCCATTTCAATTACAGTAAAAAGGTTTTCAATTGACCGTAAGTGAGCCAATTTTGCATATCCTCCGACCGTAGATTAACACACAGCAACCCAAACCAGGCGCATAATAAATGGCACCATGCAAATCGGCAATCGGATGGGACCCAATTCAACCCTAGAACCTAGAAGCTAGAAATCGAAGGGGGTCACCGATCCCCTTTGCAAATCGCTTGCCGACCCATAATTTGCATACACGAGCAGACATATTTTTGCATTTCCGTGAAAGGGGACGCGCATTGGTACGGATGGAAGAAGGAGGCTTACTTTGGTCAATAACCGTTTCCGTTGCTGAAATCAAGAAAAGACCTGAATTCAAGCACGTTTTTTTGGATTCCAAAAAGGTTCTGTTAGACAAATTGAGTTTACTTTTAATTAAGCTCAATTTTGGTGAAATATCAAGGGTCTAATAAAAGAAACATGCTTTTCTGAAGCAGTGCGCATCGATTTTGGAAGTTTTTAAAACTACCTGAAGCAGTAAAGCACTACTTTTCAGTGCTATTTTTTTTCTACTAATGATCACTTTACGATGCTTGCTAGGACCCCGAGGCTTCGATGTTTCGTTGGACCCGTTAGCGAAAACTATCAGTGATAATCCTTCTTGGACACCTTGGTCTTGAGAAAAAACCTCTTAAAAGAAGTTCTTTTGTTCATTTACTAAACATGGTTGCAACCATGAACAAAAGGAAGGGTGAATCTCTGAATTCTCAACTTCGTTCCAAAAAAAAAAAATGGGATTTAAAACTGTCACTACACGTGGCAAGAATGGAAGAAAGGACGTTTCTCCGGAATGCGAACTTTTTCCAAGGGTGAAATAGTTAATGTTGATAATTGTTTCGAAATGCGAAATCAGCTCGATGCTTTAGACAAATTTCCCGTACACCGGTTCGAAGCAGCCTCTAGTCCAGGCTCTTCGGTACAAGTAAGGAAGCAAAGAGTGCCGCCTATCGTGGTCAGTTATTCCGAATTTAGGGGATTTAGGCAGGATATCTTGAACTCCATTAGGGGAATCAAGATTTCCTTCCAAAACGCAAAGATCGCGAACTTCTTCTCAAACGTCTTGAAGAGAATAAGCACATTTTTTTTTAATTTATGACGATAAAACTGAACGTTTGTTCGAAGTCGTCTTGAAAGGTCTTTCAAGTGACTATAAGTCTCCTGAAGAGATCATAAATGGTATAAATGATTTTATTGGTTTTTCCTCAGTCCGAGTAATCATTACGACAAAGAGAACCCAATCTGGCATTGTTCGGAAAGGGCTTTCTCAAGAATATTATTTAGTTCACTTTAACAAAGTAGATCTAAATAATATTAAAGCTTTAGAAAAAGCTAGCCTTATGTTCAATGTCCGTGTAACATGGGAACATTTCCAGAAACCTGGAGGAAATTTCCAAAAACCCACTCTGTGTCGCCGTTGTCATGAAACGAAAAATTGCCGCATGGATGCTAAATGCATGATTTGCGGAGGTTCTTCTCACGCCAAGGACGTCTGCCCACTGAAGGAAAATACCGATGTGTTCATATGCGCCAATTGCGGGAGCAATCATAAGTCAAATTGTTTGGATTGCCTTTCGCGTAGGCAAGTCGTCGAGATTCGTGCCAGGCAGATTAACAGTAATGTTGGTTACGATAACGGTCTTCGGAATTTCCCTGGTAGAGTGTCGAGCAATGCTTATTTTTCAGTTAACCATCGCTTGATCATGAATCATATCTACCAGGAAGATTTTAATCATGCTCATTCACAAACTAATTTTAATCCGTCTGGTAGCCGTTCGAATCTTTTAGTTTCGAATGTATCTACCCACGGAAAATCCTTTGCCGATATCGTAGCAGGTAATTTGAACTCTTCCCCTATTTGTACTATGAGTACCCATTCTACTTGTTTCAAATCAAATGAAAAAAAAACCCTGCCGTCATCAAATGTACCCACTTCAAGTGATATGTCTGCCTCTGATTTTAATTTCCTAACTGAACAATTGAATCTAATGATTGATGCAATGTTCAGAGCCACGACTATGACTGAAGCAGTCCAAGTAGGTGTAAAATTTACAAATCAAATTGTTATTGGATTACGTTTTTCCAATGGATCCAAATAATAATTTAAATATATTATGTTGGAATGCTCGTCCTAACTTTTTTGTTTATTGTAATGATCGACTTGATGGGGCATGTGGGGAAGTTGCAATCACCATTCTTGGGCGTATAAAACATCAACTGTTTTCGTCATTTGAAACTAAAGTTTTTGAAACTTTAGGTATTTTTGTTGAAACACAGCTTGGTAAATGAACTTTCATAGCTGCATATTTGCCTTTTCAATGCTCTGGACAGAAAGTTAATTCGCTCCAAACTGGCTTGTGAAAATTGACTCGCAATAAGTCAATAAGTTTTTTGTCATTGGTGACTTTAATGCCAAAAATCGTTCATGGAATAATTCGCCAAGTAATGCCAACGGCAAAATTGTAGATGTTGAGTGCTTTACAGGATATTTCTCAATTCAATACCCTGATAGACCTACGAGTTTTCCCTCTTCTAGAAACCTATCTACGATTGATTTGGTCTTAACCGACTCTAGTCATCTTTGTAGCCAACTGATAACTCATGCTGATTTTGATTCTGATCATGTCCCTGTTACAATTCAAATATCCCATGAAGCGACTCTCAATCCTATCAGCTCCACTTTCAATTATTTTTGAGCCGACTGGAATACATATGAAACTTGTCTTGATGTTCACATTTCTTTACAAACAAAACTTGATATTGACTTTAAAACTTGAAACTTTAACAAATTCCATTGTTCAAGCCAGGAGCATTGCAATCCCAAAATTTGAATCCGTGATTATAGACGATGATCTTAAACTCTTGACACGTCTTAAAAACGTGAGGAAACGACAATTTCAACGTACTCGCGATCCTGCTATGAAAATTATATGGCAGGATCCACAGAAAGAAATCAAAAAACGTTTTTTACAATAAGAAATCAAAAATTTTGAAAATAAAACTTCTCATTTAAGCCCTGGTTCTAAGCCCTTTTGGAAATTATCAATAAAAATTGAAAAAACCTGAGAGCCAATACCGGCATTGAAAGAGGAAAACAAATATTACTAACTAATTGCGAAAAAGTTCAAAAACGTGCTATGCAGTTTGAAAGCGCGCACAATTTTAATTTTGGACTTACTAGTCCAATTGAAAATCAAGTTACTCAGGACTTCGAAAACATTCTCAATCAAGAGAACGTTTTCGAAAATTCCTGCGAGACTGATTTGGAAGAAGTAAGAACTATTATTAAAAAAAATCAAAAATATGAAAGCTCCTGGCGATAATGGGATTTTCAACATCAAGAAACTTCCAGAAAGTAGCTTATGATATATTTAACAAATGTTTTCAATTTGCATATTTTCCAGACAAATGAAAAAAATGCTAAGGTTGTACCAATTTTAAAACCTGACAAAAATCCTGCAGAAGCCTCTAGCTATCGCCTAATCAGTTTGCTGTACTCCATAAGTAAGCTCTTTGAAAAGGTCATTTTGAACAGAATGATGGTCCACATCAACGAAAATTCAATTTTTGCCACTGAACAGTTCGGATTCCGCCATGGACATTCGACCACTCATCAACTCTTGGTTGGTCTTGCTCTTCTAGACATAGAAAAAGCATTCGACAGTGTTTGGCATAAAGGCTAAATTTTAAAATAAAACAAAAAACCAACAGAACACCTAGACATTAGAAATAAATGTAATGTTTGGAATGATACACACAAAAATAAAATAAAGAAGATGTTTCGATGTAAAAGTATTGTACCTAATCGTTTTCATATGCAGCATTCGGGATCCTTCGAATACCTTTTCTTACAACTCCTCAAAAATTTTCTAGAAGTTAGAACGAAAAAGCGTCGTTCGTTGTTTCCAACTAATATTTGTATCCAGAGAATCCTTATGTCGTTTCTATTTCCTAACATCTGCTCCTTTACTCAACCAGAAGAAAATAATCGAAAAAATACTCACGTCTCGACCTCGTTTGTTCGCCACGTACAGCCGAAGAGTACTTGCTCACAACGCCAATAATTCCTAGCGGAAGGTATCGCACAAGGCAGCCAGCCGGGCAGGCAGGGTGGACAAGATTTATCACCCTCCATCACTTCCTAATGCAGTCCTCATCTCATAGAGCCTACAAATTTGCGAAGGTTCGTGCCGTATTTTGCACAGCCGACGTAAAAAAGGCCATCTTTTGCCGGGAATACACTACGCTCGCAGAAGATGGTCTATTTTCGTTCGCTTCCGAGACCCCGGGACGGGACCTGCTGCTGTGTCATAAATTTTGTTTTGACTCGACATTATTAGTTTATCGAACTTTTCTGCTCTTCCACCCCACCCGTAGTGGGGAAATATCCTCTTCGCAACCACAGGTGACCGTTGCGAAACGTTGGATACGATACTTAATCCCGTCGGTCGGCCACGGAAGCAGCGGTCAATCCCATTTGAACCCTATTCACGGAACGGTGCCCGAGGGTCTAAACCTAAAGCATAGGTTCTGCTAACTAGGAGTTAGTAATGAAGGTTCTGGTTTAGTTTTTGTAGCGAATGTAACATGGAAGCTGAGAGTATAGATTTTTATCTGTGATACCGGATTTGGAAGTCACATCGTTTTGTGATATTGTCAAACATTTAATGCGACCAGCAGTGCGAAATGCCAAGAAGATCCCTTGCAAATTATGAAGCTTAATTTTGCTTGATTGAAATCGGATATTAATATCAATTTCATTTCGAGGAACATCTTAATCTAATGCCTTCAGCCAAGGAGCAGGATTGCTAGACAAGAGAGGTCATAAGCAAGCACTAAAATACCGTACCATCTTATTATGTCCTGTGTACTTACCTGTATCACTGAGCGCACGCACCTACGCATGGACGCAAGACGCAATAGATATATCCAACTGACGGCCAGCAAAGACCGAAGCTTTTCGCATTACGGACGAGCTTCGCCTATTTTAACGGTGGGAGGACGGGATTCTGCCATAAATTTTAGGTGTGATTCCAGGCAGCGGACCAGTAGATTGAAATATATGGTACGGCAACGAGTGAGTATATCATTGAGACACAAGCAGTGAGTGCCAAGTCCGCACTATGCGTGGTGCTGAGCTCATCCGGTCGTAAATCATGACACTTTTGGTACCAACTATTAGACGATTTGGTTCGGGTTTGCAGCGGTAAGCATGATGCAGGCGTTGAAAATGCAAAACTGCGCTAATTGATAGGCGACTTTTAAATGTATGAAAAACAAAACATGGACATAAACGGTTCAACAAAGCTGAATATGATTTATTGAATAATTTATCAATAAATGAACAGTTGCTTTCCGAAAGCTTATGTAGAAATATGGCAGGAAGATTGCGCTAACTCTAAGTTATGCACGTAACTCCTTTGAGGTCAGCGTTATTTGTTAACCTCAAATATTATTTTGATTCATATAACGGACACTTGAGGCCTCAATGAAGAGCTTGTAAAAGAAATCATTTTGTATGATTCCACTGCATTATCAAGCTTAGAAAAGACCTAACTTTCTAATAGTGGGTAAAGATTTCGCTTGATTAACCCCTCTACTAGAAGCATCATTTTTTTTAATCACAAAAAATTCAAATCGCAATAACTTTTTTGTTTTCCAATATTTTTGCAGCATTTCTTCACAAGCTCTCAAACAACTCTACTGCTTTTGTTTCGATTTCGAACATGTTTCATCTGGAGCCGGAGATATTCCAAAATTCCTTGGGGACAGACATGTACCAAAAACTCACGTAAATATACAAAGCTACAGAATTTGTCTCATGTTCAGATATTCACTTTTTGAAACAATGGTTTATTGTGAGTCTGTTGTAAAATAAATAAAACATATCGATGCAACCATTTTTGAGTAATGAGCATTTACGATTCAGATACAACCCAGTCCGAACAAGATCTTGTAAACTTCGAGAAACATCATTTTGTAATTTTGAGATTTCTAAGAGATTACTCAACCGATTTGTATGATTTTGCCAACTATCAAATTTCCATACAAAGTAGGCCTAAATCGTATGAATGAGTCGAAAATAAGTGCTAGGTCAAAAATTGATGCTCTTCTCCTATAGCCCATTATTTTGTTTTTTTTTTTTTTTTTTTGATGAGTTGACTAGAGACAAAATGGCGTCCAACGAATGTCAAGTCCGCAAGATATGTAAGAATATCTTGAAAACCAGATGCCTGATTGTCAATGTTGACATAGATTTTGGAAATAGAAGATTATTATGAGAACTTGCGAAAAAAAAGGGTGCAAAAATATCGATAAACAAAAAAAGGTATCGTGATTTAAATATTTTTTTTGTAGTGTAAAAAACTAAAGCTGCCGATAGAGGGGTTAATTCAAAAAAAAATTTAGATATGGCATTTTCATGATGCTTATTTCGGAAAACACTAACGTTTGTCTTATACTCCGGACATTTCTATTCGAATTCTATACAATTGATGATAGTCATATTTGTAAAAATCAAATTATTTATTAAACTTACCAAACCATTGAAGAGATATCTAAGGTAGGTGGGTACTATAAGCAGATATTCATGGAAAATCTTCATTATTAATTATTTGGTTATAGGATGACCCGAATTGAGAAGTTTTGACCAGCAAACACGAAAACATTTCATGTGAAATGTTTCTTATACTAACCAAAGTGCTCAAAATTTTACGCAGTCTGGAATTTGAATCAGTACGGTGTCTTTCAGGGGCCCACATAGCCGTATCGGTAAACGCGCAGCTATTCAGTAAGACCCAGCTGAGGGTTATGAGTTCGAATCCTACCAGTCAAGGTTATTTTCGTTAAGAAAATTTTCTCGACCTCCCAGGGCATAGAGTATCTTCATATCTGCCACACAATACATACACGCAAATGATAAAGAAAGCTCTCAGCAGAGTTGCTTTATATCAATCATATCAGCTGATGGCTGATGGTCTAAAACTATCAATATCACTTGCAAGCTATCAATATCACTTTGATTTGACAACCAACAGCAGTGATGCGACATCGCACTCTAGATCAAAATCACTGCAGAATGAATGATCACGTGGACATTATCCATGCTATTAATGTTTTTCAGTGACCAACACATAGTTTCAATCTATCTGCAACACTGTCGAAAATATCGTAATGATAAAGTGCCATTTGATCTGCTTAATTTAAAGCTAAACTTAACCCATCAGTGATATCCATAGTCTATCGCCATCAATGCACTGGTGATGGAGTAGACAGCATGATGTTGATGTGATATGGAATGATCCGATTTATATCGCAGTCGGCCTGTACAAATCAGCAAATTTTAAGCATTGATAGTGACATCGAGCAACTCTGGCTCTCAGTTAATAACTGTGGAAATGCTCATAAGAACACTAAACCGAGATGCATGCTTTATTCCAGTAGGGACGTAACGCCAGAAAGAAGAAGAAAAGCATCAACAATGTATCTTATATCATTTAAATCTTATTTATGTAGAAATCTAATCTGTTGTTTTAGGAAAGGGTTTTTACTTTCAGTAAGAAAAACATAACAAAATACATAACACTTCGTACATTTAACCGTTTGTCTGGTTTGTTGAACGAGTATTGGCGCTTAAACCAAAGCTCATTAGCTGGGATACGTGGTGTAAAAACTTTTGCACCATTATTTCGGGTGAAATTGATCATTGATCGCTTTTTTGGTCTGTTTTCAATAATGTTGTCAATGCTAATCAATTGAAATCAGGAAGAAAACAATCAGCCAGTCAATCATCATGTGCGAGTTAGAATTTGGACTTTGCCTACAACATAGGAGCGTCTACAAAACTGTAGAATAACCAGAGCATTGTTCTCGTTGTTCTAAATTTCAACTCTTTCAACACAATCTCTTAGCTTTTCGTTGGTTTTTGTACTTGAACTACTCCATTGAGCGCCATCTCTAGTTCTCCAGGTGAGACTGAGTATATGTCCTGCCGAAGCATGCCATTTTGTGATACTACATTAGTTCTTCTTTCTCCGCAGCACTGATTTTGATCTGAATTGAGACGATTTCCCATTTATCACCATGAATTTGATGAGTTGTGATGAACTGAATGATTTTTGAAATCGGCATAGGTGAGACGAACAGTATATGTCTAGCCGAAGTTTCGATTCTGTATACTACATTGAGTTTTCCACTCCTTCGCACTTCTCTGGCTTGAATCGAGGCAACATTGAAGTGAATAAAATTGGAGATTGCTGCTTTGGCTTCGGTGGTACCACTGTTTCCAGATTTTTGAAAAATTGACTTGGCATCCCTGGCTCGAATCATGAGATTTCGGTAACCTCATTGTTGTCTTTTCATTTACACATTCTCTTTCTTGCTCTATTTCTACTGGAAGAATGACAGTTGACTTTTTTCCATTCGAATAGTCTACACACATTCAAATATCTCTCCATTGAACGTCAACTAAATCCTCAGTACGCAGCCAAATGAGTAAGTTTTGAATAGGACTTAATCTGCAGATGACTTTGATTTCAACATTAGATTGTATCAATGTTTTCTCCCAAATATTATTATTCATATATGCATTCTGCTTACCTTTCACTACAATTAGTAGTTGAATAAAAGTTTATTAAGCTAAAGTATGCTTGAGAGTGATTTATTCAAGTTTAATTCATCAAAACTGCTTGTTGTGGAGCGCACAGTCAAGCGAGACTCGGATGAACGATACACAGTTTCTCTACCCAAGAACAATCAGGTTTAGGTAGAACTCGGTGAATTGCTCTGAAGGGGCTGCGAGCGGTGGAACGAAGGTTGTCAAGAGACGAACGTCTTCGGAAACAGTATAGTGGCTTTATTACCGTATATCTGAAACTCGGCCACATGCGAATATTGGACGAAAACGAGGAAAAGGCAGTTAAACGGTCTTTTCTGTTCCACCATCCAGTTAGCAAGAAGTCGAGTACTACGACGAAGATTTGAGTGGTCTTCGATGCGTCCTGCAAAACTTCTACGGGTGTATCGTTGAACAACGCACTGTATTTTGGACCAGTCATTCAGGAAGATTTGAGGTCGATCGTTTTCCGCACACGCTCAAAAAATAATTCTGAAAAACGTGAACTGTCAAAAATACACCATGAACTACCAGAAATGGTCACATAAACATGATCTAGTTCACGGTGTATTTTTGTTGTTGACGAGTTCACGTCTGCTGTTCACGGATTTTTTTCTGTGCAGTTGAATTCGTCAGGTGTTTGGAAGACACGCCGCTACAATGCATCCTGTGGAGTACTCCTGATGGGACCTACCGTTTGAGCTCCTAACTGTGACGTACGGCACCAAATCCACACCATATCTCGCCACTCGAACCTTGAAATAACTGGCATACGATAAGCGAGAAAGGTTTCCATTACCAGCACCTACAATCGAAGAGGGCGTGTACATGGACGACGTAATTTCTGGAGCAGACGACGAATCTGCGATCGAATTGAGGCGACAAGTCGACGCAATGATGGACAGCGGTGGATTCAAATTGCGAAAGTGGGCTTCTAACTGTCCTGAAGTATTTGAAGGTATTCCTTGCGAAAATCTTGCGCTACCTGATTCAAATGGCATTGATTGGGACCAGAATGCAGAGGTTCCTCCTCTAACGGAAGATCAGATCCTCACGAAGCGACAGGTGTTGTGCTACATTAGACTGATGCAAAGTTTTTGCTCCCCTATGCTTCAACGATTTCTTTTATGGTAAATAGCATTCTCCCAAAATTTGAAATGATTTGGAAGAGATTTGGTTGTGCACACGCCATTTGAAGTTTGTATGGAAATTACTATGGGAAAGGCAAACTTTTTGTGTTCAGTTCTCTAAGTGCTAGTCATAATGATCTATGGAAAAGTGAACATACTCTTCTCATACCCAGCTACAACTTTGTCGAAGACCACATTTTGGTGGGACGTAAGGATAATTTGTTATTATTGATAAAAAAGTCTAAATCATGCTGAAATGATCATTCCATTACTTTCAGAGCAACACTGCCTTTTTGCTGTAGAACATAGTAGCCTGGATTACTTTGATCTATTCTTCCCGCCAGGAGCTCTACTGTTGCCTGCCGAACAGTTGATGAAGCATGTATACTGCAAACCCACTTTATGATGTTGAATAACAATTTTTTGCAATTTCTCGTCGTAATAGGCTGTTTTTCTTCACGCCAATCTGTCATGAAACGACCGACTTTCCTGCACTGAATTATGCAGTGCGGAAATAGTCATTACCTAACTGAAACCAGTTCTGTAATGATTCATTACGCAACGCTTTCTCATTACGCAACTGTTTTGAGTTGCGTTATGAATTATAACACAACAATTTCTCAGAAATTGTAAAATAATGATGAATGCATTCCGATATAATTTCTGATACTCTCAAGTGGTCTTCTACGAAATTGCAAAAAATGTTGTACATAACTCGTCGCAGAACTCGATTTTTACGACTCGTGCTGTAAAAATCAACATTCTGCAACTTGTTCCGTTAACTACTATATCCAGACGCCCAATCAAGATGTGGTCTTCGGCAAAGTTGTAACTAAAAGGATTTCATATAAGAAGAGTTTGTTCACTTTTCCATAAAATATTATGATAAAGAGATAGAGGGCTGAACACAAAATGTTGGTGTTTTCCATAGTAATCTCCATGTAAACTTCAAATGGCTTGTGCACAGTCAAATTTCTTCCAAATCATTTCAAACTTTGGGAGAATGCTATTTACCATAAGAGAAATCGTTTAAGCATAGGGGAGCCAAAATTTCAAAATTTGCATCACTCTAGTGCTACATAGCGAGGCTTTTCGACACGCTGGGTCTGCTGGGAGTGATGATGACCTTAGCATAGGTATTCATGCAACAGTTCTGGTGTCTGAAGAACGAAACAAATAGCATTCTCCAATGGGACGACCCACTATCAGAAATGGTTGGTGCGGAATGCACGGTGTGTTTCGTAGAGCAATTTCAAACAAAAAATCGGCATGTCTGATACAAAAAGCCAAGATTGTCTTCTTTCAGTTGCAACCAAAACGAAAATGATTGGAGTTTTTTTTTTAATTTTATGGATTTTGCGATATAGGGAGTCGATGCCGGTTATGGACCCTGTGCGTATTATGGACCCCCTACAGAAAAAATAAAATTATCTCTTAAAGAAACCTATTTTGTATGAAAATCTATTGGTGGAACTTCGACTGCATTTTTAGTCAGCAGTTTCAGGCAAAATATTTGGGCTAAGGTGCATAAATACAGACATTTGAACAGTTTTGAAAATGAAACCACGCAAGAGGGTCCATAATAGGCCTGTCAGCAGCGATCCGGATTACATGGGAATCAAACGTCAAATTTGTAAACATTCTTGTTATGGACATAGGTGGCATCCATAATAGGCATAAGGACAACAGTTTTCCAAATGAGTATTTCACTGATCAAATTGAATGTTTTTGTGTGTTTTGAAAGCGCACTATAAAGTCAAGACATGGAACTTGTTGAAAGGCTGCAAAAAACGTGTATTCATCTAAGATATTATTGCAAAAAAGCGTCGAGAATGAATCTCAGCTACTAAGGGATCCGTTACTAGCACTGAAGCCCAACTACTTTAAAATTAAAAATTGAACCAATGTTATTCTAAAGTGCATGTATATTATATAAAACTATAAAATATCAACCTAATCAAATCATAAAAACTGCTCACGTGGGCTCATGCCTGTGCATTCAAGTGCCGTCAGGAATTTAGTAGCATCGTGTCAAGGAGGGTGAGTTTAATTTCCGCTTCAGACCGGCAAGCTTTTCGTGAAAAATGTTTTCCGGCTGTGTCGTAATATTCATAACGTATCTGGTTTCAGTTGCGTAATGACTATTACCACACTGCATTAGTACAGAAAAGTAGGCCGTTTCATGGCAGATTCCAAAAAATACATTTCCATTTTCCTTGTGATTTTAAACTTAACTTGTTTTGATTTTCTTCTCAATAAGCACAATATTCCATCAAATGACGTTCGTGTTTAAGCTTCTATAAGTTCTTGACACAACATAGATGTACAAAACATTGTAGCATAGGTGTACGAGTTATGTTGGCAATTTAATTATTTTGAATATTTCAATCTTTCTGTAAATTTATGTTGTTTGATACCGAATATATCTGAATGTTAAAACATTCAAAACTAGTGGTCCCGGCCTTGAAGTAGGCTGTTGTAAAACTTCTTGTAATCCCCCATACAAAATGGAGCATTAGGGTTCTCCCGTTTTACCGATAATTCCGGAGACTTTCCCGAACTTTTTCCTCGCATGAACACGTCGCATCCCTTGTCGAGTGTAACAATGAAAAACTCACACCAATCCGTTGATCTGTCTCAAGCCATTTCGTGACATACAAACACCACTCTATTTTTATTTATATAGAAGAAGATACATGTGAGAGTTTTGTGAATTCACAAATTTCTAAAAAGGGAACCGCTATAGCCATAACCGGTCCCTAGTTGAGATCTGCTGGATATAGAAGACAGACAAGTTTGATTTCACTAAAATTAATCGTTTTTAGCTCCTTTTTATTATGATAGGATAATTCTGATTCGCCTGAGATGTTAGTTCATGTTTCGTAAGTGTCGGAAATTTTCGTAATTAGTTCGTGAAAACGCGAAGTTTCTGAGTAGCATTTTTAAAGCTGATTGGATTCATTTATGTTTTGTTAGGGGAAAATCGATGTATGTTATTTATATACACATGATCAATTTTTCATAGCTACATTTTCTATAAATGAACCATATCGTTGTTTGTTCGTATTCGTATTCGTATTCGTAGAGACAATTGTGTCAACATTGTACTACTATGCAGGAAATTTGATTGAAATATTGGTTTTTCGAAGTGTAATACTGAAGCTGTGTTTGGTTCGAACATGAACTTATTTATTATTCTGAAATCTATGACAAAAGGTCGAAAGGGCAGAAGGTCGAACGACGAAATATCGAATGGACAAAAGGTCACATAGGACTAAACAAGGGACGAAATGTAAAAAATCTTCTATCAAAGATGAAAAAAAAAACGCAAATAATTTTCGATTATTTGTCATGTCGACCTTTTGCCTTTCGACTTTTTGTATTTTCGATCTTCAATCTTTAGCTTTTGTCCCCTATCCATGCCAGAAAGATGGATATTGCTTCTGAATAAAAAATCTAAATTAAAAAAAAAAAAAAGCTTGTTTGACATAGGGGGAGATCCCCCAGTACCAGATACATAAGCCATTAAATTTATAATTCAAAATATATTGGTTTTTATGATCCTGTTACCCATTTATGATGAATATATTCATTTTTGTAGCGTACAAAAATAAATTTGAAAATGTAAATATCAATTTTAACATTACATTTTGATGACGTATTGTAGCACCGAATTGGCCAATCATAAAAGGTGGCTTCCAATATCGGACACAATCTAGAAATGGCTCGATTTCTTTAAATTTGTACGTTATTCAATGTTTTTACTCCAGGAATAGTATTTCAAAGCCAATTCAATGTATTTGCAATATTTACAAGATCAAATAACAAATCAAGCTGTCCAAAACTGGGGGACAGAAAGTGCTTGACCAAAATTGTAGTCTGTCCATAAACCCCAGGTAAGTCGTAAAAACGAAGTTGAACAAAACTGCCATTTTGTATGGAACGTCCATAGCATTTTCCAATAGCCTACTTGATGGCAAGACAAAGTTTGCCGGGACAACTAGTTCAAAATATTTGCTTAAATGAAGATTTATACCATTTTTTATTGCTGTATAGTATGGTAACGTGAATTGTTGTTTATCTTCTTCTTTCTGGCATTACGTCCCCACTGGGACTGAGCCTGCTTCTCAGCTTAGTTTTCTTGTTTGAACTCAAGAATTTCGGTTTGTCTGGCAACATTCTAATATGTTCCACACGCGGCATTGGTCGTTCCATTTTTCCACACGTTATCATCTCCCCATTTCTTATCACGGTAGAGATCACCGATCGCTATCGATCGGCAATGATCGTCAATACTATCCACTGACCCCATCGTATCGCTTGTATACGAGAGGCAGTTTAGTTTCAATCGATCTGCGTTCTGTACCATACCGCATCGGACAGAGTTTACGTGCGATCAAATCGATCGATCAATAAAGTTTCTTGTGTATGCCCAAAGAAGGGCAGTTGAAACAAAACGGTCGTTTCTTGTTGCATTTCGCCGCGAGTTTTTAGTGCTACTTCGAAAAATAATCTATCGCCGGTAATGTGTAGAAACAGTTCTTATGAGCACTTCCACAGTTATTAACTGAGAGCTTACTATGCCAATGACCATTTTTGCATGCGTATATCGTGTGGCAGGCACGAAGATACTCTATGCCCTGGGAAGTCGAGAAAATTTCCAATCCGAAAAGATCCTCGACCGGTGGGATTCAAGCCCACTACCCTCAGCCTGGTCTTGCTGAATAGCTGCGCGTTTACCGCTATGGCGTATACCGTTTACTGTTTGCAAACCTGATTAATATTGATCATAATTAATTATCTTAAAGATATATCGTCTTGTTCAAACCTTTGTAGGGGTATGTGGTGGGATCATCATCATCATCCAAATAACAACAAATAACCAAAAGTTCGAATTAGACAATAAATTTTGAAACTGTTAGAACCAAAAATGTATTATGATTTTGACATACATATGTTTGATTAGCAAAATTGTAGCAAACAGGTAACAGCTTAATCTTGCGGTATGTATTTCTTCTCAACTGTTATAGTTTTACTGGAAATATTGATTATTCCACTAAGGTCGAACTTTTGTCCCATATTGCTCCACTTTAACTTTTAACCTAACTGTTTCAAATTTTCCCGCACAATCCATTTATGAAGAAGAAGACAATCGAAAAGGGTTGCTTGTTACTCGCATTCAAGGAAACCCGCTGGATGTCGGACACTTACCGTGAATTAATTTTGAAGTTCCACTGCGCGGATTCATTGTTGCAGATCGGGATGATGAACTTGGTCGCTGCCCGGAATTGATTCGCATCGGATGTTGTTGAACCATTATTCGGCGGTAGGTGTTTATTGCATTCGCTGGAATTAATTGAAACACTCGCCAATCCAACTTTACACTAAATGGGCGCACTTTTTTTTCGTTTCCATTTTTACCTGGGAAGATAATTTGTACGCAATACACCCACACACCTCACTGCTGATTGGAATTAAAACAGATGCACAATCTTCTCCCCTCGAAGTTGACTTCCCTCCGTTGACTTCCCTTTGCGCAATTAATTAATTTTAATTTGATTCAATAATCACACATCATTTCCATATTCACGACTTTTTTCACGATTTCAGCCACGCTCGCTTTTCAGGGGAGATCTTTGGCTAAACGACAGCTCGGAAAAACGAGTTGTAGCAAACGATAATTCACTTTTTCATTTTAATCATATTGCGCCGCAACCCTGCTGCATACATTCAGGCGTTCAGGGGCCTCCGAGAGATCTGATTCACATTTCCGACCGCGCGTTGATTTCCGGAAGGGGTCCCGGATGGATAAAAATCAGAGCATTAAATTTGCCCGATCGGATCAATAATTCAGCACCAATTTTCACTGCAAGCCTCGCCGCCACGCGTTTTGCATATTTCCCACTTTGGTTATGCTTATGGTGATAATTTGCATCGATGTTCGAATTATTTTATTACTCCGCCAGATTGGCGATCAGCGTAGATCGGCTTTGCGGTTGTGACCGGATTAAATTTTCTCGTGTCAGGATAGAAGGAATCCTGCAGCTATAAATGTGTGGAAACAGGAATCGGTGCTTGTTTGATTAAATGTAGTTACTTTTGGGTTTCAAAGAGCTTTTTGAAATAGGCTTACAATAATTTATTAGCATGTGTCATCTATCCGTTAATTTTTTTTCTTCCGGTCCTTTGTGCTTCACTGCGGAGGAAAGATCTGTTGACCCAAAAGGGTAAACCAAATAGCCGAATCGTTGTCACTGAAGCCAATGATGCACGAATTTTCACATGCTCGCGTTCGACGGCACGCTGTGGAATTATTGAATCCGGTAAAATTTTTCACAATATTGTTAATTAAAATGCAATTATTAATTCATCAGCTTGTAAGCCCCCGATAAACATTATTTCTCACGACCTCGCCTAATTTAACACGCGCTTTCCATGTTTGTTCCCAGTTCATGTGATTCGACCTTTTTTTATGCAATCAACTTCATTACCAATTCCCGAAAGTTCGCTTCTCGATTCACGTTGCACAGCACCCCTCTTTCATTTCTTCAGGCCAACCATTGCGCCATCAATTCTCGGTACCTGTAACGTTAATAACGAACACAGATTTTCTCCTCGAATGTACCCTTCATTCGTAATTCGGGTAACGTGAATCTACTATAATTGAAGCAAACACGGACTCACACATACACCGGCACACTTATAAAGTACACTCTATCGCGTACTTTGTCGTCGTCGGAGTTATTTACTTTTCACCTCGAAATACACAAAAAAATTCAAGCTTCAGAGCTGACTGAGCGTGATAACTGGAGCTGGAAGCCCCACGTGGGACCCACGAATCAAACGGAAGTAGGGTTTACGATGGGTGACGCCAGCTGCCTGTACACTCGAACCTTTCCACAACGACTTTCGCAATACGCCAGGGCAATCAAAACACGATAACGACACTCCAATAACAGTCGAAATGAATTGCTGCACTGCCCACTCGAGAGCAACTTTTAGTGCACAGACTATGTTTTCATCCACTTTGGTATGGCCTCGCCAGTCGGCTAGTTTTTCCTCCTCGAATGGCCCAGAAAAATGGCCCTTCCGATCCGATAACGGACACAAATCGAACGAGCAGTTATTTTTATGACTTTACCCATCCGTGCCATACCTCGGTCAAGCACTAAAATTCGGTCCAGGGCAGGATCCCATAAACCGCATCTTTTTTTCAGCACTTCCGTTATAATATCCTTCAATCAATGTTCCATCCGCACTAGGAAGGATCCTTTTTCGAAAATTCATCCAATTTATCCTAATGTAAGCAAATCTCGTTTGCGGTAATCCTTCACCTTTACTTCATCCCCACACGCGCGCGATTCCGGAAGCAGAGCTACTAATCCTGATTCAGGGATTCGTGGATTCCAACACCTGCTACCTCTGCTTAGGACACTCGCGTCCAGTTGTGCAAAATCACAATCGGTAACACGCCGCTACGTCACGTTTCGCGTAGCCAAGAAATCAAACTAAATCACCGGAAAACACGACCGGTTTCGGCAGGTCTCCGTCACACCGACTCTCTCCATCTCTTTCTCTTTCTCTTTGATCCGACCGACCGACCGACCGACTGACGAAGACGTCCCCAATGGCTCCACACCGTTATCAGCATTGCATCGCGACCTGCATTCCGATGACACAATGCACCCACATCACGTTTCTTCCCCTCCGGCACTCAATCTCCGCAGCCGGAAAACAACCAATCGGCACGCTCCCTGATCATGCGTGATCGCTACCCACTCACTCTCACGTCGCACTTGCTCCGAACATCTCTCTCCGAAACGACACAGCAAAACAAATAAAAATGCACCCCAAATTGCATCGTTTTCTGCTGCATCTTTCTGCCCAGTTCACGTGCCACTCATTCTCGCACTTGTTGTTACCGTTTTCTCTCTCGCGCTCGCCCGAATTTGAGAGGCACCCATTCTACCACCCACTAAAAAGCAACCCCCAGACGAATGCACCGAGCTTACGAGCGAAGAGAAGTAGGGATGATCAAGCATGGTTGGTTGCGTGCGATAGCGATGGCGACCCTAGACGACCGTGATTCGTTGGAGTTTGGCTGATTGTCGCTCTCGGACTCGCGTGACGCTCTTCGAGTGGGGATACATTGGGCTTTCAGGATACAGCTGCTGCTGAGGGTAACTGGCATCGTGAGCAATAACAAATTATGTTCTGGGTTTCGATATTTGGATGCGATGCCCGTGTCTAATAATACCGTTTTGTCTCAAATTCCGAACAGACTCATATTCCGAACACTCTGTTTTTGTATGGCGATTTAGTTGAAATGTTTCGCTGAAATCTGTCATCAAATAATCAGGAAATAGTAGTCAATTGCAATTCAGTTTTTACGTCCTCAAATCTATTTAACGTCTTGGGAGTAGTGATGATTCTCTAGTTCGAGACCAGTAGAACCAGCTCAGATAAAGTTGTTTGCAAAATTATTCATTTGAATAGGATTTATTCGTGCTGTTCGGAATTTGAATCAAGGTGTTCGGAACATGAGACAGAATAAACACACTGTTCGGCATTTGAATCAAAATGTTGTTCCATACTTTTACGTAAAAACAATACTGAACAAGTTTAAATAAACGTTTTTATTGGCACATCCAACAGCTAACATTTAGGCTTTGCAGAGAGATTCAAATTCTCACAAATCTCAGCTAATTTGTGCCTACCAGATGCATTTGAAGTCACTGTTGACCTTAAGTGTTCGGAATATGAGTCAAAACGGTATAATATAATAATTTAATGATGGTCACATCACTGCGGGATTCTACATACACATAATTGAACTCGGGAATTACAGTACCGTCGTGTGCTCTGAAAATTTACGAACAAATTTTTGGCAAAAAATGACATAAGTTAGCAGAATTTCAGAGGATTTTTTATTTGCATTTATTTACTCATCTGGCTAGGATCGAATGTTAACAATTTAAAAAGTTCAAACAAAAAAAAAAGGAACAAACTTACAGTGCGGCTGAGAATGAGTCAAAAAGAAATTGTCTAAACAAATTGTTGCATTTGTTCGTTAATGGACATCGCATGATGTTTAACATATGTGAATACATTTTTGTGTTAGGCTTTGGCAAATGTTGAAAACATGTGTAAAAATTATTAATTTTTCATTTAATTATACTGCTCATATACATATATGCACAACTGTTCCTCGTTGGGAGACTTCGTGGCGCATCCTGGGATTTAATTTTGATAAAATAGAGAGTATCTCTGACTTATCATTCTCAGTAACAATCATGATCCACAACACACAATGAGAGTCATCTTCTGCTACAGATCTGATTTGATCGGGAGATTAACCCCAATATTAAACCCAATTAAGCAAGCCCCAAATATGGGGACACTATTGCTATTAAATGTTCGGCGATTATTTATTATGTCACTAAAATAAAACACTTATCTTATGGTAAATAAGCGAGTAAAGCTGCTGTTATATATTTGATTACATTATATATTATTTGATACATCTGTATTTAAATAGCATCGAAAAAAAAATGACAAAGTCCTTAGCGTTTCCGTAGAACGCTTAAGAGCCAGTTCGCGAGAGCCACAATCCCATCTTGTATCGATGTTCTTCAACCGGGCTAAAATTTTCAGGATTTGTTCTCTCATGTAAAAGAAGATGTTTTGCAAAATTTTAGATTCCTCACATAATTACATAATTTGGCATAATTACTCTATGTTGTATAAACTTCAAGATAGGCATGGTATATGAATATTAAAAGTATTTTAATCAAAAAACAAATTTTACATTAAAATATTAGTGATTTTCAAAGCGATTTCTTCTTGCCAACCGAACTTGGTCAATAAATAAGATAAGATGTTTTGTAGGGCAACTCATGGGCTATCATTAAAGTTGTAATCTCGTTTTTGTTCTCCGATCGAGCTGAAATTTACAAGAGTTGTTTTCCTATATAAAAGAAGATATTTTGCAAAATTTCAGATGTTTGTATTAGAGGGAAATATTACAAAATAACCACAATGATTTAATTTAAAAAACCAAAATCAATGAAACTGCTATAGCTATAATAAAAATGCACGGATTTGTATGAAATTCGGCATGCTTACTTTACAATATATGAACTTCAAAATGAACATAGTATTTGGATTAAAAAAATGTTTCAAATCAAGAAAAACCTGTTATTTTTGTATTTTATTTTTTCAGATCGACTTATTTTTGTCAACCAAACTAGGTCGAAAAATGTAATATGAAGTTTTATAGGGCAAGTCAAAAGCTTTCATTTGAGGTGTACCGTGGTGTATCAAAATCAGGATATCCGTGCACTCTGGTACTATTTACCAATTAAATGCTATATTGAAAGTAAATATGTTCATTTTAATTTTTTCTATGATGAGCAATTCTCTCTGAAACCAGGCCGCCATCGGCTCCCATCGTTAGAATTCCAGTTTTATGTCACTGATCGCTAGTTTTCGATAAACCTTAAGGGTGGTCCTTTGCGTATTTACCCTATGAAATGAACGATTTTCTAAATCATGTTCTACGATTTTGACGTACAATCAATGCAAACATCTTTTTTTTTACAACAAAGAAACAATTTTTCAATCGTTGGTGTTTCATTCGAGTGAGATGAAGAACAGGAGTATTACACTGTTCGACAAAAAAGTCAATCTGAATGCACAGAGACCGGACAACCCGGGCTTGAAAGTATAAAAATAAACAAAAATAATGGCGTTTTCAGAATGTTCGTGTCTGCCCCAGGTCATTTTTAAAATATACTTGAACTTTTTGCATTTTTTATTTAAAAATCTAATCTAATCAATAAACCGACACAGTGTTTTATATTCAGGACAGCGGAATTCATGTGCCATATAATGTTTAAAACGTTAAGTCCAATACGAAGAGTTGTAATAAGATTTGCAGGAAGCCCTCCCCCTTTTTTTTGCACCCTCCCCATTTTTAAAGTATCGCAAATGATGGAATATTTGATATACAGGGGGTTGTCAAAATAACTGGGATAGGCAAAAATTGGGCCAACTTTGGAATGCTGTAACTTTGACAAAAATTGACCGATTTCAATTCTTTAAGAAGTAATGGACGGGTCAACTAATCTAGTTTTGAGGTGCATCCACGGAGATGAACTATGACCACCGGATACCGGTGATAATCCGGATTTCCGGAAGCATGTCTTATGTAGTAAAATTATGACATGTTTTTAGCAAAGGTCTCGGCTAAAAATTCAAAATTTTACTACACATGAAGATAGAAGATCAAATTCTGAAGCGATTGGTGCGCCAAGTATTAAGATCGATCCAGAAACAACCAAGATATGGCCATTTCCCCGGAATCGGTGCCGGTAGTGGATCCGAATTGGGATCAAACAATTTATTCACTCAAAATATGTCGCGCAATATTGTTTTCTCCCTAGCTTATCATAAAATACCCTATTATAAATTAAAAAAGAGTCTTGTACAGATTTGGCCACTCATGGCGCCGCCAAGTGCCCCGAGGGAACCTTGCATAGGGGACATTTCGATTTTGACACCAAAGCATATTATGCGACTACTCATTCTTCATGTCTTGTCGTAAATAGGGCAACTGTAGACTCAAAACGGATAGTTGACTACAGTGACTACTTCCGGGACCACCGGATGTTCCAGAGGGAACCTGTAATTAGGGACAATTGAAATTGAACTCCAATACATATCGTGCGATGGTTCATTTTTCATGTCTTGTGCTAAATAGGGCTATTGTAAACCTTAAGTGGATATTTGACTACAGTGGCCACTTTTGTGACCACCGGATATCCGTGAGGGAGGCTGTGATGTCCCCAATGACAGATTCCTCCGGGAAATTCCGGTGGTCTTAAAAGTGGCCACTGTAATCAAATATCCACTTAAGGTCTACAATAGCCCTATTTAGCACGAGACATAAAAAATGAACCGTCGCACGATATGTATTGGAGTTCAATTTCAATTTTCCCTAATTACAGGTTCCCTCTGGAACATCCGGTGGTCTCAAAAGTCGCCACAATATTTAAATATACACATTGAGTCTTCAGTTGCCCTATTTACGACAAGACATGAAGAACGAACTGTCGCATGATATGTTTTGGTGTAAAAATCGAAATGTCCCCAATGATAGGTTCCTTAGGGAACTATAGGAGGTCCCCAAAGTGGCCATTCTAGTTAAATATCCATTTTCGGTCTAAAGTTGATCTATTCATGACTAGACATGAAGAATGAGGCGTTGCACGATGAGTATTGGAGCTCAATTCCAATTGTCCCCAATCATAGGTTCCCTAGGAGGCACCCGGTGGTCCCAAAAGTGGCCAATTCAAATAAATTCCCATTTTGAGTCAACATTTACTTTATTTACGACAAGGCATGAAGAAAAAGCCGTCGCATGATATGTTTTGGTGTAAGAACAGAAATGTCCCCAATGACAGGTTCCTCCGGGAAATTCCGGTGGTCCCAAAAGTGGCCACTGTAGTCAATTATCCATTTTAGGTCTACATTAGCCCTATTTAGCACGAGACATGAAAAATGAACCGTCGCACGATATGTATTGGAGTTCAATTTCAATTGTCCCTAATTACAAGTTCCCTCGGGGACATCCGGTGGTCCCGGAAGTAGTCACTGTAGTCAACTATCCGTTTTGAGTCTACAGTTGCCCTATTTACGACAAGACATGAAGAATGAGCCGTCGCATGATATGCTTTGGTGTCGAAATCGAAATGTCCCCTATGCAGGGTTCCCCAGGGGCACTTGGCGGCGCCATGAGTGGCCAAATCTGTACAAGACTCTTTCTCAATTTATAATAGGGTATTTTATGATAAGCTAGGGAGAAAACAATATTGCGCGACATATTTTGAGTGAATAAATTGTTTGATCCCAATTCGGATCCACTACCGGCACCAATTCCGGGGAAATGGCCATATCTTGGTTGTTACTGGATCGATCTTAATACTTGGCGCACCAATCGCTTCAGAATTTTATCTTCTATCTTCATGTGTAGTAAAATTTTGAATTTTTAGCCGAGACCTTTGCTAAAAACATGTCATAATTTTACTGCATAAGACATGCTTCCGGAAATCCGGATTATCACCGGTATCCGGTGGTCATAGTTCATCTCCGTGGATGCACCTCAAAACTAGATTAGTTGACCCGTCCATTACTTCTTAAAGAATTGAAATCGGTCAATTTTTGTCAAAGTTACAGCATTCCAAAGTTGGCCCAATTTTTGCCTGTCCCAGTTATTTTGACAACCCCCTGTATATCAAATATTCCATCATTTGCGATACTTTAAAAATGGGGAGGGTGCAAAAAAAAGGGGGGAGGGCTTCCTGCAAATTTTATTACAATTCTTCATATTGGACTTAACGTTTAAAACATTATATGGCCCATGAATTCCGCTGTCCTGAATATAAAACACTGTGTCGGTTTATTGATCAGATTAGATTTTTAAATAAAAAATGCAAAAAGTTCAAGTATATTTTAAAAATGACCTGGGCCAGACACGAACATTCTGAAAACGCCATTATTTTTGTTTATTTTTATACTTTCAAGCCCAGGTTGTCCGGTCTTTGTGCATTCAGATCGACTTTTTTGTCGAACAGTGTTATTTTTTTATTATTAAGTATTAAAACATAAAAATGAAGAATAAGCGAACACTGTATGTTTTATACATATATTGCAAAAAAAACTTCCAGTACCGGTATTTTACCAGTAATACCGGTACTGAGGGTTACAGTACCGTAGAACCGGTATTCGTCAGAAGGGGTCGGTACTAGGAACCCCATTCTTTAGACTTTTCTCAAAGACACCTTAGTAACAATTTGAACCTTCAAAGGCAATTCATGGGCTCATATAAAATCCTCATGGGATTTTCAGTAACATATTGAGAACCCCTGAGAACTTTTTAAATACTATTCATAAACCTGTTGGAAATTCTCAGGAATCCATGAGGACCCCTTGGGTACATAATCCATATAATTGTTTTTCGAAATATGTTCCCTACTTTTACGCATTCGTTAAATAATAATACCACATACGAGCCTTGGTTAAAGTTTGTATTTAAATGAAAGTTTCAGCGTTCCAAACTTTAAGAAACCCACATAGTTCACGAACAGCCTTGAATCCTATGGACCAATGCACGTGTTCACTATCTGACTTTTGAGTGGTGCCGTGTTATTTACGTGACCATGGCAACAAGTGAATTCGGCACCGCTCAAACGTCAAATTCGTGAACACGTGCATCGGTCCATAGCACCCAACAACGCAGACCTAAATAATGGTTTTATGAATGGGTTGTTATAGAAACAAGCATAACTTTAAATATTTTGGGTGTAAATAGTGGCCTGTCTTTAGCGATAATTGGTCGAATGTGAATATTTCTCACATTATGCTTAGATAGTTATATCACAAAAAGTATATAATTTTAATTGGCCATTTTTGTCATGCGTATATCGTGTGGCAGGTAAGAAGAAAATTCTATGCCCTGGGACGTCGAGAAAATTTCCAATCCGAGAAAATCCTTGACCAGAGGAATTCGAACTCACGACTTTCAGATTCTTACTGAGTAGCAGTGCATACTCCTACGGCTATCTGGGCCCAGTTGAATTAAATAACCTAAATAAACCATCTTCCTGAGTCAAAATTCAAAACGCTCACAGTTCAACACCATTCAACAAGTTCATTCATGGGTGCAATGAATTTTCCGAATTAGGCTTAGCAGAAATCGTTCAATCCAGCCGCCGCCATCTCATTAATCGATAAACGCTCCAAAGCTAAAGCAAACAACGGTTGACACTCAATGCCGCCTGATGAATTGTAAACGAACAATCCCAAATGCCTCAGTGCCCATTGGCTCCGAAACACCCACTGGTCGGTCAGTTGGTCTGAAAGCAATTTTATTACGGTTATTAAACTTTAACACCGAAGCTAATTACGGATCTCCAGGCACTGAACGATAATGCGGTGCTTACTGCTGCTAATGTTTGATATTGTTTCTACTAGAGTGGGTTGGTGGAGTTGTCAAATGATTGCTTTTGGGGGGCGGGGACATGCATATCAGGTGTCTCCACTGTGAGTTTGAATATGGAACCAGTTGGACTTCTTCCACTCCTCGCATTCCTAGCCATAGAAACAGTCCGGGTTCAAGACTTCATGTAAGAACTGGTGTTCCTCAAGGCAGCATTTTGGGACCAATATTATACAATATGTTCATATCTTACTTACCTGAGTTACCTCAGGGATGTCAAAAATCTTTGTTTGCGGACGACACAGGCCAAAGGATGAAGCCTGCGTGTCATCTGTAGTCGATTGCAAAAAAGTCTGAATATTTTTTCTTCATACTTGCAAAAATGGAAGATTTCTCCTAATGCTTCCAAATCTCAACTAATAATATACCCACATAAACCATAAGCTCTTTATTTGAATCCTTCAAGTAGACATGTTGTCACGATGAGAGGGGTTTCAATAAATTGGTCAAATGAAGTTAAGTATCAAGGGCTTATGCTAGATAAAAATTTTACTTGTTAAAATCACTTTGAGTGCATTCAAGTCAAATGTAACAAATATATAAAATGTCTATGTCTACTTATTGACAGAACATCAAAATTTTTGTTTTAAGAACAAGCAATCTCAAAAAAAAAAATTCAGACCAGCCAAGTTGTATGCTGTACCAATATGGACTAGGGAAAGTGTACCAGTTATAGCCATAGTGGTTCACTATTTGGCCATATATTTTTGGAATTTTGATAACTTTCACATTTTAAATCTTTTTGAATGTTTTAACATCAAGATGTATCTTAAATCTAACTACTACAACACACGAAAAATTTCAAAATATGTTGACTCTAAAGTAATAATGTATGGTGAAATACTTTACTTACTTATGGGTCCTGGGCACCCTCCTGGTGCATAGGGCCGACATGAAAGATTTCCATCCTGGGCGATTGTCGTCGACTTCTTTTATTTCTTTGTTGAGGCTGCGCCGCCATGAGCATCTGGGTCTGCCTCTGCTGCGGTGTCCTGCTGGATTCCATTCCAGCGCTTGTTTGCAGATTTCGTTTTCGCCCCCACGTAGAGTGTGGCCGACCCACCCCCACTTTCGTTGTCGAATTTCGGTTTGTATCGATTGCTGGTGGCACCTACGATGGAGCTCAGCGATTAGAAATTCAGTTGTGTGGCCACCATGCCCGAATTATATACCGCATCTGTTGATGAACACCTGCAGCCGTTGTGTGTTCTCCGCTGATATACACCACGTTTTACTGGCGTATAACAGCACAGCAGCCCTCGCCTTCTTGATCCGTGCACCTATGCCGATATTGTTACTGCCGTTAGACGCCAATTGGCTACCAAGATATTGGAAGTTTTCGACGTTCTCCACTGTTTGCCCGGCTACTGTAAAGCTGGATGGGCTGGCCGTGTTTACATCCAACGATTTGGTCTTGTTGACGTTGATGTTGAGATCGGTCGCTGAGCTAGTATAGCAATATCATCAGCCAAATCGAGGTCATTTAAGTGCTCCATAGTAATAGGCTGCCACAGCAGCTCACGGCTCAGGATCTCGTCAATTACGATGAGGAACAGTAGCGGTGATAATATACATCCTTGCCTCACTCCAGCTACAACCCTGATGGGTTCAGACAAGGCCTTCTTCTTCTTTCTGGCGTTACGTCCTCACTGGGACAGAGCCTGCATCTCAGCTTAGTGTTCTTATGAGCACTTCCACAGTTATTAACTGAGAGCTTACTATGCCAATGACCATTTTTGCATGTGTATATCATGTGGCAGGTACGATTATACTCTATGCCCTGGGAGGTCGAGAAAATTTCCAACCCGAAAAGATTCTCGACCGGTGGGATTCGAACCCACGACCCTCAGCATGGTCTTGCTGAATAGCTGCGCGTTTACCGCTACGGCTATCTGGGCCCCGTTGTGCAATACTCTGCACGTGAAGGCCTCGTACTGCGCTTCGATGAGGCCGATGATTTTCTCAGGAACACCCTTGCGTCTCAGTGCACCCCACATATTTTCGTGATTGAGACGGTCGAAAGCTTTTTCGTAGTCAATGAATACCATATACAGGGGCACTTGGAATTTATTGACTTGCTCCAAGAGAATCTATGACAAAAGGTCACCGCTCCAAGATGATATGGAGCGTGACAATATGGTCCACACAGGATCGTCCGACACGGAACCCCGCTTGCTGCCGACGGAGAGTCGCATCGATCTTCTCCTGGATCCGGTTTAGGATGACTTTGCATAGAATTTTGAGAACAATACATTGCAACATGATGTCCCGCCAACTATCGCATACAGTGAGGCCACCCTTTTTGGGTACTTTCACTAACACGCCTTGCATCCAGTCGGCCGGAAAAGTCGCCCCAGATATTACGGAATAACAGTTGCAATGCAACAGTTGAGTGGATATTGCGGGGTCTGCTTTGAGCATCTCGGCTGATATGCGATCGACTCCAGGGGCTTTGTTAGATTTCATAATTTTGATGGCTGTTTCTATCTCATGGACCTTCGGTGTTAACGCGTCTAATACGCCGAACCCTAGGCGGATCATGCTGAGGTGTTAGTGGCCGGTTTTATACTTGGAAAAGTTGTTCGAAGTGCTCAAACCAGCGTTTTAGCTGGTCAGTGGGGTCGGTTAACAGTTGTCCAGTCGTGTCTTTCACGGGCATCGTCGTATTCATCTTTGCCCCGCTAAGGCGTCGTGAGATATCGTAGGGAAGAAGAATGTCGCCGGTTGCTGCGACTTTCTCACCTTCGTCATCAAGGGAGTCTACATGAGCGCTTAACTTCCCTTTCTAGAGCTGAGTATCGATGACGGGGAAGTGCCTTAGCTCCTCTGGTTTTCGTCCGCTCTATCGCGGCTTTGGCTTCTCTGCGCTCCTCTATATTCCTCCAGGTTTTATCGGTAATCTACTGTTTTCTCCGATTGCGTAGCATACCCAGATTATTTTCACTGGTAGTGATGAAGGCATTCTTGATGGCGGTCCATTGCTTTTCTACGTTGCCACCTTCCGAAATATTAGCAGCACGAGTCTCCAGTTCTTCGACGAAGGACCTTTTCACTGTGGCATCTTCCCGTCGGCGTGTGTTAAATCGACGTCCGACTCTTTCCTCCTGTCGACGAATCCGCGCAATGCGCAGACGCACCTCGCCGATAAGAAGGTGATAGAACCGGACGATGGAGGAAAAGCGATCCCCCGATCACCATGTCGTCATTGCCACAAAACTCTGCCAACAGCTATCCGTTTTCGCTCATTTCTGCATGACCATGGCGTCCCATGACGGACTCATAGCTCGAGTTGTCGGATCCGATCTTCACATTGAAATCACCCATGTAGATCTTGATATCACTCTTCGGAATCCTATCCACGACAGCATTGAGTTGACTGTAAAAGTTCTGTTTGTCCTGCAATTCGGCAGCATCGGTTGGCGCATAACATTGGACTACGGTATGATTTCGAACCCGTGTTCTAAATCTGGCGACGATTATTCTCTCATTTATAGGCTCCCACTTCATAAGCGCGGCGTAAGCTTGGGCGCTGAGCAGAAAGCCAACTTCACGATACCGAGGAGCGTGTTCACCTCGCAGGCCAGAATATAGCAGAATCTGTCCCGATGGTATTCTGTGTTCTCCAAAGTTTGGCCAACGGACTTCGCTCAGTCCTAGGATCTCGAGCTTCATGCGACACGCCTCGTTGGTGAGTTGTGCCAGTTTACCCGGCTGGGCTAGGGTTAGTACGTTGCCGTTAAATCAGTTCGTAATCTTTCTCTATCGGTTTTTTGAACATTTTTTGAAGTTTCGGGGACAGTAGGTTGTTAGCCTAAGGTTCCCTATCCGCCGTGATGAGGCTGCCTTCTTAGATGTAGCTTCCGGGGAAGAGCATTTCTTATTCAGCCGCTGGATGCCAGTCAGACGCTGTAAGAGCCGCACCATGTCCATAACTGGTATACCTACCCTAGCTGTTGTAAAACAGGATAACTCTGCAGAGGATTCATCATAAAATTTTGAAAATTATTCTGAAGCTTCCTTCCTGGTATATGTGTGGGGCGAGACGGCAATAGTGTGTTTGTGTCGTCTCGACCAAGTCGTTGATCACTGATCAATCAGTCATTGTGGAGTCAGTCAATGCTCCGGAAGCACTGATGATGACAAGGACGCATTTTACGCGTAGCTCGAACGCGAGTACGACCGCTGCCCAAACCACGACGTCAAGATTATCATAGGAGATTTAAACGCTCAGGTTGGCCAGGAGGAGGAGTATGGCCATTCGTAGCACCTATTTCCAGCACAGCCTCCCGTATCGGTACAACTGGAGATCACCTCTGCAGACAGAATCGTAAATCGACCACGTTTTGATCGATGGATGGCACTTCCCCAACATAACCGACGTCAGAACCTATCGGGGCGCTAACATTGACTCCGACCACTACCTGGTGATGGTGAAAATGCGCCCAAAACTATCCGTCATCAACAATGTACGATACCGACGCCCGCCCCGGTACAATCCTGAGCGGCTGAAACAACCGGGTGTCGCCAATGCGTACGCGCAGCATCTTGAGGCAGCGTTGCCAGATGAGGGCGAGCTAGATAGGGCCCCTCTTGAGGACTGCTGGAGGACAGTCAAAGCAGCCATTAACGACGCTGCCGAAAGCATAGTCGGATATGTGGAACGGAGCTCAAGAAACGATTGGTTCGACGAGGAGTGCCAGGAGGTTTTAGAGGAGAAGAATGCAGCGTGGACTGCAATGCTGCAGCATGGTACGCGACAAAACGTGGAACGATACAGACTGAAGCGGAAACAGCAAACCCGCCTATTCCAGGACAAAAAGCGCCGCCTGGAAGAGGTGGAATGCCAAGAGATGAAGTTGCTGTACCGCTCCCAAGAAACGCGGAAGTTCTATCAGAAGCTCAACACATCCCGCAAAGGCTTCGTGCCGCGAGCTTAAATGTGCCGGGATAAGGATGGGTGCATCTTGACGGACGGAAGCGAGGTGATCGAAAGGTGGAAGCAGCACTACGATGATCACCTCAATGGCACAGAGAACACAGGCACAGAAGGTCAGGACAGTGAAGGCGATGGCTACGTCAGAACAGCGGACAGTGGGAACCAACCAGCTCCCACGATGGAGGAAGTTAAGGATGCCATTCAACAGCTCAAGAACAACAAGGCTGCTGGCAAGGATGGTATCGGAGCCGAGCTCATCAAGATGGGCCCGGACAGGTTGGCCGATTGTCTGCATCGGCTGATAGTCAGAATCTGGGAAACGGAACAGCTACCGGAGGAGTGGAAGCAAGGCGTTATATGCCCTATCTACAAAAAGGACGACAAACTGGAGTGTGAAAAATATTGTGCAATCACCATCCTAAATGCCGCCTACAAAGTACTATCCCAGATTCTCTTCCGTCGACAGTATTGACCGTGTAGAGCTATGGAAGATCATGGACGAGAATAGCTTTCCCGGGAAGTTGACAAGATTGATTAGAGCAATGATGGACGGTGTGCAAAACTGCGTGAAGACCTTGGGCGAACAATCCAGTTCGTTCGAGTCTCGGCGGGAACTATGACAGAGCGACGGACTTTCGTGCCTGTTGTTCAATATTGCGCTTGAAGGTGTCATGCGGAGAGCCGGACTTAACAGTCGAGACACGATTTTCACGAGATCCGGACAATTTGTTTGCTTCGCGGACGACATGGATATCATTGGGTGTAAATTTTGAACGGTGGCAGATTTGTTCACCCGCCTTAAACGCGAAGCAACAAGAGTCGGACTTATGGTGAATGCGTCGAAAACAAAGTACATGCTGGTAAGCGGAACTGAGTGCGACAGGGCCCACCTTGGAAGCATTATCACGATAGAAGGGGATACCTTCGAGGTGGTGGACGAGTTCGTCTACCTCGGATCCTTGCTGACGGCTGACAACAATGTTAGTCGGAAAATACGAAGGCGCATCATCAGTGGAAGTCGTGCCTACTACGGTCTCCGGAAGAAACTGCGGTCAAGAAAGATTCACCCCCGCACCAAATGCACGATGTACAAAACACCAATAAGACCGGTAGTTCTCTAAGGGCATGAGGCGTGGACTATGCTCGAGGAGGACTTGCAAGCACTTGGGGTTTTCAAACGCCGAGTGCTTAGGACGATCTTCGGCGGCGTGCAGGAGAATGGCGTGTGGGCTGCAGCCGAGGATGGAGGGAGGCAGCTGCGAATCAAATTGTTTGACGTGGAATTGTTGACGCGGTTTTATTGTTATATCAATGTTATACCAATAAATGTAAATGTAATGGAGTGGATTACAAATAAATATTTATGTCCCTTTCCGAAGCGGTGGTCTGCGTGATGGGTGATTTCCCAGCTACAGTTTGCTATTACACAGTATAGTACTAATGAGGATATCCAATGTCGAATCATTTCAACAAATGTCGAATAAAATTATTCATAATTTTACCCAAAAATCGTTCCATTCATCTGTCGCCCAGAAAAATGCGTTACATATCTAGGTTAAGTTAGGTTATTATAAGCAGGTGAAATCAACTCACCTAATCTAATCTTATCTAATCTAAGTGCTCGCACAGCCAATATTGAAAAGCATTCTGGAAATACCGGCATTTCTTCAGATATTTGCTTGTCAGCATAAATATTTGCAGCACATCAAAGATATGACACAAATATTAAAATGGCCAGGCCCACTGTGCAAACTTTGGGATTGAAGATAATTGAAAAAATCACGGCTATCAGATTATTCATGTATGAATAACATGATAGACGCATTTTTTTCAATTTTACAAAGGAAGAAACGGGGACAACCGTACCAGCCGTTTCTTTGAAGGGATAAGTAAAATCGTTGGAAGTGGCGTTGCTAAGAATTTTTCTTTTCCTGGGATGGGACACAGGTTTTTCTTCTGTATATCCTGACTCTAAAGCCAAGGCTTAAGCGCCTTTACTCGCTCTATAGAATGGAATAAAAATTTGATTCGTACAATTCATCCCTCCCCATTATTTAGATATACGACTGCAATATAATATAATAGCCCACAAAGAATTAAAAGGATCGTTCTCACCTAGTTTCTTGCCTCTCGTTCAGCCTGCATTGTTAGTTACACTTTATCTTTTTTTGTACTCTGTTATTATAAAACAAAACACGCATCTGGTCCTTAATCCATAAGCTACATTTTTTCCTTTGTGTCGTATGCTCAACATGCGTCTCATCTTCCCATCATGTCACTGTATTCACGAGCTGCACAAGCATGCAATTTTAACTTTTTAGCACGAAACACATCAAACTTAAAACTTAACCAAACTCAATTTGGATGGAACGCCATTGAACGTCAAATGGTTACCTTAAATTTGCTGAAAAACGGTCACAATATTCTAAGATTCGCGGTAAAGTTTAAGAAAATGCAAAACACAAGCTGTACCAGCCGAATCACATTTCGGCTATTCGGATTGAACAAATTCGCAAAACGAAAAAACGTGACAGGAAAAAACAAAAGCAGCCAACTCGCGCCACAGCCTGCTGCGATCTGAGCAGGTTAAAATTCTGGACAGCTGAGGCAAATGAAATGTAATATGTTGTTGACAAAATGTTAATTAAACCTTAATTTAGTTTTTCCGAATTAGGAATCGTCTCTAAAGCCTGATTTGCTACTTAAAAGGAATCGCTAAAAAAATTTCTTGCCGATTCCTTGCAGAAATTTTCTACAGCGACTCCCATTTGAACTGACAGGAATCGCCTATCTCGATGCGTGGAAAATTTCTTCCAAGAAATGGTCCAGAAAATCACATTTTTCTGATCGCAGTACGCAGTTGAGAAGAAATGTCATTTCAAAGGGGGCAAATTTCTTGACTCATTCAGTCAAGGAATTTCTTTACTTTTCTTGAGCGAAACAGCATACTTAGCTTAACACAGAACACCTAGATATAAGAAATGAATGTGATGTTTGAAATGATACTAATAAAGAATTAAATTATGATAGGGGGAGATCCCCCAGTACCGGACAGCACCCAATACCGGACAAAGTCGAAAAATTGAGAAATCATGGTCCAATCAAGATGGTGTATTAAAAGAAAAGAAAGCTATAATTGAGACTAATGTTTGCGTAGAATAAAATATCCTTGAAATATGTATGCCTTTTTTGAAAAGTAGAAAAGTTCGAAAATCTTAAAAAAATTTACGTATCGCCTTAATTTTGAGCCTATTAAGTAATTATTTTAAATATGAAAAAATATTTTGGATCACGCAAGCATGATCGAACATAATCCTAATTTGATAGTATGAATGTATTTTGTGCCATAATTGAACAAAATATGGACAAATTGAAATTTTTGTTAAGCGCCTCCTGTCCCCCAGTTTCGGACATCTTGATTTGTTATATGATATCTTTGTAATTATTGCACCAGTGTCTCTAAATACATTCATTTTTCATGGATTTCGTCGATCATGGCATCAAACATGCAATAAAATTAAGAAGAATAAACAATCAGAACAACATCGTAAAATGTGCTATTTTTCATCATACATGAAAGAAAGAAAAACTCAAATTGTTCTTGTAAATGTTGCAAATGCATTGAATTGGCAATTATATAATATTCCTATAGTAAAAACATTCAATGATGCTCAAATTTACAGAATTCGAGGCATTTCCAGATCGTGTCCGGTATTGGGTGCCACCTTTCAAGATCGATCAATTTGGTAATAAAATACATCAACAAAATCCAATGTCAAAATTCATATATATGTTTTCGAATTTATTTTTGTACACTACGAAAATGATAATAATTATCATAAATGGGTAACACGAGCACATAAAACCAATATTTTTCAACTTATGAATTTAGTGGCTTCAGTGTCCGGTACTGGGGGATCTCCCCCTAACAATGACTTCCCGTGTGGCTTTCACTGAATAATAAAATAGATGAATCCATCCATTAAGTGCAATATCACTTCAATAGTATCGAAAAGAAATCAATTATTTTTTATTGTAAGAACTTCCTGCAAGATTTCAGTTCCATCGTTAGCTGGAAAGGCACCGCCTTTCGGAAACCACCTTGCTGAAGCTTACGCCAAAGAAAAAAAAAAAGACACGGACACTGTCTTCAGCCATTTAGTTGCACAGACTGTAACTTAACTCTAGACAACGGACAAGCATGCTCCAATGGTACAGCCGAGAAACATTCCTCACGAAAAGTTTCAATGGCTGCAGCGGGAATCGAACCCACACCCCATGACACGATACGCTCATTGCCTGACGACACTAACCGCACGGCAACGAAGCTCACAAAGGTTGAGATGTATCGAGCTTAGAAACCATATATGCATGATGGTGAGGTCGATTTACTTGTCTTCGTTCCTTGCAAGCACCACTACCTAGTGAGTATGAAATATAATTATTTATTGCTTTCAAGGTATCAATTACACAATAATTACCCCCGCCGCTCCAGTGCATTGTGCATATCCGATAGACTGCAACGATGCATCGAAAGTAAGTGAATCGAAGGAAGTGCATTTGACCAGCAAGATTGGAATCTGCCGCAGGTGCCCGTAGCTTGCTTAGACTAATAATGGTCCGGAACGGAAGTGGTCTACCTCTGACCCGGCTTTGGCTTATTGGGAACGAGAATGACCCGACGACGGCGAAGGAAATTGTTCGTAGATCGTGTGGAAAGCGATTCGTTCGATGGGCAAGGATTAATCATAGTCATTTTCACTTCATAAAACCCTCTCTCCTGTCGGCTGGTGAATAAGTTGTTTACTTAGTGGTTTCATCAATGTTCGCAAACAGGAGGATGTAATTGCATCCTTCAGAATCAAATTTGAATGATCGTTTTTGCATGTTACTCGTGAATCAACTTTTAAGGTTGCTCGTCCCAATTAATTAGGTTGTATATTCCAAGTTTTGAACCTAAAAGTAAATAAAGAAAAAATGTTTTCGCCGAATGCTACTTGAAAACATTCATCTGTACATCGGTAAGCTACTCATTTTCTTCTGCCGCATCTTCTTGAAAGCCAGTAATACCGACCCTACCATCCCTCCGAGACAATGCGTTTAATTTCCGAGGGGAGTGAAGTGTGCTCTATCCAAACAGTTTGATGCGTCGATGATGATGTCATAATGAAATGCCCTTCTGCTTGACTGGTTTCACGGAACGCATCGCAGAACCGAGGATTTCCAACAAAGAGGGTGTGCACTTTCATCCAGGATCTGCTCACTTCACCACTTTTTATCTCCCTCGTGGGTTATGATTAGGGGTTGCAATAGATCAATTTCACTTTTGCTGCCCATTGTTGTATGTGAGCTCGACGTCCTTTCTTCCATTTCCCAGATCCCAAACCTCACTTGTCTCGTTTTGGATATTTATTTGCTTTTGCTAACCCCAGGCGTGCGTTCGAATCGGTAGCGTCGTTTGCACCCCGCGCTCTCGTTTGATTTAATTGCAATTTTTCTTTTTAATTTATTTTATTTGCTTAGCAGAGTGATCTCTGGAATTGGAACGACAATGTTGTGTGAGGAAAAAATAAATGCAAAGGGTTCCGAGTTTTTTAATAAGCGACTAATCCAGAGGAACATATTTTTGCCGTGGGAGATTTCCGTGGAACTAATGTTGTATTTGAACGGTTCATAGTACAGTGAAATCTTGTTTTCTTCTTCATTCTGACATTACGTTCCAACTGGGACCGTGTCTGCTTTTCAGCTTAGTGATATTATGAGCACTTCCACAGTTACTAACTGAAAGCTTTCTTTACTGATTGACCTTTTTTCGCATGTGTTTATCGTGTGACAGGTATGATGATACCTCGAGATTGCTCGAGATTCCATGAAATAGCTGCATGTAGTAGCCAAGGTAAGTATTTGGTATTCATATTGAGATGTATTTTAACTGTAGGCTAAAAATTTGGAACAGATTTTAACTTTGCTATTTTTTTAACTTGTTTGCAGAAACTTTATTTTCTTTGGAATCGACAAGTGCTGAGTCAATTGGATCCAATATTTTCCAAGCACCCTCGACACATGCGAATATCGTTCTTCAGCTGAGACAAAAATTCATGGTAACGCGTGATAGAGACGAGCAATACAGGATTCTTACTACATTTCCAAAAGACTGGACAGTAGAGTGATGCAAATTTCGAAATTTTTGCTCCCCTATGCTTAAACGATTTAAATTGTGGTAAATAGCATCCTCCTAAAATTTGAAATGATTTGGAAGAAATTTGACTGTGCACACGCCATTTGAAGTTTATATGGAGATTACTATGGAAAACGCCAACCTTTTGTGTTCAGCGCTCTATCTCTTCGTCACTAAGTTTTATGGAAAAGTGAAATTCTCATGTGAAATTCTTCCAGCTACAACTTTGCCGAAGACCACTTTTTGATTGGATGTCAGGATAAATTGATATTCATCATCATAAACTGGGTTTGCCTTCAGTAAACTTCACCAACTATTCGGCAGGCAACAGTATTGCTCCGGGTAGCACAGGAAGGTCATACTACTGTAGAGGGCGCCCTGGTATTCCACAGGCTCCGTTTGCGGTTAGGTTTTATTTAGACCCCCCTAACCATTCATTCTTAGGCACGCTAAGCTTAAAGCCGCATGAATTAGGGGTCACCTGTTAGGTGGACTTTTACCACCGGAACAGGCAGTCCGTAGTGTTAATTCTTAGCCAATTGAAACAACCGCTACCGACACTACGCGGCTATCTAGGCTGCTCGGGAAAAGGAGGTTATCTAAGAGGGAAACGATTCCGAATCAGTGGTGTAGCAGACCTCCTAACTTCTAAAATAAGCTTTTTGTTTCAAGGAATGTAAATGTCTCATGCGATGAAACCTGTTCACAGTTTCAAAAAACGACTTTGAAGCTTATAAGTAGAAGCAATAATTTGATACGCTAGAGTACCGATGCATGGTCAAAATCAGTATCATTCAACCAGCATAGTGGCCGAACCTGATTAGGGGCGCGCTTTTGAAAGTTTTATGGTGACAAACTGTTTTTTCCAAAAGGTATAAATAGCGGTATCTTTTTCTAAAGAGGCTCTATGCAAAATGGTAAAGAATGATATTTGTATAAAAAACGACTACTTCATTATTTCTCAATAGTAATGGAGTAGAATGACATGCACTAAACAAAGGACACGGGTATACCACAAAAGATCAAAGAAAACTGGTCGCAGTGGTTCATCCCGAACAGAAACAGAATACTGTGAGCCAACAATCCTCCCCATTAACAAACCAGTAACCTTTGTGGAGATGCAGAGGTTAACACGGTCTCCAAATAGCAAAGGTTACACACTAACATTCCTTCCCTCAATCATACCTGCCTGCAAGGACGTGGCCTGCGCCGCTATTGACCCTAGAGCAATTCTCGCTGAAACCAGGCCGCCATCGGCACCCATCGTTAGAATTCAAATTTTATGTCACTGATCGCTAGTTTTCGATAAAACTTAAGGGTGGTCCTTTCTGTTTTCTCAAATTGGTGGACCCCTCGTACGCCAGCTAGCTGAACAGTTTGAGAAAAAGCCCATTTATTGATAAATCTTGGGTATTTCTTCACGGGATATGTCTCATATTTCGCTTGGAACACATAGCAAACTTAGTGGCATCGTATAGAGAAAGGATATAGCTTTCATTTAAGCTTGAACAAATTTTGGCGGCCATCTTGAATTTGGTCGCCATTTTGAATTTTGTTAGAAAAATCGATTTTTCACCATTAGCGCACCGCTAGTTTTGAATTCTGAGATCACCATCAGAAAGCTGAGGAAAAATTTCGTAAGTTAGGCTACAGAAACTAAGTGAGCAATGGTATTTACCCTATCAAATGATCGATTTTCTAAATCATGTTATACGATTTTGACGTATATGGCGAGTGCAGTCAATACAAACATAATTTTTTGTACAACAAAGAAATAAGTTTTCAACCTTTGGTGTTTTATTCGAGTCGAGTAAAGAATAAGAATATTATATTTAGTGAAAAAATCTGGCGGCCATCTTGGATTTTGACGCCATCTTGATTTTAGGTAGTAGAATTAATTTTGCACCTTAATAGCACTCAGCATGTCGAATTTAGAGGCTACCAATAAAAAAGGTTACGTATACTCTTCTTCTTATTATTCTTCATTTTACTGACGTTACGTCCCTACTGGAACCGAGCCTGATACTCAGCTTTATGAGTTATAAATCCAGGTTATTAAACAGGAATTTTCTTTTTTAATGCGATTTCTGACAACAGAATAATTCTTCGACTTATCTTTGAATTCAGTTATAATGAATAAATAAAATCAATAAATGAAAACCGTCAAAAAACATTGATTGTATTAAACAAACATTTTTTTTTACCCTATGCATTGTTGTTCATTGTATGGAGTTTATAGGTTGCGTGTCGGGACATTAGTAAGCCTTGTGGTAATATATGTAGTTCTAACGTAAAACATTGACAAAAGTGCATTAATTTATAATGAAAGTCTTAAATTTTGAAGCAAAAAACATCCTTGATTTTCTAAGTCATAAAGTATCGTTTTAAGTACCGCCCAACATGCATGTGAAAAATAGCGAAATTGAATGATGAGAAGCAGGTTTTGTTCTAATGTGGACGTTATGCCGAAATGCAGGTGTATAATTTCGAGGTTAGAAAAAACTGGCGGCCATCTTGGCTTTCGACGCCATCTTGGTTTTTAGCAGTTGCATGATTTTTTACCATCTCAGTGCTCATCATGTTGAATTATAAGGCCTCCGTTCAAAAAAACAATCAGATTCTATCTTTCTTATCTTATCTCAGCTGTTCAACTGATTGTTCATTTGTATCAATGGTTTTGAACCAAATAAATGAAAGAAATAATGCTATTTTACAACTCGAAGATATGCAGAATAATCATTCAGGTAGAAAAAAGCGTTAAAAAATCCTATTTGATAATTTGTTTTTAAAACTAGTTAAGCTGAAGGGCTGGCTCTGTTCCAGTAGGGACGTAAGGTGAGGAAAAAGAATAACAAGAAGAAGAATAAGTGTAACGGTAGCATTGAAATTCAACATGTTGAGTGCTAACAAGGTGAAAACTCATTCTACTACTTAAAACCAAGATGGCGTCAAAATCCAATATGGCCGCCAGATTTTTTCACTCAAATTAATACTCCTATTCTTCATCTGTCTCAAATAATACACCAACGATTGAAAACTTGTTTCTTTGTTGTACAAAAAATTATGTTTGCATTGATTGCACTCGCCATATACGTCAAAATAGTATAACATGATTTAGAAAATCGATCATTTGATAGGGTAAATACCATTGCTCACTTAGTTTCTGTAGCCTAACTTACGAAATTTTTCCTCAGCTTTCTAATGGTGACCTCAGAATTCAAAAGTAGCGGTGCGCTAATGGTGAAAAATCGATTTTTCTAACAAAATTCAAGATGGCCGCCAAATTTTTTTCAAGCTTAAATGATAGCTATATCCTTTCTCTATACGATGCCACTAAGTTTGCTATGTATTCCAAGCAAAACATGAGACATATCCCGTGAAGAAATACCCAAGATTTATCTAAAAATGGGCTTTTTCGCAAACTGTTCAGCTAGCTGGCGTACGAGGGGTCCACCAATTTGAGAAAACAGAAAGGACCACCCTTAAGTTTTATCAAAAACTAGCGATCAGTGACATAAAATTGGAATTTTAACGATGGGTGCCGATGGCGGCCTGGTTTCAGCGAGAATTGCTCCCTATATAAATTGAGGCACTGAGTTATGCTCACCTAAGAAGATCATGGTCAATTCCAGCCAAACTTGTGCATCGGAATAGCAACCATTGATATGTGTAGTGAGTGTAAGCTTAGCTGTAATACTAGATGTTATATATCTTGATATACGAAATTAAATTTGAAAAAATCTAATACTACGTTTTAACGGTAATATGTTAAACTATTAGTTTACCCTACAAGCTGGAACTGAAATATTTTTAATTCAATTGATATCTTCTAAGAAATGTAAGCTGCGAACCTCTGCCCCGCGTTTCTATATTTTAAAACTATCTATAAACCACTGCTTTTGCTTTTAGAGCCTTATGCCTGGTAGCCGTTGCTCCATGGTAAATTAACTCATCGGCGAGTATGCGTGTGCTCTCGATGAAGCTGAGAGATTTACAGTTCCACGTACCGAGCTTCCAATCGCTAGTCCCTTTACGTCGCTGTGGTCTTCGCCGATTATCCCGGTTCGTATTCTCTCGTTGATTATTCGTTGCTTGATTTTTTACGGCTGGCTTGCAGGGCCTGACACCAACCCCCTAGATTTCCGGAGGACCATTCCCCCTAAATGTTCGGAGGACCATAGTGCACAGTTTAGCTTGGAGTCCTTTTCTGGCACTCGGACGATGATCAGCCGCCCCTGACATGGGGAACAGACGCTGTTGTAAGCCACTCCTAACATGGAGTTCAGACGCTCCAGGTTTGCAGAAGCAAAAGCAAAAGCAAACCCCCCCTTCCCTGTCAGCATACGACCAAAGTTCCCACCGGGGGTTGGTTACCCGATCTTCGCCAAGGTTACTCGTACCCCGGCCAGTACCGCGAGGAGGTAGGGATAGGAGTTGCTGGGCAAGAGGCTAAGGACCGCACAGAAGGGTCTATTTTATTCCTTCAGGTACACGAGGTACCAATGGTATGCCATGCCCAGCCATTTACCAACCATCCATTCCGATTTATACTTCATTAAAACCAATCCCATATCTTTTTTTCAGTTGTTTTAGAAAATTTGCAATTGCTTTGATAAAAAATCTTTGTTTTTCCGATGCTTCGATTGAAATATGGGTTTTCAAAGAAAAGGCTTATATGGTCATTTTCCACAAAATTGGCCATATCACAAAAACGAAAAAAAAGTACATTTCAAAAATTTCAGCGGTTAAAGCTTATGAAATAACCTTCTCAAAAATATATTTTTGAAAGTTTTCCACAAATTGGAACATAGTTTTTCCGGCTTTTCTTTACGAATTTTCTCAACGGTGGAAAATTTTGGGGAAAACTGTTACCAGTTAAGATTTTTTTTATTCCTGAGAAAGTATGCTTTCATTTTCATTAAAAAAAACTTTGTTTCTACGATGCTTCTTTCATGAGTTATGATTTTTCATAGAAAAGGCTCATAATGGCACATTTGCACATTTTTTACAAAATTGGCCATAACTCAAAAACGAAAAAAAAGTACATTTTAAAAATTTCAGCGATTAAAGCTTATAAAATTTTCTTCTCAAAAATATTTTTTTGAAAATTTTCCACGAGTTGGTGCATTGTTTTTCCGGCTTTTCTTTACAAATTTTCTCAACGGTGGAAAATTTTGTGGAAAACTTTTTCCAGTTAATATTTTTTTATGCCTGAGAAAATTTTCTTTCATTTTCATAAAAAAAAACTTTGTTTCTATGATGCTTCGTTCTTGAGATTTTTCAAAGCAAATAGTGTCAGGGGAAAATAAAAATTTTCCAACTGAGTTTTCCGGGAATATAGGCGACCCTGAATTTTTCTCAATTTTTTTTTTATTCATATATTGATGAGCCCTTCCTGTGGAAAAAGTTTCATGAAAAAAATCCCCTAAAGCAACATGTAAGCTGTTAATGATTAATAAATTCGTAGATTTATTATGTTTGATTACCGTTGACTAGGGCTTGAAGGAATAATGTCAATGTGTGTTTTCTATACCATATATTTATTGAGAAAACTGTGATTTCTGCGTACTGTGGCGATCAAATCTGGATCAAACCATGTTAAAACTCAATTTAATCTGTTTGGCGTCTTCAACAAACTTTAACAGAATAAAATACGCTTTCAAAAAGTGGTAATACAAGTGGTTTTGATTTCCCACATGCTAGTTATGATTTTTCAAACCTTGAAAGAAGCCCAAAAACACTTTTTTTAACTTGAAGCATACCGTAATCTTCATCAAATGAGCTGAAAGAGTGAAGAACTAGCCATATGTGTTAAAATTCACGTTAATAAAGAAAAAAATGAGCTGAAAACTTGACCAGAAGTTGTTTTTAGCATGAGAATTCAGAATACTGCTTGACCGGAAGATTTACAGACATTTTTTTCAAATATGAACAGTTCTACTGCCTATGTATCAGGTGTAAGGTGCTATAATTATGGAAGGATGGGAGCGTAGAGAAACGGTTTATGTTTTGTTCGTCTCAGGTTCTAGCAAATGCTATGAGCTGTATGACAGATTATGCACGAATACGGTTTTCCGCGCAAACTAATAAGATTGATCAAGGCGACGATGGAGCGAGTGATGTACGTAGTCCGAATACCAGAGACACTCCCTAGTCCCTTCAAATCTCAAAGGGGGTTACGACTAGGTGATGTTTACTGTTCAACATTGCGTCAGAGGGTGTGATAAGAAAAGCGGAGATGGAAACGAGTGGGACGATTTTCATAATTGATATTGTAGCACGGAACTTTGAGACGATGGCGAATACGTACATCCGACTAAAGGCTGACGCTAGGCGAATCGGACTGAACATCAATGTGTCAAAGACTGAGCACATGATAGCGAGGGGTTCAAGAGAGGACTCGGTACGCCACCCACTTCGAGTTCATATTGACGGTGATGAAATCGAGGGGGTCGAAGAATTCGTGTACTTAAGCTTACTGGTAATCGCCGACAACGACGCCGACAGAGAAATCCTGAGGCGCATTGTTGCTGGAAACTGCACAGAATTCTTCGATCGAGTAAAGTTCGTTATCGTACGAAGTTAACCATCTACAAGACGTTGATTAGACCGGTAGAGTAAAGTGGGGCAAAAGTTCGAGTGGGGTGAGAGTTTCTTTTTAAGATTTCTAGCTCTATTCAAAACTTATCATATAAATGTCATGGTGGTTCAAATGCTATTTAAGTTAGAGACTTTCGATCCAAATATCATAAAAATCGATTGAGATTTGGAAAAGTTATGGCTATTTGTAATTTTTCGACGTGAATATTGTAATTTTTGGTCAAACTTTCGTTGCATGGAACCAATTGAAGATAAAATCTTTTTCAATATTTTATGTAAGGGCGTTTCCAGGCCTATCATAAGGTTGCTTTGAGGTGTATTAGTTTTTGCATAAATGCTTGAAAACAATTTTTGGCCCATAGTGGGGCAAAAGTTCGAATCAGCGGGGCAAAAGTTCGACCCATGTATAAAATCACGGAAAAATTTGCAAATTGCCTAAAATTCACATATTATCTTCAAATTTAGTTAAATTTGCCAGATCGTGTAAAAACTGCCACCAAAATTTAACATTTCCACTTAGTTTTGTGAAAAACTGCTATTTTTGGGTATATTACAATTAATTCAGTTTTGGGCAATTTTTTGATGAAAATTTAGTGTGTATTTTTCGTCAAACTTAAGTTTACGGCTGGTGTAAAGCATGTCTGTCATAAAAGGATCGATATTTTGTGTTTTAGCCAGCGAACTTTTGCCCCACACTAGATTCGAACTCTTGCCCCACCGGTGGGGCAAATGTTCGAATAAGACAATCAATTTTGAAACTGTTATAACTAAAAATGGGTAAATATTTTGACACAAGTTTGTTCAGCAAAATTATAGCCAATGTGATGAAGGTTCACTGTATGGTATTTGTTTTGTTATAACTGCTATTGTTTCCTGGAAACTTTAATTATGCCACTAAGGTCGAACTTTTGCCCCACCTTACTCTACTCCTCTATGGGCACGAAACATGGACTCTACGTGCAGAGGATCCACGTGCCCTTGGTGTATTCGAACGGAAGGTGTTACGGACCTTCTACGGCGGAGTGCAGATGAAAGACGGAGCGTGGAGAAGGTGGATGAGCAATAAATTGCGCCAGCAATAAACTGCGCCATCGTCCACCTCGCAAAAATTGGGCATGTCATTAGAATGGCGGATAACAATCCGGTGAAAATTGTTCTCGAAAACAATCCGACCGGCACAAAACGATTGTGCTACTTTTCCCCGAATGTCGTTTCCCCGAATGTCGGTTCCCTGAACGCCAGTTCCCCGAATGACCCTTTTCCCCGAATGCCATTTCCCCGAATGACCCAGTTCCCCGAAAAGTGGTACTGTTCGAAAAGGAGCTCTAATAGTTTTTAGTAGCAAGATGGTGAACTAGAAAGAACGATAGGCAATCGAAAGAATGAGGTATTTGGTCTTTCTCGACTATACACATGTTGCCAAAAATGCTGAGGACGGTAAAACTCCTAAGAACTGCCAATCAAATAAAGAAGGGTGCATATCAGATGACCAGTACGTTCACTTATCTGAAATGTAAAAAGTTATGACAATTATGATTGCCAAAAACTGTTCGGGGAAGTGGGTTATTCGGGAAAACGGGATATTCGGGGAACAGGCATTCGGGGAACTGGCGTTCGGGGAAACGACATTTGGGGAACCGACATTCGGGGAAAAGTAGCACAACCGCACAAAACAACGTGGTTTAATGTAGCATGGAGGATTTGATCGACGGAATTTTCTGAAACTTTACTAAGAAGCACTTCAATGCGACGAATATATGAGCTCAGTAACATGATGAGCAACCCTACGCAAGAGAATAAAATGTGCTTATAACAGAATCATGCATTTAATAGACAGACATAATTTACCGTGTCTTACTGATCGGACCATACGTCAAATGCAAAATTCTTGAATAGTTCAATAAAACTGCCTATCGCTTAGCGTCAATCGATTCGTCACGATTTCACCATACATAATTTACTTCCTGTCAACTCAGTTTACCGACGTCCATCGATGCGACAACCTGGCAGCAGGGGTGTGACATGACGCCCTATTCTCGATTGGAACAGTTCTCATCGTGTCATCAAAGTGGACATTCTCGATGAATAATTGATCCCTGCTAAGCTGCTAAACAACGCTCCAAACAGCTTTTTATTGAAGCCGTTGAAAACTGTTACAAACCAGTACATCGTTCTATGAATCCGTTGGCTCAGATAAAAACTCATCGAAATCATCCGAAAAGTTTGGCAAATAAAATTGAATCCATTTTCGTCCATCGCATTGCTACGTAGAAATTTATTTTGAGTTGGCAATACGTGGCCTACAGGTAATTGATGATGCAACCATTTTTCACAGCAAGGGTTGTCCGGCGTTTGGGGATGATAAAAAGTAAAAAAAAAAACGCGGCACCGTGAAGCTAACTTGCTGATTGCATAACTTTTGCGAGTGATCCATTTAAGTGTTTTTTTCTCTCTATTATTCAACAAAAATTAAACAGTATCAATTCCAACCCGTTATTATAGACGATGATCTCAATCTCTTGATCCGTCTTAAAACATGAAAAGAAGCTAATTTAGTACTTTAAACTCGTGATCTTGCCATGAAACTTATATGACAGAATTTGCAAAAAGATATTAAAAAAAGTTTTGCTCAATTAAGAAACAAACATATCTACAGTGGACTCTCCCTTACTCAATGTTCCATATCTCGAAATTGAGTTAGAGAACCATAGTAAAAATTGGTTTTCAAGGCTAACTCAATGGTTTCTTGGATCGCAGTTGCACTGGTTTTGTGTTCTGTAACTCGATACCTCCCTAACTCAAGGGTCCCTTCAATATCGAGTTAGAGAGAGTTGACTGTATCCAAATAAATAAAAATGGAATGGTGTTTGTATGTCACGAAATGGCTTAAGAACGGGACAACGGATTTGAATGATTCTTTCTACGTTTTGTTCATAAAGGGTTCCGACGTATTTGTGTATAAAAATTATAAAAAATCCCAGGATATTCACCGTGAATGTAGGAAAACGAGAGTGAACGGAACTGTCATTTTGTACTGGACGTTTTATTACGTTTTTCATCAGTCTACTTAATGGCAAGACGAAATTTGCCGGGACCACTAGTTGAAAATAAAATCTCTCAAAAGGACCTTGTCTTTGAGTCTTGAGAAATTTGAGAATTAATTACCAAACAATACGCAAATCCTGCAGGTAGAAGAGGCACAACCATTAAAAAACTAAACACAATCTGGAAGAATCAACTACGGAAAAAGAAGTAGCGGCATTTGACCAAACGACTTTCAGGAAAATAAAATCCTCGAGCTCACATACATCATTGTGTCTGAGCAAAAAACACTTCGCAGTGAACCAGGGGTTGGAAAAATTCCACAGACCATTTATTTTTTTACAATCGCAATCAGACCAACTTCCTGATGCAATAAAAATCTCAAAGATCACCGCACGCAATCGGAAACGGTGGCCTTCTGGTGGCGTTTTGTACGAGTTTTGTCGTTGGCTTCAACCCCTCCCAGTGCCCTATGCTGCTTTATTAGAATCGTTTACAGTCCAACCGTTTATCTCTCATCCATCGTTTCAGTCGACTTCCCGATGTGCCTCATTACAATTAGGGGAAAATCATAAGCACAGGTTAGGGAGCGAAACATGAGGACTGCTTCGAAAAGATGTTAGCAATATTCAAGACACTTTTCTCCAAGCTGAATGCATCTTTTTGTGCCGAAATTTCGGGCAAATGTTCAATACTATGTAAAGTTTAATATAGGGCAATACATTTTAGGGGCCTTCCTAAGCCATGTGGTTAGAGTCCGCGGCTACAAAGCAAAACCAAGGGCAACAAAGCAAAGGGTTCGATTGCCGGTCGGTCCAGGATCTTTTCGTAATGGAAATTTCCTTGACTTCCCTGGGCATAGAGTATAATCTTACCTGCCACACGATATACGATTGCGAAAATGGCAACCTTGACAAAGAAAGCTCTCAGTTAATAACTGTGGAAGTGTTCATAAGAACACTATGCTGAGAAGCAGGCTCTGTCTCAGTGGGGACGTAATGCCAAGAAGAAGAACACTTGAAACTACAAGAAAGTTGGTAACAACGTTCCAAATTTTCTAAGACAGTTGAAAATGTTGCTATAATAACTTTTCGACACAGTACTTAGGCAGCGCAAAAAAATACACTTGCAAAGGGAGATGGAGAAAAACTTCTTTCCTGCTGTTCGCGTGCCCATCAATTATTTTGGAACGACATTAAAAGGAAAGTCCTCTCGGATAGGTGGATTGAAATTGATCACCCCAAGTTGCAGTTGCTTGCTGACAGCAGGCCAGCAGCAGGGGAGCAGTTCAGAACAGGTCCCGCAGTTGTGAATCTAGGGGATTTTATTTAGAAATATTTGTGGGCTTATGTGTCACGCTGCGTTGGATTACTGATTAAAAATGGACGCGGGGCAGTTGGAATGCAACATTTTGATTAACAGTTTCCTGTGATGTACGTTTTCTAAAACATTCAGCTAACACATAAATATTTATGAGATTAGGTGAAAAAAAATCCGTCCGTTTTGGCTACGCGGTTTGAGCGCTAGTTTAGCACTCATCTTGTTTATCATAACTTATGGGTTCCTGGGGTAATATGCATTGTCGGGACAAAACGCAACTTGTCCATTTCTCCGAAATAAACAAGTTTTAAGTGAAAAACACTATGCATATTGATGGAACGCTTCAAATTGTTGACATCCTGGGAATTTGATACATTTTGAAACACTTAAGAGAAAGATAGAACAATAAATTCGAAAAGCACGATTGTGATGTAACTTTCCCGATCATTTCACTTGTTGTTTTGATAGTGATGAACTGAGAATTGTTACAACCTATATTCATAAATTGAATTATTAGAAATTAAGTTAGTTGTTGATGACATCATTTGGCGGATTGTGTTTAAACGTAATTTAATTTGTCGAAAAAACACGAGTTTTGGATGATTTTCGCTTACAAGATGATACAATTGTGCATAAATACATTGCTAAAGACTTCAAATAATCTACCTTTTATGGTTGTAGTTTATTTTGAAATGGATCGTTTTGCCCCGACCAATTGAATGCATGTTTTCCCAACCAGGAGCTCAATAGAAAATGTTATGCAAAATAGCAATTCTTCCGAAAAAGGTGCACTTTGTGAAAAAGGACCACGTGATTATTGAGCTGAAATCGAATTCAGGTTAACTTCTGCGTTCATGAGTCCTCTAGTAGTTCACCTTGGCCGTCACACGCCGTTCTGCTGCACGCCGCCGAAGATCATCCTAAGCACTCGAAAACCCCAAGAGCTTGCAAGTCCTCCTCGAGCATAGTCCACGTTTCATGCCCGTAGAGGACTACCGGTATTATGTCCATTTTGTACATCGTGCATTTGGTACGGGGGTGAATCTTTCTTGTCTCTTAGTAGGCACGACTTCCGCTGATGATGCGCCTTCGTATTTCCCGACTAACATTGTTGTCAGCCGTCAACAAGGATCCGAGGTAGACGAACTCGTCCACTACCTCGAAGAAATCCCCGTCTGACACTGCTTCCTAGGCGGGCCCTGTCGTGCTCAGTTCCGCCAACCAGCATGTACTTTGTTTTCGACGCATTCACCATTAGCCCGACTTTTGTTGTTTCGCGTTTAAGGAGGGTGAACAAATCTGCTGCCATTTCAAATTTTCTCCCAATAATATCCATGTCGTCCGCGAAGCAAACAAACTGTCCGGATCTCGTGAGAATCGTGCCTCGACTGTTAAGCCCGGCTCTCCGCATGACACCTTCAAGCGCAATATTGAACAACAGTCACTGTCGTAGTCCCCGACTAGACTCGAACGAACTGGAGTGTTCGCCCGAGATCCTCAGACATATTTGTACACCTCCATCGTTGCTCTAATCAATTTGTGAGCTTCCTGGGAAAGCTGTTCTCGTCCATGATCTTCCATAGCACTACACGGTCAATACTGTACTTAGTATGCCGCCTTGAAATCGATGAACAGATGGTGCGTAAGGACTTGGTACTCACGGCATTTCTGGAGGATTTGCTGCACGGAAAAGATCTAATCTGTTGTCGAGCGGCCGTCGATGAAACCTGCTTGATAACTTCCCACGAACTCGTTTGCTATAGGTGACGACGTAAGAGAATCTGGGATAGCACTTTGTAGGCAGCGTTTAGGATAGTGATTGCACGATAATTTTCACACTCCAGTTTGTCGCCCTTTTTGTAGATAGGGCATATAACGCCTTGCTTCTACTTCTCCGATAGCTGTTCCGTTTCCCAGATTCTGACTATCAGCCGATGCAGACAAGCGACCAACCTGTCCGGACCCATCTTGATGAGTTCGGCTCCGATACCATCCTTACCAGCGGCCTTGTTGTTCTTGAGCTGTTGAATGGCATTCTTAACTTCCCCCATCGTGGGAGCTGGTTGGTTTCCGCTGTCCGCTGTGCAGACGTAGTCCTCGCCTTCCCTATCCTGAAATTCTGTGCCTGTGTTCTCTGCTCCATTCAGGTGTTCATCGTAGTGCTGCTTCCACCTTTCAATCACCTCGCGTCCGTCCGTCAAGATGCTCCCATCCTTATCCCGGCACATTTCAGCTCGAGACACGAAGCTTTTGCGGGATGTGTTGAGTTTCTGATACAACTTCCGCGTTTCTTGAGAACGGTACAGCAACTCCATCTCTTGACATTCCACCTCTTTCAGGCGGCGCTTTTTGTCCCGGAATAGGCAGGTTTGCAGTTTCCGCTTCAGTCTGTATCATTCCACGTTTTGTCGCAAACCATGCTGCAGCATTGCACATGCGCTGCATTCTTTTTCTCTAAAACCTCATGGCACTCTTCGTCGAACCTATCGTTTCTTGAGCTCCGTTCCACATATCCGCAAAGCTTTTGGCAGCGTCGTTAATGGCTGCTTTGACCGTCCTCCAGCACTCCTCAAGAGGGGCCCTATCGAGCTCGCCCTCATCCGGCAACGCTGCCCTGCGATGCTGCGCGTACGCATTGGCGACATCCGGTTATTTCAGTCGCGCTAGATTGTACCGAGGCTGGCGTTGGTATCGTATATCGTTGATGACGGATAGTTTTGAGCGCAGTTTCACCATCACCAGGTAGTGGTCGGAGTCAACGTTAGCGCCACGATAGGTTCTAACGTCGGTTATGTAGGAGAAGTGCCTTTCCATTTTATCCTACCCCAGTCGTTCCAGCTTGCCCTAATTAAGCTAACCAGATGATATCCTATGGGAGAATATGTCATCCTTTTTGATCATATGTCCTCCCCAAGTAACACAGAAAACATTTTCTTAGTCAGCTATCTGAAATCTCAGGGTCGGTACTATACCTGCTTGAAGCTACTCACAACCCAGTTCAAGGCAGAATCGGACAAAGGCTACAAGGAACCTACAGACGTGCTTGCATACCTTTCCCTTTTATCAGTAAAAAGAGCTAGGAATACATTTTCCTTATTTTTATTTTAGATTTGAAATCATTTTGTTGTGCTTATTAATGATAGGGTTAGTTTGTTGCGGCCGATTGAGGTTTTGGAGCTCATGCTGACGTGTGTAGGAGGGAGGAAGCTTGTCATGGACATACCTTGCACGGAATCTATAAGGGTTTCTCGATGCTGCTGCTGTTTGGCGGGGTTAAGAGGCCCCCGAAACGACTGGTGGTCAATCCTGAATGGTGGGCGGGGGTGTGTGTATGGTTCTGCTGCCGAGTTGGAGCCAGGGTTCCGGCCATATGATTGCCAAACTTCGGCTCGGTGGACGAATTAGTGGAGACCAGCTGAAGCTGTCGACTTGGCCAGCCTCGTTAAGAGCCCACATGGGGGTCCACGTTCAACCTGGGCGTCAGGTTCGTAGCGAATACAGGTCCAGTTGACCAGAATTGCTTGGCCATCGAAATCGAAGATGATACCGTCAAGGCCCTCCGAAGCAGTACAAAAATGGAGCTAGATGGCCGGTTCGGGAAGGGACGTCCGCAATGCAGTCTGGGGAAGCCTTCCTTATAAGGCCACGTGCGGGTGCAAGACCAACCTTCCAGCCCTCCGTTGCCGTAAGGGGAATGGGGCTTGATCGACAGTTGATCAGGCTGTCTGGTGAATCCTCCTACTGGGGTAGTCGGACAATGCCGTCGGGGTCGAATCGAAAGGTTTAGTTTGATCGTTGGCGCGTTGAACGGGTGGCGCTACTTGGATGATTGGTGCGGATGTAATTTCTCGAGACTTCAATTTGCGGCTGATGGTCGGCTCCTTAACCTTTTTTTTACACTTTGCACGTGCACTTAGCGGTCACTCCGGTTATCAGGAACCAATTTTCACGACCTATCCGTTATCTCGGTCCGCACTCTACTGTACGCTTTCTCCTCTCCTTTTTCCCTCCTTCTCCTGGTTCTCTCCTTTTAGCTCCGGATATGGAGTTACTCTCGTTGAATTCGCCTCCATGGGCGTTATGCGTTAGTAAGACATCATTAACGAGGGGCACTACATACAAAGCTTCACAATTGTGGGGTAAGTCTTTATTTGGTCATTTGTACATGCAGGTCAGTTGATCCATTGTTACCGTAAACGGTAACATTCGGCAAACGCAGTAACCGCATTTGTTATATGAATGAATATACATAGATGACCCGATTTTGTAAGCTCCCTTTTCAAAACTTCTTTCAGCTCCCCTTAAAAATGTAAGCAATTTATCGATGTTTTTTCTTGCTTATGTTACGTCTATCTAGAGTAAGTTTGATCGGATTGTAATAAATTCTAATGATGAAACGGTGACAACAAAAAGTTTTCCACGAAAAGGGGCTGACAAAATCGGGTCATGTCTGTACAACCAAACCTCTTTTTATGCTCACTTTTTCTACGCTCCCTTTTTTACGCCCCCTCCATTCACGCTCCAAATTCCAACTTACACTCCCTCTGTTAACGCTCTAAATTCCAAATAACGCTCCCTCTTTTTACGCTTTGCTGGTAGGGCAAAATTTGAAAATGTCCTTTTTTTTGGACCCAGTAAAGCAAAATGTTCCTCCTTTACGTTATGCATTGCTCATATACGCAAAGATTCACGTATAAGATGTCGCAAAAGGACCTTATACGTACGAAAGTAGAGGAGAAATACATGCATCTTTCATTGATGAAAAAGCATGCAATTCGAGTGTGTAGATTGTAGGGAAACAGATAAGCAAAATAAAATAAATTAATTAATACATATGAATTAAACAGATAATATCATGTAGAAGGGGATCAAATAAACAAAATAAACTAAATGAGCCAAAACAGATCATTTGTTTCAGTGCATCACAAATCTCAACTGCAGAAGTATGTATAACGGTTCTTCGTTCTTTCCATAAACCGTGTCCGTACGATGGTAGGCACCTTTCGGAATGGATCAAGTGTGTATTCGAGATTGTTCGGCACTAGCAGCTTAACACGAGCTCATTGATCGGCTGGCGAGATACACATATGTATCAAGGGATACGGGTGTGTAAGTGTGGGAATGCATGGAGTTAGCGAAGCTTGGAGAGGTAGATGGATGATGAAATAGAGACAGGTCAGGCAGTTTTTGGAGATACGTTAACGTGAATGCACGTAATTAGCTCTCGTCTCCGTTGCGCATGAATAGTGGTTTGGCCGAAAAATCGAAACTCACCAAGGATGAACGGCGGATTCGACAATGGCGCAAACCGCGCTCCCAAAAAGTGAGTATAGTGCTAAAAAGTGTTCAAACGACTGAGTTTCGGTGATATAAAACATGTAGCTTTGGCTTTTTTCGCAAAAAAAAAATGGCGACTGCAATATGAAATACAATATGAAAAAAATTGCGTCTGAAATCATGATTGCGAACTAATCTGTACTCTTAAGCGACTTAATGTATGATTTGACAGCTGCTATAGATTGATCCGACTTACTTCGTATGTGTCAAGTCGGGTAAAAAAGCTATTTTTTGGGACATGCGAAGTTACCTTTATTTATTTGCAATGACAATCATTTTAATTTGCATAAATCATTAAGATCCGATATTCAACATTATAAATGAAGAGTTTAAAATATACCGGATGTGGCCATTCGGAAGTTATGCCCGGAAGAACCGGCTATAGTTTTTTTTTTTTTTTTTTTGAGAACTTGTAATCAGAAGACACAGTGTGTTTGTTTGACAAATTGAGACATAAATTTGCGAAAAAATACGCGTTCTAGTGAGACTCGAACTCACGACTCCGTGTACGCTAGACCGGCGCTTTAACCAACTAAGCTACAGAACACCTTATGATTCTGCGGAATAGAAAGCCAAACTGAACCCGAGTACTAACTATAAACGCATCTCTTTTCGCAAATCCATGTCTCTTTCGGACTTAGATGCCAAACCCCCAACACGCTCACGTTTGTATCTCCCGATCGCAAGTGAGAGCGAATTGTTTATGGATACTGAGTTCTTACGCTCTACAGCCGCATACCTATAAGCCGAATACTTGCCGGCACGAAATTCAGTATGCGTTGAGCTCTCAGTGCGGTCGCACGCTCTACGACCAACTGCGCCAGGAGCGCCGGTCTAGCGTACACGGAGTCGTGAGTTCGAGTCTCACTAGAACGCGTATTTTTTCGCAAATTCATGTCTCAATTTGTCAAACAAACACACTGTGTCTTCTGATTACAAGTTCTCAAAAAAATAAAACTATGTTTCAGACATACCAGCAAAATCTGGTTTATGCCAGTAAAGGGCAAACATTCATTAATGTAACCGGCTATAGATTTGTTGAATACTAAACCGTTTCAATTCTCGAAAAGTAGAAATAAAACATAATTGTGTACTAAAATGCGTTCCCATAAGTTTGGCACAGATGTTCAGATACAAATTGGCCACTTTATCGTAAAATTGAGGCGTCTCGGGACCCGAAATTGGTCATTTGTAGGATCAATCAAATGCAAAGCTCATAGGTTTAGACTGATGCAATTTTATATAAATTCCGTCATAAAGTAGCTTCATAATAGCCGATTCGGGAAATTATCTGTGACTTGAAATTTGTCTATCTCCAGGGGTACAAACGCACAGTACCCTTTTCACCCGACCTGACCCAGTGACCCACCGGAATAACTATGGCCACATAAATATTTCCGCGTTCCTCTGTCCACTTCTAGAAACTAGATATGTGTGCCAGTATACTGACAAAAAATCTTTTGAATCCATTAAGAATTCTCTGAGCGGTGAGCGTTTTATTATTTTTGCTTTCACTCAGGCCTATACGGGTTAAATGTGTAATCATACATATTTTACGAATTTGTAATAAAAGCCTGAAACGAGCTCATGTTAGAAGCAAATAGGTGTAAGTGACAAAAACTTAGTTTTAAGACAATCGACTTGGAAGATATCTCAGTAACTTTTCATTCGATATAAATCATATGGTGGAAAAGACAATCTTCTATACATTATTTTATTTTTCTTTAAGATGAAAAATTATCAAAAAATACCATTAAAGAGCTTGAAATAGTAGAACTTTGAACTAAACCGACCAAAATGTTGGCCTGATTTAATATTTGTACAGCTGTAATAAATTCAAACATACAACATTCGAAACTCAATTTCAATACTCTTTATGATTGTTCATATCTATGTCATCATTCCATTGCATAATTCATTCCACCTGTCGTCTTAACAAATTTCATTCAGCCTAATTAACTCAAAATTCTTCATTTATCATAATTACCTTCATTCGTTTGTTTTTATGTTGTGAGCAGCTGAGTTGAATTGAAGAGTGTTGAACGACAGCTTCACAACGGATTCTCCCAGTGCTAATTTGGACAGGCTTCAATCGCTCTGCTCGCTTATCTGTCCACTGTGAACGCTGAAGCTAATTATATTTTCAACGCAAACTTTGAATTCCACTCACAAATGCAGTCCATAAGGTTAATTGACTCTATTTATTAGAATGGTCATGTTTATTCTGCTTGTTAGCTGGCCATTCTTATAAAAGCCGTCTGATGGACACTCTGTCCCACGGACACGAACGGTTATAGAACTTGTGGTTATAATAATAACAGTCATTGGAAAATATTTGGCTTCATGCGGACGTCCAAAGGTTGGCCTGCAATTTTCCAGCATAGATTCCACCATTGAAGCGAATTCCAACGAACGGCAAGCAGCCATTTGAATTATGCACCTGGGAATCCTTTCGATGGGTACGACAATTTTGCATATCTACAAATGGATCGATTTGATATAGAATTATACAGCTTTCCACGTTTTCACTGACGATAAAAAATAGCGATATACATTATGCATTACCCTGCGCAAAGTGAAAATATGTTTAAGTAAGGATTGGTTGAAATCATAACGGTGAATGAATCGAGCAGAGATAGTTGCCTTTACCCAGTGAACCACGTATCGTATGAGAATGTGTGCTAAAAATCTCATATTCATACGTCAAAAATCAGAATCGCACAATATTCCAAATCAAAACAAATAAATGTTAACACAAATAGTATATAATTCTCCACAACGATTCATTGTCGACAAAGTTTGTTGACAACAAACCATGCCGTAAATAGTATAATCTAGAATCGCGTCAAGTTGTATAAACTGACAGATCATATATCAATGCAGACTAGCATCAAATGAAATCGCTATAACTTAGCATAATTTGCCACCCGAGGTTGGTATCTTCTGGCGGTGGGCTTCAAAGAACAACAAAGCGTGTGTGTTGTAGAGCAAACTTCCTGTCATATTGGCAAATAATCACTCCTCATTCATGAAGCGGTCTGTGGTGTAGTGGTATGGCACTGGGTTAGGGATCCAAAGGTCTGGTGTTCGAATCTCGCTGAAAACTTTTTTTTTTATTTTTATTGGAATTTTGTGGCATCGTATTGCTGACCATGGAAAGTCTGGAAAAGTCGTGGAAAGTGCGTATATGGCCTCCACTTTGGTGTGTGTATAGCGTTTTCATGCATTTTATACGAGTGATTTGATTCATATATAATGATGTATAGCAAAAAATATACCAGCCAAAATGTTGACTGGGTACTTTGTCTTACTTGACAATTCAAAGTACAATGAAGATCAAAAGCTGGTTCTTAAGACACAGTTTTGATTTTATTGATTAATAAGTTTATCTATATTTGTAACATTTGGCTTTGATGCCCTCAATGTGATATTTAAAAGTTAAATTTTTAACTAGCATGAGCCTAGAACACCGCTAGTGCATGATGGCTCAGCATAGTAGCATGTCCGAAAAAACTTGAAACTATTTAGAACCAAACTAAAGGTCCAAATCCTGATAAAGGTGGATGGTTGTGATGACTATGACCGTGGTCATCATGTAAAGAACAAACGGACAGTGCTGTATCGTGTCAGCACCGAGGAGGCATGAAGAATGTCGCCAGAAGCCGTATGCTTGTGGCCGATACCCGACAGACCAGAGAGCGGTTCAGGACAGCGAGAGCCGAAAATAAGCGAATCTACCGCAGAAAGAAAAGGCAACACGAAAAAAGTGTGGTAGCTGAAGCTCAAGATAGCCTGAACCGGAATGATATGCGGAGATTCTATGCAACGGTCAATGGTGGGCGGCAATACCGTACTAGTGTCCACCGTGTGTAATGATCGAGAAGGAAATTTGCTGATCGATAAAACGGTGGTGGCTGCCAGGTGGAAGGAGCACTTTCAGCAACTGTTGAACGGAGAAAATGGAAATGTAGCGAGGAAAAAGATGTATATTGATGATGAGGATCAAGCTGTGGACCCACCGACCATATTCATTTATTTAGTTTACATCTAAACAGATCTTACAGATAACACTGAATCAACAATTTCACGCCACAATACTCGGTTCGTGGCCGCATCTCTCCATCCTTGCTTTTGCCCCACGCTCGCCAAATCGATACGTACTTGATAAGACCGCCTAGTTTGCTGCGCTCCACGCCTTCTTGCACCAAACGGATTCGAAGCGAACACCATCTTTGCAGGGTTGCTGTCCGGCATTCTTGCAACATGCCCTGACCATCGTATCCTTCCAGCTTTGGCCACCTTCAGGATACTGGGTTCGCCGTAGAGTTGGGCGAGCTCGTGGCTCATCCTTCACCGCCAAATGTCGTCCTAAGCACCCGACGTTCGAAGACTCCAAGTGCTTGCATGTCCTCCTCCTTCTCGAGCATTGTCCATGTTTCATGCCCGTAGAGGACTACCCGCCGCATGAGCGTTTTGTGCATGATACATTTGGTGCGGGCGTGAATCTTTTTTGACCGCAGCTTCTTGTGGAGGCCATAGTAGGCCAAACTGCCACTGATGATGCTCCTCCGTATTTCACGGCTAACGTTATTGTCTGCCGTCAGCAACGATCCAAGGTAGACGAACTCGTCGACCACCTCGAACGTATCCCCGTTTATCGTAACAACCTAGGCGAGCCCTGTCGCGCTCGGCTCCACCAGCTAGCATGTACTTTGTCTTGGTCGCATTCACCACCAGTCCAACTTTTGCTGCCTCGCATTTCAGGTGGGTGTACAGGTCTGCCACCTTTTCAAATGTTCGGCCGACAATGTTCTTATCATCCGCGAAGCAAACAAATTGAATGGATCTCGTAAAACCCGTAACCTAGCTGTTGAGCCCGGCTCTCCACATAACACCTTCTAGCGCAATATTGAACAACAGGCACGAAAGTCCATCACCTTGTCGTAGTCCACGACGGGATCCAAACGAACTGGAATATTCGCCTGAAACCTTCACACAATTTTGCACACCTTCCATCGTCGCACTTGTCATGCTCGTGAGCTTCCCGGGAAAGTTGATCTCGTCCATGATTTTCCATAGCTCTTCGCGGTCAATACTATCGTATGCCGCCTTGAATTCGATGAAAAGGTGATGCGTTGGGACCTGATATTCACGACATTTGTGGAGGTTTTACAGTAAAGTAAAGATCTGGTCTGTTGTCGATTGGCCGTCAACGATGCCGGCTTGATAAATTCCCACGAACTCGCTTACAATGGGTGACAGACGACGGAAGATGATCTGGGATAATACTTTGTAGGCCGCATTTAGAATGGTGATCACTCGAAAGTTCTCATAATCTAACTCAGTGATTCCCAAACTTTTTTGACTTTCGCCCCCTTGAGACCAATTGGTTTTTGGAATCGCCCCCTGATATGTTTTTGAAATATTCACACAAGTGTATCGAAGCTTGGTTAAGTAATCAAGATTACTAGTGTAAAGATGTCAATCATATGTAGTTTCTAAGCATTTTATATACAAAAAAATCACATTGACTCGTACTTATATCCATGACAAAGTCAGGCGACAATCAAATTCATTGATTTTCCTGTATCAACAAATCTGTTCGATATATTTTCTTGAATTTCAGTAATGACAATTATTATAATGATGTACTTGTCAGTGATTTATAACAGCACATATATCTAGCCTTTGTGCATTACAGGCTTACTGGCCCAGATTTCAGGGCTCTTGAAAGGTTTGGCTCACTTTCTATATTTCGAATATTATTAATTGTATAAGTTGAAAGTTATTTTCTGTTGAATTAATTGCTAAAATAAGTTTAAATTCTAAGTAACAAATGTTTCACAATCTTAAAACGCAAAAAATATAAAAAAACATAGGAAAATTGAAAAAAAAACTGTTCTTTTGCTTTTTCACTGCATTTTAACGTGAATAGGTTTTTCAATTTAAAAAAATCGATATTTTCACCTTTGGAGGATTCAATACAATATTTCTCCAAAGCTTTTTTTAGTTGCCTGATTTACGTTTTCGGTAATGAGTGGCTATAAAGTTGGCTTTTGATTTTTGACGATCAATTTTTTTGAAATTATTTCTAAAAAAATGGACTATAAGTAATGATTAAAATGATCGTAACAAAATATCAGAACAATTTTTGTTGAAAACTTTGCCTGTGATGGCCCGGATGTCATTAATCGGAACGTTAGTTGTCCAATTGTAAAATTTCCGTGAAACAAAACATCAAATTATTTCTTTTGGATTTTCGAAACCATTTATAAAAATATCTAACAATTTTCACATAGTCACATTAATAACACTTTCAATGTTGTCCGTGACCACAAATAGATAACGTAGATCCGATAACAACATCTTTTTAAGAAGATTTCAGTTGCATATACATAATTAAAATAAACACAAACGCTTTAATAAACTAAATGCTTATCAAATATAATTTGTCCAATATATGCCTGTTGTGATTATAAGATGGAAGATGTACAATAAGTAGAGGAAAAAGATCAACTAATCTTCAGGTTATATGAGTATAATCCTCTATTAAATTGACTTTCCTTTTCAAATGTTATGAATCGTTGTTTTCAGTTTATCTCACTTTCGCCCCCTTTCTATTTTAATCGCACCCCAAATATCATTTTACAAATTTTCGTCCCCCTGGACATGATAATCGCCCCCAGGGGGGCGAATTCGCCCACTTTGGAAATCGCTGATCTAACTTATCGAATTTCTTGTAGATGGGGCATATTATCCCTTACTTCCAATCTTCCGGTAGCTTTTCTGTTTCCCAGATTGTGCCTATCAGCCGGTGCAGACAAATGACCAGCCTCTCCGGGCCCATCTTTATGCGTTCAGCTCCGATACCATCCTTACCAACAGCGTTATTGTTCTTGAGCTGGTGAATGGCATCCTTAACCTCTCAGGGCCTTACAGATGTTCGTCAATGTGCTGCTTCCACCTTCCGATCACCTCACGTTCGTCCGTCAAAATGCTCTCATCCTTATCCCTGCACATCTCGGCTCACGGCACAAAGCCGTAGCGGGATGCGTTGAGCTTCTGATAAATATTGCGTGTTTCTTGAGACCGGCACAACCGTTTCACCTCCTCCAGGCGGCGTTTTTTCTCCCGAAAGAGGCGGATCTGCTGTTGCCGTTTCCATCTATAACGTTCCACGTTCTGCCAGGTCCCTTGCTGCAGCATGACCGCCCGTGCTGCATTCTTCTCCTCCAGAATCTGCCTACATTCCTCGTCAAACCAATCGTTCCATAGGAGAGGTTGAAAAGGCTATCAGAGAGCTGAAGAACTGTAAGGCTGCTGGGAAGGACGAGATTCCGGTCGAGCTTCTCAAGCACGGAAGTGAGCAGCTTTACCAGTCGATCCACCGACTACTTCTAAGGTATGGGAGGACGAAGAATTGCCTACCGGCTGTGTTAAAACTTAAACTCAGTTTTGGTTTGGTTTGTAGATAAAAATTCTTTATTTCGTCTGTCAGGTCATTATTGGTAGTCAATGTTCGATAGCGATGTAAATAATCCAATGTTTATAATTCAATATGATTCACATGATAATCCAATAGCATTACTCTCAACACTGAATTCAAGTGAGAATATTTATGAACCTATCTGCAGCAGAACATTTATAGCGCCCGCATACAACCTCGTATGCAAGTTCCCGTTGGATCTCGTTTGGGCATTATTGGAATAACATGACATACGTCATCAATCCTTCAATGCTGGATTGTTATTATTTTGATCGAATCTGATCATCGCGATCTCCTCGCGAATAGTTCCGCGATATTTCAACATTTCCCCTCAATCCGGACATTAAGGATGTTCAGCAGTTTCCTATGTTGAGCAGCTGGAAGTCCTTTGGTGAATGCATCAGCTGGTTGATCCACCGTCGAGATATATTCTATCTTTAGCTTCTTGCTCCTGACGAGTTCCCGGATGAACATGAACTTCAAATCAAGGTGTTTCATTCGTTGGTGACTTCGAGGTTCTTCAGTGAAGTTTATGCATGGAATGTTGTCTTCCATGATTATGAATGGAGAACTTTCTATGCCCAGTTCATTCAGAAGGTTTGTTAACCACAATCCTTCTTTAGCAGCTTGACAGAGTGAAATTAATTCAGCTTCTGTTGACGACAAACTAACCGTTTGTTGTCTTTTGGTTGACCAAGACACAAGATTGCCGAAAACAAGAAACGAATTTCCAGAAATTGATTTTCGATCATCGATGTCGTTGGCAAAATCGGCATCAGCAAAACCCAATAAAACGTTTGAGTGTTCTCTATTGCTGAATACGATTTTTGTGTTCATGGTTCCTCGCAAATAACGCAAAATGCGTTTCAATCCTGTCCAATGTGCATTTGAAGGGGAAGCTTGGTATTTGCTTAGGATATTTACTGCAGCACTGATATCAGGGCGTGATACTAATGCTAGATATTGCAAGCAGCCAAGCAATTCTTTGAATGGATGTGATGTTAATTCATCATCATTTGACTTGACCCATCGTACATTCGGATCTAGTGGAGTGCTAACTGGTTTTGATTCGGACATTCCAAATCTTTTTAGGATTTTCTCTGCATAACCTGCTTGAGATATTTCCATGATTTGGTTCTGATAATCTCGGTGTATGTCCATACCCAAAAAGTGTTTCACTTCTTTTAAATCTTTCATTTGGAATAGCTTCCCAAGTTCAGATTTTATCCAGTTTAGTTGTGATTCCTGTTTGCCAAGAATGAGTATATCGTCTACATATAAAATCAAAATCAAATCTTTTGCTCGAGACGTATACACACAACAGTCACTCTTTAATGGAATAAAACCCAGCTTTTTAATTTCGTCATCGAATTTCCTGTTCCAAGATCTACTAGCTTGTTTTAAACCGTACAAACTTTTCTGTAGACGTACGATTTGAGAATTACCTATCTCATCGTTTGGAAGCTTCATGAAGATCGTTTCCTCTAAATCTCCATAAAGAAAAGCTGTCTTAACATCCATTTGATGAATCAAAAGTCCATTCTTATTTGTGACTGACAAAATTGTCCTAACGCTTTCCATTCTGGCTACTGGAGCAAAAGTATCCTGATAATCAAAACCAGGTCTCTGTGAGCAACCTTTTGCAACTAGCCGTGCTTTATAGCGGCCATCGTCTTTCACCGAAAAAACCCATTTCGAATGAATAGCTTTTTGGTTCCTCGGTAAACAGTTGACCACTGTCCAGGTTTTATTTTCATGAAGAGAATTTAATTCTTCATCGATGGCAATTTTCCAATTCTCCCAGTCCTCCCGTTTCTTCAATTCGGCTACTGTTTCTGGAGCATCTTCATCGAATGTTGCAGAAGCTATCTTGGCAGAACTCGGTTGGAATCTTTGGGGAACTTTTCTTTTCCGTGTACCACGTCTTAGCTCTGATTGCTGCTCATCGATACCCTCATCCTCCTCAGCATCCGCGAAAACCTCATCAGACGTCTCGATTATTACAACTTCTTCTGCTTCCACTTCTTCCTCAGGCTCAGGAAGTCGAATCACCTCTTCTTCATCATCTTTGTTTGTTTTGCTCTCATCTTCGTTGCAGATTGAAATTTCTTCCTCCTTATCTTCATTTTCGCAGTGTTTCTGCTCCCTCACAACAATTGGTAGATGAACATCTTCGGTTGTTGTATTACTGCGAACAATTGATTCATCAAAGACAACGTTTCTGGATATTTCAATTACTCGGTTGTTTTTATTCCACAACCGATATCCGTTATTCGCATAACCTACGAATGTCAATCGTTTTGTCTTCGAATCAAGCTTGTGACGTTTCTCTTTCGGAATTTGCTTGTAAGCATGGCTACCAAACATCTTTAGATTACTAAGGTCTGGTTTCCTGCCATTCCACATTTCAAAAGGCGTCTTGAGTTCAACAAGAGCATTTGTCGGAGACCTGTTAGTGACGTAAGCAGCCACATACAATGCTTCTCCCCACATTTCTTTCGAAAGTTCACTTTGATGGAGTAAAGCTCGAACCTTCTCCATTAGCGTTCGATTAATCGTTTCACTTACTCCGTTCTGCTGAGGAGTATAAGGAACGGTAAAAATCATTCTGATACCTTTATTCCTACAGTAGTCTTGGAAATCTTTGCCAAGATATTCTCTACCGTTATCGCAACGCATTTTAGACAACTTTTGACCAAAGTGAGCTGTTGCCATTGCTTCGTATTCTTTAAAACGATCGAATACGTCACTTTTTCTTTTAATGAGATAAACAACAGTGAAATGGGTAAAATCATCGGTAAAGGTGACAAAATACCGATACCCATCGTAGGTGGATTGCTCCATATACCCGCATACATCTGTATGCACTAATTCAAGTGGCCGACTTGATCTGGGTAATTGCATAGAAATAAACTTCTTGCATGATTGTTTGCCTGCTAAACAACTCTCGCAAACTTCATACTGTTTGACTAAATCATTTGATGAAATATCTATTCCATCAACCATATTGTTTTTGAGCAGTTTTTCAAGCCCCGAAAAACTAAGATGACCGAGCCGTTTATGCCAATCGGTTAGACTTACCTTCCTTTGACTAAACAACGCTGCTAGGTCGACAGTATGCTCCAAAAACATATCAACGCAATACAAACCATTTTTATCTTTCCCCTCAGCGATAACCTCGCCTTTATCTTCAATTCGAACCTCTTTATCCTGAAAAGTGACCCTTTTCCCCATGGAATTAATCTTTCTGACTGAAAGGAGGTTTTCTTCGAGATTGGGAATGAAAAGAACATCGTACAATTCAATACGTTTTATTTTGTTCAAGCCAACAACCGATTTCAATGTTACCTTTCCTTTCTTCACAGCCTGTAGGGTCTCCCCCGACTTTGCTGTGCTGATGGTAACCGGTGTTGCCAGCTTCACCGCTCTCTGTAACAATTTTTCGTCGTTCACCATGTGGCTTGAAGCTCCAGAGTCCACAGCAAACGATACCTTCCGAGATTCCTTCTTCTTTTCTCCTGCTAGCATCGCATGACCTTGGTGATGAACAAACCGCTTCTTCTTCTTCTTTAACGCCGGGCATTTATTTTTGTAGTGTCCTGGCTTTCCACACCCAAAACACTCAATTACTCTTCTGGTCGTTTTTAGCGCCACGTCTGGCACCACTGGCTCATCATCGACCTCCATCGTCTCGCTTTGCTCCGCATCCAACAGCATTCGTTTTATCTCCACTAACGGCTTCTTGCAGAGTTCATCGCACGGCAAAACGGTCAATGCTCCCTTGACGTGCTGATATCGCTTCGGTATGGCTATCATCAGAGCGGCCATCTTCTCCGATTGATCCATTCGAGTACCCATCCGATCTAGCTCCCGGATTATCGACTCGTACTCGTCGAACAAGGCCGAAATAGAAGTATGTTTTCTATTTTTGATCGAAAACAATCGATCACGCATGGCAATCATAACGCCCGTTCCAACTTTTTGGTAGGTTTTCACCAATAGATCCATAGCCTCCTTTGCGTATGAGACTCCGATTAGCTTGTTAAGGACGTCATTGTTCACCCACATAACAATTTCATCCAGAGCGTTCATGTCGTCGTTGATTCTCTTACGCAGCTTTGCCTTTCTCACTTCCTCTTGGGCTTCCGAATTACCCGCCACGGGAGTGGCGTATTCTTCTTCGTACGGAGTACGAACCAACGTATGGATGAGGTCCATCATAGAGAGGTGGTGCTCCATCCTCCACTTCCATGCCGCAAACATCCTCTCCGACCCATCGAAGATATGGGCACGATCTCGTACAGCAACGGCGGTATACGGCAGCTGCCGTTCGAAGGCTCCTCTCTCGGTCCGATTCTCAACCTCCTGTCGCTGGTTTGCAGGTTGACCACCTGCCTTGACTTCGACATCGTTCACAGACATCTTTCGATTTCTTCAAAAAAACTTGATCGTTGAAGAAAAATAAATCTTGCTCAGTTGACTACTGGGCCCATAACCTGTTAAAACTTAAACTCAGTTTTGGTTTGGTTTGTAGATAAAAATTCTTTATTTCGTCTGTCAGGTCATTATTGGTAGTCAATGTTCGATAGCGATGTAAATAATCCAATGTTTATAATTCAATATGATTCACATGATAATCCAATAGCATTACTCTCAACACTGAATTCAAGTGAGAATATTTATGAACCTATCTGCAGCAGAACATTTATAGCGCCCGCATACAACCTCGTATGCAAGTTCCCGTTGGATCTCGTTTGGGCATTATTGGAATAACATGACATACGTCATCAATCCTTCAATGCTGGATTGTTATTATTTTGATCGAATCTGATCATCGCGATCTCCTCGCGAATAGTTCCGCGATATTTCAACAGGCTGGTTAGCTGGCCTCATATGCCCAATCTACATGAAAGAGCACAGACTGGAGTGAGCCAATTACAGAGCAATTACCCGGCTGAAACCGGCGCACAATGGTCGGAAAAAAACGAAGTTTGGCCAAAACTTGTTTTATCGCCTTAATCGATGAAATATGTATTCTGAATATGTTATTTGGCGTTTTTATTGTTCCAGAAGGGGTTGTTCACATATTACGTAACTTTTTTTAAAAAGTTTTTTTTTAATTAGAAATGCAATCAAACTTGGCTGAAAGCATAAATTATGTTTGTATTTTAACGATTTTGATTGAATTATGTATAAAGAGTGGTTAAATATAATTTATAGCAACTTTGTATGAAAATTATCGTCAAAATGTATGAAAATATTGCATTATTCAAATAGCTCTAACTTGCAAATCAGCAAAATTCTGCAAAAAATTTAAACGTTTTTTGTAAGATCTAAGGATGCATTTTAAAGTGCAATATTCGAAATGGCGGCGACATGACGCGACGAGAGTTGTTTTTCATGTTAAAAATCATCAAAATTACTAAAGTGTAATATTGAAAAGTAATCAAGCTTCAATCAAATATTTTTTTCCATCCTCATGCTCGATAAAAGAGTTGAACCATAAGCTTTCAGATAGTGTGTAACTTTGGGAAAATATTGCATTCCTTAAATATGATTTTTATACTTTATTTTATTGTTACATTTTTCAATTTTTTGACTTCAGTCAGTTTGACGTCATAAAAGTCAAAGAAATTTAAATTTTAGTTCAATTTCAATTAAGAATCATAATAATATAATACATGAGGTATATTTTAAAATGATAAAAACCATAAAAATCTCAAAAAAGTGTTTTGGTAGTTTTGGCCGCTCCTTTATATGGAGCCCGACCATTGTGCGGCGTACACAATTCTGTCGCGCATTCTGTCGCGCATCCTGTTTAACAGACTGAGACCGCTCGAGGAGTCCTTCGTCGGCGAATACCAAGCTGGTTTTCGTGAGGGCCGATCGACAATGGACCAGATGTTTAGCTTGCGAATGTCCTAGATAAATTCCAGGAGTATAACTTGCAGACTCACCATCTGTTTATCGATTTCAAGGCGGCGTACGACTCTGTGAAAAGCAATGAGCTGTGGCAAATAATGTCTGAACATGGTTTTACGGCAAAACTAATTAGGCTGATACGTGCTACGCTGGATGACTCGAAATCAAGTGTTCGGATCGCAGACGAGGTGTCAACGTCGTTCGTGACGTTAGGCGGATTGAAGCAGGGAGACGTACTTTCGAATTTACTGTTCAACATTGCACTCGAGGGTGCTAGGAGATCTGGCATGCAGAGAAATTACACTATTATCACAAGGTCGCACATGTCCTTGGCTTTGCGGACGATGTAGAGTCTACATTGTAGACCTAATTGGAATCGATCGCCGTCAGTGTAAGAGGCTTTCGTGCCTCTGAAGAGGGAGACAGCGAGGATAGGCCTAACCATTAATTCTACCAAAACGAAGTACATGATTGCAGGTAAAGATATAGCCAGGCTTGGTGATGTAGATACTGAGGTAGTGTTTGATGGGGACGTATTTGATGTTGTTTACCCTGGACACTTGTGACATGTGACAACGACGTTTCCCGCGAAGTTAAAAGACGTGTTGTGGTTGCGAATTGGGGGCTGTTGTTGAGCGATAAACGAATCTTGATGTTTGTGAATTTATTTCGTCGGGAGGTGTTAAATTACAAAATTCCTGTGGAGATTTCAAATAACTTATTAGTTAAAGTTATTAGAGGATAGTCATAACGATTCTTACTTTTGGTGATTCGTTTTCGCATCTGAGGATACACTGAAGTGTTTGATTGAACTTCAAATTTTGCGCTTAACATCTAGATTTAGAATAAAGTTCGATTGAGTTCAGTTTATGTTGAAACAGATTTCATATCCTCACCTTAAGATTAATAAGATTGACAATAATGATGATCACATCAAAACTTAACAGCAATCTTCCAATTAAGCAACTAGACTAAGAAAAATGATATTGAGCTTTATTTATAAGTGAAATATGTCGCTTAAGCTCACCTTAGCAGTAGATAAATTAGATTAACAATCGATGATATTGTTGTTATAATGATATAGGTGATAATTCAATTTTGGCTGTAAGCATTTATATGTAGGAGAGTAAGCATTATTTAACCATAATCTTATTGCACGAATTAGCTTCCATGAATCATGAACTATTCGTACCTGTTACGCCACTTTTACATACTAATTGTAAATAAAGGATAAGATAAATTTAAGATAGAATATAAGCTCAATTCAAAGAATAATATTTCGCTCCACAGTACTTCTGATCAGTATTGAATGTTTACAATCCTTGCCTTTTAGTCGACCTTCCTACTACTGGTTATGCCTAACAATCCCTCTTTCGGGTATATAGGTGTGGTAATGCTTGGCCACCGGGGCTTAAAGCAGAGGGATCGTAGGGCTAGACGGGTTTGTTGACGTGGCGGGAATAACACTCCCCCCCGGAATACGCCGATGGTCATCTTGAGGTGTATCCTTACGAACGCCTACGTCAAGCACGGCAAGTCTTACGGCTGGGCGCTCATAGATTCCGCTGCTAGTCTGCACTGTAGCCCACCTTACCTGGCCATCAGCTCCGGGTTTCGTGGCAATAACTCGACCTTTCGGCCAGCAGTTTCTTGGTGAACTCGGATCTACGATGATAACGATATCCTCTACTTCAATTGGTTTTGCTCGAGAGAACCACTTAGTACGGCGTGTAATTGTTGGTAGATAGTCTCGAACCCATTGCTTCCAGAATTGGTTTGCCAACGTTGGCGAAAGTTGCCAGCAGTTTCTAAGCACCTTGGAATTATCATCGTAGGGTACCCATGGTCTCAATCCATTAGAGGATCCCAACAAAAAATGATTTGGCGTCAGAACTGGAGATTCATCGTCGTCTAATGGAATACTTGTCAGTGGACGCGAGTTGATTACGTTCTCTACTTCGATCAGTACATTTTCCAAAACTTCGTAGGACGGTGTAACGGTAGGCAACAACTTGTTGAGATTTTGCTTGACCGTGCGTATCAGGCGCTCCCACGCACCCCCCATATGCGGAGAGGCGGGGGGATTGAAGCTCCACCTGGTATGGGGAGTGGTGAATTCAGTCATTAAGCGTTCCTTCTCTAGACTCTCCACCGCTACCTTCAGTTCCCGGTTAGCACCTCGGAAATTTGTGCCTTGGTCACTGTATATCATTGCTGGTGTACCTCTTCTAGCCATGACGTTGCGAAGCGCTATGATACAAGAATCGGTGCTGAGATTGTGAGCAATTTGCAAATGTACTGCACGGATTGTCAGGCAAGTAGCTATCAATACCCAGCGTTTCTCGGTTCGACGTCCGATCGATATCGTGATAGGTCCAAAGTAATCCACTCCCATGTGCGTGAATGGACGTGTGTAGGCAGCTAAACGAGCTGGAGGCAGATCACTCATGGCCGGTGGTTGCGGAGTTGCTCCATCATTCTTACATTCTTGACAAAGTTTACGAACTTTGTAGTAAACTGATTTGAGGCGTGGAATTCTGTAACGCTGACGAATTTCATTTAGGACAGTGTTGTGATTTTGGTGATGATAGAGACGGTGATAATGAAGCACTATCAGGCTAGTAATGTGGTGAATTCTGGGAAGAATTATAGGGTTAGCCGCATCAAAGTCGATTAGCGTACAAGCACCAGTCCTGCCGCGTACTCTTAGCACATCGTTTTCATCAATAAAAGGACAGAGGTAGGCGATTGGGCTACTTTTCGGAATTCGCCTTTTCTCCGTCTGACCGGAGCGATTGCTGACAAGCACTGCCAGCTCTTCGACGTATTCAGAAATCTGAGCGGGGCGATAGAGGTAGTTCTCAGCTCTTGCCAACTCTTGCTGTGAAAGCGGACCACTTATTCGTTGCTTCATTTTAATCATCTGTTTTGAGTTGCTAATGTAACGAAAAACGTATGCTGTACTACGTAACATCGTTTTCCATTTGGAGAAGTTTTCGGGTGTCATGATTGGTTCGGTTGTGCAAGTGTGAGTCAAAAGATGCGCACGAAGCTCAGTATCCGTCGATCCACACAGTTGCATAGAAGGCCATTGGTCCTTTGGATGTAGAAGGAAATCTGGTCCTTTGAACCAACGACTCGAAGCGCTGAAATCTGGTAAACGTGTCCATTTGGTTCCTTCGTCGGCCACATTTAATTTTGTTGGGACCCATCGCCACTCTTTCCTTTCAGTAGTCTCTAATATCTCACTAACGCGGAACGCTACAAACTGACTATATCGTCGATGGTCAGCGTTCAGCCAGCAGAGAACATCTCTGGAATCAGTCCAGAAGAAACGGTCCACCACGTTTACGGAAAGTGACTGGGCTACACTGTTTGCTAAACGAACGCCGAGTATACCAGCTTGTAGCTCCGAGCGAGGAATGGAGAGAAATTTCAGTGGAGCGACCCTCGTTTTTGCACTAACGAACGATGTTTCTACCACGTCATCTTGTTCGAACCTTAGATAAACCACCGCTGCAAATCCGTTCTCGCTGGCGTCGACGAAAGTATGCATTTGAATGTTGTAGCCGTATTCTAGCGAAACAAGTTTTCGGTAACAACGTGGAATTTGGATGTTTGCTACTTCGGGCAGGACCTTCAGCTATAATAACCACTTGTCAAACTGTGACTCTTCAATGGGACTATCCCAGTCAATCGAGGACCTCCAAATTTCTTGGAGCAGGACCTTGACGTACATTAAAAAATGGGCGATAAAACCCAACGGATCGAACATCATCATAAGTGTTCTAAGCACTTCGCGTTTGGTAGGTCGACGGATTCCGTCCAATAAGTCCTGGTCGTATCGTGAGGATACTTTGAATATAAAACAATCTGTCGATGTATTCCACCAAAGATCTAACACTTTTTCCGTAATATCTTCTCCAATGCCAAGATTCTTCTCGTCGATTGTTACTTCCTTTAAGGACGCCGACACTTTTGGTGAGTTGGATAACCAGTTTCGCATTTCGAAACCCCCTGCGGCATGGATTCGCTTCACTGCATGCGCTAGTTCCACTGCCTCTTCCTCCGTTTCCACACTGACAAGCATATCGTCAACGTAATGTTTTTTCTCAATGGCGTTGACTGCTTGTGGACATTCTTGCTCGAATCGTTTCGCGTTTATATTTTTGACATATTGAGCTGTTGTGGGTGAGCAACATGCCCCAAAGGTCATAACCTTCATGACATACACATTTGGTTCATGGTTCTCCATATGTTCCTTCCAATAGAATCGAAGGCAATGTTGATCATCTTCTTTCATCAGGACCTGATGGAACATCTCCCGTATGTCCCCACATATTGCAATTCGATACTCACGAAATTGAATCAGGATGGAGAGTAATGACGTGATCAGATCGGGCCCTTTAAGTAATACTGAGTTTAAAGAGATTCCTTGTGATGTTGCTGCTGCATCCCAAACTAATCTTAATTTTCCAGGTTTGCTGGGATTATAAACCGGAAATACTGGCAGGTACCATTCTCGCCCATGACGGACCTTGAGCTCATCCTCAGTCAGTTTTCGCACGTATTCTTTATCAATGTACTCGTTCATTTTCGCCTGCAGAGTTTCTGATAGTTTTTCGTCCTTCCTCATCCGCCTTTCCAAACATTCCCACCTTCTACGAGCCATCGCTTTACTGTCGGGGAGCCTTACATTATCGTACTTCCACAAGAGTCCTGACTCGAAGCGACCGTCTTTAATACGAGTTACTGTTTCAAGAATAGAAGGAAAGGAAGGAAAGGAAGGAAAGGAAGGAAAGGAAGGAAAGGAAGGAAAGGAAGGAAAGGAAGCGAAAGGAAGGAAAGGAAGGAAAGGAAGGAAAGGAAAGGAAAGGAGGAAAAGGGAAGGAAGGGAACGGAAAGGAAGGAAAGGAAGGAAAGGAAGGCAAGGAAGGAAAGGAAGGAAAGGAAGGAAAGGAAGGGAAAGAAGGATAAGGAAGGAAAGGAAGGAAAGGAAGGAAAGGAAGGAAAGAGAAGGAAAGGAAGGAAAGAAGGAAGGAAAAAGGGAAGGAAGAAGAAAGGAAGGAAAGGAAGGAAAGGAAGGAAAAGGAAGGAAAGGAAGGAAAGGAAGGAAGGAAAGGAAGGAAGAAGGAAAGGAAGCGAAAGGAAGGAAAGGAAGGAAAGGAAGGAAAGGAGAAAGGAAGGAAAGGAAGGAAGGAAGGAAAAGGAAGGAAAGGAAGGAAAGGAAGGAAAGGAAGGAAAAGGAAGGAAAGAAGGAAAGGAAGGAAAGGAAGGAAAGGAAGGAAAAGAAGGAAGGAAGGAAAGGAAGGAAAGGAAGGAAAGGAAGGAAAGGAAGAAAGGAAGGAAAGGAAGAAAGGAAAAATGAAGGAAGGAAAGGAAGAAAGGGAGGAAGGAAGGAAAGGAAGGAAAGGGAAGGAAAGGAGGAAAGGAAGAAAGAAGGAAAGAAGGGAAGGAAGGAAAGGAAGGAAAGGAAGAAAAAGGAAGAAAGGAAGGAAAGGAAGGAAAGGAAGGAAAGGAATGGAAAGGAAGGAAAGGAAGAAAGGAAGAAAGGAGGAAAGGAAGGAAAGGAAGGAAAGGAAGAAAGGAAGGAAGGAAAGGAAGGAAAGGAAGGGAAAGGAGGAAAGGAAGGAAAGGAAGGAAAGGAAGGAAAGGAAGAAAGGAAGGAAAGGAAGGAAGGAAGAAAGGAAGAAAGGAAGGAAAGGAAGGAAGGAGGAAAGGAAGAAAGGAAGAAAGGAAGGAAAGGAAGAAAGGAAGGAAAGGAAAGAAAGGAAGGAAAGGAAGAAAGGAAGGAAAGGAAGGAAAGGAAGGAAAGAAGGAAAGGAAGGAAAGGAAGGAAAGAGGAAAGGAAGAAAGGAAGGGAAAGAAGGAAAGGGAAGGAAAGGAGGAAAGGAAGGAAGGAAAGGAAAGGAAGGAAAGGAAGAAAAGGAAGGAAAGGAAGGAAAGGGGAAGGAAAGGAAGGAAAAGGATGGAAAGGAAAAGGAAAGGAAGGAAAGAAGGAAAGGAAGGAAATGGAAGGAAGGAAGGAAAGGAAGGGAAAGGAAGAAGAAAGCGAAGGAAAGAAGGAAAGGAAGGAAAGGAAGGAAAGGAAGGAAAAGGAAAGAAGGACTCCAGGAACCATGATTTGCTCGTCCATTGATATCGCGACCTAACAAATTATGGAATTTCATGACTTGTAAATCATAATGGGGAATCAGATGTATATCCGTGGTCATTCAAACTCAACACCCCTTAAATGTTGCTGTTGCTGTCGAGGCCAGGAAGAAAAGGACGAACAAACACGGGAGGCATTGTGGACCGGGGAAGAGCATTCCTTTTCGAAATATTATGATATCCGAGAATGAATTAATTTTCGTATCGGAAATAAATATTTCGAAAAGGAATGGCTCTTCCCCCGGTTCCACAATGCCTCCCGTGTTTGTTCGTCTTTTTCTTCCTGGCCTCGACAGCAACAGCACATTTAAGGGGTGTTGAGTTTGAAATGACCACGGATATACATCTGATTCCCACATTATGATTTACAAGTCATGAAATTCATAAATTTGTTAGGTCGCGATATCAGGACGACAAATCATGGTTCCTGGAGTCCTTCCTTTCCTTCCTTTCCTTCCTTTCCTTCCTTTCCTTTCCTTTCCTTCCTTCCTTCCTTTCCTTCCTTCCTTTCCTTCCTTTCCTTCCTTTCCTTCCTTTCCTTCCTTTCCTTCCTTTCCTTCCTTTCCTTCCTTTCCATCCTTTCCTTCCTTTCCTTCCTTTCCTTCCTTCCTTCCTTTTCTTCCTTTCCTTCCTTTCCTTTCCCTTCCTTCCTTTCCTTCCTTTCCTTCCTTTCCTTCCTTTCCTTCCTTTCCTTCCTTTCCTTCCTTTCCTTCCTTTCCTTCCTTTCCTCCTTTCCTTCCTTCCTTCCTTTCCTTCCTTTCCTTCCTTCTTCCTTTCTTTCCTTCCTTTCCTTCCTTTCCTTCCTTTCCTTCCTTTCCTTCCTTTCCTTCCTTTCCTTCCTTTTCCTTCCTTTCCTTCCTTTCCTTTCCTTTCCTTCTTTCCTTCCTTTCCTTCCTTTCCTTCCTTTCCTTCCTTTCCTTCCTTTCCTTCCTTTCCTTCCTTTCCTTCCTTCCTTCCTTCCTTTCCTTCCTTTCCTTCCTTTCTCCTTCCTTCTTTCCTTCCTTTCCTTCCTTTCCTTCCTTTCCTCCTTTCCTTCCTTTCCTTCCTTTCCTTCCTTTCCTTCCTTTCTTCCTTTCCCTTCCTTCCTTCCCTTTCCTCCTTTCCTTCCTTTCCTTCCTTTCCTTCCTTCCTTCCTTTCTTCCTTTCCTTCCTTTCCTTCCTTTCCTTCCTTTCCTTCCTTTCCTTCCTTTCCTTCCTTTCCTTCCTTTCCTTCCTTTCCTTCCTTTCCTTCCTTCCTTCCTTTCCTTCCTTCCTTCCTTTCCTTCCTTCCTTCCTTTCCTTTCCTTCCTTTCCTTCCTTTCCTTCCTTTCCTTCCTTTCCTTCCTTTCCTTCCTTTCCTTCCTTTCCTTCCTTTCCTTCCTTTCCTTCCTTCCTTCCTTCCTTTCCTTCCTTTCCTTCCTTTCCTTCCTTTCCTTCCTTTCCTTCCTTTCCTTTCCTTCCTTTCCTTCCTTTCCTTCCTTTCCTTCCTTTCCTTCCTTTCCTTCCTTTCCTTCCTTTCCTTCCTTTCCTTCCTTTCCTTCCTTTCCTTCCTTTCCTTCCTTCCTTCCTTCCTTTCCTTCCTTTCCTTCCTTTCCTTCCTTTCCTTCCTTTCCTTCCTTTCCTTCCTTTCCTTCCTTTCCTTTCCTTCCTTTCCTTCCTTTCCTTCCTTCCTTCCTTCCTTTCCTTCCTTTTCCTTCCTTTCCTTCCTTTCCTTCCTTTCCTTCCTTTCCTTCCTTTCTCCTTTCCTTCCTTTCCTTCCTTTCCTTCCTTTCCTTCCTTTCCTTCCTTTCCTTCCTTTCCTTCCTTTTCCTTCCTTTCCTTCCTTTCCTTCCTTCCTTTCCTTCCTTTCCTTCCTTTCCTTCCTTTCCTTCCTTTCCTTCCTTTCCTTCCTTTCCTTCCTTTCCTTCCTTTCCTTCTTTCCTTCCTTTCCTTCCTTCCTTCCTTTCCTTCCTTTCCTTCCTTCCTTCCTTTCCTTCCTTTCCTTCCTTTCCTTCCTTTCCTTCCTTTCCTTCCTTTCCTTTCCTTTCCTTCCTTTCCTTTGGGGCTGTTTGGGCACGTCAGGAGTTAATAATCAATGTTAACTTCCTTTTCCCCGATCAGCCTAGATAGCCGCGTAGTGTCGGTAGCGGTTGTTTTAACTGGCTAAGAATTAACACTACGGACTGCCTGTTCCGGTGGTAAAAGTCCACCTCACAGGTAACCCCTAATTCATACGGCTTTAAGCTTACCGTGCCTAAGAATGAATGGTTAGGGGGGTCTAAATAAAACCTAGCCGCAAACGGAGCCTGTGGAGTTCCAGGGCGCCCTCTACAGTATTATGCCCTTCCTGTGCTACCCGGAGCAATGGTGTAGGTGACCTTGTGTTTCTCCGAGATAATCGGCTGCCCTTCTTCAGTCTCAAGGCTGAGACTAAATAAGGGAGGGATTATTAATACATTTAATGTAATTTAGTTTAAATTTTCTCCTCAATGGTTTCGCATTATGCGTTTTACACAGTGTATTCTGTGCTTTTCGCCGCCTTTGGCGACTTTTAAGAGATACCGATTTGGTTTTTGTTCGCTGCTGATCTTTTTCGTTCTGAGATTGCGAAAAGCTTAATCTTGCCTAGTTTGGGTAGTGGCTACGGCTAGGATAGCTTAGTTAGATCAATCTCCAGCATAAAATGTCAGCAATGATCAATCTTTGTAGACTCATGCAAATGGTACAGCTCAAGTGGCGCTAGTTCAAAAACCTTACTTTTGTTAACTTTTATCTAGGAAACCTAGTGGACCCAGTTTTTGCTTCTTTCAGAAACATGAAATGGCAAATTTACGTGCCATGCCTCGTGCATGCGTGCTCGTAAATAGCGCTGACGTCGCCATACTCATTTCTGAGTTAACAACCAGAGATGTATATGCTGTCACAATTGATATTTCTGTATGTGACCTCAATAGGAAATACGTCTTTCGTTTTGTGGTGTATTTACCACATGATGAACCATCCCCAATGGATGATTTCAAACGAGTTTTCGTTCACTGCCTATGAAAAGGCCTTCTGCTGTTTGTGGGCAATGATACCAATTTGAGAAGCTCCAGTTCAAATGCTCCAGAGAATGCTTAAGTAGTTCAAATCATGGATTACTTATTGTAGGAAATCCTCCTACCTTCATGGTATCTGCCAGAGAAGAAGTGTTAGACATAATGCTCTGCTCGAATAGAATCAGTCACGAGTTGACGAATTGGCATGCATCAGATGATGAATCATTATCTGATCATCGCTACATCTCTATATGAACATTAGAATGTAAATTCGCAGACTTTGCATTTGTTATACTCCACAAACTGGGAATTGGTTGTGACCCAATTCCATGGATTTTCTCCGTCCATTGGAAATTCTAGTGATTTGGATGTTTCCACTTCCGGTGAATTGGGACACAATTGCCCTTGCTTCGAGTGATCTCTCAATTGCTTGTTACTTTGCTTGTAGGAAATGTTCCTCACAACTCCCTTCGCGGGACGAGTGGACGTCTGTATATTACTAAGCCATCCAAAAGGGTGGCTAAGTATTAAACAAATCTGTCAAAGCAGAATTGCAGTCGCTTGGTTACAACCTTGACTGGCCACTGCTGACTTAACTACCACATGGCAAATATTCAGTGTGTTGATACATTTGTGTGTGGTAGTTGTGATTCCGATAATGGAACTTTTTATCACCTGATATGTAAATGTCAATTTTTCGCGTGATTGCGATTCCAATTACTTGGTAAACACTTATTAAGTGAAACTGATTTCAGAAAACTGAATCTTCAGGACCTTCTGGTATTCTTAACCCGCAGTGGTAATGATCTATAGGCTCTCTTTACGCTCATGCGTTTTGCAGTGCCCTTTTAAGGGCGCTGTTCGAACCCATTGTGGTATGGAGCTACATGCTCTTAATTCGCTTATGCGATTTTCCCTCTTCAAGGGACCCCACTCCTTTTTCCTCTCATCTTTCCCTTCTTTTTCCTTTCCCATCGGGTAGATGATGAAATAGGCTCAAATATGGCGATGGCACAAATCTCCCAAATGGCGGGGAACGTGCCTCTGGAGCCGCCCTTCTGATACCTGATTCTCCTTCCTTCCTTTCCTTCCTTTCCTTCCTTTCCTTCCTTTCCTTCCTTTCCTTCCTTTCCTTCCTTTCCTTCCTTTCCTTCCTTCCTTCCTTTCCTTCCTTTCCTTCCTTTCCTTCCTTTCCTTCCTTTCCTTCCTTTCCTTCCTTTCCTTCCTTTCCTTCCTTTCCTTCCTTTCCTTCCTTTCCTTCCTTTCCTTCCTTTCCTTCCTTTCCTTCCTTTCCTTCCTTTCCTTCCTTTCCTTCCTTTCCTTCCTTTCCTTCCTTTCCTTCCTTTCCTTCCTTTCCTTCCTTTCCTTCCTTTCCTTCCTTTCCTTCCTTTCCTTCCTTCCTTCCTTTCCTTCCTTTCCTTCCTTTCCTTCCTTTCCTTCCTTTCCTTCCTTTCCTTCCTTTCCTTCCTTTCCTTCCTTTCCTTCCTTTCCTTCCTTTCCTTCCTTTCCTTCCTTTCCTTCCTTTCCTTCCTTTCCTTCCTTTCCTTCCTTTCCTTCCTTTCCTTCCTTTCCTTCCTTTCCTTCCTTTCCTTCCTTTCCTTCCTTTCCTTCCTTTCCTTCCTTTCCTTCCTTTCCTTCCTTTCCTTCCTTTCCTTCCTTTCCTTCCTTTCCTTCCTTTCCTTCCTTTCCTTCCTTTTCCTTCCTTTTCCTTCCTTTCCTTCCTTTCCTTCCTTTCCTTCCTTTCCTTCCTTTCCTTCCTTTCCTTCCTTTCCTTCCTTCCTTTCCTTCCTTTCCTTCCTTTCCTTCCTTTCCTTCCTTTCCTTCCTTTCCTTCCTTTCCTTCCTTTCCTTCCTTTCCTTCCTTTCCTTCCTTTCCTTCCTTTCCTTCCTTTCCTTCCTTTCCTTCCTTTCCTTCCTTTCCTTCCTTTCCTTCCTTTCCTTCCTTTCCTTCCTTTCCTTCCTCTCCTTCCTTTCCTTCCTTTCCTTCCTTTCCTTCCTTCCTTTCCTTCCTTTCCTACCTTTCCTTCCTTTCCTTCCTTTCCTTCCTTTCCTGACCTTGTGATAATAGTGCCATTTCTCTGCACGCCAGATCTCCTAGCACCCTCCAGTGCAATGTTGAACAGTAAATTCGAATGTGCGTCTCCCTGCTTCAATCCGTCTACCGTCACGAACGAGGTTGACACCTCGTCTGCGATCCGAACACTTGATTTCGAACCATCCAGCGTAGCACGTATCAGCCTAATTAGTTTTGCCGGAAAACCATTTTCAGACATTATCTGCCAAAGCTCATTTCTTTTCACTGAGTCGTACGCCGCCTTGAAATCAATGAGCAGATGGAATGTCTCTAAACGTCGTGTTTTGTGTTCTATGAGCCCTTCTAGCTCAATTCGTTGATGGTACATTTCAAACTCCGTCCAGTAGTCAACAATTAAGACCTTATTTAACACATAGCAATATTTAATAACCAGTCATATTACACGATACGGAAGATTACTGTTATTACATCGAGTTAAACTTCACTGCTGATTTCGCTTTCAGCCATAGGTGTCTTTTGAACCACTTTCCCCTATGATCCATTTTGTCAAGATGATGTATGGATGAATGGAACACTATATACTGAGATATGATATCTGACGATCACTTCCAAACATGTAATCGTACGTTAGAGTGAGTTATTGGTATCCATTCCAAGAATACCACTGAAGTCCGAAATTTCCTACAAATGTGTGCGGGTGACCTAATCCGAGTCGTGTAGTCTACCATTAGCGATAAGCTGATCCATTTGCAGTAGTGTCCACTCGTTATGGCAACTCAGCAGTAGGGCGATTCAAATTAAAAAAAAAAGAAAATCGAATCTCCCTTATGCTCCTTACCATCCTTACCATAAACATAGTATTCTGTGAAATTTTCAGCTTTCTAGGTGGTGATTTAATGGTAGCCCAAAGACAATGTAGGTTTATATGGAAATTACTATGGAGAAATTTTGAGAAATGTTCCAAACACGCTAGTACTGTTCCGGATATGGATGGTGTACAGAAAGATAGCCCATGCTTCGGCGGGCATATACTATTACCTGTGGGCCCTAGACAGCGCCGTAGCGTGGCCTCAAGCTATTATTCATGCATATATATGGTGTACATAAAGCTAGCATCTTCTGTATAGCTACTTTAAGGTGTCAAAAGGCTTCACAAAGGTCGAGTAAATTTTATAAAATATAACACAAAAATGACTGTAGAGGGGCCCTTTTCCACTTTAAATAAACTTTAATTGTAGTTATACAGTATTGCTAGCTTAACGTATACCGTTTATATGCATATATTGCAGTTTTTGCTTGGGATACTAGACAATTTCCATAAAGATCCTTTTTAAAATACTAGGACAACTCTTAAATGAATGCATATATTAAATTGCGACTCAAGCATTCACTTATTTAGAGTTCATTAATATAATTAGTAAATATCAATGAAACGTGTACAACACAGTTCTTTTTGAAAACTGTGTGAGATTTTATTAAATATGTTTTGAAGAAATTTGTAAGAAATCTACTGTTCATGAGGCACTTTTGCGGAAACAATTGAGCATAGCATTGAAAAAACTCTTCTTAAAATCAATAGTTTTTATTTTTAACTAGTGGTCTCGGCAAACTTCGTCTTGCCATCAAGTAGGCTGTTGAAAAACGCCATGTGACGTCCCATACAAAATTACAGTTATATTCACTCTCGTTTTTTCGTCTTTCCCGGTGTATATTTTGAGTTTTTAAAACACACGAACACATCGGAACACTTCAAGAACCTAACTGTGAAAGAATCAGGTAAATCCATTGACTCGTTTTCAAGTTATTTCGTGACATACAAACACCGTTCCATTTTTATTTATATATATATATAGATATAGATTTCTTAAATACATTTTTTTTTTATTTCTTGACATTGTTAATTATATTTTCATTTGTTAAAAAATGCAAAGGTTTCTAAATATTGTGTAATGATTTTGCCTAACAACTCCTTAAGAAAACATTTTTTTAGTTGTTTTCGCAAGAGTCTTCCAATAAGTGGAAGCAAATTCGTCAAATTCTTAGAATAAAATGCAATAAAAAACTTTTTATCAATTGTTTAGTTGAATCAGAGGAAATAATAAGATAATATGTGTTTCGTTATACCATTTAGAAGTTTAATACCTAAATAGTAACATGGAAAGATATGAATTTGTTTTATTAGTTATTTAAAACTTCATGGAATTTGCAACGAATTTATAAGCATCCCTTACTCAATAGCCTTGTTTCTGTGATACTCGTGTTAGTAATTTACTTAAAGAAAATTACAACTGTTCTAGAATCTTGAATTTCAGACATGGTATTTAATGTGATCTAAAATTTATTAATGCTGAATCATCTCCAGCGAATCAAAAATTTAAAAAAAAAACTATAGTCAGTCAGCGTGGAATATGTTCATACTAGGGAGAAAATAAATTCAATCTTTTTAACTCATGTTTGCTTATCACTGACACGAAATTCTTTGAAAATGTTGTTCAGAATTCTGTAAGAGTTCCTCCCACGTGTAGAAATTTTTGAATATTCTGCCCAGCTGCACAGTGATGTCAAGGCGGGGAAAAGTTAAAAAAAAAACTTTCACTAACAATTCTGAAAGTATTTTTGTATTTCTTTTCTAAATTCAAACCCAGAATTTTTTGAAGTTTAAATAAAAACTGATTTTTTTACATTTCCTCAAAGAACGTTATCAAAATTCTTGTGTTTGTGCTCCCTAGTAAAATGTATGGGGAATTATAATCAACTTCGACAAAATTTTCAAATGTGAGCACACACTCGAATACATGCTTAAACTATACATTTTTATACCAACCTTCAGAAAATCAAAGGTTCATCTTGAGCAAACTTGCACACCATAATTTTCGGTTGGTTGCAAAATTTAGGTATTACAAATCTGTATGACCAAAATGTTTAAATGCATCCAATGAACATTCTTGTTTAAATGTTGAAACAACATTTACAAATCATTTGAAAAATTCTAATGAAAATAAGTTGAAGGTCTTTGTATCATGTTTTGTTGTTGCTTGGCTGATGCGTCATATAACTTGACAGATATGATGATCATGATGATGATGAAGTTATCATGATCAAAGAAGAGTCTATCATGCGATGAAGATAAATAGTTTCAGACGGCAATTATCTGGTCATTCATTTTCATTTGAGCATGAACAATCCATTTCAAGACTTTCTATACCATTTGTATGGAGATAAATCACTGTGAGCTGTAATGAAAGGCCTGTTCAAGATTATCTGTCATAATGATCTACCGTACTCTGAGAACCCTGTTCAAGATGCTCTTAGGCTTCCAAAAAGACTGTTTAATTCTTATCAAGTTTATTTGAATAATTTTTTTTTATTTCCAATAGAACCTCCAAATAAATACCACAAACTTGATTTTTGCTCAAACCAGTTTTAATGGCTATTAAAAACCATTAGAGATTAAGCAAGTAACCATAATGTTAAAATTTGAAATAAATGTATGGGAATCATCCAAAATACTGAAAAGTATTTGAAAGCGATTCAGGAATTGTTCAAATTTTCCATTATTATGTTAAAATAAAATTGTTGGCAATTTGTTTTGGGAGGCGCCCTTTTCACAATTAACAAAATACTTTACGCATTTTGGCGCCCCCCAATGGCTGGCGCCCTTGGCGGGTGCCAACCTGGCCAACCACACGCTACGGCACTGGCCCTAGATGAAGCATCAGTATCGGTTGTCCGCCGTCGAACCCCGATCCAAGAAAAACGGTTGACATGGTGATGATCTACTACCGTTTCATGTTGCACACCAACGATTTGCAGAAATATCGGTTGTTCGGAAAGTGCATAGTTGATTGACGAATTGTGGTTATGGTGAGCGTTGATCTTGATGTCTTGACCTGGAATTGTCGCCCAGTACCTTTAGATGCCGTGAACCAAATAGTTAGTATCATCCTTGACACCACCTATTAGAGATGAGCAGTGATGAGCCGCATCACATACTCGGGAACCTTGACATCCTAGTTTAGTCACAGTCCATGATAAAACCATTTGAACTAATTTGGAATTACTGCTATCCTTCAGTAGTTACAGCCTATGCTGCCTTCCAAACCATGGTGCACCATTGCAACGCCGGTAAGCCGGTAGTGTAATCGCCATTGATTGCCCTTTGACCGTATTTGGGAAAATCCTATGGACACCCCTAGTTTGTCTAACACAGAACACCTAGATATAAGAAATGAATGTAATGTTTAAAATGATGCTGATAAAAAAACAACATTTTAAAAACAATTTCACTTAACATTCCCGATGTAAGTGAGATTGGAATGAAATGGAAGTGATTGTATTGCGAAAATTATGACATTTCTTTTCATGAAAGATTAGCGAAAGATTTTGATGTAAAATACTATTAAAGGAATAGCGAAACATTGCGTACCACCTACCTCTACCCATCGGGTAAAACAAACAGAAGAATGGGTTCAACCTTTTCGATGTTGCTCGGTTGGATATTATTTCGAATACATTTTTATCCTCTCTTCTTACCTTATGCTTCGGAAAACTTTCAATGGCTTAGCTTCCCAAGTGCTGGAGCTCCCGTCCCGCACCATTCTTGGAACCATAGCCAATAGGTGTGCAAGCTGGAAAAGGTTTTCCCACTCCCAGAAACATAGAAATGCAATATTGTGACTTACCTCGATTTTTAGTCATCTTTCCCAGCGACGATCGATTCTCAAGTGGATCCTTTCTTCTTTGCGCTCGTATTCAATGAATAGGTGGAAATATTGGAAAAATGACTGCGCCGGAAATCATAAATTTACAATCAAGAGGCTTCCATCTTGGTGTGAAGGCGAGGATTGATTGACAAAAATTTTAATGAGTCTGTTCAAAACACTTTCAAAGAATCACGTGTAAAAGGTATGTTTGAAAGTTCCGAAGTACTATAGTTTTGGATAGAATCGATTGGTTTTCAATGTTTTTTCAGGTCTGTTTTCTATAATAATGTCTTTGAAAAACAATTGAATGCAGGAAAACACGTATGACTGTGATTTTTATTGGTTAATGACCCGAAATTTACTTGCAATTGTGATTTTAATACAAAAAATCTAGTTTAAAATAAAGATGGGGAGAATTCATTCCGGGTTGAAACTGATCACTTGTCAATGCGATAAGTGTTAGTTATATACCTATTTTGGGGTCCCAGAATCCAAATTCGATTGCCAAAATCTTATCATTCACGATTATATTTTTAAATAAAGCTTACCACAAAAAAAAACACCTAAATGTAGGAAATTTCTACGGAATTTCTTCGTTTTCTATTAAGTATTTCAAAAAAACAGAGCAAATTGGAACGTGGTAAGTTTTGATGCTACAATCTATTTTCAGGATGTATTTTAAGCATCCTTGCAAACTTTCAGGATGCCAAATCCAGAGTTTTTCAATGCATTGGCAAATATATTCTTCTTCTTCTTTCTGGCGTCACAAACTAACTGGAACAGAGCCTGCTTCTAAGCTTTCAGTGTTCTCATGCGCACTTCAACAGTGATTAACTGGGTGCTTTCTTTGTCAGTCGACCAGATTTACATGTGTATAACGTGTAGCAAGTACAATGACACTATATACCCTGGGAAGTCGAGAAAATGTCCATGCGAAAAGACCCCCGATTGACGGGATTTGAACCCACAACCCTCAACTTGATCTTGCTGAATAGCTGCGCGTTTACCTCTATGGTTTTCTGGGGTATATTGCCTAATATGGCTTCGTCTCCAAGATCTCTTTTCGTCGCTATAGTATATGTACCTTTTTCGGTAGATCTTGAAACAGTGTTGACAGAGACTATTAATTTTCAACTGTAATATTTTGTTTCAAGCAGAGTCGAATTCCAGAGTTATTAATTATTATTAACTGAAGACATTGTTCATCATGCTTTATCTACTGTTGCAAAAATAACCGAGCGGAATCTCACGCGTGGTTAATCTTTGATTTCCGCACCATACAGCATCCATCAGCATATTTTTATTCTCATTTGATTCAATGGCCTGCTGCAGCATTACTCGCAATGATGATGAGACCAAAATTTGTTTCTCTTCAGACCGAAATAATTCCCACCGTATGTGGCTTGTGGTAGCCCTACTTGTGTACCAGCAGAAAATAAATACTCGTTAACCGCCAACGGCTCATTATCAATGCATTGAAATTCGAAGTTGTTAATTGGTTCAAAATCAATCATAATTTCATTTTTCCACCGAAGCACTCACGTGTTGACATTGTTTCAACATTCCGATGATAATTTTCACAGTATTGAGTTACTTTGTGTGATAATATTGTGGAAAAAAACTCGATGCTGGATTTACATTTGAGAAGTCACACTAGTTACTTGATATGGTGGATGCAGTTGTCATCAACCTGCTCCACTTTTCACTCCTGTCAAACAATGTTTTACATTTTTGCATAAAAGGGACAAAGATTAGTTCAAATTTCTTGAGGGTTAAGATAAGGTTTAACCATACTTGATGGGTCACAATCTACTACGTTGAATTTACGGCGAAATAATAATTCTTCTTAACTAGTATCGGACAAGAGTCAATAGCTTCCAGTCGCTACTCAATATAGCTACATTCTTCAGATACTCATTGCCGTGCTTGAAAGGTTTGGCAGGGAGCTCTTCTTTTCAAGCAGCCTTACTGTTCTTCAACTCTTTGATTTTTTTTTTAAGTTTTTTTATTAGTATCATTCCAAACATGACATTCATTATTTCTTATATCTAGGTGTTCTGTGTTATAAGACAACACTATCATCATAATTTGGTAACACAAATCTAAGATTTTATTAACATTCTGTTAACAACATATTACATTTCATTTGCCGTAGCAGTTCAGATTTTACACAGGTGAGTTGATTTCACCTGCTTATAAGAGAAAAAAAAAGTTTTTAATATACTAAAACTAACTTATAACATATAACGCATTAATCGTGGCAATAGGAGATTGTAACGATTTTTGCCTGAAACTATTAATTATTTTATTTGACATTTGTTCCAATGTTTCAACATTGGATATTCTATGTCACTCATTGGTACTATACCAGGGAGGAAGCCTCAGAATCATTTTCAAAATTTTATTTTGAATTCTCTGCAGAGCTTTCTTCCTGGTATTACAACAGCTAGTCCATATTGGTACAGCATAAGGGTATGCGATATGGATTTTTTTCATGTCGATTAAGGGTATGCGAAATACCGAATGATTCCGTCAAATACGCTTCGAAACGAAATTCCGCGGAATTCCACGGAACTCTCACAGGCGAAATTTGTATTTTGCTATTTCGTTTCGTTTCGCCAAATTGTTAAAATATGTCCACGGAAAATTGAAAACAAACGGAATAAAACGGAATTTCGCGAAATTCGAGTTTAATTACGAACAAAAAAAAAAGCAATGCGTTCGCTTCTACTCCTAGCTACAGTCAAAAATGGGTCCGTATTATGGATCAAATCGACTCATATTATGGATCAGAACACTATAACAGCAAATTATCTGCGAGGCAAACGAATGGTGTGCTAGTGAAAGCATACGTTTTGGCGTTTCTTTAGGAATCGTCTTATCTTAGATGCCCCACAAATATGAATCAACGCTTCTAGGCATATGAATGACATTTTATTTCCTACGAATGGAACAAATGTGTTTAAGCATGTTATTGTTGATTGCGATTCTGTATAGATTTATGGTTCGCGTAGGTAAAATTGGTTTTGTGTAATTGCTACTCTATTTGATGAGATATTCTCCGTTTAATCCAACTCTGCATAAGAACAGCGGGAGAATAAAAGAGAAAACGCATCAATGAGTAAAGGCTCTCCGCAAATTCGTTGTTGTGTCATAAAATTCTACATGTAGCAGCGAAACCGCAGCGATTGTTTGTCGCTGTCGCCGTAAAAAATCGCGTTGATTTGGGTGATCCAAAGCCACACCTTAAATTGTCAAGAGCACAAATCTTAAGAACCAGACGTCCATTCAAGCTGAAAACTCTATCGTTTGGTTACTCGATGGCCAATCGATCAAGTGTTCAGCTTGAACCGCTGTCGGGTACGTTAGATTTGTGCTCTTGAAATTCTAAGGTATGCCTTCGATTTATATTCACCTTAAACAAGGAAGATGCATACATTATTTTATATCGAAAAATTAATATTGGTTTATTCACGCTGTACCACACTACCAACTCCCTCTCTCCTCTTATAACGTGACATTATTTCCTCACGACCCCCAATTAAAAAAAATGCGAATATTGATAATATATTATTACAAAATTCTCTAGTTTTGCCATCTTTCGATCGATTTTGATAATTTGTTTTAGTAAAAATCACAAATCAGTTATAAATTTGCATGCACCATCAAAATTGGTTCCGGATTTAGATTCAAGTTTGGTGGGGTACCTAGGGTATTTCACAATGGAAAAGCGCAACAATTTTTTTTTTCGATTTTCACACATCTAAATCTCGAGAAAAAAAATAAGCCAAACATTAAAAGCTTATTGAAAGACGGATTGTCTTAACAAACATAGGTGAACTTGTCAATCTTATTTGCGGTTCCTCTATGCTATGTAGTCCAGGTTCAAAACATTTTTTTTGCGAAATTTTCAAATATGTATTCTTTAAAATACTCTCGAGGCTCAAAATTTAGTGAAAATGTGATTTTGTAGTAAGTTTTAAACAAAGAATCTGAAATTGAGATAATATCAACATTCCTTAATTCTTCCAGAAATCATCCAGAAATTCCTTCACAGATTTTGGAATAGGATCATTTCTCCAGTATTTGCTCTACAAAATAATAGAAATACCTTCAGTATTTTCTACAAGGTTTACTCCAAAAGTTTGCATTCATCCAGATTTGATCCCTTCAAAAATTAATTCACAGTTTATGCATGGCTTTTCCAGAATTTTTTTTAGGAATTTCTAAATTAACCCCAACAGGCAATCCTGGTTAAGTTGCTGTCGCAATATTTCTTGGAGTTTATTACTTTCGCAGTTCTTTTAAATTTATCTTAATTGATTTCTTAGGTATGTGTTGATGAATTTTTTAAAATTTAATTTGATTCAATACTCCAGCAAATACTAAAACAAATATTCCAGTGATTCCTCTGTTCTACTTATTATTTTTCTTCTTTCTGGCGTTATGTTCTAACTGGGACAGAGTCTGCTTCTTAGTTTAGTGTTTTCATGATCACTTATCGACTTGTGTCCCCAATCACATTCATTCAAGCCACAAAGCATAAAGTACAGCAAAAAAAAAATGAATATCATTATTCCATGTTTTATGGTATATATTAGCATAACATCACATACACATGATTAAAAAAATTGTAAGGCATTTCTAAAAATCAAATTAATTTTGGGCTCCTCTCAATATTTTTGAGATTGTTTTAAATTTTTGTAAGTGCTTTTCAACCCACTTCTTAGTTGTAACAGAAAAAAGTCTTACCAAAACTTGTAAGGATACCGCTGAGCAACGCTAAGGTTTCCATATGATAGAGGATTTAAAAAGACGTTTTTAAGGCCTATTGTCAAATTTCCAGCTTTTGACAAGAAAAAAAAACTTAAACGTGTATTCCGCGAAACAAATTCAAAAATTTCGTTTCGTTTCGAAAAATTCCGTGAGGTATTTGATTTCGTATCGAGTTACACGAAACATTTTTTAATTTCGTTTCGTCTCGTCATTATCAGCGCAAGATATTCCGCGTATCGTTTCGTTTCGTATCGACATGAAAAAAATCCATATCGCATACCCTTAATGTCGATACGAAACGAAACGATACGCGGAATATTTTGCGCTTATAATGACGAAACGAAACGAAATTTTAAAATGTTTCGTGTAACTCGATACGAAATCAAATATCTCACGGAATTTTTCGAAACGAAACGAAATTTTTGAATTTGTTTCGCGGAATACACGTTTAAGTTGTTTTTTTTTCTTGTCAAAAGCTGGAAATTTGACAATAGGCATAACAAACGTCTTTTAGCGTTAGCGTTAGCGTAGTTACGGTATACTTCGTAGATTGGATACTAGCAATATTAATGTGCCATTTAATAATATCATCCAAACCGCTTTCAGGAACAAGGCTGGGGAGTAAACCTTGGCCCAATCTTAAACAACATTACCAAATTCACGAATATTGCTATTCCTGGCCACGCCATCTTTACCGTAACTTGGGATAGGGGTAGAAAATGAGAGGCCACCGACTCAGCGACGCCCTCATAAGTGCTACGGAGGTGGGGGTTGGGAGGGGTATAAGATCAGGTCAGGATTTGCCTGAAAAGCTGGCGATGGACCCAGAGCATAGCATAAAACGAAGACAAAGACAAAAAAAGAATAAAGAACGCCTGAGCTACGTACGACCAATTTCAAGACAAGCGATATGCCAAAGCGAGTAAATCGAACGAATTTACCGTACTCCGAATAAACGAGAGAAAACGATGTCAAATTACAACGCGAAATTCTGTCGCGCAGAACATCACAAAAATAGAAAAAGGTGGAAACTGTACCATATTCCATTCAGGCTTGGACTTCTTGATTCCGTGATCGCGAACCGACGATACACAACATTATTAACATAAACAACAAAAATCAAATCATTCCGATGGCATCTATTAAGATTTAACTATTCAATTTGCAAACTGAATTCTGAACAATAATACGGAACAAACTCACCAGATCCTCCAACTGGGTATTAGTTGGTAAAGACGACCGTTCCGGCCCCAGTAAAGGAATTCGTGATACCCCGAACAGCGAAACTTCGGCACACCTCAACACACTTCTTTTCCGGCAACCGCTCTACCACTCATCCACGTTCCAAACAAAATTTTGCACCAAAAAACTTTCCTGAAGATTAAAGTTACAACCAGCAAAAACATGTCGAATCGAAAAATTGACAAGCGCGAGAAAAAATCAATAGGCATAACAAACGACTTTTTCAATCCTTTACCATATGGAAACCTTAGCGTTGCTCAGCAGAATTCTTACATGTTTTGGTAAGACCCTTTTCTGTTTGTTTGAAATCATCTTAATAACTTTATAAGGTTTCATTTCAACATATCTGACACTCACACAAGGCAATGAGCGGGTTTAATTTAAATGCCTCAACTAAGAAGTGGGTCGAAAAGCAGTTACAAACATTTAAAACAATCTCAAAAATATTGAGAGGAGCCCAAAATTATTTTGATTTTTATAAATGCCTTACATTTAATGATGAAATTTGTAGTGCAATGATAGACAGAGATATTTCTTATGCTCATTGGAAACGTACGAAGAATATCATTGACTTCAATAATTATAAGCGATTGCGTAACCGAGTGACTCATTTGATTAATACTGCTAAATCAAATTATGTATCAAATCACCTAGCATCTTCTAACTCGAATAAAGACTTGTGGCATAAACTTAAGCAGATTAATGTAAGAAGTGGTTCTGACCATTTGGTTGAAGTGACGAATAGCGCTAATGAAATAAATGACTATTTTGGTTCGAATTTTACTGCATGTGATCAGAATCTGTCTATCATTCCTTCTCAGTATAACAATTTTAGTTTTTCAACTGTTGTGGAGAGTGATATTGTATTTGCAATCAAGTCCATTAAGTCGAATGCAGTTGGGATGGATCTGATTCCACTACGTTTTATAAAACTGTTGCTGCCCTTAATAGTTTCTGAGATTCGTTATATTTTCAATTTAATTTTAACGTCCTCAAAGTATCCACAAGCCTGGAAAGTTGCAAAAATAATTCCTATTAAGAAAAAACCTAGAATTAATTGTTTGGAAAATTTAAGACCAATAAGTATTCTTTGCGGTTTATCGAAAGTGTTTGAAAAAATTCTGAAAAATCAAATTTTCCAATTTGTCGAATCATTTAATTTACTCAGTGAATGTCAATCTGGTTTTAGACCAGCGCATAGCACTACATCTGCGATTCTAAAATTAAATGACGATATTCTTAAGACAATTGATAGGAGAGGTGTAGCGTTTCTATTGATGATCGATTTTTCAAAATCCTTTGATCGCGTCTCGCATGTTAAACTTGTCAATAAGCTAACCACTCAGTTTTACTTCTCACGAGATGCATCAAATTTAGTGCGATCTTATTTATCTGGTCGAACTCAAATTGTAAATATTAATAATACAGCTTCACAACCAATTCCTATTCTTTCCGGAGTGCCTCAAGGGTCAATATTAGGACCTCTTCTTTTTTCAATATTTATTAACGATCTCCCATCCGTGTTACAATATTGCAACGTCCTCATGTTTGCCGATGACGTTCAGATATATTTAAGTTCTGCAGAACTTTCTGTTGCCTCGATGTCTGAACTAATAAATTTGGATCTGAAACGTCTGATTACTTGGTCACAGGCAAATTTTCTTCCTATAAATGCAGAAAAAACCAAAATTATGCTTATTTCAAGATCTAGATCGGAGCATGTTTTACCTAACATCTATTTGGGAGAAGATGTCATTGATTATGTGACGGAAGCCAATCTACTTGGTTTTGTCGTACAACAGAATCTTGAATGGGATTCTCATGTAAATTTCCAATGTAAGAAAATCTACATGGGCCTTCGCCAGCTTAGGTTATCTTCGAGCATGCTTAAATTTGAAACAAAAATGCAGTTGTTCAAGAGTCTTATTTTGCCTCATTTTATGTATGGGGCGGAACTTCTGTTAAATGCTTCGGCGAGGTCCTTGGATCGTTTGAGAGTAGCTCTCAATTGCTGTGTACGCTATGTATTCAACCTGAATGGCTACTCTAGAGTTAGCCATCTACAGTCACAGCTATTAGGTTGTCATTTCTACGAGTTTGCTAAGCTTCGTTCCTGTTTGCTTTTAAATAAATTAGTTAGTAGATCTTCTCCAGCATATTTGTTTGAAAAGTTGAATCGCTTTCAAAGTGCAAGAACTCGTAACTTTCTTATTCCTAATTATAACACATCTCATTACGGTAACACCATATTTGTAAGAGGAATCGCTTACTGGAATCAGCTACCAAATGAATTGAAGAATGTAAATTCCGTGGATATTTTCCGGCGAGACTGTATTGCGTGGTTTAATAGGAGGATTTAGAATTTTTGTTAGTGTAATGTTTAAGTTTTTTTTATAATTAAGTAGTTGATGAATTCTGATGGACTCAACTTATGTAGTAATTTAAAAGGGGCAGCCCTTACTCTACAGATTTATGAATCAATAAATAAATAAATAAATAAATACATTTTTTTAAATCATGTGGATGTGATGTTATGCTAATATATACCATTAAACATGGAATAATGATATTCATTTTTTTTGCTGTACTCTATGCTTTGTGGCTTGAATTGGGGACACAAGTCTATAAGCGATCGCGAAAACACTAAACTGAGAAGCAGACTCTGTCCCAGATGGAACATAACGCCAGAAAGAAGAAGAAAAATAAGTAGAACAGAGGAATCACTGGAATATTTGCTATTGTATTTGCTGGAGTATTGAATTAAACTAAATTTAAAAAAAAAAAAACAAAAAAACACATACCTAGAAAATCAATCAAGATAAATTTAAAAGATCTGCAAAAGTAATAAACTCTTAATAATATATTGCGACAGCAACTTAACCAAGATTGCCTGTTGGGGTTAATTTAGAGTTTCCTAATAAATTTTCTGGAAAAGCCTTGCATAAACTGTGAATTAATTCTTGGGGGGATCAAATCTAGATAAATACAAACTTTTAAAGTAAACCTTGTAGAAAATACTGAAGGTATTTCTATTATTTTGTAGAGCAAATACTGGAGAAATGATCCGATTCCAAAATATGTGAAGGAATTTCTGTACGATTTCTGGAAGAAATAAGGATTGTTGATATTATCTCATTTTCAGATTCTTTGTTTAAAACTGACTACAAAATCACATTTTCACTAAAATTTGAGCCTCGAGAGTATTTTAAAAAATATTTGAAAATTTCGAAAAAAAAATGTTTTGAAAAAAAGAGAAACCGCTAATAAGATTGACAAGCTCGCCCATGTTCGTTCAGACAATCCGTATTTCAATGAGCTAAATTTAATGTTTGGCTTATTATTTTTTTCTCGAGATTTAGATGTGCGAAAATCGAAAAAAAAATGTTTTTGCGCTTTTCTATTGTGAAATACCCTAGGTACCCCACCAAATTTGAATCTAAATCCGGAACCAATTTTTGATGGTGCATGCAATGCATGAATCAAATTTATAACTGATATGTGATTTTTACTAAAACAAATCATCATAATCGATCGAACGATGGCGAAACTAAAGAATTTTGAAACTTGATGTCGGTATTGAAAAGGTTAAGACCTTTGCCTTGCGGCCAAATTCCAATACTTGGAATAATATATTATCAATATTCGCATTTTTTTTAATTGGGGGTCGTGAGGAAATTATGTCACGTTATAAGAGGAGAGAGGAGTTGGTGGTGTGGTACAGCGTGAATAAACCTAGATTCATTTTTTGATATAAAATAATGTATGCATCTTCCTTGTTTAAGGTGGATATAAATCGAAGGCATACCTCAGAATTTCAAAAGGGCACACATCTAACGAACCCGACAGCGGTTCAAACTGAACACTTGACCGATTGACCAATCGATAGAGTTTTCAGCTTGAATGGAGTCTGGTTCTTTAGATGTGTGCTCTTGAAGATTTGAGGTGTGGCTTTGGATCACCCAAATCAACGCGATTTTTACGGCGACAGCGACAAACAATCGCTGCGATTTTGCTGCTACATGTAGAGTTTTATGACACAACAACGAAATCGCGGAGAGCCTTTACTCATTGATGCGTGCTATTAGTTTTATCTTTTATTCTCCTGCTGTTCTTATGCAGAGTTGAAAGTCACGTCATAGCGGGAAAGCAAGAGAGAGAACTAATGCGCGCATCAATAATCTGCACCACCTGAGCAAATTCAGAACATCAGGGACTCACGCTCCGCAGCTTTTTTTGACATTTATGTACAAACAATTTTTGCGATATATTAACGGATTTGCTCAAAAGGACACGCGATGTTCCCCGGAGGAAACCGTGGTTTTGCTCTCTTCATTCTTATGAAAGATAACATTGCGGTAGTTCACCAAACGCAGTTGTTCCTTTCCTGGGCTATTCGCCGCGAGGAATTTAGGGCAAATGGGCGTTTTTGGAAACTTTACAACGGCAGGGCAGTTTATCATATTATCCTGCGGATAAGTCAATACTACAGTCATCCCACAGTTATGGATAGCACACGGAAATGGATCAAATTTGGATTAAACGGAGAATATCTCATCAAATAGAGTAGCAATTACGCAGAACCCATTTTACCTACGCTAACCATAAATCTATACAGCATCGCAATCAACAATAACATGCTTATACATATTTGTTCCATTCGTAGGAAATAAAATGTCATACATATGCCTAGAAGCGTTGATTCATATTTGTGGGGTATTGAAACCCATACCACAGTTATGAATCTAAGATAAGATCTCAGGATAAGACGATTCCTAAAGAAACGCCAAAACGTATGCTTTCACTAGCATACCATTCGTTTGCCTCGCAGATAATTTGCTGTTATAGTGTTCTGATCCATGATATGAGTCGATTTGATCCATGCACAATGGTCCGGCTCCATATAAAGGGGCGGTCAAAACTACCAAAAACATTTTTGAGATTTTTATGATATTTTTAATTTTTAAATATACCTCATGTGTTGTATTATTATGATCCTTAATTAAAATTGAAATAAAATTTAAATTTCTTTGACTTTTATGACGGCAAACCGGCTGAAGTCAAAAAATTAAAAAATGTAATGATAAAATTAAGCACAAAATTTATAATTAAGGAATGCAATATTTCCCCAAAGTTACCCACTATCTTAAAGCTTATGGTTCAACACTTTTATCGAGCATGAGGATGGAAAAAATAGAAGTTTTAATACTATTCAATATTACACTTCAGTAATTTTGATGATTTTGAACATGAAAAACAACTCTTGTCGTGTCATGTCGCCGCCATTTCGAATATTGTACATCAAAATGCATCCTTAAATCTTACAAAAAACCTTTAAAATTTTTGCAGAAATTTGCTGATTTGCTAGTTAGACCTATTTGAATAACTCAATATTTTACATATATTTTGACGATATTTTTCATACAAAGTTTATTTAAAATATATGCAACCACTATTTATACACATTTTAAACAAACTCGATCAAATATAAACAAAATTTGTGCTTCCAGCCCAATTCGACACCAAATTTTATTTTTTAAAAAATCTCTTTTTTAAAGTTATGTATTTTGTGAATAACCCCTTCTGAAACAACAAAACGTCAAATAACATATTCAGATTACATATTTCATCGATATGACTGGCCATGACTGGCCTGAAAATTTGTTTGAATATCAAAAACTTGTTCTTAAGACAAAGTTTTGATTTTCTATTAATAAGGGGATAGAGACATTTTACATATTTGTTACATTTGGCTTGAATGCCCTCAATGTGATTTTTGAAAGTTAAATTCTTATCTAGCATGAGCCCTAGATACTTAACTTCATCTGACCAATTTATTGGAACCCCTCTCATCGTGACAACATGTCTACTTGAAGGTTTCAAATAAAGAGCTTTTGGTTTATGTGGGAATATTATTAGTTGAGTTTTAGAAGCCTTAAGAGAAATCTTCCATTTCTGCAAGTATGAAGAAAATATTTCCAAACTTTTTTGCAATCGACTACAGATGACACGCAGGCTTCGTCCTTTGGCGGAGAGGCCTGTGTCATCCGCAAACAAGAATTTTTGACATCCCTGAGGTAACTCAGGTAAGTCAGATGTGAAAATATTGTGTAATATTGGTCCCAAAATGCTGCCTTGAGGAACACCAGCTCTTACAGGAAGTCTTTCAGATCTGGAGTTCTGATAATTAGCCTGAAGTGTACGATTTGACAGATAACTTTGAATTATTCTAACAATGTATGTTGGAAAATTAAAGTTTTTTTAATTTTACGATCAAACCTTCATGCCAAACACTGTCGAATGCTTTTTCTATGTCTAGAAGAGCAAGACCAGTAGAATAGCCTTCAGATTTGTTGGAACGGATCAAATTTGTTACACGTAAAAGTTGATGAGTGGTCGAATGTCCATGGCGGAATCCGAACTGTTCGTTGGCAAAAATTGAATTTTCGTTGATGTGGGCCATCATTCTGTTCAAAATAACATTTTCAAAAAGTTTACTGATGGAGGAAAGCAAACTGATTGGACGATAGCTCGAAGCTTCTGCAGGATTTTTGTCTGGTTTTAAAATTGGAACAACCTTAGCATGTTTCCATTTGTCAGGAAAATATGCTATTAACTCTTTGATTGCTTTATAATTTCATCCAGCGTCGGATGCTACACAGCTTGTTCTGCTGATTTTTTTTTCGCACTTCTAGTAGAGCTAGAAACTTTCTCCTGACCCGGCTATCTGATGTGCTAATGGAGTTTAGGCTCTATGGTTCTCACTCAATTGTCTATTATGTGATATTGCGTATGCACGTTTCGAGTGTGGTAACAGATGAAAGAGGGAAACGCAACCACGCCACCTTTATTTGGCTTTGGTAACAATTCCGACGTCCGTCTCATGGTATTACTTCAGGAGGCTGACGGCTTGTTGACGTCTCTACGCATTTTTGTCACCTCTATTCGCTCTGGCTACAATTAGTCTCTTCAACGTCATTCACATTTTGGGGCTGGCAACACGCCTGAGCCATGAGACTTTTTGCTACTGTGTGTGTTGGTGCGCTTGAGAGTTAGTTCTGTTTGATCTTCCGACCTTGACGCTTGCTCCTGCGGGAGCGGATGACGAGGGCAGGATCAAACATATCGCGCGTCGGTCGAGTGAAGTGAAAAAGTTCCGCGATCGGTTAGTTCTGTTTGATCTTCGACCTTGACGATTGCTCCTTGGCAGTGCGTCAAGAAAGCCCGAGCAGTCGTCAGTTGTTTTCCCTCTCGGGTCGTGCGCCTATTTTCTCTGAGTGCTTTTATATAGCCGAGCAAACAAGTTAAGCTGAATGTGGATTGTTGCTGCTAAGTCAAGGATGACGGATCAATTGGTGAGCTCGTTCCATGCTACTATTTCCAATCTATAAAATATGTATGACTGCACATTTAATCGATACAACGGTAGGACGTAAATATGATTTTTCAACAAACTATGAATGGTTCGCCACTGTGAGTGTCGACATAAACTCTAATTCATGAATTATTTATGTTTAACATTTTTTTGTTTTCAAAACACCCCTTTCTTTTATTTTTATTTTTGTAATTATAAAAAAAAAGTTTGAATGGTTCGACACTACAAGTGTAGACTTGCGAAAGGTTCACTTTATTCAATAAACTTTGGATGGTTCGCCACTGTAAGTGTCGGCATGAGAATAAGAGTGTTCTATGATGTTCCAGCCAATCGAGTTTTTGTTTCTTTTCAAATAAGTAAAATATAATAACACATGCTTTCGTCCTGACAGCTGTAGGAATGTTACATTTAGATATTTGTTCAACAAACTTTGAATGGTTCGTCACCTCAAGTGTCGGCATAATTTTCCTTTACATAGAAATTGTTCATATCAAATGAAAATATTATATGTTCATAAAAGCATATTTATATTTGACAAAAAATTATTTATCATGGTCTAATCACTTATCAAAGTGAATCCTTTGACCCAACGATCCTCCCCATTAACAAACATCCTTCCCAGTAACCTTTGTGGAGATGCAGAGGCAAACACGGTCTCCAAATAGCAAAGGTTACACACTAACATTCCTTCCCCCAATCCCACCTGACTGCAAGGACGTGGCCGGCGGAACCTGTATAAATAGAGGCACTGAATTATGCACACTGAAGAAGATTATGGCCAATCCCAGCCGAACTTCTAGTTGATTCTTTGTGCATTTTCACTGACTTCGGTCAATCACGGAATAGCAACCATTGATATGTGTAGTCAGCCTAAGCTAAGCTAAGCTAAGCTGTGTGTGTTGGTGCGCTTGACTCAAGTGCTCTGCTCATCATACTCTTCGGGCGGACCGGTTGAATGCCGAGGTTGAGGGGTGACGTTGGCCCGACGGTTCATCGTGATCGATATTACTCGGCGTAGTTCCCGACGGTAAAACTAGCCTACTCCGATGTTGAGTTCTCCGACGGAGGAATATCTTTCGAAACCGGTAACGTTACGTGTTGTCTTACTCCGTTGTTGGCCAGTAGAGTGCCGAAGTCGGCCCAGCGATTCCGGTTGAAGGATGAATTCCGGTTCACTAGCGCTCCGCCGACTCAAGCCGGTGATACGCTCGTACTGCTCAGAATAGCCCCCGACGATGGATCTATCCTACTCCCACGAAAACTTTCCTGGCGGCGGAATATCTCCCGAACCGGCAGATGCCGAAGTCGGTCTTGTCATTCCGGTGGGAGAAAGCTTCCGTTTGGCATAATGGTCATTTGGCATAAAGTCGTTTGGCATAATGGTCGTTTGGCATAATAGTCGTTTGGCATAATGAGTCTGAAACCAAGAATTTCTTAAGATGACATTCGTTCTTACGTTTCTATTGAATCTTTCTGATGACATCAGATTTATTGTGGAGTCAATTGACGCAAAATGTCACTTTATTCAACAACCATATGCTCTTGAATAAACTTAAGCAGTGATACCTCCATGAGTCGATGTTCCATAACTTGATATCGACTCATGGAACCATACTAAAACCAAAATTTCATGGTTTCTACGATGGTCCCCTCAAACAGCTTTCCAAATCATTTGTTTCCACGACTCGATATTTCCATGAGTCGAGGGTCCCTTCAGATATCGAATCATGGAGGTTCGACTGTATTAGGATAGATAATGCCAATAGTATTTTATTATTTATCTAGAAATTACCCTTCATTCAAATATTAATTCGCTTTTTGAGTTCCGCTATTGGAATAAATTTTTGCGTTGAAGATTTCGATATATATAGCACAAGTCTCTGAAAACACCCATCAGCATAATCTTCAATCGATCTCTCAATGAGAAGAAATTCCCTACTGTTTGGAGAACTTCATCGAACTTCATCCCATCCACAAATCTGGAAACTACACCTCCGTGGAAAACTATCGCGGTATCTCCATAATATGCTGTGTCGCCAAGGTATTTGAGAAGATAATTCATTTCCGTTTTGTACAACGCTACCCGGCACTTGATTTCGGACCGACAACACGGGTTCATGAAGAAGCGTTCAACAGTGTCCAACTTGATGTGTTACACCAACTTCCTTTCAAGAGAAATCGAAAACCGCAAACAAGTAGACACAGTGTATTTCGACTTTAGAAAGGCTTTTGACAAAGTCCCGCATAGTCTTGCAATCGAGAAACTTGAGCACATGAGGCTTCCTGTCTGGATCACCGAGTGGCTTCGCTCGTATTTATCTGATCGCAAAGCTTTCGACAAATTTGGCAACTCACAATCACGCGTTTTCGACACAACCTCTGGAGTCCCGCAGGGCAGTGTTCTAGGACCGTTGATTTTCGTGCTTTTTCCTGTCCGTTCGTCTAAAATCAACGATGTTATTGTACGCTGACGATCTTAAGATGTATAGGATAATTTCCTCGACCTTGGACTGCTGCGAGCTCCAAGCTGACATCGACGAACTACATCTCTGGTGTTTGGAAAATGGTATGCAGCTTAACATTAGCAAATGTAAAACCATCACTTTCACACGTCGCCTATCCTGCTTTCCATTTGAATACAAAATCAATGGTATTTGCTTAGACCGTGTCAATACGATTAACGACTTGGGTGTCATCATTGATAGTAAGCTGAAATTCAACGAACATATCAACATCATAACAGGCAAAGCGTTGTCAGTTCTTGGTTTTGTACGGCGTAATTCACAATTATTTCACGACGTGTACACGTTGAAAACTTTGTATTGCTCTTTGGTTCGGAGCATTCTGGAACATGCTGCATGTGTTTGGTCGCCTTACCATACAACACTGGAAATTCGCATTGAGAAAGTACAGCGAAGCTTTATTCGTTACGCCCTCAGATCGCTTCCATGGAATGATCCGCAAAATCTTCCTCATTATGAGAGCCGCAGCAAACTGATCGATCTCGAAACACTGTCACGAAGACGAACTAAGCTGAAACAAATGTTCGTATTTGACCTCATAACCGGAAACATTGACTGCTCTGCTCTTCTCAACGATGTAATGTTCTTTGCACCGAGCCGAAATTTACGTGGAAGATATCTCTTAACGACGGGTGCACACCGCACCAGTTACGGTCAAAACAGTCTCTTCACTAGCTGCATCCAGTGCTTCAATGATGTAAACGATCAATTTGATTTCAACGTGTCCAAGACGATTTTTAAACGTAGAATTAAGAATATTAGATAATAAGAACAGTCTGTGGGACATGAAAGGAATCCAAGACGGTGTCAAATAAATAAATTTACGCTTTTTGTTTTTGTTTCCATTGACAAAAGGGCGGCAATCGATAACATTTATCTGCACAAGTTATCAGCCAAAAAAAAAACGATTACTGCAGTTACTTCGATGGGTTGTGCTACTTTTCCGCGAATTTCGTTACTCCGAACGCCAGTTCCCCGAATATCCCGCTTCCCCGAAAAGTTTTTGACACTCACAATCGAAACTTATACATTTCAGGGTGGTGAACGAATTGGCCATCTAATATGCACCCTTTTTTATTTAATTGGTGGTTCTTTCGAGTTTTAGCAGTCTTCAGCACATGTGTATAACCGAGAATGACAGAATACCTCCTTCTTCTGATTGCTTATCGTTCTTTCTTGCTCACCATCCAGCCACTGAAGACTATTATAGCACCAATTTAAACTGCACCACTTTCCGGGAAAAGGGTAATTCGGGGAACTGGCATTCAGATAACCAACATTCGGAGAAACGACATTCGAGGAAAAGTAGCACAATCAGTTCGATGATTCTGAACACAATTTCTGATGTCTTTTCGTTTTATTATGCCGCAATAATTTTAGGCGCCCAATCTTCTATTGGTTTTATCATAAATTTTGCCTTCTTTTAAAAATAGGCAGTTCTTTATATTTATACAGTTTTAAATTTTGTTGTTTAGTTAAGCTAAATATTAATCATTTTTATACTTTGCTGTTTTATAAATTCTTGCGAGACGTGCTGTTAGGATGATTTCTACTTTAGAATTAGCGAATATACAGTATTTTTGTGGTACACTTCCAAAATTCTAATTAATATTGAATCGTTCAAAGCTTTGCCACAATTTTTTTTTTTTTTTCAAAAATGTGTTGTTCATTTGAGTTATGTTGTGAGAAGATTTTTTTTTTGCGTTAGCCTCACTTTGAACGAAAAATAATCTGATCTCGTATATAGGCTATTTTCCCTTTTTTATCAAGTAATTTTCATCAAGTGTTACGTCCAAACTAAGACAGATCTTGTTCTGCAGCGAAATTTTCTATGAGGATTCCCTTCATTAATAACTGCGAACTTTTTTTTTTGCCAATTTACTATTTTCAAATATGTATATCGCAACAAGCTCACAGATACTCTACAGTATGGCCCATAAAAAATGCGAAAATTGTTTGAAGGTGAATTTTGAATACACAAGCATTATTGTTTTTATTAGTGAATGTAACATCTGAATAATGTAAAATAATCTAAGGCTACTTTGCCATATAGGAACATTTCTGTTATATTTCTTTTTACTAACCTAACTAATGTACTAAAGCAAAAATGTAGGAAGGTTTTTTTTCGGTAAAAGTCAGAAAAAGTGTTTGATCGTTGATGAACTTTCGACATTCGAAAATCATACTTAATCGTTAAAAATATTAGATTTCTTGGTATTAGAGGATGGAATGACTCTTGAAGAATTTGTTTTTCATGGTCACAATAAAATATTTGGCCAAGGTCATGGTTTAGGGAGCATTCGCATCCTATGGGTTTTATGTGCTTTTATTTTTGTTGTAGCCTAATAAAAACCATATACAGAGATCTATAGGAGTTTTTTCAGAAAATAGTTTGTTCCATTGATTAGATACAACTTAGATTAATACTGGCTGATAGGCCAAACAGAGCCGGTTATCACACTTATATGAAGGTTTAACCACAGCTCTCCAAAATGAGATGTTTTACCAAAATATTTTAAAGTCTCCAGTACATCAGGTGTAAATCCATTGTACTATTTAACATAGGCGTATGTTCAACATAAGGCCTATATAGAAGTTTGCACCATTGTTGACGTTTTAAAAGCTTTCATAACAAATTTATTGAACTCGATGCCTGCATGATTAAATTTGAAGGTGTGCTTCCAATCCCTCTCTAATAAGGAGAAAGTAACAGATAAAAATCATATTCAAAGTGAAAAATAGGGTCTAAACAGAGTAAACAATATAAATAATAAATAACAATTTTGTTTAGTTTTCATTTTTCATATAAAAACTGCCATTAAACATGATACGACGATTTTCGCATTTTTTTTTATGGGCCATACCGTATGTTCTGGGATGGGAAGAAATTTATTATTCCGAAAATATTTTCCGCCAGACCCGTCACGAGTTTTATTTAGTTATGCTATCTAATTTCACTACAATTTTTGACATTCGTAGTTTGAATATCTCTGAACAACCACAACGTTTATTGAGAACCTTCGTAATTGTTTGCTATGGGCTCGGTGGTGCTCGGTAAAAGCTTTGAAAATGCCGATATTCATTCTTAGTCGATCATTATGCCAAACGGCTATTATGCCAAATGACCATTATGCCAAACGACTTTATGCCAAACGACCTTATGCCAAACGACTTCATGCCAAACGGGGTACAATCTTTCCAGTTCACAGGCGCCCCAACGACCATTTGCCGATGATGTTTCGCGTAGAGGGTCTTGTTTTCCGGACTCAAAAAAAATCCCGGGATTCGGGATTTTATTTTTCAAAATCCCGGGATTTCCCGGGATCCCGGGACGAAAATCAATTGCTTTCAAATCGACTATAGAGCAGTCGGAGCGGCTTTTGAAGAAATATTTAGTTTTATAGAGAAGTTTCATAATACCCCAATCTGTTTTTGAAGGTAATGTTGAATTCTAATAGGGAAAAAACAATGGTATCTTAGATTTCTTTCATCAATATTTGAACTATCTACAGTCGAAGTCTATGGTCATTCATTGAAGTAAATTTGAGATGGAAATCAATCGTGATACTAATTTTAGCATAAGTGGCTTTGAATCTCAATAAAAACTCTTGTTGAGTATGCTGAATGCAATAACTATAACATTATTGCATCAAAAGTAACCTTAAAACCTAATATTTGAAAATTGTACCACAACATTTTCTAGTTCAAAATGCGATTTCAGGAAATCCCGGGATTATCGAAAATATCCCGGGATTCGGGATGTTTTAGATCCCGGAAATTCCCGGGATTTTTGTCTCGGGATTCCCGGGACAAGACCCTCTGGTTTCGCGATCTGCTAGTCAGCTAGTCGGATGATCTAGCCTCCTCCGACTCCGACTTCGTGACCGATGGTCTCCTTTATGTTCTCTCTTCAACAGACTGACTTGTCGAGGTCGATGCGACGATTCCGGTGGGGAGTTGGCTTCTGGTTTATCGGCGCCCCGACGACCCAACGTTAATCGCTGTTCTCTTTGTCTCGTTTCGCTGCTCTGCTAGCCAGTTACGCTGTAGCCAGACATTATTTGCACCACCTTATTGGTCATAATATTCCGAAGATTGATATCGCTCATCATTCCGTGTAACACTTCTTCAACGATGAAATACTCACCAAAAGCAGACGCCATCGTGTTGCGTACAATAATGAACCTCGGGCAGTCGAAAACAACATGTTCTGGCGTTTCTTCAATCTCCATACACTCAGGACAAACGGACGAAAACGCATGGCAAAATCGATACAAATACTGCTTGAAGTAGTCGTGGCCTGACAGCCATCTTGTTCTGTCCTCTGCATGCAAACCTTACAACTTCTGTATGGGCGTACGAAACAGATTATCAACACGTTCCACACAAAAGTTCGAGATGTCCCAGTACTTGAAGACGCTAGTGACGTTCGGCATGGCAGTGCAGAACTTCTGCGATTACCGGGCTGCAGCAGGCCATGTGGTTCATCTTTTGAATTCTGTACCTCTGCAGGAACTGGTCGACAAACTTCCAGCGCATCTGAAATTGGACTGGGCAGTGTACAAACGGCAGTTTCCTCTATTAGATCTTCGAGATAGAGATTGTATGGAGTGGAGCTGAGTTTGCTATAAGTTGGAGGAAGTCCGAACAGTTAAATCCTTGGCGCTACATAAACAGTAGGCTGTCCCTTATTTTTCGAAAATTCGAAATGTTATAAGTTCGTCATTGTAAAGTGCTCGTTTTGGTAAGAAAAAAATCAGGTAAAAATATGAAGTCCGTACGTGAACTCTAAGTGGTCCCCCAACGACCCTAAAGGTATCAGGTGTAGATGACCCCCGTGCGCCAAATCGAGCTCGCTGCTCTAGTACACGCATCATGAGTATGAAAAGCCACTCGTAACAAATTCATAATCAGCATAGAATTTCAAGTAAAATAATATGTTATACTGTGAATATCTTCATAACACTGAACGCTGACTTAAAATTCATAACTACAAAGGTATTGTACAAATATTACGAAACGCAACAGGGGGAAGGAGGGAGTCTTCCGTAGTGTTACGGTTCATACAAAAAAAAAATTTTCATGCAAAAGCTGTTACGTAGGGAAGGGAGGGGGTCTAAATATTGGAAAATTTTGCGTTACGTAATATTTGAATCATCCCAAAGAAAACAAATTTCTATGCTGATTATCAACGCGCGCAGGACAATTTGTTACTGGTGGCTTTTCATACTCATGCTGCGTGTACTAGAGCAGCGAGCTCGATTTTGCGCACGGGTTCATCTACGCCTAATACCTTCAGGGTCGTTGGGGGAATACTTAGCGTCCACGTACGGACTTCAAATTTTTACCTGATTTTTTTCTTACCAAAACGAGCACTTTACAATGACGAACTTATAACATTTCGCATTTTCGAAAAATAAGGGACGGCCTAATAAACAGTCACTCCGGTACAGCGAACTAACTACACGTTATCAGCACCTTCAAAAGTTACCAGTCAAGGATTATGAAGCAGTGACTCCGGGGATTTTAATTTAAGCCGAACACGTCTTTCTAACTGAGCCTTCCTTATCCGAGTGGTTAGAGTCGACGGCTACAAAGCAAAACCATGCTGGGTTTGATTCCCGGTCGGTCCAGGATCTTTACTTAATGTAAATTTTCTTGACTTCCCTGGGCATAGAGTATGATCGTACCTGCCTCACGATATCCGAATGCGAAATGGCAACTTTGGCAAAGGAAAGTGTCAGTTGATAACTGTGGAAGTGCTCATAAGAACACTAGGCTGAACAGCACGCTATGTTCCAGTGAAGACGTTAATGCCAAGAAGAAGAAGAAAAAGATAAAGAAGAGTAAAGGGCAGACTGGTGAGCCAAACACAGCAAAGGTTCGTCTTGGATGGGCGGTATATGGACCGGTTCAGTAAGGGATGCAGAATAGCATCTACAACTACCACATGTGTGTATACGAAGATGATGGAAAACTGCACGACCTGGTAAAATAGTACTTCACCACTGAAAGCGTTGGAGTTTCAGCAGACAAAGGACCAGAATCTGAAGAAGAGAAGCGTGATCAATTCTCGAGCAACCAGAAGAAGTCGGAGAAAGATTTGCTACGGGACTGTTATGGCGGTACGGTCATGGGGAGTTCCCTGATACTACTCAATGGCAGTTCGATGGCTTCAGTGCTTTGAGTGACGGCTGAGGGCGAATCCTAAAATCGAAGAAAGTGAAGTGACGCCAAATTGGTGACTCTAGTATTCGGTATTCATCATGCATGTAGCTACGTTTGGTTCCATTGGTTCGCCATGCTCAGCGCAATACATTAACAACCTTAACGCAAGGGAACATGCGGTCGAGTACCCGAGGGGTACGTCGACTATTATTTTGACTGCTTTGACGATGAAGAGGTGAGGATAATCCATTCAAGAGGCGGTTTACCATGCGGAACTGGTTGTCCAATTCTTCTGAGGTTCTGCGACGGGTCGGGGCAACAAGTGATTACCGTCAGATGGCGGTTGATGCCAACAAAACCAGTCAAACGGGGAGGGTTCTTAGCATGCAGTGGGACCCCATATCGGACGTTTTCGTCTATGCTGCTGCATTGGATTTTCTGACAATCACTCCTATCAAGAGGAGCATTCTTCGCTGCTTTATGCGTCAATACGATCCACTCGGATTACTCTCCCATTTTATTATCTACGGCCACGTAATACTCCAGGACATCTGGAAAACGAAGGCCACCTGGAATGATATTGTTGGAGAAGAAGTACAAGAGCGTTGGAAAAAGTGAACTGAACTATACGAGGACCTCAAGACGGTCAGCCTTCCGCGAGTGTATTTTCTTGTCGTAGTTTCATCAGAGATAGAGGATCTACACTCCACATTTTTGTCGACACCAGTGAGACAGCTAATGCCTGCATCGCACATTTTCGGACGAAGATTCGTGGAAAGTTCCACACAGCGCTGGTTTGCGCAAAATCAAAGGTGATCCCTACGAAACAAAATTTCGCAGACAAATCTACAAAGTAGGGAAGAAGTCCAAGTCTCGATCTGGAAAGTCGCAGGTTTACTGGGCCGCAGTTCCTCAAAGAGCAACAGGAATTCTGGCCGGATCAACCCACAAATGTTGAAACGCTGCGCTGGATTGGAACCACTTTTCAAAATTCGAGAGACTCTGGCATGCCATTGCCTACACTCAAAGTCTGGTTGGCAACTTTCGTAGCAAACGATTAGGACTGGCACCTTACACGAGAGGAGCTGAACAAAGCTAAGAACAGCCTGTGGCGTTTGGCTAAAGAGAACACAATGTAAACCGGATGCGTCCTTGGTACAGCTAAATTCCTTGCGTTCGACGTCCAGTTCCTGATTGTCCCAACATCCATTGACGAACCTTTTTTTGGACTGGTATCACAGAACCTATCTTCATGGATACAACGAAACCATTGTAAATTAAGTGAGGCAGCGAACAGTGGTCGCAGTCCATACAAATGTTGGCCAAAAGTACAATTATGACTCAAAGCGTTCAAAAATGCTAATTATTTGAAATAACATGATTTTTTAAGGAAATTTGATAGAAATAGTCACAGTAAAAACAAATCAATATTTCCGGTACACTTGACAAAATTTGTTTATAATAGCGTTTTTTTTATTTAATCATTAAAACCCGTATCCGGATCAAAATTTATTTTACTCAATACTGAAGCCATAAAGAAAAAATATTCGTGAAAGAATTCGCATATTCCATTTTTTGACTTTTGACCAGCTTCGGGCCACTGTGCAGCGGTTCCACGTTCCATCATTGCGAACACAGAAGCGGAAAGCTACGAGGTACTGTATGCTGCACTGCAAATTGAAGAATGCGAAGCCTTCTGTTCTTCGAATGGCACCTCTACCAGAAGCAAGGTTGACCCCTTTTGTTCGATCATTTTCGAACGTTGGTTTGGACTACTTTGGTCCGATTAATGTTAAAGTTAGCCGTTCATCGGTGAAGAGGTGGGTGGCCCTGTTTGCGTGCCTCAAAATTCGGGCAGTGCATTTAGAGGTCGCACACTTGCTCACTACAAACTACTGAAAGATGACTAAGGTCCTTCAAGATATGTCTTGCGCCGCAATGGTGCCAATGCCAACAAACTCGGTCCATATCTGCCTGCCTCCAGTATCTCGATCGACCCACACTTCCAAGGTCCTGCTCCACATGGTCAAACGACATGCTGGATGAGAAATTCGATTTGCTTTTACCGGAGTCGCGTACATCGCTATGGTGAGACTGACACCTTTGGTGTAGCTGACGTGATACAGTATTTCATACTCAGCCATTGTAAGTCAGAACAGACGCTGTTTGAGCACTTCCTTTTTGAACATACGCACGATACGCACCTCCTCACTTTAGCTGCTGTAAAAAACACATGTGTTACATGCTCCTAAGGGGGAGCGGACCGGAAGCACGTTCAATTGTCATGCAATGCGTAATCGACTAATACCGCGAATTCGGTTAGGCGTGAATATGCAGAGGTATATTCGGTCTCTAGTAACAATGATTGTCTAACATAATTCCTTTCCTTCCCTCATGATCGTATTGGACATGGCCGGCTCAGTTTTTGACTTTTAAACTTTGAACTCTCGATTTGTGCATACTGAGAATTGTAAGCTAATCCCCAGCCCCATTCATTGAATCGCTGTATAACTTTGATTGTTCAGATCAATCACGGAGTGCAACAACTAAGTGGTTTTCCATGCTCACTCTCATGCTCATGCTCATGGAAGAAAGACACAAATGCCCAGGATGTACTACTAACTAAGATCAATACCCTTAGGGGTGGTCCATTAATTACATAAGGGTTTATGGGGGGAGGGGGGGTTGAAGATTTCTTACGTCCCATACAAATTATTTTTGATTTTAACACAAAAAATCTTACCATGGAGGGAGGGGGGTCAAAAAACCGCCAAAATTGTCTAACAGAATTAATGGACAGCCCCTTAGCTGCTGGTGTTTGTCACCCTTTGACCATCCATGGGTAAGTTAAGGACTTATGAGGACCATATCCATGTTTGACGCTCCTCCTGGATTTCAAATCACCATATTACAGTCCGGGAAGCCACACTTTACCTACAAAAAAACTGCAAGTTCTTGTGCTAGAAGTGTAAAACTATCACGTTTGAAAGCCATTAGCAATCGGCATTGAATATCGCCTTCACCGCGTCCTACAATAAGCTTCCACTTAGTCGTCTCTTTACCATTGACATTCTAGGTACATCGACGATGTATGGATTATTGATACACTGCCGAGTGAGGGCTGTAAAACGACGATAGCTATCGCAGAAGTGAATGAAAAAGTCCTGACCGACCTTTGCCACCATCTCCGTCCTTCATTGGCTGGCAGGCAGGCGTAAGAACTAAGGAGAGACCATTCCGGTTGCAATCCATACGACCAAAGCTGATGAAGGAGAAAAAATCTACAGCTAATTGCACTTTGTTTCTGCCATTCGGGGTCCAACTTTGGCAGAGCGGATATCACTGAATCTAGTTTTTAGCCGGATACCACCGTTGTCCCGGACGGCGAACGATGATAAAATGGCGAAAATTGAAAGCAATTTAATTTGGAATTCATTGGCTGATTGGATGAAGTGCAATATTAAATTTCACTTAGTGGTGGGGAATTTATTGCCGCTTCTACGGATGATTTGAAAAGTTTTACATTCGAACAACACGTGTGCAATTATTGGAAAACTATTTTCGGGGGGTAATAAGTCAAATTAAGTCTATTTGTTTGAAACAAGAAAGCAGAACTAATACAACTGGATGGAAAGAAATCTCTGAATGATCCAGTGAACAAAAATCTTCAATTGGTGCAAACATTTTATTAGGTATAGTGTGATTCATAATCATGTTCTGATTTTGGCAAAAATTATCTTCTTCTTTTCACGTTACATCCTAACGAAGACTGAGATTAATCTTCAAATTAAGTGTTAAATGAACACTTCAAAAGTTACTAACTGAGAGTTTCATTGCCAATTGAAGTGACTTCTGAAATTGAGCAACTTTGTGGAACAAACCAACAACCCATAACTTACCGTTTTAGAATTAAATTACAAAGTCTCTCGGTTACTTACTTTTGTCTTTGAACAACCTTCTGAAACTCTTTGAAAACTTACTGCAATGTAATAATTCCCTTACAGCCAAACCTTTTGTTATTTGTAGTTCGTCATCCAAATTTCAGCCAATTCGGACTACCAGAAGCTGAGATACAGCACCCCAAACTTGAGCATTTTGTATGGAAAAACTGATTACTAACTTATGTCACTGATGAGCTGTTGAGTAAAGATGCAATACTCAAATTCAAATATTATGTTGTGCTTCAGGGGAAACGCAGATAGCATTTAAATGTTTATCTTTTGTTAACTAACAACCGTTTTCAAAAATAATAAATAAAAATGTTTGCCCAACATTACTCTCCATTTCACCAATTGAAAAATGTATTCTTGCTCTACCTTTCTGTAAGTCTGTGATAAAGCTTAAAGGTTTTTACGAACGTTACCAATCATAGGCTTCAGAACATAAAATTTATTATGTACACAAGACAACATTATCGGATGAGATGTGCTCGTCTTCCACCACCGAAGCCATAGTTATCTGATCTGACAATCTCTCCGGTAACGAACCTTAACCTTTGCTAATGGAAATCAGGAAGCTACCGATACATTAGGGTGTCCCAGAAAAATCAATACTCTACGCTAAATCGAATATGTGCTTATCTATAGCATTCTGGTAGAACATGTAAACATAAAAAACATCGTTTATGACCTAGATCGATCAATGGACTTTCTGGGACACCCTACGGTACATGCGTGTCCTTATTCGTGTTATCCAAAGCTTATATTGTTGTGGACCCAAGAAGAAGAACAAAACATGTCAATACTTATCGTGGCCTATGAAGAGAATTGCCAGGGTTTATCACCTTTTATGAGGCAAATTATCTTCTTCCGAGTGGAAGTAAGAACATAATTTCACTTCCGTCCCATTGAAGCATTCATGTGTAGAGAAGGTTGGTCGTTGAGGTGTAATTTTTCAACCCGTGCAAAAATATTCTTCCATTCTTGCGTTACAAGCCTATCTCGTTTACTTACATACGGCTATAGAGATCTTCTGGAAGGAAGTGTTTTGTTCGCATAATCGACTAATCGGTGTGTAAAGAAAACCCTTTTTCCTTCTTAATGTGCTTTAGGAGTAAGTCATCTATCAGAGCGGCTTGTATGTCATTCCAATGTTTAAATAATAAAGTTGGCTAATTTGTATCCTACTAATGGAAGCATTAGAAGGCCCGGATAGCCGTCGCGGTAAACGCGCAGCTATTCAGCAAGACCAAGCTGAGGGTCGTGGGTTCGAATCCCACCGGTCGAGGATCTTTCCGGGTTGGAAATTTTCTCGACTTCCCAGAGCATAGAGTATCTTCGTACCTGCCACACGATATACGCATGCAAAAAAAATGGTCATTGGCACAGTAAGCGCTCAGTTAATAACTATGGAAGTGCACATAAGAATACTAAGCTGAGAAGCAGGCCCTGTCACAGTGAGGACCTTATGCCAGAAAGAAGAAGTAATGGAAGCAAAACTCTCATATAGACTTTTAAAGCTGAATATAATTTCAATACAAATATTTCGCCCTGTTCCTCATCCCAGAGAAAAGGAGTGTAATTACGAATTAAAATAGATAATTATTGGTTATGGCATTCGTAACATTCAGAGCAGAATATTGTGCAATCGAAGGTTAGTCGAAGAATTGTTAACATAACTGCTTTGTTGATATGGTAAGACAATCATGCCCTCCCAACAAAGGGCTACGGTTCATTAGGAACCCCAAAGTAGACAACTGTTTTTCCTACTGTTGTGTTTCACAAAACAAAAGGTGTCGAAATCCGCCATCACCTCTCAGAAACACACAACCTTTGGACGACCACAAAAGTCCTCGAAAGGAGACGGTTCGCTGGATGGGGGCAATAAAAATCCTGTTAACGCTTATCACTCTGTCCCACATGCTGAGCCAAAAGGTTCTACATAACAGCATTTCAGTGGAAACTTTCCGTCGATGAAAGGTCCTGTGAGTGGACGAAGAAGGTCGGCAAGCATTCTGCCATGAAAGTGGAAAAGTTTTATTCTAAACAACTTGCGGAGGCAAAAAACGAGGTAATATATATTCACGCTCAAATAAGTGAGAAATGCTCACCAAGAAGGTGTTGAATTTTGTTGATATAGAGATATTTGATAAGTGGATTGAAACATCTCTATGGATGTGGATATGAATTTGATAAGTCACTGAAAGTCCCATTAGCACATTATTAGTGCAGGTATAGATTAATGATGTTACTCAGCGCTGTTTGGTGGACCCAGCTCATAAGAACTCGTTGCCTGATAAGTCGGTGCGCTACGGCTATGTGGTCGGGGCCCACATAGCCGTAGCGGTAAACGCGCAGCTATTCAGCATGACCATGCTGAGGGTCGTGGGTTTGAATCCCGCTGGTCGAGGATCTTTTCGTAAAGGAAATTTCCTCGATTCCCAGGGCATAGAGTATCTTCGTACCTGCCACACGATTATACACATGCAAAAATGGTCAATCGGCAAAGAAAGCTCTCAGTTAATAACTGTGGAAGTGCTCATAAAAGAACACTTATCTGAGAAGCAGGCTTTGTCCCAGTTGGGACGTAACGCCAGATAGAAGAAGAAGAAGCCTGATAAGTTATTCCCAGATTGCTTCCAGGCATACAATCCTTAATAAGTATGGACTCCGGAAACAAAAATAAACTAACAATTGGAAACTCGGAGCATAGACATGTTAGTCTCTCGATTTCCTGGAAAATACCTGCATTTTTTATTATTTTGTAAGTATCATTTTAAACATTACATTTTTTTTTTATAACTAGGTGTTTTGCGTTAGAAAACACTATCATACTAATTTGTTTAAACTAAATTAAGCCAAAATTAAAATATTCTTAACCACATATAACATTTAATTTGCCGTATAAATTCAAAATTTTTTACGGGTTTTGCCTGATAATGAGAAAAAAGAAAAACAGTTTCAATTAACTAAGCCTAACTCAACCTAAATATGTAACGTATTTATCGTATTCTTGCAATGGAAGACTGTAACAATTTTTGTTAAGAATAATTGATAATATTATCCGATATTTGTTCCAATGCTTCAACTTTGAATGTTCTATGTAACTTATTGGTACTATACCAGGGAGGAAGCTACAGAATCATTTTAGAAATTTTATTTTGAATCCTCTGCAAAGCAAAGGTTCGATTATTTGTTAATCAGGAAAAATATCCAAACTTTTTTGTTGTTTACTACAGTACAATTTATCATAAATTTGAATTATTCTTACAATGCACAGTGGGAAAAAAGATTGAAATCCGTTGAAGAATTCTATATCTTGCGAACGCAATGCGCAAACCATTAGAAAATAACTGTATTTATGAAAAATTGTCCAATGAATCGAACTGTGTATGAGCTTTGGAATTAACGCTTTTCAGACGATAGGAGTATGAGAATGCAATTGCAGAAGTAAGACTTGACCGCACGGATCGTTATCATGCCCATTTTACTCAAATTCCCCATTGTATTAGATGTTTCATATGATTTACCATATTATACGCAGGAAAACTGTTTATAAGCTAGTGAAATAACGTTTAAGTTAAAGAGAGATAGTGGATGAATTAAAAATGTCCGTACGGATCGTTATCGTGCTTATTTTATTAAGAATTGGTTTACGCCCAAGGTATCTCACAATTGTAATTTAACTCCGTATTTTTTAGTCATACAGTAGTTTTTCGATTTTATAATTATTCGTTTTAATATCGCTTCATAATATCTCTCTCGATTTGACCACGTTATTCTGTTCGATTTTATCACGCCACAGAAATTGTATGAAGTTCATACATTTTACATTGAAAAATAACTCTAAAAAATCAAAATGTATCTATTTGATTGATCCCTTCTTATTTCATTTGTTCTATTTCTGCAACATAAAACTCAAATTTTAATTATAATAAGAGGGCAGAAAAATTACAATTCATTACATCACGCTTCGCTATATCACGCCAAAAAATTTTAAATCCGTGGTATAATCGAGAAATTTCTGTAGTTGTATTCCCATAAAATAAACCTTATTTAACCAAAGAAATTCAAGTTCATGGTAGAGATCCAAAAAAAATCTTGAAAGTGTGTCGTTATATAAGATTATTGTTGCTATATAAGATTATTTTCAAGATTTATAAAACATATTTATATGCGACCCCTAACAGAAGTTGAAAAAACTGCATTTGCCGTCCATAAATTACGTCATGTACACAGGTGGAGGGAGAGGCTTTTAGGGATACGTGACTACCCATATAAAAATTGAAATCCATATAATAAGTGTTCTTCTTCTTCTTTCTGGCGTTACGTCCCCACTGGGACAGAGCCTGCTTCTCAGCTTAGTGTTCTTATGAGCACTTCCACAGTTATTAACTGAGAGCTTACTATGCCAATGACCATTTTTGCATGCGTATTTCGTGTGGCAGGTACGAAGATACTCTATGCCCTGGGAAATCGAGAAAATTTCTAACCCGAAAAGATCCTCGACCGCTGGGATTCGAACCCACGACCCTCAGCTTGGTCTTGCTGAATAGCTGCGCATTTACCGCTACGGCTATCTGGGCCCCCTACGTCCATAAATTACTTCATTTAAAGTTTTCCCTCTATATAACACTTATATAATAAGTGTTATATAGAGGGAAAACTTTAAATGAAGTAATTTATGGACGTACCCCGATAAAGAAAATGCAAAATAAAGAATTAAAATTTGAGAGTCGAAAAATACCAGATTTTCAGAAATCATTTCGTGGCTTCAATTCAGTTTTCTGATCTACCACGCAAGTAAGATACAGTCTTTCATACATACATAACCTTACATGTACAATGACGCACACTTACACCTTTGATACCAAAAATAAATCAAAATCTCACGTCAAAAATGTTGATTAGAAAAAAAAATACAGAAGTTTCAGAAAAGCTTTATTTTAAAACTTGCCAGCTGATAATGAAATAATTTCTATCAACACATTTTTTCTGAGTCAAGTTATTAGTGCAAGGTGTGGTTGGGATCTGACAGCGATCCAAATATTCAAATATATATTTATTATAAGAATTTCGTCAAAAGTTTGTCTTTCAGCTAAATATTGGACTCCATATAATAGCTTTTTACCACAATATTCCTTAATAATGAAAGCAGTGGTTAAAATACTCTACACTCGAGGAAAAAATGTACAGTACAGTAACTTCAACATGATAGATGAATAATTTCGACTTTTGTATCTAAATTAGATATTTGAAGTCGAAATTATACGTATATCATGTAGAAGTTACTGTATCACTGATGCATATGGTATTATCCACCGATGAATTGAATTCACTCGGACCAAGATTTTCGACACTAGAACGGGAACACTTTGAATCATACCGAAGCGTGCCCCGCTCAAGCGTCGCAATTCTTGGACCGAGTGAATACAGTTTATCGGCGGATAAGCAAATTTGTCGTTTTCCCGTTTTTACTCCTTTCAAATGACCATCTTCTACATTCGAAGGCTAGAAAAAATGTGTTTTCTTTTTTAGCTTTCAAAATACTTCATAAATGGTGTCGAGGTTCTAACACATTCCACATAGTGCAGGTAAAATGAACATTTACATCTTTCTAAAAATTTAGCTATAAAAGTCTGAATTCGTGTCGCTGCTTTGTATGCCATCCTTATTTTTGATGTTGTATGATTGAACTATACAAATTCTTCGTTTTTCTATCAGAAACATTTTCATTGATAAGGACCATAATTCTGCTTAAAATAACTTTTTAAAAAAATTACTGATGGAGGAAAGCAAGCTGATTGGACTACTAAAAGCATCGGCAGGATTTTCGTACGGTTTTAAAAATGTTTCCTTGACTAAAAAGAGAGTCGAGAAAAAGTTTTTGAATTTATTTCTTTGCGGATCCTGCCATATAACTTTCATAGCAGATTCGCGAGTGTGTTGATATTGCTTTCTCCTCACGTTTTTAAGACGGATCAAGAGTTAAGACCATCGTGTAAAATCAGGTATTCAAATTTTAGTATTGCGGTACCCCTTGCTTCAACAATGGAATTTGTTAAAGTTTCGAGAGCATTAACAATATCAAATTTTGTTTTGTGAAGAAATGTTAACAGCAAGATTACTATCAAATCGATGTATGTTCCATATGTATTCCAGTCGGGCCATAAATAATTATGTATGGAGCTTATAGGATTGAGAAATGTTTCATGGTATATTTGAAATGTAACAGGGACATGATCAGAATCAAAGTCAGCGTGAATTACTATGTGGCTACAAAGGTGACTAGAGGGCATTTTTTTAAATTATCGGACAGGTTTGGGCCGGAGGTTCTCCGATTTGCATGAAATTTTCACCAGAGGTAGAGCTCGTGGATACATAACCAAAAGTGAAATTCAAAAAAATTATAGTGGCCTTCTTATTTTCAGTTTTGATTTCTATACAAAGTGATATATTTGATATAAATTCTGATAGGTATATAGAGAAATCGTGAAAATTCATCTAGAGTTTTCCGGGAAAATAGGCCACTATATTTTTTTTGAATTTCACTTTTGGTCATGTGTCCACGAGCTCTACCTCTGGTGAAAATTTCATGCAAATCGGAGAACCTCCGGCCCAAATTGTCCGATAATAAAAAAAAATCCCCTAGAGACCAAATCAATCGTAGAAAAGTTAAAAAAAAAAAAATAGGCAAATAGCGCTATCAGGGTACTACTTAGGGCACATGAAGGACTGAAATAGGCCCAACTGAGCCCCTTTACATTCATTCTGAAAAACTTCAAAAATGTGCATATAGTTATAATATATCACACTTTCAAGTGGCAACCAGTTCATACTTCCATCCGTGTGATGATCATAATGAAAATACTTTTCAATTATGCCATCTCACTCGGCGCATCTCTTGTTCGAGTCGAGCAGCTACATAGTAGAAGAGCCCGACAGCGATGACAAATGATGATAAATTGTCTACACTCCCGTTCGACGCTGCAGAGCAAACAAATGCTCAAACTAAGTTTTAAAGGATGATGAAACTTGCAAACGGTGGCGCTACCAGGCGGCAGAATGGACAGGCAAAAAAATGTAGAAATATCAGAACTTTCATCGCTTCGCAGAAAGGTTACTGGAACAAATTCTTGGCCATAATTTCAGGTTTGATAATTTGGCATTTTTGAGCCTGCTTTATATGTTAAATTGAGATAATAGTATGCCAAATGCTGTAGTAGCATTGAGAAGAGAATAAAACACATTGAGAAATGTGATGAGATTTTGAAAATAATTTGAATTTCTAATTTTCATTTAGTCTTAATTAGGCTGATACAAATATTCATTTTTTTATGTCACCCAACCTTCAAAAATCCGAAAATTTGGAAGGGGAGAAAAAAAAATTCAAATTTTTTTATGAAATCGGTAAGTATTTTTCATTTTTAAGGGTAAAAACCCGGTAAAAAATCGAAAAAACAACTTATTTTTTCCATTTTTATTTTTTTCGTTCCTTATTTATTTTAATCCCCCCCCCCTCGTACCTTTCAAGTGGTCTCGGACATAAAATAAAATAAATATTTGTATCAGCCTTATTATATTTTTGTAATGGAATTTAAAAAAAAAAATGCATAAATTTTTGCTGTTTTTTCTCTTATCCACACAAGTATAGCTTTCGCACATTTTTACCATGATTGACTTAAATTGCTCCTGTGGCGCTGGCTGCAAAATGAGATCGCTTTATGGGAACGAAAAAAAAGGAGTAAACAGTCGGGAATACAGTTCCAGTGGGAAATATGATACATTTCAGTCGGGAAAATGCATTGATAGCATGGAACATTGGGAGCGGAGGGACGTGAGAGGGGGGAGCCCAAGTTTGCCGACCAAGCGTGATGTATCATCCACCCACGAAACGCGCTCTGGCGGAAACTTCCGGAACCGGAACCACTCCAGATCGCGGTCGTGTTATTTATGGCCGTCATCGCAGGAAACTTCGCCGTCAACTGCGAGTTGACAGTGCGGGCGGAGAGCGGGTTCAATCCCAAATGGAACAAAGCAAGAATTCCGTCGGCAGGATATTCGTTGCCTAGATGTTTCTCATCAGGGCCAGTTTTGTGTTAGAGTAGTTTTGAAATTGGACAAACTTTTTTGATATCTATTCACGAGTGACGGATACACACCACTGATGTGAGTTTTATATTAAGTTCGAGTTTGGTAATTTGTTGAATGATTTCTGATTGATGTAATATCAAGCTTATACATTATGAAGCTGTACCCAGAACTAGATGAGTGTATCGTCATGAGAATAGTTGATGGGATACAGAGTTTTTATTAATTATTCCTTTATTGATGTCCACCGAAGTACATGAACTTTCTCAGATGGTCCAATCAAAATATGGCTTGCTAAGCTAGTCTCGTCAGTTGATAGTTAGGCCTAACTGGGATCACCCTGGGAGGGAGGCACAAATACTACACACGAAATATAAAAGACAATTTACACCGTTTGTTTGAACTGCATGATAACTCCAGCTTGCCAACAACAATCAAGGCAGGCTTGGGGAAAATCGCTAGTTTTTTTTTGTTTTGTACCGTAAAATCGGGTGTAATTGATCAGAAGGGTGAAATTGATCATCGTATCACACGATTTTATTTATTCGTAACTAGTGGTCCCGGCAAACTTCGTCTTGCCATCAAGTAGGCGGTTGAAAGCCGCTATGAATCATCCCATACAAAATGACAGTTCCGTGCTGTCCCGTTTTTCCTACTTTCCCGGTGAACATTCTGGAACTTTTATACACACAAACACGTCGGAACCCTTGACGAACAAAATGGAGAAAGAATCATCCAAATCGGTTGCCCCGTTCGTGAGTCATTTCGTGATATACAAACACCATTCCATTTTTATTTATATAGATGGAGCACAAATATCAATGTAAGCTGCAGTAAATGACGTTGCTTGTCGTAACTATTGTCGAATTGTGTGTTGTGAAGTTTTTTGCGTAAAATAATGTTTATTACTATGAAAATAACGTAAAATTTCAAAATCATGCACGGTGCAGTATTGACAAACACTTATGAACTTCTATTTATAAGCAAGGATTAAAACATGGTCTAAACCTGAAAGTTTGTGAGGATGCTTGAGATATATCCCCAAACCAGATTTCATCGCCATAACTCATACCAATTAGCTCATATGGTCGAAATAATTGAACTTCTGTTAGATATCATTGAATTCCTTAGGAAATTGCAAACATTTAGGCGTTTTTCCGCGTAATTCTTAAAATTTAACTTGGAGACGAACCAGCCTCCGGCTGAAAGTCTCGATAATAAAGATAATAATAATAATAAAATTTAACTATTCGTTATTTATATAAATATTGCATTGTTAAGAATTTTACAAGCATATTCGGATTCAGGGAGCTCAAATTTATCATAAAGAGTTGTTTTGGAAACTAACAATAATGGCATTGACAAGTGATCAATTTCACCCCGAAATGAGATCCTCTGATTTTTTTTTATTTTAGAGGTATTTGTTAACACTAAAATGACATTTGTTAGAAAATTTCGGTACATAAGTCGATGAGGCTCACCTTCGTACTTGTTTTCCTGCATTTAGTTGTTTGGCATTGTAAACATTATAGAAAACAGACTTGAAAAACCATGAAAAATTATCAATTTCACCTGACATTACGGTACTTTCGATCTTTCCTGACAAACATGGAAAAAGGGCCACAGTTTTCTATGCACTAATTATTCATTTTCATTGGAAAATGTTAAACGATGCGTTTTTTAATGCTTTATATTCAATCAGATTGAAAGGTACTCACGCGACATTACTTGCATTATGTGTAGGAACTGATTTTCATTCAATTTTTGTCACTTTTGATGAAATACGAAAATGTGTTTTAATCGGTTACGCGCTTTTTCCATGTTATTCCAATGTTTGAGATCTGGGCTCACAGTGACAGTTCGTGACAGCGGAATCCCGACTCACTATGACGCACAGAAATTTTGTATTGGTTTCCCCCTCCCAGGGATCACCACACTTCGGTTCGCTACCTCCAATGTGTATGGACTCGAAAAATCGTATCTTCTATATATTTTTACAAAGTAACTCTTGCGATGACTCCAGTCGACACTCGACTTAATTCCAGCCCTACCTAAGCTCCAAGCGCAAATTACCTAACTCTTTGAGTGTAATATATAACTATTTTTTTTTGTGAATGCTGGACGCATATACTGTAAATATCTCACTCAGAAACAAACAAAACATCAGAATTTTAAGAAAAATTTCCCCTGGAATAAATAAATAACTCTCTTAAGCTTCCTAAGCAATTTCTCCACATGTTTTTTCAGCAAATTTTTCACGGTCAATAACTGTGGAAGTTCTCATTGAACACTAAGCTGAAAAGCAGGCTTTGTCCCAGAGAGGACGTAATTCCAAGAAGAAGTAGAAGACATTTCCCAAACCAGAGTAATAGGCTCACGAACCTTCACACCCGGAAACGTCAGCCAGTAAAAGGCCGTAATTGAAGGCGAAGGCAAAACTCTGAAATGACCAGGACTCTACTTTGCATAATTAAATTACTATTTTATTCATTCTTTTCGGTGAAATTTGCATAACCCAGTCTACCACTGAGTGAACACGACAGAATGAGAGAAGCGTGGAAATCCACACCTCACCTGGATTGACACTTGAGCTTCAAAGGGTGCCGTATGAAATCTTGTGACATGAACACGTGCTACCTGTTTTCATTTGGCAGACATTTGAACGGTCACTTATTTCCGTGGGTAATTGAAATTGTTCAGCCAAATTAGTCAACAGACAGTGTGTAAGTGTTACAATTAGCCGGTATCAAGTACTCAATTGTAGGCAGCAAACGTGGCCCTTGTGCGTACCTTCAACACATGTAAGTACCTGATATTTAATTACTGCCCTCTGTGGTTGCAGAATTAACGCTTTGCCCAAAACTGCACTCCATCGCTATGAGATGGCTTGTTCAATCGCGCGGTCACATATGGTGGAAAATGGTTTCGATGCGATCCACGATACAAACTAATATCGAAACCGCTACGCTGTTTGAGCAGGATGGAGGCATGAGCTCAATAGAGTGAATGGTTTTGCAAAAGCGTTGCTACACTGAAACCTTTATTCACGTCTTCGATCGTGGGTACATAGATCTAATTTTACGTAAATGGTACCATTACTTAAATTTAATTTGTTACACTATACAAATTAGAAGCAAACTATGTTTGTTGTTTATGATCAGACCATTTTGAAATCTATGCTAAATTAATGTGTTATGAAATTGTCATCGTGTCAGACGACATATATTCCACAGTTTTTGTGTTTCTAAATATTCATTCTACCGCTCAGAGAAATCATTTGCCTGCTAACCATGGGAGCGAAACGAACCTCGCGAAAAATGTCGAATGTTTACAGCACTGTTCGGTTTTCCATACACTTGATATAGTACGTGATTTATTCGTCTGCGCCATAAACCATCTTCTAGGCGGCGGTTTTTGTCCATTTGCATGTTGCGGGACCTAAACTGGTTACGTAATTCGTAAAAGACTCCATTCACAGCCACAAAACGTCTTTACACATCACGTGAAACGTTATTGTCACATGTCACAAGTTCCAAGATAAACGAAATCGTCAACAAACGCATTCCTTTCAAATACTACAGCAGCAGTATGACAAGGCTAGCTCCTAACTCTGTCTTCAATCATGTACTTAGTTTTGGAATCATTGATCGTCAGGCCTATCCTCAATAGCTTCAATAGTAGACAGGATGTCCCAGGCTCGATCCATCTGACAAGTAAATCGGGCCCTCTGTCACCCTGAGAGAGAGGAGACAGCTGGCTTTGATTGCGAGCTCCCAAAAGTCAAGGGAACCTGTCATCAACTGTCACTGGAAAACCGGCACATTCGAAGGGCAGAGCGTTAGAAAACGTCAAAATTCAAGTAAACATAATTAAAATTTCTCTGTGTTTTTCGATGATGTCACATTTTAAATAGTCAAATTCTTGAATATACTTGTCTGTTTGCAAACTGCTATTGATTTTTAATATTATTATTCGTTTTCATAGTGAACAATAAGAAGTGAATATGGTTTTGACCAAAATAAGTTCATCTGACCGTTGTGCACCACCCAAGAATTAAAGAAAGAAGTCCAAGAAGGCAAGAAAACAAGCCAACTGTCAGTGAACTGTTTCCTCTCTCTCAGCTGTCACCATAGAAGATGGTGTCTCCATCCATGTCGATAGCCTGTGTTACAATTTGCAATTCATTGCCGTAAAGAAACTATAAGTAAAGAAGCGAAATGTTCCAATTGGAATTCCAAGTTTACTGTCAATTTTTATTCCAATCGAGCAGAAGACTTGTCAAACACTTTTTCACACAAGCTAAAAACGGCTCACACAAAATGTTGCCGCCCTCGAAAAGTTTGCTTCTTCTGAAGTAGCATACTTTCTGAATACACGAGTGTCGCGCAATTTTTATGCTTTGCATAAAGTATGCTCTACTCATTACATTGGTTTTCCACCCATTCAATCAATTTTTCATTCGTTACACAAATCTGAGTAAATTCAACACAAGAAACCTGTGACCCACTTTTAGCGCGGGATTCAACATTAGCAGTGCTGCGCAAACCAAACATTTTGCGATTTTTTTTGGAAAACAATAAAAACTAGGTACCTTGTTTTTGAAGGTTTGAAGGCCAGTTGATTGCATGAAAAATTGTAGGGATGTACATTTTACTCAGAGAAAAATTGTTAAAAAGGGGATTCATTTAAAAAAAAATCGGAGAGTTCCGGGAACTCTTACAAGACTACGATACCTCCTTTAAATTTAAGGTCCATAAAACATAGGAAAGCCAAAAAATGCGTAGCCAAGCAATCTGAATTGATGTTAAACCTTTTGGCCTGCTTAAATTTTGATTACAAATTTGAATAAAAAATAATAATTAAGCGAAATAACACGATCATCCGTATTGCGGCGCTAGGTAGGATAAGGACAAACGTCATTAAACGTCTTCACATTTTCATTTTTCTTCTCAAAATTAACACTTTTTTTGTTCTATAGGAAATTTTAAATGCAATTTTGTGCTTGCGGCATTTTTTTTAAATCAAATAAGCCGGAATGAACTATTCAGCGTTTTACGAGAGGTAATGGCCACGAAAAGTTAGCTCACTTTCTGGTAGAGTTTGACGTTTGGCTTGGGTCCGTTCAATATCAAACGACTTAAGTGAAACGTCAAATGAAAGTGATCTAATTTTTGAAAAGCTGGAAATGATCTCAGACTGATATCAAGCTGATAACTACGGTTAATTTCCCATAAATGACTGATATTCATGAATAACTAACGTAGAAAAACACAGCCAAATTTTGTCATTCAACTAGGTATTCAAAAATAATTTCAAAAACATAGGATCGGTTACTATAAGGAACATCATGCGGACCACATCACATCACAATTCAAAACTCGCTCTTAGACCGCACAAAATCTTCCCGATGGTCGCAATTTGGTGACACATGCCAAACAAAAATTGAAAACTTTTGTTTTCGTTTTCATCAAGTGCAATTCTAATCTACGCCCTATTTCGAGCGCACTCCATGATTTCATTGAGTTTGACAGTACCACGGACCAACATTTTTCGGTACATTGACGTTGTACTGCAGCTGTCATGATGCTCCCGGGTTGGGTAGCATACGCCCTGCTGTAAAGACGTCTGGTCTGTGGAACAACTTATAATGAATCTTTATTCAAAGAAGCTAGAAATATTATAAATCAAGGATTGGTTAGATCCTACATCCCCTCCCTACGTTTAACAAAGTTTAAATGTATTTAATTAAAGTTTATAATCTAACAAATGTTTTGGTAGATGCTTCGATCGCTTAGAAGAGTTACGAAGGGGTTCCATAGGTCGCTTATGATTCTTGCCTGGTGCGATTCGTCCAGCTACCGTGGTCGTTGGTTCTCCAGTATTCCCCGTTGATCCCAAGGGATTCTTGAAAGACACAATGGCAGGACTTTTGATTTCCGACGTAATAGTGGATTCCTCTGAAAATAAACCTGAAACGAAAACTGCTTCATATGCAAATTATGTTTTGTTTTTACCTTCAAATTTCTCATCATTCAACATAGGGTTTGCGCTTCGTGTGGTTTACATGTCGGTTAGAGATAACACCTGTTTTTGTGTTATTCAACTGTAATCTTGATCCGTCACGCTGTATTACGAGCATCGACATTATTCAGTTTTGCTTTCCGTTTGTAATCTGTGTACACTCTACCTTTTTCCTTTGAGCTTTTGTCGTTTTCCTTTGGTTTGTTGATGGTGACTGGTTTTGTAGTTCCGGGTGATTTGTCACGAATATTCCAACCAAACAATAGGCCTATTCACATGACGTCTCAAATCAGCTGATCGGGAAGCACTTTGACAGTTCTTCTATGAAAATGACAGGCCCGTGTTAGCACCGGTCCTCCACCGATGTAAACAAATGCATAGACGGATCTGTCACATGAAAAGCCCTATAACTCAGATTGTGAATATTGTGTTGTACTGTGAGGTATTGCTCGATAAGAGTGCAGGAAATCTTGAAGATCATCACGCCCATTTCGTCCCATCGTACAACTGATTTTCAATGTTTTCAACAGTGTTCTTTTCTGTCTCTCAACTAACCCATTCTGAAAAACCGCGAAGGGAACTGTATGATTGATACTAAATGCGTTGGTGGTAAAAAACCTGGAAAATTCATCTGAAGCAAACGGTTGACTGTTGTCACAGACAATTTCTAATGGATATCCAAATCTCGCGAAGATTTCCCTCATTTTTGTGATTGTTGCTCTTGCTGTTATAGATGTTTGAATTGCAACCTCTACATATCAAGAATACCGTAAAATCGGGTGTAATTGATCAGAAGGATGAAATTGATCATCGTATCACACGATTTTATTTATTCGTAATGGAGCACAAGTATCAATGTAAGCTGCAGTAAATGAACGTTGTTTGTCGTAACTATTGTCGAATTGTGTATTGTGAAGTATTTTGCGTTAAAGAATGTTTATTACTATGAAAATAACGTAAAATTTCAAAATCCTGCACGGTGCAGTATTGACAAACACTTATGAACTTCTATTTCTAAGCAAGGATTTGAACATGGTATAAACCTGAAAGTTTGTGAGGATGCTTGAGATATATCCCCAAACCAGATTTCATCAACAAAACTCGTACCAATTAGCTCATATGGTTGAAATAATTGATTTTCTGTTAGATATCATTAAATAACTTAGGGAATTGCATACATTTAGGCGTTTTCCGCGTAATTCTTGAAATTTAACTATTCGTTATTTATATAAATATTGCATTGTTAAGAATTTGACAAGCATATTCGGATTCAGGGAGCTCAAATTTATCATGTAGAGTTGTTTTGAAAGCTAACAATAATGACATTTTCAAGTGATCAATTTCACCCCGAAATGAGCTCCCCTGATTTACTATTTTAGAAATGTTTGTTAACACTAAAATTACATTTGTTAGAAAATTTCGATACATGAGTCGATGAGGCTCACCTTCGTACTTGTTTTCCTGCATTTAGTTGTTTGGCTTTATTAACATTATAGAAAACAGACTAGAAAAAACGTGAAAAATGATCAATTTCACCCGAAATTACGGTAATAGTTTGTGATTACTTGTAAATGATAACCGCCAGGAATCTCCATGAAATCTGCTGCTAACTTTTGCCACGGTCTATTAGGCATTTCATTTCTTTGGTAATGGACATTACTGGACGATTATTTCATTCCAAAGCTGTCGAAAACGTATGAACGTCAAAAATTTCGTGAGATGAAACCAACAACAAGTGAAAAGTTTGATACGTTTGTCATTCGGCTGAAAAGGCAGGCGGCATATTGCGACTATGGTGATCAAGTAGAAAGCATGGTGGTAGACTAAATCACCACTCTGGACAAGCACCTGAAATGCAGATTGGGGAAATGGACAATTTGAACGGAAATCTAAAAGCAGTCAGTACTATCGAGCCGGAGGAATCAGGTAGAGAGTCTATATTGAAGATGCATTCCAATAACAGTGGACTAAGGTGGTTCAGATGTATCCGGTGTAACGGAGCTTTGGTCATATCGGCCATTTTTCCCGTTGCTGTTTTCTTAAGAGGAAAAGGTTCACCAAACCGAAAGCCCAGTCAAACCGTTTCGGATTTAATCAAAACAACAAAAAGTTTGTACGAGAAGTATCTACTAGCAGTGGAGCCCAGGAACAGGATGTAGTGGATCTTTTTCATTTTGGCAATGGAAAAAAAAAGTGATGATGACCTAGCGTTAGCACACTAGATTAGCACTCAGAAGGCACAAGTTCGAATCCCATCCTCGTCGCCAATATGTAAAGACGTCTGTTCTGGTCTGTGGAACAACTTATAATGAATCTTTATTCACGGAAGCTAGACATATTATAAATCAAGGATTGCTTAGATCCTACACCTGCTCATACCTAAACTTTCTGAGAGACCTCCCGCATAATTACGAACTATTATGGTACTGTTTCTCATACTGTCACATTCCGAAATAATCATGTGATTTTACGTCTTTCGGATGCACATAAAAGAAGCGAGCCAAATGACGTGAATTTGTGTCACATTTCAAATACGATGGTGTCTGAATCGGGAAATGTCAATCATAGTGACAACGTTTTTATGTCCTTCATCATGTTAAATTACATTTTTCGTTCAATACATCTTCCAGAACGCATTTTCACGTCATTTCATCACTTACACCTTGTGTCGTTCAGTCATAATGTGAATTACGTTCGCAATGGTTTTCATTATTTTTAAGAGTGTGAATCATTACGTACCGTAATCCGGGGTATCATTGATCAGCGGGGTAACATTGATCGGAATGACTCATCTCGTAAAAAGTTCGTATCATCATTTCGTTCCCTTGATGCTACAACTAGATAACTCGAAATTTGAAATTTTTGACTTCAATATGCCAAAACATTTTTATTAATTAGATCTGTAAAATACCTACAGCTCATAAGCGTGTGATTAAAAATACACATGTTAAAGTTTATTTTTCAACCATATCCTCTGCGATTAACCGTCACCTTGTAAAACGGCCATATTTTCAAAGTGGCACATCCCAAAATTTTGATTTTCGAGTTATCTAGTTGTAGCATTAAGAGGACGATTTATTGATGGAACATTTCCAAATCGCGAATGGTGCTTCTCTTTCTTATATTCATGAGCTAATGTAAGTGAGAATTTTTGCGAAAATTGCGTTTACATTATGCGTAAATATGTGAACTTTTCGAAACAATGATTTCAATGGGTAAGGGGCCCAGATAGCCGTAGCGGTAAACGCGCAGCTATTCAGCAAGACCAAGCTGAGGGTCGTGGGTTCGAATCCCACCGGTCGAGGATCTTTTCGGGTTGGAAATTTTCTCGACTTCCCAGGGCATAGGGTATCTTCGTACCTGCCACATGATATACGCATGCAAAAATGGTCATTGGCATAGTAAGCTCTCAGTTAATAACTGTGGAAGTGCTCATAAGAACACTAAGCTGAGAAGCAGGCTCTGTCCCAGTGGGGACGTAACGCCAGGAAGAAGAAGAAGAAGAAGAAGAAGAAGGGTAAGGATGACACTACCGAAGATTCATGTCTCACATAAATTCTGCAAACGATATGACCAAGGAAAATGCGGCTCTTACAAAAATGGCATCGCCAAAAACGATTCCGTTGTCAAAATTTTCATAAGTATGCTCAATTAGGCAACATTAACGAATAACTGTAAAGAATATAGAATTCCCTTAGGTAATTGCCTACCTTTAGGCGTATTCCGCGGTTCGAGGTGTTTTTAATTTTAAAATAACTCAAAAAGTAAATGACTTGTAAGCGTTTGGCCTTCATATTCGGTTTCAGGTGCCATGATTTAAGTTAGTAACGACATTTTCAATATAACCGAACGTTGTTTACATAGGTGATCAATGTTACCCCATATCAGCTAAATCAAAAAATCACTTAAAACATTTTTTTAAACATGCTTAAATCTTTCAAAAATCATAATGCAGTATATAGTCACGAGCTATGGATGGCAGTACTTGTTTTAAAAATATAAAATTTGCAACATTAGCATTTTCAAACGAAATATTTAAGAAATATTCAAAAAATGATCAATGTTACCCCGGATTACGGTACCGTAAAACGGGGTAACTTTGATAATGCGGGTAACTTTGATAGTGCGATACCCACAAAATACTAAACGAAACAACAAAGTACCTATTAATCAGTTAAGCAAAACGAATGCAATTGTAAAGAGTATTAGTATGACGCTTTATGTCATAGCTATTTTTGTTGGAATCAAGAACATTGGAAAATTTATATGCAAATATTAAAAATTTATAAGATTTTAGCATATTTGAAACGCTCACAAACAATCTGTTCTACGATCACTATCTGATGAAGTCATAATGAGCTCGTCACTTATCCTTGACAGCCTAGTTGTCGTAGAACATGAATTCAGTCTCAAATCTCTTAGCGAAACCCATTTCTAAAAGCTGGGACCATTTTTGTAATCTGAGTCAGAAATTTCCATATAGCGTTAAACGCCTAGGGGTATGCAACGCCTTATAAATGTTCCGTAATCCGTTCTGTTTTGTTCGATTTATACTCCATTATCAAAGATACCCCAAAACAGAAAACCGCTTACGATTATATGAAAAATTATATATCCATTCAGAATAAGTCTTTTGGCAATCTATCAACTGCAATCGATAGTAGGGATACCAGTACTTGTTTTAAAAATATAAATTATGATTCTTTGAAAAACCATGCATAAATATTCAAGTTTTAAGTTATGTATCTATTTAGAAACGAAGATTTTCCCGAACAAAATTTTTCGTTTACTGTTTGCCAGATAGTGGGCTTACTATACACTTTTTGCCTAATCCAATATAAAGCAAACAGTTTAGAAACAATTAAACTATACAGTTTCGAAACAAATGAACAATGTATGTGGTACCATCCGTTTATGGTGCGTTGTGGTATTCCAACCATATACTGATTCATCCTGATATGTTTATACCATAACAGAAAATATGATGAAAATATTGTAGACGATGCAATGAAACAAGTGAATATGTAGAAAAACTCACTTTGAATAAGAAAACAGGTTCGTTTGGTCAATATATATTTATGATACCGTAAATAATAAAAATAGGATGTTAGTGTTTCATCGTTCGTTATCTATATAAATGGAAATGGAGTGGTGTTTGTATGTCACGAAATGGCTTGAGAACGGGTCAACCGATTTGCACAATTCTTTCACTGTTGTCTGCTTGACGGGCTCCAACGTGTTCGTGTGACGAAAAAGTTTAGGGAAGTTTTCGAAAAATTTGGTAAAACGGAGGATCACTAATATGTCATTTTGTATGTGAGGTTCCATGACATTTTTCGAAGTTTGCCGGGACCACTAGTTTTAAATAAATTAAATATATCAAAACTAAATTGCATTACCATTGTTCTCGTCACAATAGATTTGTAATAAATTTAAACTCAATATACACGATACTGATAAAATCTTGGGTACCGTAAAATGGGGTGGAGTTGGTCACTTTTGAGCGATTCTGTTCTATAATTCCTAGTAGGATGCATGTATTCTCATCCAAATATTTTTTAAAACCTGTACTGGTTGGATGTTTATCGAATTATAGAAACGAAATTTTTACGAATTGTCATCATAATAACAAAAATATTTTTTAGAAATCAAAAAGTGGAATTTTTGATTCCGGGGTGAAGTTGATCAATCACTGTGACATGTTTCCTAAAATAAAGAGACATGCTTATTACTAAATTTGGGATCACTGATCCTAAATGAAGTCTCAAAAATCTTGCAACTTGTTGATAAATCGAGCAATTTTAGAATTGAATGTTGTGAAATCCAGAATACACTAAATAAAACGCCTAAAGGTATGCACTTTTCTTTGAAATTGGCAACTCGCTCACAAAAAGAACATTTTTATCTCTGAAAATGATTTTATATCCTCAATGCAAACATAAAACTGGGTTCACAGAACATATATGGAATGTACGAAACAGTTTATTTAAATGATGTATTTATATAGCCTTGGCAATAGTCGAATGTTTGGGGTAGAAACCTTTAACAGTTCAACGAACATTTCCTTAAAAATCTGTTTTTTCCATGGTATAACTATATTGAACGACGAACCGAATTTAGAAACACCAAGAGCAGCAATCAGGTAATACGATATGACTTAACTTGTGATAATTGGAAATGGATAATAGCTCTCTTGGCAGCTCATACATGTGGGTACGGGAATGATCAACTTCTCCCCACTGATCAACTACACCCCGAATTACGGTATCAGTATGTTGCAATCCAGCTGCAGCTGCGATTCCAATTACACTTACCAGTAGAGGTCAATAGAAACATAGCCTATCGAATTGGTATCCTTTTTCGTAGTTTCTGATCCGATCTGTACCTCACTGAGTTGCTAGTCGAAGCTTTAGCTCCTGCAGTGGGTATTTGTAGACGAATCCATTTGTTGAAAGCTGCCTTGGCTGTGTCAACAATATCTCAACAATTCAGAATATTGTTACTGTTTGGTACGGGTTGTATACGTTTTGTATAGTTCAAGGTTTCTTATTGTCAGACATTAACGAAACGGATTGTGATATATCAACCATGATGGTTAAAAGAAACATAGTGTAAGAAATGTACGACGAACTGTATTTTTCACTTCAAACTAAAAGCACTACTAAATAAATTATAACAAATCGATTCCCGATCGGTCCAGAATCTTTTCGTAATGGAAATTTCCTTGACTTCCCGGGGCATAGAGTATCATCGTACCTACAACACGATATACGAATGCGAAAATGGTAACTTTATCAAGCAAACCTCTCAGTTTATTACTATGGAAGTCAATGTCATATATAACAGGTCCGGCCCTTAGTATGTGTTTGCTTGTATTAGTCACGAAAAAGATGTAAACAAAACGATCAGCTGATGGTGACGACAAGGCTGCGAAAAATTTTGTTCGCAGCTTTCTCAACGTGATGTCATCTTCGGCTACTTCGTGAACTTTCGGCTCGCCGAAGTTGGCATTACACAACTATCACTTAAAAACTGATGTTATCACAAATACTAATTTCGATGTTCGCCCACACCTCTGAATACCCCACATCGTATGGAAGTGCTTATTGACACTTAGCTGAGAAGCAGGATCTGTCGTTATGTCAAGAAGAAGAAGAAGAACAATAATAAAAAGAAGAAAAAAAAAGAGTAATAAAGAATACAAAAATAATACTGTCGATGAATGTATTGGCATAAACAGGGACCGTCCATAATTTACGTATTTTTTTAGGGAGAAAGAAGAGTAATGGATATAGTGACGAACCATTTATAAGGGGGGGGGTCTCAACACTTGTTTCATATAGAACATCAGAGCAATCACAAAATGAGCTGTGATAACAATATATGACATTCCGTGTTGTTTTAATCCGAATAGGCCTGAATGAAAGCAAAAATACTAAAACCCTCAACGTTCAGCGAATACTTAACGGATTCAAATATTTTTTTGTCAGTGTACTGGCACACATATCTAGTTTCTAAAAGTAGCCAAAAGATGTCGGGAATGTTCCTATAGAGCTTAGTGACATTTGAACACACAAAGACTAGCATACGCTCGTCATACACAGTTTGTTTTTGTTTTCCTCATGAGTCTGGAAATCATCAAAATGCATATGGAAATATTACCCAATTTGAAAAATTTATACCCGAATTCTGGGTGTTTTTCAAGACAGAGCGCATATTGTTTTCCTCTAAGGTTCACAACCACATCTACACTAGGGCACCCATACCATTCGGCGTGATAACCACTATGGCCGGAGATATTTCGTGGGTCACTGGGTCAGGCCGGGCTGAAAAGTGCTATTTTTTGGGACACGCCAAGTTATCTTTATTTATTTTCAATGGCAATAATTTTAATGTGAATAAATGATTAAGATCTGATATTGAACATTATAAATGGAGAGATTTGCACCGTTAAGGATTACCCGATATGCTCATTCGGACTTATTGCCCTGAAGGACCGGCTATAGGTTTGTTGGATACAGAACCGTTTCAATTCTCGAAAAGTAGAGATCAAATATGATAGTTCACTAAAATGCGTTCCCATAAGCTTGGCATAGATGTTTAGATACAAATTGCCCCATTTATAGTAAATTTGAGGCATCTTGGGTCCCGAAAATGGTTATTTGTAGGGTCAATCAAACGCAGGAAACATGTGGATATCAAGTGGATTCAATCGTTTCTCAAATGGTTTACGCTGATGCTTTCTTATTTAAATTCCTTGATATAGTGGCCACATTAAAGCCGATTCCGGAAACAATTTGTTACTTGAAATTTGCCTACCTCCAGGGGCACAGAAGTACTTTTCAGCCGACCTGACCCAGTAACCCATCTGAATAACTCCGGCCAAAGAAACATTATTTCTCTTTTCACTCAGGCCTATACGGGTTAAATAACAAATAAATAACAAATTCTGATACATTTCTATCAGGGAAACAAAAAAATAAGTGCTTTGCTCGCAAAAACTAGGGAAGTACAAGCCAATGAGCCAACTCATAAAAATAAATAAATGGAATAACGTAAATTGAGGATTCAGTGTACTTTGAGGGTTTGAAAGAGCGGAACTGTATGAGAGTTTTGCGAAATTTATAGAGAACCCCCAGTGGATGAGCAGATAATTTTACTTTTACTAGCAGTGTTTCACTTTGTAATTGGTTTCACTGTTTCAATAGTTTATGATTGTCTCCTTTCCTGTATTTTTTTTTTGTAAATTTTTAGTGCTCATCTTCTTATTTCGAGTGTCCATACATTTAACATCTGATTGCTATTTTTTGTCTTTCATTTTCAAACTAATAGTTATTTGGAACGAAATTTTAAGTCTATCATCAAATTCAACAATGGAATTTGCTTTTCACCAGCATATTGTGTAAATTTCATAATCCTGAATAACCGAGCAATGACCCATCGTTTGAGCAACAGCTGTGTAAAATAATGGCCGATAATAGTTACTAACAGCACCATACCGTTAAAGCTTATGAACATGGAAAGTAACACCGTTGAAAATAGTTCTGTTTTTATCTAAATAAAATAAATTGAAACATGATTCACATTTTTAGAATACAAAGAACAATGATTGAAACCTTAATTTTCATTTAAGATTATAAAACTATGTAGAGATAGAGAAGAAATGAGATATCCAGATATGATTTCCACAGCGATTTTTTTTCTTACTGTGCATTTACCGCACTCCAGATGCTGAAACGTCGCAATTCACGTCCTCTCGATAGGTTTTCTATTGTCAACAGCATAACGCTTTGGCGCTCCGGATTTTATTTTGATTTCCACTCCACTATGCCACTGGACCACAGCAAACTATCGGGGTACTGCACAGTGGTTCCATTTATTCTACGAAGCGTCATGAATCATCTTATGCAATATTTTTCGGGAAATGCTAGCAGAAATTATTAAAACAATCATATTTAAACTATTTCAATATTTCTTCAAATGTAGAATAGGAAAAATTATAGTGTAAATAAATTTACTTTGTTGTGCTCATAATGAACTGAATTTTGCATATTTTTTAGAAAGACCATGAAACTCGAGCAGCAAATGGCATTGAAACACCTTATCTCTTCTTCTACTTGGCATTACGTTCCCACTGTGATAGCGCCTCAGCTTAGTGTTCACTAAGCACTTCAACAGTTATGAACTGAGAGCTGTCTTTGCCAAAGTTGCCATTTTCACATTCGTGTATCGTGTACGATGATACTTTATGCCCAGGGAAGTCAAGGAAATTTCCATCACGAGAATATCGTGGACCGATCGGGAATCGAACCCAGGCACCTTCAGCATGGCTTTGCTTAGTAGCCGTGGACTCTAACCACTCGGCTGAGGAAGGCCCCCATCATGGTTCTTAAATTAAATGCATGCTTAAGTATACTCTGGAATTAAGAAGCAAAATATACAAAACCAGTACCAAAATAGTTTATGAAAAACTTCTGCACAATAATCAAAAAAGTATTTTAATACATTAAGATTAAAGGTTGAAGTTTTATTAAATTTTATTAAGAATATATAAAAAAAACGTATTTCAAATGATATGTATTTGATTATTAAGCATATTTCTACGCTTATTGATCACATCAGTACTGCCTCAAAGATACCACAAAGACCCTGATATACAATGAAAGTGAAAAATATAAATCTGTTCTAAAGTTCTGTACTTTAAAAATTGATTGAAAATTCCCTTGAATTTGCTCAACATTTATATTTTTACATTCTTAAAGTAATGATAGATCTACGAAAACTTATAGAAGTGAAAAGGAAGACAATTTATTGTTTGATTTTTAGCCAATGGGTGATACCACTGTGCACTCTCTTAGGTACACACGCGAACAGCTCGCCAGTTTAGACAAAGTGTATGTAAAAGCAGTGCAGTTTGCATTTTGGAACCCTACGCGATTAGGTTTCGCCTGGTGACGATGCTCCTGTGACCGAAGCGCGGTGGCGTCGGTCTCTCTGTGATTTAGGAACGTGACTTTCGACCATGCATAAATTATCAACAGTCTGGCCGTTTTGCGGTTCGATAATTACTTTTAATAGTGTGTGCTCCACGTACTGCTACCCCTAGTTGAACCCTATGGCGACGATATTCGGATCAGTTTCAGCGTGCCATTAGGAAGTGCAATGGGGTTATGCTCCGGGGCAGGTTGTTGTAATTTTGGAAATTAGAATGCTGAATATGCTGTTGATGTGTGGGAAGTTTGGTTACGTCAATACTGTTTACAGTATTTCGATATCCAGTACTAAAAAACAGTTGAAAAAAAAAAACAATTAAAGGTGAGTTAGCCAATATCAGCTAATATCCCCATACTATACGTTTGCATACAGAGCTTTCTTTAAAATTAACATGGTCAAGATTATCATACATGTAGTTCTTGAATATAGTGGAAAAGTTACGAAGAGACCATTAGCTCAAGATTTCTAGAAGATTGACAATTTTGAAAAAGCTGCATCTTCAGCTCGCGGCACGAAGCCTTTGCGGGATGCGTTGAGCTTCTGATAGAACTTTTGCGTTTCATGAGAACGGTAACGCAACTCCATTTCTTAGCATCCCACCTCTTCCAGGTGGCACTTTTTGTCTCGAAATAGGCGGATTTGCAGAATTGCAGCTCGCGCAGCTCTAGATTATACCGAAGTGGGCGTCGGTACCGTATACGTTGATGGCAGAAAGTTTCACCTTCATCAGAAAGTGGTCGGAGCGCCACGATAGGTTTTGATGTCGATAATGTTGGAAAAGTGCCGTCCATCGATCAAAACGTGGTCGATTTGGAATTCTGTATGCTGATGTGATTTTCAGGTGTACCGATACAGGCTGTGCTGGAAATAGGTGGTACGAATGGCCACATTCTTGGAAACGGCGAAATCTATCAGTCGTAGGACGTTCTCGTTTGTTTAACGTTCCAACCTTCGATCTGAACTCCTCCTCCTGGCTAACCTGAGAGTTTAAATTTTCTATGATGATCTTGATGTCATAATTCGGGCAGCAGTCTTCCACCGATTAATGTGGCAAGAGTCAAACGTACTCGAAAACCTACCAAGCTTTTACCAGGACTAGAGTTAATAAACTTTTCATCGGATGCAACCTGCTCATCGAAAAAAATAGACGCAAAAATAGCAATTGAAATCAAATTTTTTCAACATTTCACAACATTTCAACATTTCACAACCCAGCCATAGTGCAAATCCTCTGAATATTTCCACTCTGCTATGTTAAATTCATAAACACTAAATCAAATTGTCATTTTCCCCATGCTCTACATCGGTGATGGCCATACGCAATATGAAGCAACCTAACGTGGTCGTCGCTGCTTTGCCTGCTGAATAAAACAAACACTATTAATTTGCAAACGCCCATTTACTTGATTATAAGCACATTCCAGCACCGAAATAGCACACCGGGCTGTATGAATAAATCAAAACATGCAATTCGGAATTCCTATATCGGGGTCTGGCAGTTAGTTTTGCTAACTGGATGTCACGAGTCATTCATTTTTTTTCACGTCGTTTATGATACTTTCACGAGCAGTGAATCTGGATGCATTGCATAGCGTTTTCGAAATAAGTTAGTTGGAATTTTGAAGAATTCAAATAGCAACATATCAGAATTGACAACGAAACGATCAAAGTAGAATGGAGTTGAACAACACTGAAACCGTCATTTACGTAATATGCTGGGGTTTGTAAAATTGAATATTTGTTACGTAAAGTTATTTCTCGCCATCAAATTTGTTTGTTTGAATGAAATGTTGTAGATTGATTAATTAACTCATTACGCGAGGTAAAGATGGATAAATTATGGGTGAAATTATGAACAAAATCCACGTGCTCGGCTGGGATTTGAACCCAGGACTCTTGTATGCTAGACGAGCGCTTTACCAACTAAGCTACCGAGACACTTGGTGACCCAATAACTCAGTTGGTTACAAGCTTGGAATTCAAATCCCCACAGACCATGCAGACCTTTTTCATAACTCACATCCATCCATCTCATGTTTACTACAAACGCGCGCAGAGCGAGTGCGTTTTTTTTTGTATTGAAAAACGTCTGCGTGGTCTGTGGGGATTTGAATTCTAAACTTGTAACCAACTGAGTTATTGGGTCACCAAGTGTCTCGGTAGCTTAGTTTGTTAAAGCGCTCGACTAGCATACAAGAGTCCTGGGTTCAAATCCCAGCCGAGCACGTGTTTTTTTTTCATAATTTCACCCATAATATATCCATCTTTACCACGCGTAATGAGTTAATTAATTCAATAACCATGCGGATTGGATTACTGAACATAAATATATGAATATAAATAAACGAAAATGTCAACTGAAGTTCAGGATATTGTTGTTATTATTAGCAACCGCGTACGCGCTCAGAATGTTGCGAAATTTTCGAGAGTCTAGTGATTTTTCACTCCGAATAAGCCATTCTACGGTAAGTGGCTAGTATATACTAGCGAATCCACTAAAAATTCAATCGATATCGGTGAAGATTCGAAGCATAATCATCGATAATACTTCGCCCACGTGCAAAAAAAAAACATATAAAAATTATAGTCACGTCGTTCGAGCTTCACAAACCCGTAGCAACGTCAGTGATCATTTTGATACAATCCGTGAGCTTGGCACATTTTTTTTTTATTTGTTTAACGACATTTTACACCAAAAGGTGCATTCATGTCGGGCGGAAAATATTACAAAAAAGTAAAATTCAATATTTTTTCAAATTGGCTATAATCTCCTTTTGTCGCTTTGAACGCTTATTGAACTTAAGAATTCATCCATCAATGTCCTCCGGAGATGGATCAGGTCCTGAATCGTCATCGTCAGAATTTTCCATTTCAACGTCTCGGTTATCAACTTGACTCGACGCATCAATTGAATTTGCTGCTCCTATAGTTGGTCTTTTCTGTGGTGGTGGATAATCTAGCGAGCTAAGTGATCCGCTGTTTGTTTGTTGCTGTCGTTTTTTGTTTCGCTCTTCCTCTGGGTTGCCACACATCATCTGCTTGTGGTTGTCAGCTACACTGCATGCCTTGTCGGCTGGTTGTTGATTTTGCTGCGCTGGAGGGGCAATACATGAAGCTTCTATTGCTGATTCTACCTTCTCTTTCTCCTTCGCTGCTGCTTCTGAGCACTTTAGCTTCGGGTGTGCCTTCCTTTCGCACTGGCGGCAAGTGGGTATCTGCGTGCGGTAAGATACAGCACTGTGTTCGTTTCGAATCCGTATGAATGACGGAATGTGCTTTTCGAGTTCGATTCGCACTACTCGAACGCCGTTGGGAATGCCAGGAAAAAACTTTTTCCACAACTCGCGTGCAATGGACTTTACCTTCCCATATGCGCTCATATATTCGGCGACTACTTCATTGGGCATACTTGGCGGCAGATCATGTATGCGAACGTTTGTTGCTGTGTCTTCTACGTAGACCGGTATATTGTATTTTTTCTCCCCGGCTGTCATTGAGTGTTTGAGATTGTGTGAAGAAGCTACGCGTTCTGCTGCTTCTAAACTGCGCATTTCGATGAGGACACAATTTCTGATGGTGTGTCGTTGAAGGTTTTTGATAGATGCCATCTCAATCTCCAGACTGTTTCTGAGAAACTTCTCGATGTCTCCAGCGTTTGGTTTAACTGGTAAAACACTGAAGTCGATCACCAGTGTCTTTCTTCGTGTGGAGGTCATTGTTAGCGTGGTTAACAATGCACGGTATCACTGGCTGCTATGCAGCAAAAAGACGACCAACTCGATCGAGCGACGGCTGACAACTGGCTTGGCACAATCACATAGAAATTGTACTTATAGATTGAAGAAATGAAATTTGAGATGCACGAGGAAGCGAGCTGTCTCACTGGCCGCAATGAGTATTACACATCGCCTTCTATGGTCAGCTGAACAGGACTTTCGATGAGGGTGATCACACTCCAATCTTTCTCAAAGTAGACAGCAACGCTACACCAGAAACAAGGCGCCGTCCCCGATGGCGTTTTGAAACGGCTGACTGGCTGAACTACCGATCTGTACTCTAAGAAAAACTCAACTCCTCTTCGCCGGAATCCATCCAGGACCTCAACAACCAGCTCAGATCTGCCTCTTCCGAAGCTATCCCGAAGACTAGTCCCAATCCGGGCTGCCGTGCACTCCATTGCAATGTATTAAACATGGTCCTTGAAAGTCAGCTTGGAATCTATCATAATTTCTAAATCCTTGATAGTCGATTCACGTTGCAGTTGCTCACCTGCCAAGGCGTAGGCAAACTGGATCATAAATTGTTTGCGCCCAAGTGAAATGACCGAACATTTCGAAGTATTCAGCAACATTCGATTTAAGCGGCAACATTCAGCAAATGTTTCGAGCTGTTGTTGCAGGAACATAGTATCTTGTGGTTGCTTTATCGTGTAGGAAAGTTTTACATCATCAGCATATGCCAACTTCAACCATTTGAGGACAAAATTGACATACACAAAAGGAACAAGAATGGGCCAAGGTGACTGCCTTGTGGAACGCCGGATCAAGCAGGAAAGGGCAACGGAACATGATCTGCAATTTTTACCGACATGCTACGACCAGTTAGATAGGATCGAAGCCAAGTGAGTAAAGTATTATTCATGCCAAGTTTGTCGAATTTAGCAAAGGCGATTTGGTGAAAGAAATAAAACATGTCAGGTTAGTAGTCGTCGAACGTTTGGGCATGAACCCGTGCTGGTCTTCTGATATGTAGTGTGCATAGCTCTGAATTAACTGACGTAGCACGATCACCTCAAATAGCTTAGAGATTGAGCTCAAAGCGGCTATAACTCGGTAATTTGAAACCAAACTATTGCAGCCTTATTTAAAACTGGGAATACGTATGAATGTTTCCAGCAGTTTGGGAAGACACCGATTGACAAGGAAAGATTGAATACTGCAATTAACGGTTTTAAAAGCGTGTCCACACACCGTTTTATAACAAGTGATGGTATACCATCCGGTCCATATCCCGTAGACGATTTAATCTCCTTACTAGCTGCGATAACCATATTATCGTTTATGATGCACAGTTGCCCAGAAACTGGAAGACATGGAATGTTCTTGATAGCAAGGGCAACATCATGTGAATCGAGGTGTTCGTTGGTGAAAACACGACTAAATTGTGAACGAAACATGTCGGCAATCTCACCGATGGAATCGGCGACCGATGAACCGTCGTTCATTGTTGAAGGTAATCCGGATTCTTTCCGTTGGTCATTGACGTACCGCCAAAAACTGTTGGGATTAGTCCTAAGTTGACGTTGCATACGGTTTTGGTAAGCGTTGTAAATGGTCGTTGAGTTGCTGATAGTCTTGGTTCGCCTTCAAATAGCTAGCTCTCCTGGCGTCCATACGAAACCTGCTGTGTCGTTGAAGTGCAGCCCTTTTCACTTTTTTCAGGTTCTTGAGATGAGCATTTGACCAGGGTGGTTTCGCCAGTTCAGGTCTGGATTTTACGGGAACGAACTGGTCGATAGCGTACAGCAAAATACCAGACACTGTCGAAGCTGCGAGGTTGACATCGTAGTCCCGAAGAATCTCGTCCCAATCAACGTGCGCACGAAAAGCATTCATACCGTCAAAATTAGCTTTGTTGAAATCGTAAGAGATGCTTTCGGCACTGTTGTGGAAGTGGCGAATCGGATATATTTGGAGGTTCATCAGAATGGGGGGATGATGTCTGCAGAGTTTGACGAGAGGCGATGGAGCTTGAATAATCGTGCAGCTCTCCAATAACTGGTCGCTAACAAAACACAAATCGAGCATCCGATTGTGTTCATTTTTAATCCCAATGCATTGGGCTTGCTTGAGTCCAGCAGTGCTGTATGCATCAAGCAGATCACGACACGTCTGGCTAATCAAGGATCTTGAGGCAATCGGGTAGTAGAAACCATGAGAATGACGCTGAGCCCATGTCAAAGTCGCCCAGGATGATCACTTTGTCCCTAGGTTCAAGTTGAGAAATTATCCAGCTAAGCGACTCAACGTGTTTGTCAATTAGTGCTGCATCGTTAACGCGGTCTGGAGGAATGTAGACAACACAGAGGAATAATGTTCTATCAATAGTAGTAATGGCGACCCATAATTGCTCCACCAAAGTATTGTTCAGAAGACTAAGCGAACGCGATTTAAAACTAGAGCGGACAGCTACAGTATGGCCCATAAAAAATGCGAAAATCGTCATATCATGTTTAATGGTAATTTTAACACAGAAATGTGAATAAACATAAATATATATTAACACTCCGGCAGCTATGACTACTTTCACTTACACGAAGTGCTGTGACCCAAAATTAGTAGGAACGGTATTTTCAACTCGCTATATCTCAGTGAGTTTTCATTCGATTTCTAATCTTTTTTCACGTATCAATTTTCCCAGGTATCAAGATTACTGCAAAATGTTGAGAACTCAAATTTGTACAGTATTATAATCTTGAGAACTGAAAAACCCGAGGCAAGTCTTAAAAAAATGCTGTTTTTTGCAAATAACTTTCTTTTTATCGCGAAGATCTACACATATTTTTTGCTTAAAATGAGCACAATCTTATAAGATATTAGAATGTGAAAACTTTTTGGTAATTTATCTTGAAAAGAACCACACAACCTTCACAAATTTACGTATAATACAGATAAAATGCTTATTTTGTTTGTAACTTGAAATTTATCGCGATGACCAATACATATTATCACCTTCAAGTGTACATATGTATTTAGTGAGCAACTTTCCAGAACAATGTTGTAAGTTTAACTTTCAAGAAACTACAAAATTTTCACTAAAATACGTATAATACAAAGAAAATGCTCATATTTGTTTGTAACTTGAAATTTCTCGCGATGACCAATACATATTATCACCTTCAAATGTACATATGTATTTAGTGAGCAACTTTCCAGAACATTTTTGTAAGTTCAACTTTCAAGGCACTACAAAATTTTCACTAAAATACGTATAAAACAGAGAAAATGCTCATTTTTGTTTGTAACTTGAAATTTCTCGTGATAACCAACACATATTATCACTTTCAAATGTACATATGTATATAATGAACAACTTTGCAGAACAATGTTGTAAGTTTAACTTTCAAGACACTACAAAATTTTTCCAAAACTACGTATAATACAAATAAAATACACATTTTTGTTTGTAACTTAAAATTTCTCCCGATGACCAATACATCTTACCACCTTCAAATGTACATATGTATTTAGTAGGCAACATTGCAGAACAATTTTGTAATTTCAACTTTCAAAAAACTAGAAAATTTTCCCAAAACTACGTATAATACAAAGAAAATACACATTTTTGTTTGTAACTTGAAATTTGTCGTGATAACCAATACATATTATCACTTTCAAATGTACATATGTATGTTGGAATTATATCTAGTGTACCCCTAAATAAGGTCACGGGCTCTCACTGTTGCACACTGCAAGGTAATATAGCTCCTCCCGAGAAGGAGCAAAATCACTCGAGAGTAGTGTTCAACTGCGAGAGCTACCGATCGGTCGTGTTTTATTAAGTCTAATTATTGTTGAATATACTCTTGTTTTATAATTGCGGTGTTAGAAACGTTATTCGCGATATCCGAAGTTCTCATCTAAAACGTATTTGACTGATTGAAGATGGAATGGTGTAATAACTAGGGATATTTCCTACATGTATATAGTGAACAACTTTGCAGAACATTTTTGTAAGTTTAACTTTCAAGACACTACAAAATTTTTCCAAAACTACGTATAATACAAATAAAATACACATTTTTGTTTGTAACTTAAATTTTCTCGTGATAACCAATACATATGATAACCTTCAAATGTACATATGTATATAAAGAACAACTTTGCAGAACAATGTTGTAAGTTTAACTTTCAAGACACTACAAAATTTTCCCAAAACTACGTATACTTCAAAGAAAATACACATTTTTGTTTGTAACTTGAAATTTCTCGAGATAACCAATACATATTATTACTTTCAAATGTACATATGTATATAAAGATCAACTTTCCAGAACAATGTTGTAAGTTTTACTTCCAAGGAACTACAAAATTTCCCAAAACTACGTATAATACAAAGAAAATACACATTTTTGTTTGTAACTTGAAATTTCTCGAGATGATCAATACATATTATCACCTTCAAATGTACATATGTATTTACTGAGCAACTTTGCGGAACAATGTTGTAAGTTTAACTTTCAAGACACTACAAAATTTTCCTAAAAATACGTATAAAACAAAGAAAATACACATTTTTGTTTGTAACTTGAAATTTCTCGCGATGACCAACACATGTTATCACCTTCAAATGTACATATGTATTTAGTGAGCAACTTTCCAGAACATTTTTGTTAGTTAAACTTTCAAGAAACTACAAAATTTTCACTAAAATACGTATAAAACAGAGAAAATGCTCATTTTTGTTTGTAACTTGAAATTTCTCGTGATAACCAATACATATTATCACTTTCAAATGTACATGTGTAGGTTTAACCTTCAAGAAATTACAATATTTCTCCAAAAATACGTTTAATACTACAAAAAATATCCGTCTTCTTTGTAACTTGAAATTTCTCGATTTGAACAACTTTAAATTTGCATCTGTGAAAAACTTTCCAAAACAATGTTCTGAGTGTAATTTTCAAGAAAGTACCATGTGCTTTTCAAAAATACAGAAATACAGAAAAAAGTACCGTAAAACGGGGTAACTTTGATAGTTTTTTTCGAAGAAAACTTGGATATTTATACATGTTGTTTCAAAGAATAATAGTTTGTATTTTTATATCAAGTACTGGCATCCTACCTACCGATTGCCGTTGATAGATTGCCAAAAGATTAATTTTGAATGAATATATAATTTTCCATACAATCGAAAGTCGGCTTTCTGTTTTGGGGTAACCTTGATAATCGAACAAAATTGAATGAATTACGTAACATTTATAGGGCATTACAAACTTCGAGGCGTTTAACGATATATAGAAATTTCTGACTAAGATTACAAAAATGGTCCCAGTTTGTGAAAATGATATTCGCTAAGAGATTTGAGACCATATTCAAGTTCTATGATAACTAGGCTGTCAAAGATAAGTGACCAACTATTCAAAACTACATCAAATTGTGATTGTTTGTGAGCGTTTCGAAAATGCTAAAATCGTTTCAATTTCTAAAATTCTCAATTCGAATAAAAACAGCTCTTACATGAAGTGTCATACTAATTTTCTTTAGTTTTGCATTCGTTTTACTTAACCGATTAAAATTAATTATGATATTTGGTTTAGTATGTAGTGGGTAACGCACTATCAAAGTTACCCGCATTTTCAAAGATACCCCGTTTTACGGTACTCATATTGTTTATTACTTGGATTTTTTCACAATAAAAATCACATATAAATGTGTATATGTATTTAGTGAACATCTCTTCAGAACAATGTTTTTAGTTTTTTTCCTTAAAAAAACTATAATATCAAAACAATACCCTCTTTATTTGTAACTTCAAATGTCTAGCCCAATTTCTTGACCAATGCATGTTATAACCTTAAAATCTCGTAGACTTGTGATCTCGCCCCAAAAACCAATGGTAATCGAGTGTGTAGCTCCTTGTTTCTAAGCAAATGAACGAGCAACTATTACCACTGAGAGATAGAGGATGATCTTCTCTTCATCGTAACATTATTGAATAGCGTGTAAATCCATTTGTTTGCTTAGTGATTACAAGCTACTCATTTGGTTACCAATGGCTTTTAAAGCGAGATCATAATTTATAGAGAAATTTATAGAGAAATTTATAGAGAAATGTACTTACGCATTTAGTGAACTTTTATAAATAATGCTGCAAGTTAAACCCTGAAGATTTTTTTTTTCAAAAATACGTATAATACAGAAAAAATACTCTCCCTGGCTTGTAACTTAAAATTTCTCACAATAACTAATACATATCATCAACTTTATATTTTCATATGTTTTGAGTGAAAACCTTTCTAGCGCAATGTTGTTAGTTTGATTCTTAAGAAACTACTATATTTTTTTCCATAAATACGTATGAAACAGAAAAAATACTCTTCTTTACAGTAACTTGAAATTTATCGCGATAACCAATATATATAATTAACTCCATATGTATTTAGTGAACTATTGTTCAAACAATGTTGTCAATTTACCTTTTAATGATAGGATAAAATATTATCTTTAATATCTACGTTTAATATAAATATACTTTTCTTCAATGTGACTTTAAATTTTAAATTTTAATTTTAATTTGAAATATCTTGCGATAATCAACACATAATATCACCTTCAAAAATATATTGGCGTGTGATAAAAACTTTCCAAAAATACATTGGTATGTCGTAAAAGACTTTCAATAACATTGATGTTATTTTAACTTCCAAGAAACTGCAATATTTTTCAAAAAATACGTGAAATACAGAAAAAATATTCTGGAATGAAACATTTTTTTTTTCTATATTTTTTTAAGATTACGTATAATACAGAGAAAAAATTTGTTGTGTTTATAACTTATAATTTCTCGCGATGACCAATACAAGTTCAAGTCATTTCTCCCTTGCTCAATATTTCGTATCTTGATATCGCTGAAGACATACACTTCAAACATATGTACATTAAAATTTGATAATATGTGGAGGTCATTGCGAGAAATTTCAAGTTACAAACAAAAATGAGTATGCTTTTTTGTATTATATGAATTTTTTGGGAAAAAATTGTAGTATCTTGAATGTTAAACTTACAAGATTGTTCTGGAAAATTGCTCATTAAAACCATATGTACACTTGAAGGTAATAATATGTATTGGTCATCTCGAGAAATTTCAAGTTACAATCAATATTAGTATTTTTTCTGTATCTTACACACTTAAGTGAAAACTTTGAAGTCTTTTGAATGTTAAACTTACAACATTGTTCCGGAAAGTTGCTCACTAAATACATATGTATATTTGAAAGTGATAATATGATTTAGTCATCGCGTGAAATTTCAAGTTACAAACATATATGAGTATTTTTCCTGTATATACGTATTTTTGGAAAAAATCTGCTGTTTCTTGAATGCTAAATTTACAACATTGTTCTTGAAAGTTGTTCATTAAATACTGTATATACATTTGAAAGTGATAATATGAATTGGTCATCGCGGAAAATTTCTTTTCTTCAATGTATAATACGTATTTTTGTAGTTTCTTGAGTTCCAAACTTACAACATTGTTCTTGAATGTTGTTCATCAAATACATATGTACATTTGAAGGTGATAAAATGTATTGGTTATCGCGAGAAATTTCAAGTTAGGGGTCGTCCATAAATGACGTAGCTTTTTAGGGGGGAGGGGGGTCTTCACGAATTTGTGACGAAGTGTGACGAGGGGGAGGGAGGGGTCCTAGCTAGTGGACGTAGCAATTTGAATCAAGTCCGTAAAAAGAAAGGCGCTGAAAAAAATTGCATACAATTATTTTTTATGAAACTTCTTGTTTTTTTTACTTATAAACTTGTGTTATAAAATTATGATTAAGCTTCAAAACATTCATATGGCAAGATTGAAAAAATATCTATGAAACTTTAGATTTTCTTGATAAATGCAATCAAACAAATGTTTTGAAGCTTTAAATAATCATGTGAATATTATATTATATTCGTGTCTAAATTAATAAATTTTTAAATAAACAAAATAAGTTTATTAAATTTATTGAAAATCAATGCTCTAACTACTTGGAGTACATTTTTTTGCCATTTGTTAAAATGACATAAAGTCAGCCGTTTTAGTTTTATCCTTATTTTTTGTTGGGGCTTTATTTCCATTTTTATTATGATCATCGAAAAGGAACTGCATATGATATTTTTTTTCACATTTTTATAGTAAACTTGTTTTTTTATGGTAAGAACATCACAAGTAATATAATTTAGCCTATATGAAACTGGAAACCAATACCAAGGAAAATTTTTATTTAAAACAGTTCCAAATTACTTTTGAGCGCAACTGTATATCAAACTGTTAGATTAGATTATCCTTTAATTTCAGCCAGTAATTAATATCAAACTTTGTATTGAACTTCTCAATTCCAATTTTTTGTTTCAACAAATAAAAAAATAGGGGGGGGGGGGGTGCTTGATATGCTACGTATTTTCCAGGGGGGAGTACCAGCATTTGTGACGAAATGCTACGAGGGGGGAGGGGGGTGTAAAAAATTAGTGAAAAAATGCTACGTCATTTATGGACGGCCCCTTACAAACAAGAATTTTTTTTCTGTATTTAACGCATTTTGTTTCTTGAATGTTAAATTTACAATATTTTTCAGCAAAGTTGTTCACTAAATACACATGTACATTAGAAATGTATAATATGTATTTGTCATCGCGAAAACCTTCAAGTGACGAACAAAAATAATATTTTTTCTTTAGTACACGTATTTTTAGGAAAATTTGGTAGTTTCGTGAAATTTGTTCTGAAAAGTTGTTCACTAAATACATATGTACATTTGAAGGTGATAATATATATTGGTGATCGCGACAAATTTCAAGTTACAAACAAAAATGAGTATTTTTTGTATTATACGTATTTTCAGGAAAATTTTGTAGTTTCTTGAAAGTTAAACTTACAACATTGTTCTGCAAAGTTGCTAAATAAATACATATGTACATTTGAAGGTGATAATATGTATTGGTCATCTCGAGAAATTTCAAGTTACAAACAAAAATGAGCATTTTCTCTGTGTTATACGAATTTTTGGGAATATTTTGTAGTTTCTTGAGAGATAAACTTACAACATTGTTAGCAAAGTTGTTCACTATATACATATGTACATTTGAAAGTGATAATATGTATTGGTTATCACGAGAAATTTCAAGTTACAAACAAAAATGTGTATTTTCTTTGTATTATACGTATTTTTAGGAAAATTTTGTAGTGTCTTAAACTTAAACTTACAACATTGTTCTGCAAAGTTGTTCATTATATACATGTGTACATTTGAAAGTGATAATATGTATTGGTTATCACGAGGAATTTCAAGTTACAAACAAAAATGAGCATTTTCTTTGTATTATACGTATTTTAGTGAAAATTTTGTAGTTTCTTGAAAGTTAAACTTACAACATTGTTCTGGAAAGTTGCTCACTAAATACATATGTACACTTGAAGGTGATAATATGTATTGGTCATCGCGATAAATTTCAAGTTACAAACAAAATAAGCATTTTATCTGTATTATACGTAAATTTGTGAAGATTGTGTGGTTCTTTTCAAGATAAATTACCAAAAAGTTTTAAAATTCTAATATCTTATAAGATTGTGCTCATTTTAAGCAAAAAATATGTGTAGATCTTCGCGATAAAAAGAAAGTTATTTGCAAAAAACAGCATTTTTTTAAGACTTGCCTCGGGTTTTTCAGTTCTCAAGATTATAATACTGTACAAATTTGAGTTCTCAACATTTTGCAGTAATCTTGATACCTGGGAAAATTGATACGTGAAAAAAGATTAGAAATCGATTGAAAACTCACTGAGATATAGCGAGTTGAAAATACCGTTCCTACTAATTTTGGGTCACAGCCGCCGGAGTGTTAATTACTTGTATTGTTTTATCTATTAAGACTCAGTTTTTCGCTTTGGACATTGTTTTTATCTGTTACTTTCACCTTACCAGAGAGGAATTGGAAGCATACCTTCAAATTTTATCATGCGGACGTCCAGGTCAATATATGTGTGATGAAAGCTTCTAAAACATCAACGATGGCGTGAGATTCTTCACAGACCTTGTCTCCAGCATACGCCGATATCAAACGATAAAATCGGTTCATACCTGGGTAATTGGAGACTTAAACAAATTTTCGAAAAAAACAACTCATTTTGAAGAGCCTTTATTGAACCTTCATAATAAGTGTGATAAGCGGCTCCGTTTTGCTCAAAACCTATGAGCTAGTATTGATATACCGTTTTGTCTCGAATTCCGAACAGACTCATATTCCGAACACTCGGTTTTTGTATGGCGATTTGATTGAAATGTTTCGCTGAATTATGTCATCAAATCACCAGGAAATGGCAATCAATTTCAATTTATTTTCAAAGTCTTCCAATCTATTTTATACCTCAGGAGTAGTGATGATTCTTTAGTTTAAGGCCAGTATTTATTTGCGATTGATGAATTTATTTGCGAAATTATTTATTCGCATACATTTTATTCGTGCTGTTCGGAATTTGAATCATGGTGTTCGGAATATGAGACAGAATGAACACAGTGTTCGGCATTTGAATCAAAATGTTGATCCATACTTTAAGGTTAAAACAATACTAAACATGTTTAAATAAACTTTTTTATCAGCACACCCAAAAGCTAACAGTTAAACTCTATGAAGAAATTAAAATTTTCACAAATATCAGCTAATTTATGGCTACCAGTTGCATTCAAAGTCATTGTTGGCCTTAAGTGTTCGGAAAATGAGTCAAAACGGTAAGTTGTCTCTAACCGAAGGAACAAATTTTATCCTCAAAAATTTGTTATAGGCTTCCGTATTTATTTTTTATTCAACTCTAGCAAAAAATAAAGGCTCAAACGTATAAGACGCAAATGCCCTCAAAACTATGACCCTGGCAAAATATTTTATTGTGGTCATGAAGAACACGTTCTCTAAGAACTCATCCATCCTCTGATACCAAACAAACTGAAATTTTCAACAATAAAGTGTGATTTTTGAATGTGGAAAGTTTATCACCAGCGTATACGACAATCAGACGCTGTTTCTAGCTTTGGGCGGAAAAACCCTTTGAACTTATTTGCTTTATTACATTATTTAGGACAGTAAAAATATATGACAAAAATTGTCCTGGATAGCTAAGTTGTGTCAGAATGTGCTACAATAATCATAAATTACATTCACTACCTACAACAATAAAAATAATGTCTGTGGATGCTATATTCACGTTCAAACAATTTTCGCATTTTTTTATAGGCCATACTGTAGCAGAACACCGCCCCTAGTACTATTGTTGCTGCTTAAAGATGAACGGTCTTGTCGATAAACGGAATATGATGCGTCAAACAGTTGACATGTCAGAGTATTACCTTTGAGCCAGGTTTCGGTAAGGGCGTGAACGTCGTAGCAACCATCACTCACGGCCGCTTGATATTCAGCGAGAGAAGTATTAATCCCGCCAACGTTTTGATAGTACAACAATTATGTCTAAGTGTTAAAACACCGTCGAGGTTATTGTCGTCATTGATATCACTTTAAAAAAAAATTTGATTAAGGAATAAGCGCGCGGAGAGCATATTGCAAATGTGTACATTGCAATTATGTATCTATCTTTCGTGTGAATCAAAATATTTAATATGTTATTGAACATTATCAGGAAATACATACATTGAAGCAATATATCAGGATTATTAATTTCCAATTTAAGAAGATTCCCTGCTCAGAGTTGCTTCACATGCTGATAAGCCTACATTCACTAATTTTTCTAAGTGTCGATCTGTACATATAAAATAAATATTATATTATTATTATTTTTAATTCATGACGCCAATTTCAAATCGGATCCCTACCAAAACAAAATAACTGTCGGGTCCGGAACCCACCTTCGAATTCTGGCAAAAAAGGTCCACACTCTCGCCTAGGCTCCAGTTGCCGACAATAAATTTCGTGGTAACGAATTGGCGCAATTATCTCCAATCAACCGTACACTATGTCACCTTCTAGCCGCTAGCCACAACCAGGGCAAATTGAACGGTATCTTCCACACTGCAGTACCAGTTTCCTCACTATGAACACCTTTTGTAGCTCCAGAACTACTTCTAATTAAGCCACAGCAGAACCAGATTCTACCTCCGTCACTTCGTCACACACCTGAGTCACTCCGAGCAGACGCGGGAATTTCGTTCTACCGATCAAAAAAGAACACCTCTTTTCTCAACTAAGAACTATATTCTACGTAACTTAAATCTAATCGAATTCACGGGTAAATAATATCAAATGCGACCGATCGCGCCGTGAGACCAAAGTGGAACTGAGAAGTGGATGCGTTTGATATCATCATCAGAGCAAGCCATCCATCCACCGTGCTCTGATGATCGATATCAGTGACGTCATCCACTGAGAGAAACAACGATCGGCTTGGTCAGTGCGAGAGCACCCCAGCCATCGTTGGTTGTCTATCATCGCCGCATCCAAGCCTCGGATAAATGTTCTCCGCACCGCAATACGCTGGACAAGGACAGCAGCAACAATCGCATGGGCATGATGGAGATAAGAGTCGTCTGTCCATATATCCATCCGTAGCCGTCTAGGCATAGCATGGACTGCGACGACCCAGTGGCGCAACCAAGGGGGGGTTTTGGGGGTTAAAACCCCCCCCAGAGCCGAATTTTTTTATAAGAAATTTTAAATATATTTTTGAAGCTCAACACCAAAATCCACAAACACTGGAGCAGTGAGTTGTATTAACAATTATGTTGTTCTAAGTTGAGGCTCTCTAATTTGGAGACCATGGAAGAGTTTTACAACTTTTCTTGCTTTTTCTGATAAATAAGCTCCAGGTTTTTGATGAGAAGTTTGTTTCAAACAACCATGTAGATATGCATCGATACCGTTTAACAAGCTGTTTGATGCAAAATTCGATGCTTTGAAAAATCTTTTATTTGGTTCAGCATTTTGCCAAATTTTAGGACCTCGTGAATTTCCGGAATAGCAATTCTTTGGCTTTCAATGATGACAAATAAAAATCCTAGGAAATATTATGGGAAATGGTGGTTCCGTTGCTAAGCTAAAAAATCACAAATGTTCGTCCACAATATGGAAATGCTTCAATATCTGCCTTCGAAAAACTGCTAATGATAGCCGCAATGCTTCTTACTGAGACTTGTAGTGAAAGATTCTGTTCGTTGAAAAAACTTGAAAACGTATGTAAGGAACAAAAAAGACAAAGCATGATTGAACACTATCATTCTCATGTATGTGCGTGCATCCATATGTAGCTTGGAAAACTTTCGAACGAACTACGAAATATGTAAGTGTAGATTGAAACGATATCAGATATTGTAATCTCGTTTAACCATTTATATTAAAATCGTAGAATTTAAGACAATGTTTGCAAACAACGAAAGTTTCTTTGGAACTCTAAGGTTTTTCTATAACCAACAAATATATTTCAAGTATCATTCGTCTATTGTTTTCAATGTTTTCAATGTGAAAGAGTTGCATTTCGGCCCCGTGAAGCCTCCTTTGGGCCTTCCAAATAAATAAAATTAAAAAAATAACATATTTTAGATTTTTTTTTTTTTTTGAAAAATTTCACCAGGTACAACAGACTTCTCTTAAGTAGAGATGTTAATTTACATAAAAATGTATGCCCAAGGTGGACAAGAAAAGCTTAAGTTTGCATATGGTGTAACATTTTTTTAATGGTAATCTTGCAATATTTTTAAATTTTTCCGCCCAAATTTTTTTACACCCGTTTATTTACCCAACCCCAGCAACACACATGTTATAATTGTGTATTATCAACTGATATATGACCAAAATTAGTCATATATTAGTGGTTAATACACAATTTTAACATGTGTGTTGCTCGGGAAAAACACATTATTTCCAAGTTCACAAACCCCCCCTAGAGCCAAATCCTGGTTGCGCTACTGCGACGACCTATTGTTCTTCCGTCGACTACTCCATCGGTTGAACAATACCGTCTGGTTTTTGGGCGAGCTGTCTGGATGAGCAAAACAGCAGAAACTTCCACTGGCGTGTTTAGGGGGCGATGCGCCCAAACATTCTCACCCACCCTGAAATTCCATGAATTTCTGAAAAGAAAGAAAAAAAAAACTCCTCTTCGGCTAGGACGGGAGATGGATTTGGATTGGGAAATGGATTTTAGTTTTGGGATTTAGAGTAGAATTCGTGCTCGAGGATTGGTTCCGGCAAGAGGCAGATTTTCTCTACCGGTCGTTTTAGATTTCCGGAAGCGGTCCTCAACGTAACAACGCGTACTACGCCATCAGCTCCGGGGTGCGTTTCCTCGATTCTGCCCAACTTCCAACGCATGGGCGGTAGGTTGTCGTCACAGATTATTACCAGTTTTCCAACTTCAATACTAACTGGCGGTCGCCAGCGTTTGTTTCGTCCTTGAAGTTGGCTCAGGTATTCCAGTCTCCAACGCTTCCAAAAATCCTGGACCTTCCGTTGCACCAGCTCTATTTGGTTTAGTCGGTTCAACTGAATATCGGTTACGTCGGTCTCTGGGAAAGCCTGTATTGACGAACCGATTAGAAAATGGCCTGGCGTGAGAGGCTCTAGATCACTAGGATCGGTTGAGAGTGGAGTGATTGGTCTAGAGTTGAGGCATCCTTCCACCTGGACCAACAGCGTAACCATGTCCTCTATGGACATTGGGGTATCTCCAATTACCCTCTGCAGGTGGTACTTAGTGGAACGAACCGCTGCCTCCCAAAGGCCACCGAAATGGGGACCACTTGGAGGGCTAAAGTGCCAACGCATTCCTTCGTCCAAACAAAAATTGTTGACCTTCTCCTTGTGACCCTTGTCCTTCAACAAACGCAGCAGCTCTTGCAACCGGTTCCGGGCACCCACAAAGTTGGTGCCGTTGTCCGAAAATATATCGGCACACTTTCCTCGCCTTGCTACGAACCGTCGTAACGCCTGGATGAACCGATCCGTCGATAAGTCGGAGACCAGCTCTATGTGGACAGCCTTTGTCGCAAGACATATAAAAATGGCTCCGTACGCTTTCACCGCGGTACGTCTAGGACCTGGCCTAACGTAAACTGGTCCGAAAAAATCTACGCCTGTCCGGGAAAATGGGCGCGATATCGTGACTCGCTCAGCCGGCAGCTCACCCATGAACTGCTTCACTGGAGACGGTTTGGCTCTGAAGCACTTGTGGCAACGATGAACAACCTGGCGGACGATGCTTCTTCCATCTAATGGCCAGTATTTCAGCCGAATGGTGCTCAATAGCAGCTGAGGTCCAGCATGAAGTAGTTTTCCGTGGTATTGCTCAACGAGAAGCCGAGTCAGCCGATGCCCCTTTGGAAGAATAATTGGGTGTTTGAAGTCCTCAGATTCTGCCGAATGTCTCAATCGGCCACCGAGACGAATTAAACCATCTGCGGAAATGTAAGGATGGAACCAGCGTAGTGACGATTTTAGTGACACTGGTACTCCTTCTGACAAGGCCCGCCATTCATCGGCGAGGGCTACCTTCTGAACTTGCCGAAGGATGGTATATTCCGCATCTTTAAGTTCATCCGATGAGAGAAATCCACCTCTTCTCTCCGCCTTGGGTTTCCTGAGGAGCTTCATCAATCGTTGCCAGATTGCAGCAGTCCGAATCATCTCCGAATACGATGAAAACTTCGCAACATACTCCTCTACAAATTCCGGAGCGGTTGTCGCTGTGACTACTGTTACAGTTCGGCGCTTTTCCTTTTCCACCTCCTCGGCGTTCGATGAAACTGTTGAGTGTGGCCATCCTTCTGGACTTCCTAACAGCCAGTCCGGCCCGTGCCACCAGAAACGATTCCCTGAGATATTCTGCGGTGTAATTCCTCGTGAGATCAGATCAGCGGGATTCTGAACTCCTGGAACATGTCGCCATTGCCAACCCTCCGTCAACCGTTGAATTTTCGCTCATCTATTTCCGACGTACGGACTCCAGGTAGATGGAGTGGCTACTAACCAGTCTAAGACGCACGTGGAATCCGTCCAGAAATGTACATCCACTGGTAGTCTGATTGCTTGGTTGACCTTTTCGAACAGCTCCGCAGTCAAAAGTGCTCCACATAGCTCCAATCTGGGAATTGTCTGGCAACTCAAGGGTGCAACTCTTGATTTAGACGCGACCAGACGAACCAGAACGTTTCCGCTTGAATCCTCACTCCGTACGTAAACGCATCCACCGTACGCCTTCTCCGAGGCGTCCGAAAAGCAGTGAAGGTCAATTCGTTCAGTCTGTGGAACCATAACGCACCTGTTGATCCTGATCTCGTTGAGAATCGGTAGTTGTCGATGATAACTTCGCCATGTCTCACCCACCGTGTGAGGTAATGGTTGATCCCAATCCAATCGCCTTCCATCCTCGCTTTCTAGGGTCCACAATTGCTGCATAAAAACCTTGAATGATGTGATTGCAGCTCCTATGAGGCCTAGTGGATCGAAAAGAGTTGCGATGGTCGATAGAACCTTACGCTTGGTCAAGGGTTCTACGTCTTCTAATGCTGGAATCGTGAATTGGAATCGCAGAGTGTCGGTTCCCGGCATCCAAGTCAATCCGAGAGTTTTTACCGCCGGGTCTGGGTCTAGACTGATCTCCGTGATAGGAATGGCTAAATCCTCCGTTCCAACTCCATCCAACGCCTCTGGATAATTGGAAGCCCATTTACGAAGCCTGAATCCTCCGGCATTCATAAGTTCCTGCAGCTGTACCCTCAACTGCACAGCTTCATGCACGTCGTTCGAACCAGTAATCACATCGTCCATGTATGTATCTTCCCGGACTGCCTTAGCCGCCAGCGGAAATCTTCCTTCCTCATCATCCGAGAGCTGCTTCAGGACCCTAGTCGCCAAAAAGGGTGCCGGTTTAGTTCCGTAGGTGACAGTGTTCAGCTCGTACGTGCTGATTTCCTCCTCCGGTGATGACCTCCACAGAATCGATTGCAGCGGTCTATCTTCTTCACGAACCAGGATTTGGCGGAACATTTTCTCAACGTCCGCGACAAGCATCACCTGTTTCGTTCGGCTCCGCATGATGATTGATCGCAGATCATCTTGAATGATCGGTCCGACCAGTAGCGCATCGTTCAACGTCACCCTTGTGGACGTTTCACTCGAAGCGTTGAATACAACGCGAACCTTGGTGGTAGTACTGGCTTCCTTCACTACTGGATGGTGTGGCAGATAGCAGCGTTTCACCGAACCTGGGACATCCTCGACCTTGCTCATGTGCCCAAGCTGAAAGTACTCCGCCATGAAGGTGCAGTATTGCGTACGAAGATCTGCGTTTTTCGCCAATCTACGCTCCGTAGCCTGAAGACGTCGAACTGCGATCTCTCTTGATTCACCAATCCGCTCCAAAACGTCTTCGTCCGTCGGTAGAGCGATAGTGTAACGGCCATCCTCCCCCCTTTGTACGGTATGAACAAAGTGCTCCTCGCAACGCGCTTCTTGCGGCGAATAGTTTTCAGCCGACCCGACCTCCTCGCAGGACCAAAATCGGGCCATCAACTCCTCTAGACCTTCTGAAGCCGACACGTTGCAGCTAATGTTCAGCGACTGATTGGGAACCGATACTCCACCGCAAACCACCCAACCGAATACAGATTCGTTGAGTGCTGGCAGTCGCTCTCCTAACGAAATCTGCCGTCCATTCCTGAAGAAATCGAAGAATGATTCGATTCCCAGAACCATATCTACCGTCATGGACACATTGAACGATGGATCAGCCAATTCGATGCCATCTGGTAGCCTCCAGCTTGAAACGTTGATCGTAGATGTAGGTAGATTGACTGTCACCTTCGGTAGAACGAGAAAGTTCATCCGTCGGGAGTAATCCGAAATACGTGATCGAATGGTGGTTTCGATCTGCTGCCTAACGTTGGTCCTTGCTTGGCCGATTCCATGGACCTTGACATCTATCTTCCCGCGGGTTACCCTTAACCGCTGGCTGAGCCTCTCCGTAACGAAATTGCTCTCTGACCCTGAGTCCAGCAGAGCGCGTGCTGGATAGCGATGTCCACTGTTGTCCTCGACAATCACGATAGCCGTCGCCAGCAGTACCTTGGAATACTGGGCTGATCCGTGAGCCACCACGGCATCGGTGGCCGCCATGTTGGATACTTGCGATGTAGAATTACCCGTAGTGCTGGAACCTGGGGTAGCCGTCTCCGTAGAATCCTGTTCTTCCCTCGAACTGTTGGACCTCGTCGGCTTCGGTGCCACTACCGACTTCGAAGAATTGTCCTTGTCAGACCTGAAGCACACCAGCGAATGATGACGCTTCTTGCAATACCGGCAAGAGAACTTCGACTGGCAATCCTTAGCGTGATGACCGGACTTGAAACAGTTTCTACAGAGAGAATGATTCCTGAGAACTGCCTCCCTTTCCGATTGCGGCATCCTTTGGAATACACTGCACTGAAACAGCTGGTGATTGGCACTGCAGGCAACACAACTTGCTCCGGATGTTTGGGCGGTGTTGAAGCTCGTCTTGACCGAAGATGTCTTGAACTTCCCGGGTTGGTGGAACTGAGCTGAGTTCTTGGACTCCGATTGCTTCCCTGGCAGCGATTCCAGCATACGGATGCGTCGCTGGAGATATTCGGTGAGTTCAATCACCGTATCCTGTTGTTTTGTAGAAGAGAACTCCTCCCATCCTCTACGTGTCACAGGATCCAATCGCGCAGAGAGAATGTTGACCAACAATAGGTCCTTGTAATCACCAGGCTGGACGACGTTATCTAAGGTCTGCACGATCCTCTCGAAACCTTCCACGAGAGTATGCAGATCCGATGAGGATTCTTTGGTCAAGCTGGGAAGCTTGAAAAGGGCTTGCACCCGGAGCTTCTTCAGGTGTTTACTGTTATCGTATCTCTTCTGTAGAAGATCCCAAGCGACCTTGTAATTGGCGCTAGTGATTTGAAGAGAGTCGACCAAATTCTTCGGTTCTCCTTGGAGGCATCCCTTTAGGTAGTAGAGTTTTTCTACATCAGGGAGATCCGCTTTGCAGTGGATGACCGAGGAGAAAAGATCGCGGAAACTGAGCCACTCCTCAATGTTTCCACTAAATGTTTGAAGCTTGATCTGTGGCAACCTGACATGATCAAGATTCCCACCACCGGACGTATTTAGGAACCTAGCCGACGTGTTCAACTCCACTGGTTCCTGCTTCAGCTTGATCGCATCCAGTAGAAGCGCCTTCGCATGGTAGTAGCGATCACTGAAGTCCTTCCTCTCCTTTGTGTACGGATTCTTCTCGCTGTCGTGGACGGCATGGGTTTTGATTTCGATGAGATACTCGGAAAACTTCTCCCACAGGTCGTCCAGTCTTTCCAAACGAACAGTCATTTGGCTGATGGTCGCATTCTCCGGCAGATCGTCAACGTAGCTCCAAATATCGTTGAAGGTTTGTTGAACATCGCTCAGCTTCGCCAGCAGGACCTTGTACGATGCCAGCGACATGATGACTCGTCGAAATCTATGAGAGTGATACAGGAGACCCTACGCAGTCGGCGGTATTCGGCCACACAATGTTGTGATAACAATATCGATTGTTCGGAATCTCGAGGGTAATTTGATGGATTGGCGTGAAAAGAGGAGAGAATCGTGGCGGTAGTATCCAAAAGATTAACTTCGGCTGCACATATACTGTTCGACTCACCTAACCAAGTGAACAGCGTCACGGGTGCAGCAATAGGGTAAAATCGTCCAACTTTGGTAGCAAAGCGTAGCCAGATGTGGATCAAATCTTGTTCAATTTCATCAAGTCGCGTGAAAGGGAGGGAAGTTAACTGTAGTATCCAAAAAAATGCTTCGACGGGACATATACCGTGCAACTCACCCGGAGAAAACAACGGTGTACCAATGCCCGTGCCAAATGATGCCGAACGTATCCAAAAAAACGTTCAATTATAGTTTATATAGCCTCAATAATCCGTAGTATATAGCAGGGATGTGTGGGTGTAGATGTCGCAAGCCAAGGAGGATAAATTTTATTTAAAATTGTGGAGTATCCAAACGCCCACGCTTCGGTGGACATACACTAAATGTTCACTAACCTGGACAACGTTCCACGTTGCTGCCTCCTTGCTTGAGTCCACCCGTCGGTCGTGCAGGCGATGAGTAGTAATCCGATGAATCGATCAGCATCAGCGCCGATTCCGATCCGGGCTGATAATCGTGTAGCAAGTATTCACAACTCCAGAGCTTCCTATCTGGTTAAGCGGAACGACGATCCTCGTAGAGTGATGATGGCTCCGTAATAGCGATGACAGTGTGAATGAATAAAACCGGTGTTAGCAAAGGGAAATGCCTAGCTCCGACAAGACATACACTAAGTGTCTAATTAGTTACCTGGAAAACCCACAGGCGGAGCAAACTTAGTGTTGCCTTCCAAGTCCGATGCTAGCAGTCGCCGTCCCGAATCCTTAGTACAGGAAACCAACAGGGCGGCGTCCAGGTTTGGCTTGGCTTGGGTACGCGCCAAGAGCCTATTCTTCTTTTGTCACGAAACTCCTTTTCATCCACGGAAAGGATGGCGATTCGCTATTACAGCGCGGTAACAAAGCGTCATAACGTGGAACCGCGATGGCGGAAATCCTACACGCTCAAATCCGTGACCACTCCAGTTCAGCACTATCCGGTTCGAAGGACCATTTGTCGGGTCCGGAACCCACCTTCGAATTCTGGCAAAAAAGGTCCACACTCTCGCCTAGGCTCCAGTTGCCGACAATAAATTTCGTGGTAACGAATTGGCGTAATTATCTCCAATCAACCGTACACTATGTCACCTTCTAGCCGCTAGCCACAACCAGGGCAAATTGAACGGTATCTTCCACACTGCAGTACCAGTTTCCTCACTATGAACACCTTTTGTAGCTCCAGAACTACTTCTAATTAAGCCACAGCAGAACCAGATTCTACCTCCGTCACTTCGTCACACACCTGAGTCACTCCGAGCAGACGCGGGAATTTCGTTCTACCGATCAAAAAAGAACACCTCTTTTCTCAACTAAGAACTATATTCTACGTAACTTAAATCTAATCGAATTCACGGGTAAATAATATCAAATGCGACCGATCGCGCCGTGAGACCAAAGTGGAACTGAGAAGTGGATGCGTTTGATATCATCATCAGAGCAAGCCATCCATCCACCGTGCTCTGATGATCGATATCAGTGACGTCATCCACTGAGAGAAACAACGATCGGCTTGGTCAGTGCGAGAGCACCCCAGCCATCGTTGGTTGTCTATCATCGCCGCATCCAAGCCTCGGATAAATGTTCTCCGCACCGCAATACGCTGGACAAGGACAGCAGCAACAATCGCATGGGCATGATGGAGATAAGAGTCGTCTGTCCATATATCCATCCGTAGCCGTCTAGGCATAGCATGGACTGCGACGACCTATTGTTCTTCCGTCGACTACTCCATCGGTTGAACAATACCGTCTGGTTTTTGGGCGAGCTGTCTGGATGAGCAAAACAGCAGAAACTTCCACTGGCGTGTTTAGGGGGCGATGCGCCCAAACATAACTAATATGTCAATCGATGCACTTCATGAACCTAACGATTTAAACACATACAACTAAGAAATTGCAAATGGATTGTTTGTGAATACCTCGTTGCTTCCTTTTTCAAAAAGAATTTTTTTATAGCTGGATCCTTAGATACTGGAATGTTGTTGAAGTTCTTTTTTTGAAGCTGAGAATAAATACAAGACAATTTTCATGTCGTTCCTCCGACATTATGGGAAGTCATGTAATATATTATAATGGTTGTTGTACCATAACTAGTAACAAACACAAAAACTCATTGGTCTCAACAAAAGGGACCTCAGCACCTACAACGGTCTAATAACTGGACAATGCCCCAGCAGATACCATTTACAAAAGATCGGAGCCATCCAAAACCCAAATTGCCGTTTCTGTAGTGAAACGCGCGAAACCTCTCAACATCTTCACTGCTCCTGCAGTGCACATATACAACGAAGGTCCAAAATATTTGGCAAGCCCTTTTTGGAGCCGGCCGATTTTTGGAACGCATCCCCCAGGGAAGTGGTCGGCTTTACCAGGCTGATCGTACCTGATTGGGGGATTCACAATGCTGCAACTGCCCATCAATGGCAGATGGCTAAAAGTTCAGTCACCGCGCAAAGTATTCCGGTGGCGTTCTAGCCACTGAGGGTCTTTGTAAAAGCAAAAGGGTATATCACAATAGTTATAACAAATGGACGCAGTAATCTCACACCCGACAGAAGAAGAAAGAGGTGGTGGACGAGTTCGTCTACCTCGGATCCTTGCTGACGGCTGACAATAACGTTAGTCGGGAAATACGAAGGCGCATCATCAGTGGAAATAGGTGCTACTATGGGCTCCAAAAGAAACTGCAATCAAGAAAGATTCACCCCCACACCAAATGCACAATGTACAAAACGCTCATAAGACCGGTCGTCCTCTACGGGCATAACACGTGGACTATGCTCGAGGGGGACTTGCAAGCTCTTGGAGTTTTCGAACGCAGAGTGCTAAGGACGATCTTCGGCGGCGTGCAGAAGAACGGCGTGTGGCGGCGAAGGATTAACCACGAGCTCTTTCAACTCTACGGCGAACCCAGTATCCTAAAGGTAGCTAAAGCTGGATGAATACGCTGGGCAGGGCATGTCGCAAGAATGCCGGACAACAGCCCTGTAAAAATGGTGTTCGCTATGAATCCAGTCGGGACAAGGAGGCATGGAACGCAGTGAGCTAGATGGATTGACCAGGTGCACCAGGGCCTGGACTGCGTGGATCGTAGTTGAGGATGGAGAGAAGCGGCCATGAACCAGGTGAATTAGCGAAATAGTGTTGGCAATGTTTTATCAAGCTAATTGATGCGAAACCAAATAAACAAATAAATATTGCAATTGTAGCCATGAATCATACAACAGAATGACAAAATTGAAAAAATGAGAATAATCGCTCTGAAGAGAATCGTTCTAAACGAGCGTTGCGTTCTCCGCGTTATACGTCCCACCCAAACCAAAGTACCTTAATACACAGGTACCTGATTCCTGCAAATGTATATGTATCACTGAGAAAAGAAAAAAAGCAAAAACATATTATTGAAGTATGCTTCATATTGTACGGGAGTATCACTTTTTTAATTAATTTTCAAGGAATTTGGACTTTAAACAAGTAGTTTAACATAGTATAAGAGCATTATTTTCTTCGTTAGTCACACCATAAAACTAGATAAAAAAAAAGTTTGAAATAAATTTCACGTGAAGTGGTTATGCTTCAAACCAGTTCCAAACGGAAAATTATCAATTTTAACATGTGCAGAATAGTTGAACTGAGCAAATTTTGCTGACATATCGGACTACAGAATAAAATTAAAAATATTTTATCAATCACGCGGATGCACTGGTGAGCCAACAGCCCATTTTACGAAACGGCAACACTGATGATATTGTTGTTATTTTCACACGTTACGACACCGTCCCTTGTCAAAGTTTCATTCATAAAATAAGCGATCAGCTGTTAAAAACGTCTCGTAAAATGGACTATTTTCGTGTGTATTAAATTACTTTGGTCCAGTCTTTCCATGAACCGAACCGATGTGCAACTTTAGTTTGAACCTTGCAACTTGTGTTGAACCACAAACGCGCTTCGTCTCTGTACCAGTGTATCAAACCGAACCTGGTACATGGGTACTTCGGTTCAAACTTTGGTTCAAACTTGGGTTCAAATAATGGCACAAAGCAGGCAGACAGAGAACGGTTGAAATCCACGCGGATAAATTTCTATGATCATATATGGAACTTCTTGGTTTAAATCGCAAGACCCTTGAGGCTTGAAAAAATGTTTTGATTTAAGCAGATCTATTGAGATCAATACTTTGAATAACATTCAGTGGTAACTTTATGAAAAAACCAAGGATTTTACTATATCAAACAACAAGCCACGATAAGTAGAAATTGATAAGCGTGGATATCAACAATTTTCTGTCTCTCCGTTTGTGTCGAGGTACAAATGGACCGGTTTTCGAACCGGCGTTTGCACCGATGTTCACTTTACACATGTTTGGGTTTAGGTTCAGTTTCGAGCGTTTTGGTTTGCACACGAAAAAAGAGTACAAGGAGAGTACCGAAACCGCCTGAACCAACGTGTTCGGTGTTCGTTTGGGAAGACTGCTTTGGTCCCAAACAGAACTGTGAAGCGTGTTCAAACGCCAAACGAGAACTCGCTCGACCTTGTGCACAGCAGTGTCGTAAAAATTCAGCCGAATGATACCCGATCAGTGCGAAAACGAACAAAAACAAACTCCGCTAGCAAGAAGCCAATCTGACTTCGAGTGCGAATGCGATGAGAAAGAGAGTGGGTGCAACACACGCACACATTCAGTTTCACCCACTGTTGGTGTCATTTCAAAATTCAGTTTCACCTAGAGGCACTGAAATTGAAAATTGAATATAAAAAATTACAAATGAATTTTATATTACTGATGTAAGAAAACGGCAATGTGATGCCTCCAGTTGATGAATCATGATTGTCTTTTAATAAAAAAATACAACTTTTGCAATTTGCGGATGTTTTGTGGGGTATTCTGACGGAAATGATTTTTTTCACTAGTGAAATTGAATTTGAATGTCAGTAGTGGATGAGAATTAGTGTAGCAAAAGTAATTGAAAAACTGAATGCACGTTCTACCAGATTCGTGCATGTATTGTCAAACAAACATTCACACAAAGGAAGAATTCAACGATGACGGAGCCTACTGAGGATCGGCGTTGTTGACTGTATATTGAAATATGCAGACACTGGTGCACAGTCTGGCGGTAAAAATAAGAATAAGCGAAGAAGCAGGAATCGGTTTGCTTTTATATTGCCAAGCGGAACGCAAAAGAAGCGTAGAAAACTGCTAAGAAAGGAGTCGACATTTTCCCAATTTTCAATAATGTGTTGTAGATAACACTGCGGAACACGTTTTTGTCTCAAGCATCAAAATACTGCTATTTACTTAATTAAGGGTTGCTGAATCCATTGTCGTTTTCAAAAATATCATGACACTTCTAGTTTTTTAGATATTGGCTGTTGAAAATGCAAAATTTGGCTATATCAGCCAAATTACATGCAAGTTTGCCAGTTTGCATGGCAATTTATTTGCCTAATTTGCCACATAATTCAAAATTCATGTGTATAACAATTCTTATCAACAAAGTCCATAATACTTTCAATGCTTAAAAGTAATCTTATGATTATTTAGGAAAGTATTGTATTTTGCCATATAAGAGAAACAAAAAGTTTTGTATGGAGACTGCAAACCTGTTGAAAACTCAATTTAATCTAAGTTTAATCGTGCATTTTCAACCAAGTTATATCTGAAATGAAAGTTTAAGTTTTATTTTGCATACTTGCTGGATTAGGCCACAGAAAAGTTTGATAAATCATACTTCGAATTTCATGTAAGGGGTCATGCACAAATTACGTCAGGCTCCAAGAGGGGGGGGGGTCAGGCCAAGCGTGACAAGCCTTACAAAATGTTCGAAGGAATCATACAAAAAACTTGACAAAGGAAGGGGAGGTGGTCGAAAAGGTCAAAATTTAGCGTGACATAATTTGCATACCATCCCTAACCAAGTGTTTTATACAACTTTGGCAACCTGAAGCTCAAAATCGTGACGTGCAGGAACATTTTTTAGAACTGCATCAGATTCCTAGATAAACATAATTTAATCCTTGAGTCACGCAGAAACGTCATTTATGTTACGCTGTGTAATCAATACTTTTCTCCATTCGGGTAAAATGTTGTGTAAATTTCCGATTGATTGGTAGGAAAATATTGAAAATCTATCGATAAATGGTTGAGTTATTAGCGTTCAAAACCTAACATAATTTCGTAACGGTTGCAAAATTTTAGATTATCTTGAATTTGTTTTGGTGTTTTGCATTTTATAGGCAAGTTAACCAGAGAAAAAAATGAAATCAAATTCTTAAGAATTATCTAAAGGAATACCGAGACGTTTCCTTGGCAAATTTAGATAAATACTTCGAAAAACTAATTTAGAGATGTCTGCAGAAATTTGAAAGTTAATTTTGAATGAAATGTAATTTATTTGAGAATTTTTTCCATATTGATTTTTCAACTCGTTATTTTGAATCCACTTTTCTAACTATGAATGAACAAGGAGTTCACCGTTGTGTAAAATGATCGTTTTGGTGGTAAAATTCTTGATTGAACTTTCAAGGCGTACCTAAAATTTGACATGGTTGAGGAAGTTATTCTTAATTGTTGAAAATAATATAAAAATCACGGAATCACGGATTATTATACCATATCATCCCGAAAATCAATCGCTATGATTCCAAACGACTGAGTGTTTGGAAATCCATCGAGAAAAAAAATATGGAATTGCGCTTGATACTCAATCCTGTATGAATCGATTTTTTTTCCCGATGCCCTTTTCCTTAGAATTAATAGAAAATTTTCCAGCGGCCCGATACCCAGGTTGATAAACTTTTTCCACGCAAAAAAGTGCTTTTCCGAGAGAAGCTTTTATAGACTATCGACACGGAACGAAAGCGTACACCTTGCTCACAACGTGCGGATTGTAAGGTAAAGGTGGTGCTCGGTGGTCGATTAAAAGATTTTTTTTTCTGCCTCAACGATTTGCGCCTGTAATTAACGTCAAGTGGCCGTCAAAAGTATGTTTTTGTACTATAAATTATGGTGTGATAATTGGCGGCAAAGAGTGCCAAGCTGGACGGTTATGAAGTGAAAAGAAATCTGGTTTACTTGAACAGTTTTGCAGTTATGAATTTATTTTCTTCTCCGTATATTATAGTTGCAACTGTGTGACATGAAACATGAAAAGTAACACATTCCGAATGCCAAAGGTACTTTTTACTTTTCTCTAGTCTTGATATTAAAGTATACGACTATGTGGGACACTGGATAGAATATTTTATCATGTTTTATTAACCCTTTTAGGAATAATGTTTAGATCGAGATAAAAAAGAAGATTCAATTAGCTTACTCCATAGTAGGTACAAGTATTTTAAAAACAAAAATGCTAAAAGTGATGCGGTTCTCATACAATAAAGAACAGTTAGAAAATCATTTCACCCAATCCATCTATCTTCAGTAATGAGCGTCAGAGCTTCGAACAACAAAACCTTTATTAGCTTTGGAAGAACCACGAACAGTCAAACCAACATTAAGTACCTATATTTGTTTCCATTTCAATTGAGCAATTAATATGTCAAAAGCGAATAGCCACAACACTTTCGCCTGGCAATTCCACATCACGAAGACGTCCTTCGTGGAAAGTTGTTTACCGGGAATGCTGGAAGGACATCAAAGTTGCGCAGCCACGTGCTAAGGCGGTGTTTCTTCCAGCTCTCTGATGGGAGCTTTCGGAAGGAAAATTAGTGTTGACTTAGCTCCTCGTGTGGGCTTGGTGTATGAATGTGTAGGTGGCGAGCTTAGCTTTCAGTTTCTGTAATGAGCCAAGCAAGGTGAATCATAAATCATCAGGTTTGATTGCTTTATTAGAATTGACGAAGGGAATGGGATGCTTTATGGCTTACAGACTTCAGGAAAACTGTGGCCATAATTTATACCCCAAGTGTATGTGTGGGAGGCACGAGGGTGAGAAATCGTGATATGCTGATGGAAAGCATATAAAACGTGATTACTGAAATACAAATAGCTTTTTTAATGAACTTGATAGCCGGCTTTTATTTTCGTGAACTGTTTGACCAGATATTGTGTACATGTATACAGTGTATTTTTAGCGTGGAACAGCTTTACATTGTAATGGACCTTCGTTGGGCAATTATTGACTGATAACTTTTTACTTTGAGAAAATATTGGCTTAATATTTTCCATATAACATTTGAGCACCTAGAGGTATGTTAAGCAAAAAACACTTTTATCAATTCAAAAAGATTTGTTCATAATTGAACATTTATGATCAAAAATTTATTAATACAGTTTGATTTTGATAAATAAGAGCAAATAATGATCGATCGAGTAAACTTTCGATAGTGACGATGTTACAGATAACGATGATTTTGGAAGACGAATTTCAATATCCAGACGGAACGAGCAAGAGAAGAGTGGAGTCGATATATAATCCGTACCTCTACTGGATGAAACTGTTTTTGATACAATTTCAACAGTTGATGCCCTTGAAACGCTGTATTGCCGTTCAAGATCTGATCTGAAGTTTCACCCAGCACTTAGAATCACTGGCACAGGACCAATGAGAAGAATTAGCAATGGCCATGTACCCATACAAGATTCACAGAGTTGACTGAATTCAGCTCCACAAATTGAGTTTGACGATAACGATAACTAGCCTTGATCTTGAGTTGTTCGTAGCAATAGCTCTTATAGGAGGCATTCCACCATGGGGTCCTTCTTGTAGTCTTCGCAGACCGTAAACGACAAGCTTCTTGAAAAGCTTTCATAATGTAAGGCGTTCGAGTATCAATGATCGCATCTAAATTACTTGAAGAGCTGGACAATCTAGGTACGATTTGCACGAGAACCAGTCAGTTTGTTTGCTTCGCGGCAGATTTGTTCACCTGTCTGAAATGGACAGCAACAGAAGTCGGACACATTGGTAGGCGGAACTAAGTGCGACAGGGCACATCTAGCAAGATAGATAGACTGGGATACTTCGATGTTGTGAATGATCCTTGCTGACTGCTGGTTGAAACTGATCGACCGGCGGAATCTGAACCGACCACTCTCGGCTTGGTTTTACTGAATAGCTGTACGTTTACAGCTGAAGCTATTCGGACCCCCATTTGAAAGGCATATGCTTTTCCTAGAATAACACTACTTTCACCGTACATCAAATTGAAGGTTTCTCCGAATTGCCCACCCCCTCCATAATTCAGCCAAGCTCCCACTACACATCCACAATCGTAACGACCAGTGCATAAATTTCATTCCACGCGTCATCCATCATTTTCGGTGCCCGTGGGTTGTTAGCTCCTACTTGGGTGCTGCAGCTGGTCAGTTAGTGAGTAAATCATGCCTAACCGCAAAAAGCGTCTATTTGGACTGTCCCTCGGCAATTCCCACCCAAGGCCTGGAGGTGGAAATGGGAAATGCCTGCTGGCGATGATAGACGGTCAATCGGTCGAGTGCACTCCACTACTACTGCCTAGCTATTAGTATTCTACTCCGGAACAACGAACCTGTGGAGCTTTGGCTGTTTGTTGCTGGGGTTTCTTTCCATAAATCCTCGTGTAATTAAGCTAATGAAACATGCCAGATTGCCGTTTAATTGTGCCAATTCCGGTTGGGGACCGGTGGAAACAAACGGCTGATTGTAATCCTGGGAAGGCAGCTTTTTCCACGCATCCACTTATTGGAGAAACACATTGGCGTAGCTAGGATTTTATCCTGAAGTAGAACTAGGTTTTCCGGTATCGGGGTCGTAATATCCATAGCAATAAACGTAATCATGTATCTCGTAGCTTTTTTAAATTATATCGAAAATTGATTCATTTTCATAATATCAGGCTGTGAAACTGGCAACACTGACTGGTGGAAATAGGAAAAGTGAAAAGTGAACTCGAAGTACCTATTGGGATTTCGCATCTTGGGCCGTTTTTAATGTATACCAAAATGTATGTATAATATAAGTTGTAAAATAGTATAATATAAAAAATTGAATTACAGCATTGAAGCTGCTACCATGAAAACTGCTTTCGATAATTTGTTTTTTTGCGCCAACAATGACGATCCCCAATACAGGCTTTGGAAAATTTTACGATCATTGACACACGAGCCATAATTTATTCCAATTTATCCGCCTGCATTCATACAACACACATGACTTTTATCGTTCGTGGAAAATAACGAGCCATGAACGAAAACAAGACAGACACACACCACCCACTATTTGGCGCCGATCACTGTGTGTCAACATTTGTAACATTCGCTGACCCACTCTCATTCTGATCAAGAAACAGAGGCGAATATTTTTTTTATATTTTCTATGCTATGTTTGCAACCAAAGACGTGTTCAACGGTCCAATAGATAAGGCTGCATTGCCAAAACATGTGAAAGCAGGGATTGAATCCTGAGAAAATTGAGAGAATCGCTCACGTATCGCTCTCTGTAACTATCATAACATGCTGCACATTATGAGAGACTGTTTATCGTATACTGCTACAAGTTTGATCAGATTGGGGGGATAGTAGTGCATGATAAAACCCCTCTAAACATGCTCCAAGCCTGGGGGACACTGTTGTTATTGGAAGTTCGTGGATTGTTTATCGTGCCAGTAAAGAAAAACACCTATCCCCAACGGTAAACAAGCGAGAAAAATGGATTTTATCATAGCTCTCTCTTTGGGGCTCTCGCTCGCTGCTTCCATTTATCAGACTTGTTACACCTTGCGATACAATGACGATCGTGGACCGCAACAGATGGGATGTTTTTCTTTGCTTGCTTTGATCGTGCTTCATTCTCAAATGAGAGCGAATTCTGCAACGCCTGTGTGAAAGTTGTTGCCAATTTTATGCAAAACATAAATCACCCGAATGGCTCGATACTGTTGCAGTCTGTGAGAGTTGCTGCTCTTGAACGCTCTCGTGCCACGTACCAAACAAGAGAGTGAATGTTTACCTTCGTATGGCTCTCCGAATGCGATGTGCCACGGACTGTTAAACTGGATAGCAAACGACACTTGATGTTGTTATTATGTACACAATTACAGAGGAGTTTCACTAGAGAAAAAAATAACTCTTCAGATAATTGTTTTGTTGCATTTAGAAACACAGATTGGGAAATAGCAATAATAATTTCGGTTTGTTTTACCGTGCAAAGCCATTGCACACTGGTCCAGGAAGCTAATTTAGGCGGACATGAGGTTTTCGTCAAGATTTATTGATTTTAGAGCCATAGTTTCTTCTGAGAATATGTTCAAAATTTTCAGTACCGTAAATTCGGGTGAAATTGTTCAGTAGGGTAAAATTGATCACCGTGTCACTCGATTTTATTTCTTCCTAATGAAGCACAAACATCAATTTTACCTGCAGTGAATGAACGTTGTTTGTTGTAACTATTGTTGAATTGTGTTGTTAAGTTTTTTTGCGTTAAAAAATGTTTATTTCTATGAAAATAATGTAAAATTCCAAAATCATGTGCGGTGCAATATTGACAAACATTCATAAACTTCTAGTTCTAAACAATGATATGAACATGGTATAAACCTGAAAGTTTGTGGGGATGCTTGAGATATATCCCCAAACCAGATTTCATAACCAAAACTCGTACCAATTTGGTCATTTGGTAAAAATAATTGAATTTCTGTTAGATATCGAGAAGTTCCCTAGGAAATTGCATACATTTAGGCGTTTTTTGCGTAATTCTTGAAATTTAACTATTCATAATTTCTATAATTATTGTATTGTTAAGAATTTAGCAAGCATATTCTGATTCAGGGTCCTCAAATTTATTATATAGAGTTGGTTTGAAAACTAACAATAATCGCATTGACAAGTGATCAATTTCACCCCGAAATGGAATTCCCCGATTTTTTACTTTAGAGATATTTTTTAGCACTAAAATGACATTTGTAAGAAAATGTCGGTACATGAGTCAATGAGACTCACCTTCGTACTTGTTTTCCTGCATTCAATTGTTTAGCATTGTCAACATTATAGAAAACGGACAAGAAAAACCGTGAAAAATGATCAATTTCACCCGAAATTACGGTACTACAAAATGTGCGGATCAAAAAATGTTTTTACGATGATCGCAAGAGTGATGAATACGCCAACTTTTTTATTTTAACTAATCGTAAGTTGGTATGTTCAGCAAAGTTGAACATAGAAACAACTTTGCCGAACAAACTTTTTCTCGGTTTTGCTTAAGAGCCGAGTTAATTGAGTTTTTTTTAATAACAAAACGTTTTTTGCTCTAAAGTGTTTTATTTTTAAGTTTTATTGGCCTACTATGTTCTACAAAGTTTTCATACTTATCATTTGCTACAACTTTGCTGAACAAACCATGGTTTTCATGGTATTCATGTTATTTGAGTTTCTCATCTTAAAATTAGCTATTTTGTATGCCTTGTATCTCAACTATGAGCACCTCAAAAAATATATCATTCCACCAAATGATTATGCAGTCTATCTAGTACCTGTGAGCAAAATTTGGAGAAGATGATATTTTTCTATCTCGTTTAAAACAGTAGAAGCATTAACCTAAGAATGCTAATGTCGCTGCTGTTCGTGTTACCAACATCTAGTTTTCCACGAACTGACAGCGTGAGTACTGGGCATCAAAGTGTCAAACTAATTATAAAAACCAAAACAACGAGATGGTATTGAACAAACAATGAAAAACCATAATTTGAGGTAAAAATAATTAAAATCAGTTTTGTGACAACAGCGCCATTAGCGTTCTACTTCTAGTATTTCTATTTTTAAAACCGATTTTACTAATATACGATATGAGATAAATCCATATTTATTGAATACTAGTGGCCCCGGCAAACTTCGTCCTGCCATCAAGTGGGCTGTTGTTAAATGGCATGTAATCTTTTCCTAAGCAAGATCACCGTGTTCTGTGTTGTTAGACAATACTATCATCCTAATTTGATAAAACAAATTTAAGATTTCATTAACATTTTGTTAACAACATATTACATTTCATTTGCCGTTGCAGTTCAGATTTTTTACAGGTGAGTTCATTTCACCTGCTTATAAGAGAAAAAGAAACGCTTTGAATATACTTAACCTAACTTAACCTAAACATATAACGCGTTAATCATGGCAATAGAAGATTGTAACGATTTTTGCCTGAAATTATTAATTATTTTATTTGACATTTGTTCCAATGTTTCAACATTGGATATTCTATGTAACTCATTGGTACTATACCAGGGAGGAAGTCTCAGAATCATTTTCAAAATTTTATTTTGAATTCTCTGCAGAGCTTTCTTCCTGGTATTACAACAGCTAGTCCATATTGGTACAGCATACAACATGGCTGGCCTGAAAATTTGTTTGAATATCAAAAGCTTGTTCTTAAGACAAAGTTTTGATTTTCTATTAATAAGGGGATAGAGACATTTTACATATTTATTACATTTGGCTTGAATGCCCTCAATGTGGTTTTTGAAAGTTAAATTCTTATCTAGCATGAGCCCTAGATACTTAACTTCATCTGACCAATTTATTGGAACCCCTCTCATCGTGACAACATGTCTACTTGAAGGTTTCAAATAAAGAGCTTTTGGTTTATGTGGGAATATTATTAGTTGAGTTTTGGAAGCATTAGGAGAAATCTTCCATTTTTGCAAGTATGAAGAAAAAATATCCAAACTGTTTTGCAATCGACTACAGATGACACGCAGACTTCGTCTTTTGGCGGAGAGGCCTGTGTCATCAGCAAACAAAGATTTTTGACATCCCTGAGGTAACTCAGGTAAGTCAGATGTGACAATATTGTATAATATTGGTCCCAAAATGCTGCTTTGGGGAACACCAGCTCTTACAGGAAGTCTTTCAGACCTGGAGCTCTGATAATGAACCTGAAGGGTACGATTTGACAGATAACTTTGAATTATTCTGACAATGTATGTTGGAAAATTAAAGTTTTTTTAATTTTACAATCCAACCTTCATGCCAAACACTGTCGAATGCTTTTTCTATGTCTAGAAGAGCAAGACCAGAAGAATAGCCTTCAGATTTGTTGGAACGGATCAAATTTGTTACACGTAAAAGTTGATGAGTAGTCGAATGTCCATATGTCTGGTTTTAACATTGGAACAACCTTAGCATTTTTTCTAATTGAAAACATTTGTTAAATATATCAACTAAAAATGATAAGCTTCTTTCTGGAAGTTTCTTGATGAGAATGTAGAAAATTCCATCATCGCCAGGAGCTTTCATATTTTTGAATTTTTTAATTATTGGTTCTCACTTCTTCCAAATCAGTCTCCCAGGCATTTTCGAGAACGTTATCTTGATTGAAAATATTTTCGAAATCCTGAGTAACTTGATTTTTAATTGGACTAGTAAGTCCTAAATTGAAATTGTGCGCACTTTCAAACTGCATAGCAAGTTTTTGAGCTTTTTCGCTATTAGTTAGTAATAATTTGTTTTCCTCTTTCAATGCCGGTATTTTCTTCTGAGGTTTTTTCAAGATTTTAGATAATTTCCAAAAGGGCTTCCCGAGGAGGAACAAATAACTCCCCCATAACTTATGCATACCATTTTTTGGTATCATACCAAAATTAGGTATTGTTCAGTTGTCAATACCTCAATTTGGTATTATAATGGTATTGAAAAAAATCTTTAAAACAATTAAAAATACTTCATTGAGGTATTAAACAGCTATTGAGGTCTGCTGGAGGTATTGAACTACAATTAAAAAATTTCATTTTTATATGAAAATCCATCAAGTATTATTGAGGTATTACAATACCTGATCTAGTTATCAGTTTGGTGTTCGTAGAATATGCTTGAGATATTATTTGAGGTATTTTACCTCTTATGCAGGGTTAATTCATACCTCATTCAGGTATGTAGTATTGGAAATTATCTGGTATGGAATACCTCAATTTGGTATTCAGTAGTTACTTTCTTCTGCTCGGGTTAGAGCCAGGGTCAAATTGAGAAATCTTATTTTCAAAATTTTTGTTCAAAAACGTTTTTTGATTTCTTTCTGCAAATCCTGCCATATAATTTTCATAGCAGGATCGCGAGTGCGTTGAAATTGCCTTCTTTTCACGTTTTTAAGACGGATCAAAAGTTTAAGATCATCGTCTATAATCACGGATTCAACAATGGAATTTGTTAAAGTTTCAAGTACATTGTCAATATCAAGTTTTGTTTGTAAGGGAATATTAACATCAAGATTAGAGTAAATAAATGTTTCATATATATTCCAGTCGGCTCGAAAATAATTGAAAGTGGAGCTGATAGATTGATGATTTGAAATGTAACAGGTACATGATCAGAATCAAAATCAGCATGAGTAATCAGTTGGCTACAAAGATGACTAGAGTCGGTTAAGACCAAATCAATCATAGATGGATTTCTAGAAGAGGAAAAACATGTAGGGCTACCCAAGTAACCAGTAAGCACGATAATGCGGCACGGTAACAGCATTATATGCGCATATAAGGTAATCATTTGATGCTTGTCAGTTTTATATACGCATATAATGCTATTATAATGCCAGAATAGGCGAAATAGCGTGCCATTATAATGCGAAGATATAACCGTGCTTCTCGGCATCACTAGTGCTGATATAAGACCACGTGAGAAACGTCAGTTGTTTTGGCTAGGTTTTTCGGGCGAATATTTTGTGCTTTCGCGTACGCAGCCAGAGAGCTTTCGCGTATGCGGCCAAGCAGCTGGTACACGAGGTAAATAAATAAATGAATGAAAACGGAAACCTCGAATAGTATGCAAAATGTAATAAAATGATTGAGATCAGAGGCGCGTCCACGTTCGCAACCATGAGTAGGACAAGTGTTGGCAAATATTGTTGCACAGTGAGCAAAGACAAATTTTAACCCTGGACTGGAAAATGAAAGTTTCTATATTTGAGGGACTCGCAAAGGATGTAAGTGACATTTTGGTCGGTTTTGAGTTGAGTGGAGGAAATTGTTCTGTTTTCAAGCGTTCTAACGATATTTTCAGGTGTTTTTTTTTCGCTCAATAAAAAAAAGCAATAAAATTCTTAGAAGACCAGCTACTTTTTTTTTTGAAAAGAAACCTAATAGGAGCCAGGAGACATGAGTTAGATTCTTCATAGTATCAGAGTAGGCCTTTGTCTAAGATTAAATATTTTTTTAAGAATCCCTAGTGACATTACGACAAATATTACTGTATGTGTTTTCTCATGATTTTCACTAGAAATTTCATCAGAATTTTTTTCAGGTATTTGCCCAAATTTCATTTTTGGGGGTGTGCTAACGTAAGAACTTCCACTACGATCACGTAAGGCGCGACGCGAGACGGAATACAACACTTATTGTTCTTACAAATAAAAAGGATATTAAAACATTACCTTTTTATGTCGAACGGTTTCGGGCTCGATGTTGCCCATCTACGGGACGATGTCCGACCCGAGAACAATAAGTGTTGTGTTCCGTCTCGCGTCGCGTCTTATGTGATCGTATTTGCCCAAATGTTCAGATATTACTCCGGAAATTTCTGAAGAAATTTATTTTGTGAACATTTTCCAATGAATTCCTCCACTCATTTTGCTAGGGAATTTTATCAAGATTTTAATTTGGGATATCTCAAGAATTCAATATGGATTTCCCAATGGGAACCGCAGGAATGGAAATTCTTCAAAGATTTTTTCAAAAATCATCTGAATTCCTCCAAAATTTCTTTGAGAAATTTTTCAAGATAGTGAAGAAATTATAAAAGTCAGGATTTGTAAAAGATTTCACCTAGGGATTTCCCTAAAGAAACCTTCAGCAATTGCTCCAGAGATTCCATCTAAGATTTGTAAAGATATTCCTCCCGTAATTATTTGAGATTTTCTCAAGTAAAGCCTGATTTTCTGCTGAACAGGAATCGCTAAAGAAATTTCGCGCCGATTCCTTGCAGAAATTTTCTATAGAACTCCCGTTTGAACTGACATCTCTTTTCAACTGCGAACTGCGATCAGAAAAAAGCGCTTCCTTGATCGATTCCTTGCAGGAATTTCCCATGCATCAAGATAGGCCAAGAAATTACTTGTCAGCAGCGAATCAGGCTTAAAGGCTGGTTTGCTGATGACAAGAAAAGTAACCGCTTACCTCGATTTGCTTCCAAATATGTTCAAGTGAATCACATTTCTTCGATCGCTGTACGCAGTTTAGAAGAAATTTCATTTCAAATAGGCCTCTCTATAAGAAATTTCTTGACCCATTCAGTCAGCATACTTAGCTTAAGCATTGAAAGTTTTTTTTTTTCAAGAATTCTTCGAGTAATGTCTCCATGGAAATGCCGAGGGATTCCTTCTGGAAAATAAATCAGTGCGGTATTTTAAAAGTAAATCCAAGCCTAACCTCTGGTAAAGCAGGGGTAAGTTTAAAATTCATCCTCAATGAACAAGGTTCTCTGAAATAACTTTTGGGCTCTTGAGGAAGTTGAGGAAGGTTTCCTTGATAATTTATCAAGATAATCGAAAAATATTGGACAGACTCTATAGAAATTTGTGAAGAAATAATCGGGGGAAAAATATGAAAAACTGCTGTAGTATAAACTGGTGGGAAAACTGAGACAAACTTTTGAAGATTGCCTTTTTGCGATTTCTGAGAGATAACGTGGATGAATTCTTGAAGGACTCTACATGAACAGGGGGAGGAATTCTTGCAAGGTTTCTTAGAAAAAAGGACCCTTGAGCTATTGTTTTCTAACACTCTGGACTAAAGATTTATGAATTTCCTCGAAAGTAATTTTGTAGAAATCCTAGAGTAACAACTGGTGAATTCGGTTGAAGGATTAGTGTGAAAATATCTAGAGAAAATTCTAGAAAAGTTGAGGAAAAAAATCAATGTAATACCTGAGGAAATTACTAATTACTTTGGAGTTCTAATGATCCTTGATCAAATTCTAGAGAAATTCTTCTTACCATTCTTTAAAAAATCTCTGGAAGAATTTCTGGGACAATCGATAGAGGAATTTCTGGAGAGATCACTGTAGAAAACCCTAAAAGTATACTAAATACAATTTTCAGGAGACTTTAATGCATATATAAGTTAGTTTTCAATCTTTCTGATGATCGTTTTTTTAGTTGAATCGTGGATAGGACAATCCTTTGACTGTCCTACCCAGGTTTTTTCGTGCGTAGTACATGTCCTACTTGTCCTACCCACTTCCCGCGCCACTGATTGAGATAGTACTTCTCCGTATCAGACTTATTCATTTTGGTGGTTTTCATTCTTTTGAGGACTTGAAATTGCCACATATTGATCCTAGTTTTATGATGATGAAATTCCTCATTTTGCGTCTCGAACCTGCGACACCTGTATTGTTGAGTTGTTGAAGTTCTGCTCCTTTGCTCCTTCGCCCACATAAGATGAATAGTATTGGAAAGAAAAGTGACCAATTTAAACCACCACTTTTCCCCGTCATAAAACCTGCAATTGTAGTAGTGAGAAGACTTATGTTTGACTCCCTCTCACCACTATATGTAAAAACAAAGCACGTGGTATATCTGTCAAAACACTGGATGGCATTTAAACAGGCCCTGTATGCCAATATAGAGCCAATATAGTGCTTATTTAATGCCCGTATGCATCAGGCTTAGAAGCATTAATGATGCTGTAATAGGGTTTCTATGCAGCGGAAGTGCTGTTATAAGGTGTGTAAGCATTTGTGGTGCTATTATAATGCATGTACGCATTTATGATGCTGATTAAGGGCTTTTTATTAGTGCTTATGGTTACTTGGGTATCAGGGTATTGAATTGAGAAATATCCTGAAGAGCACTCATCAAATAAAATTCTGCCGTTGGAATTACTTTGAGAATTATTCCATAACCGATGTTTGGCATTAAAGTCACCAATGACAAAACATTTTGACTTAGGGTAGAAGCTCCGGTTTTGGCCATACGCCAGTTGTATCCATAGGGGATTATACACCGTTTCACATAGCCAATCAGCATGAAACCTTTTGTGTTCAGTAGATCACATTCACATGATAGAGCTACATTTATTTACTCGTCCAAATTGATTCAAAACATAAGAAAAACAATTCATTTTCCTTATAATTTTAACTCCCATACACCTAATTTGGCCAGGGCACTCCTAATTTGGCCATTCTTATGAGAAACCAATGCGATTGGCCAATTTAGGAACCAAAGTTAAATCTTTGGCTGGAACTGGTTCTGTTGGCCTATATTGACCAACGGGATTTTCAAAGCAAAAAAATGATTTTAGCTCAGTTTTGATATTTAACAAACATAATATGGATTGAAAACTTGCATTTGACATATTTGTAGTATAATAACGGCTTTCCATTTAATTTTTATTGATATTTTTTCTTAGGCTGGCCAAAACCGGTGCTCTTACCCTATTGCGAGTCAATTTTTGCAAGTCGGTTTGGAGCAAATTAACTTGCTGTCCAGAGCATTGAAAAGGCAAATAGGCAGCAATGAAAGTATATTTACCAAACTGTGTTTCAACAGAAACACCTAAAATTTCAAAAACTTTAGTTTCAAATGACGAAAACAGTTGATGTTTTATACGCCTATGAATGATGATGGCAACTCCCCCACATGCCCCATCAAGTCGATCATTACGATAAACAAAAAAGTTAGGATCTCTTTTGAGTTTAGATCCAGGTTTTAAATACGTTACGGTAATAACTGCTATATGCACGTTATTAACTGTAAGAAAATTAAACAGCTCGTTCTATTTACCATTTTATGAACGAGCATTCCAATTTAAAATATTTAAATTATTATTTGGATCCATTAGAAAAGCGTAATCCAATAACAATTTGATTTGTAAATTTTACACCTACTTGGACTGCTTCAGTCATAGTGGTGGCTTTGAACATTGCATCAATCATTAGATTCAATTGTTCAGTTAGAGTATTATAATCAGAGGCATTTCCCATTAGAATTATCGGTACACGAAGAGGCGGAGTAGGAGTTACCTGTGGCGGTAGGGTCTTTCCATTTGATTTGAAACAAGTAGAATGGGTACTCATAGTACGAATAGGAGAGGAGTTCAAATTACCTGCTACGATATCGGCAAAGGATTTTCTGGGGGTAGATACATTTGAAATTGAAAGATTCGAACGGCTACCCGACGGATTAAAATTTGTTTGTGAATGAGCATGATTATGATCTTCCTGATGGGTATGATTCATGATCAAGCGATCGTTAACTGAAAAATGAGTTTTTTTTCCCAAGACGGTGTCCAAGAAGGATTACCACCGCTAGCTTTCGCCAACGGGTCCAACGAAAAATCGAAGGCACGGGTCCAAACAAGGATCGTAAAGGGATCAATAGTAGAAAAAATAGTACTGAAAAGTACTGTTTTAGTAGCACTGAAAAGTACCGTTTGTAATTTTAGCACTGAAAAGTACTGTTGATGTAGCACTGAAAAGTATTTATTATTATTTTATTGCTTTAGGTAGTTTTTAAGAAAACTTCCAAGAGCAGAGAGAATTCGTGTACGCACAGCACGAAGGTACGATGCGCACTGTGGTAAACATTCAGATGATTCTTTGTTCTGCCCGCTTCCGCTGGCGAGATTTCCGAGACTATACAAACGATATCACCGGAGATGTCATCAATTCAAATAAGCACGCCTCAAAATGCGACTGATTTGGAGCTGCCGAAGAGATTCACCAGCAGTTGTTATGGAAAATTGTCGAAGAGATTGAGTCTGCCGACAACAGTCACACTGACAAGGGATGTTCGCAGCGTTGTAAAAACGTTCCAAAAGCATTTTGACAAGTCTGTCAGTGTGAATCGTTAGAGGATTGAGCAAAGCATAAATGTAAATAGACAAACACGGAATTTGTCTGCTGATGTCCGAGAAAATTACAAAAGAAGCACGGCATCGGCTTAAGCTGCCGAGAATACGTAAAGTTCTCCTACTTAAAAAGAAACATTTGCCTTCCTCAATTTTTTTCCGGTTTATATTTACTTTCGAATCTTCTTACTTCCAATTCCTGAGCTCTTAATTAAACAAATAATATTTTGTGCATAAACAAACTAATTCCGTTAAAATTTTGATTTTTTGTTTCATTTACATCATGAAAAAAAATCCGGGATTGCCTGGAGCATTTTTGGAGGGGTCTGCTCCCCCAGTTCCTACGCCGATGCTTGAACACCGAGTCCGAGTCGGAAACGTATGGTGCCTGAGGTCCAACATGGCCGAAGGGGCAATGCAAAATATGCTGCCAACGTCAGGCCGGAACCACGCACAGGGCAATCGGACGAAATAAAGTCCCACGTCTGTCAACTCTTACTCCTGGTTGGGTTGGTGATGATGACGGCGACGGCGGTGGTGAAAAGTTCCATGGTTGGCGACTCGTTATGAATCGTGTATAATTTATTGCAGGTCACTGCAATCATATTCGCATTAGCGACAGGCCAGTTGGGTTGGGTGGCGTTTGGTCGGTTTGCAGATCACCAGAGGAACCATATGCAACATCGCCGTTCCGATCATGAAGACCGGAGATTGCGTACCATACGTACAGTCCGAGTTGGTTTGTAAATTACTATATATTTGTAACCTTCCTCGGGCGTGCGATGGCATTGATGGAAAACCATTCCGTGCGGCGAGTGACGATTGATTGCGAGAATCGGAAAGGCAATTGCATATGGGCTTTTCCTGGTATAACTGACATGCAAAATCTAATATCGATGTGGTTGGCTATTCTTTATAAATAAAATTGATAAAAAAAGTATGTGGGTTTATAGAGTCTATAGCACAGACAAATAGAAGTTACACTATCATCATTGTCCATCAACCACATTTTTAACAGTCGATTCAAAAATATGGTAGGTGGTCGATCCGCCACCCGCAACGCATTTTTGTTCGTGTTTAACGATTACACACTACCGCCATCTGTTGACCCGTTAGCCATACACTCCGATTTTATCATTGGACGTACATGTCCTCGTAACTATGATTTTTATCGAAATTTGTTCTAAGTGTTACGTTTGGTTGTCCGTACCTAAAGCATCCTACCACAAAGGGATATGAATAAATCACAGTTCTTAAACAATTGAACAGTTACATATCAAATGATACGAAGCTCCAGAATCGGGTTCACAAATCATTATACACAACAACAATAAGCACCCTGAATATTTGCCCTGTTACAGTTGAGTCGGCCTTCATTGGCACAAATCTCCCAAATTGCGGGGAACGTGCCTCTGGAGCAGGCCTTTTGAGTCGGCCTTCATTAGTTTAGTCGTCCTTAGCCTAGTGGTACCTTCCGTGGCAACAAAGCGAGGCCATGCTGAAGGTGTCTGAGTTTGATCCCCAGTCGGTCCAGGATCTTTTCGTAATGGAAATTTTTTGACTTTCTTAGGCATAAAATATCATCATGTGTGCATGCCAAACGATATACGATTGTATGTGCAAATGAAGATTTTTAAGCACGAGTCATACGTACCTCCTTGGTAGAACATGACAAGTGATAAAAAAAACGAATTCAGTAACGAATTGTATAAAACTTTTTGTTTTGCAATTACGATTATTGTTGTTATTTATATTTGGATTATGGTATTTCTAGAGGCATCGATCCTATTTTCACTCAGAAATCCTCATCTAAGTCGAATTCGGATCATCCAACGCATTTAGAATCAGAAGCAAGTTGACTATGTCATTGATGCAATTCGATGGAGACATTCAGATAACTTCTAAAAAGAACTAAAAGTGCTACTTATGAGCACCGGTATAAAACTGTGTTGAAAAGTAGCACTTTTCAGTATCATTTTTTGTTGGAAAAGTAGATAGCGGCCTATTTTTGGCGTTTTGTTGTTCAAAACTATGTTTGCATTTAGCGACAAATAAAGTACTATACAAAGTTCAAAAAAACTGATCAATGCCATCCCATATTACGACCCGCACATACTCCAAGCTTCGAACAAAAAAAAAAACTCCGCGCAAACAATAGCTTCCGCCGCCGACCGCAAAGCTACTGATTGGTGTAGGTCAGAGTTGCAACAACAATAAAAACGCAATCCGACATTCTGAATTGAGTCATTAATCTGTTGGAATTCATTTTATGTGCCCTGGTCAGTTATATTGATGAAGTAATTAAGCCCGATTGCGCACACCAGTCCCTATTCTCTCCTTGCCGTTTACTGATGATCGGACAAACACACGGCCACATATAGTTGTCCCCCTGATGATGGTGTGCTTTATGGCCAGTGTTTTCAAATGGGACTTGTTTTTCTCTATCCACCTGCCTCCAGGAGTGCGATGGAGATAGGCCGTTAACCCTTTGGTTACCAGAATACACTGCAAGTGCCTGACGGCTTGGTATAGAAACATGTCCGAAAGAACTAGATACTATAAGAAGCCAGAGCTACAGATCCAAGGGGCTCAGATAGCCATAGCGGTAAACGCGCAGCTATTCAGCAAGGCCAAGCTGAGGATCGTGGGTTTGAATCCCACCGGTGATGGATCTTTTCGGGTTGGAAATTTCCTCGACTTTCCAGGGCCAAGATATCCATCGGCAACGAAAATGCACAGATCTGGAAAGAAAACTATTTCCGACCCGTCATTACAAGGATACTGGTGTTATTCGCAAGAATTCCAATTGAATTCTCATAGATTCAAGTCGTATTCTCAAGGATGCCAGTCGGATTCGTAAGTATTTTAGTTGGATTCACAAAGATTGCAATGTGATACGCAAAGGTTTGCAGCGATTTCAGTGAAGTTCATAATGATTCATAAAGAAAATCAAGGATTCTAGCCTATTCTAGTCGGATACGAAAGAACTTCATTCGCATTCTCATGGATTTATGTCGTATTTTCAAGGATTACAGTCAGATTCATAAGTATTTCAGTCAGATTCGCAAAGGTTCTAGCAGTATTTGCATAGATTCCAGAGGCTTTTGCAAGAGATTTGCTTTAATTTTAGTAGAATCCGCAAGGATTCCAGTCGAGTTTACAAGGATTAAAATCAGATTTGCAAGGATTCTATTAGTATTCACAATGATTCACCAGAATTCCAACCAAATTCGCAAGGATTCCAATCAATTTTTCCAGGATTCCAGTCAGAATTGCAAGGATTCTAGTCGGGTTCATTACAATTCCAGTCGAATTCGTAAGATTTTGTATTATATTCGTTTGGAATTCACAAATAATCCGGTCAGATTCACATAGATTCCTACCAGATTAGCAAGGATTCTAGTCGGTTTCGCAAGGTTCCCATTCAGATATGCAAAAATGACAGTCAAATTCTCATGGATTCCAGTCGGATTTGCAAGGATTCTAGTAGTGTTCACAAGGATTGCAGTCGAATTAGCAAAGATTCCAATAGTATTCTCAATGATTCCAGTTGAATTCGCAAGGATTCCAATAGGATTCACAAGGATTCCAGTCGGAATCCCAATTAATCTAGTAGGAATACGATGGGTTACGACTACATCTTTGGTATTCCAGAGGCAATCAGTTATTTCAAAAAGAATACTACACAAGAATCCCACTGAAATTCAGAACTTCTGCCAAAATTTCAGAATTCTCCAAAACTGCTCAATTCAATAATGGCATATTTTTTGAACTCTCATATAAATCTCGTAGTTTTCTGAAATTCCCAGAATTTCATAATTTTCAGTTCATACGTATCACTTCACCAGATCTCTAAAACTCTCGCCAATATTTAAGATCTCCTACCGTAATACTCGAATTCACATCGAATGTCCACCTAAACCCCATAAGCATAAAAAAAGAACAACTACATGAAAAAACTGCTCAAGGCCCTTATATCGGTTTGGACTAGGGATCTTTTATGTGAGAGATTAGTGGAAATAAAACGGAATGATTTGGGAACAAACCAGCAGTGCTGAGCCCTGTCAACCAGAAAGTAATTTTCGATGGCGATCGATATTGATTCGTTTTGACTCGTTGGCGAGCGCAATCGCTGGGCAAAAATCTATAAAGACATTGTAACACTGGTTGATCGGGAGATTGCTTAGCGTCAAGGGTTACAACATTACCCTTGACGCTGACATAACTTCCTCATTGCTAAAAAATGTATTTCGTTTCATCATATACTTTTGAGCTATATTTCGAAACTAATGAACAGTAGACAAAAAAAACAACTTAATATTGCAAAAAGAAAAATATAAAAAAATGAACATTTGCTATATTTTGTCAATGCAATTTTTTTTTTTCGAAATTATTTCAATTGAATTAAAAAATGAGGTCCACCATTTGGGGAAGGAAGAAGTCTACCAAATTGAGACAGTGTATGTATAAAGTATTGGAAAAAGCGAGGAGGGAGTTGAGGGTCCCAGAAATCCCAAAAAGCGATGGACGTTCTATTTATCAGTAGGGTCTGTGCTGACCAGATAAGAATTGATTTTCTATAATCAAAATTTTCAATGTAAACGATTATTAAATCAAACAAATTTATCACATATGATGGCTGAAATAGCCTATAGAAAAATACAAAAATATAAAAATATTTGATTGTTTGGAAAAGTACTATGATTTTCATCATCAAAGTCGTGCCCATACTTTCTGGGACACCCTATAAATAGTTTAATAGGCTTCATAAATTGATTGGAAAGAATGGCGATGGACAATAAAAGCAACATGTGAAGATAATTTATTATACTGTGTTAATCACGATTATTTGTTAGTCAGTGTGCTTGTAACATTTTTTAAACATATCAATCGGATATTGGGATAAAAGACATTTGGCGGTCTGAAATGTCTTCCAATTATCTCGTTAACTATAATTAGCTAATTCATAAAATATTGTAGCAAGCTATTGGTGAGTGATTTCTTTTAGGTATTTCCGGAGGCATTCCAGTAAGAAGTAGAGAAACTTTGTGCATAACTGTAGTTGTCAGCTTCAACAGAAGTTGAGAATAGTTTTGGCGTTGCCATTGCAGGATCTTTATAAAGGAATTATAAAAGCGATTCAGAATTTCTGCTTTATTATTTTGGAATACGTATTAATTCTTACAGATGTTACGGAAAATCCTGCAGAAATACAGCCACAAATGTTATCCATACTTGGAGCTTGCTATTTTCTTCAGCTTATGAACGGTATTTTTGTAAGAATAGAAACTCAATAAATAAATTTAGACTTTCAGTACCAATTCATTGCAGTATTTCCATTCGACTAATTATTCTTTCCAATCACTCAACAAATATGTACACCATCTCCTTCAGAAACTATGCAGAATGGCATTGCAACAGATTTTATAATAAAATTTGTGTAAAAAAAATACTTATTTTGCTAAAAATTCTATCTATTTTTTCTTGTATTGATTCCTATACGAATAAAAAAGCCAAAAAATAATAGATTTTCAAAAACATTATTTAAAACTCAAACAGTTCAATTACGAGACCAGTATGCATGAAATCTGTTAGACATTACATCTGAAGCTCCCAGTATCTTGTCTATGAAGTATTCAGTAGTCAACATCAAGGAGTTCAATCTTACACGTGTTCAAAAAATCCAATGGTTTTTTGATTACCCAAAGGTCGAATCCACACGCATAGCTGAGCTCAAATATTGTTAAAAACCCCGTGTACTTGTCAATAGTTCAAAATGAGTATTGACAAAAAAATGACGCTTGTAAACTACCCTTTGTAAAATAGTTTCCAAATATCAGAAAACGAACATAATGCTCGTCATAAAATATATATTTAGGTGCTTGGTGGTGTCAGTCTCAAAAACCATCATTAACAAAATTCGTCAAAATCCGAAAAAATAATAAGCGTGTAGCTTTTAAACGTATCGTATCCTTTTTTCATTTTTTACATCCCATACCTGCTAGGATTTAATCATAATAAAAATGAAAGCTTACAGTATTTTCTATTGAGATCTTTCTTCATGGACGAGAACAGCTTTCCCGGGAAGCTCACGAGACTGATAAGAGCGACGATGGAAGGTGTGCAAAATTGTGTGAAGGTTTCAGGCAAACACTCCAGTTCGTTTGGATCCCACCGGGGACTACGACAAGGTGATGGACTTTCGTGCCTGTTGTTCAATATTGCGCTAGAAGGTGTTATGCGGAGAGCCGGGCTTAACAGCCGGGGTACGATTTTTACGAGATCCAGTCAATTTGTTTGCTTCGCGGATGATATGGACATCGTCGGCCGAACATTTTAAAACGGTGGCAGACCTGTACACCCGCCTGAAACGCGAGGCAGCAAAATTTGGACTGGTGATGAATGCGGCCAAGACAAAGTACATGCTAGCTGATGGGGCCGAGCGCGACAGGGCTCGCCTAGGTAGCAGTGTTACGATAGACGGGGATACGTTCGAGGTGGTCGACGAGTTCGTCTACCTTGGATCCTTGCTGACGGCTGACAATAACGTTAGCCGTGAAATACGGAGGCGCATCATCAGTGGAAGTCGGGCCTACTATGGCCTCCAGAAGAAGCTGCGGTCAAAAAAGATTCACGCCCGCACCAAATGTACCATGTACAAAACGCTCATAAAGCCGGTAGTCCTTTACGGGCATGAAACGTGGACGATGCTCGAGGAGGACTTGCAAGCACTTGGAGTCTTCGAACGTCGGGTGCTTAGGACGATCTTCGGCGGTGTGCAGGAGAACGGTGTGTGGCGGCGAAGGATGAACCACGAGCTCGCCCAACTCTACGGCTAACCCAGTATCCAGAAGGTGGCCAAAGCTGGAAGGATACGATGGGCAGGGCATGTTGCAAGAATGTCGGACAGCAACCCTGCAAAGATGGTGTTCGCTTCGGATCCGGTTGGTACAAGAAGGCGTGGAACGCAGCGAGCTAGGTGGGCGGATAAAGTGCGTATCGATTTGGCGAGCGTGGGGCAGAACCGAGGATGGAGAGATGCGGCCACGAACCGAGTATTGTGGCGTGAAATTGTTGATTCAGTGTTATCTGTGTAGATGTTAACTAAATAAATGAAATCTTTCTTCATTTTTTGACGTTGGATAACGTCTTACGGCAACATACTGGGGTACAATTTCGAAAAACGAAAAATCGCTCGCGTCACGAAAAGTGGTTAGATTTTGACTGTAAATAACTCACTAACGCCCGCATAAATTTTCAAGATTCTTGCACCAATCGATTGGAAATCTTTCTACGAATCTACTCAAATAATGAAAACTATTGATTTTCATGACTAAACTATTGAAAAATTGGTAAATATCGAGGCATGTCTTATGTTTCATAGAAAAGCACATTTTTCTTGCTGTTATAAGGTTTTGACGTTTTGAAGTTTACATGTACCGTAAAACGGGGTAACTTTGATAATGCGGGTAACTTTGATAGTACAAGACCCGCAACATACTAAACGAAATAATAAAGTTTCTGTTAAACAGTTAAGCAAAACGAATGCAAAACTAAAGAATAATAGTATGCCACTTAATGTCAAAGCTATTTTCTTTGGAATCAAGTACATTTAAGGATTTGTATGCAAATATTAAAAATTTGTACGCTCACAAACAATCTGTTCTACGATCACTATTTCATGAAGTCATAATGAGTTCGTCAGTTATCCTTGATAGCCTAGTTGTAGCAGAACATGAATTCGGTCTCAAATCTCTTAGCGAAAACCATTTTTTCAATTTGGGACCATTTTTGTAATCTATGTCAGAAATTTTCAGTAATTGCCATATAGCGCTAAACGCCTAGAGGTATGCAACGCCCTATAAATGTTCCATAATTCATTCGATTTTGTTCGACTATCAAAGTTACCCCAAAACAGAAAACCGACTTTCGATTATTTGAAAAATGATATATCCATTCAGAATGAATCTTTTTTTTGTTATTTTTTTTAGGTATCAAATGTGTTCGCTTGTAAAAAAGGGGTGGTAAGATTTTTTGTTACAAAAAGTATACTGCTTCAAAATAATTTCCCTGAATTTGTAGTGTTTTGAGGTTCATATCGTACTAATACCGTAATTTCGGGTGAAATTGATCATTTTTCATGTTTTGACGTTGGATAACGTCTTACGGCAACATACTGGGGTACAATTTCGAAAAACGAAAAATCGCTCGCGTCACGAAAAGTGGTTAGATTTTGACTGTTAATAACTTACTAACGCCCGAATAGATTTTCAAGATTCTTGCACCAATCGATTTGAAATCTTTCTACGAATCGACTCTAATAATGAAAACTATTGGTTTTCATGACTGAACTATTGAAAAATTGGGAAATATCGAGGTATGTCTTATTTTTAATAGAAAAGCACATTTTTCTTGCTGTTATACGGTTTTGACGTTTTGAAGTTAACATGTATGTACCGTAATTTCGGGTGAAATTGATCATTTTTCACGTTTTTTCGGGTCTGCTTTCCTATATATTATCGATACCATACAACTAAATGCAGGAAAACAAGTACGACGATGATCCTTATTAGCTTATGTACATAAAACAAAATCATCTTTTAAATAACAAATCAGGGGATCCCATTGAGGGGTGAAATTGATCACTTGTGATTGTGATTATTATTAGTTTTGAAATCAACTCTAAAAACTTAATTTGAGTCTCCGGAATCCGAATATGCTTACCAAATTTTTAACAAGACAATATATTTGGAAATAATCAATAATCAAATTTCAAGAATACAGCGGTTAACGCCTAAATGTAGGCAATTTCCAAAGGATTTTCCTAACTTTCAACTGAAATTAAATTATTTCAACAAAACGAGCAAATTGATGAGAATTTTGGTAGTAAAATCTGCTTTGGGATATATTTTAAGCATCATTATAAATACCATGTCCACATGCTTGTTTATAACTAGAAGTTTATGAATGCATTTTAACAACACACAAAACATGATTCTGGAATTTTGCATTATTCCCATAGAAATAACCATTCTTTGACATAAAAAACATCACTACACACAATATTTAAGACAAACAACGTTTATTTACTACAGATTGCATCAATTTTGGTGCACATGAGTTAGGCCACTTGCTTCCTGAAGGACCATGACGGTCGAGCTCTGGAATCGCAGATTTGCCTTTACCAGGCATTGCAGAATTCGCTCTCATTTGAGAATGAAGCACGATCAAAGCAAGCAAAGAAAAACATCCCATCTGTTGCGGTCCACGATCGTCATTGTATCGCAAGGTGTAACAAGTCTGATAAATGGAAGCAGCGAGCGAGAGCCCCAAAGAGAGAGCGATGATAAAATCCATTTTTCTCGCTTGTTTACCGTTGGGGATAGGTGTTTTTCTTTACTGGCACGATAAACAATCCACGAACTTCCAATAGCAATAGTGTCCCCCAGGCTTGGAGCATGTTTAGAGGGGTTTTATCATGCACTACTATCCCCCCAATCTGATCAAAGTTGTAGCAGTATACGATAAACAGTCTCTCATAATGTGCAACATGTTATGATAGTTACAGAGAGCGATACGTGAGAGATTCTCTCAATTTTCTCAGGATTCAATCCTTGGCCTTTACATTTCCCGGATACCCGGGTACCACGACGAAGCAGAAGAAGTTCTTCATGCTGCGGAACTTCTTCGAGTATCAAAACGAGATCATGCCAATCATCGTGACTGGCAACGTTAACATCGATTTGAGCACAAAGTGGAGAACACTGAGTTCGCAGTCTTAATGGAGAAGTACCTCAACCACAAACTGGCTTGGGAACCCACTAAAGCAACCAATCTAAAACACTAACTAAAGCAACGATCATCCGTGGACCTAACGTTCGACCGGAATATTTATTTGAGAAGCAAGAGTTACCGCTCATACTTCTTCTTCCATCGACCGATTCTATCGGTGTTGAAGTGTTAACCGAACCAACCAAATAATAACACACAATTTCCATAATAGGTCAGAATTGACATGCAACAAATAGTATGAAAATTGATTGGATTCTTATCAGTAGAAATCTTTCATGAGTTCGTGACGGTCTCAAGCCATGTAATAGAAGAAACTAACGTTATCCAACGTCAACTTGGCGGTTGTATCTCGGAAACAACCTCTAACTTTTTTGCATTAGGGTATCATGTTATAACCAAAATCGCATTATATGTATGCTCAGGAAAGTCGAAAAAAATCCCACCAGGAACGACCTTCACATATACGTGGCAACTTTAAGCTAAGGTCTTGCTTTATAGATACGCATTTACAAATGCCCACTGCATGTAATACCACACTCGATTTCTGTACCACAAGTATGCTTTTACAGATAGTGCTTGTATTCAGTACAAACTGCTCTTAGGTTTATAATTTAATTGATGAAGGTTCCCAGATATTTTCTGCATCATTTTTAGTAGTTATTATGCATTCTCTGAAACTGGGATTACAATGGTAAAAACAGGTACCTTTCTAAATTCATGAATTTGGAAACATAAACTTCACGCCTTGTTGCTAGAATCGGTAAGACACTGTAATTGGAAATTAGGAATTTAAGGGTACTTTCAGATTGGGACGGATAATGTTGTAAAACAAGGCAATAAAAGATCTTTATTCTCTTTCATTCATGATGCTTTTCTATTTGATCGAATAACATTTGAGCCTGCGAAAATTACACTAATTTAACATTCATCGCAGAAACTACCCAAACTTTTGCACGATTTTCATCATACTAAGGGATGAACCCAAACTTTTGCACGATGCCTTGAATGACTGTTTCATTTATTTTGAATAGTTTTCAGATTTTTCTGCCAAAATTTCGTGAGTGCTCTTCAAAGAATATAAGTTTACGATTCTCGGACATCTTGTTTTAAAATTTTGGTCGATCCAATGCTGAGGAAATTAGCTATGTTTTTTCAGTGTGTTTTTTGAAAAATGTCACAACTTTAAGTAACAATTCAGTATACAAAATTCAAATAATGTTTTTGGAGAAATACTTACAAAGTAAGAATAACTCTTTGTCTTTCGAATACGGCTTAGAGAGTTTCAATTGGACGTGTAGCCGTAGAGATATGGACTAAACACTTTTTTATGTTTTTGAGAGGGTGAACCCAAACTTTTGCACGGGTGTGTTTCATTTAATCATGATACAACCTTCTGCAACATCGTTCGCTATGATATCTAATGGTGTTTTTGACATTTTTGACTCAATTAAACGCGATTAACAATTTTCCTGAACCAAAAAGTAGATGTGCTGTGTTTTCCATATGTTTGAGCTGTAAATCCCATATTAAATTCAATTCAAATGCGCTAGCTCATAGAACGTCCAAATGAGCTGAAACTTTCAGGCAATCTTCTTCTTACCCTAAAAAATAATTTTAGGGGGTGCCCCGTGAAATCATACAACTTTAATTTTCTCCCATACTGAGCTGGGTCAGTCTAATGCTCTTATCTAAAGCTTTAAAGTATATAATTCCATAAATAAGTGCATAAAAAAGTGCCTTGTTTATAGAAAAGAAAAAAACGTTTTACAGAAGCAATCATAACATTTAAACAATGTATAAAACCAACAGCTTGGAATTGAATGGGTAAAACAGCAGGAAAACAAAAAACGACAATGACACCAACAACACGAATGGGTGTCACTGATGCACGCGGACTCCCACAGGCCATCTGATTGAATATGATAACGAATGGAATGGAAAAAAAGTCACCCCATCTGAATGGTGATTTCCACCGCACTGCGAGGATCCTGGCAGATTGGTGACTACGCTGACTGAATGGCAGCTTATTTAGTCATAGCTATGGATGTGTTTGTGAGGTCCGGTAGAAGGTAGAGGTACAATGTCCGGTGAAGTGATCGGGTATTTACTGATGGATTTACGATTGTTTATGGGTGATTATTGTCGAGATTTGTTTCCTGTTTATGGTGGAATTAATTCAAATTGCGTGTCAGTCGGATTGGGGTTTCGTCTGGTAAATTGCATTACGGAGTTCATAATATGGACAACGGACATGAAGCAACTGTTATTGATTCGTGTATTAAATAGTCCGCTTTTTTGTGCATTCTTCTTCTTCTTGGCATTACGTCTTCACTGGGAAGCAGGCTCTTTCTCAGCTTAGTGTTTACTTAGTAGGCGGCGTTTAAGATAGGAATTTTCACACTCCAGTTTGTCGCCTTTTTTGTAGATCAGGCATACAACGCCTTGCTTCCACTATTCCGGTAGCTGTTCAGTCACTCCGGGTCCATCTTCATGAGTTCAGCTGCGATACCATCCTTACAAGCAGCTTTATTGTTCTTGAGCTGGTGAATGGCATCCTTAACCTCCCTCAAAGTGGGGGCTAGTTGGTTTCCATCGTCCGCAGTACTGACGAAGGCATTTCCTCAGTTGTCTCGACCTGTGCTCTCAGTGCTATTCAGGTGTTCATCGAAGTGCTGCTGCCACCTTCCGATCACCTTACGTTCGTCCGTAAAGATGCTCCCATCCTTGTCCTTGCACATCTTGGCTCGCGGCTTAAAGCCGTTGCGTGATGCGTTGCGTTGCTTCGTACCAGACGTTGTTCTCAGCTGCATCGTTGATGGCTGCTACTCTAGCAGTCCTCGAAAGGAACTTCATCCAGCTCACCATCCAGTCTACACGTAATGCAGTCTAGAGGTGCTGTGCGTGTGCAGTTGCGACATCTGTTTGTTTTAGTCGCTTTAGGTCATACCGGGCGGCCTTCGGTACCGTACGTTATTAACGATAGAGAGTTTTGGGCGCAGTTCAACCATTACCAGATTGTTAGCGCTACGATATTTCCTGACGTTGATAATATCGGAGAAGTGCCGCCCATCAATCAGAATGTGGTCGATTTGTGATTCTGTCTGCTGTGGTGATCTCCAGGTGTATCGGTACGGAGAATTGTGCTGAAAGAGCATGCTACGAATAGTCATATTCATGGAGTTGCAAAATCAATCAGTCGTATAGGCCGTTTTCGTTCGTCAGTGGACGCCGTAGCTCAGTAGCTGTTGTACTCGCGCTCGAGATGCGCTTCAAAAGCGTATTTTTCATCATCATTGTTTCCGTAGTGAGGACTATGCACGTTTATGATGCTCAAATTGAAGAACCGACCTTCGCACCATTACTCATGTCCAGCACAAAGAAAAGTAAGTGAATATTGTAGAACTGTGAAATGCATTTTACGTGAGGTATAACAACGCTCAACTTAAATGGCATAAACACGGAGATCAACAAATCTATCTTAAAAGACTTTGTCAGAAATCAAGATATTGATATATTGTATTTACATAACGCACTTGTTAATATCAGTGAGGATAGGAAGGGAACAGGAATTTTGTTGAGGAAAAACTTAAACTATAGTTCTCAAATATTTGATTCTTCTGGAAGGCTCACTTCAAAAATTGTTATTGGGATCAATTAAATTAATATTTATACCTATTTAGGAACCAATAAGAAAAAGATAGAGACGATCTGTTTCTTAACCGCATGGCCGTTCATATCAGTAAAACAAACTGCGAATATTCTGTGCTAGTAGAAGATTTCAATTGTATATTAGATCCAAGTGATTCAAACAGCTCTGTAAAAAATTCTCGAATGGCCTCCGAAATCTAGTTGAAATGTTTCATTTCCAAGATGTGGCAAAACAACTCCATCTAGAAAAGTTCACTATTTATCGCGGCGACTGTGTTTCTCGCTTAGATCGTTTCAATGGTCCAGAAGCATTCAAATCCCGCATTCGTGATGTGAAAACTGTTGCGGTACCATGTTCAGATCACCATGCGGTGCTGTTGAAATTGTCCGTTCAGCAATAAGAACTCAACACTAGAGGAAGAGGTTATTAGAGAATTGATTCAACACTATTGTCGTTACCAGCAATTAGTGAAGCATTCAGCAGTAAGTTTCATCAGCTGAGAAACAGATTGCAATATATGGACCTCAGCTCATGGTGGAATCACGCATTCAAATCAAAAGTGCGTAGTTTCTATTAAAGTGAATCATGGCGCTCCTACCAGGCTGAGCAAAGCCGTAAGAGTATGCTTTATTCCCGATATTATGACTTGATCAATAGGAGATCTGAAGGAGAAGATGAAAATGAGAAAATCAATTTAGTAAGGAATCTGTTACTAACACATACTAACAATAAAACGCACGTCTCCGTCGGCTGAAATCAACAGTTCCAGTATCGTCACTTTTGGAAGGAGAAAAAAATGAATGATTATCAAATGTCAAAGCATTTTCATAATCATCTTACACCGGTTATACAATCCGCGGGAGCTAATAATTTGCAATCAGTGCGCATCGTACCTTCGTGCTGTGCGTACACGAATTCTCTCTGCTCTTAGAAGTTTTCTTAAAAACTACCTAAAGCAATAAAACAGTACTTTTCAGTGCTACAAAAACAGTACTTTTCAGTGCTAAAATTAAAAACGGTACTTTTCAGTGCTACCAAAACAGTACTTTTCAGTACTATTTTTTCTACTATTGATCCCTTTACGATCCTTGTTTGGACCCGTGCCTTCGATTTTTCGTTGGACCCGTTGGCGAAAGCTAGCGGTGGTAATCCTTCTTGGACACCGTCTTGGGAAAAAACCTCTCGAAGGTCACGTCTTCTTTCGTTTATTAACTAAACATGGTATCAACAACAAACAAAAGGAAGGGTGAATCTCTGAATTCACTACTTCCTTCCAAAAAAGTGGGTTTTAAAACTGTCACTACACGTGGCAAGAATGGTAGAAAGGACGTTTTCCCGGAATGCGAACTTTCTTTCAAGGGTGAAATAAATAATTGTATCGAAATGAGCAATCAGTTCGATGCTCTAGACAAATTTTCCGAACACCAAATTGAAGCAGCCTCTAGCCCAGGCTCTTTGATTCAAGTGAGGAAGCAAAGAGTGCCGCCTATCGTGGTCAGTTGTTCCGAATTTGGGGGATTTAGGCAGGAGATCTTGAACTCCATTAGGGGAATCAAGGTTTCCTTCCAAATCGCAAAGAAAGGAGACTGTCGCGTTTTGCCGGAAACTCTTAAAGATCGTGAACTTCTTCTCAAACATCTTGAAGAAAAGAAGCACAATTTTTTTACTTATGACGACAAAACTGAACGTTTGTTCAAAGTTGTCTTGAAAGGTCTCTCAAGTGATTTTATTTCACCTGAAGAGATCAAAAATGGAATAAATGATATACTTGGATTTTCCCCAGTCCAAGTAATCATTATGAAAAAGAGAACCCAATCTGGCATTGTTCGGAAAGGGCTTTCTCAAGAATTTTATTTAGTTCACTTTAACAAAAAAGAACTAAATAATATTAAAGCTTTAGAAAAAGCAAAACTTTTGTTTGATGTCCGTGTGACATGGGAACATTTCCAGAAACCTGGAGGAAATTACCAGAACCCCACTCAGTGCCGTCGGTGCCAAAAGTGGGGTCATGGTACAAAAAATTGTCGCATGGATGCTAAATGCATGATTTGCGGAGGTTCTTCTCACGCTAAGGACGTCTGTCCAGTGAAGGAAGAAACCACCAAATTCATATGCTGTAATTGCGGGGCTAACCATAAGTCCAATTTTTGGAATTGTCCTTCACGCAAAAGGGTCATTGAGGCTCGTGCCAGGCAGATGAAAGATAATATCCGTTACGATAACGGTCGTTTCCGGAATTTGCCTGGTAGAGTATCGAACAATGCTCATTTTTCAGTTAACGATCGCTTGATCATGAATCATACCCATCAGGAAGATCATAATCATGCTCATTCACAAACTAATTTTAATCCGTCGGGTAGCCGTTCGAATCTTTCAATTTCGAATGTATCTACCCACGGTAAATCCTTTGCCGATATCGTAGCAGGAAATTTGAACTCCTCCCCTGTTCGATCCATGGGTACCCATTCTACTTGTTTCAAATCAAATGGAAAAAACCCTACCGCCACAGGTAACTCCGCTTCTTCGTCTACCGGAAATTCCTATGGGAAATCACATGACATGTCTGCCTCTGATTTTAATTTTATAACTGAACAATTGAATCTAATCATTGATGCAATGTTCAAAGCCACCACTATGACTGAAGCAGTCCAAGTAGGTGTAAAATTTACAAATCAAATTGTTATTGGATTACGTTTTTCTAATGGATCCAAAAAATAATTTAAATATTTTAAATTGGAATGCTCGTTCTCTGAATGGTAAAGAGGACGAGCTGTTTAATTTTCTTACGGTTAATAACGTGCATATAGCAGTTATTACCGAAACGTATTTAAAACCTGGATCTAAACTCAAAAGAGATCCTAACTTTTTTGTTTATCGTAATCATCGACTTGATGGGGCATGTGGGGGAGTTGCAATCATCATTCATAGGCGTATAAAACATCAACTGTTTTCATCATTTGAAACTAAAGTTTTTGAAACTTTAGGTGTTTCTGTTGAAACACAGTTTGGTAAATATACTTTCATAGCTGCTGTAACGGTATCCCGTTACAGCTATGTAAATAAAACCATATATAAATAACTTGTACATACTTGTTTGTCGTTAATCGTTACAAAACATCGCATGCAAAATCATATAACAGATTTAGAAGGTAACAGCTGGTAAATCTCACGCAATTTAAGTTCCACAGCGCCTGCGCATAGGCAATCGCTTGCAATATTGAAATCGCCATTCGCTGGGAAGTGGTATCGCTATCCGTTGACCCTCTCGCGAGATTTAATTGATTGCTTGCGATCGGGCCGAAAACCGAAGGTCAAGTTCAAAGAAGACCTTGAAATTGGGGAGAAGAACATGAAGGCCATACTTAGCAATTACTGGTGGGAGCGAGAGGTCGAAAACCGGAAAGGGAATGAAAAAGCTAACCCGAACGATCCGTTAAAAGACGATGGCAATTCCAAGGTTTCCTATCTGAGGGTTTCAAGATTCCTCATCATTTTGCCTGGATAGTCGAACCAATAAGGAAGTGTTTGCCCGTGTACCGCGAAATTGTAATTTGATTCCATTGTAGATAGCTCAGTGTGAACTAACAGGTTTAAATATTACAGGATAGTTAGATAGTTTCCTCCGAGTGCTGAAAAGTTAGACTGTAGTGATACCAAAGTGCAGTCAGAAAGGTATTAAAGTCGTGCGTTGCGTGAAGTGTGTGCTCTCTTTAACCCCATTGTCGAACAGCCGTTCGACGGCTTTATTTCTCGGATTTAGGAACCCGCAGCAGTGACCGACCATCCGGCAAACCACCGGCCCACGCGTTACTTGTGGCCGAAGGGGCCGCGCCGCCAACATCGCGCCCATCGCTCTGTGACACCGTCGAAGAATATCCGTCCGATCACGTGTTCAGAAAACCGACGCTAAGGAAGTTCATCCCGTCTGGTAGGTGGATTGATCCCGCACCCCGCGCGAATTGCGTAATCGTTCGCCCATGCGGTCTCCACAGTCAACCAGCCAAGCCAACGAACAATAGGATCAGCCCAAGCCATCCAACAATAGCGACCCTCATCGTCAGTCCCGTCGTCTGCGAAGCAGCCAAGCCACAGCAGCAATAGAATGCGGTAACCGTGAGTAATGAAAGCAATCATGTGCACATGTGACGTCATTTAGGGGAAATTTGTTTCGTTAGTTCGGCCAAGATAAGTTTGAGAGCACGCACGCTTAGGTAGGATAGGCACTTTAGGAACTCGAAGAGCGAATAGGAAATAAAATCGGAAATGTTTAAATTATCCACTGTATTGTTCCTTAACCGATGAAGCCCTGCCTACCGATTACGTAATATGTTCAGTCTGTGGTTCACACGAGCGGTCTCCTTTTGGCGCTTTCCGTATTTCATTGAGAGTTTGTTGAATGATGTGCTTTCATATCGGTGTCGCCATCTGTGGTGCGGTGGTAGAATCTTCCAGTGATGATAGACTTTTATAGTGGAAAGCTTCTCTTGACACGTGTCGCTAGGGTAAAGTGAGTATTGTTCGCTACTGGATTGTCGAATTCTAGTAAGACGGACGCCAGGAAAGTGGAGTGGGCAAGATTGTTCTTCAAACATTTTAAAAGGTTGTATAATGGACCAACTTAGGTGGGTCTCAGACCGGGCATAAAATTAACACGAGCGGGAGGTCCTCTAACGGGGTGGCGCTTAAGCTTCTCGCTTTGCGAAGAACGATCGGGTCAGTCCATGGTGGCGAATTGTAAGCTAGGGATATTTCCGGCCGACCACGAACTACGAGGTTCGTGCGGCTACACTGCCTATTTGCCTTTTCAATGCTCTGGGCAGCAAGTTAATTTGCTCCAAACTGACTTGCGTAAATTGACTCGCAATTAGTCAAAATTTTTTGACATTGAAGACTTTAATGCCAAACATCGGTCATGGAATAATTCTCAAAGTAATTCCAACGGCAGAATTTTATTTGATGAGTGCTCTTCAGGATATTTCTCAATTCAATATCCTGATAGCCCCACATGTTTTTCCTCTTCTAGAAATCCATCTACGATTGATTTGGTCTTAACCGACTCTAGCCATCTTTGTAGCCAACTGATTACTCATGCTGATTTTGATTCTGATCATGTCCCTGTTACATTTCAAATATCCCAAGAAGCGATTCTCAATCCTATCAGCTCCACTTTCAATTATTTACGAGCCGACTGGAATATATATGAAACGTATGTTGACTCTAATCTTGATGTTAACATTTCTTTAGAAACTAAACTTGATATTGACAATGCTCTTGAAACTTTAACAAATTCCATTGTTGAAGCCCGGAGCATTGCAATTCCAAAATGTGAAGTAAAATTTGAATCCGTGATTATAGACGATGATCTTAAACTCTTAATCCGTCTTAAAAACGTGAGGAGAAGGCAATTTCAACGCACTCGCGATCCTGCTATGAAAATTATATGGCAGGATTTGCAGAAAGAAATCAAGAAACGTTTTGCTCAATTAAGAAACAAAAATTTTGAAAATAAAATTTCTCAATTGGACCCTGGCTCTAAGCCCTTTTGGAAATTATCGAAAATCTTGAAAAAACCTCAGAAGCCAATACCGGCATTGAAAGAGGAAAACAAATTATTACTAACTAATTGCGAAAAAGCTCAAAAACTTGCTATGCAGTTTGAAAGTGCGCACAATTTTAATTTAGGACTTACTAGTCCAATTTAAAATGAAGTTAGTCAGGAGTTCGAAAATATTCTCAATCAAGAGAACGTTTTCGAAAATGCCTGGGAGACTGATTTGGAAGAAGTGAGAACTATTATTAAAAAATTCAAAAACATGAAAGCTCCTGGCGATGATGGAATTTTCTACATCCTCATCAAGAAACTTCCAGAAAGTAGCTTATCATTTTTAGTTGATATATTTAACAAATGTTTTCAATTAGCATATTTTCCTGACAAATGGAAAAATGCTAAGGTTGTTCCAATTTTAAAACCAGACAAAAATCTTGCAGAAGCTTCTAGCTATCGTCCAATCAGTTTGCCTTTCTCCATTAGTAAACTTTTTAAAAAAGGTTATTTTGAACAGAATGATGGCCCACATCAACGAAAATTCTATTTTTGCCAATGAACAGTTCGGATTCCGCCATGGACATTCGACCACTCATCAACTTTTACGTGTAACAAATTTGATCCGTTCCAACAAATCTGAAGGCTATTCTACTGGTCTTGCTCTTCTAGACATAGAAAAAGCATTCAACAGTGTTTGGCATGAAGGTTTGATTGTAAAATTGAAAAACTTTAATTTTCCAACATACATTGTTAGAATAATTCAAAGTTATCTGTCAAATCGTACACTTCAGGTTAATTATCAGAACTCCAGATCTGAAAGACTTCCTGTAAGAGCTGGTGTTCCCCAAGGCAGCATTTTGGGACCAATATTATACAATATTTTCACATCTGACTTACCTGAGTTACCTCAGGGATGTCAAAAATCCTTGTTTGCGGATGACACAGGCCTCTCCGCCAAAGGACGAAGCCTGCGTGTCATCTGTAGTCGATTGCAAAAAAGTTTGGATATTTTTTCTTCATACTTGCAAAAATGGAAGATTTCTCCTAATGCTTCCAAAACTCAACTAATAATATTCCCACATAAACCAAAAGCTCTTTATTTGAAACCTTCAAGTAGACATGTTGTCACGATGAGAGGGGTTCCAATAAATTGGTCAGATGAAGTTAAGTATCTAGGGCTCATGCTAGATAAGAATTTAACTTTCAAAAATCATATTGAGGGCATTCAAGCCAAATGTAATAAATATGTAAAATGTCTCTATCCCCTTATTAATAGAAAATCAAAACTTTGTCTTAAGAACAAGCTTTTGATATTCAAACAAATTTTCAGGCCAGCCATGTTGTATGCTGTACCAATATGGACTAGCTGTTGTAATACCAGGAAGAAAGCTCTGCAGAGAATTCAAAATAAAATTTTGAAAATGATTCTGAGACTTCCTCCCTGGTATAGTACCAATGAGTTACATAGAATATCCAATGTTGAAACATTGGAACAAATGTCAAATAAAATAATAAATAATTTCAGGCAAAAATCGTTACAATTTTCTATTGCCACGATTAATGCGTTGTATGTTTAGGTTAAGTTAGGTTAAGTATATTAAAAACGTTTTTTTTTCTCTTATAAGCAGGTGAAATCAACTCACCTGTAAAAAAACTGAACTGCTACGGCAACTGAAATGTAATATGTTGTTAACAAAATGTTAATTAAATCTTAAATTTGTTTTACCAAATTAGGATGATAGTGTTGTCTAATAACACAGAACACCTAGATATAAGAAATGAATGTAATGTTTGGAATGATACTAATAAAGAAATTAAAAAAAATAATAATAATAATAATAATAATAATAATTTGCAAAGCGATCGTCCATCGTTGACAGAAGTACAAAGTCATTAAACCGACCTTTTTGCAGAGAAGCAACTTTCAAATGCCACTACACTTTTTTATATTAAACTTTGGGAGGGAATATTAGAGTATGTTTAAAACTACAAATGAACTTTAACACTTCACTTTTTGCAAAAAAAATAAAATACTAAAATCACTAAGGTGAGCAAATACCTTTAAACTCTAATATGTGTTGCTTATCTTGACAGATAGGCCTATTTCATCTGCGACTTACAGACTTCTTCAGTGTCAGAGTCGAGCACTCGACACTGAAGAAGTCTGTAAGTCGCAGACGAAATAGGCCTATCTGTCAAGATAAGCAACACATATTAGAGTTTAAAGGTATTTGCTCACCTTAGTGATTTTAGTATTTAATTTTTTTTTGCAAAAAGTTAAGTGTTAAAGTTCATTTGTAGTTTCAAATGCCGTTCAATCCGAAAATCCTCTGAACTACATCACTAGTATGCTAGATGCAGATGACTCAAGTGGATTAGCTCAAACAATCACCGAAGAAGAGATTCAAGTTACCCTTAAGCAGTGTTCAAAGAAGAAATCTCCTGGGCCAGACGGTCTCACATATGAATTTTACATAGAACATTTTGATCTGCTTTAATATGATCTAGTACAACTGTTTAAGTCGTATCTGAGTGGTCAATCAACACCACCAAAGGAATTCTCTGCAGGAACAATAATCATGATTCTAAAAAAGGGAACCGTTCCTACACTTCAAAATCACCGTCCTATTAGTCTGTTGAACACAGATTACAAGCTGTTCACTAAAATCCTTGCAAAACGGATTTCATCTGTCTTGGATCAACTTTTGGGGCCTGGCCAGTGTGCAACAATAGAAGGCAAGTCCTGCACAGATAATCTCAAGGACACTAGGCGTTTAGTGACATGTTCTGTAGAGACCAAACGATTCAAAGGATTTTTACTTAGTATTGATTTGGAAAAAGCTTTCGACAACGTCGATCACTCCTTTTTGTGGAAAGTTATGGAGAAGTTCAGATTCCCTGCAGCATTGATTCAATGCATAAATTACTATAAAACAAAGCTACCTCGAAAGTTCTACTAAACGAATTCTTGACGTCAGAAATCAACGTTTTATCATCAGTGCACAGTGGTCCAGGAATCAGTTTTACGCGGAAAGATGCATTTTGAGCTTTAGAATGAAACATTAGACAAAAACGGTCTTCTACAAAGTTGTTTGTATAAGTTAAGCCCTTTGTTTGGTGTTATTGAAAATTAGGGTGGACCACACTTTCATAGAAATTGTGTAACTAACTTTCTTATTTGTAGAAATTATATTATACATGTTTCAGCAAAGTTATAGACCATTCAATTTCAAGCAACTTTGCCGAAAAAAGTTTTTTTGTATCTCTTAAATTGACCGATTTAGAGCTTTTTTCCTGCAGTGACATAGGGTGGTCCGAACAAAACTGGTTTTCTGGCTCTAGAGTTTTCAATTCAAATTTCTCATCAAAGTAGTCTATGAGACACATTTAGAGCTTTAAAAAATGCGTAATTTGGTGAGTGAAGAAACTCGCTATCTCCTTCCATTTAGGAGTTATTGTTGTTTTTCTCTCAAAAACATGCCTACTTTGATTATGAATATTTCTAATTGGGGCAAACATAAAAAATATCTTTTGACGGCATTCAAAAGACAAAATAAAATTGTATATTATGTCAAAAAATGAGAGATGTGTTATTTTTGTAACTCGAATAAAAAGCCTTGAAAAACAAAGGATTTTAAGCAGAAAAACTTTAATAACTTTTGAACTAAAATAGATATCAACAATCTTTTTGCATGAAAATTTGCGTTTTGTTAAGTTCTTAAAGTCGTTCATAGACCGCTTTGACAAGAAATCTGAAATAAGAAAGATAGGGCTCTAAAACTATTTTGAAGATTTTCATGGTATGTATTTCTTTATTATTTTGCATTTTGAGCATGAAAATGAAATTTTTGACAGAAATGATCCTCTACAAAATTGTTTCTAAAAATGTAAGCTTTCATATTGTGTCATTTGAAACTAGGGTGGTCCACAATATCACACATATCATATACACTAAAGTCTTTTTTTACACGGTTTTTTTTTGCACGCTTTATTTTTACACGGCTTTTTTTACACGCCTTTCGGAATTAACACGGTACTTTTTTTGCACAAAATTCGGAAATAACACGGTTTTTTTACTTATTTACACGGATTTCGGAATTAACACGGCTTTTTTTCCTATTCACACGGATTTCAGAATTAACACGGTACTTTTTCCACGGATTCTAGAATTACCACGGTTTATTTTAACACAAATTCCAGAATTAGCACGGTTTTTTTTGCACGGAATTTTTTTGCACGGCACGGGGGACCGTGTAAAAAAAAAACCTTAGTGTAATCAACTTTTTTATTTGCAAAAATACTGGTATATGCTCTCAGGCAAAGCGGTAGAACTTGAAATTTTGATCAACTTTGCCAAAAAAAGTTTTTCTGTAGCTCAAAATTTGACCAATCTAGAGCATTTTTTCCTAAACCTAAACCCTGCGATGGTCCATCAAAAATAAGTTTTTCAACTCTACTTTTTTTAATATTATTTTCTCGTCAAAGTCGTCTATGAACGACTTTTAGAACTTAACAAATTTTCATGCAAAAAGATTGTTGATATCTATTTTAGTTCAAGAGTTATTAAAGTTTTTGTGATAAAAAATATTTGACTTTCAAGACGTTTTATTAGAGTTACAAAAATAACACATCTGTCATTTTTTGATATAATATACAATTTTATTTTGTCTTCCGAATGCCGTCAAAAGATATTTTTTATGTTTGCCCCAATCAGAAATATTCACAATCAAAGTAGGCATGTTTTTGAGAGAAACCCAACAATAACTCCTAAACGGAAGGAGATAGCGAGTTTCTTCACTCACCAAATTACGCATTTTTTAAAGCTCTAAAAGTGTCTTATAGACTACTTTGATGAGAAATTTGAATTGAAAACTCTAGAGCCAGAAAACCAGTTTTGTTCGGACCACCCTATGTCACCGTAGGAAAAAAGCTCTAAATCAGTCAATTTAAGAGATACAAAAAACTTTTTTTGGCAAAGTTGCTTGAAATTGAATGGTCTATAACTTTGCTGAAACATGTATAATATAATTTCTACAAATAAGAAAGTTAGTTACACAATTTCTATGAAAGTGTGGTCCACCCTAATTTTCAATAACACCAAACAAAGGGCTTAACTTATACAAAAAACTTTGTAGAAGACCGTTTTTGTCGAATGTTTCATTCTAAAGCTCAAAATGCATCTTTCCGCGTAAAACTGATTCCTGGACCATAGTGCAGTGCGACAAGGATGTCCGCTCGGTATGATCCTTTTCGTGCTTTACGTAGAGCCATTGATCAGGAACTTATATGCCAGCTCCTGCGGTATTCTTGTTTACGGTAAATTTCTAAAGGTGATAGCATATGCTGATGACATAACCATTTTTGTCACAAGCCAGGACGAAATAGATTTGATCATGCAAATCTTCGAATCGTTCACTCAATATGCGAAAATACGGATGAACTTTCAGAAATCATCGTTTTTGAAGCTCAACAAAGCAATATCTGGTCCACAAAGAGTTCCTGAGGTCAATGAGCTGACAATTTTGGGTGTAGTGTTTGCTGGATGCTGGACGAAAATCGTCGAAAAAACTATGCAAAATTTATCAAAAGTATTCAGTTTCGTTTGCTGACAAATTCACAGAGGAATTTGAACTTGATGGAACGGGTATGGAATTGCCATGTGGCAAAAATAAAAAACATGGTTGGCAATTTTCTTTGGAGCGTATCTGTCTTTAAAGTTGCTAGGAATCAATTGTACCTAGATTACAATAGGGGCGGTCTGCGTTTGGTCGACCCAGAATCCAAATGTAAAGCTTTGTTTGTAAGAGCATATTACAACAACAAGATGATGCTGCTGAAGAATATTTATTGGATTTTCCGAATAATGGGCGTCTTATCAGAAATGCAAAAGAATGGATTACAGCCGCTCGGTTTATGAACCAGGAAGGAAATGCAGGAAACGAATCTTCAAATCGACTATACTTCAAATTCCTCAAAAGTGACGATATTCAAGTCAAGTCGGATGTTGATTATCCGGATGAAAATTGTCCAATACTTTGGAAAAATGTCAGCTACAAGTTTCTCTGTTCTGAGGATAGATCGAACATGTTTTTACTGCTAAATGATGTGGTGTCAAACAAAGAGAAGTTATTGGCTTTCAATATTGGAAGAATTACCGATAACAATTGTGATTACTGTGATCAACCTGATTCAAACAAGCACCGCATTTCGGAGTGCAGCAGAACCGAAGAAATCCGAGACTGGACAGAAAAAATGTTGAGGAATAAGATGAAAGTGAACTTTTCGACAATAGATGAGTTTTTGAGTAGGGACATTAACTAGAATGAGGCCCAGCAAAAAGCTGCATTGTGGCTGACAGTTCATTTCATGAGCTGGATGGTGAAGTCTAAAACAAGCAGTTTATTTTGTTTTCAAAGAGGCATTCGAGAGATTCGGTGAGCGAAGAGGAATTTTTTTGAAATACATTTCGAGAACTATTTGAAATTATGTAAGGTTTAGTTGATAGTCTAGTACTTTTGTAATCAATACGAACATTATTGTTAAATAAAGATATCTTAATAAAAAAATCCACTCTCCTTGAACATCCCTATCCCAATCATAACGCCTACTACAGTCGCCTCTCCACATCTCGATATCGAAGGGACCATCAAGATAGGGAAAGATCGAGACAAATAACAAATTTTGGATGAATACTAGTTTGAAAAACACTCACTTGCCATGAAAGTAATACACAAACAGACGTCATTTAGCGCTCCTAATTTGTTTTGAATCCCAAAACTTTGGTCTAGTGACCTTCGATATTGGTCATATCGACATACGGAGAGAAAATTGAGAACGAAAAATGAACAAATACACATCGAGATATGGAGAGTGAAAATGTATGCAGACTGAAGAGACTTATGAAATCATCGACATAGGGACAGATATCGAGATGTAGAACATCGAGATGTGGAGAGTCGACTGTACCTACACACCACCAACACCGGTACCTACCTATCAAGAAGGACGAACTGTCAGCGCCGTTGGTAACCACCCGAAGCCAACGGAGCAATAGGGGACTGCACACCGCGGTTGCTAGGGTAAAAATTTCTAAGTGTTTGACGTTTCGTGGCCTTGTTGTTTACGGTTCGGACTTAGAAAATTTCTGTCCGCGTTGGTGAAGCAACTTAGCTATGCAACGCTTCCTGAGATGAGATTTTCAAGCGCGTGGGCACATCCACGTGTTCAATTATGTTAATCGGTCTCTATCAGGACAAATGATCTTGACATTAATACGGGTGAAGTAGCGGAAAATCATTCGAACCACTGGTTGGAATTACCAAAATCTTGGAAGCATCCACGCATTGTGCGTGAATAATTATAGAGAAGTGAGGTGCGATTTACATGTTAACTATCGACAGGGTCAAACACGGTGTAAACGGTAAACTATCCACTACGATATCCCCGTAGTTCCGTGTAAGTTAGTTATTATTATTGGGGACGGATTCGACCTTCAAGATGGGTAGTGTCTTCGGGAGAGTTGTACAAGACAGTGCTCGCTTCCTTTCAGAATATATCGTGGTAAAATATATCCTTAACTCGTGCACTTGTTTACAATATCACTTCCGGTGTGTTATCATTGAGGGATATTTCGTAATCTAAGCGAGATAGAAAATCTTTGAAAAGTTGTGCAGAGTGAGCAATGCTTTCTCGAGGGGCCCTGCAAAGTTTCAAATTCATCCACACCGTAACGTTAGTGAACAAAAACACTTCCAATATAATGTCGTCAATAAATGTCTGAGAATCTAAACGAGATAGGAAATTTCTCACTTATAGAAATTTGTTCAAAGAAAGAGGAGCTTAATCAAGGGAATACGCAAATTTCCAAATTCATCTAATACATGGCACTAGTGTATGCTAGTATTTCTGGTATAAAGCAACTAAAAAATATCTCAGAATCTCATTTAAATAGAAAAGTTTATCTTAGAGAAGGTTGTTCAGCAAATATTTTTTTTTTCTCTGTAGATGAGATTCTAGATGAGTCTCAGGACAAAGTCGTAAATGAATCCTTGGAAGTATTTGCAAAGAAATCCATAAAGAAATTCTCTAAGAATTCCAATTTCTAAAGCTATTCTATAAACAAATTCCTGAAAGATTGCATTGAATTGCTATATATCATTGAAGAAACTCTGTAAAAAATATTGTAAAGAATTTCTGGAGGGATCAATTGAAAATTCCTTGAGGAAAACTTGTGGCGATTCCTGAAGAAATCCCCGAAGGGCTTTTGCATAAAATCTTTTAGGGAATTCTGTATGAATCCTTCGGAGATGGAATCCTAGTGGGAAATCTTGAAGGAGTTTTAGATGTAATTCATCTAGGAAACCCTGGGGAGAATTTCTCAATGAATCCCTGCGTAAATTCTTGAATGAATCATGTTTTTGAGCATTTTTGTTAAATTACTAAGTTAAAACAGATTTTTTGAATGTGAAAACTTTTACTTTTGAAAAACAATCAAAGTATTTTTAAAAACATGTAAAAATATTGCTAATCGGTAGGGTATTCATGAAGACCATAGCGCTTCAAACAAAGTTGAATTTTTCAGTAAAACAAGAAAAAGATGGAGAAAACTATTTGTAACTAAGTTTTGATTTAAGATAAAATTTGATGTTCTAAAAACTTTTTGTAAATTAAATAATGAAGAGAATGATGGTAAAGATTTAAAAATTCGTTAGAAAATAAAAATATTATAAAGATTTAATTAGAGGTCATATTCTATAACTTGAAAATTCACCTTCAATCAATTGCGCCATCTCTAAATCTTATTTTTTTTGGCTTAAATTTTGAGGTTTCTCTTTTAATGTGATTTCAATTCAGAAGAGCAAATAAATTTATGGTTTTGAGAACCTTCGAAAAAATGCAAGAACAGAATCGCTTCTTAGTTTAAGAGATTCTGCAGGAATGCCTTCTGCAAATTATAATTGGAATGCATGATCTAATAACAATTCATATTGCACTTGAAATTCAAAAATTATGATTGGCCATAATTTTTATAAAAGCCTGAATCAGAAATTTCCTCCATGGCCACAAATACAAAGAAAGTTATAATCACGTATCGATTAGACATTGGGCGGTATGAATAAAATATAGTAAAGTTGAGTTTACTACATTCTCGGTAGTAAACGCTACATGTGGAACACGAGTGGAACATGTTTGTGTCATTTCCCTTTACGAACATACCGTTTTGTCTCGAATTCCGAACAGACTCATGTTCCGAACACTCGGTTTTTGTATGGCGATCTGGTTGAAATGTTTCATTGAAATATGTCACCAAATAACAAGGAAATGGCAGTCAATCGCAATTCAATTCAATTGTCTCCAATATAAATTATACCGCCGAAGTAGTGATGATTTTCTAGTTTGAGACCAGTAGAGCAAGCTCAGATAAATTTATTTGCGAAATTATTCATTTGAATACGATTCATTCGTGCTGTTCGGAATTTGAATCAAGGTGTTCGGAATATGAAACAGAATCAACACAGTGTTCGGCATTTGAATCAAAATGTTGCATTTTTTTGCGTAAAAACAGTACTAAAACTAACTAAATCAACATTATTATCGGTACACCCAACAGCCAACAGTTAGACTTTGCGAAGAAATTCAAATACACACAAATATCAGCTAATTTTTGCCAATCAGATGCATTGGCCAACAGTGGCCGCATCCCTCGGGGCACCTGGAATCTACTATAAAGTGGTCATGACAGCCGGTGGTGCTGGAAATGCTTCGGAAAGCATAATCTTTGAAAATCATGAAGTTTGATGCCCATATTGATATGGTTCCAGATATGTTCCTAATTGACCACTTCCCCAGGACACCTGGAACCTTCTATAGAGTGGTCTGTGCATCTAATGGTTCTGAATATGCTGCAGGAAACATCATTTTTAAGGTTGATGTCCACTTGGATATAGCTCCGGATAATATTTACATGATTAGAAATACAAACATGACTGACCATGCTTTCCGGAACCAGTTTTACGGAAATGGTCATATTTCTGAAGATTTCCAACCAATCTTGATGCGTCCAGTGGCATTCAACTTCCTATTAGTTCTTGTTTCTAGGAAAATTGCAAACATCTATCTAACTTTACACCGCACAAAAATACAAGCGACAGAAAAAAAATGACATTTGGACATGACCTCAGAAAATTCGGAACATCTCCGGTGTTCAGTGGCCAATATGCATGGCCAAGAAAGTTCCTAAAACTGGACCTAAAACTTGCCGTCGACTGCTTCCAGACCCAACAAACATTTTAATTGGATAAAAGTTTAACAAATCACTCTGAAGCTTATTTTAACTAAAGAAACTGTTATTCAACTATTAATGTCTCTTGGGGATGCATCCAATTTCATCCATTTTTCAAGTTATAAGCATTTCAATTTAGGCAAAATGTTGCCTATTTCAATCATTTTGCCTATCCCCTGTACCACAAACAACGCGTTGCTATGAATAATGGTAGCATTTACTACAAAGCTACTGGTAGTTAGGAATAATTTACCTTTGAGTAATAATAATGGTTACGAAAACATTCGCCCCGCCATTTTTGAGATTCTGGTAAAATTACCGGCCGTAGCAATTTGTAATATCTGTGTAAATTCTGGCATTACGATAATTATGTTGTTTTTTTTTAGAAATTTAGGGATGTCGGTGGGAATTCAGATATTTATAAAATAATTCTGAATTTTACGAGTAAATTCTGACATCTCAGATTTCCTTTGGAAATCCGGAATTCATGTAGGAACTTTAGGTTTCCGATAGGGATGTTGGATTTTTAATGATAATTCTGGAATTTGAAAACCGTTCTAGGAATATTGCGGAAATATTAGAAATTTGGCAAAAAAAACAATAGAATTCGGGTGGGGATGGGATTCCGGTTATAAATCTCTTGGAATTCTGTGGGTATCTTTGAGAAGGTGTTTCTGTAACAATCTATCTGATTTCTGTGGGATGCCTGCGAATTATTATGTTATTTATTTGGAATCCTGAAAATCAATCTTTTAATTATTGTAAAAAAAACTTTCAGATTTCGTTGATCTCCAGTTCCGTTGGAATTTCAAAGCAAAGCTTTTATATAAACCTTTTGAATATCGGTAAATATTTTCTAGATTTCAAAGGAGAGTTTGTGAAATCGATTTTTTTTTAATTTTAGGGGAGGCCCTCATTGAATTCTAACGACTACCATCGGAGTCACTACAATTCCCAATAAAAATCTCTATATTCTATAAATTCCAAGGAAACAATCAGGAATCCCACCTAAATAACGAGAGTATCACAGAAACACTTAGATTTTCCGGAATTCAACATGCTGTGAGAAAACACGAGGAGCCTCAAAATTCTACCGCAATTTTACAATTTTGCTAGGAAATATGTGGTTCCTAGTTTGATAACTGTAATCTCAAGATCTCTTCATAGATTTTAAGGTAACATCAAAAAATTCATCAAACTCTGGCGTTGGCGAATACCGAAAACCACCCAGAAACTTTTTTGATGTACCATCATCATAAAATCATACACATAAGGAGAATACTAATCGCAAAATTACACTAAAAATCTCATCAAACTACAGCACCTTCATGAATTTGTGCAAATTGTCGCGTAATCGATTAGATTCCATGCATTTCCTTCATGTGAATAATTGTATTAATTTTGAGCGTCACTCTGAATGGATTTTTCTTTACATGCAGCATCAGTACTGCATGTTCGAAAGGCTTTTTATTCACACCAAAAGTGTAGTAAACTTTGTGGATTTCGTTTTTGAGTAGATGCTACATGTAGTAAAGTTTAACGCTTTCTGGACATACCACCCATTGTCTTGTAGATGGGCTACATCTCGTCTGCATCAACATGATCAAAAGCCAGATCATTGTGGATTTTTGTTACCATGACATATTCTGAAAGGAAGCGAGCACTGTCCTGTACAACTCTCCCGAAGACAGTACCCATCTAAATGGTCAAATCCGTCCCCAATAATAATAACTAACTTACATGGAACTAGCAGGAGATGGGCAAATTTTGTGGACGGTTCTCAGCCATGATTGCATACAATTACATCGGTCTTCTTAAAACACTTATCAACTGAGATATCGTAGTGGACAGTTTACCGTTTACACCGTGTTTGACCCTGTCGATAGTGAACATGTAAATGGCACATCACTTCTCTATAATTGCGTGGATGCTTTCAAGATTTTGGTAATTCCAACCAGTGGTTCGAATGATTTTCCGCTACTTCACCCGTATTAATGTCAAGTTCATTAGTCCTGATAGAGACCGATCAACATAATTGAACACGTGGATGTGCCCACGCGCTTGAAAATCTCATCTCAGGAAGCGTTGCATAGCTAAGTTGCTTCACCAACGCGGACAGAAATTTTCTAAGTCCGAACCGTAAACAACAAGGCCACGAAACGTCAAACACTTAAAAAATTTTACCTTAGCAACTGCGGTGTGCAGTCCCCTATAAAACTGCTTGTCACGATTGCAGCAGTGGCTATTGCCCATTGCACGGGGACGTCATCGCAAAATCGCTTTCTTTCCCTCCCTCGGGAAATCTGAAAACAATGGTACCAGCACCTGTCAAAGTTGACAGGTACTGGCACCATTGTTTTCAAGTTTTGTTGAAGAGTGAAAAAGAGAGAATTTCGCCATGAAATGCCTAATTAGGTGAACGAAATTCTTGCTGCAATGTTGTGCGTGAATTTAATCCTCGTTTTTCCCCTCTACTAGTGAACCATCGCCGAAAAGTGGTTCGATTGTTGGACTGCGTGCTAGATTCCCTTGGCAGTCCCGGTGAGCTAGTGAGAAGAGCCGAACCCGCGGCCGCATCGGTGTAGCTACAAGGAAGTGAAAGTGTGTGAGAAAATCACCGGCATCCCCGCCGACGAGCTGTGTTTGCATTGGCGTAGCTAGGATTTTTTCTGGAGAGGGCCTAGGGGGGGCCTAGCAAATACTTGTTTTACAGAAGTAATGTCGGTCGCAATAATCACGATTTTCACAAATTTAGTAGTTTTTACAGATTTGTATCGATTTCATTCATTTATAATTTTGTCTCATTTCGTGGCATATCAGTGATATTTGTAAATTTCAATTATCGCTACGAAGTAACCAGTCAAAAATCTTTAAAGAATTCTAGCAAAAAGCTCACAAGGATTGTCTTTTGTGTTTCTCCTTTGATTATTTCAGGAATTAAATCATGTGCTTTGAAGAGTTTCCTTTAAGAATTCCTACGGGAATTTATTCATGAATTATGTTCGCACTTTTCAGTGCTTTTTTCAAGATCTCCTTTACTAGTTTTCATTGAGTTTGTCCTAGGATTCCCCAAGAGAATTTTTCTCAGACTTTTTGATCTCATCAGAAAATTTTTCGAAGAATCTCTATCGAACTTCTTAAAAAATCGTTTGAAGAATAACGCATTACAAATTCTTTTAATACTTTCTCCTCCAATTCCAATTCCAATTGTTAGTTTAAAGTATCCTCCTGTGTTCATAAATAATTTGTTTAGGATTTCTAAGGATTTCTCCAAAATATAGAACAAAAATATATAGGATTCTCACCAAAAATGACTTTCCAATCAACAAGCAAGGATTCATTCCACGAATTCTTCAGAGAGTTCGCCAACAGTTTTTCCAACTTTGCTTTTGAATTTCTTTCTAAGGTTTCTCTATTCAGACATCCTGCAAAAATATTAATTGACTCTTCCAGGTGTTACTTTAAGGATTCCTAGCAATATTCCACAAAAATTTCCTGAGTAATTTGAAAGAATTCAATTGGGAAATTTTATTCATGATTGCTCAGAGAAGCTCTCCGCAATAAATCTGTATTTTTTCACAGATAATTATTTTTTTGATTTATCTAAAATCAAGGTGCAACATCTCTTCCGTGAAAATATTCAAAAATTCCCGAGTAATTTGTACAGAGATTTATTAGAGAATTATATTATTGTTTCTTGTAGAAGTAGTGTTTGATCCTTTGGTCGCGTTGCTTGCTCTTGCGGGGGCGAGTGATGCGGGCAGGATCAATCGTGTTGCGCGTCGCTCGCGTGGCACGATAGTATATAAGAGCCGCGGATCGCGTGATCAGTGTTAGTAGTGTTTGATCCTTTGGTCGCGTTGCTTGCTCTTGCGGGGGCGAGTGATGCGGGCAGGATCAATCGTGTTGCACGTCACTCGCGCGGCACGATGGTATATAAGAGTCGCGGATCGCGTGATCAGTGTTAGTAGTGTTTGATCCTTTGGTCGCGTTGCTTGCTCTTGCGGGGGCGAGTGATGCGGGCAGGATCAATCGTGTTGCGCGTCGCTCGCGTGGCACGATAGTATATAAGAGCCGCGGATCGCGTGATCAGTGTTAGTAGTGTTTGATCCTTTGGTCGCGTTGCTTGCTCTTGCGAGGGCTAACGATGGACATTTGTTCGGCATACAATTCATTTATCGAATAATATCGCGAATCCGGTCAGGCGTGAATATATCAAGGGTCGCATCATCAACTAAAGATGACTCCCAGATCCTTACCTTATCCCACTAACCCAATATCCTTTCCATGACAACTATGGAGATGCAGAAGATTCTTCGGTCTCTAAAACCAATGGTTGTCTAACTAACATTCCTTCCCTTCCCCGATGACCGTAAGGACGTGGCCGGCGCCGTTATTGACTTCTTAAGTTTGAGCTCTCGATTTGTGCACATTGATGAATGGTAAGCTAATCCCAAGCCCCATTCACTAAATCCCTGTGCAACTTCGATTGTTCTGGTCAATCACGGAGTAGCAACTACGAATTGTACGGTCATTTATGCTCATGCTCATGCTCATGCTCATGCTCATGCTCATGCTCATGCTCATGCTCATGCTCATGCTCATGCTCAGAATTATATTATTGTTTCTTGTAGATTCTTCTGAAAAATTACCAAAGATTCATCTTAGCATTTTCCAGAGCTTTTTTTTTTATAAAACCGCACTAACGATTCTTTTGGGATTTTAATTGAATATTTTTTTCACCAGATTTACTAAACACTTGCAATTCATTATTAATCTTCAAAAAAAAATCTCCAGAAGTTCCATCAAGTTTTCTTCCAGGTTCTAGAAAAAACTAATATTTTTGCGAATATAAATCTCAGGAATCTTTCATAAAAAAAGACATATAAAAATTTAAACACTCTCCATTTTTTGGGTCCAAAACTACTCCTGGAAAAACTTAATATTTTTTAGGGATTGCTTTATAAATTCCTCTATATATCACTCCATATCAGATTTCTAAAGTAACGAAAGGTTTTAAATAACCTTGTTGATAAGTTATTGAATAATTGCAGCTTAAACATAATTCGGAAAATATCACTGAATTCCTGTCGTAAATTTTAAGAATTTTTGAAACATGTTAACAATGTACCTCACAGAAAAGCTTAAGTGGTTACTACATAAAATCGTGTTCTATTTCGACGTCTTTTATAATAGAAAATGATCCATGTTAAAACGTATGAAATTTTTAACTAGAACTAGAATCTTATATAATATTTAGTATGAACTTTGAAGATTCATGATACTATGGTGAACATATTGATGTAGAACCCATTTTTTCCTACCTCTAGAAATTCCACCTGGCACCTGTGCTACCATGGGAAAGAGAAGGTTAAATCTTAGTGGAAACTTCTGCATAACTTTGAACTTTTGTTTTCCTGATGGATTTTCTGTAATTTTTCACAATTTGTATTATTAGATTTAGATTCTTTAAAACGTTGCTTTTTGGAGTATGGAAAGATTTGTACGAGGTTCCTCAAAGCGGTTTGAGAAGAAAGAAGAAACATTAAAATGTTGAAGCAAGTCGAACAATAGGTGGGCAATGGTACAATGAAAGATAATTTATAACATTTTCTCTACAGGTGAATTACAGGATAGTAAAATATTCTCTAATGAATTAACAAATAAAACAAATTTCTCAAGGTCCATCAGAATCTTCTTTATCCTTAAAAGCTGTCCTTCCTTGATTTCTGGTTTTCCCTGGTTTTCCAGAATTCTGCCAGAAAGTCTCTAGAAATTACGCTTTCGTATCGCACAAAAATTCAAACCAAGAACCAATTTCTAACGAAGTGTTTTTAGGAAAATCAATAAAAATTTATTTATGAATACCTTAATAAATTTTACCCTTCCCAGTTATTTTGCCACAGACTCCTCTACCTTAATGCTTATTTCGAAAGCAAAATTTCCCTGGGAGTTTTCAACAAATTTCCTCTAAAGATTCGAGGGTATGAGACATTTTGAAAACATTTTTTTCACAATTCTTGAATGATCCGGGGATTTGAACCAAAATTTCTAAAAAGGAAAACATAGAAAACTTTTTGACGCAATTTGTGAAATATTTTAGAAAAATTTCTTAAGGACTTATGATGAAATTTGCGGAAAAATTTGTGATAAAATTTTTGGGAAAACTATTTAAAGCACCACCACCAGGATGAATTCACTTTGAAAGTATGAACAAGTTCCACAATATTATTTGACTAATTTCGAAAATATTTGCAAAAGTTTTGAACCCCCCTTAAATATTCCTTGAGGTATTTGATTAAACTAAAATTTTATAATGCATATTGAAAAGCTTTTTGAAAAATTGTGCTACAAATTTGTTGAATATTAATCAAATAATTTTGGAAATAATAATCTTTCTTGAAAAAATATTGTTCAAGCAATAAATTTATTCATGCAAAACTACTTAAAAAATTGAATCTAAGGTAACTATGGTCGATTTTGTTACTTTTTTTTTCACGCCATGTTAAATTTTTACCATTCAATTGAAGAAAACTTGGCCATGCCGAAATTCCTTGAAAGTTAAGCCTTATTTTTCGACAAGAACTCCCGCTATGTATTCAATTATTTTTTTCGGACATTATACGAGTTAAAGTTAAATGGATTTCTTTAGTGGATTCTCATAAGGGTAATCATTATCACCACACACCTCGAGCAGGGTATCCTCCAAAAACATGAGAAATCAGAATGCAGTGCTGCTCTATGCTGAAACAGAATTAATTGGATTGTTCAGAAAAAAAAACGAATTTTTGGGATCAAACTTCCGCTTTTTTATTTTTGGTAATGGGTATGTCAGAAAAGTTGTGTTTACCGCATACAACATGAAACTAGTTCTAACAGTAACCAATCGATCGACAGCCAGACGGATAAGCTTTAGGTTGTCACGTGATTCACCAAAGTCAGAACCATCACGCTGATGCTGTATAAGACAAGCGAGGTTTTCTCGCTATACTGTTCTACAAAATAAAATAACGTAACTACTGAAGAAATTTTTGTCAATAACAAGAGTCATGTACCTAGATTGATTCAGAAGATTTTGCTGCAAGTTAAATTGTTTGTTTGTTTTTTATTTTTTTTTATTTTATGATCATCAAAAATTCTGGGGGGGGGGGGCCTGGATGGTTCTGGATATACTAATTGATATACCGTCAAGTTTCTCATCAGGTGGGGCAAGTGAAAAGTTTCTCATTAGAGATTGAATTTGTGTTTTCTCTTTAAGTAGCTATAAGTCAACATGGTTCGCAATTATCGTAGAAAAACATAACGTGCTGATAATTCAATAAACACTATACTCAAAGCGTTAAAAGCTATTAAAAATCACGGAACTTCTCTAAAAGAGGTTGCTAAACATTACGATATTAATATGTCTACTTTGGGTAGCCGATTAAAAGGAAGACGTTGACTGAAAAGTTGCCATATTAGAGAACGCACGGAGATCTCGTGGAATGTCTATGTAAAGTTATTTCAAAACATAAAAATGGGGTATAGGTCTATCCACTTAAAAAGATTCTAAATACATTATTGCAGAGTTTCGTTTGATTTCTCCCGAAGAATTATCCGACGTCATATCCGACTTTCTTAAAAACAAATAACAGAGCAGAAATGCAATTGCTGTCCCATAATGTAAGAATTAACATTGGAAACGTTGCAGTTATAATGTTGTCGAATCATTTCAACAAACATAACTAAGCAGAAGAAAATTCAACTAAAAAGAATAAAATTTCCTAATGTTATTGTTCATTGCGACACCTTACCAATGTTGTAGCTAATAGAAATCGTGAATATAACAGTTTGTTTTTAAATTTATTGCTCAAAATGATAAATTTTTCACTTGCTTACCCTCTCAGGGGACTCTTTATTTTGACTACCCTCTCAAGGGACTTTTATGTGTTGATTACCCTCTCAGGGGACTTTTTTTTTAGTTACCCTCTCAGGGGAATCTATTTTTTTTAGCTTACCCTCTCAGAGGACTCTTTTTCTTGGCTTACCCTCTCAGGGGACTCTTAATTTGACTACCCTCTCAGGGAACTTTTTCCTTGCTCATCTTCTCAGGGGGCTTTTTCCTTTCATACCCTCTCAGGGGACTCTTTTTTTTGCTTACCCCCTCAGGGGACTTTTTCATTTTGCTTACCCTCTCAGGGGACTCTTTATTTTAACTATCCTATCAGGGGACTTTTATGTTTTTATTGCCCTCTCAGGGGACTTTTATTTATTTTTTAGTTACCCTCTCAGGGGACTCTTTTTTTTTTTGCTTGCCGATAAATTTTTCACTTGCTTACCCTCTCAAGGGACTCTTTCTTTGCTTACCATCTCAGAGGACTCTTGTTTTCTTTTCTATTTTTTTGCTTACCTTCTCAGGGAACTCTTTTTCTTGGCTTACCCTCTCAGGAATTGCCATTACCATAGTATTGATTATTACTCGCACAAATGAATAATAACGACACCTTTCTTATTTATTTGTTCAATAACATCATTTATCTTTTTATTTGTAGTGTCTGTTGTCAGACGGCTAAGACCGTTCATGGTCCATCTTGCCTAAACGTCACCTACCTTAGACAAATTGTACATTGAAAACGCATTTTGCTAATAACACGAGTTACCTTTTTCGTTGGATACATCCTGGGAGGGAGGCACCGATACTACACACGAAATTGGATACAATTATTTTCCATATTGCAAGATAACTCCAGTTTGCCAACGACAATCAAGGCAGGTTTAGTGAAAATCGCTAGTTTTAAATTGTTGTGTGCCTTCGATCTTTCTGGACAAGCATTGAAAAAGGGCCACAGTTTTCTATGCGTTTAATTTTAAGTTTTAATGAAAACATTAAAAAAAGCCTCATTCCAATACGTTACATTAAATAAGAATTAACGGTGCTCTCGTGACGTTACTTTTGAATGAGCACGAATTGATTCTAATTCGATTTTTACTACTTTTGATGGAATGCAAAAACATGCTTAGGCTAATTACGCGCTTTTATCATGTTTGTGCATTGTTTATGCTCCGGTCTCACAGTGACAATTCTTGACAGCAAAATCTCGGCTCACTGTGACGTAGAGAAATTTTGTATTGGTTTCTCCCTCCCAGGATACATCCTTTTTTAACATGTCAAACAAAAGCTTGAAGCATAAACAGGTTTTCGTAACTGATACTTTCCGCAGACACTTATTTTGAAAACCCCACACAAATCGAGGACGGAACATAAGGTCTACCCTTGGGTCCACCTGGACGTCACTTATCGGATTTTTTTTTTTTTGGGAGCTGATGCACAACCATACCAACTGCGCCATGTAGTGACCGGCCTTCTTATAGAGCCGATCTTCCTTCCAAATCAGAGCACACTTTCCCGATCACGATTTTCTATAAATTTCAAATGAATTTTAATAAATAACTGACGCACTTGTTCGATCAATATCAAAACACATTTATTCTTCACGAAATACATCAACAAACTGAATCTCTTTTTTTTAATAAAAAAATAAAATATTGTGTAATTTCTCGAGCAACTCCTCATTCGGTCCTGCCATTTAACAAATTGTACGCCGTTGTTAAAAAAAATGCGTGCCGTGTTTCCATAATTGCCAATACTTCCGCTTGGAAGTGGTTCACTTATCCAGAAACCAAACTTTCGTTTTATTTCACTCCGTAGTTCCACAAATATAGTTCCCAGATTCTGGGAAAGTTTGTGATGAATATAGTTAAAAATTTCTTTTTCATCAGAAACATTATAGCCATCAGTAAGCAAAAACCAGTTTTGCTGCAATTTTGTACTGTCGAACTTTCCTGTACATTTTTTGATTGTATCATTGTAGATGGACAACTTCTGGTCTAAGTCCTTATATATTGATTGATAAGCATAAAATATAACTTGAACTTAACTGATTATGTTCAGCTCCCTAGACATAATTTAAATTTCAACCAAAAATCTAATTGTTTTGTGATGATTTGAAAAGATTTTAAAGAGAATACGTTGTTGAACATGGGAGCTTTAGGATTCTATTAGGACCTTTATTTCTACATCAATGGTTCTAATTGATTTTTTTTATTTATCACTTTGGTAATCTAAGTCTACCACAATAAATATTTATACATTATTCAGAAAACCTTTTTTCAACATGCATTCAGTAATCATCGAACGGATGTTCCAATAATTCCGCATCCATTAACAGTAATTAAAATAGGTTCACTTGAAACAGTCCTGGGTTCACAAAACATGTTAATCACAATTGCCCTTGAGTCTAAACGACCGTTGTGCTGATTAGTAGGGTACCGTGCCAGGTGATTGGGCAGTAACTTTCGCTTAAGACAAAAATTATGTTGGTATGATGCGAGAAACTGCAAAAGTTTTCAGTAAGTTCACCACTTTTACTCAATATTCCTCTTCAAATCTCCATACGCGACAAATGTGCACGTCACCCTACCTATTCGTGTGATTGAGATAACAGTCCCACTAATTACCGTACTCGGTGATGTTTGTTGATTTTTCAATTCGAACTAATCTCAATCACTGCTAAATGAAATACTAAGCGCGCAATTAATCTAGCACTGCTGCATCCTTTCGCCCACACTCATTCCATTCCATTTCAGCTGCCAAACTCGTCAACATCACCACGCTAAAATGAAATTTGCTTCCAATAGCCTCAGGTTGCCCTGGATGGATGCATCTGAGTCGGAATCGAGGTTTCTGATTTTCGGTCCGGTTCGGTTTGGTTTACCGTTTTATGTATTCATGAGCATTATTGAAAATTAATAATTAATTAATTGTTGCCTGGCAGAGCTTGGCTGCCGATGACTAAATAGCAATTTCATGCTCTTATACGCTAGACCTAACATGGCAGCAAGGCGAACAGAGAGTCAATAAATGGGACTTTTCGATGCGTGATTTTAGACAACTTCGTTCAGGAATTTGTACTTTTAGTTTAGGACAATTCAATTTCTGAAAAGCGTTGGTATGAAAATCTGGTAATTTGACTCGTTTATGCTGAACAAAATAAGTTCTCCGAAGGATCAAAGCTTTTCAGTTGAACAGTTTTTGAAAACAGACACGAGCTGAATTCCAAATATTATCTTATGGTAACGTTAAATACCGCCTCATACTATTATAACATTCACGCAACTGTCATGAAACATTAATAAATCGACACGAAAGTCAAATTGCTGTTGAATTGTTACTTGGGTGGTGAAAAGGGACAAGCGATTGGAAGCTCGGTACGTGAATCTCTCAACTTCATCAGGAGCACAAGAATACACTCATTCGTCATCGTAGCATCACGTGATCGATTGGTGGCCGATCAATAAGATTCTCTGGAGTTTCTCAAGAAAAAATTCTGCAGCTCCTCCAGCAAATCCTTTGGAGTTCCTCCAGGAATTAGAGCTCCACCGGAAACTCCTTCGGATTACTTAGATACTCCGAGAAATCTCCCAGAGTTCATTTAGGAATTTCTCAAGAGTTTCTCATATAATTTCTGTAAAACTCCATTATAGCCCTCCTGGATTCCATCCGGAGTTCCTCCAGGAATTCCTTTCTTCCATAAATTCATCCAGAGTTCCTCCAGCAAATCCTCGATAGTTCCTTTGGAGCTTCACCAGAAATTTCTTCCGATTTCCTCGATAGTTTTTAAAAATGACCTTAGATTTCCTACAGGATCACTTTCGGAGTTCTTCTTAGAATCATTCCGAAGTTCCTCTAAGATTTTTCTCAGATATTCTTCAGTTATTCCTAAAGAGTTCCTTCGGAAGGTCCTTCAATGCTCCACAAGCAATTCCTTCAGATTTTCTTCTTGGGTGCTCCAGCAATTCCTCAGGAGTTCCTCCAAGAATTCCTTCGTAGCTCCTTACAGAATTCCTCTACAATTTTTTCTGATAATTCCCTCAGACTTGCACCGGGAAACACTTCACAGTTGATCAGGGAATTCTTTCAGGAATTCCCCCTCAATTTCTTAATGAATTATGTCGCAATTCCTCTATGCATTTCTATGGAGCTCCTGAAATATGATAGGAAAATAAATCTGTAGGTATCCCTGAAGGATGTATGAATCTCTCCGATTTTTAAAGGGTAAACACTAGGAGAAATCCTGAGAGGAATTCTCCGAATCTTACCTTCCGCCGAAACCGAATCCTCTAAACCACACTTTTAAAAACACGTGTAACCGTCCTTACATTTGCCAAAAGAATGATTTACCAGTGCTATCGGAGCGGTATCGATTTCGATGGCTCGTTTTCGATCAACGCGTTCGTGTCACTCTTCGTATTTTCCAATTTCCTAACATTTCTCGGCCGCACTACCGACGTTCGTTCTCTACCCGAAATGAAGGATATTCAAAGGTATAACTTCTATCGAATTCCTCTGTAGTGTGAAACGTTTCAGTCACTCTTTTTCTCGAACGCGCACTCGAAGGTGGCCCCATACGCCATACCTTCACCGTACACACTGCTTCGTCGTCAACTACCGAAGCCGAACCTTCGGACAAATTCGTGTGTATGACCGTTCGCTCTTTACACTCCATACTACATCCGTGTCTACCCGAACATTTCTTGTTTCGCTCTTATGTTTTTTTTTTTCTAATTTACCACGAAACCTTTATCTACTACAGAATTATTGAAGGAATCGGATATATCTGGAGATAATAATTAGAGAAATAACAGTTAAAATCTTTGAATTAAACTTTAACACAAATCCGAGAGGAATCCCTAGAGCAAGTTCTAGAAAAAATTCTCAAAGAAACAAAGACTCAAAGTACAAATTCTTGAAGAAATACAATACCAGTACGAAATATCAGAGGAATTTCTGAAACAAACCTTAAAAAATCACTATATCAATTTCTTCAAGAATATATGAAAAATAAATGACTGGATAAACGTTTTTAAAAAAGTTTTAAAGTTATTCACAAAGGAATTTTTGATGTAAATTCTGGAGAATCCTAGGAAGAATTAATGGAAATATTCATTAACCTTAGGAAGGACCTTGGGTCTTTTTCGACCCCTTACAAAATTGAAATCAATGTTACTTTTGATTGAAATAACCTATCAATTTGAAATTTTCTGACATTAATTTTTTTTTGTGAGAAATTTTGTTTTTGTGGAAACAAAAAAAATGAATGACCCCTAGGGTAGCTTCCATAATAAAGAGAGAAATTGTAACTTAGGATTGTTTTCGACCCGAAAATTCAAACAGCTCGCAAAAATCAGTGTGTTGGCCGAATTTAGTTCTGTTAGGCTTAAATGAAAGGCACACATGTCTAGTTTCTGAAACCCATGCCGTTGGACCGAAAGGGTCGTTAGGCCAAAAGGGACACTAAGCCGAACATGGCCGGTAGGGCTAATGAGCCATACGATCGAAAGGGTAAACAACAGGGATAGGTCTGGATAATTTGCAATACCTAGAAGCCACCGAATGAATTTTCAGGTCGAATGAATTGTTGGTTACTATATCAGGATGACCTAGAAGTCCACAATATCTGCTATGAAAGAAAACTAGAAAGAACAGCCTTTGATTAAAAGAAGTAAAACACACTGTCAAATATCAAAAATTATTTCGGCCTAACGACCCATTCGTCCTAACGACCCTTTCAGCCTAACGGCATTCGGCCTAATGGCCTCTGGCCTAACAACCTGCACCCTCTCCGGTGGTCATTCATGGGTTATTTCGGTGGACCAGAAGAACCAAAGTGGCCATTTATCTATAATTGAACTATCAGAGTCATAGGGTCTTCAAAATCATGAAGATTGAGCCATCGCATGCCTACCTTTGGTACTTAAACTTTGTGGTCCCATATTACGGGTTACCCGGTGGCAATTCCGGTGCTCCAAAAGGACCAGAATAACTATACATTCCTCCGCGAAGCAAACAAATTGGCTGGATCTCGTGAAAATCGAGCCTCGACTGTTAAGTCCGTCTCTCCGCATGACACCTTCAAGCGCAATATTAAACAGTCCATCACCCTGTCGTAGTCCCCGCCGAAACTCGAACGAACTGGAATATTCGCCCGAGATCTTCACGCAGTTTTGCACAACGTCCATCGTAGCTCTTATTAGTCTTGTGAGCTTCCCGGGACAGCTGTTCTCGTCCATGATCTTCCATAGCTCTACACAGTCAATACTGTCGTATGCCGTATTGAAATCGATGAATCAATGGTGCATAGGGACCTGGTACTCACGGCATTTCTGGAGGACTTTCCGCACGGAAAAGATCTGGAACCTGCTCGATAACTTCCCACGAACTCGTTTGCTATAGGTGATAGACGACGGAAGAGAATCTGGGATAGCACTTTGTAGGCGGCGTTTAGGATGGTGATTGTACGAAAATTTCACACTCCAGTTTGTCGCACATTTTGCAGATAGGGCATAAAACGCTTTGCTTCCACTCCTCCGGTAGCTGTTCCGTTTCCCAGATTCTAACTATCAGCCGATGCAGACAAGCGGCCAACCTGTCCGGGCTCATCTTGATGAGTTCGGCTCCGACAACATCCTTGTCAGTGGCCTTTATGTTCTTGAGCTATTGAATGGCATCCTTAAGGTGAAGATGAATCGAAGCCATAGTTCAAATTTTCAAGAGCACGGATCTGGAGAACCAAACATCCGTTTCAGCTGAAAACTTAATCGATTGGTCACTATCAGAGAGTGACCAATCGATTAAGTTTTCAGCTTGAACGGATGTTCGGTTCTCCAGATCCGTGCTCTTGAAAATTTGAACTATGGCTTCGATTCATCTTCACCTTAACTTCCCCCATCGTGGGAAATGGTTGGTTTCCACTGTCCGCTGTGCTGACGTAGCTATCGCTTTCGCTGTCCTGACCTTCTGTGCCTGTGTTCTCTGCGCCATTCAGGTGTTCATCGTAGTGCTGCTTCCACCTTTCGATCACCTCGCTTCCATCCGTCTAGATGCTCCCATCCTTATCCAGGCACATCTCAGCTCGCAGCCCGAATCCTTTGCGGGATGTGTTGAGCTTCTGATAGAACTTCCGCGTTTCTTGCGAACGGTACAGCAACTTTTTGTCCCGGAATAGGCGGGTTTGCTGTTTCCGCTTCAGTCTGTATCGTTCCACGTTTTGCCGCGTACCATGCTGCAGCATTGCAGCCCGTGCTGCATTCTTCTCCTCTTAAACCTCCTGGCACTCTTCGTCGAACCAATCGTTTCTTGAGCTCTGTTCCACATATCCGACATTGCTATCGAGCTCGCCCTCATCCGGCAACGTTGCGCGTACGCATTGGCGACATCCGGTTGTTTCAGCCGATCGAGATTATACCGGGGCGGGCGTCGGTACTGCACATTGTTGATGACGGATAGTTTTGGGCACAGTTTCACCATCACCAGGTAGTGGTCGGAGTCAATGTTAGTGCCACGATAGGTTCTGACGTCGGTTATGTCGGAGAAGTGCTGTCCATCGATCAAAACGTGGTCGATTTGCGATTCTGTCTGCCAAGGTGATCTCCAGGTGTACCGATACGGGAGGCTGTACTGGGAATAGGTGCTACGAATGGCTATGTTCTAGAAGGCAGCAAAATCTATCAATCTTAAGCCGCTCTCGTTCGTCAGCCGGAGGGCGCTGAACTTTCCAATCGTCGGTCTGAACTCCTCCTCCTGGCCAACCTGAGCATTCAAATCTGTGAATTATAGCACTTTCACGGCGTGTGATTGGAATGAAATCCTTCAGTGAAGATGTAAGAAGGTTTTCCATAGTGAAAATAAGTGCCCTGCGAAGTAAGTCACAAGGAAGAAATTTGTATCATAAAATAGTGTGACTGGTGTCAATCGGTAAGCATTTCTTTCAAATCGTGTTCGTCCATCCATTATTTATCGAGATACAGTTATTTTATCGTATTTTTGGTGTACAAGTGTATGCAGCATAACAGCTTTCACAAAATTATACTTGGGAAATGAATCTATGTTGCAGGTAATTTGGAACATCCGCCATAGTGGAACATTTTAGGTTTGATACGACGAATAATTGCGCTTACGACGAAGTAGAATGAAACCCTAGATAGCTTGTTGATTTTGAACAAGTGTTAAGGTGAAACATCTCGGAATCCAAAGATGGCCGGCACAATGGCCGACTTCTCCCCCTACTCACGTTTTCGAAGGCACAAAACTGGAGAAATAGTTGGCAAACGTTCCTGATCTTCTTATTTTAAGCTTTCTGCTAGTGCACAAAGCCAAAATAAAAAGTACACTGTTGTGGGATGCTTTCTTCGCGAGATTTGTGCCTTTGAAGTTTCAGTGCAATCTTAGAAGTTGATTCCAAACTGTTTCACCTTAAGTGAATCTTCAAATGTTTACTCTTTTCTCAATAAGGTTTCATTTTCTGAAACATCCTACAAATACTCTCAAGCAAATTCTCAAAATTTCCGATCTATTTACATTTTACGGAACGCCTGACTTAATTACTGAACCCATACAACACCCCAAGCGAGCACATACTGCAATCAGGGAGCACTGATTCGAGTATTTGCATGCATTTCACTCCACCAATAAAAGTGGCATGAATTTCTAATTGAGGCAATTTTCATCGGAGCTCGCCGTGCCTTGCGGAACATGGTACCTACCCCCTATAATAGTCGACCAGTTGAATGAGCAATTTACGTGACTGGTTTCGTTAGTTTTGACGAATAGAGAAGCATGTTTACAACCAACTTCGGAGCCTAATCATAGCGATTGACATGTTTAAATTATTTTCCGTGGTATGTGCTATAGAAGAGCTAGGCTTCAATATGTGGAGGTGAATATTAAATTGCAAGGATGCATATTTTGTTGGCAAGAGCTGCACTGAAGTCAAGTGACTCCACGTAATATAAACAGTCACGAGATGAAAATAGTAACATAGGTATATAAGTGAAGTTGGTTGATCCTTCGAGAATTCAGAATGATGTCCGTCTCTAGAACATGAAAAGGAGTTACTTCAAAATGAGCGAAAAACATGCCATTCAATGGTAACCTCTACTCGATCTATTTTATCGCCCTTGGGAGTGACATAGCCATTTTCGCGATGAAAGCCTTTTTTCAGCGGAAGTTCATTATCCTCGACCCAAATCGTAGACACTTCGCGTGGAACTTGCTGGGCCTTATTCCACTCTTTAATCTAGAACATAAAAGGGAAGCAATATGAAATCAAGCTTCAAGGATGACGCAATGCTTTTCTAAAGGCCTACTCTAGGTAAACATCAATGCCGTGCCTTATTTTTTTCCCAGAGTGATTCATTGAACGGTATGTAGAAGTGTGAAATAAATAAGATAAAAATTGATACAAGCAATTTATTCCTTTCTGCTGGAAAAGAATCTATATATTATGGGGCGGGGAAATAAGTATTTGCTGTTCCCAAGTATGTGAGAATTCAGCACTTGTTTTACTACTTCGTCAGTTCTTCCTTCTAAGAGTCAGGAGCCAAATCATATCCGTGAAGTAAATTTAAACGATGGTTAATATTCACACTGAATTAGAACTTACTTTGGCTTTGTACAGGAAAACGGTATAGCATCTGCAGAGGATGAAGTTTTGTTTTTGTGCTATTTTGCATGTTTGTATTTAATTTCCTGTTATTTTTTGTCAGAAAAGTGTACAGACACCGATGAGTAAAAGATCAATTAACCCCTGGACATAAAGCTTGTATAACTGAGTATAAAAATACACTTTTCATTCCAACTCCCCAACATTAGACATGCAACATAGGTTAGGAACTTTTGAAAATTAAATCTAAATCCCAAACTAAATGATATCATCCTGTTGTTTCCAGTGACAGGTTGACATCCGGTAACGTCCAGGTGGAAATTGAAATCAAATCAACTTTCAACCAACTCCCAACGATGAAAGGCATTATTTGCGCCTTGATCCTCCTGAGCTGGCTTCCAACATGTTAACACAAACACATACACATGTAAACTCATTCAGTTCACTTTTCTCTTTCCATCTCTGAATGGAAAACATTTCACTTGTCGCTTTTTTTTTCCTCTTTTCTCCAGGTACTCTGTGGAGTTCTTCCCACCTCATTGATTGAGTTTGCAGTAGCAGGTTTCCCCCTAGTGGAACCCAAAAATAAAACAAGAAAAAAGATGCAACAATGACAACAATACGCTTGTGAGTAAACCATCCCTTCGACTACAGCTCTTTCCACATGTTTTGGTTTTCTCTTACATTGTTTTGTCTTGTCGATTTGGTTGAAATTACTCATCCTCTCGGGAGATGGTCTGCTTCTCGATACGACCACCGCACTGAAAAGTCCGACAAAGTGCAAAACTACGGTAAAAGCAGAATGAGTTGAGTTGAGCTGAGTCGAGGTTAGTCGAATGCAATTCCTTCTGCCTCTTAACTACTGACCAGACCAGGCGCCAACAATTTGCATAGATAGCTACCGGTCCTGTGTGGTTCGTTCTATTTGTTGGGGATTCTATCTTTGTCCTTGGCAAGGCACGGTGGGACTGAAAGTGGCATTAGGATTGGCGATTGGTCTTGTTTCAAACTATCTAATTTATCTATTTTGTCTGTATAGGGTGTTGGGTTTATCACTCAGTAGATTTCAGTGAATGATGAAGGATCTTGATTGAAAAAATGATGATTAATAAATGTTGTTGAATTTATTTTTTTGCAAAACTTTTGGATTTGTTTTGTCCAAAAGAATTTGAAATCAGAACTACAGGACCAAAGAGAAAGCATATGATGCAAGTTTTCAATTGAAACCGTCAAGCGACCGAAACTAATGAAGGGATTGCTGGTCCAATGGCTATCACTTCTGCTTCATAAGCAGAAGGTCATGGGTTCAATCCCACGCCCGTCTTTTCCTCGTACTTCGTAGTTGTATATTTCACTTGCTTCTGTCTTCCACATTAATATATCACATAATATATCGCCAAAAAATAGAAGTTCACCAGTACTTGTACCTGAGGGTGTCTGTTAGTCCCAAGCAGTCATCTGGTTGGTTCCTTGTGTAAGTGCAGCTGATCTGGCGATACCGGAGTAAGCAACCACGGGCAGCCAATCAAGCTCAAGCTGAAGCTCAAGAAACCGTCTAGCGACCGAAACTTTGTGTTGCTTCTGAAGGGCAAACTCTACAAATACAGCCTAATCTATGCGCCAATGAACAATAAATCCGATGAAACTGTTAAGAGACCGGAAAACGTTCTCTCCGTTACAAACGATAATGATTTCTTGTTAGTTACCTGCTTGCAAGAGGGATGGCATTCAGTGGTACCGTAATCCGGGGGCAAATTGATCACTGGGGTGAATTTGATCAAGTCGGTACCAAATACCATTTCCTTTCAAGGATGCTTAATACTTCGTTGACATCACAGACATTCAATGTTTTCTAATTTATAGATGTCTAATAATGATTTTGAACTATTTTAGTTTTATTACGGTCAGTTTTGCATAGAAATATTCGCAGTTTTTGAAGGTGTTAGCAATACTGTTAGAAATGTCGGTACTAAACAAGCTGCTGGTGCTAAGCCTGTATGCAAGCTTTGAGTGTTAAAAGTGTTGTGTAAGCTTCAGTGTGAACTGCTAAACTCATTTTTGAAATCGTTTAGCATAACAAAAATAGTGTTTTGCTCATAAAACCGTTTATTGTTGAATAAAGTGCTTATTTCAAGGGAAATTGCATACATTTAGGCGTATTGTGCAGATTTACAAAGTTTAATTTTGCAATAAAATGATGATAGGGCGTCTGTACCAGTGATAGTGGCAAAAGTAACGGGTTGAGGAATAAAAAATCGCCAAAAAATAACGGAAACTCGTTTTTTGTATCTGAATACGTCATTCGAAAGCTTTTTTATTATATTTCACGTAAAAAATAATCTTAGAATGATAAAATCATTAAATCTATTAATAAAGCATTTCCTCCATTACTGGAACACGTTCCAGTAATAGTGGTATTTGCTAACTTTTGTTCCTATAATAGTGGTTTACATTGATTTCCCATTGAGACTCACTATTATAGGAACGCCCCACTATAACTGGTGCAAAGGAGCAAAAAAGTTAAGGATTTTAATTGTTTTCTCCTATTTCCTTACTATTTCACAAGATTTTTTTTCACACATTCATATCATTTTGACAATGTCCATGTTAGAAAAATACACATAAAAATAAAAATTGGCTATAACACGCTTGAAACGGCACAACCACTATTATTGGTACACACACTATGACTGGATCAGACACCCTATACACGAGTTGTAAGAATTTTGACATCATTTCCGGATTCAGGAGACCTAAATTTAGGATAAGATAGGGAAATTTCACATTCTAAAATTTGCTTAACTATATAGTGATCAATTTCGCCCCGATGTGTCATTTTCAATTTTTGATATTAAATCTAATATTATGATATGTTAAATTTTATTTCATAAAAAAATCATTACATAAACTAATAGAGATTAATGAAGTACTGATTTCACCGTAATAAATTTGACAATAATTGAATTCCAAAGGATAATATAACAAAAAGTTGTGAAATAATGATCAATTTGCCCCCGGATTACGGAACCCACTTCACACGTAAGACTATCTGCTAACATACTTGGAGATACCCGAGTAGCAATGCCTGCTCCCAGATAGGCCAAGAGCTGGCATTTATCGTTGAAAAAATATAGCACGAAGAAGGTGTGCTAGCTGAAGTACAAAATAGAAGAACCGAAGCGATATGCGGAGATTTTATTTGCATTGATCGAGTGGGGATTTTATTGACCGATAAAACTGCGGTGACTGCCACATTGAAGAAGCACTGTTAGCAGTTGATGATCGATAAAAATTTAAATTTAGCGAAAACAGAGTGGACATGGATAACGACGGTCGAGTTGTAGACTCACCGGCTATAATAGACATTTCAAAGGCTATACGCGAGCTGAAGAACTGTAAGACTGCTGAGAAGGACAAAGTCCAGGTCCGCACTGTCAGTGCTTTTTATACCCGAAGCTCCTCTTCATTCTTCGTCGGCTGGATTGTCAGGTGCCAAGGTCGGTCCGACGATTTCGGTTGAGGGATGACTTCCGGTTCATCGGCGCCCCGACGACCCGAAGCCAAGCACTGATCTCTACGCTTCTTGTCGCTGCTCTTCTCTCCATTCAGCTGTAGTGCCGACATTATCTGTGTCGCTGTCCTGTTCACCGTATTCCACTTATCTGCGTCGTTGCACATCCGTTCGATGACATTGCCAACGTTTACATGACAAGAAAGGCTTTCATATCCTCTCGTTCCACATCGTTCCAGATCGAATCGCGGGCATGCAAAAATTATGTGCTCCAGAGTTTTATCCGTGTTGATGCATTCGGGACAGGATGACGACCAGGCAAAAACTGTGTCAAGTGAAAATTTACTTCACCATGTAATCTTCTTATCCATATCGACAGACTTGACCGACGATGTGTCCATCTGCCAGTAGCAGCTTGATCCCACTGGTGATGCGATTTCCTGATGGTGTCTGCACGTACTTTTTCTAAGACTCCTCTTGTAAGGCGGTCCCGGAAGCAATTATCTACCTCGAGAAGAAGGCTGATAGGATTCATCCACGCCTCCGATGAAATGGTGCGGTACGAACTTGAAACCCACATAGCCATCAACCTATACGTACTGCTTAGACGAGTTCGATTCCTTTCGGTCTTCAGTGCAATCACCCATGCTGGACCTCCATATCTGATGATCGATGTTGTGACGCTCGCTATCAGCCGCTTCTTGCTGCTTTCAATTGCCAAGTCGTTTGCCATGATCCGGGATAACACCACTACCGCCTTCGCCGCTTTTTCACAGAAATAGTCGATATGTTTGTTGAAATTAAGCCAACAGTGATTCTTGCCTGCTGTACTGCCTTACAATTGCTGATCATAACCACTTAATTTTTGTGGTGGGCTATCGCCAGCCATCCTATCTTCTACAGTGTTGATCGCCTCGGTAGCGAGCACCTCCACCTCTTCTCTTGATTCATCGATTACCAATAGCACCTCGTCGTCCGCAAAGCCAACAATCTTGACGCCTCTGGGAAGAATCAATTTCTGGACACCATCGTATTCCACAGAATCGGGTTGAGAATATAGCCCTGAGCAACACCCGCTGTAATTTGAGTACTTTTTACTCTTTGGTATGTTTTGTATATAAGTAACTGGTTCTGAAAATAGCTCTTCAGAATCCGGCAGATGTACTCAGGTACCGTAAAACGGGGTAACTTTGATAGTTTTTTCGAAGAAAACTTCAATATTTATGCATGCTGTTTCAAAGAATTTTATTTCATATTTTTAAAACAAGTACTGGTATCCTAACTATCGATTCCAGTTGATAGATTTCCAAAAGATTTATTCTTAATGGATTTATAATTTTTCATATAATCGAAAGTCGGTTTTCTGTTTTGGGGTAACTTTGATAATGAAGCATCACTCGAACAAAATTGAATGAATTACAGAACATTTGTAGGGCGTTGCATATCTTTAGGCGTTTAACGCTATATGGATATTTCTGACTTAGATTACAAAAATGGTCAAAGTTTGTAAAAATAGTATTCGCTAAGAGTTTTGAGACCGAATTCGAGTTCTACTATAACTAGGCTATCAAGTATAAGTGACGAATTCATTATGACTTCATCAAATAGTGATCGTAGAACAGATTGTTTGAGAGCATTTCAAAATTGCTAAAATCTTATAAATTTTCCATATTTGCATATAAATCCTCTAATGTACTTGATTCCAACGGAAATAGCTTTAACATGAAGTGCCATACTAATACTCTTTACTTTTGCATTCGTTTTGCTTAACAGATTAACAGGAACTTTGTTATTTCGTTTAGTATGTTGAGAGTCTCGCATTATCAAAGTTACCCGCATTGTCAAAGTTACCCCGTTTTACGGTATTCTCATGTTATGCAACGAAAGTGGCGAATGCTTTCCAGCTAGCGCAGTTGAAAACATTATTCATACCTATACGGTTGGATGGGTGCCCTCTCTCACAGGTACAGACTAAAGTGTGCCAAGAACAGAGGGATTACCTTGCTGAATGCCACGCACAACCTATCATTGCGCATCAGTTAACAGACTGAGACCACTCAATGAGTCCTTCAACGGCAAACAAGCTTCTTTTATGAAGATCGCTCCACATTGGACCAGTTGTCTACTTTGCGAATGTTCTATGAATTATGGTATTTGCCAAGGCTAGTAAAAAGCATGCAGACTTACCGGAATCTTAACCCAGAGGCTACCTAGCCTACAAATTCTGATGTAGAGCGGCCCAAGGCCCGATATTGCTGACTTCTCCTCGTCGGGCTTAGAGGTAAGCCATACCACACGTCAACCACGCGAATTGCGGAGTCCCAATTTCGGATGGTTTGGGATTCGTTTCGATTCTTGTTTTGACCCGCTTCATACAGACACTGGAGGTGTCGGAGATCCAACGGACCTTGTAGAGATGTGGACTGTATGTGGGTTTACGTCCCCAACTTTGTTGAAGTGCAATCGATAAGGATAATGGTGGCTAGTGATACTCGCACCAACATTAACCATTTGCTGATCTCCTTGATCCTAATCAGCGTCTAGATGTTCCGGTGGAGGTGGAAACCCCAGTAGCACAGTAGTTGCACATAAAACACATTGTTTAAACGGCAATAAAACACATGTATTATAGTAAAACACTAACTATAACAGAGAACATTTATTGCTTAGCACTAAAATGACACGCTTTGGAAGCTTACTTACGACTAACTTAATTTGCTTAGCAATCTAGTTTATTTCCTCAATCTCATTCTAATGCGATGTTTCCCGATCGAAGATAAGAGAGATTAGAGAGATGAGTTCATCCAGAAGCCTTCGAACGTTTAAAGGTAACCATAGCTCCTGCTGGAGCTGCGGCAACACGAGCTGGGAACAGCTTTTGTATTGATAGATGATTTTAAAAGGCGCGTAACTCCGACCACTACCTAGTGATAGTGAAACTGCGCCAAAAACTATCCATCATCAACGATGTACGATACCGACGGTACGATGCCGGATGAGGACTAGCTCGATAGGCCCCCTATTGAGGATTGCTGGAGGACAGTCAAAGCAGCCATTTACGAGCCATTAGCGACAAACCCGCCTATTTCGGGACAAAAAGCGCTGCCTGGAAGAGGTGGAATGTCAAGAGATGGAGTTACTGTACCGTTCTCGAGAAACGCGGAAGTTCTATCAGAAGCTCAACGCATCCCGCGAAGGTTTCTTGACGTGAGCTAAAATGTGCCGGGATAATGATAGGAGCAGCTTGGTGGACGGACGAAAGGTGGAAGCTATGAACACTTGATTGGCACAGATAACACCGGCACAGAATATCAGGACAGCGAAAGCGATGGCTACGTCAGCACAGCGGACAGTGGAAACCAACCAGCTCTTAACTTAACTTAACTTAACTTAACGGGAAGTTAAGGATGCCATTCAACAGCTCAAAAACAACAAGGCCGCTGGCAAGGATGGTATCAGAGCCGAACTCATCAAGATGGGCCCGGACCAACCTCGCTTGTCTGCATCGGCTGATAGTCAGAATCTGGGATGGGAAACGGAATAGCTACCGGAGGAGTGGAAGCAAAAGGCGAAAATTATCGAACAATCACTATCCTAAACGCCGCCTACAAAGTGCCATCCCAGATTTTATTCTGTCTTCTATCACCTATAGCAAACGAGTTCGTGGGAAGCAGGTTTCAGGGACTACGATAGGGCGATGGACTTTCGTGCCTGTTGTTCAATATTGCGCTTGAAGGTGTCATGCGGAGTGTCGGACTTAACAGTCGAGGCATGATTTTCATAAGATTCGGACAATTTGTTTGCTTCGCGGATGACATGCATATTATTGGGAGAAAATTTAAAACGGTAGCAGATTTGTTCACTCCCCTTATACGCGAAGCAACAAGAGTCGGACTGGTGGTGAATGCGTCAAAAACTAAGTACATGCTGGTAAGCAGAACTCAGCGTGACAGGGCTTGCAGGAGAACGGCGTGTGGCGGCGAAGGATGAACCACGACCTCGCTCAACTCTACGGCGAACCCAGTATCCAGAAGGTGGCCAAAGCAGGAAGGATATGATGGACAGGGCATGTTGCAATTTTGCCGAACAACAATTCTCTAAAGATGGTGTTCGCTTCGAATCCGGTTGGAACAAGAAGGCGTGATGCGCACCGAGCTAGGTGGATTGATCAGGTACACCAGGACCTGGAAAGCATGGGTCGCAGTCAAGGATGCAGAGTAGCGGCCATGAACTGATTGAATTTGCAACATATAGTTGGCGAGGTTTTATCAAGTTAATTGATGTACAACCGTAATTTCGGGTGAAATTGATCGTTTTTCCCTGTTTTCCATGTATGTTTTCTATAATGTTGCCAATGCGAAACAACGGGCTTTTAAGAGATTTCCGCCATCTATTTTATAATAATTTTAAAGCAAAATTGTTTAGTTAATCATAGATAATGTCATGTTTTGCTTCTTTTGGTTTAAATAAATTCCACTATGGTCTTTAAGCATAGATTTGCTGTATAAGTTCCTTACTGTTTACTATTCAATTCGGAGATAGAATGGGAGAAACCTATTGTCAATTTTGTTAACTTATCTCGCAAATTTGGCAGGCTCAGGAGCCATAGGGCATAACAGAAACGAAATCATTTCTCAGAGATTCCAAAGATCACATTTAAATTGGTATGCTCGTGCTTTGAATGGTAAAGAGAACGAGCTGTTTAATTTTTCATCAGCTGTTTTATGTATTTTATTACATATACAGTCAACTTTCCGTAACTCGATACTGGAGGGACCATCGAGTAAAGGAGGTATCGAGTTACAGAACACAAAACCAGTGCAACTGCGATCCATGGGACCATCGAGGTAGCCATGAAAACCAACTTTTAATATAGTTTCTAACTCGATATCGAGATACAAAATTTTGAGTATAGGAGAGTTGACTGTAGCAGCTATTACTGAAACTTATTTGAAACCTGGATCAAAACTCAAAAGAGATCCAAACTCTTTTGTTTATCGTAATGATCGACTGGATGGAGCATGTGGTGGAGTTGATATCATTATTCATAGGCGTATTGAACATCAACTTTTATTGTTAGTTGAAACCAACGTTTTTGAAAATTTGGGTGATTCTGTTGATATACAGCTTGATAAATATACCTCCATAGCTGTCTATTTACATAGAATACCCAATGTTGATCTGTGAGCAGTGAACCAATTCTCACCAAACACGCAGCAACAAAGACATTGTCATCTCCTATTCTTGTTGCAACAATTTATTCCGCAACATCCGTTTATCACCACTTGAACAGAATATGACAAAGATCGATCACCACATGCGCAGCGGTTTTTTGGGCTTTGCATTGCAATTTTCGAGAACTTTCTCCGTGTTTGTAAACATTGACACATTATCGAACAGAATCCATAAAATAAATTTGGTTCTGTGTTTATAATAATCGCAAGTTGAAAAGGTTGCAACAATGTTGCCTGCTGTGATTGTCATGACAATTTTGCTTTTGATTGTATCCTTATCCGCAACAGTTGGAACAAACGGTTGTGAGCAAGCTTGCTTTGTTGTTTGTTTTTCGTCTGTTTTGATGACAAATTGATTCACTGTCTGTGAGTAAATCTATGTTCTTCTTCTTCTTCTTTCTGGCGTTGCGTCCCAACTGGGACAAAGCCTGCTTCTCAGATTAGTGTTCTTATGAGCACTTCCACAGTTATTAACTGAGAGCTTACTATGCCGATTGACCATTTTTGCATGTGTATATCGTGTGGCAGGTACGAAGATACTCTTATGCCCTGGGAATGGAGAAAATTTCCTTTACGAAAAGATCCTCGACCAGTGGGATTCGAACCCACGACCCTCAGCATGGTCATGCTGAATAGCTGAGCGTTTACCGCTACGGCTATCTGGGCCCCACATCTATGTGAGATGTTCAAAAATGAACGACATTATCCAAAAATGCTTCCAATTGTATCCCCACAAAGCCCACCCTGCCATGTCAATTTCCGGATAAGCCGCCGATTCTCAATGACGGGGAACCCAGCAACATCTTTCCTGATCCATTTCCATTCTGGCGGTATGTTTAAATCTTTACCAGAAACTAGCGCACAGAGTGACACTATCATCCAGTTCGATTGTGGAAGCAAATGTCTTACTTTCAAGGGAAAATATTTTCCCAAGCTTACCTGCAAATCAAATTATACTTATAGTGATTTGACTTTTTCTTGTCATTTACTTGTCTTCCCATTTCTGATTCAGGTTGGGGAAATGCATCATCGGAAGGATTAGTTTATGGTTAGTGTGCTGAGTGGCGCTGGCCCTACTTGTTTGGATGTGTCTCTAGTGAGCCCAAGCGACCGACTAGCTGGTGAATATCGATAGAGCAACTTTCACTCATGAGTGAAACCAATTTGGAGCCTAGCCCCGATAAATGGACCGTAGGATTACAGCGATGGATTTTGGTGTTTGTCAGCTGAATAATTGATTGATTTCAATCGGGTTAGTTCATTTTCTTTGTTCGGCTGGAAGTGAGATGTCCAGGAAGAAATAAAGTTTTGACCAGGTCCATGGAATGACCTGCCACTTCCAACAACAATTCCGCAATCAATTATTCATCATGGGTTTGAGTTATCCGCAGTCCATATTCTTTCGTTGGCCCTGCATGGTTTTCAATTAATTTTTCAAGAATAGGAAAATGCTTATATCAATCGCAGTCGCTAGAGTGATGAATATTTGATAACACAGCGATAGCCAAATTCCGGTAATTTTTGCATGCATAGCTTTCAGTAATTGTCAGCTATAAAGACGTCGTTTGAGAGATCTATTAGACAATCATTTATAAGTTCATTTGCTTTGAACGCTTCTTAATTGCACACATTAATAGGATGTTTCGCAGGAATGACACTTTCAGGAAGCATTTAATGGATATAATGCGAAACCGATGCCGTAATTTATTCACTAGTGTGGTTAAAAGTCTTTTACAGTGATACCTCCATGAGCAGCTTTCCAAAGGATTGCTGTTCCATAACTCGATATTTCCATGAGTCGATGGTCCCGTCAATATCGACTCATGGAGGTTTCACTGTATATTCTAAACCCGTTTGGGCCACTCTTGAGCTCATTTGGATAAACATCTAAACACAAACTAAAAATTTGAGAGTTACCATAAAATGGGGCACTTTGGTAATAACTTTGACAGTTTTTAACGTAACTCTGAATTCCGTTCTAAATTCAATTGTCAAATTGCATAAAGATTCATTTAGCATGCACACATAATTTTCCATATAATCGAAAGTCCATTTTCGGCTTTGAGGTAACATTGATAATGGGTATGCAAACAGATGGATATCCACAACCAAACTCCAGTTGGTCATCATTCCAGTTGAAACTGAATTGGAGAATATCAATAGAGCAAGTGGGTAAGGCTTTATGGGTTGAATTATATAATTTATGAAAAAATCATCTACAATAGTGATTGAAGTTGTAACAAATATGACAAACACTGTTATAAGTCTATGCAAATTTGTATACCGTTAAATTTCTAAACAGATATCAATTGATTATCAAATTTATATGTACCGTAGTTCGGGGTGTAGTTGATCATTAGTGTGGAAACAAGTTAGATTCTCGCTCCAGTTCACTTTTTGGATTGCATTTAGGTCCAATAACAACTGTGCAAAATTTCAGCTCGATCGGCGAAACTATATTTTGGCGCTAGCCGTTCAAAGTTTGTATGGAATTTACTATGGAAAAACTTACATTTGCAAAGAAAAATAGCCAGAGATCGCCAATTGACCTTTATGAAAATCTGAATACAGACCTCGATAAGTATTTTTAAGGATGAAGAATATTGCCGAAGACCGCGAAACGATCCGACACTTGTGAAAAGTAATTAAGTGAAAGCCTATTGGCAAGGCGACGTTTTTTTTTTTCTATCTTTATTAACGAAATTTTTAGGAGGCGACGTCGATTGACACGTAAAGAATAACAATAAGGTACAGTGGGGGAAGTGTATCAGTGGGGTAAGTGGATCATTAGTCAATATAAAGCCTAAAACTTGGATATGTTGAATGTTTTCGCACCATTGCTTCGTTTTAGGTTATATTCTTACGCCCACACTGATACTATTGCAAAACTGGTACTACACGTACACTAACACAAGCAAACTTGTTAGCTGCAAAAAGTAATTAATTTGAAAATTGTTTTCCATCAATCAAAAATCCATTGTATCTCAGTCTAAAATCAAATTCTATTATTTTTTTCGACACATGGTGAGCATTTCAGTTCTAATTGAATGAATCACAATGAAAAAAATGTCATTTTTATGAATAAATACAAATATATTGCACATGGTACACTTATCACTACTTTTAAGTGGGGTGGGGTAAGTGGATCAAGAATAATTATCATTTATTGGCAGACTGCTTAGGAGAATTTTAATAAGCTTTAATACCCGCAAATGTTGTTTTCCTTTATTTTGTTCCCTTCCCAGCTTGAATTTATTAAATTGATCATAGAAAATTTGAATTAATCCACCTAAAAGTTTTTTTTAACCTTTCTGGTATAAAAAAATATAAAAAGAATAATAATTTCAAAATTCACACGAAACTTTTCGTGGTTTATCTAGACTGAGTTGTAAAAGAGCAAAATATACTAATTTTCCAATCGAAAGCATAGTCTCGTACATGATTTGACCATATAAATTGTTCTAGACAGATGATACACATATATTCATAAATAACACAGAAGGGTTTCAGTTTGTTATTCAAAAGTAAATGTTTCTAATATTTTTAAACCAAGAGTGCTTTTCGAAAATATCGTTAGGAATAATCCTACAATATTTCTGTATAACTTATGCGTATAAATGGATGGATTTTCTCCAAATTTTTCTAGTTACAATGTTTTTTTTTTGTTCTAATTATTATGAACTAATATATACATACTTTTTATTATATTTTGATTAAATAAAGATACTTTTTAATTTTAAAGTAATAAAATGTAACATTACTAGCACTAATAACAAGTGCGAGGGTAATATCATTCTTATTAAACATAATCATACTACATTTGTTTCGAGAACAGATTTTTTTTAATGGTGATCCACTTACCCCACCATGGTGCGGCAAGTGGATCATTTGGCGCAAATTTTCAAGTCTCTCATTCTCAATACATAACAATCAGAAAAATCGAAATAAATGACGATTTGAAGTATAATAGTCCCTTATTTGTTATCCACAGAAAAAAGTTTGAGTTAAACTGTTCACGTTAGCTATACATAACAATGAAGTTAACTATTGATTTTTCTGTATCCACTTACCCCACGGTACCTTAATAACAAAATTGGGCAAAATTTTCGAATAGTCTATGCTTAATAACTTCTTTCAGAAGCATCGGATTGCTTTGGGGTCTTCGACAATGTTATTCATCGTAAAAATACCTATCGAGATCTGTGTTTAGAATTTTATAGAGGGCAATGGGTGATCTCTGACTATTTTTTCTTTGCAACCCATAGTTAATCCCATACAAACTTTGAATGGCTGGCGCTAAAATATAGTTTCGCCGATCACGCTGAAATTCTGCATAGTTGTTTGGGGGCCCAAATGACATCCTGTACTTTTTGGATGCGGAGATTTTATATTTTTCATATAATCGTGTCCCAGGCTATTGATCATTCCCGTACCCACATGCTTAGTCTGTCAAAAGAGCTATAATTAGCTATAATTATATTTCAATTATCTTTCTGTGATTCCAGCCGATTGTCTGATAGCTGCTCTTGATATTCCAAAATTTGGATTGACATTAAACATTATTATACCATGGAATAACAGGATTTTAAGGAAATATCGCAGGGTTCTTCTCTAAACAATTGACTTTTGCCATGCCCATATAAATACATCATTCAAATAAACTGTCTCATACATTCCAGATTTGTTTTCTGAAACCAGTTTCGAATTTAAATTGAGTATGAAAATTAATTTCCAAAGAAAAAAAAGTTCTTTTCGTGAACCAGTTGGCAGTTTCAAAGAAAATTGCCTACATTTAGGCGTTTAATGTTCTGTGGCGTAGTTGGTTAACGCGCCCAGTCTAGCGTATTGGGTGTCGTGGTATCGAAGCCAACCAGAACGGTTCTATTATTTTTTACAATCTTACATCTCAATTTATCCAAAATGACTTTTGTGTCTACGACCTTCAGGTATTTTCAAAAACACCGTCGGCTCGTTAAGCCGTAATAGACATGACAACCCTAGTTGAGTTCAATGTGGTTTATTCTGTAATTCATCAAATTCAATTCAAAAATTTACCGATTTATCAACAAATTGTAAGATTTTTAAGACTTGAGTCGGACTCAGTGACCCCATGTCTTTTTAATTTTGGAAACCTTTCACAGTAATTCATCAACTTTACCCCGGAATCAAAAACTTCACTTTATGATTTCCAAAAAATGTTTTTATTATTAACAAGCATTTTGTCAAAATTTCCCTTAAATAATTCGATAAACATCCAACCAGGACTGGTTTTATAAATATTGCATGTATTATAAATATAAAACATGCATCCCATCAGATCTTATTTAACAGAACCGCTCAAAAGTGATCAACTTCATCCCATATTACAGTATATCTATCTATATAAATAAAAATGGAATGGTGTTTGTATGTCACGAAATAGCTTCCAAACGGGTCAACAGATTTGAATGATTATTTTTCCATTTTGTTCGGCAAGTGTTCCGACGTGTTTGTGTGTATAAAAATCCCGGGATATTCACCGGGAAAGTCGAAAAAACGAGTGTGAACGGAACTGTCATTTTGTATGGGACGATTCAGAGCGTTTTTCAACAGCCTACTTGATGGCAAGACAAAGTTTGCCGGGACCACTAGTTTAGAATAAAATTGTATGGATTTCGAAAAGTATCTAAGGTGTTGCATACCTACCTCTAGGAGTTTAACGATATACGGATATTTCTGACTTTAACTACAAATCGGCCTCAATTTGTAAAAAAATCGCTAGGGACACTGAATTCGCTTCGAGATTGAATTCAATTTCTGGTATGAATAGGCTGTCAAGAATAAACTCAAACTATTTGAAACTTCATTTTAAAGTTACCGTACAAAAGATTGTTTGGAAACGTTTGTTAAATGCTAATATCTCATTTTTTTTTTAAAACAGTACACATAGGGGAAATCCGAACCCAAAGATGGAAAAAAATGTCAACTTTTTTTTTTTATTTTCGACTTTTGCAATCAGCTATTTTTTCTTTTTAGGGGAAAGGTGTTCAATATCGGCAGATAGATTGAATTAAGTATAATTGTAGTAAAATTGTGCTAAAAGATTATGTAGCCGGTGGGACTTGAACCCACAATTTCCATTCTGTACACGGACGCATTACCAATTATACTACAGCTACGCTACGGTAAACTGAAGTATTTGGCTAATGACCTTTGTAGCACCCCCAAGCCACACAATATTACTATTCCAACATACCACACTTATCCCTCACCATATCTCTATCTGCCGGCATTAAATACAGTCGGTGTAAGAAAACGCAACACTATTGTATTTACATCCCCATATGATCGCACGGTTTGTCGATTCGGCTGCGGAATAGGTACGTGGTTTATATGAACAGTGAGCAGAAATGTGTCCAAATAGAAGCCATTGTTTGCAATGCATAAGTTAAGGAAAATAAAATCTCACACTAAAAGTAACATTATGAATTGAATCACAATCCGGAAGAACAGAACCGGCGAACGTTATTTAAATACATTCTGAATGAATATAGCTGGATTTATTACCAAGAAAAGATAATTTAGATAAACGATTACAGTCTAAAATTTGGACTGGAGAAATAGCCCAACTAACAATTCAGAGCCACATGCATGCATGTTTGATTATTGTTCAAAAATGGTAATGACAGCTGGATAACAAAAATTCCCTATAAGGAGCTGAGAAGATGCTCTTTAAACACTAACTTAGGTCAATGTTCAACGTTATGCATTAGAATGAATAAAAGTTGAATAGCCACATATTAAACGTTTCCAACGATTTGCATTCGACTACTCCAGATTGTTTTACTAATGAGCTGAACAAAACTCATTTAAAAAGCCATAATTCCACTAAACAAATGTATATGTATAAAGAGATATATAGAGGACGAACTAACGTTTTACTTGGGTCGCACTTCAGCTATTTCCACATGTTTAACATAAACATGATTGAGAACTGAATAAGTATTTTTTTAAATCCTAATTCAGCTTTAGTATTTTATAAAAACAATTGATCCAATAGAGGCCAAAAAAACGATCAACAAATACATTGTTCAGCAATAAATAAACCTTACCAAAAGAGATCACACTATAGCTAAATTTCATAAAATGGACAAACTATCCGAAATTCGTATTGAGTTCCGAATGCATTTCAAAGCTCATAACTTTCTCAAAACTTTTTAAATAGTTGTTCAAACAATAAACATGGTCAGCAAACAATAAACATTTAAACTAAGTATTCCGAGTAGTTGAAGCGAAGTGCTGATAAACAAAGCGTGATATTGACTTGATTAACATCAGAGATAAAAGATCTGAATATAATTACCAAATTTTGTTCCTGGAACTTCTGGAACCTATGAAAAAATTTATGTTCGCAGATCTAATTAAAAGCTCGCAATTTTATTCTAGTAGTTTATTTTAGATATCACTTCCAGATCTTTTATATCTTATATTTATCAAGGTAATATCACATTTAGCTATCCATATTATAATTTGCTATTACTAAGCTTTTTCTGTCTGCTCGGGATGTTGTTCCGTACAAGAAAAGTGGAAATTTCTTTGACAGAATTGATTGAATAAATTTCTATAGCGAGCCACATTTGAAATGACATTTCTTCACAACAAAATATTTACTGCGATCTAAGAAAAATGATTTAATTGACCATTTCTGAAAAAAAATCCCATGCATCAAGATATTTGAATATGTTTATATTCAAGTAAATAGTCCTCAGAACGCTTCAAATGATTTAAATATATTCATACAGAGAACTATTTCGATAAAGCAATTATTTTTGGACCAGCTGTATAAAAGCTGAACTAAATTCTTGTAAATTGTTTTTAAAGCTGAAAAATAAAATTGGTATTCAATGACACGCTTTAAGATTTCTCCAAATGTGTATAAACAACGTCCAACAAAGGTTGGCCATGAAAATTATTAAAATGTTATTAAACATGATGCTGAATAAAACTGCCATAATGGTGTTTGTTCAATGAGTGAATGTTAGTTGGGAGATTTGTTTAAAAAAAAGCTAAACCAAAATTTTGAATTTCATCGCAACTCAATGATTCATGACTGACGTCGTTTATCGGTCATTAATCGCAGGGGGCATATATACGGCCAAATAAATTAGATTCTAGAAAAGCATTAGCATCTCCACGAGAGCTAAAACAATCCTTAATTAATCTACCATTTTTTTTAATTTCTTCAACTCTTTTATATTTTTCTAAACTTATGCCGAAATCAAAACAACATGAATTTTATTATTCTTTTCCTTAACAACAGGTCAAGGACCAAGAAAAGTAAAAGGAAATTTATTTTAACTCAAAATAGTTAAGTGACTATAGCAGGGAGATCAGAATGATAATCATCTTTAGAATTTGAAGATTCGCTGTCAGTTTCCATATCAAGAAAATAATAAATAAACAATCAATAATTAAGTTATAAATCCAAACTAGAACTAAGCAGAAAGAAAAGAAGAAAAAATAGTAAAATTCTACTGAACAAAATCCAATTCAAATCATGACCAATTTCTCATTGACAGAAGCAGCTTCACTCTTGGACACTTGAGTGAAGCCAAAAAACTGAAAAAGCTTCGAAAGCTTCGAGTGCTCTCCAAAACAACAGTAAAAAACGATTAAAAAAATTCTCCTCAGTCCAACGTACGGAACGCATGCAAAAATTGATCACCCTCCAAATGTTTAGAACAATCCTAAACGGAATGTCCTTCCTCAATTCTAAAGCGCTCACGTAAGAGATCGTCCATTAATTATGCAAGATGGGGGGCGGAGGGTTTTGAGATTTCTTACGCGCCATACATTTTTTTTTTATTTTCATACAAAAAAAAATGGTGGGAGGTCCTAAAACCGCCAAAATTATCTTACGTAATTAATGGACAACTGGATAAATCCAATATGGCTTTAACAGCTTATTTGGGCTTCCTCAGCCGAGTGGTTAGAGTCCGCGGCTACAAAGCACAGCCATGCTGAAGGTAGTTGAGTTCGATTCCCGGTCGGTCCAGGATCTTTTCGTAATGGAAATTTCCTTGACTTCCCAGGACATAGAGTATCATTGTACCTGCCTCACGATATACGAATGCCAAAATGGCAACTTTGGCAAAGAAAGCTCTCAGTTAATAACTGTGGAAGTGCTCATAAGAACACTACGCTGAGTAGCCGGCTATGTCCCAGTGTGAACGTTAATGCCAAGAGGAAGAGGAAGAAGAGCTTATTTGGTAAATGTTCTCCGCCTGAAAAAAAATATCAAACGTTGAAAGAACACGTCTTGTCAATTCAAGGCTTACTACAGTAATGACATCAATATATTGATACAAATATTGGGGTGGACTCAAAAAAGTTTTTGAATCGGCATCATCAAAAATAAACGATTTTTGTGCGGAGCCATGCCACGTGGCTGGCCCGATCAAAACTAATTGAAAATATTAAATTAAAGTATTGACATTAAAAAAAAATCATTATCGTGGTCGATTAGCTGCCGCTATAAAGGAATTAAAAAAAATGGCAAGACGGTAAAGCATACACGTCTTTCCTCTAAGTTGTAGCTTGATTCTATGGCATTATACTGTGATCTATGAATAAATGATTGAATGAGTCTATAGAAACTCATATAATTATGATACTAGGAATTACAGAGTTAAGCCCGGAATAAACAAGACATTGATATTCTTACAGTTAATCACATGGTGGCAGTCATGCAACATTGCACATACAATATTTCGAGTGGCTATAATAATTTGCAATTTCTTCTCCCGACCTGCCCTCGCATCTAGCGTTGTTGCCGGCAGGGTGGCCAGGAAAATCCATATCGCACTAATGCTCCATCGGCAATTACATATTCAAAAGCCTTATTCATGGGCTGGGTTTACCCCATTTGCATATTGAATTTATCATCCTCTTGTGCCAATATTAGCGATGGCGACGGTGGCGACGACGCTGATGATGGCGGCATCGATAACTAGGTTTCATGCAGGTTCGCCGGCATGGCAGTAAGGATAAGGGGGTACTCATGGGTCGTTCAGGGCTGGTAAAGAGGCACTTCTTGGTGACAGGGTAATTATTTGCAACAAGAAGTCACTAAACTCTTTTTTTTTTCGAAAAATGCTCACATAAGTTATTATTTTTGTAATCTGATAACAGAGATATGATATTCTTGATTTGTCCTTTAAATTAAAATAACAATACAATATTTTTTTACGTTTACAGATGTTGTGCATCTGATAGGCAAGTGTTTTAAGGCTATTTTGTCGAACCTCTAATTTAGATATTTGAATGGATAACTTTGGGTATTTTTCTGTGGAAATTACAGGGGGCATAACTAGATATTTCAAGCAGAAAGTCAGTAGCGATTGAAAAATCTTCCTTTGAATGATACTCTGCAAGGTTCTCACAAAAAAAAACGTTATGCAAGAAATCCACTTGATGCACCTACTTTTACTATCTTCCTCTGATTTTGATTTGTAAATGAATCATTGAATCAACATTAGTTAATATGTATGTATGTCATATAGCAATACTGAAACCTGGATCCAAATACAAAATGGATCCAAAAAATTTTGCTTATCGTAATGATCGACTGAATGGAGCATGTGGTTGAGTTGCTATCATCATTAATAGGCGTATAAAACATCAACTTTTTTGTCATTTGAAACAAAATTTTTGAAGACTTTGGGTGTCTCTGTATGTTTCAACTGAGAGCTTGGTAAATATACTTTCATAGCTGTCTATTTTCCTTTTCAATACACTGAGCAGCAGGTTAATTTGCTTAGAATCAAAACTGGAATTAAATATCACTTCTCTGTACTTTTGTTGTTGTTTTTTTAATTATATAGTTTTGAAGTCACTTTTAGGACCCTGTTTGGTCACCAGATTGATTATTTTGTCACTACAATTAGTTTTATTTTGCCAAACGACCGTTACCAGCCCTGGTCGTCGTCTAATGGGTTGTGAGAATGTGGTGCAGTGGTGAAGTGGATGATGATCTGCATGCCGAGGTTTCGCATTCAATGCCATAGAGCGTCGATGAGGTGACAACCCATTCGTGAAGCTGGTTATGAATATCATTGGAGAGATCGATGCTACACGAAGACGCCTGAGGATTAGCTGTGTAAAACACGGTCGAGCCGGTGCGAGAGCCGTGAAATGCAATTTGCTTCAATATTCCATATGCAACATTTGGGAGCAGTGTATGGCTGTGGCCTCGGGAATTTGGTTGGAATAGTTGTAATCCAAATGCAATTAGAGTAACAGTTTTTGCATGTTCGAACCGAACGTGCCGTTACGACGGTAGATAATGCGGATGAGGAGTAATTTTCCATCGTATTATGACTTCATTATTTTACGAGGGTTGGATTAACACGAAATATTCGCCACATTCTTAAATTAATAGTTGATAGAAGTATATATTAGTCTGCTATAAAGTTAAATTGTAAATAATGGTTAAAGAACTATTTCACCTGTAATTCAAAAATCTGTTTTTTGAGGTTGAAATATTTGTCGGATCGGTCTCCCAAAATATCATGTGATTTTACGTCTTTTTGATGCACATAAAAGAAGTTGGAAGAATGACGTAAATTTGTGTCACATTTTAAATACCTGGTCACTGTAAGAGCAACTTGATTTATACGATAAATTATCCGAACAATCATCAGACAAACCGTAGGTTTTTTTATTCTCTATTTACTTAACTTATTGAGCTCTTATTCGCCAGCTTAGGCATCACCAGAGCGAATTCAAATTTTGACACACACTTCAAAAAAATCATGCGATTTAACGTCTTGTAGATGCACATAAAAGAAGCGAGCCAAATGACTTGAATTTGTGTCTCATTTTAAATACGATGGTGTCTTTTTCGGGAAATGTCAATCATAGCGGCATCGTTTTCATGTCCTTCATAATGCAAAATTACATTTTTCTTTCAATACATCTTTCAGAACCCATTTTTACGCCATTTCATCACTTACATCATGTGTCATTCAGTCATAATGTGAATTACGTCCGAAGTGATTTTCATTATTTTTAAGAAAGCAGCTGTTCTTTTTTTTAGTACATTGTCCGTATTCCTATCTACTTTGTTGATTAAATCTATTTGTGGATCTGATCCGACGTTACCTTTCCAGAAAAATAACCACGTGATTATTGAGCTGAAATCGAATTCAGGTTAACTTCTGCGTCCATGAGTCCTCTCAGGGCGTAGGGGTAACGCGCCCTAACTAGAGATCAGGGAATAGTGAGTTTTATTCTCACCGAGAAGACGTGTAACTTTTTCGTAAAGCTTTACATCAATTTGTCCATTTAATCCAATTGCAAAGTATATGTAATGTTTAGCTTTTCGGTAGTTGTTTTTATACGTTTTTTTTTTTGTTTATTTTCTTGAGAAAAACACATAAAAATATATTTATAGAAGAATTTTTATCCATTTTCTATGATCTAAGGTGAAAAAAGGTATTCTGAAATGCATCGTTCGTCCAAATCGAGGGTGGCGCGTTTTGTCCCCTATTTGCATATTATCCCCAGTTCCCCTATACCGTTTGCAGAACTCATGTGATACATGAATGTATGATAGTGTTATCCATGAATCATATTTTCGAAAAGTTGACAAAATGATGTATAGCCTAAACGTAATTTTTGCCAAAACATTATTAATGAAATACCAGTCATGCATTCAAAATGTTGCATCAATTAATATTGATTCGAACTTTTTACTAGATGAGTTATTTCGATCAATGTCACCCCGGATTACGGTACAGTCATCGTGAAATCGGTCACTTTCACTGTTTCGCATGTCTGTGTTTTGATAATTTTGTCAATTAACAAAAATTCAATGCGACGGTGAGCCTTATTTGCTCATGTGCAGTGATTTTCTTACAAATGTGATTTTAGTGCTCAAAATCATTTTTTAAATAATAAATCAAGGAATCACAATTCAGGGTGAAATTGATCACTTGTTAAAACGATTCTTGTTTGTTTTGAAAATAACATTACATATTTAATTTAGGCTCCCTGAATGTGAATATGTTTGCCAAAACCTTAACAATGAAATATTTATGGGAAAAAAAATTTCAAGAATACCGCCAAAAACGCATCAATGTAGGCAACTTCCAAAGGAATTTCCTAATATTCAACAAAAATTCAATTATTCCAACAAAATGAGGAAATTTTTACGAATTTCGATGACTGTATTGAGGATATATTTAAAGCATCCTCACAAATTCTCAGGTTGACACGATTTCCAAATCCTTGTTTAGGGGTCGTCCATAAATGACGTAGCATTTTAGGGGGGAGGGGGGTCTTCACGAATTTGTGACGATGGGTGACGAGGGGGAGGGAGGAGTCCCAGCTTATGGACGTAGCATTTTGAATAATTTAGGTAAAACGAGTAGTGACAAAAATGACAAGTTTTTTTCATCAAACTTCTTTGTCTGAATTATTTAACTTATGTTGTAAAATGATGATTCAGTTTTAAAACATTTATATAATAAGATTAAAAATTTATTACCAAATCATTAAAATTACTAAGAAAGTTTTAATTTTCCTGACAATCAAACAGATTTTTAGATGCTTTAAATATTTATGTTAGTATTATATTGTATTCGTGTCCAAACTATTTTATTTATAAAAAATCAAATTCAAAGTTGAATAAGTTAAGTAAAAATTAATGCCTTATCGATTTGGAAAATATTGTTTTTCTATTTGTTAACAAGACATAGCATCAATAGTTGTAGTTTAATTCATAGTTCCTGTTGGAGCTTTATTTTCTCAAAAGAATATAATATGCTAAGTAAGGCAAATATTAACGTTATTATAGTAAAACAAGATATTTATTCAGTGCGTTCAATGTTGCAGGAGATTTATATTCAGTCAACTCAACGATTTGTTTTGATATATCAATGCTCTTGATGGAAAAGCCTGGATGAAAATGAGGACATCAAATTCGAGTGTAATATGTTGTAATATCATTAAAATGCCTCAATCACTCGGTAATTCAGCAAAAAAGCATTTTTATTATTTCATTATGAGTTGTGTAAAAATATTTCAATATGGGTGACGATGATGAAGTTTAGTTGAAATATAAATAAAGATGATTGTATAAAAATAGTTGATTTGTGAAATATTCCAAACCTAATAATTGTCATTTTTTCTCTATTTGGTAACTGTTTGCTGAATGGATTTGAATTCAGAGAATAATGAAAGAGATCCATTCCAAATTAAGGAATTTGGTTGATCATATTCTCTGAAGTCTGTTTCTTCACCACGAATAATAAAAAACATCCTCTAATTTTGAACCCTTACTCATTGCTGTTTTATCATTCCGAACAAGATTTTAATCTTTTTTTTTTCTACATTTTCAGCTGTTTAGGTTTTAACAACAGCAAAAGTATTACAAATCAAATTTAACCAAATTAAATTTAAACTGGGAACCAAAATTATGTAACTTAAACAAAAAATAAGTTAGTTTAAACTGTTGTCCAAATGATTTTTAGCGCAACAGTATATCAAACTATCATTTGTCAGATCATCCTGACGTTCCAGTCAGTTATTAATATCAAATAATATTAAACTTTGTTTTGAGTTTATGGATTTCAATGTTTTGGTTTAGCCCAATCGCTGAGGAAAACAAATTAAAAAATTGAAGGGGGGGGGTGCTGGATATGCTACGTATTTTCCAAAGGGGGGTATCAGCATTTGTAACTAAATGCTACGAAGGGGGAGGGGGGTGTAAAAAATCAGCAAAAAGTGCTACGTCATTTATGGACGGCCCCTTATCACAGTCGTATCCCCGAGAAAATCCTACTGATCAATTTCACCCGTATTTACGGTACCGTAATCCGGGGGGTGATCTTTTTTTTGGACTTATATTGAAAATCTCATTTGAAAATGCAAGTTTTATATTTTTAAAACAAGTATTGGCACCCATCGCTCGTGACTGTAAGCTATATTTTGATTTCTGAAAGTTTCAGCCATGTTCTAGATATAAATGATTTTTTGATATAGCTGATATGGGGTAACATTGATCACCCTTGTGAACAATGGTCGGTAATATTGAAAAAGCCGTTACTTACTGAAATCTTGGCCCATGAAGCCAAATATGAAGGGCAAACTCTTATAAGTCATTTACTTTTTGAGTTATTTTAATATTAAAAACAACTTGAACAGCGGAATACGCCCAAACGTAGGCAATTGCCTAAGGAAATTTTAAATTCATCATAGTAATTCGTCAATTTTGCTGCATTGAAAATATTTATGAATATTTTGACAAAGGAATCGTTTTTGGCGTTGCCATTTTTAATAAAATTCGCATTTCTTGCTTATATCATTTGAAGAAATCATGTAAAACATGAGTCATTCATGAAATTTATAATCATAGAAACCATTGTTGTGTCAAAATTTACGCATAAACAAAACTTAATTTACAAAAACCTTCATTTTTATGAACTCATGAAAAAGCTGCACCATTCAAGCATTTAAAATATTCCATCAATGAATGTCGATTTAAGCTTTTGACCGATCAATGTTACCCCGTTTTACGGTACTTGCTTTGATGAACAACCCAGACAACCAGAATGTACATATAACGAAATCACCTTTTGCGTTATGCGATACTTATATGTGCAGAGATTCCGTATAAGATGTCGTCGAAAAGCCGTATGCGTACAAAAGTGGAGGCGACATATGTGCAAAATTTATATAATCTAATTCGACTTACAATGAGAGTGTACAGATTTAATTATGAATCAATCTGTAACCATATACGATTTAGTTTATGATAACAAAGTTGATATGTCAACTGCTACGGGTTGATTCGACTTCCTTTGTGCGTTTATACGGAACGAAACAAAATGCACTGATGAACTCAGAAAATAGCGTTCTGTGCGAAAAATATCATCAATCAAACGATTTTATTCACCATGTTGTGCGGGTGTGATTTAATTTGCACAAGTGAACGACTTTTTACGTAAATTTTTATGCGACTTCTGGTTGTCTGGGAGACGCCCGGGCTTAGTACCAAACCCTCAGACATATCTGGAATTACATTTTTATCCTTTGAGACAACTCTTCTGGGTCAATGGATTCTGTTGATTTTTCAACAGTCATCTAGGTTTGTTGAAGAATGGACCCTTCTTACCTTATCAGTTTCAAAGTTCTTCAGCACCTCTAAAAGTTCATCAGCCATTAAATCTTTAACTTTGGCAGGTCTCCTTCCTTTGGAAAGTTTCCTTGTCCTTTGCAAATTTACCCCTCCATCATCTGGTAATTCTGCCTTTGTCACGTATGCTAGCCAGATTGCTTTTCAGAGGCCATTACAAGTCGATTTCTCAACCTCAGATAACGTTGTCTCTATTAGATTTATACAATGCTGGATTGTGAAGATCTTCCAAGCCCTCGAAACCGTCATAGAAACATCAGCATCAACTTTATCCATGACTAATTACGTAAGGGCTGTGGTTGCATGCAAATTATTTCTTTTATGCGCCAAATGTGTATTGCGTTATAATGGACGTTACATCTTAATAGACAGCCCCCAACAGATGAAATCGAGAATAGCATACAACTGTATTGCCCTTTCTTTTAATTACGACATTTCTTTGCTATGTCTTAGGTATTACTCATAGACTTATTCCTCTCTAAATTAACTACAAACACCGTATATTGAATAGCTGAATCAACACAACTTTGCTTGACTTAATTCCGTGGGTTTGTGACATTTGACCCAACTTACACATGTTTATGTTTGCTCACAATGACATGCTATAATCCGTATCCATCGCCACAATTATTATCACCCTGAGTATGACTTGCACTCAGGTCGTTATGGGTTAAGTTTCCCTCGGTTGTAAGGTCTATTGAGAAGTGCATGTGTGATACTCAAATGCAACTGAAGTGCTCCGTTTGTTTTATTTGCCACAACGACGATCTGGATGACGACTTGATTGATGTTTGCATTTTGGAACGCTGCTACTCGTTTTACCTTCTGCACACACCTAGGAGCTGGAACAGCTTTCAAGCAATTCATACCTCACGATCCGATGTGTCAGCTCTCCTGCAGGTTTACGTCCAATTGCAATGGTTCAACGCCTGCAGTGGAAATGCTTCCCATCATACGTATGCATGTCCAGGTCAACTTTGAGTGAAACGAGCTTTGGGTCGGTCTCAGGAGCAACCCCCCCTCCAATCAGTGTCTGCGATCATGGGCGTAGTCAGAGGGGGCAGGAGGAAAATCAAAATCAACTGGTTTGCTACAAAAGTTGACACTGTTTGATTTTTTTTTTTTTCAAATGTCTTCAGAATTAATAAAGATATAAAATTCCCAAAGGTATCTATGAACCAGCTTTTGGAAAGAACCAGAAAAAATACTCATGGTAGAAATCGATAGACAAATATTTGATGGAACTTATAGAAAATTTATGGGAGAATCCCTGTAAAAATACCAGGAATGCCGTGAATGAAAAAATATCTTGAGGATATGTCAAGAAAAAAGAAGGGATTTGGTTAGAAATCTTTCAAAACAAACTCCAGATTCCAACTTTTACAGTATATTTTAATCAAGTAAGTTATTCTGAGAGTAACAATATGGTATTCCATGCTGCATAATGTACCTGTTACTCAATCAACACATTGAATAAAGACCACATTTCGGACCACACCTTGCTCATCGTTGAGAAAAGAGGGATGGATGTCCTTCATAGATTAAGCTTCCACGCAAACAAGGTTTTCGTGGATGAACTTTTCAGGTCGCACGCATCCCCTGATAGAAATCCCAGCTACGCCCATGAATGCAATCCAAAGGATATCACCGTCACACCTACATTCGTATCCGGATACAACCCTGTACGTGTTGGCCCGTAAACAAACAAAATGTCATGCACATAATCACCATAAGCATCTGGTTTCTTCCCTCCCCCGTTAGTTGAATGGCGCGTGCTTCGGTTGGCGCAAACTGCATGGAATCGCATTCATACCCTGCCTCAGATGGGTTGCCTAATTATCAAATTAAACACATTGTCATTCAGATGATTTAATAACCCGTTCATCGCAATCAACGGGATTTGTCAGCTGGCTTCTTAAAATGCGCCATCATCGCTGTCATCGTTGATTAGAAACCGGAGTATATGTAGGAGACATTCGAGCAGGATGTGATTTCAGAAAGATGATGATTAAAGAGCGAAATTCTCGGAATGTGAAATCCGGCCGTTTCTAGAGCATGTTTCAAACTATGACGTGAATGCGGCATATTAACGGAGAACCCCTTGATGCAGTAGGAGATATTGAACATCATTTGAATCACTTTGGCAGGTTTTTTAGGCTTCTCAACTCATGTTTAGTCATAATTTGCGTCATATGTTCCTGGTTCAATCAGCAATGATGACGGTGTGGTAGCTAAAGTTAATGTATAAAAATATTGATTGTTTTTATATGAGCGTGCATGTTTGATTTGAGCGTGCATGCTTTATATGAGTATGTATTCTTAGTCGTGTATGTTTCATTTAAGCGTGTTAGAATTGACAGCTAGAAAGCTCGAAAAAGCGCGCACAAGACTGAGCGAGCGTGTCTCGTGATTGGTGATCTAACGCAAAGCTAAAATGCGTAGATGGCGCTCTTCTAGAATAGGGATTAGTGCATCTTAATCAAAATTTCTATTGATATTTTTGGAAGAAAAGTCATCACAATTTTTTGACTGATAAGATTTTTGCAATTTAAGGCACAGGAAACCAACATTCATTTCAATTTGAAAAACTTTTGCAACCTAACCTCACTTTTGATCGCCAATTGAGACCTCAGTTCAGTGAAAGATGTTGTGGCGAGCGGTTGTGCTGGTTTGTACCTAGTACATGCGTGTGGAGTGTAAGATTGGGTTCGAATACTACAGACGGATGCATCGAGTTCATCAAATTTGGAGCACATACTTTTAATCTCATTGTAAAAGACGCTCTATAGCAACAGTAAACGATGACTGGCTGAATGAGATTAGAAAGTGTGTAAAAACTGCCTAGCGTGTGGAAAATCAAGCATTATTCACAATTGCAAAAAATTCTCTACCAAAACCCGATGTCGAAACAAGATGGTCATCCACATGGGATATGATTGAGAGTATCGCAAATTCCGCGCAGACAATAAAAGTAATTGGAGCAAATTGTACCACTCTCAAATTATCGATTGAAACATGGATTAAAATGGAGAAATTTCAGTGTGCTTTCAAAATTAAGTACACTGTCATAAAAGCTCTACAAAGCGAAAACATTGTCATGGGGGATTTACTTAAAATTATCCAGCAGTGTCAATTCAAGGCGAAAAAGCGCCCTGCGGATAACCCTATTGCACAAGGAATCAACGAAGCTATTGAGAACCGTTCGAAAAAACTTGTAGATTTCGAGGCCATGATGCAGCAGGAGTATAATATGGCATCAACTTCTAGCAATTCTACACAGGTTGATCTAAAAATTAAATTGCTCTCCCCAGTGCGCATCGTACCTTCGTGCTGTGCGTACACGAATTCTCTCTGCTCTTGGAAGTTTTCTTAAAAACTACCTAAAGCAATAAAACAGTACTTTTCAGTGCTACATAAACAGTACTTTTCAGTGCTAAAATTAAAAACGGTACTTTTTAGTGCTACTAAAACAGTACTTTTCAGTACTATTTTTTCTACTATTGATCCCTTTACGATCCTCGTTTGGACCCGTGCCTTCGATTTTTCGTTGGACCCGTTGGCGAAAGCTAGCGGTAGTAATCCTTCTTGGACACCGTCTTGGGAAAAAACCGCTCGAAGGTCACGTCTTCTTTCGTTTATTAACTAAACATGGTATCAACAACTAACAACAGGAAGGGCGAATCTCTGAATTCACTACTTCCTTTCAAAAAAGTGGGTTTTAAAACTGTCACTACACGTGGCAAGAATGGAAGAAAGGACGCTTCCCCGGAATGCGAACTTTCTTCCAAGGGTGAAATGAATAATTGTATCGAAATGAGCAATCAGTTCGATGCTCTAGACAAATTTTCCGAACACCAAATCGAAGCAGCCTCTAGCCCAGGCTCTTTGATTCAAGTGAAGAAGCAAAGAGTGCCGCCTATCGTGGTCAGTTGTTCCGAGTTTGGGGGATTTAGGCAGGAGATCTTGAACTCCATTAGGGGAATCAAGGTTTCCTTCCAAAGAAAGGAGACTGTCGCGTTTTGCCGGAAGCTCTTAAAGATCGTGAACTTCTTCTCAGACATCTTGAAGAGAAGAAGCACAAATTTTTTACTTATGACGACAAAACTGAACGTTTGTTCAAAGTTGTCTTGAAAGGTCTCTCAAGTGACTATAAGTCACCTGAAGTGATCAAAAATGGAATAAATGATTTACTTGGATTTTCCCCAGTCCAAGTAATCATTATGAAAAAAAGAACCCAATCTGGCATTGTTCGGAAAGGGCTTTCTCAAGAATATTATTTAGTTCACTTTAACAAAAAAGAACTAAATAATATTAAAGCTTTAGAAAAAGCAAAACTTATGTTCGATGTCCGTGTGACATGGGAACATTTCCAGAAACCTGGAGGAAATTACCAGAACCCCACTCAGTGCCGTTGGTGCCAAAAGTGGGGTCATGGTACAAAAAATTGTCGCATGGATGCTAAATGCATGATTTGCGGAGGTTCTTCTCACGCTAAGGACGTCTGTCCTGTGAAAGAAGATACCAGAAAGTTTGAATGCGCCAATTGCAAGGGCCCTCATAAAGCTAACTTTTGGGAATGCCCTTCACGCAAAAGGGCCATTGAGGCTCGTGCCAGGCAGATGAAAGATAATATCCGTTACGATAACGGTCGTTTCCGCAATTTGCCTGGTAGAGTATCGAACAATGCTCATTTTTCAGTTAACGATCGCTTGATCATGAATCATACCCATCAGGAAGATCATAATCATGCTCATTCACAAACTAATTTTAATCCGTCGGGTAGCCGTTCGAATCTTTCAATTTCGAATGTATCTACCCACGGTAAATCCTTTGCCGATATCGTAGCAGGTAATTTGAACTCCTCCCTTGTTCGATCCATGGTACCCATTCTACTTGTTTCAAATCAAATGGAGAAAACCCTACCGCCACAGGTAATTCCTACTCCGCTTCTTCGTCTACCGGAAATTCTAATGGGAAATCACATGACATGTCTGCCTCTGATTTTAATTTTGTAACTGAACAATTGAATCTAATGATTGATGCAATGTTCATAGCCACCACTATGACTGAAGCAGTCCAAGTATGTGTAAAATTTACAAATCAAATTGTTATTGGATTACGTTTTTCTAATGAATCCAAATAATAATTTAAATATTTTAAATTGGAATGCTCGTTCTCTCGGACGAGCTGTTTAATTTTCTTACGGTTAATAACGTGCATATAGCAGTTATTACCGAAACGTATTTAAAACCTGGATCTAAACTCAAAAAAGATCCTAACTTTTTTGTTTATCGTAATGATCGACTTGTCCCTGTTACATTTCAAATATCCCAAGAAGCGATTCTAAATCCTATCAGCTCCACTTTCAATTATTTACGAGCCGCCTGGAATATATATAAAACGTATGTTGACTCTAATCTTGATGTTAACGTTTCTTTAGAAACTAAACTTGATATTGACAATGCTCTTGAAACTTTAACAAATTCCACTGTTGAAGCCAGGAGCATTGCAATTCCAAAATGTGAAGTAAAATTTGAATCCGTGATTATAGACGATGATCTTAAACTCTTGATCCGTCTTAAAAACGTGAGGAGAAGGCAATTTCAACGCACTCGCGATCCTGCTATGAAAATTATATGGCAGGATTTGCAGAAAGAAATCAAAAAGCGTTTTGCTCAATTAAGAAACAAAAATTTTGAAAATAAAATTTCTCAATTGGACCCTGGCTCTAAGCCCTTTTGGAAATTATCTAAAATCTTGAAAAAACCTCAGAAGCCAATACCGGCATTGAAAGAGGAAAACAAATTATTACTAACCAATTGCGAAAAAGCTCAAAAACTTGCTATGCAGTTTGAAAGTGCGCACAATTTTAATTTAGGACTTACTAGTTCAATTGAAAATGAAGTTACTCAGGAGTTCGAAAATATTCTCAATCAAGAGAACGTTTTCGAAAATGCCTGGGAGAATGATTTGGAAGAAGTGAGAACTATTATTAAAAAAATCAAAAATATGAAAGCTCCTGGCGATGATGGAATTTTCTACATCCTCATCAAGAAACTTCCAGAAAGTAGCTTATCATTTCTAGTTGATATATTTAACAAATGTTTTCAATTAGCATATTTTCCTGACAAATGGAAAAATGTTAAGGTTGTTCCAATTTTAAAACCAGACAAAAATCCTGCAGAAGCTTCTAGCTATCGTCCAATCAGTTTGCTTTCCTCCATCAGTAAACTTTTTGAAAAGGTTATTTTGAACAGAATGATGGCCCACATCAACGAAAATTCAATTTTTGCCAATGAACAGTTCGGATTCCGCCATGGACATTCGACCACTCATCAACTTTTAAATTTGATCCGTTCCAACAAATCTGAAGGCTATTCTACTGGTCTTGCTCTTCTAGACATTGAAAAAGCATTCGACAGTGTTTGGCATGAAGGTTTGATTGTAAAATTAAAAAAACAATAATTTTCCAACATACATTGTTAGAATAATTCATAGTTATCTGTCAAATCGCACACTTCAGGTTAATTATCAGAACTCCAGATCTGAAAGACTTCCTGTAAGAGCTGGTGTTCCTCAAGGCAGCATTTTGGGACCAATATTATACAATATTTTCACATCTGACTTACCTGAGTTACCTCTCCGCCAAAGGACGAAGCCTGCGTGTCATCTGTAGTCGATTGCAAAAAAGTTTGGATATTTTTTCTTCATACTTGCAAAAATGGAAGATTCCTCCCAATGCTTCCAAAACTCAACTAATAATATTCCCACATAAACCAAAAGCTCTTTATTTGAAACCTACAAGTAGACATGTTGTCACGATGAGAGGGGTTCCAATAAATTGGTCAGATGAAGTTAAGTATCTAGGGCTCATGCTTGATAAAAAAATTAACTTTCAAAAATCACATTGAGGGCATTCAAGCCAAATGTAACAAATATGTAAAATGTCTCTATCCACTTATTAATAGAAAATCAAAACTTTGTCTTAAAAACAAGCTTTTGATATTCAAACAAATTTTCAGGCCAGCCATGTTGTATGCTGTACCAATATGGGCTAGCTGTTGTAATACCAGGAAGAAAGCTCTGCAGAGAATTCAAAATAAAATTTTGAAAATTATTCTGAAGCTTCCTCCCTGGTTTAGTACCAATGAGTTACATAGAATATCCAATGTTGAAACATTGGAACAAATGTCAAATACAATCATTAATAATTTCAGGCAAAAATCGTTACAATCTTCTATTGCCACGATTAATGCGTTATATGTTTAGGTTAAGTTAGGTTAAGTATATTCGAAGCGTTTTTTTTTTCTCTTATAAGCAGGTGAAATCATCTTCCCTGTAAAAAATCTGAACTGCTACGGCAAATGAAATGTTATATGTTGTTAACAAAATGTTAATAAATTCTTTAATTTGTTTTACCAAATTAGGATGATAGTGTTGTCTAATAACACAGAACACCTAGATATAAGAAATGAATGTTATGTTTTGAATAATACTAATAAAGAAATTAAAAAAAAAATTGCTCTCCCTTGCCAATTCAAAAACAAAATTACCTGCCTCATTTTTTTATTAGTATCATTCCAAACATTACATTCGTTTCTTATATCTAGGTGTTCTGTGTTATTAGACAACACTATCATCCTAATTTGGTAAAACAAATTTAAGATTTTATTAACAGTTTGTTAACAACATCTTCTTCTCCAGTTGACAGCCTATACTCGTAACCGTCGGACGCGTTTTGAAATTCTCCCGTGCTTCATATCAGCAAAATGAGTGGTGTTCGCAAAAACACTTTGGTGATTGATTTTAGTGTCGTTCCTGCGCGACCTGAGGTTCGAAAAGTCGAACAATTTTTGGAACACGAAATCAAACTGAATCTATCCGATGTGAAAAGTATTCAGCTACACAACACGCGTAACTGTGTATACATCGAGATGGTGGACAACAGTACAGCGCTGCGCTATGAAAAAGCGCACAATATCAAACGCGTTATTGTCTATAAAGATAAACAGTTTAAAATACCGGTATATGTGGACAGCGAGGCAGTGACTGTGAGAGTGCATGACCTGCCCCCATCCGTCCCTCATGCGACTGTCGGTGACTTCATGATGAAGTATGGGGAGGTGTTTTCAATACAGTCCGAGCGTTGGAAACACTACTTTGCCGGAATACCTAACGGAGTTCGAGTGCTTCAGATGCGAATAAAGCACCCTATCCCGTCGTATCTCACGATAGCCAATGAGGTCTGCTACGTGGAACACCCGAACCAAATCAGGACCTGTCGACGGTGCTCCAAGCCATCGCATCCTAACCAAAAATGTTTGGAGGTGTCCTTAACTGGACGCGAACCTGTAACAGCAGCACCAGCCGCTTCATCAACCGAACAAATTTTCAACCAGGCGGATTTTCCGCCGATTAGCAGTGAGCAATCGACCCCATCTTCCCCTGAAGCGAGTGATCCGTTTGCCAAAATATTGGCAAAAGGTAAACGTGCGCTTACCGAACTGGACAACAAAACACCTATAGAACAACAGAGCTCAAGTGAAAGCGACGACGACAACGACGGGAACGGCAGTTCATCTTCTCCATGCGAGAACAACGATGGCACAAACAAGAGACGAAGCGCGGGAAGGAGAAAAAAAAGTTGTGTGCTATTCAGGGATCACAGAGTAGCTGTGATTCCAATTTGTCAAATAAATGATAATTATTATCAAGGATATTCGGCCCCGTAAAGCCTTTGGGCGTTTGGGCCTGCCAAATAAATAATTTGAAAAAAAAAAAAAAAACATCTTCTTCTTCTTGGCATTACGTCCTCACTGGGACAGAGCCTACTTCTCAGCTTAGTGTTCAATGAGCACTTCTACAGTTATTAATTGAGAGCTTTCTCTGCCTAATTTGCCATTTTAGCATTCGTATATCGTGTGGAAGGTACGATTATAGTAATCTGTTATTGGCGTTGCAGTCAGTGTAAATCAAAAGCTGATTCGTTTCAATTGTCCGACGTTTCGATGTATTTAACACTTTTTCAAGGATTCTAAAATATAAACATTTAGGTACATAAATATCAATTGGTCAAGGAATTTTACAAGTCTTACAGAAACAATAGCTTTTTCGTCAGGTGGCTCTAACTGTCGAGCAGTGGTCATTACACATTTAAACATTCAAACAAAACTTCCTACAAACATTACAGAAAACATTAATCATTTATACTAAGTCAACATATTCTAAATAATATAATTACTGGCACAATAAACTCTTAGTTGTAAAACACTGATTCTAATTTAGTTTTCTTTGTCGTAAATCTACTTGTCCAACTGTCGTTTCGTTCTTAATTAACTATACTATGTTGTATGCAAGCCGGCTTTCAAGTTTGGTTGTGTGTTGGTTGTTCTCGGTCTTCTGCAAGCAAATGGCGTTCATCTCTCTCTCTGTGTCGTTGTGTTCTCTTCTTTGGGTTTTGATTTTGTGTAAGACACCAGCATACTGTGAAGATAAACAGTCAACATCTGATCGTTTGTTTACCGTATGATCAGTGTTGACTATATGGCAAACTTCCAATATGGGTAATGCAGAGCAGCGACGATGTTGGTCAAGTATTTTGACTTTGTCGAATGCGAACCTATGATCCTTCTCTATGCAATGTTGGAGTAAGGCAGTTTTCTCCTTCAAGTGAGCTAGATCATATGATGTTGTCGGGCTTTCAGGATTGCGTTCTGTCATATTTTCCAATTTGTTTACGTCTGATTGGTGGTTGGAAAGACGTTGTTTTAGAGTTGTGGTAGTGAGTCCAAAGTAGCTCGCATCACAGCTGTTGCATAGAACTCTGTATATGACATTTGTTTTCATGAGAGGTGGGAAGACGTCCTTGGTATTGGTGAAAAAAGATCCTACGGTCCGTTCATTCCGTGTTGCCAAAACGATGTTTGGATAGTCTTTCTTAAATAGCGTTTTCAAACGACTGGTTAAATGTTCAACATGAACCAAAGGTTTGTACAATACTTCAGTTGTAGGTATTTCAGACAAATCTCGATCCCGTCTACTTTTTTGATTGATTAACCTTTGTCTCAGTGACCTTGGATAATTGTTAAGCTTTAATTGCTTATCGATGATTTTATCCACTGCATTTTCTGTTAAGTTTGTGCTTAACAATCGAACTCGTTTTATAAAAACATGTTAATTTTCATGTGCAGTGGATGGTTAGAATGGCATCCGGACGTTTTCTAGATTTTCTTTCTGTTATGGGAAAAGCCACGAAAAAAGTTAAAAAAATGCAATTTGAGGCATAAAAAGTTTTGTCCGACTTATCAAAAACAAACAAAGGTCTACAAACGGAACTTCAAGCTGTCATCTGCCGCGGATAAGTATAACGCGAAGTATGGGCCTGACCATGCGTGATTGTTGCCAAACGCGGGACTAGTTCTTATGAAGTCGTCGACAACTCCGGAAAGTTCCTTGGAGTGTTTTCCGCTGCAGAAATTCGTCCAGGAAAAAATGGTCAGTTCTAAAACGGTAGGTGAACACTTATTAATGAAAAAAGAGTAAAGATATTTAAATTTCCATCACTCTGCCAATACATCGATGTGACAATTTTTGATTGCAATGTACATAGGTACCAAAATAAAAGGTGCCCTTCCTTAGCCGAGTGGTTAGAGTCCGCGGCTATTAAGCAAAGCCATGTTGAAGGTATGTGGGTTCGATTCCCGGTCTGTCCAGGATCTTTTCGTAATGGAAATTTCCTTGACTACCCTGGGCATAGAGTATCATCGTACCAGCTACACAACATACGAATGCGAAAATGGCAACTTTGGCAAAGAAAGCTCTCATTTAATAACTGTGGAAGTGCTCATAAGAACACTAAGCTGAGAAGCAGGATCTGGCCCAGTGAGGACGTAATGCCGAGAAGAAAAAAACAAAATAAAAACAATTTTCTTTTTCCTCCTTGTCATCGAAAATATTCCTCGACCCTTCACCATTCACCAAACCGTGCTGTAGCCAATAAATAAGAGAAAAAAAAACATGGCAGCAAAAACATTGTCCACTAATGAGAATTTTGTCTCCAAATAGAAGAAAGCCGTACGAAAGTGCCGGGGAATAAATATTTTAATTAAAAATATTAATTGAATTTAAATCAAACAATCAAACAAACAGGATTCAATTTTGTCTCCCCTTGTTCTGGATCCTGTCGGTCGAGCGTTCTCGTTGCGATATAATGCTTTTTTTTGCTTTGATTTATGTTCTGTTCGGCGTGATGAGCAAGTTTTCCACAGCAAAATCATATGGCTGATCTGTCGTTTGGAGTTTTGTTTGTACCATTCGTTGGGAATTAAAATAGGCTTTTTGAAATCATGAAATATGACAAACACTATAATCTAGCCGATCTAAATTTCAGACAATTGACAAAACAAAATTCTTGGGACTGGTGATTCCTGGTGATGTCAAATGCAGTGTGATAGATTCTGTATTAATACTATCATATATCTGATTTTGAAATTCAGCAATGATTCAACTATTGAATAGCTTCAAATGATCTGAAGACCAGGATTCGGTAAGAACTGAGTGTCTGCTTTTCCATTTTATTACCATAAAATTATGCCACACCAAAAGACTCCCCTTCAAGTGCACACGGAGAGGATTATTCTGCCCAGATTTAACATCCAGATAAACACCTTTCTCCCATAACTCTGAAAGTGCGACAATGTTGATTGTAGAAACCCCTCCCGGCAGTCACCGACCAGTAGAAGCATTAGCAACTTACGGACGCTGTTATTTGTTATTCCAGAAAACACCATGAACGCGTGGTTCTGTGACTGATAGAATGACTAGCTGACTGACAGGAGGGTCTCGGCTACAAAGTCAATCCGGGTGAGATGCTGCCGGGCGTTGCGTTTGCCGAGTTGCCTTCAGGGGTACTTTGACCGAGGCGAGACTGGTGCTAAGAAAGCAAACAGATAAGCAAACACAATATACGCCCTATGTGCTGCTTGCGATTGGCAATGGCTGGGACTCAGTGGAATCGACGTCTGCCGAATGGTTTCCAGAACCTGAATGCATTAGCAGAAGGCAAAGATGATGGCGAGCGTGTGCCAGGCACGTGCCTGCTCTGGCTGTAGGGCTTGTGCAATTGCAATATCTCAATGATTTGATTGATGTTTGGCCACTTGTTAGGTCTGTTTTCTGTTTATGGGATCGGATGAAGTGGTTGAGATTCAAGCAAACAATGGGTGAAACGAAAGATTTATTATTGGCATTATAGAAGATTTCCATCGACAGCAAAATACGGAGAGCAACCGTATTAAAAATTGATTATAAATAAAAATAAATAGATAACATAAAGTGTATAATATAAAACAAAATGCGTAGAAGAGGGAGGCTCAAATTTAACTTGTCGAATATACCATGCCCACACAGTTACGGATCACCCACAGTGACGGATCACTTTGGCGTTCAACATCGGATAACTCGCTCAAAACATAAAAGTTGACGTAAAACATATTTTTCCCATGTTATACTATTTGTCTACTACTATTTGTAATGTTAAGCAAAACATTCAACCGCTAAATTACGTTGTTTTTGACAAATGTTTAGATGGTACCACACAGCTATCATTATATGGTCATTTTCTGTAAGAAGTGCCGTCAGCATTCATAAGCTCCCACAGGTGGTAAAATTCAAATGTTATAGCATAAAACATGCTCATTTGCTTCGATTTAGTATGCATTTATCTTTGGAAAACATTTTTCTTGATTGTTGATCCTAAATACCGAATATTAGCACTTCTAATTAGTGATCCATAATATGGACCAGGAAATGATTGTTTACCACGGTTATGGATCACTTGCAAAGAATGTAGATTTCTGCCATTTTGAGCATTGGATTCGACATTTTCAGACAATAGCACTAAGGATAAAACTAATAAAACATCAAGAATTGTCATTTTTGTTTTTTAGCAGACAAAAATGGGTGGAAAATTTGGTGTGGAGCGAAAACAGTTCATGCATTAGTTACTACAATGCGGTATCACCAAAAAAAGGGCATTTTACCCTTGTTTCCAGCTCTAACACTGCTATATCTTGCAGTAATATGTGACACATTGTTAACTTTCGCCAAACCATGCAATACAGATGCAATGAGTTGAAAATCTCTTGATTTTGCGCACTGATCCGTAATATGTCACAATTTGATCCATAATATGAAAATTGATCCTTAATTTGGTTTTCAGAAACCGATACAATTTTTAATTTTTATGCAATCCTATGTAGATATTTCACTCAAAACAGTTTACTAACCGAAGATCCAATTTGAAACGATTCAATTCGTGCTTTTAAATTACAATTTTACGTTTTCCATGTCGTTTTATTAAATTTTATAGGTTGGACTCCACACTATTTGATCCATAACTGTGGGATCATGGTACTGCCTATGGTGACCATGTTCAGTCAGGTGGAAGCCACTTTCCCATGGTTTCTAATAGAAACTTTCTATTATATAAATCTCGCATAATATCGACCTTTACTGGATTCATCCCGTTCCCAATGTTAACCTCTAATCGTTGTCTCTTTACACACGTTACGAACTCCTCTGATACCTCTTTGGTTGAACCAATCAACATCTGGCTTAATAATCAGCCCTATGGGGTGTCATCTGGGCTATGGATACACACTGTCTCTTAAGAACGCTTGCTACTATCAAGCACAAACCGCTTCTGATTCCTTTTCGATCCAAGCGCTTTTGATCACATTGGTCTCCTATAACTAAGTAGCGCCACACCTGCAAGTAGCTTACGTTTGCTGTAGATTGCTTTTTACAGGCATATTCAACGTACCTAATGAAGTTTAGCTTGTCATTGATCATTACCCTAAAATGCCTAAGGAATCGCCTGCACTCTATGGTCCATATACCTAACGTTCTTTGCTCAGACTTGCGGCTGTTGAACACCTCCTCATTCTTGTGATGAGCCTAGAACTCATCAAGTCTTCAACTAGGGAGAGAGAGTGCGCTGCGCTCAACACAACTTCCTCTATCGATTCGCCATAGACCACCATGGTGATGTCATCGGCGAAGAAATCAATCTCAACCACCTCGGTACGTCATCGTACATCGCATTCCATAACATCGGGCGCAAATTTGACCTTGAGATGCTCCCGCGACAATTCGAACACTTTTTTGTCCTCTTCTGTGTCGTATAGCAGAATTATACCATCAAGATTGCTTTTTAGAAGCTTACGCAACTGAATTGGAATGGCGGTTATGTGCGTTGACTATCGTTTCTCAGTATGCCCTATTGAACTCATTCTTCACTTCACACAGTTACAGATGCTCCTTCTCTTATGCTGAATTGACATCTCCATTTAGCAAACAGTTTTACACACCTCGTATTTGGCAAACAGATAGGTCTATTCGCCTCCGGATCACCATGTGGTTTCTCCGCTATTGGTCATATGATAATTTGTGTCGCTTCCAGATATCCTTGAAGATTCCTTGATCTATGCAACGTTGCAGCACGGTTCTGAACATGTCCAGATTCACAATTGTTTCCGCTTTTATGGCAACATTCGAGATATTATCGAGTTCCGATGCCTTATTTGGTACAAATGATACGAAAATAAACGAATGCGAAAATGGCAACTTTGGCAAAGAAAACTCTCAGAGCATAGAAGCGTCCTGTATTTTGCCTAACTTCTCTACTGGAGAAAGATTGACTCAAAGCTGTGGGCTTTATTACCAACTCGGGCTAAATACAGGAGCCTTCAATGTGCTCATATATTGGCCCACGATTATAAAGTACGGGAAACTGTTTTCACATCAAGTTAATATAAAACTATTATATGATACAATGAGTTTCTAAAACTTTATCAATAATGAAAGTCATAGGTGTCATCTATAGTTCGACAGTCATGAAATATTTCCATTTACATTTATCTTTGGAATAATGGAGAAGTATTGAGCTCGTGTCTGAAAATGACCCGAGGTCGTTTTTTAGTTCAGAAAATTGTAATATCACAACTTTAAAGCACTTATCGAATGTTATTTCAAATCAATGTAAAACTATTTTTTATTCTAAACAATAGATAATGGTTAATTGTAAGCTTGTCTGTAGAAAGAACGACAACTACTAACTTTTTTTACAACAAGCTACCTTGTTCCAAGGTAAAGTCAGCTTTTTACAGGCATATTCAACGCTTCAAGCTTCAAATGATTGATATTATCTCTATATTCAATTATCTTTGAATTCTTATTCAAATTACACACAAAAAAGGACCATATTTTGTAATTTATTGATTTTATAATTAAAATACAACATAATTTCAATGAGAAGAGAGAATTGATATGATTTTTTCTTGAATATATCATTTTGTTTTCATCATTAAAAATAACGTATGCGTTGCGATTACGGCAAAAATATTTCTATCATCAGTCTTTATGATAATGTCTGATAGTAAAATGTAAAATACGAATAATAATTAGGCAATGTTTCAATAAGAACATAAAACTTAAATCATATGTATCTATTTAAGAGCTAAACTGAGGGAAAATGGTTAAAACTTTTGGTTTGGGATTAGTTATAAATGTTATATCAACCAAGGTAGCTACTCTAAAACTGATTATAAGTTTTTGAAACTTGTTCAGTAATCGCAGTTATCATTTTTAAGAAAAAGATGTTTTTGTACCTACGGCTTACTAGGTTTTTTAGTAAAACACATTGAAAAAAGTTGTATTTTTCTTAAATTTACTTAAGTTACATATATGTTTGCTTATAAGTTGTCCAAATGTACTCTACTACATCTGAATAACGTAATGAAGGACTTGAGCAATAAAATAGATCATTAAAATTAGGTTTTGAATGTTGTATGTTTTATTTTTAATAGGTGAACGAATATGGAATTGGTTCAATTTCAGACACAAAATCAATACTGTTCCATTATTTCAAATATGAATATAAATGGAAACATTTGTTGATTGTCGAATTACAAATGACACCTGTGACTTTCATTATTGATGAAGTATGTGAATCTCAATATATCATTTAAATATTTTTTAACAACTTGATGTAAAAACAGTGCCTCGTACGAATATGAAATTGGGCCACTGTCGGTAATTACCACGGGCCCTCCAAGCGTAAAATGTCAACCTCGGTAATACGTCTTTCTCGGCGATTATGACGTATTTAATTTTGTAAACAAGTTCCAAAGTTGTTTCCAACAATAATTACTCTTTTTAATAACTTATATAACTTTGCATGTGTCCTATTTTATCAAAACTCCAGAATATTATGCCAATAATTTTAAATAACGATAAAACATGTTTTCTAATCGTCCCGTACTTAATCTGATTTGCCATTATTGGATTGTAGTAATGTTTATATATGTCACTTGAAAACAAATCGATACCCAAATTACAGCTTTATTTTTCTTGAATTGGGAACTGTTCAGTAAAATAATTATTGGAATCAGTAATTGAGGTAAGTTTTATAACTTTTCAATTGAGAAAATTATCAAAGACCCCGTTTTGCTACCATAAATTGATAATATGAGCTGCTTTGAGTTGTTGTATGATAGTGATACAGGCAGTGATGATACCAACGTGGATGATTTGTCCTCTGTAAAGCTTGAGCGTCGGAGACTCAGAGATGCTTTCAATTCTTTAGATATTCCATCCCATACGTAAGAATATACAGGTCCACGAGATAGATTTGTTTTTAATGTAATTTTTCTATTAGTTATAGATTTTTGAATTAATTTCGAGTCTCCAAAGAACTTTTCATCTACCTGCTGGACATCCTCGAAACAAAACTTGGGCCAACAGTGGCGTCATCATCTGTTCTACCAATTATCAAACTCGCTGCTTCACTACGGTTTTTTGCTGAAGGTGGCTACCAAGATGGAGCCGTCAATGATCTTTTTGTTGGAATTGCTCAGCCAACGATGTCTAAAATGCAATCGAAGGTAATTGATATGTTTGAAGAGGCAGTATGCAAAACATCTATAATATTTCCCCAGCTTGTCAGCAAGAAAAAAGTTCCATTAAAATGGGATCTTCTGAAAAAAAAAGGATTCCCAAAGTTACTGGATGTGTCGATTGGACACTCGTAAAAATAGTCAAGCCGCAATCTAACGGGCAGCATTTATATTACAATCGAAAGGGCTGGCATAGTCTGAACGTTATGGTGGTATGTATGCATGAATAGTTATATTTAGGGACAATGGAAATTCGCGGCAAAATTCTTGTGCCCCGTATTTTTGACCATACTTTACACAAAAATACACATTTTTAGTAAAAGAAAAAGCCTTTATATGTGTAAATTTCATGGATTTTCAATCAATTGTTTTTTTTTACAAATTTATATTATATGTTTGAAATAATGGTGGTTTTCGCAAAATTTAAAACGAAAATAACTAGCAGGACAACGTCGAAGTTAAAACTAAACAGATATAATTTTTTTTATGGAACCTCGACTCCAAGATGAATAAACCATTTTCAGAAGCAATAAACTGGAATTCACCTTGATTAGCATACAAATTCTTCAAATTTTACTATTTTCGCGGCATTTAGTGGGATTTCCTGAATTTCGCGGAATTCACGGCTTCCGCGAAATCGCGAATTTCCATTGTCCCTATAGTTATATTGTTAATTTTTTGAAAACGATCCTATAACATTCCCCAGATTAAACAATTCCCCGGAAAACTGTACATCCGACATTTTTTCTTATTAATTACTTATTGATAAACAAGTAAAAGTATGATTTAAATATGACGTGTTCCCTTCAAATTTGAGTCCCCTTCCCCCCTCTAGAATGTTTTTTTTCAATAAATATACCAATACATATAAAATTTCCGTTCCAAACTCATAAGTATATAAGTATAAATGCGTAAACCATTAAAGTCATTCAGAACATTACAACAGATAATAACCCAGTAAACACACCATCGTATAGGATGGGATATAAGAGTACAGATGTGGAGGCGATATACGTACATCTTGTACGCAGCCTTATGGCGCATGTACGTATATCGCCTCCACATTTGTACTCTTATGCGCTATCGTATACGAGTTTGTGTTTACTGGGAAATTTATGAGCTTTTACAAGCATTGTTGCATAATAGTTCGAAAGATTGTTTATTTTATTGATATGAATACTCAACAAGTTAATTGCTTGCAATCTTAATTTGATATTTTTGATGGAAAATGTTGCAGAACTTTATACTTTAGTTGCCTCCTCTAGTAAATTTAAACTAAAACAAAAAAGTTGAAGTATTAGTACGATATGAACCTCAAAAACACTACAAATTCAGGGAAATTATCTTGAAGCAGTATCCTTTTTGTAACAAAAAATCTTACCAACCCCTTTTTTTACAAGCGAACACATTTGATACCTAAACAAAATAACAAAAAAAAACTTTTCAGATGATTTCGCTTTAAAATTCAATAAGTCTAATTGTAACGTACATTTTTGTTGATGGAAAAGATCGCAGCAAGCGGTGACCGTGATCGGACGTTTTAAAAAATCTTGCTGCTATTTTTCTCGCGCTTGTCAATGTTTGATTCTGTTGAAAAAAAGTAATGGCCGGTTATAGCCAAAACCGTTAGCAAGGTGTTTTTGGCGAAAAATTTTGTTTCAAACATGTATGAGTAGTAGAGCTATTGTTGGAAGAGAAATGTGTTGCCTGCCGAACGTCCGAAGTTTCGAAGTAGTGGTAAAACGATTACCCCTACTGGAACCGGAAAGTTCATCTTTACCAATTGATATCCGGTTGAAGGATTTGGTGAGTTTGTTCCATTTTATTATTCGGAATTTAGTTAACAATTGAAATAGTTAAATTTGGATAGCTATAACCGGAACGATTTTTTTTTTTGTGATGTTGTGTATCGTTGGTTCGCGATCACGGAACAAAGGTGTCCGCGCCTGGAGTAGTGTTTCGTCATTAGGTTCTGTTGCTTAATCCTACGGGGAGCGGAAGACAGAATCGTGATCAATCGTGTTCGGTTTCATTTTGTAGGTTACGAAAAAACATCGCGAGGTTCGTCAGTAGTGTTTGGTCATTCGATTCGATTGCTTGCTCATAGGGGGCAAACAAATAAAGTCGCGTTATTGCATTTTTTTTTCTCGGGCTGCTCAGTTTTTACGTTTTGGACAGCATTTTGTTTCAAAGCCGGTCGGTATGTGCGTATTTCTTCATCTCTTTTTTTTCTTTTTTTTTTTTTGTTGATTCCGATGACCCTGGAGGGATCGACTCTGTTTTTTACCGAGCAGAATTTCACTATCGTTAAACGCCCATTTTTTTACGGGAAACAATATTGTTCAAACTATAAATAAAGCATTGTTTCTTTCTTTTGATTGCCGGTACCGTAATTTCGGGTGAAATTGATCATTTCTCACGGTTTTTCTGGTCTGCTTTCTAAAATGTTATCACTATCATGCAACTAAATGCAGGAAAACAAGTACGACGGTGAACCTCATTAGCTCATGTATCGAAATTTTCTAAAAAATATCTCTAAAATAAAAAATCTTAGGATCTCATTTCGGGGTGAAATTGATCACTTGTCAATGTGATTATTGTTAGTTTTGAAATCAACTCTTTATATAAAATTTGGGCTTACTGAAACCGAATATGGTTGCCAAATTCTTAACAAAGCAATATGTTTGGAAATAATCAATAATTAAATTTCAAGAATACCGCGGGAAATTTTCAAAGGATTTTCCTGGCATTTAACAGAAACTTAATTATTTCAACAAAACGAGCAAATTGATACGAGTTATGATGGTAAAATCTGTTTAGGGGGCCCAGATAGCCGTAGCGGTAAACGCGCAGCTATTCAGCATGACCAAGCTGAGGGTCGTGGGTTCGAATCCCACCGGTCGAGGATCTTTTCGGGTTGGAAATTTTCTCGACTTCCCAGGGCATAGAGTATCTTCGTACCTGCCACACGATGTACACATGCAAAAATGGTCATTGGCATAGTAAGCTCTCAGTGAATAACTGTGGAAGTGCTCATAAGAACACTAAGCTGAGAAGCAGGCTCTGTCCCAGTGGGGACGTAACGCCAGAAAGAAGAAGAAGAAGGGTATGTTTCAAACATCCACACAACTAGAAGTTTGTGGATGTCTTTTAACACCACACCAAACAATGTATTGGAATTTTACATTATTTCCATAGAAATAAACATTCTTTGACACAAAAAACTTCACTACACACAATTCAAAACTATTTAAGACAAACAAAGTTCATTCACTACACGTTGCATTAATTTTGGTGTACTATCTGTAAGTAATAAAATCACGTGACTCGGTGATCAATTTCACCCTACTGATCAATTTCACCCGAATTTACGGTATTAAAAAGATTAAATTAAAAACAATTAAATATCAAATGCTCTGGGTCCTTCGCCAGCTTTTCAAGCGAATCCTAGCGACCTACTACCTTTCCAAACCCCAAACTCCGTAGCACTTATGAGGGTGTCACTGAGTCGGAGGCCTCTCGTTAAGTAAGTGATACATCAACATTTCCTTCCCCAATCCCAAGTTACGGTAAAGATGGGCGTGGCCGGGAATAGCAATATTCATGGTTTTGGTATTCTTGTTTCAGATTAGATCAAGGTTAACTCCCAAGCTTTGTTCCTGAAAGCAGTCTAGATGAGACTATCAAAGATAAAACATGAATATAGCTAGTATCCAATCTACGAAGTATACCGTAACTACGCTAACGCTAACGCTAACGTTGTTGATGGATCTATTCAGAGAGCGATATTCAGGTATCAGAAGGCCGGCCCCAAAGGCACGTTCCCCACCAGTTGGGAGATTTGTGCCATCGCCATATTTGAGCCTGTTACATCATCTACCCGATGGGAGAGGAAAGGGAAGGGAAAGATGGGAGGAAATAGGAGTGGGGTCCCTTGAAGAGGGAAGATCGCATAAGCGAAATAAGAGCATGTAGCTCCATACTACAATGGGTTCGAACAGCGCCCTAAAAAGGGCACAGCAAAACGCATGAGCGTAAAGAGAGCCTATAGCTCATTACCACAGTGGGTTAAGAATAACAGAATGTCCTGAAGATTCAGGCTTCTGAATTCAGTTTCACTTAATAAGTATTTACCAAGTAATTTGAACCGCATTTGCGCAAAAACTGTACAGTTATATATCAGGTGATATGAAGTTCCATAATCGAACGAGACAGATTTGTTAAATACTTCGCCACCCTTGGAGATGGCTCAGTAATGTACAATTTTGATTGACGACATGACTCCAAACTATTCCAATATTGCTTGTGCTGAGTTGCCGCCTAAGAGTTTATCTGAAGCTTCACCCAGCACTTCGAAATTGGAATAGCCGGCTCAGGGCCACTAAAGTCATGCGATGCTCCATCGCGAGCTAGCTCATCAGCCAATTCATTTCCAGCAATGGAAGAATGGCCAGGTACCCATACAAGGTTTACAGAGTTGACTGAATTCAGTTCCTCAATTTGAGTTCGACATGCGATAACAAGCTTCGACCTTGAGTTGGTCGAAGCGAGAGCTTTTATAGCAGCCTGACTATCTGAACAGAAGTATATGACTTTACCCATTACGCGCTGTTGAAGTGCTGATTGCACTCCACACATAACAGCAAATATTTCCGCCTGAAAAACGGTGCAGTTTCTACCAAGTGAGTTAAACTGATTCAGCCTTAGCTCACGAGAATATACTCCTGCACCAGCTCTACCTTCAAGAAGGGAGCCATCAGTTTAACATACTATATTGTTTGACATACTTCTTTCCAAATAGCCAGATGTCCACTCTTCCCGTGAAGGGAATTGTGTGGTAAATGTCCTGTAAGGAAAGTGACAAGCTATTGTGAGATCACTTGGAGCAAGGACAATTTTGTCCCAATTCACCAAAAGTGGAAACAACGAAGTGTGTGTAGATCTACGATTCACTGGATTTTGCTCCAGTAGATCCAGTACCCATAAACGGTAAGAGCAAGAAAGTGCTTCTTGTTTAAGATATATGTGTAGTGGCGCAACGTCGAAAATGACCTCAAGCGCTGCTGTGGGAGTTGTAGAGAACGCACCAGACATCGCCATCAAGCACATCCTTTAGAGATGGCCCAATTTTGATTGGATTGTTCTCACTTCGCCCTTTTGCCACCACACAAGACATCCATATGCCAATATTGGTCGAACAACTGTTGTGTAAATCCATTTGATATATTTAGGTTTGAGGCCCCAAGTTTTACCAAAGGTTCGCCGGCATTGACCGAAGGCCATGCAAGCTTTTTTAACTCTGAAATCAATGTGAGGTGTCCATGAAAGTTTGGAATCTAGAATGACTCCGACATACTTTACTTGATCAGTCACATTAATCTCAGTGCCAAAAAGACGTAAAGGTCGAATTCCATCGTGGTTTCGTCTTTCCGTAAACAGAACAATAGATGTTTTATTCGGGTTAACCGAAAGGCCATATTGGCGACACCAACTCTCGACTACCTGAATAGCACTTTGCATCAGGTCGAATAGGGTGCTTATGCACATACCAACTATCAGAGCTAGATAGTAGTCGGCAAATCCATAAGTTGGAAAACCGCAATCATTGAGTTGCCTCAATAGCGTATCTGCTACGAGATTCCACAAAAGTGGTGACAAGACTCCCCCTTGGGGGCATCCGCAAACACTCAATTTTCGAATCGCTGCTTGACGCAATGTCGAGAAGAGATGTCGGTTTTTGAGCATTTGATGAATCCAATTGGTAATCATTGTAGGTAGCCCATGGTTTCGTGCGGCTTCCCATATGGCATCGAAAGACACGTTATCAAAGGCACCCTCAATATCCAAGAAAACACCCAAGCAGGATTGCTTCTGAGCGAATGCTTTCTCGATATCGTATACAACTTTGTGTAAAAGAGTCACAGTGGACTTTCCAGATTGGTAAGCATGTTGATTGACATGAAGAGGCATGTTTGCCAAATAAACATCACGGATGTGATGATCGACAATGCGTTCCAGACATTTCAGAAGAAAAGAGGTCAGACTGATTGGTCTAAAACTCTTCGCTTCTTCATACGACGTACGTCCTCCTTTCGTACTTTGCAGTAACATCACGCCAGGATCTGGGAATGTACCCGGTAGCAAAACTGCTTACAAGTAGCTTTTTCAAAACATGTTTGATAAACTCAAATCCCTTTTGGAGCAGAACAGGATAATTCCCATCCGCTCCTGGAGATTTGAAAGGAGCAAAACTATTAAGTGCCCATTGAATCGATTCAGTAGTAACGATACTGCGTGCCAAGGCCAGAGACTCGTAACTACATGAAAAGACATTTGGTTCATCCGTAGATGCTATGTCCACACATCCGGGGAAGTGAGTATTGAATAAACATTCTAAAACTTCTTCATCGGAAGAAGTAAAGTCACCATTAGGTAAGCGAATTTCGTTTACTTGGAAATCCTTAGATTTTGCAAGGATTCTGTTCAGCCGACTGACTTCACTCAAACTGGAAACATTTGTACAAAGGTTTATTCAGCCGGATCGTTCAGCAGAACGAAGAGCCTTCTTGTAAGCCTTGTGAGCCGACTTGAACGACTCTGATCCAGCTGAACGGCGTCTGTTCCAACTCCTTCTACATTGTTTCCTGAGTCTAGTCAGATCGGAATTCCACCATGGGGTCCCTCTTGTAGTCTTTACAGACCGCAGAGGACATGCTTCTTCAAAAGCTTCCATAATGTAGGATGTTGTAGTATCAACGGCATCATCCAGATCACTTGGATTTTCGTTAAGTGATACATCAACATTTCCTTCCCCAATCCCAAGTTACGGTAAAGATGGGCGTGGCCGGGAATGGCGATATTCATGGTTTTGGTATTCTTGTTTCAGATTAGATCAAGGTTAACTCCCAAGCCTTGTTCCTGAAAGCAGTCTAGATGAGACTATCAAAGATAAAACATGAATATAGCTAGTATCCAATCTACGAAGTATACCGTAACTACGCTAACGCTAAAGCTAACGCTAACGTACATTTTTGTTGTTGGATCTATTCAGAGCGCGATATTCGTGAGCACTGAAAGAGTTTCGGTAGTGTTACTGATTTATTAGGTACCGTAAACCGGGGGCAAATTGATCACTGGGGTGAATTTGATCAGGTCGGTACCAAATAGCATTTCCATTCAAGGATGCTTAAAACTTCTTTGGCATCACAGATCCCAAATCATCATCCATGTTTCCTAGTTTTTGAAGGTGTTAGCAATACTGTTGGAAATGTCGATACTAAACAATCCGCTGGTGCTGAGTCTGTATGAAAACTTTGGGTGTTAAAAATGTTGTGTAAGTTTCAGTGTGAACTGCCGAACTCATTTTTGAAATCGCACAGTATTACAAGAATAGTTTTTTGCTCATAGAACCGTTTATTGTTGAATAACTTGCTTATTTCAAAGGAAATTGCATATATTTAGGCGTGTTATGCAGATTTATAAAATTTAATTTTGCAATAAAATGACCCAAATTTAGTAGATAGGGAAATTTTACATTCTAAAATATGGGAGGACCTAGACTGTTTAGCCGCATACCCAAGTGTTTCCATATTTCCTAAAAGCTGTCCTAGCATAGAATGGGCAAATTCTGATTGGAAAAATCCAACACCGTGCCCCGTGCGCTATGTATATAAAGCCTCAAATGTTCCCGATTCAAATGAAAACATCTCTTATATGAATTTTCATACTAATATTCTTTATCTTGCATTTGCTTTGCTTAACTTATTAACAGATATTATCTTATTTCGTTTAGTATGCGATGGGTCCGGAACTATCAAAGCTACCCGCATTATCAGAGATACTCCGTTTTACGGTACCATCCTTAAAAACGTCTCAGCTAAAAACTATCGACTGTAAAAAGTTTACATTTTATTTAATTACCTTCTACCATTCTGGTTTCAAGCGAGTGGGAGGACCTAGACTGTTTAGCCGCATACCCAAGTGTTTCCATATTACCAAAAATATGTCCTTACTCATATGGATGGCCTCGCAGAGCTTTAATCCCTTTGCAATTAAAGAATTTTGCTCCATGAAGGCTACCAGCAACTCGAATTGCTTCTGATTCGTGATCCGCACTCTGAAAACAGAGTGTATTTTGCGATAAATAAACATGTTTCAACAACATGTTGATCTTATCTCTTAACCTGTATTGCCAATGTTTTTGTCAGCAGTCGGCCACTCTAAACGTCACGACTTTTGTCGACTTCATCCAGTCATGATTTACCGACTAGAATCGACGTAGACCGACTATCAAAATACGGTGAGAGTTCAATTGGATTTTTTCACTACGATATTTCTCTCATTGCATGAGAGTGTCAGAATCGCTCAACTAAAGCGAGTCGAATAATCTCGATTCACCCCAATCGTAGAATTAAGCCATTAGTCTCTATCATGTTTGCTCCTCGCCTTTCCTAAGGCCCAAGTAAAAATTGAACAAATTTCAAAACTGAAAAACCATTTTTCTCCGATATAGGGTAGAAGTACCAATTATGGCTATAGTACCAATTATGGCAATAGTGGGAACAAAAAGAGATTTTTCTTATTGTTTCACTAGACTATAATGGCTTATATTCACAGGAATGATTAAACTATTTGTTTTTGATGGTAACTAAACCTTGAAAAAACATTCGTCCAATAAGCTTCGAAAAATGATCATTTGAAAATTTTGCCTCACATATATGTCACCTTCTTAGCAGTTGACTAGGGGACCTCCGTTACGAAATGTATGATTTGATCCGGATAAACTGTTTCAACCGATGAATGTATGTTGCCTAGTGAGAACAAATGAATAAATTTAGCAGGTATGCAATCAATTCTACTGTTTTAAGTTGGAAATCGTGTTATTTCCACTATGTCGATAACTGGTACAAAGAGTGTATGAGAGCCCAATTATGGCAATACTCTGGAGGCGGATTGTTTACATATTTTGATCAGTGAAATAAAAGAAGTAAAGCTATTTTACGGGTTACTTCCACGACGGGACGGTTCGGTAAGGCAATATCTTCATGTTTTGTACTCAATTACTAAGATTTTTCAATCACACGCTCGAAAACGTTCGCGAGCGGAAGATGCTAATTTCATGTTAGAGAGGGGCTTTCAGCGACACTCGATTTTTGAATTTTCCCTCTTTTTTCGTAAAAAATTGGCACTGGAAAGGTAATGTGAGATCATTAATGCTGTTTTGTATCATAATTTGCATTTACACTACATTTTGACTTCTTTTTCGAAAATTAATTTTCTCCAATGAACCCATTGCAAAAAAATTGATTTAACATCTATTTAACCCAAAATTTTTGGAAAATTTTATGAACGATGTCTTCATTACATATTAGCGTTGCATTATCATTCGCTCTTCATGGCGTTTGAGTTCATTTCGTGCAAATATTCGATAGTCCATAATTGGTACACTTTTATGTCGAATGCTAGGAACGTTATTGCCATAATTGGTACAAAGACAACGCTATTTAAAATCCATTTTTAGAAGCTTAAAGTCAATTTAGTACTAAAACTGTTTAAATCAACAGATTCGCAAGGCTTTAAACTAGTAATTGACACCAACAAGTCATGCTTGCGTTTTAGAAACGCGGTTACAACTTGATTTTTATCACTACTGTTGACATATTGCATCCATAATTGGTACACCTACCCTAATCAACAAATCGAAAGAAGTAAAAACACAGCTGTTTTGTTTGCAAAGAACACTATAACAGCATTTGAGGCTGTTATTGAGATCAGAGCCTTATAACATAATTCAATCAACACGCTCATCCGAGTATGCTTTGAGCATAAATTTAGGCGATTTGCAGACATGTGTACCATGCGTGTGTCGGAATCGGGTAATTTTAACAAAATTATAGCCTTTATCGTAATCGAGGATAACATTGATCAATTTTTTCGGCGTTTCTACGAAATTTCATTTTAATATGCATAATTTCATGGGTAATCGATACGCATAAAGGGACGCTTGACATTAAGAGAATTATATGCCTTCCTTAAAATGCTACCTGTTATTATTTTCAACTGGTTGATGTCAAACGTATTTATGCGAAACGCTTGAGGTTTCACCATGTCGGCATCCAAAAGTGTCCATTTGGTCATAGGGTCAGTGGGCCTCCGATCGTAATCAACAACCAAACCATCCCTCATCGTAAGACAGCAAACATCCTTGGGGTCACTTTCGACCGCGGCCTATCCCTCAAGGCCCACTGTGAAGCAGTCAGAGCCAATTGTCGTAGCCGACTGAACCTAATAAAATCTCTTTCGAAACCGCACCGCAGCAACAACCGAGCTATTCGATTCCGTGTCGCCGCCGCTCTTGCCCAAATACCTTGCTTCCCTGAAAAGTTTTTGGCTCTGAGGATCGTTCTTACTACGCCGCACAGTGCGTTGAATGTATGGAGATGCGGGACAAAAATCAAAACTGGAAGATCAAGCCATTTGAGCACCTTGGTATGGAAGGGAAAGTTGTTTCTGATCAAAAGAGCTACAATTTGCATAAATGACATATAATATACGCATAATCGCAAAACTGTCCCAAGCGCCGATTTCGTTTTTTTCAAGAAAAACCTCCTAATTTGTGCTTTTATTGACTATAATGATGAAAAAGATTATAAGAAGTAATTTGCAAATACATCTCTTCTCATTCGTAGCTGTAAAAGTACGCCTTTACGCAAAATAAAATCGCATTTTTCTAATTTTTCAATTTTTAATATAAAATTTGAATAAAATCTTGGAAACTACATTTATAATATATTATTTTAAGCATTAACTTGCTCTGGTGTAATGTCTGGTTGAGCCGGGACCACATAACGTTGCAAGATTTTCGGATTTTTTACCCCAAACAACTCATTTTCATACTTGTGCTGGATAAGGAGTATACCAATAAATAGTCAAAAATCTCGAAGAGTGGCAGGGAGTTGCAGCTGTATCTTTCAGACCTCTTAGAGGACACTCTAAGAAACATGTCTGTGAGTGATTTAGGGTGGAACTCGGTGGAACATTTTTTGAATCGATAATCAAAGTTATATGTTAGTATTTCATAAGTTTGATTTCATAGCAAACTGATCGTGCCGATTTCTCATATTCAAAGCTAAAATTGATGTGCTTATCCCATCAATTATACTTCACAAACCTTCAGTCATGTTCTCTTTTAGATTTTGATTGAATACTTTGATTTCAATACTCTCCGTGTTAGTTGAAAGGAGTGCTGAAAACATGCGACAAAATTTAGTTTTTCTGCTACTCCAACAACTGTCACTTTCGACGCTTGTTCTAGTAGTTTTAGTGCTTTATATTGCTTATAAATACTTGTTTCAATAACGGATAATATCTATAAACACTTGTGGATACCTACTTATTATCGGCGGATAAAATAACTTGAAATTTGATTTTTGTCTATGGAGCAACGCACTGTGCGCCGTAGCTATTCAGCAAAACCAAGCTGAGGGTTGTGGATTCGAATCCCACCTGATTCTCTTTCGTGTTAGAAATTTACACGATTGCGGAAAAACTGCAGAATTGTACATAATCTCTCATTTGGAGTACTGACGTTCGGGGACATGACATTTGAGAAAACAAAAAGTAGCAAATCCAATGTAAAGACAGGGCTTAGTGAAATTTAAAAGACCTCAAATTTCAACCAGTAGTGGTCTCTCAGCCATTACATAATCATAAGCTTATCCTTAAATTTAACACTGTCCTCGATCCATGTTATCTTGAAACAGCCAATCATTTCATTCATCAATCGTGTTTTTCTTTCTCAACATAGACTGCACTGAAAAACATCAGGGTTGTCATCCGCTCATATCCTATCACAGTGATTATCGCCACTAAATGAAGAAATTATCCAATCTGGGGAACAGTTTTATTAGGCTCTTTATCTGGCACCATTAATCTACCCTACACGCACCCCATATAAGAGAAAAGCCAGCCTGGCACAAGCGATAGAAACGAGTGACACATGTACGTACCATGCGGATAGCATGAAGGAACCCAAGTCCTGTCTAGGCGATTGCAACCAGGACCTACTCTAGAGTGCCGCTCACACATCAGGTTCATGTCGAAAGACATAACTATTTCCTCCGTCTCATTGCGCGTTATTTTTCCATATCAGCCATCGATATATCCTGTCACTGGAAGTACCTACCCACCCATACTCTAACCCGGCGAGCTTGGAAAAAGTAAAAGGAGAAATGTGCACCACACGAGCCAGACGGTGAAAAATTAGTCATTTTACCGTTGATTGTTATCGCCCCTCGTCAAACGGCAGAAACGAGCATTCGTTACCGTCAAATGGTAAATGATGCGAATGACAGCTGTGCGTTCAAACGATTGATGGCTATCGAATGAGTATTTCAACAACTTATTTCCGATCTGGTTTGATGCTCCGTCTCGGTATGTAATAAAACGGATGCTAATCCACTTGTCGAAGTGGGTGCAACAAACCCGTCATAATGGCGAGGGTGAATGTTCTTATTCAATTTACAGACATGCACTTGGATTACCCAATATATTACAAAGAAACGAAGACAGTTGATTGCTTGAGAGTGGAAATTTATGTTTAAAAATGTAATAGAAGATATTTGAGACCTTTTTCTTCTTTCTCGCATTACGTCCTCATTGGGTTCTCAACTTAGTGTTAAATGAATACTTCTGTGGTAGAGTATTCCTACAATAAAAGAAATATTTCTTTTATTTTAGGAATACTCTACCACAACTTCCAAAGTCATTAACTGAGAGTTTCCTTCGACAAAGTTGCCTTTTTCGCATACTTATATCGTGTGGCAGGTAGGATGATACTCTATACCCAGGGAAGTCAAGGAAATTTCCATTATGAAAAAAATCCTGGACCGTACGGGAATCCAATCAGCATGGCTTTGCTTCATATCCGCGGCCTCTAACCACTTGGATAAGGAAGGCCTCAAATATATATATTACTCAAAAAAGTTCAATTTCGTCATGAAGATCCATTATGTAAAGTTTATTTTCCTGTAGCTAATTGAGCGTTGTGTTATGCCCTGCATAATTTGAGTTACGTAAAAATTCATTACGTAACACTAGTTCGTTGAGTTGCGCAACGCTAGTTATGAGAGTTGCGTAACAAGTTATTCCACATTTATTACCGAGAATTACCAAAAATGTTGTATACTGCTCGGGAAAGAAATCGATTTTACTACACTTTGGGTGATGTGCTAGTATCCATCGCATTAAGCATTGATCAGCGAGAACTGCAATTTTCTGAGTATTGCAATGAATGATGCTGATACAAACCAATGCCAAACAATCCTTTCTCAAAACGGCTTTAGCATTGTACAATAACATTTTGATAAATCTTGATCTCTTTTTGGAAATAATGCAAACAAAATGCATCTTGCCGTATTCTCAATCCGTCGTATGGTTTTCATTTCTGTCGCAAACAGTTTCCAGATTCGTCTCACAACTTACGGCTAACTGTGATATATTGAGTGGTCAAAACACAACATACAAACGGTATAATAAAATGTTTTACTAGAGTATATAGATCTACGGGCATCTCCCTCCATTCCTTCAGCATGATGGAATATACTAATTTCCTTTAAAATTCATTGTTCGTCATCAAAATTCAGCCCAAACATATGAACACAATTCGTTTTGACCGTACAATTATGGCATTTCCTCACAGTGCAGCGAAAACAACACAATCAAAGGAACCATATTTTTCTCAGTACGACGGATTGAACTTTGTTTACAAGCGATCAGAAGTGCTTCAGCGGCATGAAGAATATCAGTAAACGGCACACCGTGAAAAGCCAAAAAGAGATGAGAGCAGAAGCCTTATTCCAGGAGGCAGTACTTGTGCGTAGAGATCTGGACGTGATCACAACAGAGAAAGACTTAAGGCACGGTGTACTATATTAAGAAGGTGATATATTCCGAAAACTGATAGCTACTTTGCGACGTCATTCCTATCCGCCTCGAACTAATTTGCGAAAAAAATCTAGTGTTCCGGAAGGTATATGGTACGATAGGAGTGACGTCACATGTGTACAATGAAATTTGATATTTACATCAGTAAAGTGCCTGCCTTGTTAATTTTTATGCCGTGAATTTGAGCTGTTATCGGCACTGTTATCGTAGTAGGCAGCCAAAAGCGATGGCAGGGCTGGTAAAATCAAGGTGAGAAGGTCGGTCCGAACGCTAAAAGTGATCCCTCAGGTGAAAAAAATAGATAGAGATAGAGCGATACTTCGAATGTATAGATTTCGGCCACCAAGGAAAAAACTACAAAAAACCGGACAGCTGGTGACGCGCAAAAGAATATATTGCTAGATACTGTGCAAAGCGACCTTGATTTTTGTAGCGGCGGATTTGCACATCCAACATATGGAACACCCAGATGTACGATGTGCAATTTGACATCAAGTCAAGTTGTCCAACGCCGTTTATCATCAGAGAAGACTTCAATGCTTGGGCCTAGGAGTGGAGTAGCAGACAGACCAATTATTATAGTATTCTCAAACAGCCTGCAGCCTTCAAGCAAAGCTGGCAAAGCTCTACGTAAACTTTTACAGTACTGGGTGCCGTCATTGAAGTTTCAAAGTTCTGTAACTTTGCAATCGTTCGATCGATTTTAATGAAATTTTCAAGGAAGATCGCAAATGAGGTACCGTAAAACGGGGTAACTTTGATAGTTTTTTCGAAGCAAACTTCAATATTTATGCATTCTGTTTCAAAGAACTACAATTTATATTTTTAAAACAAGTACTGACATCCTAGCTATCGATTGCACCTGATAGATTGCCAAAAAAAATATTTTGAATGGATATATTATTTTCCATTTAATCGAAAGTCGGTTTTATGTTTTGAAGTAACTTTGATAATGGAGCATGACTTGAACAAAATCGACTGAATTACGGAACATTTATAGGACGTTGTATACCTCTAGGCTTTTAACGCTATATGGAAATTTCATCCAACATGGCCGCAAGTGTTTTTCACTCAAAATAATACTCTTATTCTTCACTTGACTCGGATAAAACACCAACGATTGAAAACTTACTTGTTTTAATTATGAATCGTGGTTTACGGCCAACCAGCCGAGTGGAAGTTTAACAACTACCGAAAAGCTAAACATTACATATAATTTGCAATTGGATTAGATGGACAAATTGATGTGAAGATTTGCGAAAAAGTTACACGTCTTCTCAGTGAGAATCGAACTCACGACTCCCCGATCTCTAGTTGGGGCGCGTTAACCACTACGCCATGAGAGGACTCATGAACGCAGAAGTTAACCTGAATTCGATTTCAGCTCAATAATCACGTGGTCCTCTTTCGCAGAGTGCACCTCTTTCGGAAGAATTAGATGCCCATCCAAACCCAACGCTTTCTATATATATCCAATGCCTAGCCCGAGAGCGCATTGTTTTTAGGTATAGGAATAGCACACTACACTAGCCAGCAACTGCGCTGGCTGAGGTTTCTATTGTGTGGGCTTCCAATGGGTCGCGACGTTCTCAAACGACCGGTTACGGAACATGAGTCCGTTGCTCGATAAATACTTGTTTTAATTATGAATCGTGGTTTACGGCCAACCAGCCGAGTGGAAGTTTAACAACTACCGAAAAGCTAAACATTACATATAATTTGCAATTGGATTAGATGGACAAATTGATGTGAAGATTTGCGAAAAAGTTACACGTCTTCTCAGTGAGAATCGAACTCACGACTCCCCGATCTCTAGTTGGGGCGCGTTAACCACTACGCCATGAGAGGACTCATGAACGCAGAAGTTAACCTGAATTCGATTTCAGCTCAATAATCACGTGGTCCTCTTTCGCAGAGTGCACCTCTTTCGGAAGAATTAGATGCCCATCCAAACCCAACGCTTTCTATATATATCCAATGCCTAGCCCGAGAGCGCATTGTTTTTAGGTATAGGAATAGCACACTACACTAGCCAGCAACTGCGCTGGCTGAGGTTTCTATTGTGTGGGCTTCCAATGGGTCGCGACGTTCTCAAACGACCGGTTACGGAACATGAGTCCGTTGCTCGATAAATACTTGTTTTAATTATGAATCGTGGTTTACGGCCAACCAGCCGAGTGGAAGTTTAACAACTACCGAAAAGCTAAACATTACATATAATTTGCAATTGGATTAGATGGACAAATTGATGTGAAGATTTGCGAAAAAGTTACACGTCTTCTCAGTGAGAATCGAACTCACGACTCCCCGATCTCTAGTTGGGGCGCGTTAACCACTACGCCATGAGAGGACTCATGAACGCAGAAGTTAACCTGAATTCGATTTCAGCTCAATAATCACGTGGTCCTCTTTCGCAGAGTGCACCTCTTTCGGAAGAATTAGATGCCCATCCAAACCCAACGCTTTCTATATATATCCAATGCCTAGCCCGAGAGCGCATTGTTTTTAGGTATAGGAATAGCACACTACACTAGCCAGCAACTGCGCTGGCTGAGGTTTCTATTGTGTGGGCTTCCAATGGGTCGCGACGTTCTCAAACGACCGGTTACGGAACATGAGTCCGTTGCTCGATAAATACTTGTTTTAATTATGAATCGTGGTTTACGGCCAACCAGCCGAGTGGAAGTTTAACAACTACCGAAAAGCTAAACATTACATATAATTTGCAATTGGATTAGATGGACAAATTGATGTGAAGATTTGCGAAAAAGTTACACGTCTTCTCAGTGAGATATATATAGAAAGCGTTGGGTTTGGATGGGCATCTAATTCTTCCGAAAGAGGTGCACTCTGCGAAAGAGGACCACGTGATTATTGAGCTGAAATCGAATTCAGGTTAACTTCTGCGTTCATGAGTCCTCTCATGGCGTAGTGGTTAACGCGCCCCAACTAGAGATCGGGGAGTCGTGAGTTCGATTCTCACTGAGAAGACGTGTAACTTTTTCGCAAATCTTCACATCAATTTGTCCATCTAATCCAATTGCAAATTATATGTAATGTTTAGCTTTTCGGTAGTTGTTAAACTTCCACTCGGCTGGTTGGCCGTAAACCACGATTCATAATTAAAACAAGTATTTATCGAGCAACGGACTCATGTTCCGTAACCGGTCGTTTGAGAACGTCGCGACCCATTGGAAGCCCACACAATAGAAACCTCAGCCAGCGCAGTTGCTGGCTAGTGTAGTGTGCTATTCCTATACCTAAAAACAATGCGCTCTCGGGCTAGGCATTGGATATATATAGAAAGCGTTGGGTTTGGATGGGCATCTAATTCTTCCGAAAGAGGTGCACTCTGCGAAAGAGGACCACGTGATTATTGAGCTGAAATCGAATTCAGGTTAACTTCTGCGTTCATGAGTCCTCTCATGGCGTAGTGGTTAACGCGCCCCAACTAGAGATCGGGGAGTCGTGAGTTCGATTCTCACTGAGAAGACGTGTAACTTTTTCGCAAATCTTCACATCAATTTGTCCATCTAATCCAATTGCAAATTATATGTAATGTTTAGCTTTTCGGTAGTTGATTGAAAACTTGTTTCTTTGTTGTACAAAAAATAATGTTTGCATTGATTGCACTCGCCATATACGTCAAAATCGTGAAACATAATTTAGAAAATCATTCTTTTCATAGGGTAAATACCATTGCTCACCTAGTTTTTGTAGCCTATCTTACGCAATTTTTTCTCAGCTTTCTGATGGTGATCTCAGAATTCAAAACGAGCGGTGCGCTAATGGTGCAAAATCGATTTTTCTAACAAAATTCAAGATGGCGGCCAAATTCAAAATGGCCACCAAAAATGTTTTACCTTCAAATGAAAGCTATATTCTTTCTCTATGCCATTGAGTTTGCTATATGTTCGAAGGGAAATATGAGATATATCAAGTGAAAAACTACCCAAGATTTATCAAAAAATGGGCTTTTTCGCAAACTGTTCAGCTAGCTGGCGTACGAGGGGTCCACCAATTTGAGAAAACCGAAAGGACCACTCTTAAGTTTTATCGAAAACTAGCGATCAATGATATAAAATTGGAATTCTAACGATGGGTGCCGATGGCGGCCTGTTTTCAGCGAGAATTGCTCCATCGGAATTATAGCTGCTAATACTTCCATCAGGGATTTTGCCTTATTTAAATTGAAGGCTGTTCTTATGGGTTATATTTTACTACATATTTTACACCAGCCATAATCTTATATTTGCATAAACATACACAAAAATGCACATAATAAGATTAATTGCTATACATATACCCAAAAATATCAAATTTTTGCGGAACCAACTAAAAACGTGTTATTTTTGTAACTTTTTTCGCATAATTTGTGGATTTTAGGAAATATGAAAAATTTCCACTGAACTGGATAATATATGTGTCGAACTTTTGCCCCACTGATTCATACTTTTGCCCTACTGTGAGCCAAAAAATGGTTTCCAAATATTTATGCAAAAAGGAATACGCCTCAAAACAATAAGGATGCCTAGAAACGCCCTTACATAATAAGTCGAAAAAGATTACATATTTAATTTGTAGCATACCTGGAAGTTTCACCAAAAATTACAATGTTCACGTCTAGAAACAAGAAATATTCATAACTTTTCCAATTATAAACCGATTTGTATTATATTTCAAGTGAAAGTCTATTACTATTACAAACCACCATGACATTTATGCCAGTTATTTTGAATTGAGCTTCTTCTTCTTCTTTCTGGCGTCACGTCCCAACTGGGACAAAGCCTGCTTCTCAGATTAGTGTTCTTATGAGCACTTCCACAGTTATTAACTGAGAGCTTTCTTTGCCGATTGACCATTTTTGCATGTGTATATCGTGTGGCACGTACGAAGATACTCTATGCCCTGGGAATCGAGTAAATTTCCTTTAGATCCTCGACCAGCGGGATTCGAACCCACGACCCTCAGCATGGTCATGCTGAATAGCTGCGCGTTTACCGCTACGGCTATCTGGGCCCAATTTGAATTGAGCTATAATTCTCAAAAAGAAACTCTCGCCCACTTGAACTTTTGCCCCATTTTACTCTATGCATACTTCATCAAGGTTTCATACACCAAATGAAAGTCTAACAGGTTCCAAAATGTATTCGCAAAAGTCACTATAGGTGTGTTCACAAAGGTTTTTCCAGAAATTTGCACAGTCAGATTCCAGAGAAACCACTGCAGGAAATTTCACTTAAATTCTATCGTGGTTCTAAGATGTTTACTTCTCTGAATTAATATGAGCCTGCACTGATCTTTCAAAATGTCACTTATTACGCACGTAGTTCGTACATGCTACACAACACCGAAAATGTATACCACATTCACCGAAGAATCGATGCTACAGTCAAACATCTCTGACATTCAACTGATATAGCACTCATTTCTCCAAAGCGTCTATACTACTCTCCCGAATGTTTTATTTTTAATTGAAGTTAATGGAAAATAAGTATCAGTGGTCAACAAAAGAAGACCACATTCAAACATGCTCCACATACAAACCACGCTTAGCCTCTTCAAGCTCTCGTAAGTAACGCCCTCCCTTGGTTGCCATCATCTTCTCGGGAAACGATTCCGTAATACCCATCGTCCTCTAAGCGGGAAAGGAAAAACGCTGCTTGAAGTATTTCGCCGAATCAAAAGCGCTCACATGCACAGCAACGGTCCTGGTACACACAGAGGTTCAGTTTTCCAAAACAGTGGCGAAAAGCCCGTTTTCCCAAGTTGAGACAGAACCTGTTTCTCAGATAAGTGTATGAGCACTTCCTTGGTTATTAACTGAGAGCTTTCTTTGCTAATTGATTATTTTTGCATGTGTATATCGTGTGGCAAATACGAAGATACTCTATGCCATTGGGAATCGAGAAAATTCCCTTCATGAAAAGATCCTCGACCAGTGCGATTTTGAATCAAGACCTTCGGCTTGATTTTGCAGAATAGTTGCGCATTTACTGCTACGGCTACCGTGTACCCCGCTAATTTGAACGGTACCTCATGCAAACCATCGGAGTTCACTTTTAATTTGAACATCTAGTCACCCTAGAGCCGTGTTTCTGGTAACCTCTTTCGCTGTTTTGTTTTGATTTTGCGTTCCGTTTCACAGCGTTCCATTCTACTTTACTCCGTTCCATGAGCTAAATGACGTTTGAACCATTTTTAATCTGAACGATGTGCAAATTAGCGGGGTACAGATTTAAAAGTGTTCAGATTAAAACTGGTCAAACCAACGGGGGTACCCGGTATCTGGTTATTTGAAAACAAAATAAAGTGACTATGTAAAAATAGGGTTTTTTAAATTTTACTATCAATTTTAAATCGTCTTCAAAATCACATTTTGTGGCTAAAAATAGTAAACTATAGATTGAGACTGTTGAAGTTTTTTCATGCTTTTTTTTTGTAATCTAAACCACTGCAGCACGCTTGGAGAAGCAGAAGAAGGTACCATTACATGCAATCTATGCGTATTCCCTCCTGGAGAGCAGATGCTTTTTTCGCAATTGCACTCTTAACTAGTCCCATATGGGCACCCTCGATCCCACTTCACCAGAAGCGACTGCTTTGCTCAGAAGTCGACGACGGCGAGTAGATGGAAAACACTCGAAAAGTGCTTTATTACTCCCCTCTTTGCCTCCACCACGGACCACACCGTGAGTAGCACTGTGAAAAGTTAATGAATGGTGGGTCATTTAGATGATGAGCACATAAATAGCAAAAATAAGCGCCAAGAGATGCAGAAGTTAGCAAGTAATGCAGATAGGTCGGGGAGGATGTCAGAAGAATGAAAGCTAGGGAGTTTTTTTTAAGAACAAGGAATTCGGAATGAAACTTTTTTTTTTTTTTTTTTTTTTAAGACAATTTACACCGTCTTCAGCCAAAGGCTGCACAGACTGAACAATCACGAACATTAGGCAACGGACAACACTGAACACCCATTGGCCCAGTGATGAATTTTTCGTTTGACGAAAAGTTTCCACCGACTGGAGCGGGAATCGAACCCACGCTTCGTGGTACAATACGCCTAAACGACTGACGCCGCTAACCGCAAGGCCACGAAGCCCACAAATTTAAAGTATGTGTGTGTGTCATGGAGTGTAACATTATTGCTCATTATTGGAGACAGGTAAAAATGACAGCTATTCAAAAAAAAACGGGGAACTTACGTCGAATCATAATTTGTTCCGTCCAATCAAAAGCGAAATAGAGACATTTTAGTCAGCCTCACAATGGGTATCACTACTAGTCTATTTCCCGACCATTTTGCTTTAAAAACCAAAAAATGTGCTTGCCGTACAAGTATGGGGTAAGTGGACCACCAGTAAAAACTTAATACATTCTCACAACAAGTGCACTGAGAAAAATCCACATGCTCGATGCATGTGATTTGATTTATGGTCTAATCCAAAAACGTCGTCGTTGATTTCATGTGGTAATCCATCAGATACCTTGTGTTTCACATAATCCGTTTGTGTGACCTATCACAACATACATATACTACCATTTTCAAATGTACTCCACATCAAGATCATAAACTTCACTCAAGGCATTTGTTCCGTCCCGACGTCACAAAATTCAGTTCGAGGAACGCTGGCAGCAGGCAGCAGCGGAATATTCCATCATCAACACCCTTGCATTGTGCTACCCGGTTTGCAGCATCAAAATAGGGAGCGGAAAATACCCCAAAGGACAATTTGCGTCCCTTTTCTGTTCATTCAATTGCCATCCATCTAGCCAGCTATGTATAGCGTAAACGCATCAACCAAACAGATTGCACCACCACCAGCACAACCATCATCATCATCATCGAACCCACTACAGCATCTTCCAGGCAGTGGAAATTTCCATCATTCCCCACACCGCTGCGCATGCAAGACTTCGTTTACCTGCAGCCTATATAAGCAGCTTGCATGCGCAAGAACATCATCAGTTTCAATCCAAGCATCAGTTTTCGATTCAGTTTCAATCAGTTTCATTCAGTATTATTTCAACCATCACTCTGTACAAATCAAGTCGAGAATACAGTAATCAAGTGAAGCAAATCATCTTTTCCTCCTCCACCAGTGGAAGCCAAATAGTCTTCCGTGAAGGCTTGAGTCATTGAGACCCCTCCAGTTGAGCTATCGGTCCTGTGCCCTGTTGCACCAAGCATCAGGTTAGCGGACGATCAACAGATCGTCCGTTCATGCTCAACAGAGCAAAAACCCCGTTGCACGCCGCAAGGATAAGGAAGCCGGATAAGGAAATTCATCATATGGTCCAATCGAACCGGATAGAGGAGCCAGTTCCTTGAAGGCTGCAACAGCAGCAGAGAGTGTCGTCAATCAACAGATTGAGACAATTGCATTCCAATTGCTATCGCCGATAGCAATCAGCTTTCCTACCAAAGGATTGCTGTTGTTCCTGCCCGGTAGCTCGACACAAGAGCGAACAGAACATATTCCTGGTTTCCATTGGAGGAGAGGAAACGAAAATTCCGCAAGCAAAGTGGTAGTGAGTGTTAGTGAAAAGTCCAAATCAAGACAAAACGCGCGCGTGTGAAGTGTTGCGAAATGGCCAACGTGAAAAGGCTGTTCGCCGAACGTAGCCTCGTCGAGGCCAAAGTGAAGAAGATTCAGCAGCAATTAGTGAGAGACAGCACCGCTCAACCAAGTTTAGCACGTGTAAAGATGTATCAAAGCGAGCTGCAGTTCCTCTACAAGCAATACCAACGAGTGAACGGTGAGATCTTGTCCGCAGTCCCAGTCGACAGGTACTCGGATGTGGACGAGGATTATGAGCGCTTCGATGACCTCCACGATGATGCCTGCTTACTGGTGGAAACCTTGTTGCATTCATTCCCGAGCACCAGTGACAGGTATCAGATGTATCATTCACCATCATCCAACTACTTCGCTGCGACCACTGCGCCACGTTGGCGCACCCCACTGAATCGAAGCCGATCACCGAGTCCACCGCCGGAACAGTCCGTTCCGATTCCAGACGTGATGGAGAAGCCAAACACGTCGCCACCGAGAGAACTGTCCCCAGAGCAGCTGTTTCCAGATCAAGCCAACGAGTTGAAGGTGAGCCATTTTGCCATCAACCCAATCCATTCCGTGCAGCCACCAAGCGCTGAAACTTCAGCCATGAAGTTAAATCCTGTGTTTGGAGCAGCCCTGTGTAACCCGACAGCCTTGCGAGTTTCCCGGGAACAAGTAAAAATGGCTTACGCGCCACTCCCGAGGGAGACCACTTACCGAGATTGAAAGGTTGCCCGACCGAACTGAGACCCTTCAGGGGAGGGTTCTGGTTTTTCCCAAATGAATGGGCGGGAAACAAGCTGGCTGATCAGGGAAACGAAATGCTTCACGACCGAAGTCGTGCAAATAAAGAAACTAGAGTGCGTAAAGGTGATTTTCGCCGACGACAAAGTAGTGCTCGCGATGGTTATCATCACGGGAAAACAAGACTCAAACACCTCGAACGAATCTTCGTTCGATTAAAGAGCTGTCCCTTGGTTGAATTCGGAGTCAACCTCTCCAGTAAAATATCCAAAAAAAAAATGACCAAACACAAAACTACCCGAAACGTGAAAATCCCTCTACATTTACCTTTCTAGACTTCTCCCAAGAAAAAGCTATTCAAACACTTTTGGACTATAGTGTACTCATTTATTAAAACACCGCCTCTTCAAATTCAAACTTCCTCCCTGTCGTTTCATGCTATATTAAATTCATTTCTTACTTCTACTTTATCGACAATTCAGTTTCTCTTCATATTTACAATCTTAAACTCTAGGCCTATTCTACTACTGCATTCCCTCTTTACTCTAGCTATTCTCTTTCTCTCGTCTGTGCGGTTAATTCATTTGTGTACGGTGCGACGGGTGGTGTTCATCGGGGATTCAATTTATGTTGCCGACTACCGACGCATAAACGGGACGAACGGTAGGGCCGAAATGAACGGTGTGGCCACGCTAGCGGTTTAACTCGGGCTAGGGGCGAAATTCACCATGCGCATGGGATAAAAAAATGAGTACTCACGGTTTGAACGGTTACTTGCGTGGAGGCATCGGCGGTTGCTTCTGTTGCTGCGGCACCTCACGTGGCCGACACGCGGATCTCCTCCGGACTTCGCTTCTGCTACTCGCTTGCCGTTCTCAACGGCGCCTCACACGGGATTCGTGGACTTGCTCGACGGGGTACAGCCGTCACATCGGTGGTCGTCACCAACGATGGCTCAGATGGTAGCGTGCGTGACTCTCACGCGGGGGTCACCGGTTCAAAACCGGTTCGGGACGCTCGACGGAACTTTACTTGTAGTTCACACGGGTTGCTGTATATCGGTCTTAAACCGACTCGCTCGTTGTTGCTGCCCTGCCAAGGGCGCGGGTTGATGGTACGCTTGCCCTCTCCGGCCCACGTGTACCGCCGGGAAAACTCCGAAGCTGGAAAGCGGGGTCGAAAACGGTCGCTAACTTGGGGGTGTGGTGTGACGGACCTTGCAACTTGCCACAAATCTGTATTAAGAATACGGTCACACGACGAGTGAGTTTTAGCAATTGCCCCCTAAGCACACTATTAAGCACCAAAATTACCTGTCGCATCAACTACTCGCACTAAAACCGCCAACTCGCACAAATCGCTACTAACGCACTTGACTTTGCCTTTCTAAGCTACTTGAGGGATATGGAAGAAATCTAAATTAGTAAAATTCAAAGGCTTTTCACGTTCACTTTTAGTTCACCTGAACTATCACACCACGGCGCGGTTAAACTAAACTTGGACCGCTCTCGCCTCTTCCGCAGACCAGAACGAAGTGAAAGAGTCAAGTTCAAGGATCCTCAGAATAGGCGCGAGATTTGCAAATCTTCGTCGCCGGAAATTACGCGAAATCTACGAAGTAGAATTTCGCGAAGGTCAAAAATCGCCTTCACGCATACTACTTTCTCTACCCGTCGGGAGAAAGCATTCAATTTCCCTAAGTGGGCACGATCATCCAACTCGCTGCCCACCCGAAGTTTTATAAAAGACTTAAGGGGTCAACGAAACTTGAACCCAGGTCGATGCCCGAGCCTCGAACCGAGATCACGGTCTTCTGCAACAGGATCGCTTGGCTGTCGATTTACGCTCAGAGCCAGAATCGAACAGGGAACTCATTCTACAAATGGTATGCGGAGTGGAGCAAATGAACAAATGAACTCGAATTCAGTATTTCACTCAAAGTGAGTGGTCTATATGCAGGGGGTAATTCAATGGTATAATTCAACATACGGAAATTATTCTGTACAACTAATATTCATTTTAAATTCAATTATTCGTGGTACCGCCACACCTGGTCCATTCCGAGGGTGATCTCGCCGAGGTCATCAAGAGCAAGTCGGCACCAACGCCGAGTGTCCCCCCTTCTGTTGCTCCAATAGTTCAGAAGTGCCACCGAGAAGAAGAAGCAACACAACGAGAGAAAGTATCAACCCAACGAGCAGGTGTGCCAATACAACAAGGAGAGGTGCTAACCCAATGTGAGCTACCAAAGCTACCAACCCATGAAGATTCCACCCACCGTGGAAAAGTGCCAAGGAGATGTGTAGAGGTGACAACAGTTGCCTACCAACACAAGTCCAACCCTCCAAGCAAGCAGAGTGAGCATCAAGCTAATCCAGCAAATCCGACACTAGCAGCGGATTTCAACGTCGGCAATGAGACAACCAAGTTTGTCGACAGCGAGCGCAACATTCCATCATGTGAAAGCAACCAACCATACGATGATGATCCTGCAGCAGTACATCAAGCGACGAACAGGTTTCCAATTCCAATCAACCAGGTTGGAATCCATCCGAGGCCGACAACATTCGAGAGAGCTACCGGATTTGGTGCGTTGTCGAAGACATTCAGCGTGCCACCCGGTTCCCATCCAACACCCGGGTTGGCACCAATGCCAACAGAAGTACTTCCAGTGCCCAAGCCACTCCAGCATCCAACAGTAAGTACGTTCCAGTGTGCAACCGGTTCCCGTCCGGTGCCCCAGCGGATCCCTTGTGTGACTGGATTCCGCTCAATCAACAAAGAATTCCCGAGTGCGATCGGATCGTGTCTGGTCGCGAAGCGATTCCCATGTAGAACCAGATTCCGTTCAGCGTCGAAGCAATCATCCCGTTTGACCGGATCTCGTCGAACACCGCAGCGATTCCCATGTGTGGCCGGATCTATTCCGGCACTGAAGTTTCCATCCAGCCTGACCGAATCCAGTTCGGTAATGCAGCCTATCCAGCGTGTAGCAAGATTCCAACCAATGTCGAAGCATCCCAGCTTCGTGACCAAGTTACTTCCGGTACTGAAGCAACCATCCAGTGTGACCAGATACCAGCCGATGTCCCAGCGATTTCCAGCTGTAAGCGAGTTCCATCCATCCATGGTGCCCAAGCAGTTCCTGCGTGTGTCCAGAATCCATCCGATCCATACGCAGCCACCTTGTGCGACTGGACCTCAAGCGGTTCCCAAGCAGTTCCCGTGTATAGTCGGAACCCATCCCATTCCAGAGAAGCCTCCAGATTTGACCGGAATTCCTCCGGTACCCAAGCTAGCTCCTGCGAGTCTCAAGTCGAATCGGATGTCAGCCGGCATCCCTCCGAAGATCAAGCCAATCCCGAAGAAGAACGAGATGTATCCAGCAAAGAAGTCGTGTCCAGAGTCAACCGGAATCCATCCGGTATCCAGGTGGTTCCAGCATTCAACCACAATTCCACCGATCTTGATGTCAATCCTGACGACAGCCGGAATCCGTCCGGTGAGGGAGACAATCCTGATACCTACCGGATCCCGTCCGGTATTGAGAGAAGCTCCGTACCAGAGATCGATCGAGATGTTGCCACCGGTCAAACCGACTAGTGGTTCAAGCACCCCCATATCAACTCAAGGCAGGAGAAACCACCAGATGAATCCACCATGCAATGTCGAGTCAGCGAAGCCATCCCGGAGTGCGTATTCCGTACGCATCCACCCAAGCATGAGTTCATCCAGAGCATAGCAACCGAGGATCGAGAGCAGCAAGTACTACTCAAAAGGTACAGTCCTAACAAAGTCAGCAAGCAACACCAACCATCAGAGGCGAGTCATTCCAGTTCGTCAATCACTTCAATTCAACATAGCCGCAAACTACGATCAACCGATTGTGGGCAAGGAAACAGCCATCAAGTCATCAGCAGAAATTCATCCAAGAATCAGCCAGCGATGTTTATGCCAGCAGTTCAACACTTCATCATTCAATCAACAAGATCCCATCCTTCCCATCGAGGACAACATCAACCTTCGCTGCAAGAAATTGTTGATACGAGGTCTCAACCGGGGGCAGAATGTTCCGTCCCGACGTCACAAAATTCAGTTCGAGGAACGCTGGCAGCAGGCAGCAGCGGAATATTCCATCATCAACACCCTTGCATTGTGCTACCCGGTTTGCAGCATCAAAATAGGGAGCGGAAAATACCCCAAAGGACAATTTGCGTCCCTTTTCTGTTCATTCAATTGCCATCCATCTAGCCAGCTATGTATAGCGTAAACGCATCAACCAAACAGATTGCACCACCACCAGCACAACCATCATCATCATCATCGAACCCACTACAGCATCTTCCAGGCAGTGGAAATTTCCATCATTCCCCACACCGCTGCGCATGCAAGACTTCGTTTACCTGCAGCCTATATAAGCAGCTTGCATGCGCAAGAACATCATCAGTTTCAATCCAAGCATCAGTTTTCGATTCAGTTTCAATCAGTTTCATTCAGTATTATTTCAACCATCACTCTGTACAAATCAAGTCGAGAATACAGTAATCAAGTGAAGCAAATCATCTTTTCCTCCTCCACCAGTGGAAGCCAAATAGTCTTCCGTGAAGGCTTGAGTCATTGAGTCCCCTCCAGTTCAGCTATCGGTCCTGTGCCCTGTTGCACCAAGCATCAGGTTAGCGGACGATCAACAGATCGTCCGTTCATGCTCAACAGAGCAAAAACCCCGTTGCACGCCGCAACAGCATTCATAATGAATTTCTTTAGCCTCCGATTTTAATACCTTCAACATTTTGATCACATGTGCAATTTGATTACATTCGTGTGTTTCTTTCAATGGATTTGGAATGTTGTTTATTTCAAGTGTACTTTCCTCTCTCATTTTTGTAGCCTTTACAAAACATCTTCAACATTGCTGACAATAAGAACGTATTGAGTGCCAATGTGTTTCCTACAGAAGTTGTGGAAGTAATTAATAGTAAGTACCTACAACTACATTTGATAGTATTAACTAATAAAATTATGATTTATTCTAAACAAGGTCACGACCTGGATATAAACAACTTGGGGGAAGTTATAGATTTTCTTACCACAAACGGTTTAGCTGAAGTAGTAGAGGATGCCGGCAAAAACCTGAGCCTCATGTTTACAGTAAGTATTCAAAATGGATTACATGTAGTTGAAATGTTGGGAGGAAGTAATGAAAACACACGCGAGACTGTACTTTAATAACTGCTAATTGATTAATTTATTATTCTAACGATTTCTTCTGTGCGTCTGCACTGGTCGACGGTCGGTCAGGAAAGAGACCGAACGGAAGTCAGCATGTGCTGAGCAACCTAACTGCTATAATTAATTCTATAGCAACTCACAGTACAATTAACTATTGTTTAAGGCAACACTATTTGCCATAACTCATCTAGATATACTACAGCTCTCCGGGCTTTAAATCACATTTACATTACATCATTTTTTAAAATCGTTATAATACTTATCGCATAAGAAAAGCTATACAAACGTTTAGGTGAATTAACCCTCTCTTTCCCATGGTAGCTCCAGAGCTCCACTAGTTTTCGACGAACTGGAGACAAACCGAATTAGATGATTACTTAGTAATAATTACTAGAATATTTTTATATACTCATCAGATTAATCCAAAAGTAAACTGATTGTTTCAATAATAAAACTATTGATAAACAATCAATTTACTATTGAAAAACAATCAAAAACTTTTTTACCGAATTCGAAAAATTAAGACCATTTGCAACATTGTTTGTTCAAGTACTTTTGATAAAAACGCTTTTTTCGTAAAGAAATAGTCGATCAAAGTCGTGGGAAAGAGAGGGTTAATCACTCGATCAAACATATTACATATGAAAAGCTTACTCTACTTTATCTTCTACTCATTTCGGATACTTCAACCTCGGTTGTCCTTTCAAGCGATCTGAGCGCCGCACCTTGGGAGATTTTGACTCGCTTCGTCGACGTTTGTTGTGCTTTTTCTTCTTGCCTGCTTGCTTCGTCGACTGCGATGAGCTTCCGGTTGCGATAGGTTCTCGCGCGAACACACAGATGGCGCATTGAATTTGTTGTTGTTTTGCTCGTTTGGCACGATTCGTTGTTGCACTGGCTGAGCGATCGGCACGGTAGGATGGAATACATCTGACAAGTCTGATACACGGATTTGATTTGCGTGTACCATTCGAACGTTTCCTTCTACGCTTATTAAGTACGTGAGTGGACTAAGTTTTTTCAAAACTATCGCGGATATCCATCGGACTAAATCTTTGAAGTGATTGCGGTACAATACCTTATCACCAGCACGGTAAGTATTTCTTATTTCTGGTGGGGATTGAATGATTCGATCATCATTATTTCGTACTACAGGTTTTGATGACACGGACTCTAACTCGACTTTACGAGGGTTAACCATGTTCGTCAGCGTACGCGGCGTATACGCAAACACCATGGACGACGCCGTACGATTTGTAACCGTAGAAGGGGTGTTACGGTAGTTGATTAGGAAACGATTAATCTTCCTACCAATCGAAAGCGACTGTTGCTTATCGTCAAGTAAGTACTTCTTAAGCACATCTTTGACTGTCCTTACACCTCTCTCGGCCAACCCGTTGGATTGGGGGTGGTAAGGTGGAGATTTGGAGACTGTGACACTATTCACTTCCAAGAATCTCACGAACAGTTCGGAGTTAAAGGGGGGACCATTATCGGTGACAATTTCTTCGGCTATTCCGAAACTAGCAAAAAACGATTCGACCTGTTCTATCAACTGTAGACTGTTTGAACCTTTTAGTAGGCGAACATCTATGTACTTTGAGTAGCTATCGACTATTATCAGTAGTGTGTGACCCTCAAAGTAAAATAGATCCATGTGAAGCCTTTGGAATGGGCGTTCACATTTTGGCCATTTCGACTCAACGATTTCCTTAGGGACAGATTGTCGTTTTTGACACACGAGACACTTCTGAACATAATCATTAATGTCCTTATCGAAGTTTTTCCACCAGACATACATTCGACCTAACATTTTCATTCTCACAACTCCGTCGTGATTTGAATGTAACTGTTCTACTACAGCCAGCTTCAGACTATCCGGGACAACAACCCTATCATCGAAGTATAACACTTCCCTATCGATGCCTAGGTGATTTCTTATTAGAAAATACGATTTGTACGAAGGATCGACATTGCTAGGCCAACCATGTGACACGAATGCGAAAATTTTGGTCAAAATTGGATCAGATTTCTGATGAGTACGAACGACGTCAATATTAACTACTTCTTGACCACTCGAAGACACACTATTAAGCCCTAGATCTGTATGATCTACTTCTGCTAGACTCGGTAATGGTAGACGCGACAGTGCATCTTGGTGACTCCAAAGATCACAGCGAGTGCTTCTTTGTGCACTTGAGCATAGTTGGTCTGTGCAGGGGTCAGTGTAGATGAAGCGAACGAAATGGGTTTTTCGATATTGCCGACAACGTGGGACAAAACTGCACCCACGCCATATGGGCTAGCATCGACTGCTAACGTTATCGGTTTTAGGGGATCGTAGGGTTCAAGTAGATCATTTTCTACTAGCGACCGTTTCGTTTTCTCGAATGCAACTTGGCATTCGGATGACCACAGAAATCTTCGATTTTTCTGTAGCAAATCGTACAACGGACGAAGATGAATCGAAAGATTCGGAAGAAAACGGTGATAATAGTTTAGCAGTCCAAGGTATGCTTGGAGCTGATTCACATTTTGTGGGGGAGGAGCGTCCAAAATAGCTTTTACCTTCGTCTCACTAGGACGAATACCATCAGACGTGATAGCATATCCAACGTAATCAATCTCACTTTTGAAAAAGCTCGATTTAAGAACGTTGATTCGCACATTATGGTCGTTCAACTTTTGAAGCACCATAAACAAGTTACGACGACACTCATCAATTGTTGCGCCACCAACAATGATGTCATCCAGGTACGCAATTCCAGGGGAACCGTCCAGGACTTGATCCATAATGGATTGAAAAATCGCGGGGGCAGATGTAATACCAAACGGCATACGCGTGTAACGAAAAAGACCACGGTGGGTGTTAATCGTACATAACACTTGAGACGATTCAGACAATTGCACTTGGAGATACGCTCCCGACAAGTCAATTTTGCAAAATAGCTTCCAATTGGCAAGTTTTGCTAAAATATCGTCGACACGTGGCAAAGAATAGTGTTCGACGGTGGTGTAACGATTCAACGCGGCCTTTCCATCGAGACAAATCCTAACGGAACCATCTTTCTTGGGGACTACTACGATCGGATTCGCCCACAACGACGATCGGACGGGGACTAAAATACCATCTTCGACTAACTTCTCTAAGCCCTGCTCAACTTTTTCACGAAGTAGGAATGGGACTGAATACGCTTTATGGAAAACGGGACTAGTATCTGGCTTCAAAACTATCTCCGCGGTGAATCCGGAAATTACGTTATTCGCGGACTCGCTAACTATTCTTGGAAAACGCGTTTTGAGTTCTGATTCAAAGGAATGTTCGAACTTACCCACAGACTTGCCAGAAAATATTCTTCTCCAGTCCGGGAATACCAGATCAAGACCGTCACGACCAAGCAACGGGTTGACTTCTCTGTCGGTCCGGATTACTACCAGCTCCAGGCGACCATGGATTCCGGACGGAGCGGTAACGCTGACCTCTAGCGTACCTTGCGGTTTGATTCGCTGACCTGAAACGGATACAAATTCCAATGAGGTACCTTTAATCTTACGGTTTGGGAAGAATTTGCGATACGTATCTGCGGAAATTACGCTGCGGCACGCGCCACAGTCCGCTTCGAATTCAATTCGACGACCATCGCATTCCAGCGACACGAATTCCGGCGAATCCAACTTGTTTAGCGATCCGGGAGTTGGACCACTGCTTGCCTGCTCCAGGATTGCCAGACTGACGCTAGACTGACATTTTTCCTCTGCTGATTTGGCTTCGAACGACGACGACAACGTGGACGCTGCTGCTTCCACTGGACCACCAAGCATGTTCAGGCGTAGAACCTCGACGGCCTCGGACATCTCAGCGACTCGATTACTTCCTCCGGGCTTCTTGGTTTGCTTATTCTTCGATCGACAGCATGTTGACACGTGACCTTCCTTTCCACACGAATAGCACGTTCAGCTCCGCGCTGGGCACGTGTTTGGATCATGGAGACGATTGCACCGAAAGCATGGTTTCGATGGTTGCTGACACGGACGACTTGTTTTGCTCTCCTCCTTTCCTGGGTTGCTTCGCTTGACTTTTAGCTTCTGGTGGACTTCTTTCCGAAACGTTCCAATTTTCTGCGGCGATTGGGTTGACATCTCCTTGTTTTGACTCAGAGCCGCTTCCCAACTTCGAGCTAGCGAACATGCTTTGTCGAAGGTTAGGCCCGGTTCAGTAAGTAACTTTTTCCGGAGACTCTGGTCACGAATACCAGCGACAAACTGGTCTCGCAGTGCATCCGACAGGAATGCAGCAAACTCACATGTTTGCGCGGTCGCTTTCAAGCTTATGATGAAATCGGTGATGCTTTGGGACGAAAGCTGCTCACACTCCTAAACTTGTACCGCTCTGCGACGACGTTAGTGGTGGGGCCAAGGTGTTCCTTTAGGAGCTTGACTAGATCGGCGTACGACTTTGTACGAGGATCTTCCGGAGCACACAATCGGGTTGCGATCGTGTACAGACTGGGACCAGCGACTGTGACTAACACGGGGACTTTTCGATTGTCCTGCGTGTCGTTCACCAAGAAGAACATCTCCAGCCGGTTGATGTACTCCTCGAAATTTTCACCCACGACATATTGCTCGATTTGGCCAAACATGCCAGCACGAACGACAGGAACTACGCCGCCAGCTTCGAATTTCACTGCACCACTTGATTCACCTGCCTCATTCGCCATGACGACTAATCGAATGTGAGGTTATGTTCACGAACACGTGTTACCGACCGGTTCTTCACTTCGACTTTTTTTTCACTACCTACACACAACGCGCAACTAATCACTTTTTATCCTCGTCGCCAACTTGAAATGTTGGGAGGAAGTAATGAAAACACACGCGAGACTGTACTTTAATAACTGCTAATTGATTAATTTATTATTCTAACGATTTCTTCTGTGCGTCTGCACTGGTCGACGGTCGGTCAGGAAAGAGACCGAACGGAAGTCAGCATGTGCTGAGCAACCTAACTGCTATAATTAATTCTATAGCAACTCACAGTACAATTAACTATTGTTTAAGGCAACACTATTTGCCATAACTCATCTAGATATACTACAGTAGTGAGAAGAACTTTAAATTTCGGAAGAGCGGACAACGGCCACAGGAGTCAACCCAGACAACGTCCAAGGAGAGCAGCTTATTCCGATTGTTACAAAGGTAATGGAAAATCCTTTTACATGTAGGGTGCAGAGCTACATGATTCATTTGATTCATTTTGGCATGGATGGTTTTTTTCTGCCGATTTTTCGGAAGCTTTGCAATTGACTGTTTAACGAGAAACTTACGACAATCGACGCGCCACCATAATTCATATAACGGAAGGTATTAGAACTAACTTTGAGGTGATGATTTCGCAATTAGGAGGATAAAATCACCTCCAAACACTAGCGATTTTGCGGTGGGATGATGACATTTGATCACGAATGAGAAGCACTTAAATACGCATATTGTGGCCAAATATGAGTTCAGAAGCTTCCAAAAAAAATCCCACTTCCGAAGTGAATCAAAATGCGAAGAATAGGATCCGGCTCCCTATGCGTACATAAGAATTTGCGGTGGATGAAGCGATCCGGCAGGAGCCCTTTCCGTTGGATGTCAAGGAAAAAGAATTGACCAGCCACAGGAAGAAGTGCCAACGGATGAACCATCAACATCAAACTTAACAGTTTCTTCGAAATCGCTCGACCTGCTATCAAGCTCAAAGGTATGCTTTGTCATAAATTTATCTAATGAAAGATTTTTCCTAGTCTGCGGAATTTGCCACTGTGTTGCAGCCAATCTGCAATAGAAAATCAGTCGAGAATCAAGAACCGAAGTCCGATAGCAGTCGTCGTGCGGATCAACAGGTATTGTATGTTCGGTCAATCGTTAGAAAATGCAGTTCACCGAAAATTGATTTTTCTCGATATCAATGCAAGATTCGGAAGTAGGGCGCATTAGAGCGTATCCGGATGCGAATCGATTGCACCTCTTCCGAAGATAGGTATTATCTCGCGTAGATGCTGAGAAAAATTCAACCCGTTTCTAACTTTTCACCGCGCCGACAATAAATTCAACAACAAATCGTGATGATTGTCTTATGGGTGTTACACTGTGACTAATAATTTCTCTTCATTGAGTTTTTTCGTCAATGAGCTTGACTATTGTAAAATATATTATAGTAACTATTCATTCATTACTAAATGTTTTCATGTATAAACAACGCTAAAGTGATACTAAAGCGCATTCAAGTGCATTTGATACAGTTGTTTGTTTGTTTTGCTGGCTCTACGTCTTTCAAGACATGATCTGCGCCACAATGTTACGTCCTCCAATTTCTCGATCGCCCCACACTTCCAAGATCCCGCTCCACTTGGTTATACCACCTAACTCGTTGTGCTCCCCTTCGTCTTGTACCGGCCGGATTTGAGGTGAACACCATTTTTGCGGGATTGTTGTCCGGCATTCTCACAACGTGTCCTGCCCATCGTACCCTTTCAGCTTTTGCGACTTTCTGGATACTGGGTTCACCGTAGAGTTGCGCAAGCTCGTGGTTCATTCTTCTCCTCCATACGCCGTTCTCACATACTTCGCCGAAAATCGTCCTAAGCACACGTCGTTCAAAAACTCCTAGCGCTTGCAGGTTCTCTTCGAGTATTGTCCACGTCTCATGCCCGTAGAGGACTACCAGTCTTGTACATGGTACACTTAGTACGGAAGTGAAGTTTACCAGACCGCAAGGTCTAGTGGAGTCCGTAGTGAGCACGACTTCCGGCAATGATACGTCTTTGAATTTCTCTGCTGCAGTTGTTATCCGACGTTATCAATGATCCGAGGTAGACAAATTCGTCCACCACCTCGAACTCATCCCCGTCGATCATCACGCGTCTGCCAATGCGAGCTCTATCGCACTCGGTTCCTCCAGCCAGCAGATATTTCGTCTTCGACGTTTATACCTTCAATCCAACCCGATCTGCTTCACGTTTCAGTCTGGTTTACTGTTCAGAAACCACCTGGAACGTTCTTCCGACAATGTCCACGTCGTCAGCAAAGCAGATGAACTGGCTGGATTTATTGAAGATCGTGCCCCGCATGTTGAAGCCCGCCCGTTTCATGACACCTTCTAGCGCAATATTGAACAGGACAGAGGCGTCCCGTGAGGAATTTGATTATCTGTGCACTGACTCGCACAAACCGTTTGTTTTGAATTATGAATACGAATTTTTCAATTGATTTTTAGAAATGTATTTCAGCTTAAAATGTAATTTCTTATTATTAACACCTTAAAATGTAATTTGCAATACTGTATGCAATCTTGAAGTGTCTGGAAGCTATTTTATTTGTTGCTCATTGGACGTATTTTTTGTTAGTTTTCTTCGTTTCAATCACTAGTTGTATGTTTTAAGAATTTTGGATGATTCCAATATACAATGTTTAGGGACAAGGAAAATTCTCGAATTTCGCTGATACCAAGGCGATGAAAGTAAAATTTTGCGTATTAATCGCGGTCCCATAGTTTGATAATATTTGACATAAAAATGTATATTTAAAGTAAAAATGTTTAAAGTAAATTTTAAGCATTTTGCGTATTTTGCGAACTGAGATAATAAGTTTAATATCATATTATCAAATTTAAAGCAAGAAGAAAGACGTTTAACTTGAAACTAAACGATTAGCACATTTTTTATATGAAACTCGGCTTACAAATAAATAAACCATTTTTATGAGCAAAAATCTGATCTTTTCTGAGATTATCATATAAACCTTCAGAATTCAACTATTTACGCGTTATATTCCAAGTTTCGCGATGAAGGATAAATTCCGTGGATTTCGTGGCTTTCGCGAAATTCCGAATCTCCATTATTCCTAACGTTGTTATTCTATATAATAATTCTTATTATTTACAGCTTGTCAATTGTATCACGATATCTTAGCTGTTTGACGATGTCCAGCGCTGGTACATCTCTTTGTATACTTTTGTTGATACATCAAAGCTTTTAAGTGAAATGATGACTGACTGTTGAACGCTGAAACCCACTTTACGCCCACCGCAATTTATCAGTTGTCGGTCTGTTGAGCAAGAATAACTATATTCACACATAGTTTATGAATCAAGCCACATAAATTTTGTGTATTTAATAAGATAAAACATAATCAATTTGTCCAATATGTTTATAACATCTAGTTTTGGTTTCAATCAATATTGCGCGACACCTGGAAGCTCCATGCAACATACATACACACAAAGCATGTATGGGGTTGACGCTTTCTCTTCCAACAGCAGACGTCGTGACGCCAGTTGCGCGCGCTTTCTCAATTCTTGCAAACCAATGCGAGCGTCATGGGCAATTTTTCTCTCGAGTGCACAAATTGGAGTGAACCAGATTTTACCTATACAACGCCACTGTTGCTCTAGTAATGCCAATACAAATGCACATTCCTGCTGTGTCCATACAGGCTATTTTCGTGCACAAGAAAGAGTGCACGGCTGAAATGAACATTCTCTGCAATACGATGGAGACGCATTGCAGTTTGTCTTGTTTGCTTTGCTGCTTTCGCTTGCTGGTTGAGCAAGACCATGGGGGGGAGAATCAAACGGTTTGTTCACTGAGGGCGATGCACCAATTGAAGGTGAAGAAATCAAACAACATTTTCAAGCAACTACACATTATGAATGTTGGAAGTATTGAAAATTATAATATATATATTTTAATTTGTTAGTTTGAAATCTTTGACTGTGCAGTGCACCAAGTGCATCTTAGGACGCGACGCCACTGGAACAGGAGGCAGGAAATACCATCGCCTTGTCGAAGTCGTTTGCGTGTTTCAAACGGGTCCGATAATGCACCCGATATCTTCCCGGGAAAACCATTCTCGTCCATAATCTTCCATAGCTCTTCGCGGTCGATGGTATCATAAGCAGCTTTGAAATCGATGAATAGGTGGTGCGTAGGGACTTGATATTCGCGACACTTTTGGAGGATCTGCCGCAACATAAAGATTTGGTCTCTCGTCGATCGCCCGTCCACAAAACCGGCTTGATAACTTCCCACAAATCTGCTTGCCAGTGGCGATAGACGGCGGAAGATGATCTGGGAGAGAACTTTACAGCCTGCGTTAAGAATGGTGATCACTCGATAGTTCTCACATTCTAACTTGTCACCCTTTTTGTACATTGGGTATATTATTCCCTCCTTCCACTCCTCCGGCAGCTGTTCTATATCCCAGATCTTGCAGACAAGAAGCCAACCTGTCCGGGCCCACTTTAATAAGTTGCGCTCCAATACCATCCTTTCCAGCTGCTTCGTTGCTCTTGAGCTGTTTGATAGCATCCTTAACTTCACCTATTATGGGAGTTGACACGTCTCCCTCATCCGCCGTCCTGATGAACCCATTCCTCCTGCTGCCTTGGTCTTCCTCCTCTGCGCCATTTAGGTGTTCATCGTAGTGCTGCAACTTTTCAATCACCTCACGTTCGTCCGCCAAGATACCTCGATTCTTATCCCGGCACATTTCTGCTCGCAGCACAAAGCCTTTGCGGGGTGCATTGAATTGCTTGTAGAACTTACGTGTTTCATGAGAACGATACAGCTGCTCCATCTCTTAGCACTCCAACTGTACCATGCGGTGCTTTTTATCCCGGAATAGATGGGTTTGCTGTCTTCGCTTCTGTTTGTATCGTTCCACGGGTGCCTTGCTGCAGCATCATCGCCCGCGCTGCATTCTTCTCGTCCAAAACCTTCTGACACTCCTCGTCGAACCAACCGTTCCGTCGATTTCCTTCCACGAACCCAATGGCACCATCCGCTGCGTTGTTAATGGCTGCTTTGAGACTACTCCAGCAGTCCTTAAGAGGGGCTTCGGTTAACTCTCCCTCTTCCGGCAACGCTGCTTCAAGGCTGTGCGCGTAATCAGTTGCGATTTCGGGTAGCTTGAGTCGTTCCAGATTGTACCGAGGCGGGCGTCGGTACCGAATGTTGTTCACAATGGAGAGTCGTTGGCGCACTTCAACCGTCACTAGGTAGTGGTTCGAATCGATGCTTGCGCCGCGATAAGTTCTGACGTAGATAATGTCCGAGAAGTGTCTTCCATCAATCAAAACGTGGTCGATTTGCGATTCAGTCTGTTGAGGTGATCTCCAGGTGTACCGATACGGGAAGCTGGGCTGGAAGTAGGTACCGTAAAACGGGGTAACTTTGATAGTTTTTTTTTCGAAGAAAACTTGAATATTTATGCATGCTGTTTCAAAGAATTTTAATTCATATTTTTAAAACAAGTACTGGTATCCTAACTATCGATTGCTGTTGATAGATTGCCAAAAGATTTATTTTGAATGGATATATAATTTTTCATATAATCGAAAGTCGGTTTTCTGTTTTGGGGTAACTTTGATAATGGAGCATCACTCGAACAAAATTGAATGAATTACAGAACATTTGTAGGGCGTTGCATATATTTAGGCGTTTAACGCTATATGGAAATTTCTGACTTAGATTACAAAAATGGTCCCAGTTTGTAAAAATAGTATTCGCTAAGAGTTTTGAGACCGAATTTGAGTTCTACTATAACTAGACTATCAAGTATAAGTGACAAATTTATTATGACTTCATCAAATAGTGATCGTAGAATAGATTGTTTGAGAGCATTTCAAAATTACTAAAATCTTAGAAATTTTCAATATTTGCATATAAATCCTCAAATGTACTTGATTCCAACGAAAATAGCTTTAACATAAAGTGTCATACTAATACTCTTTACTTTTGCATTCGTTTTGCTTAACAGATTAACAGGAACTTTGTTATTTCGTTTAGTATGTTGAGAGTCTCGCATTATCAAAGTTACCCGCATTATCAAAGTTACCCCGTTTTACGGTACTACGTATGGCCATGTTTTTGGAGGCGGCGAAATCAATCAGCCTAAGGCCGTTCAACCTTTTTCTGTCATCGTTTTTTTTTAATCATTTTTTGCTGTACAAGTTACTGTAAATATGCATAACAGAAGAGGAAAAACTCGGATAAATTGTATATATTTTGAAGGACAGCTTTAAAAAATTGAAAATGGGGCTGACAAAATCGGGCTTTTTTCTATGTAGCTGTTTTTGGCACAAATCGATAGCCGATTTGCCGCTGCACTGTCAAATAATCACTGCAATGTGTTGATCTTTCAATTTACGTTAAACAATCATCCTTTTACAACGTATTGAAGCATAATATTTGAAAAATTATTATACTGTTATCTCAAATATAATTCTACTGTTCGGCAAACATTTTTCGTGGTTTTCATGGATTGTCTTTTCTGATTGGCAGAATGAAAACGAAGCAAACAACACATTGGAACTGATAGACCAGAGATTGCTGGCTATCCTCCAGAGGCGTCGTGTGATCAGGGCAGACAATCGTCAGATTCGTCACCGTGCGGTGGAAAAATAAAAGAAGACATCGTCATCCAGTATAATAACTCTGCCAGGTCGTCGTCTCGTCATCGACGAAAGAAAGCACGACTAACTTCAATCCAAAATCGTCAACGAGCAAATTTTTCTTCATTCCGCTTGTTACCCTTTCTCGCAAGAAGAAGGCGTTTACTATATATTCGCTTGCTTCGCACCAACCAACGAATGCCATCAAATAATTGCTTGTATTGGCAAATGAACCTCCTCATGATTCTACAATAGCTCTGTTGGTAAGCACATGGAGTTGACGGTTCAGAGGTCGTTTGTTCGAATCCAGACGTGTTTTGTTGTTTTGTTTCTGTTTCATTTTTTTTTTTTTCAAAAAAATGCTCTTAATCTGTCGAAGACACGATTCATAATTTTAGTCGGTGCAGTGCTCCCGACCGAAGGATTGTCCTTAACGAAGGAATCGTATTTGTTCTTCATGACGCCTAGCCTATGTGATCGGATCTCTGTGAAAAATCGTCATCCGACGCTGGTTGAGTGACAATGACGATGCTTCTTTTAGTTTCGTCGTCGACTTTTTCTATTTGACGTTGACGATTGTCTAGTCTGCGCGTGACCAAATGAAGCACCTGTTCAAGTTAACTACAAATTTATTTTTCGTTTGACGTGTGATGCTTATAAACTACTTATATAACAGATAAATCCTCCTATCGCCGCTTTTAGCAAACGCTTCAATGACATGCTCGTAAAAATTATGATGTTCAATACTCTCCTCTTTTAACAGTTTATTCTCTACTGACATCAGCATAACATGAAACAATCTATTTTGTCGCATTGTTGACCTTAGGTAGTTTTTCACCTGCCGCATAACTGAGAATGATCGCTCTACAGGAGCTGTTGTGCTTGGTACGGTCAATGTTAATTTTGCAAGCTTAAGAGTTTCTGAAAATGTTTGGTTTAAATTTTGCCCAGTTATTAAAATGACAATTTCGGCAATTTTTAAACCATGAAATTCTTGGCGAGAGTACAGTACAGTCAGCTCATTGTTCAACCTTGCTTCGTCGAAAGAATGCTGTTTGACGAGCTGCTCGACCATATTCCTGGGAAACGATAAGCTGAATAACTCGAATTTCTCGCAGTTGAGCAGTCAGAGATACTCGTATTCCACCAAACCATCAAACCTTTTCGACATTTCATTTAAAATCGTCTCGATGATTGTATCATACAGTCACCCCACAGTTATGGATCAGCTAAGGATCATTTTTTAAAATAAAATTTGATTACAAATCATGGTGACCTTGTACAAAACAAAATTACCCGCCTGGCAATGTCGAATATGATTGTTTTCCAGAATACACTTAAAAAATCGCACTAATTTACGAAAATGTGTCGATTTCGATAGAAATTTCAAACGTTGTCCATCCCACAGATGTGGATCAGTGGAACAGGAGGGTCCTTATTATGGATCAAATCGACTCGTATTATGGATCAAAACACTATAAAAGCAATTTATCTGTGAGGTAAATGAATGGTGTGTTAGTGAAAGTATACGTTTCGGCGTTTTTTTTCGAAATCGTCTTATCGCTGATTCATAACTGTGGTACGGGTTTCAATGCCCCACAGTTATGAATCAACGATTCTATGAATACGGATAACATTTTATTTCATACGGACGAATAAAATATGCTAGAAGATGTTATGATTGATTGCAATGCTGTTAAGATTTATGGTTCACGCAGGTAAAATGTGTTCTACGTAATTGCAACTCTATTTGATGAGATATTCCCGTTTCAATCCAACTCTGATCCATATCTGTGTGCTATCCATAACTGTGGGGTGACTGTACAAAGCTTTGCATGCTTTAATATCAGTTTTTCACCACCTGCTTGTTCTTGAGTTAAATGTAGAATGCGTTCAAAATGGTGCTTCTCTAGGTAACCCCTAATCGAAGCTGTAGATATTTACACATTTCGAATGCATTCTACAATATCAAGTTCCTTTGTTTAAAGAACTTGATAAAGTATAACGGTGTGTGGAAAAATGACAGCGAAAATCTCAAGCAGAAAGTTTGTATTGAACTCGAGTAAAAAACCATGCAGACCTTTTCTGCCCATAAAAGCAAAGCATGACTGTCCCAAATAGATTTTCGAACCAACACCTTTTTTCACCGAAACATGTATGGTTTAATATATACTTTACTATGCATATCAAAATTTACTCACTTTGTTTGAAAATGTTGCGGAAAAATATGAGCTTGGTGCAGTCCCATACTGAAAAATAAAGGCATAACAGTGTCTATATGAACTTTCAACCCAAATAGCAATTGAAAAACGTGAATTGTGTACAAGTTTATTTTTTTTGCTGATCAATAGCAAATGTGTAATCTGTTCGGTGGTGCTAAATGAATGAGGCGTGCAGAAATGTAGTAGAAAATTATGAAAATGTGTACGAGAAAACAAAATTCAAACTTTGAGCACTATTTTATCAATGCCTACTTTTTCCATATGGGACAGTTATACCTTTATGGGCAGTTTTGCTGCGGTACACGAGTCGGCATTAAAATCGTTTTTCCCCATGTATATTTCCGACAAGCAAGCACAGATCGTTTCATAGTTCAAATCTATGGTCCGAATCATTCGTGAGTTGAACGACCATTTTGTTTTACAAACGTTTGGAAGCTTTGTTTGCTGCTCCGCTTTGTTTACTGCTCCGCTCCGGAGACTGGGTAAAAAACGACGCAAGTGATGACAGAGTGTTGAAAAATCGTGAAGTTTTTCTGTTATTTGCGCATGAATGGAGGAGCACAAGATTTAAGACATGGGCACGACAGTATATAAAGCTTTATTTCGGAAACTGTCGCTTCACTAATCGTTGAATTCCGTGCTTGTCACGGTACAGTCACCTCACAGTTATGGATCAATTAAAGATAATTTTTCAGAACAAAATATGATTAAAAAACATGGTGGCGCTGTGCAAAACAAAATTACAGGCCCATTCACAAATTTCATAACGCTGGAGAATATGACCTAACGATGTTACGGTCCATATAAAAACTGAAAAACATTCATACAAAAAGCGTTACAAGGGGGTGGGTGATTGTCCAAAATGGCCAATTTCAGCGTTATGAAACAAATGAATGAGCCCTACCCCCTGGCACTGCAGAATATAGTTGTTTTAAGGAATACACCTTAAAATTTCTAGTAATTTACGAAAAAGTGTCGATTTCAATAGCCACAGCTGTGGATTGGTGCGAGAGGAGGATCCCTATTATGGATCAAATCGACTCATGTCATAAGTCATAGTACGGATCAAAACACTATAACAGCAATTTATCTGCGAGGTAAACGAATGGTTTGCTAGTGAAAGCATACGTTTTGGCGTTTGTTTCGGAATCGTCTAATCTTTGATTCTTAACTGTGGTATTGTTTTCAAAGGCCCACAGTTAAGAATCAACGCTGCTGGGAAAACGTTTGACATTTTATTTCCTACAGACGAAAAAATATGCTCAAGCATGTTATAATTGATTGCGATGCTATACAGATGTAGGTAAAATGTGTTCTGCGTAATTGCAACTCAATTTGATGAGATATTCCCGTTTTAATCTAACACTGATCCATATCTGTGTGCTATCCATAACTGTGAGGTGACTGTGCATGTTAATAACATCTGTTGCGAAAATTTGATGGCGTCCTTATGTTACTTTTCCTCGTCATAATGCTTCAAACATACACATATGTTCTTCTCTGCCGCAAAACGTCAAACATCGTGGGCAAAGCCCTTAGAGAACCATTCTTGGAACAATGCTCTTGTCATCCAAGCGTTTTTGGAGGACAAGTATGTTACTGGTACGCAAGCATGTTTCATTGCTCTTGGATTTCGAAATTTTCCTAATACAACCAGGGGTGTTTTATGGCTGCCTGTTACTTTGCAGCATGTCACGAACGTAACGCAGAGTTTGGAAACCTTATGACCAGGGGCATTACGCTCGCTTTGTTTTATTCACGTCTCTGCTGGTAGCAGTCTGAAGAATAATGACTCGTCAGCATTATAGAACTTATCAACGGTCAAATTTCGCGATGAAATTTCATGAAAAAAAAATCACGAAACGGTTCATTGTTGCCAACATCACAACACATTACTTCGCCATATTCTTTGAGCTTTCGTACTCCAAAACGAATCTTGAAGTTGTGGGCATAATACTCATCAGTTCTCGGAACGAGGAGCGAAAGATTTTGCATTCATGATCACCATCGTAGATTCTTCGTGGATCTAATAAATTACAATGTTAAATTTTGCCAACAATTATAAAAAAAAAACATAAAGATTAATACACTGATAAAAAATACATAGTGTATCAAACTACACTACTATTCTCAATTTTACTATGCCGTAAAAATGGTAATTATGACCACCATATGTGGTTCCATGTAATGAAGAATGGCTACTATAATAGGATATTGATTAATATACATAGTTATCCTTACCATGCAACATAGTCATATTATTGGAAGACGCCATTTTTTCGCAGCTCCTAAATCTGCTCCCTGCATTTTTTCAAGTTGATCTTCAATGATTGCAAACATTTGTTTTTTGTTTAAATTTTACAATGGTAAGTAATTATGGAACCAGTTAAAAAAGTGTGTTTACAAATTTTTGTTCAATTTTGTATTTGCAGAGAACAAGTGACGGAAACAGTCGGTTCCACGCCACCAACTTATTTCACCACCAGCCAAACTGCTCAGGCCGGACGAAAATGGGCCCCAGCCACCACCACCCGTTGCCGGGATAGCTCAGTTGTGCAGTTACGTAGCCCAAAAGGATAAATGATCCACATTAATACAAGTGAATGGGACATCCTGCCCTTATTCAACACCGCAGATCCGGAGTATCGTGCGCGAATAAATTCACAGGTTAACTCCATCAGCTTCCACAATGTAATCGGACGCCGGCGGATGCTAGATCATTTAATGTACTGCTGCACCCCATTCGTGACCGGCTGGTTCTTTTGGGCTGAGCAGTTCCTTCAGGTTTCCCCAACTCTTCGAGCGGATCCCGCACGGTACCGGATGAGCGAAAGCTGCTGCCCGTGCATGTCATCGAGTCAATTGGATTAAAAACATAAATAATTAAAGCTTGTAGTGAACAGAGTCGTAAATATTTTAAATTAATAAATTGCAATCACAAAATTATTGTTTTGTTTTGATGTTGATGACATTTAAGTAGCAGTAGTGAGAAGTACCATATCACACCATAAACTTTCGTCAATTTTACCATTCTTCCATATTACTCATCAATATGAACATGGTAAACCTAACTATTCTGAGGTAGCTTGTTAAACAATAGTAACGTTCACAATGTTATAGTTGTCCCAATACCGGAACATTTTCCGTTGAAATCAAGTAATAAACTATTTTTAAGTTCACCCTCGGTATGGTGGCTGTTACTATGTTTTTCATTTCAGTGTTAATACTTACGAAGAATTAAACAGTGAGCTCTCTGGTGGTGGTTGTCTTGTGATAAATGTAACAAGAAAGCATAGCCTACTGTTTCATATTGTTGTAAACGTCGTTCAGTAAGGGGTTTATTCAGTTCAATGCGCAACATGAAAACAAAACTACGCTTGATGTTGCTGAGTTTGATTATTGATGTCACTAAGCGTTTTAAGCGTTTAGGACGATCTTCGGCGGAGTATGTGAGAACGGCGTATGGAGGAGAAGAATGAACCACGAGCTTGCGCAACTCTACGGTGAACCCAGTATCACGAAAGTCGCCAAAGCTGGAAGGGTACGATGGGCGGGACACGTTGTGAGAATGCCGGACAACAATTCCGCAAAAATGGTGTTCAACTCAAATCCGGCCGGCACAAGACGAAGGGGAGCGCAACGAGCTAGGTGGTTTGACCAAGTGGAGCAGGATCTTGGAAGTATGGGGCGATCGAGGAATTGGAGGTTAGCAGCCATGGACCGAGTTAGTTGGCGTAACATTGTGGCGCAGGTCATGTCTTGAAGGACGTAGAGCCAGCAAAAGTAAAGTAAGTAAGCGTTTTTATTTAACTTGACATTTTCCCGGTTTTCCAAGAATGAGTCATACGATACATGCTATTCAGTACAATAGGGTCCTAAAGCCCTGTCCCGCTTTTAGTGCCAAACGCTTAAGTTTAGGCCAAAAACACATGTTTACTCAATGTTTTAATGTTTTTCATTTGTTTAAGTACAAAAAACATTTTTTTTATGTTTTTTATAGATTTTGTCTAAAACCCCTGTGGTATTTTTGTCAACTAAGCGAACGTCAAACATGATCTCAAGTGTCAAGGTCAGTGCTGTAAACATTCGGCACTTTGCGCGACGTTCGTTTCGTTGCCATGGTCAGCAGTCACAGCACGAGCGTAAGAATGAACGTCGACAAACAAAAAAAAAGTGTTAATTGACTGTCGTCTGATATGATGACATTTGCATAGATATATATCATAAGTTTTGCATAGAATTCAGACATCGGATCATAAACAACATGAATAGTTTGATCTTGTCTGTTTTGACGAATGTGACACACATACAGTGAAAGCAGAACAGAAACATACAAAACCGTAACGCTTCCTAGCGAAGCTATCGTGGTCAGTGGCATTCAATTGACATTTTTCTTTTCGACATTCGTTTGATTACTCGTGTTGTGAATGTTTAAGGGAAGCGCTGTCGAATATCAACGAGAACGTGTCGACTACCGTTATTGCTTACAACACTGGTCTAGGTTCATTCGTGGATCTAATTTTTAAATTAATGTTTTATTATGATATATCCGTTAATTGAGCGGGAAAATTGCAAAAGTAGTTGCAGCAACATGCTCTTTTGTGTTATTAAATGAAAACAAGATTTCATTAAACATTTTAGGACCCTATTGGCAAAGGATCCCTTTATTTGATAACTGTACTGTTTAAAACAGCGTATTTGTCACATTCTACATATTTGACAATTTCGAGTAAATACCGAGGAGAATCATCAAATGGAAAATACTGAAATCTGTGTGATTGTTCTAGAAATTCGAAAAAGTAAGAGGTTGTTTCCGAGATACGACCGCCAAAGTGACGTTGGATAAGAGTGGTTTAGCTTCTTCTATTTCCTGGCTTGAGACCGTTACGAACTTATGAAAGATTTCTAAGAGAACAGCGCCAATTTTCGACCCAACACTAATTTTCGACCGATTTTCGATGATTTTCGACCGACCGATTTTCGATACGGTTTTGGCCTACTTTGTTTGAAAATCCGAAAATTGGCACAGAATTCTTGTAGGTCGAAAATAAGTGCTCTTCTAATCAATTTGCACACTATATGTTGCATCTCAATTCTGACCTATTATGAACATTTTGTGTTATTATTTGGTTGGTTCGATTAACACTTCAACCGGTCGATGGAAGAAGAAGCATGAGCGGTAACTTGATGATGATGATTGACTCTTTATTAAGGGGAAATTCAGCCCGAGGCTGGTTCATCCCCGCGACGGTGCGGTAACTTTTGCTCAACAAACAAATATTCCGCTTGAAGGTCCACGCATGATCCACTAAGATTGATTGCTTAAGTGGGTTCCGAAACCTTTCGATACTCGTCGTATCCGTGGCGAACGCGCTTAAATTGCATTGAAGCACAATTTCAAACAACTGCCCTTTTCAGAGCCACAATTGATTAAATAATATATTTAGTTATCAATTATAGTTTCGGATGATTAGTTTTCAACGGAGATAAATGGCAAACAAAGTTTAACATAGGTTCCCGTCGTTCGGGTCGGGCGGCGGTAGCATTTTTGCAGTCTTTTCTGTGTGCGTATTTTCATTCAATCGACAATGCATTATGGTCCAGGAATCAGTTTTACGCGGAAAGATGCATTTTGAGCTTTAGAATGAAACATTAGATAAAAACGGTCTTCGACAAAGTTGTTTGTATTAGTAAGATCCTTTGTTTGGTGCTATTGAAAATTAGGGTGGACCACATTTTCATAGAAATTGTGTAACTAACTTTCTTATTTGTAAAAATTATATTATACATGCTTCAGCAAAGTTGTAGACCATTCAATTTCAAGCAACTTTGCCAAAAAGGTTTTTTGTATCTCTTAAATTGATCGATTTAGAGCTTTTTTACTACGGTGACATAGGGTAGTCCGAACAAAACTGGTTTTCTGGCTCTAGAGTTTTCAATTCAAATTTCTCATCAAAGTAGTCTATGAAACACTTTTAGAGATTTGAAAAATGCGTAATTTGGTGAGCGAAGAAACTCGCTATCTCTTTCCGTATGGGAGTTATTGTTGTTTTTCTCTCAAAATCATGCCTACTTTGATTGAGAATATCTCTGGTTGGGGCAAACATAAAAAATATCTTTTGATGGCATTCAAAAGACAAAATAAACTTGTATATTATATCAAAAAATTACAGATGTGTTATTTTCTTAACTCTTATAAAATGTCTTGAAAAACAAATATTTTTTATCACAAAAACTTTAATAACTTTTGAACTGTAATAGATATCAACAATCTTTTTGCATGAAAATTTGCGTTTTGTTAAGTTCTAAAAGTCGTCCATAGACAATTTTGACGAGAAACTAATATTAAAAAAAACTAGAGTTGAAAAACTTATTTTTGTTGAACCACCCTGCGATGATTTGGAAAAAATGCTCTAGATTGGTCAAATTTTGAGCTACAGAAAAACTTTATTTGGCAAAGTTGATCAAAATTTCAAGTTCTACTACTTTGTATTTTTGCAAATAAAAAAGTTGATTATATGATTTGTGTGATATTGTGGACCACCCTAGTTTTAAATGACACAGTATGAAAGCTTACATTGTTAGAAACAATTTTTTAGAAGATCATTTTTGTCTAAAATTTTATTTTCATGCTCAAAATGCAAAATAATAAAGAAATACATACTATGAAAATCTTCAAAACAGTGTTAGAGCCCTATCTTTCTTATTTCAGATTTCTCGTTATAGCGGTCTATGAACGACTTTAAGAACATAACAAAACGCAAATTTTCATGCAAAAATATTGTTAATATCTATTTTAGTTCAAAAGTTATTAAAGTTTTTCAACTTAAAATCCTTTGTTTTTCAGGGCATTTTATAAGAGTAAAGAAAATAACACATCTGTAATTTTTTGATATAATATACAATTTTATTTTGTCTTTTGAATGCCGTCAAAAGATATTTTTTATGTTTGCCCCAATAAGAGATATTCTCAATCGAAGTAGGCATGATTTTGAGAGAAAAACAATAATAACTCCCAAACGGAAAGAGATAGCGAGTTTCTTCGCTCACCAAATTACGCATTTTTCAAATCTCTAAAAGTGTTTCATAGACTACTTTGATGAGAAATTTGAATTGAAAACTCTAGAGCCAGAAAACCAGTTTTGTTCGGACCACCCTATGTCACCGTAGGAAAAAAGCTCTAAATCGATCAATTTAAGAGATACAAAAAAACTTTTTTGGCAAAGTTGCTTGAAATTGAATGGTCTACAACTTTGCTGAAGCATGTATAATATAGTTTCTATAAATAAGAAAGTTAGTTACACAATTTCTATGAAAATGTGGTCCACCCTATTTTTGAATAACACCAAACAAACGACCTTACTAATACAAACAACTTTGTAGAAGACCGTTTTCGTCTAATGTTTCATTCTAAAGCTCAAAATGCATCTTTCCGCGTAAAACTGATTCCTGGACCACTGTGCAATGTCTTACCAAATCGAAACGTTCGTGCTGTTCGGAATTTGAATCAAGGTGTTCGGAATATGAGACAGAATGAACACAGTGTTCGGCATTTGAATCAAAATGTTGTTCCATACCGTTTTGATTTACCGTTTTGTCTCAAATTCCGAACAGACTCATATTCCGAACACTCGGTTTTTGTATGGCGATTTGGTTGAAATGTTTCGTTGAAATATGTCACCAAATAACAAGGAAATGGCAGACAATTGCAATTCAATTTTAACGTCTCCAATATAATTTATACTGCAGGAGTAGTGATGATTCTCTAGTTTCAGACCAGAAGAACAAGCTTAAGTAAATTTATTTGCGAAATTGTTCATTTGAATACGATTTATTCGTGCTGTTCGGAATTTGAATCAAGGTGTTCGGAATATGAGACAGAATGAACACAGTGTTCGGCATTTGAATCAAAATATTGTTCCGTACTTTAACGTAAAAAGAATACTAAAACTTATTAAATCAACATTATTATCGGTATACCCAACAGTTAACAGTTAGGTTTTGCGAGGAAATTGAAATATACACAAATATCTGCCAATTTATGCCAATCAGATGCATTTGAAGTCACTGTTGGCCTTAAGTGTTCGGAATATGAGTCAAAACGGTATATTACGGACAGGTTCAAATTCCGGACACTCTACTTTGAATGAGAAACATTTCACACGAAATGTTTCATTTTTTGCCGTTCAAAAGTTCTCACTTTAGAGGCACGTTTAAATAAGCATTTTCCATAGATATCTATGACAATTTATATTGTCCAACTACTTTAGGTGTCTCTCTAGTGGTTTGACGATTTCAATTGATGATTTGACTTTTCTATTTATGATTTGTTTGACCTGTCCGAAATTCGAATCAAAGTGTCCGGAATATGAGGCAAAACTGAGGGAGCGTCCGGAATAAGAATCGTGATGAGTCCAGACATTTCCATTTATTTAAAATTTTTCATGTTGCGGAATGGAAATCTTAACTCACCATTCCAAAATTAAGTGTTTTGAAGTTTCGATAACGCAGAGGAATCATATGGAATGGTTTATTTTACATGCTTTTTGTTGAGTTATACTTCAATGAGGCCTTAAGTGTCCGTAATATGAATCAAAATGGTACTTTAACGTAAAAACAATACTAAAACTAATTAAATCAACATTATTATCGGGACACCCAACAGCTAACAGTTAGACTTCGCGAGGAAATTAAAATTTACACAAATATCTGCCAATTTATGCCAATCAGATGCATTTGAAGTCACTGTTGGCCTTAAGTGTTCGGAATATGAATCAAAACGGTAGTAGCAATGAAATTTCCATCAGAATTATTTTCTGACTATTCACCCACTGTGTAATATGAAATTGTCAGCCTCAAATAATCACTTGTGAGTTCTAGGTAATTTTTAGAAATTTTAGTTTTCCCCCATACTGCCAACAAATTCAAACTTGGTATTTCATTTACTCAATGCCTACTTTTGCCGAATGTTACAAATCTCGCGGAACATTACTAAAGGACCTATGTACAAATGAGAGATTCTCTTCTCTCTCGTTCTCTTTCGATTATAACAGTGAAACACTAAAGAGTTTAGGAAGTTTTTCACTATAGATCGAAAGTCAATTTCCTTGACTAGCGTTTCATACAAAAAACGCAACAGAAGAGATTAATGTGACTCAGTTATTAATGAAAGTGAAAGTAAACAAAGAGATCCTCTCAATGTTAGATACAGTGCTGTTCTGAATAATAGCAGCGCATGTCGATTTTCATACAAAATGCTCAACTTTGACATGCTGTAGTTTTGTTCCCTTTCAAGCAATCGAGCTGAAATTTTCTCCACAGAACTACAAATATGATCAATTTTGTAACTACAAAATTTAAGTTTTTTCTGAGTCCCTGCCGAAAAGTGAGACACTAGGTGAATTTTTTCGAAAAAATAGCAGTTTTTCATTTTAAAATTTTTCTTCTACAAATATTTTAAACATTTTCGGTTTAGGTGTAGGTTTGATAAGTAGGAGGAAATTGTTCCAATGGTAAGGGATATACAATTTAAAACTATAATGTCAAGCCGAAATTCAAATTTTTAAAACTGCTATTTTTTCGAACAATTTCACCTAGTATCTCAGTTTCCGGCAGGGGCTTAGAAAATTTTGAAATTTTGTGTTTACAAAATTGGGCATATTTGTAGTTCTGTGGAGAAAATTTCAACTCGATTGCTTGAAAGGGAACAAAACTACAGCATGTCAAAGTTGAGCATTTTGTATGAAAATCGACATGCGCTGCTATTATTCAGAACAGCACTGTAGGTCCTTTAGTAATGTTCCGCGAGAAATATGCAGTTATGGGTAGTGTAGAAGCGGTAGAATTACTCATTAAGATCGTTCAAGAACTGAGAAGCAGACTCCGATTAATTTAGAAATAAGCCTCTCCCATACACGAAGCTTATATTACCGGAATCCATGAAACCTTGATCTCAAAAGCTGGACAGTTCTGTAAAATAAAACACCGTACACTCAAAATAAAAATCTCTTGCAAAAAATGCAAGGTCCTACCTAATACAATCTCTGCATAAGAACAATACAATAAGGCGGCATCCACAAATTACGTAACGCTCTAGGGGGAGGGGGGAGTAGGCTCAAGCGTTACGGTCCATACAAAAATTTGAAATTTTTCATACAAAAAGCGTTACGGAGGGGGGGGAGGGGGTCAAAAATTTCAAATTTTAGCGTTACGTAATAAATGGATGCCGCCTAATTGTATTGTGCCTACCAGCAGCTCATTGTATTATAACATTTTACTTCATTTTATCCAACACATGCAAACATCCCCCTTTAAACTTAAACGCACGCAGCCATGTCTAAAAATAACTTCGATTCTCTTTTGGACGAAGTGGGATAGCATGGAGCACACATCAGCTCCACAGTATGCTTTCCTTCTTTCGTGTCCAGTTGACATGCGAGTACAGTCGGGTCTCCAATTAGGCGCACTACTACTGCGCGAACATTAGAACTTATGAGAATTATTTTTTTGAGATATTATTGAATATCTCGTATGTGCCAAGAGATAGCTCAATGCTGTCTTCGGCGGAGTTTCAGTACTCTTTAAATCTACCTTAAGGTGAATATGTTGGAATCACTGGCCAAGTTCTCAATTGAAAGGATGATCATTAACTCTTTAAGGTGAAGATGAATCGAAGCCAGAGTTCAAATTTTCAAGAGCACGGATCTGGAGAACCAAACATCCGTTTGAGCTGAAAACCTAATCGATTGGTCACCACCAGCTAGTGACCAATTGATTAAGTTTTCAGCTTGAACGGATGTTCGGTTCTCCAGTTCCGTGCTCTTGAAAATTTGAACTTTGGCTTCGATTCATCTTCACCTTAAAGAGTTAATGATCATCCTTTCAATTGAGAACTTGGCCAGTGATTCCAACATATTTTGTATAACTATAATATATATATATATATATATGTATGGGACCTTCCTTAGCCAAGTGATTAAGTCCGCAGCTACCAATTAAAGGCAAGTTGATGGTATGTGGGATGGATTCTCGGTCGGTCCAGGATATTTTCGTAATGGAAATTTCCTCGACTTCCCTGGGCATAGAGTATCACCGTACCTTGCCACACGATATACGAATGCGAAATGTGCAACTTTGGCAAAAAAGCTCTCAGTTAATAACTGTGAAAGTGCCCACACGACCGCTAAGCTAAGAAGTTGGCTATGTGCCAGTGGGGACGTAATGTCATCAAAGAAAGAAAAAAAGGAACATGTACACGCAAGTGGGTAATGGGATGTGTATAGTTGAGATTCTTCAAATTCTAAAGACTTTAAATTGAAATAAATGAGGTCGTGTATATTTTTTAACTTGACTACCGCCAAATATAAGGCGCCGTCCACAAATTACGTAACGTTCTAGGGGGAGGGGGGGAGGGTATTAGGCTCAAGCGTGACAGCAATTGCATTCCTGCTCTGTAGATTTATTATTAATCTGTTATTTGTTTTTACGAAAGTTAGAAATAACGTCGGATAAATCTTTAGAAGAAATCGTTTCTTCGTTTCTTGGAACTGAATCATTAAATAAAGTACTCAGAACATTTTTTTAAGTTGACAGACCTATAACCCATTTTTATGTTTTGAAATGGCTTTACGGGATTTCCATGTGTTCTTCTATTGGATCTTTTCAATCAGCACCTTCCTTTCATTTGGCTGTCCGAAGTAGACACATAAATATCGTAATGTTTGGCAACCACATTTAGAGAAGTTCCATGATTTCTTAAAGCTTTTAAGGCTTTGAGTAAAGTGTTTCTTTAATCAGCACGTACTTTTTTTCCACAATAATTGCAAACTTTGTTTACTTATAGCCTAAGAAGCAAACACAAATTTAATCTCTAATGATAAACTTTTCACTTGCCCCACGTGATTAGAAAATTGGCGGTGTGTCAATCTAGTTATTTTTAGTTCAACGTCAAATTAATTCTAAAACTTTTTATTTCTGTTTAAAACTGTTACGGAATAATAGTTGACAGTTTGACAATCTTTCGGTCTATTATGCAATAACGGTTAAACAATCTCAGGTATCACTTACCCATCGTAATGATATGAATGGCCTCAAAGGTCTACTCATGATTTTAAAACGTTAATTCACATATTCAGTAAAATATTCATATTATTATCATATTATTTTCACTTACCCCACTTACCCCACGGTTCCTTACAAAAGATGCAGTAAAATTATTCATATTATTTTCACTTACCCCAATTACCCCACGGTTGCTTACAAAAGATGCAAGGTCATACCTACTACTCTGCATAAGAACTGTACAAGAATTGTATTGTGTCCGCCGGTAGCTCATCGTATTTGAACGATTTACACCATTCCCTTACAGCATGGAACGGACGAATCCATATCTAAAAATAACTTAGCTCCTTTTTTCGAATCAGTCGCGTCTCCTATTGAACGCATTTTTAAAACGCGAATGAAGAATCATCCTTTAAGCCGAGAATGAAGATCATCCTTTAAGCTGAGAACATGGCCTTATATATGATTTTATATGAACATTGTAACATATAATATCTATACTCACTAAGTTTGGTTATGGAATTCCGTGCCCTTGGCAATTTTTCAAACTGAATTTCAGCAATATAACGTTTGTCAGCTGGCTTTCAGTAAAATATTTTCTGTATATTAGCAAACAAACACCACGCATTTTGAGATCTCGTCGAATTGAGTTTCAAGCCTGTGTTCGGTGTTTTTCAAAGGAACATACTGTATTCTAGTCTGAGCATCCAATGTGGTTTTAACTCATAACACACTTTTCAGTAATCTCTCTAGCCCCTTCTTAAAATCGAGTTTAGTTAAATATTTTTAGGAGAGGCATGTAAGATTCTTGTAGGGGTGTCAGTGGAGTCAGAATTGGTTACTCACTTTTCTGTAACCCTTCTACACCCCCATGATTTTCTGCCTTGTAGGGGTTCCTGTTTAATGAAAATTTTTGCCATTTTTTTCTACCTATGATGGTATTTTTGGCCTAGGTAATTACCGCATTTTGGTATTTCCGCCTTTTGATTTTTTTTATTATGTTTGAAAATCAGAAAAAATTGTATTACATAATTAATGGACAACCCCAAAGGAAATCATATGTTACATATTTGTGGGAGCCCAGGTAGCCGTAGCGGTAAACGCGCAGCTATTCAGCAAGACTAAACTGAGGATCGTGGGTGCAAATCCCACCGGTCGATGATCTTTTCGGGTTGGATATTTTCTCGACTTGCAAAGGCATGAAGTATCTTTGTACATGCCACCGATATGGACATGCAAAAATGGTCAAATGGCGAGGACAGCTCTTAGTTAAGAGGTCATGCACAAATTACGTCACGCTCCGAGGGGGGGAGGGGGTCAAGCCAAGCGTGACAAGCCTTACAAAAATTTCGGAGGACTCATACAAAAAACGTGACAAAGGGGGGGGAGGGGGTCAAAAAAGTTGAAATTTGGCGTGACATAATTTGTGTACCATCCCTAATAACTGTAAAAGTGCTCAAAAGAACATTAAGCTGAAAAGCAGGCACTCTCACAGTTGGGATGTCACACCAGGAAAAAGAAGAAAATACTTCTTCTGTAAGGTTCACATTAATCTATTTAGAAGCAGCACTCTTACTGGTCAAGTTCTCAGCTAAAAGGATAATCCTCAACTCTTCAAGGTAAGTCGTATCGTGTACTAAAACATCGCCAAAGACAGTACTTATCTATCTTCTAATACATATCAGATATTCTGTGAATAATGCCGAAGATAAAATCCCATATATAACGCAGATATTTATCACGCTCCTCAACCGTGTGTCTAATTGGAGACCTGACTGTAGTTACTTCCACTCTCCGGTTTCGCCAACAGCAGCCGGGTGTTGTTTATAAATGTCTTCAAACATATTCCCATTAAGAGACTAATATAGCCGTGATGGATGGCGCGTCATATGATGGATGAGTAGACTACGAATGCCGGTTCGATTCCCGACCGCGACGGCCAAACCTTTGTGTAATAATTTGAACTCATTACGCCTCATGGCTGCGTAATGACGCAGCCAACCTGTTTCTCATGCATCTCGAACTCGGCGCGAACACAAGCGTATTTTTCCGATTTCTTTCGCTTCTTTCCATGTTCTTTGTTATACAATGCCTTGTATTGTCGACCATTACAATTTCTGTATATGCAACGATCTAATACAATTTCTGTATCATGCAGAATTGTAATGAAATCTTACAGGCTCGGGTTGCGTGTAGTTCTGTCAAAATTTTACAAATTGCAAAATCCGTAAAATAATTTAAGAGTGTAGTTAACTGGATGAAGCTTTTACGGGACATGGGGTAGAACAAATTACAGGGTTTCTTGAATGCCAATGGATGAAAATTAACTCGTCATAGCTCCAGAAGTGCTAGCCAAAAACAAATATATTTCGAATATCTATGTTACTGATTCGTTTTTTCGACATTTTTTCTGGAGCACATAAAATGTGGGGTCAAATTTCATGCCGTGATTGAAGTAATAATGATTGTCTTAATAATTTTGCCTTGACTTTTGCAAGGTGCAAAAACTTAGAATATGAGGCACAATAGGAATTTAATTTATTACGATTGAAAACACAATTCAAAATGTAATTGTTATCAAAAATACAATTTCGTAATAGAAATACATGATTTAGTTTTGATTTTTAATTGATCTTGTGTTATTCTTATGAATCCATTAGGCATTTTGGATGACTAAATTTTGAGAGATTGTTTGAAATATCTTTGAATCATCCTAAAAATATCTGAAAAGAAACGAATTGAGATTTATGCGATAAAAATCTACAATATAAAAACGACAATATAACCCTTAGCAAGCTCAAACACAAACAACCATCTGTTTTACATCCCATTCAATCCGATCCATTTTTTTTCTTGTGCGAGCAATACATTTTCCACTTCCAAGTCGCGTTTGTAGCAGCATTTCACTTTCAAAAGATATTTTACCCGTGAGCTACTTTTACCCTGCATCGTTTCTTGAATGGTGCAGAACAAGACATTATTTGCCTACTCTTCGAAATTGCCAGATGGTTGTGTGCCGCGAGCTATGAAACTGGAGAAATGCATTGCGGAGCAAAGGGCCACAAGCCTCTGGCCACGTAAAAATCGGAGTGAACCCTTCGTAAAAGCATACAAAAAATCCTAGATCGATCCACCCAATCGCAAAGCAAACGAATTGAACATAATAATCTCACAGTAATTCCTACAAATGCAACAGCCTTTCAGCCAAGTTGAAAGGAAGGAAAAACGTAAAAGTAATCTATTTTCCGCGGCTCTTTTCCATCACCGTCATGGATTTCTTATTTTTGTACATCATCATCAAATAATGATTACGTCGTCGTTGTTGGTTCCCTGTTGCATTGGACTTTTTTGCAGATGTGCTCATCCTTCGCCATCGACTCCCCCTTGATACTTGATTAACGCACTGGAAAATTGTTGAATGTAGCACAGCTCATAAAACCATGTCCCAGCGGGCATAAAATCTCATAAAGCGTACTAAATTCAAGTTCACAGGAATGAAAATATTTCGATTTTATTTGCAAATTTCCCTCTCTCATTTTTATTTTTTGGCTGCACCTTGGAATGGGAAATTAGCGCCGTTAAACAGAATCATTTATTAGCGCTTGTGCGCACCGAGGGTTATTAAGTGGCTCTAGGATATTGGTGGATGGATTTTTTTTTTGTTGCATGAGAGATTGAATGTTGATTTTTCAATTCATTGTTTGATCAGATGCTCACCGTTAAAAGGAGACAGTACATTTTCTCTCTCCTGGAATTAGATGCGCCATATTTTTTTTATAATTCTTTTAAATTCTCATTTTTAACATTACTTTCATTTCTTATATCTAGGTGCTATGTATTAGGCAACACCATCATCCTAAATGTGTAAAAACTAAATTATGCTTTCATTAACATTTTGTTAATAAAACATATGATATTTCATTTGCCGTAGCAGTTCATGTTTTTTACAGTTAAGTTGATTCCAGCTGCTTACAGAAGAAAATAACATGCTTTCAATTAAGTTAACCTGCGTTATATATCAATCATAACAATAGAAAATCGCTGATTTTTTTTTTCTAAAATTAATATTTTATGTGTGACTTATTAGTACTAAACCTGGAAGGGAGCTTCTGAATCATTTTCAAAATTTTATTTTGAATCCTCTGCATATCTATTTTCCTGGTACCGTTTTGTCTCAAATTCCGAACAGACTCATATTCCGAACACTTGGTTTTTGTATGGCGATTTGGTTGAAATGTTTCGCTGAAATATGTCATCAAATTACCACGAAATGGCAGTCAATTGCAATTCAATTTAAACATATTCCAATTAATTTAAGACCTCAGGAGTAGTGATGATTCTCTAGTTTGAGGTTAGTAGAACTAGCTCAGATAAATTTATTTGCGAAATTATTCATTTGAATACAATTTATTCGTGCTGTTCGTAATTTGAATCAAGGTGTTCGAAATATGAGACAGAATGAACACAGTGTTCGGCATTTGAATCAAAATGTTGTTCCATACTTCTGCGTTAAAACAATACTAAATAAGTTAAAATAAACATTATTAACGGCACACTCAACAGCTAACAGTTAGGCTTTGCGAAGAAATTAAAATTTTCAAAAATATCGACTAATTTGTGCCCCTCAGATGCATTTGAAGTCACAGCTGGCCTTAAGTGTTCAGAATATGAGTCAAAACGGTACCTAATGTGGTAGAGTATTCCTACAATAAAAGAAATAATGATTAAATCTTAAATTGTTTCCTACTTACTTGAGATTTGTGTGTCCCCTGAATTGACTTGATGACGAATAATAAAACAAACACGATTTGACAGTTCGTTTATGCAAAATATTCCAATAGGAATATGCGAAGTAAAACGAAACGGTGGAAAGTGAAACAACATAGTAGTCTGTCAGAGATGGATTCTGCAGACCCACACTCCAGGCGCCGAGTAGAGAGGATGGGAAAATGGAAGATAACGAATAAGTGTTGGTGAGACGATGACTAGGATGGAAGTGAGTGTGTGTTTCAGAGGGATGATTGTTGAATTGAATTCAACTACATTAGGGTGAGTGAAACGAGACCGTATTTGTTGATATGAATGGTAGGTTTGGTAGATGTATGCGTGTGATTCGAGAATGTGTGGTTGGATGAAATCGATGACGAGGAGTAACATTCATTCTTGTGACGATTGTAGCGACGAACAGACGTTTATTCTTTTGCGTGTTTCAGTTCAAAATGGCGGATCAGCCGAATTCAAACGACGGGCAGGATGGAAAAAGTTACCACAATGGCGCAGTAGAAGCTCCTGGGAAGTAAGTATAATCAATGGTTTTACTAGAAAATGCTTGCGAGAAATCAGGCAGCTCATTTTTCATAATTGTGAATTCTTGCGACTGGTCAAGCATAAAAAAAAAAGAAAGAAAAGAAAAGCTTGCGACAGGTCAAGTACAAAAAAAAAAAAACAGAAAAGCTTGCGACAGGTCAAGCACAAAAAAAAAGGAAAGCTTGCGACAGGTCAAGCCCAAAAAAAAAAAAGCTTGCGACAGGTCAAGCACAAAAAAAAAGGAAAGCTTGCGACAGGTCAAGCCCAAAAAAAATAATGAAGCTTGCGACAGGTCAAGCCAAAAAAAAAAAAAAAATAAATAAAAATGCTTGCGACAGGTCAAGCCTCAAAATAAAATAATAATAATAAAAAAAAAAAAAAAAGCTTGCGACAGGTCAAGCGAACAATTAAGTAGAATTTAAAATAATAAGAAAAACATGAATATTTGAATAAAGATGCAAGTGTTGTAGCATTTGGAAATATGCTGAGCTGGTTTTATCCAAATTGTTTCAGGTATGTAAAGCTGAGGAATACAGACAAAAAGGCCATGAAGAAGGACCGTAAAAGGCGTGAACTCGAACGCATGGAAAAAGAACTGGAAACTGAGAGATTTGAAAAGGCAGAGATGGCAGAACAGTTAAAGAAATTGCAAACGGAAGTTGAGGCCATGAAAGCAGCTAGAGCGGTGAATCTGGGTAACGAGAAGAATGCCCTTGACGATGGAAGTGTAGATTTTGAGGTCGCGCCGGCCTCTAGCACGCAGCGACAAGCAAAGTCGATCGGGAGCATAGATGAGTCACGATTTTTGTCTTCCGTAAATCAACTATCAGTTTCTTCAATTACGGTACCAGAATGCAAACCACTCTCAGGGGAAGATGAGATCCACAGACATACTTTTGAGATGTGGAAAGATTTGCTCCTTGACTGTATGGTTCTGGCAGGGATAGAGGACGAAGCGACGAAGTTCACCGTTTTCAAGGTGAAGGCGGGCGTTCGCTTGCTTACCATATTCAAAAATACGAATTCGGACACCGAGGCTCCAGATGCAAATACCAATCCGTTTGCGAACGCTATGTACCGTTTGAAGCAGTATTTTGGATCAAGCTCGGATGTAATGTTCCAGCGAAGAAAACTCGCATTGATGGAGCAGAGATTGGAGGAGTCAGACCTGGCTTTCATAACACGAGTTGGGGATACGGCACAGCTCTGCGATTTCGACAAACCCAAGGAGTTTGAAGAAATCGCCAAAACTGTTGCAGAACATGCCAGATGCAAGCAAGTGCGAGTAGCAGCCCTCAAAATGGTAAGCAGGAATGGATCATTTACCGAATTGGTGGACAAAGTTCGTGAAATTCAGGCAATTCGCATGAATGAAGAGTTCTTTGCGGTCAAGCATGGGCAATCTGCATCACCTGAGGAAACAGCTAGGGTAGCTCCGGTGAGGATTGAATATCCAAAGCAGTCATCGTCACGTTGGCCACATAACTACAAGACTGACAACAGATTTGTTCCATACAAACGACAAGATTCACGGTATTCTTCACGCAATAGTGCTGGCAATTCGCGGTTCGGGCAGCAGACGGATTTGCGCACAAACAAAACTAATTTGAAATGGTCCAACGCAAATGTGAAAACTGAGACCCAACCCTCCGGCAGATGTTGGAGGTGCTTTAGTTTCTTCCATTTGCCATCAGAATGCAATGCTGCAAACCTTGTTTGTCGACAATGCGGGAAGATAGGCCATATCCAGCGGGCTTGTTATCCTCCTTCAACTCCAATTGCTAGACGGAATCCAGCTCAAGAAATTTCCGAACCAGACACGAAACCAGGCAGAATCGACGCAGTTGATGATAAGGATACAATCGCAAAACCAGATGATCAAGTGAGTGATAAAATTGAATAATGATTTACTGTCAGACGCGCTTCATGCACTTTGGCCAAAATGAAATTGATTTTGTTTCCTTTTTTATTTTATGAAACATGATGGTACTGATTGAATTGAATGAAAACTTTCATGTAACAAAAAAAAAAAAAATAAACAAAATAAAATAAAAACTTGACTATGAACTTAAAAATACGGAAGTGAAATAAAATTCCAGTTATAAAACTCATGATTATTTATTGATATCTAGAAAGAAGGCCTTGCGTGTCTGCATAAATTATAAGGGTTTTCTCGATACTTACAATGAAATGTATTGACAGGTTCATGTGGCTGCAAGAACCGACGACAGCGTCGAAGATCGATTTGTCATTGCAACAGTTGGAGCCAATGCGGAGGAAGGTATCATCACTGCCCGGATAGCGGGCATGTCGTGCGATTTCCTCATCGACTCGGGAGCACAGGTGAATACTCTAGTTGAGTATATATATGCGAAAATGAAGAGCGACAGAAGTTTCAGCTCCGAAATGTACAATATTAGGGAAGGAACAGATCGATCGTTGAAGGCATATGCTTCAAAAGGAGAGCTTGATGTTCTGGCGACTTTCGAAGCATTCCTATTTATTTCCGACGACCGCCCAGTATATCTCGAGAAATTTTACGTCGTAAAGGACGCGAATCAGTCTCTGCTTGGTAGATCTACTGCTTTAAGATACAGCGTGTTACTGCTTGGAATTAGCGTTCCAGTGCTTGGAGACTATGATCGATATGATAGAGGTGCGGGAACACCATTAACGTTAGCATCGATCGTATCCAGTGAACCGTTTCCGAAGTTTAATATACCGCCAGTTAAAATCAGCTATGATACGTCGCGACCGCCCTGTCGAAATATTTTTTCGAATATTCCACAAGCCATTAAGCCGCTGGTGGAAAAGAGACTTCAAGAACTGATCGCAGCTGATATTATCGAACCGGTAGGCGAAGGCATGGATGTATCATTTTGTTCCTCAATGCTTGCCATTCCCAAAGGAAAACATGATATCCGCCTGGTAATAGATCTGAGAGGTCCGAATCAGTACATACAGAGAACACCATTTGCTATGCCCACCCTCGAATCGATAATGGCAGAACTCAACGGTTCAAAATGGTTCTCGACCATTGACTTGGCAAATGCTTTTTTCCATATCGAGTTAGATAAGGAATCAAGACACCTCACGAATTTTTATACTGAATTTGGACTATTCAGGTGTGTTCGGCTGCCCTTCGGATTATGCAATGCACCGGACATATTCCAGGAGGTGCTACAAAGAGTGATTCTAGGAGGATGTCCTGGTGTGAAGAATTACTTGGACGACGTTTTGGTATTTGGGCCCACTAAAGAAGTACATGATGCTCGCCTGGAAGAAGTCCTTAAGCGCCTGAGACAACATAATGTCAAATTAAATGACTCAAAATGTGTTTTCAGCAGCCAAGCGGTAAAATTTGTTGGGTTTGCCCTATCTCCTAAAGGGTGGAGCGTTACCGATGAGAAGATGACCGCAATCAAAAGCTTTAGAACTCCAAAGGCATGTGCGGAAGTTAAAAGCTTTCTGGGCTTAGTCACGTTCGCTGATAGATTCATTCAGCGAAGAGCCGATTTGACTGTACATTTGCGAGCACTTGCAAATGCCGATCATTTCTACTGGACAGAACGGGAGGAGAGCGAGTTCAACTATCTTCAAGATCATGCTTTGAAGACTATAAAAGTTCTCGGTTATTACAGCCCCACAGACTTGACCGAGATTTATGTTGATGCCAGTCCTATCGGATTGGGGGCTGTTCTGGTTCAATATAACAGTGACAACGAACCACGGATTATTGCGTGTGCTTCAAAAGCACTAACCCCCACAGAACAAAGGTATCCACAAACTCAAAGAGAGGCACTGGGTGTTGTGTGGGGAGTTGAGCGCTTCAACTCATATCTTCTTGGTCGATCATTTGTGATTCGAACGGACGCACAAGCCAACGAATTCATCTTCAGCACTACTCATAGACTCGGAAAGAGAGCTATAACACGCGCAGAATCGTGGGCACTACGACTACAACCATATGACTTTGAAGTGAAAGGAGTGAGCGGAAAGCAGAATCTCGCAGATGCGCTATCTCGATTAATACACGATTCTCAGAAAGCAGAACCATTCGAAGAAGATGACACAGGAAATTTCCTCTATTCTTTGGATGACTTGATGAACATCACGTGGGAGGAAATCGAGAGAGAATCAGAGGCGGACGTAGAACTGAAACTGCTTCACGATGCATTGCTAACAGATAATTGGCCTAGAGATCTTCGCAAATATGAGACGCAAAAGAAGAACCTCAATACCTTTGGTTGTCTTATGTTTAAAGGAGATCGCATTGTTCTACCAAGCTCACTTCGTATAAAGGCGTTACAAGCAGCTCATGGTGGCCACGTCGGAGAATCTGCGATGAAGAAGATAATGCGGGAATATTTCTGGTGGCCCCGCATGTCCAACGAAGCTGAGAAATTTGTTAAGAACTGTGGAACATGTGTAATGCTGTCCAGGAAAAATCCTCCACTTCCATTATCGTCCAGGGAACTACCGGATGGACCATGGCAAATCTTACAGATTGATTTTCTTTCCCTGTCTGGTTGTGGTTCAGGTGAGTTTTTGGTTCTGGTGGATACGCACTCTCGGTATCTGGCGGTCATTGAAATGAAATGTAAGGACGCTGAAAGTACCAATGACGCTCTATGTGAAATTTTCAAGATGTGGGGATTCCCCCTTATCTTGCAGAGCGACAATGGTCCTCCTTTTCAGAGTACTACATTCACGAAGTTCTGGGAGCAGAAAGGAGTTAAGGTACGAAAATCGATTCCACTGTGGCCCCAGTCAAATGGAGCAATCGAGCGCCAAAACCAGGGGATAATAAAAGCGATTGCTGCTTCTAAACTTGATGGTACAAATTGGAGGCGATCACTTCAGCAGTATGTGCATAACCATAACACCCTAGTTCCTCATTCTCGCTTGGGTGTAACACCATTCGAGCTGTTGGTAGGGTGGAAGTTCCGTGGAAACTTTCCCAGTTTGTGGAAGTCTCAAGACCGAGAGGTGGACTATGAAGATGTACATGAGAAGGATGCCGAATCGAAACTCGTCAGCAAACAACATTCGGATACTGCTCACGGTGCAAAGGATTCTGCCATCCGAGTAGGTGATACAGTACTTTTGGCACAACAGCGGAAATCGAAGATGGAGCCAACATTCGGTGAAGAACGTTTTAAGGTGGTAGCACGGGAAGGAGCGAAAATCGTTATCCTGAGCAGGAGCGGTGTCCAGTATACTCGTAATCTGCACGATGTGAAAATAGCACCAGAGGAATACGACCTGGATGAATCTCACGAATCAACTGGACGGGCACAATCGGCGATAAATGTTCCTTTGGCAGTAGCAGATGATGGTAAACACTCCGAAATGGATGCAGCAGTTCGTGTTTCACTGCCAGATCAAATAGTTCCGGCCGACAGACCAATGCTCCGTGATCGCACTAAGGTGAAAAAACCGGCTCGTTATGATGGCCGTTACATTTATGCAGTGTACGATTAGAGTACAGGCAAAGGCGAATGTGGTAGAGTATTCCTACAATAAAAGAAATAATGATTAAATCTTAAATTGTTTCCTACTTACTTGAGATTTGTGTGTCCCCTGAATTGACTTGATGACGAATAATAAAACAAACACGATTTGACAGTTCGTTTATGCAAAATATTCCAATAGGAATATGCGAAGTAAAACGAAACGGTGGAAAGTGAAACAACATAGTAGTCTGTCAGAGATGGATTCTGCAGACCCACACTCCAGGCGCCGAGTAGAGAGGATGGGAAAATGGAAGATAACGAATAAGTGTTGGTGAGACGATGACTAGGATGGAAGTGAGTGTGTGTTTCAGAGGGATGATTGTTGAATTGAATTCAACTACATTAGGGTGAGTGAAACGAGACCGTATTTGTTGATATGAATGGTAGGTTTGGTAGATGTATGCGTGTGATTCGAGAATGTGTGGTTGGATGAAATCGATGACGAGGAGTAACATTCATTCTTGTGACGATTGTAGCGACGAACAGACGTTTATTCTTTTGCGTGTTTCAGTTCAAAATGGCGGATCAGCCGAATTCAAACGACGGGCAGGATGGAAAAAGTTACCACACCTAATTAGTTATTGATTTTTATGCAATCGGAACATCTTAAACAGTATTTATTTATCTTCTGATCAGGCAGCATTGCTACAACTAGCGCGAAAGATAGCAAACACAAATCATGGCTACTATGTTCTACTAAACATATTGAATGATGCCTGCATAGCAGCTAAATAATTCTAGTCTAAGATTTTCAATTGATGCAAAAATCAATAACTAATTAAAGAGGCGTCCGAATTGGAAACGGTCTTCGGCAAAGTTGTAGCTGATACATATATTTAACAGTATCAGCGTTGTTCTAATTCTAATCCGGTTGGTAAATGGCTGGGCATGGCGTTCCATTGGTACCTCGCGCACCATCAGGAATAAATCCCTATTCCTATCTCCTCGTGGTACTGGCCAGGGTACGAGTAACCTTAGGGAAGATCTGGTAACTAACCCTGGTGAGAACTTTGGTCAAATGCTGACAGGGAAGGGGGGGGTTTGCTTTAGCTTTTGCTTCAGCAAACCTGGAGCGTCTATACTCCATGTTAGGAGCGGCTCACAACAGCGTCTGTTCTCCATGTCAGGGGCGGCTGATCATCGTCCGAATGCCAAAGAAGGACTCTAAGCTAAACTGCGCACTATGGTCCTCCGAACATTTAGGGGGAATGGTCCTCCGGAAATCTAAGGGGTTGGTGTCAGGCCCTGCAAGCCAGCCGCAAAAAATACAAGCAACGAATAATCAACGAGAGAATGCAAACCGGGACAATCGGCGAAGGCCACAGCGACGTATAGGGACTAGCAATTGGAAGCTCGGTACGTGGAACTGTAAATCTCTCAACTTAATCGAGAGAACACGCATACTCGCCGACGTGCTGAAGGACCGATTAGCGGTAACCATACCATCTACCAGAGCTGCGGCAACACACACGAGCTGGGAACAGCTTTCGTAGTGATGGGTGATATGCAGAGGCGCGTGATCGGGTGGTGGCCGATCAATGAGAAAATGTGCAAGTTGAGGCTCAAAGGCCGGTTCTTCAACTTCAGCATAATAAACGTGCACAGTCCTCACTCCGGAAGCACTGATGATGATAAGGACGCTTTTAACGCGCAGCTCGAACGCGAGTACGACAGTTGCCCAAACCATGACGTCAAAATCATCATAGGCGATTTGAACGCTCAGGTTGGCCAGGAGGAGGAGTTCAAACCGACGATTGGAAAGTTCAGCGCCCACCGGCTGACGAATGAAAACGGCTTACGACTCATTGATTTCGCCGCCTCCAAGAATATGGCCGATACACCTGGAGATCACAACAGCAGACAGAATCACAAATCGACCACGTTCTAATTGATGGACTCTCCGTCGTCAACAATGTACGATACCGACGGCCGCCCCGATACGACCTAGAGCGGCTCAAGCAACCGGATGTCGCAGCGACATACGCGCAGCACCTCGAGGCTGCATTACCGGAAGAGAGTGAGCTGGATGAAGCCCTTCCTGAGGACTGCTGGAGAACAGCGAAGGCAGCTATCAACAATGCAGCTGAGAGCAACGTCGGGTACGTGGGACGGAGTCGACGGTACGATTGGTTCGACGAGGAATGTAGGCAGATTCTGGAGGAGAAGAACGCAGCGCGTGCGGTCATGCTGCAGCAAGGGATCCGGCAGAACGTAGAGCGTTATAGACGGAAACGGCAACAGCAGACCCGCCTCTTTCGGGAGAAAAAACGCCGCCCGGAGGAGACGGAGTGTGAGGAAATGGAACAGCTGTGCCGGTCTCAAGAAACACGCAAGTTCTATCAGAAGCTCAACGCATCCCGCAACGGCTTTGTGCCGCGAGCCGAGATGTGCAGGGATAAGGATGAGAGCATTTTGACGGACGAGCGTGAGGTGATCGAAAGGTGGAAGCCGCACTTCAACGAACATCTGAATGACGTTGAGAGTACAGGCAATACAGGTCGGGACAACGGAGGAAATGCCGTTGTCGGTACTGCGGAGGATGGAAACCAATCAGCCCCCTCTTTGAGGGAGGTTAAGGATGCCATTTACCAGCTCAAGAACAATAAAGCTGCAGGTAAGGATGGTATCAGAGCTGAACTCATTAAGATGGGCTCGGAGAAGCTGGCCATTTGTTTGCACCGGCTGATAGACACAATCTGGTAAACAGAACAGCTACCGGAGGAGTGGAAGGAAGCCCCATCTACAAGAAAGGCGACAAGTTAGATTGTGAGAATTTCGAGCGATCACCATTCTAAATGCGGCCTACAAAGTATTATCCCAGATCATTTTCCGTCGTCTGTCACCTATAGTAAGCAAGTTCGTGGGAAATTACCAAACCGGCTTCGTTGACGGCCGATCGACAGCGAACCAGATCTTTACTGTACGGCAAATCCTCCAAAAATGTCGTGAATACGCATCACCTTTCCATCGCTTTCAAGGTGGCTTACGATAGTATTGACCACTGCTATGGAATATCATGGACGAAAACAGCTTTTCCGAGAAGCTCACGAAGCTGCAACGATGGTGTGCAAAATTATGTGAAGATTTCAGGCGAACATTCCAGTTCGTTTGGATCCCGCCGGGGACTACGACAAGATGATGGACTTTCGTGCCTGTTGTTCAATATTGCACTAGAAGGAGTTATGCGGAGAGCCGGACTAAACCGTCGGGGTACGATTTTTACGAGATCCAGCCAATTTGTTTGCTTCGCGGATGACATGGACATTGTCGGCCGAACATTTGAAAAGGTGGCAGACCTGTCGCCCGCTTGAAACGCGAGGCAGCAACGGTTGGACTGGTGGTGAATGCGGCCAAGTCAAAGTACATGCTAGCTTGTGGGGCCAAGCGTGACAGGGCTCGCCTAAGTAGCAGTGTTACGATAGACGGGGATACGTTCGAGGTGGTCGACGAGTTCGTCTACCTTGGATCCTTGCTGAAGCTGCGGTCAAAAAAGATTCACGCCCGCACCAAATGTACCATGTACAAAACGCTCATAAGGCCGGTAGTCCTCTACGGGCATGAAACGTGGACGATGCTCGAGGAGGACCTGCAAGCATTTGGAGTCTTCGAACGTCGGGTGCTTAGGACGATCTTTGGCGGTGTGCAGGATGAACCACAAGCTCGCCCAACTCTACAGCGAATTCAGTATCCAGAAGGTGGCCAAAGCTGGAAGGATACGATGGGCAGAGCATGTTGCAAGAATGCCGGATAGCAACCCTGCAAAGATGGTGTTCGCTACAGAACCGGTGTGTACACGAAGGCGAGGAGTGCTAGGTGAGCGGATCAAGTGCGAATCGATTTGCCGAGCGTGGGGCAGAACCGAGGATGGAGAGATGCTACCACGAACCGAGTATTGTGGCGTGAAATTGTTGATTCTGTGTTATCTGTTTAGATGTTAACTAAATAAATAAAATGGATCCTCTAGACCACATGAACGAACATTATAACCGATTTAATGAATTACTTGCTTTTCTCATAATAATTCCCACACAAACATTGAAGGGCCTGTGCAGTCTCAGTTTTCATTCAAATGAGCTCAAATTTTGAAACAATACTCAGATTTTGATATAACATCAAATGAGTTGTGTGGAGCAAAACCGATTTTTGAGCCACCCTAATGATGATAGCGACTCGACAACACGCTCTATCCAGTCGATCATTACTATAAACAAAAAAGTTTGGATCCAAGCTTAAAAATAAGTTTCAGTAGTAACTGCCATATGTATGGTATTAGGAATGATTCAAATATTACGTAACGCAAAATTTGCCTATTTTAGACCCTCTTCATAACAGCTTTGGCATTGAAAATTTAAAAGTTTTGTATGGACCGTTACACTACGGTAGACTTCCTTACTTCACCTGTTGCGTTACGTAAAAAGATATCCAAAATACTATTTGGACAAAGCGTTACGCGTATATAATTTGGCCACCTCCATTTGATTTGCCGTAAATGGTCAAATTATATACGCGTAACGGTCTGTCCAAATTACTTTAATCACCCCATAACGAAACGTACCGTTAAACTAAACCCCGTTGATAATACGGATAACTTTGATAGTTCTGAACGAGATTACATAATTTATGTCAATCAGTTATGCACAACGAACCAGGCTTTGGAAAATTTATCGATGGTTGACACACGAGCCATAATTTCATCCAGTGAATCAATTGTCACCCAACACGCAGCAACAAAAACATTGTCACCTCCTATTCTTGTTTCAACAATTTCATTCCGCAGCATGAGATTATCATCACTTGAATAGAATTTGACAAAGAGCGATCACTAAGTGCGCAGCGATTTTCTGAACATCGCATTGCAATTTTCGAGAGCGTTCTCCGTGTTGGTAAACATTGACACATTATCAAACAGCATCCACAAAACAAATTTGGTTTTGTGTTTAAAATAAACTATTAATCGCGAGTTTGAAAAGTTGCAACAACGTTGCGCTATGTGTTTGCCATGACTATTTTGATGATAATTTGATTCACTGATTTCATCCCATTTATCCGCCTGCATTCATACAACACGCATGACATTTATCGTTCGTTGAAGATAACGAGCCATGAACGAAAACAAACCACCCCCTGTTTGGTGCCGATTACTATGTGTCACCACTTGTAGCATTCGCTGACACACTCTCATTCTGATCAAGAAACAGAGGCGAATATTTTCCACTTTATGTGCCATGTTTACTACCAAAGGGGTGTTTAGTGATCCAATAGATTATAATTAGGTTGTTAAAGGCTTATTACCAGAAAATATGAATGTTATTATCAGTTTTCTTACAAATTATAAATCACCCGGATGGCTCGATAATGTTGTAGCCTGTGAGCCATATTCGGATCAAAATCTAAACACTGAAACTAATGCATAAGCAAAGGGTATTAGTTGTTGTAGGCTTCTCCCGGTACATCTATTGAGCCGTTTTCCGGTTTATGAATTTTTTGCGATGTGTTCTCGATGACGTTCCACTGAAAGAAATGAATTTGAGTGTAAGGAGAAGATTCCATCACCATTTCTGCCTGCGACTGTCCTTCCGTAGTCGTATCACACTATCGTAATGCACCCGGTCGATTCCCTAACCTCTCGTATTTATTTTACGACCGCTGCTCAATATGTTATTCGCAGTGTCCCATAATCTGTAGCGCTTCTGTCTGATGACATCTCCGGCTTCGCAATATATGTCGATCCTGCTATTCAATATGTTGCAGCTGCTGACATTGACTCTTGACCTCTCCATTCACTGGTGTCTGCCAACCGCGTAAGCATCTCTTTTCGATTCTATCTACGACGTCGGTTGCATGATCTTGAAGATGATTGAATACGCTGACTACCAATCATTCGTAGAACGTGTCCATATTTGCTCTGATATATTCCACGAGCTGTCTGCGAAGTTGAATGACTTTTACATATGCTCCTAGTCTTCCAATTCCGTTCGATATAATTGAAATATCAACGCTGAAAACAGATAGTAATCGTCAGACAGCATTTATTTGACCAGCATACAACTTATTTTACTCTGTACACTGAGTTTCATCGACGAGCAGGTGGGAAAATGATGCCACCAGCGGTACAAACATGCCAGGACAGCAAAGTTTGTTTAACAACGACTGCGACTACGCTTCACAACAATTCCTATTTCGTTCAAAGCAGATTGTTAAATATCGTTTTTTACATAGCGTGCTCTCACTAACCAAACAATTCCATATTATAAATGAGAACACTACAACAGCGATTTATCTGAAGGATAAACGAAAGGTGCTAAAATAATAGCATAAGTTTGGGCGTTTCTTTTGAATTGTTTATTCAAACAGCCAATCCAGAGCAGGGATTGAATCCTGAAAAAATTGAGAGAACTCTCACTTATCGCTTCTGTGACAATCATTTGCAGCACATCATGAGAGCCGGTTTCGCATATTGATACACGCAACGAACTAGACTATCGAAATTCAGACATTTTGTCTTATGGAAGGTGGAACGGTTATTGCAATGCGAGCGCTTTATGTGCATTCCAGCATCACTGCACATCAAGGCGTCGATAGGCGCGTGGTATACGTACGGGCCTATCGATCGCAAGGTTCTTGGTTCGTTTCCAGGTTGCCGCTAAAACATTTTTTTGTTCTCAAATTATATGATATCATCAAATTTTGGTTTCATAAGGCAAATTTATGAATTTCAACCCGATTCCTTGTGGCGAATTTTCATAAGGAATTCTTATGTATTTCGATAGTCCATTTGCCTGAGTGTACAACTCTGATTAGATCGGGGGATAAAGGCGCATGATAAAACTCCTCCAAACAAGCTTCAAAGCTGGGCGACACTATTGCTATCGGATGTCCTGGGATTGCTTATCGTGCCAGTAATATAGGGGAAGGGGTGGTAAAATGAACACCTTAAGGAAATCATCTTGTTTCTGATACAAAACGTGGAATTTGAATAGTTCTATTGCACAACATCAAAAATAGGGATGTTATCTAAAGTAGTGACACGAATTCATACTAAAATAGCGAAATTTTCACATATTTTTATCGCTAGCAAAAAACGATGCAAATGTTCATTTTACCTGCACTATGTGGGTAAAATGAACAGCTGTTGGTGGTAAAATGAACATCATGCAAAATACGTGAGCAAAAAAAATATTTTTGGAATTTTTAGTTGCATTTCCGAAAATATATCTATAAATGATTGTAACCCATTCAAAAAGAAATCTAAAGGTATTAGATTTGACATCATATCATAACGATATTCACCTCACTGAAAAACCTCAAGATTTCCGTGCTAAAAGTTACGTCAGCTCGTATTTTCAAACGTGGTTCTCTAAAATCTTAGTTTTCGTTGATATATTTACTTCGATTGACCTCCGTATCAACTCAAACACTTCAATTTATGCTCTAAATTGTCTATGCGTGATAAAACTTTATTGAAATTTGTTATTTTCTCGGTAAAAGGCAAGGTGTTCATTTTACCACCCCTGTTCATTTTGCCACCACTTCCCCTACAACTATATAATACTAGTGGTCCCGGCAAACTTCGTCTTGCCATCAAGTAGGCTGTTAAAAAACGCTATGCATCGTCCCATACAAAATGACAGTTCCGTTCACTCTCGTTTATCCAATTTTGCTGTTGAATATCCTGAGATTTTTATTCACACAAACACTTCGCAACCCTTGACGAACAAAGCGGAGAAAGAATCATTCTAATCTTTTGACCCGTTCGTAAGTTATTTCGTGACATACAAACACCATATAAATATATAAAACACATACCTCCAAAGGTAAGCAAATGAAAAAAAGGATTTTATCATCGCTTTTTTGGGGCTCTCGTTCACTTTATCAAACTTTTTACAAATTGCGAAACATTGCCGATCATGGACCGCTACAGATGGGATGTTTTTCTTTGCTTGCTTTGGTCGCGCTTAACTTACAACAAAGTACAATTTTTATGTTATGTTTTGTGCAATTTATGTTCTGGTTTAGGGTATGCGTTTCCAAAAGGATAGTAATTAAGGTAATAATTGTTAAGAAATTCGAATGAAAATAACATGCAAAAGCCTTACTATTAAGTGAAAACGAGAAATTCTCCATTTATTAAAAAAATAAAAAAGGGGACGGACCTGGTGTAGTGGTTAGAAAACACGCCTCTCACGCCGAGGACCTGGGATCGAATCCCATCCCCGAGATAGTCACTGACAAAAAAAGTTGTAGTGACGACTTCCTTCGGAAGGGAAGTAAAGCCGTTGGTCCCGAGATGAACTAGCCCAGGGCTAAAAATCTCGTTAATAAAGATAGAAAAAAAGAAAAAAAAATAAAAAGTCAAACTCAGATCTTCTCAAACAAATTGGTGTACATTGATCTGCAATTCGTTCAATTGAAGAAAACTTTGAAAATGTCGTAGTTGGTCTAGTTAACAATCCTTAGGAAACACATGAATTCATAAAATTTCTGAACGAGTTTCTTGGTAAAATACTAAGTATAATTCCTGAACAAGTTAAAAACACATTTGATGACAAAATGTTTTGTTGCAATTACAAAAAAGTTTAATGCTTCTTCTTACAAGGTTGATCAGAGCTAATTTCTGATCATTCGCCGTTGAATACTTCAGAAATTTCACCATAAATTCACTTAGCAGATCTTTCAGGAAGCTGTCCTGGTTTTCATTCAAACCTATCCAAGTATGTACCTATATTAGTACCTATATTAGTCAACAATTTTAGCAGACATTAAAATTTCAAAATATTACCAGAAATTTGATTACAAACACTTCCCAGAATCCAACAAATAACATTCTGTAGAAAATGCATGCGCAATATTCACCCGAGCCAGGTCGAAAATAAAGACCACGTTACTAACAGCTCTATGATATGAGCCCAGTAAACACAAAATCGTATACGATAGTGCATAAGAGCACAAAACTGGAGATGATATACCTACATGTGTCATAAGACTGCATGCGAAATGTGCGTATATAACCTCAATTTTTGTACTCTTAAATGCTATCATATATGTATGATCGTGTGTTCACTTCGGTCCACATGGATAGGTACGTGTTCCACCACCTAACATTACACATATTATTAAGCCCATGGACCAGCATGCTATGCAGGCTAAAAAGTCCAGGTATTGAGAAAAAGTGCATTGCTTTATTGAATTCGGTTTGGACATAAACATGCAGCATTGTGTTCGAAGAAAGTCATTTTCAAACAAGTACCTAGATTCTTAAATCATGGGTGGATGTTTCGCAAAAAATAGAAGAAAATTGGTATAATGGTTGGCTCGGAATTAGTACACGAAGAAGATATTCCTCAGGCTAGATTATTCAATATGCTTATTACTGACATGGACACAACCGATAGAGTACATAGGGAATGAAATATGTGTTTTAATGATGTAGAAGTTGTTGCACTGATCAACAATGAACCTAACAGTTGGAAGATGAAGAATAAATAAATACTTGAATGTACGTAGGATATGATCCAGGCTCTTTCTTTTTTAGTGGACTGCCATGACTAACCAAAGCAGCTATATAAAATTAATATTTCGCTGCAAACTCAATCCATGATTATTCGCTAAGTTGATGGCTATTCCCTTTCCTCGAAGCCTAACATGAAAAATGAATGCCTTCCTCTTCATTACCTTAACATTATTTCGCGTTCCCCAGCGGGAAATTTTGCAGTGACGTCGTTTGAGCAGATTTCTTCTGCTCCGCGCCTTTCTTCGACCTCGGATTAGAATTGGCGACAGATAAATTTAATCCACGGTTTCAAAACTTTTTTCACCCAAACACATTATGGCGCTTCCTGACCTTGCTCATAATTTATTCGAAATCTAGCAATTAGAGATAAACAGGCCGAAAAGAAATGAATTTTATGGCTGTGATTTAATTTCACCTGACGTCCCGGGGGCAATCTTCATTATGATCTCCATTGAATAATATTTCTAACCGTTGAAATTTTGGTGATTTATTCGTGTGCAGTTTGCCTGCCGTAAGGAAAACAATTCCAATTTCTCGTTATTTTGGCTGGCAGCTTAGAAGGCCAGAAGTGCGTGAAATGAGAAATGATCCATCTTTGGTGGAATATGATTAATAATTATTTGATTCAAAAACAGAGTGCTGCCTATTTACTGTTTATAGTCAATCAAATATGTTTCAATTGGAAGGCACTTTTAATAGTTGCTTTTTAATCAAAATTATGTTTCAAAATGTAATAAGTTGACTTTCTCAGGAGCGCGCAACATTGCTTTATTCATTCATTTCTAAGAATATTATTGGAACCGTAAAAGGGGGTATCTTTGATAATGCGGGTAACTAATAGTGCGTTACTCACCATATACTAAACGAAATATCATAATTTCTTGTAATCGATTGAGCAAAACGAATGCAAAACTGAAGATTATTTATATGAAACTTTATGTAAGAGCTGTTCTCATTTGAATCGAGAACATTTGGGGCTTTATATACGAATATTAAAAATTGATACGATTTTAGCATTTTAGAAAAGCTTAGAAACAATCTGTTCTACGATCACTATTTGATGTAGTTTTGAATAGTTGGTCACTTATATTTGACAGCCTAGTTATCATAGAACTTGATTGTCTCAAATCTCTTAGCGTAAAGCATTTTCACATACTGGGACCATTTTTTTATCTAAGCCGGAATTTTCCCTATAACGATAAACGCCTACAGGTATGCAATGCCCTATAAATGTTACGCAATTCATTCAATTTTGCTTGATTTATACTCCATTACGAACGCAATCCCAGAACAGAGAATCGACTATATGAAAAATTATATATCTATTCAAAATAAATCTTTCGGCAATCTATCAACTGCAATCGATAGCTAGGATGTCTGTACTTGTTTTAAAAATATATATTAGAATTCATTGGAACACCATGCATAAATACCGTAATCCGGGGGTAAATTGATCACTGGGGAGAATTTGATCAGGTCGGCACCACAAACAATTTCCTCCTAAGGATTCTGAAGGCTTCGTTGGCACCACAGGTATTCCATTTTTTCTAGTTCATTGATGTCTAATGATGATTTCGAACTATTTCATTTTTAATAGAATCAGTTTTGCATAGAAATATTCACACTTTTTAAAGGTGTGAACAATACAGTTGAAAATGTCGGTGCTAAACAATCCACTGGTACTATGCCTACATGTTAACTTTAAGTGTTTAAAATGTTGTGTAAGCTGAAGTATGAACTACTGAATTCGTTTTTGATATCATACAGTCTAGTAAGTATAGTTTTTTGCTCATAAAATCGTTTATTCTCAAATAATGTGCTTATTTCAAGGGAAATTGCATACATTTAGGCATATTGGGCAGGTTTTCAAAGTTTAATTTTGCAATAAAATGATCAAATACTCGAGTTATAAGAATTTTGACATCATTTTCAGATTTAGGAGACCCAAATTTAGTAGAAAGGGAAATTTTCTATTCTTAAACTTGCTTTGTTATTTGGTGATCAATTTCGCCCCAATGTGTCATTTTAATTTTTTAATATTAAAACTATTTTTATGATATGTTAAATATTATTACATGAAAAGTCGATTACATAAACTGATAAAGATAAATGGAGTACTGATTCTGTCGCAATTTTTCCGACAATATTTGAGTTCCGAAGGATAACACAACAAAAAGTTGCAAAAAAGTGATCAATTTGCCCCCGGATTACGGTACTTAAGTTTTCTTTGAAAAAAACTATCAAAGTTACCCCATTTTACGGTATAATTTTTTAAACATTACATTCATTTCTTATATCTAGCTTCCATAAAACACTATCGTTCTAATTTGGTAAAACTAAATAAAACATTTTGTTAATTACAATTTATTGCATTTCATTTGCCGTAGCAGTTCAGAATTTTTACTGGTGGGTTGATTTCACCTGCATTACTTTGTTTTTACAATAGAACAGCGTCCATGTCAATAGTTTATTTGGCTGATGAAAAATACAATCATCCAATGGTGCTATTTCTATTACACATGTTTTGTGAAGTGATTAAATTGTTTTATTTTTGTAAAGATTAAATTTAGAGATGTGTTAGACACAAGAAGAAGAAGAGTGCAGCAGACAAAAGCAACGGCAATATTTTCAACACTTTTTCCCAATACAGAAGCGATTTCCGTTAGCGTGCAGAGACAATATGTCTTTCAAATGTGTGTAGATGCGAGTAAAAAAGCACATTCGTGGTAAATAAAGCAAATTTCAAATACAAATTTTGAAAACCTCCGTTACCAATTTCCGGCTGTTATCGTCAAAGGTAATATTTATACATTGTTTGTTTCAACAAAAATATGGATAAGTGTGTATTTCGCGTTGAATGGTCAAAGAAAACCGATTCCAATGAATTATATATTTGTTTATTTGGCTTTACATCAATTGATAAAACCTCGCCAACAATATTTCGCCTATTCACTCGGTTCATGACCGCTTCTCTCCATCCTCGACTGCGACCCACGCTCCCCAGTCCTGCTGCACCTGGTCAATCCACCTAGCTTGCTGCGCCCCACGCCTTCTTGTTCCGACCGGATTCATAGCGAACACCATCTTTACAGGGTTGTTGTCCGGCATTCTTGCAACATGCCCTGCCCAGCGTATCCGTCCAGCTTTAGCTACCTTTACTTCACACGCCGTTCTCCTGCACGCCGCCGAAGAACGTCCTTAGCACTCGGCGTTCGAAAACCCCCAGAGCTTGCAAGTCGTCCTCGAGCATAGTCCATGTTTTATGCCCATAGAGGACTACCGGTCTTATGAGCGTTTTGTACATCGTGCATTTGGTGCGGAGGTGAACCAGCATGCAGAGCCGTAGCGTGACCTCTTGGCGCCCTTGGCGAACCGCTATTTGAGCGCCCTTTGTTCAGAGTTCTTTATTTTTCACAGATTTACGTAGTTCCAGAAGATTTTGAAGAATTTGTTTCGAAATTCTAAAGCGTTTCCTGAAAATATTGTTCATCAAAATTATCAAAAAATAACATGTTAAAGCTTATATAATACTTAAACATTAGCTTACTTTGGTTAGGCGTGTGCAACAAGTCAAACAATTTATTTTTTTCTAATCACTTCTAAAGGTGAATTGTGTGTATAACCAGAGGATCCTTAAGATTTTTGAAGATTTGTAAATTAAATGAATGTTTATATGGCTCGAGACGAAAGAAATTACTGGATTCACTGCCAAGAACTTAGCGTCACGTCTCTTAGGTGCCTTTATTAAAGTTTCAATGAAATGCATACCTCTGAAAACATTATAGTAGACATCGTTGATTCATTTATTTTTTCATAAGTTTTTAATTCCTTTGTCCAATATTTTAAAGGAAACGTTCAAAAAATCGTAATTGCTATTTATAAGTCATATTTTACTGACGAAGGTCAAAAAACGAATATATTCAAAAAGCGCTTGATTAAATTCTTGATAAACAACTAGAATTTGTCGAATATGTTTTCCTTGAATCATACAAGAATAATTTTCATCAAAGTAGCGCAATGATTTTGTAAGTAGAAGTTTAAAGTTAACGCAATGAATTTGTGAAAAAAGTTTGATACTTTATTCTCAGGAATTACTCAAAGAGATCAAAAGAAGATTTTTAAAGAAATCTTACCAAGATCTTCTATATTTATTTTTTTTTTATATAGAAAGAGAGAATTAAATACCAAACGTTGTCAATCAATGGAATGCATGTTATGAGAAGTTCTGTACGAATTCAAACATTTATCAGTCAGTTCGGAGCAGTGTTTGGGAAAAATCAAGACTAAAAACTGGTTTACAAAAATACCCTAAAGGACATTTGGCATAACGGTAATTTGACATGATGATTATTTGGCTTAACAGTCTCTCATGACAAATGGCTGTATGCCAAATGGCCCGATTCCGCTTTTCACTTATGTTCTTTTTTTTCAATGTTATGTTAATATCTGATAATCCTTTTCGGGAATCTATGATAATTTCGCTCAGGATTGAATCAAATTTTTATTGAACATTCTATGCAAAACTGGCTTGAGGTTCTGCGAGAACACCATTAAATAATACCAAAAAATTCTGTTTAAAATTCTGTCTGGAATCCGCCTGCTATTTGATGATCTTGGCTATAATTTATTTTGGATGTATTTTTTTATGGAAATTATGTGCCGAGTTGTGTGAGAATCCTTCTAGCTATTCTGTGGAATGCTACTATTTTAATTTCCTGTTGGTTAAATCTACATATTCATTATGTGGATGTTTTATAGACATTTTTAAACAAGGCACCGTGCATAAGCTGATTTATCATTGCTATGGAGAACTGTTTTCTAAATTATTGAATGAATTTTTATTATAAAGCCCGTAACTCAGGAACTCCTTCTGAGATGCTTCCAAAGTATTTTGTTAAAATCGTTCCAAGAAATAGTTTAAATCGACCATGTTTATGAATAGAGTTAATAATTTATATAAGAGTAATGATGGAACTACAGTCAACTCTTCCTTATCTCGATTTTTCCTCTCACTCGAATGTGCGGTCCCCTCAATCTTTGATCCCTCTGTTAGTAGATACCTTTTTTTTCTATCTTTATTAACGAGATTTTTAGCCCTGGGCTAGTTCATCTCGGGACCAACGGCTTTACTTCCCTCCCGAAGGAAGTCGTCACTATTGAAATTTTTAGTGACTATTTCGGAGATGGGATTCTATCCTAGGTCCTCGGCGTGAGAGGCGTGTGTTCTAACCCCTACACCAGGTCCGTCCTGCTTATACTGATAGTAAAATAATGGTTTACGACCCATTTCAGGGTTAAAATTTTTTTAACTTTTGTATACTGTTCCCCTGTTTGAGGGGCCCAGATAACCGTAGCGGTAAACGTGCAGAATAGCGCATGACTATGCTGAGGGTCGTGGGTTCAGACCCCGCTGGTCGAGGATCTTTTCGGGTTGGAAATTTTCTCGATTCCCAGGGCATAGAGTATCTTCGTACCTGTCACACGATATACACATGCAAAAAATGGTCAATCGGCAAAGAAAGCTCTCAGTTAATAACTGTGGAAGTGCTCATAAAAACACTCATCTAAGAAGCAGGCTTTGTCCCAGTTGGGACGTAACGCCAGAAAGAAGAAGAAGATACTGTTTAAAAAGCTTCACATGGGGCTCTGCACTGTTTTGAATTTGCATGGGATTTTGACTTTTACTGGCCTTGTTGTTTACAAGTTTCACGGAGGAGTGAAAGAGAGAGGAAGATTTTTATGCAGAGCCCCATAGGTTAATGTAATAAAAAAATTTGTTTTCACGTTTAAATTACTATTTTTAATGTATTTTATTAAAATAATAAAAAGTTTAAAAATTGAAAAATGGCCCCTTCAATATCGAGTAAGGGAGAGTTGACTGTAGTTTGTTCATTAGCCCTCTATCTAAATTTGGCCTGCACCCCCCCCCCCCTCCGAACAAGCCCATGCCCCCCCCCCCCCCCCCCCCGAAAAAAAAGGAGAAGAAATGACAATACAGTTAAAACTAGTTTTTAGTATCAAACACTTATGATACTAGACACATTAAATGCACTTTGAATGTAAATTTATGGATGACCTTTGTTTGACAGGCAATAGTAATATGTAATTTTAAAACGACACATACTGCCATACTGT